>NC_057316.1:1244340-2488680 GCF_000687475.1 Ustilaginoidea virens
GGGTAGTAAAAGCAGTAAGAATTAAGAAATATAGAAATAGGGCTAGAATTACTAAGAAATAAAAGATAAACGCTAAAACTTACTAAATTACTTTACTAGAAAAGAAAAGGATTAGTTTTTTTTTTATATTATTAGACAATATTAAGGTTATAGGTCTAAAATCTTATCTTAAGGCTATATAGGTCTATTATATATCTAAATATCCCCCTATTTAGCCTTAAATGCCTTTTATACTATTATTTCTAAGAAGTTCTCTAGGGGTTCTTATATAGATAAATCGTATCCTTTCTATTTAATAAGCATATTATAGTTCCGCCCCTAACTTTAAGTATTCCTTATAGCTAAAATCTCTTCTATTTTATATTCCTTATATAGCCGATTAGAGTCCTAAAGTAATATAAGTAAGGGACTAGATTATATATTAATTACCTCCTAATTTAGTAATAGGTTAAAAGCCGCTTATTTAATTAGATTAATATAGAAAATTAAGTAAATACCCTATAGAATATTAAGTTGAATATTAAGCGGAAATAATATAGCTATAATTATATACTTTGCTGAGATTTAATCGAGCTTCTTATAAGGCCGGTTTATCTTAATATTACATAAAGTAAGCTATATCCGATCCCTAATTTAAAAATATTCCGCTAAATAATACGAACGGTTAATTGCGTCCTACTGCTGCTATTATATAAAGGCGATAGCGGCCTAGGCTATTTTTTATCCCTTATAGAGGGTAGCTAAGAATAAGGCGGCCCGCCCTTTTAAGGTTATTAAACTCAATATTATATCTAAAGGCGATATAACTATTAGAATATTAAATCTATTAAGGAGCCGATTAGGACTAAAACTAGTTGCTAATAATATCTATTTATTTAACGCTAGTTGGCACGCCGTAAGGTATTTTAGCTAATTATATTAATTAAAAGAGACTATAATACGTAAGATAGTCTAGACTTTTTAATTTATCTATTTTATACCGCTATTAGTCTAAAGGTAATATATAGTCGAAAAGAGTTATTTGGTCCTAATTAAATTATAAAGTATAGTCTAAAATTATCCTACCTAATTAGACCCTTAATTGCTAATAATTTCTTTAAAGAATTTATAAAAATGCTATTAGTACTATTAGAATTATTCTATATAGTCTTCTGCTTTTATAGAGTATATTGTCTTAAGCTAGATATACTTTAATAGGCGATTAGTAATAACTATAAGGAATTATAGGTCGGATGTATTATATATAGGAAGATCTATTATAAAGTCGATAGAAATCTATAATTAAAATCGGTCTAGGATAGATAATAGCTATAATAAGCTTTAGCGCAATTATTAGCTTTTGTTGCAAAATGGTGACTCAGAACACTGTTGGAAAGTATACTAAGTACCGACAGTAGCGTACAAGGCGTTGAAGAATAAAACAAAGAGCTGGTTAAAGATTTAAAGCGCATAAGAGGTTGACCAGAGCAAAGATGTCAGGGAAATCTAATTCTAATTATTGGTGACTATTCTAGCTAGAAAGAGGGAATTTTGGGCATATTTCTACCATCTTGAAGAAGTGGTTGAAAATAATGAAAAACCGCAAAAATAGCGAAAAACCCGACGAAAAGTCGGTCTGCCCAACCGTGCCCAGTCTGTGCCTAATATCCTACCCAGTGCCTACCTAATGCCTACCCAACCAAGCCCAGTGGCTTGTAGCGGTATGCCGGATGCCCTATAACAGCCTGCCGTACGGGCCGGAAGCCCTATATCGGTCTGCCGTAAATAACCGGTGTAGCGGGTGACTGTATGTAGAAGGCCGAAAGTGCTGGTTTGCCTATTTGGTAATCCCGTAGAAATGCGCCGCCTGTTGTGGGCCCTATGGCCCGCTGTGACCGGCCGCTGTGGCCGGCTGTGGGGCGCTGTGCCGGTGCCGTGACCGGCGCTGTGGCCCACTGTAATCGGCGTTGTGGGGCGCTGTGCCCCACCATAGCGCCTGGTATAGCCACCGCGATATCTTAACGTAGAGACGTCGTACGGTAGCGAGACCAGTACCAAAATACAGCTAAAAAGGCGCTGATTTCAACACCCCCTCTGATTAGCAATATGGCTAATCCTAGCGTTAGAATAAAAGAAAGAAACCCTGTAAAAAATCAGAAAAAAAGATGATGATGCTATAGGGATTGCAGCCCTAATAGCTGCCGAAATATAGGGAATTTCGGGCTTGGAAGTGGTTTGGTGAGTCCATCCGTAGGCATATCTATCGTGGGTAAATAAGATATTTTTACTAAGCCACCGTAGGCCTTTTTACGTATATACTGGAATTTAAGCAAGGTGTGCTTAGTGTAGGCATGCTGATTTGGGTCATTTGCATTTGAAATAGACCCTTGGTTATCGCAATATAGTGGTATCGGGCGTTGAATATTGACCTGGATTTCTTTAAATAAATTAGATATCTATTCCACTTCGCAAAGCGCCTTAAGTATTGCATTAGACTTGGCTTTAAGCGTTAATAAAACCACAGTCGAAGACCGTTTTAACCTCTAGCTAATAGGCCTACTATTTAAGGTAGTAAGATAACCACCAGTAGACTTAGAAGTCAGCCGGCATCTAGCAAAATCGCTATTAGAAAATGCAGCTAATACTACGGTAGCTTTAGCGGCTTGGTAATAAATAGCTATATTTGCCGTACCAGCTAAGTAGCGAAAAGCGCCCTTAGCAGCATTAAGCTGTGTAGTAGAAGCCTATTGCATATATCGTAATAGGTATTACGTTGGAAAGGCAAGGTTAGGTCTTAATATCATTATTAACTATATCGATATCCCTACTAGCTGCTGGAATAAGTATTGATTACTAGCATCTAGCGGCATATCGTCAGCCTTAGTAAGTATACCGGGCTATAGCGGGATTAGATGCGGTCGTGCGTCCTTAAGGTTGAACTTCTTAAGGACTTCCGCAATAAATTGCAATTGGTGCAGCTATAATAGGCCCTTTTCTCTATCCCTAATAATCTACACTCCTAGAAAGAAGGAGGCAGGTCCTCGGTCTTCTATAGTATAAACCTTATGGAATTTGGCCTTAAGCTGGTTAATATAGCTAAGGTCCGGACCGATAATTAAGTAGTTATCCACATAGGTTATAATAAAGGTATGCGTTCCTTTATTATAGAAGACGGCAGTATTAGAAAGTAATGGCTTAAAACCCTCTTATACTAGAAGGTCTTTTAATTGTAACTGCCACTCGCGAGGGCCTTATTTAAGCCTATATAAGGCTTTCTTTAATAGTATAACCTGTAATGCAGAGGGGTTATATCCAACCTTAGTAAGCAAGGCTAGAAGTCGTTGACGCTATAGGTCAGACCATAAGGCTGGATTAGGTAAGAATAGGCTTTCTGCAAATTCTAGAAAACTAGCTGGAATCTCTATATAAATCGTCTCCAGCAGTTTACTATTTAGAAAGGCACTAATAAAGTCGATTTACTCTATTTCCTAGTTATTTGCAGCAGTAAAAGCAAAGATAATCCTCTATATTAGTAGGATCGAAGTAGAGGTATAGGTCTCCGTAAAGTCTTGCCTAGATACCTATATAAAGCCTTTAACAATTAATCGTGCCTTATATTTAACCGGGTTATTATTCGCATCTTCCTTTATACGAAAAACAGGCCGGTTGCGTAATATCTTCCTACTAATAGGAACACTAGCCTTTAGTATAAATTGGAAGATATTTAAGTTGATTAATTACTCGAATTCCGAAAATAAGGCCTTAACCCAGCTATCTTTATATGGGTTATATAAGACTTCCTTCCAGCTATTAGGCATACCTTCTGGGGCCCGTTTTACAGCCTTAATCTTAGCTGCATAGTATATATTGTATATTTGCTGGTAGAAAGCATAGGAAGGGGGGAAATCTTATATAGAAGCCTCTGGGGGGCTGCCTAGGTATCCGAAAATTCTATTGTTTTTCGGCTGGGTAGGTGGGAACCCAAAAATGCTATTATTTTCCGGCTGAGTGGGTAGGAAAGCACCCTATTAGTTAGTCTATAGGTCAGACTATTAGTCAGACTATTGGTCGTTAGTCTATAGGTCTAAAAGTAACCTATAGTATCTATAACCTAGGATACCTTGTACGTCTTGTATCTATGGCTGTATTTTTCCTCGAATTCTACCCCTAGTAGCCTTAATCTAGTATAGCTAAATAGGCACCTTTTTTGATATTTGAAATATTTTCTCCTACGGTCTCTTATTTGAGGCGATATTTGGACTTTCGAATTTTAGATATTCTAGTATAGGTAGCGTTTTACTATGGCGAAATGCTGTATTTACTAGGAAGCCGGGCGAAAAGGCAGAATCTATTATATCGGAAAGTCGCAGAAAATCAGTGTGTGTAGGGCTTTAAGATTCGGACCATTAAAAATTTACTATATAGGGCGAGTCAGAATTTTTATATATGCGGGGTATGCCTACTTTTGTGATGGATTCGGAAAATCTTAGTGGTTGAGATTCCTAGTGACGAGAGCTTTCTATATTTTTTAGTATTTGCAGCCTTTTTGTATAGGAAAAGGCTGCATTTTCCTTAGCCGGTGAAAAAGGACCGTCTTGCCTAAGCTGAAAAGCTGAGTTAGGCTGAAGCGATTTAGAATCGAAAGATGGCGAATTGCTAGGAAATATTGCAGAGTGCTATAGCGGGCTAATTGGTGGTAGGCCTATTGGTTGTGGTAGGCCCATTGGTTGTAGTAGGCCCACTGGTTGTAGTGGATCTATATGCTGTATTAGGCCTATTTGTGGGCCTGTAGGCTGTGTTGGATCTGTGGCCTATGGTAGGCCTATGCCTTTGATTAGGCCTATACCGTCGGTCTTAGACGAAATAGGCATATTTAGGCGAGGCGACTTCCAGATAGGCTCTTCTAAGGTAATTTAGTTAGCGTTTACCCCCTCTAAAATGGAAGACGGTAAGAAGTCGAATTTGCCCTCTAGGCTACTTGAAATAGGGCCTATTCCTTTATTTTAGTAGGTAAAGGTAATGAAAGAGGTCTTAGTGACGACCCAGTGATGTGGGATATAGATGAGGTAGGTGCTGTTACCTAGCGTAGCTAGTAACCTACCTGACTCGGTCCGGGGGGCCAGCTTATGGCTAATAACCCGTTTTTCTAGAGGGATTAGCACCTCTATAGCCGTACTAATAGCCCTAAAGCTAGTAAGGTCGGGTAGGTAGTAGTACGTAATTTCCGGAAAGTCTTTCTTTAATTCTTCGAAAGGTGATAAGGAATAGTTTATAACTACTATTAGATTTACTAAGGTAGTAATACTAAGAATTACTGTAGACTAAAGGTAAGAAGGTAACTGAGACTAAAGTATAGTAGCTCTAAGTCGGTTAATGATAACCCATATAGAGCGTTTTGCTAACCTATTTTGCTTGTGAATATAAGGGGAAGAGGTTAAAAAATCTATGCCCTTAAGAGCTAGCTAGGCTGTAATAATATCGTTGATTTCCTTGCTACTATTATAGTGGAATTTAATAGCTGATTTGCCGTAGCGATTCCTAAGACCTTGGAAGAACCCTTATAATACTGGGAATACCGTAGGTCCTTCCTTATTGGGTAGTAAGTATACCTAACGGAAGTATGATTTCCGGTCTACTAAGATGAGGCAAATGGGGCGTTTATTATATAGTAGAGGGTTGATTTAGAAGATATCACTCTCTATAATATCTAAATAATATATAGGATCTAGTATAGCTCCTGATGTAAAACGCTGAACTGACTTTGCCCTTTTATAGGCGATGCAGTTGAAATTAGAATCCTTTACCTTACTAAGATCAGGTAACCCTATGGTTGATGCATAGGTTTTCTTTAAAAGTTGGATTCCGATATGCCTAAGCCGGATATGCTAAAGTCCGGCTAGTAATAGCAGCTTTTGATACTTAATATCAGCTGCTGATACTAGGGCTAGGTTAAGGGCGACCGGGGCCCTCTATAGTGGTTGGGCTATATTGGGAATAGTAGCCTCTTTTAGTACCACCGAAAAACCAGGACTAGCTGGTGGGGTAGCTTGCGAATTAGCTAGTAGATTAGCTTAAGAATTAGCTAGTAGATAGTCCGAGTCAGCTAGTAGGATAGGTAAATCCTTTAGTAGGGGATATTCCTCGTATTCTTCTAGGTTAGCTAAGGCAGGTATTTCGACCGAGATATTATATAAAGCTGGGTGATTTTAGCTGGTATAATATAAAAATGGTGAATCTACCCCTTTTTATTATAAAAAGAAGCTATATCTCTTAAAGTTAAGAAGCCTAATGCACTTATTGTTGCTATTAATAAGGCTTTGGCCCTAAATACTGCTATAATTTAGATAGTGTTTAATACTGCTAAAGATGTTAATATTAAAAGCTGGTATAAAGAGGGCGTTAGTAAGCTCTAAGGTGCCCTACTAAGGTAGGTTGGTGCCCTATAGCACGGTAAAACGCGCTGTGCCCCACCTACTGGGCTTAATTAGGCTACCACCTATGCTGATGATTGGTCTATTTCCGGTATAGTGTTGGAAGTAGGTGAAATACTTTTTATCGTTGATAATATGCACCGTAGAATTAGTATTGTAGAGTAAAAAATCTATTAGCGTTTTCCCACCGGATTGTGCACTATAGCTGGTAGCTAGAAATTGCATATATTTACAGTCCTAGAAGGAAGAATAGGCTATCTTACTAGGTATAAGACTTAGAGTATTATAATTCCCTAGTATGAAGGAATTAATAGTCTTTTCCTTTTCGTCGGTCTTTTATAGGGTATTTGCTTTATTAGCTGAATCTTTCTTTTCTTTATTTTTCTTTTTATTTTTATTTTCCGGCTTGCCTTATATGGCTAAAGAAGACCTTTATTGTTGGGTAGAAGAAGACCCCTGTTTGTTCTTATTGGCGTTAGTGGTAGTATTTTTACTACCTTTGCTAGTGTTATTACTAGCCGACTTCCTACTGTTGTTAGTAGTGGCACCCTTAACCTTTGCGAGGTGGGTGGTAGCCCTTACTACTAATAACCCTTTAATGCGTTATTCTTCTAGTAAATCAACCATATAAAATTACAGGTTAATATTTGATGTATTTCCCTAAGTATAGGCGATTCTTATTATTGTGCGGTGCCGTTCTGCCTACTAAAAAAAGACCCTTTCTATAGTATATAAATATTAGCTGATTTAGTCGAAAGGTTGTATATAGGAGCCTAAAATTTACAGCCTAGATAGGTAGCTATTAAAGGAGGCATTAAAAGATTCTAAGGTACCCTTATAGCCTATAAAATTTAGTTGATGGAAGGCAGGGTATAGGTGGGTCCGCTATACGTCTAATAAGTAAGAATACTATTTGGTGAGTAACATAAAGGCTGACTCTGGGTTAGTGCACCAGTTGATAGCGGCAGCTGGTCTTTTTGTGTAATTATTCTTAATAAGTAATAGTAAAAGTGCTTGCTCTAAATCGTTGAAACTGCTGGCAATAGAAGGATTTTCAATAAATTTAGCGATATTAAGTGCCCTAAGTTGAATTATAAGGGCCTGTTTCTATTGGTTAAAGTTAGATGCCCCCCTTAGCTTTTAGGATTCCTAGAATCCGTTGGCTATTTTAGCTAATTCCTTAATAGCTATAGCGCTAACTTAGCTGCTAATACTGGATAGAACCGGCAGGGGTTACTAGGCTTTAGGTAGTAATGGTGGGTTATTTCCTTTACCCACAGGGGTTTAGAAGGTATCCACATCCATTATATCCTGGGATGGTGGGCTAGTAGTAGGCTTAATTAGTCTGTCTATTAAAGTGCCTACCTTATCAGCTAAAAAATCGATTTTAGAATTAATTCGATTAAATTTATAGTTGAATTCTTTTCTTATTTCCTATTGGTCTTCCCTGAGCTAGGCAATTTCCTGGTTATTATTAGATTCTTCTACCTCTGCCGTATAGCTTGGGTTATCGGCAGTAGGAACGTTCTGACTGGCCATTATAGGAAGAGAAAAGGTGCCGGAAAGTCTTAAAAATGCGAAGAAAATCAAAACTAAAAATCTAGATAAAACTAGAAGAAAGCTGCGTTAAGGAATAACCTTAGAAAATCCTTAGAAAATCCTATTGAAAAGGATGTATTGCAGCTTAGTGTAGTAGCTAGGTTCCTAAATCTAGGATGATCAGTCCCTTACTGCAGATTAGTAATATCGTTAGTTAGATTTCTAGAAGGGTAGCTACTAAATGCGTTAAAATCCTAAGTTAGTATAAAAAAGTCTTAAGCTGGAAGCCTTAAGACACCGGGCTTATAACCTATTGCAAAATGGTGACTTAGAACACTATTGGAAAGTATACTAAGTACCGATAGTGGCGTATAAGGCGTTATAGAATAAAATAAAGAGCTGGTTAAAGATTTAAAGCGCATAAGAGGTTGACTAGAGTAAAGATGTTAGGGAAATCTGATTCTAATTATTGGTGACTATTCTAGCTAGAAAGAGGGAATTTTGGGCATATTTCTACCATCTTAAAGAAGTGGTTAAAAATAATGAAAAACCGCAAAAATAGCGAAAAACCCGACGAAAAGTCGGTCTGCCCAACCGTGCCCAGTCTGTGCCCAATATCCTACCTAGTGCCTACCCAATGCCTACCCAACCAAGCCCAGTGGCTTATAGCGGTGTGCCGGATGCCCTATAACAGCCTGCCGTACGGGCCGGAAGCCCTATATCGGTCTGCCGTAAATGACCGGTGTAGCGGGTGACTGTATGTAGAAGGCCGAAAGTGCTGGTTTGCCCATTTGGTAATCCCGTAGAAATGCGCCGCCTGTTGTGGGCCCTGTGGCCCGCTGTGACCGGCCGCTGTGGCCGGCTGTGGGGCGCTGTGCCGGTGCCGTGACCGGCGCTGTGGCCCACTGTAATCGGCGTTGTGGGGCGCTGTGCCCCACTATAGCGCCTGGTATAGCCACCGCGATATCTCAACGTAGAGACGTCGTACGGTAGCGAGACCAGTACCAAAATACAGCTAAAAAGGCGCTGATTTCAACAGCTTTTATATGCCCTACGGCATTAGTAATTCTAGATATATTTTACTATTGCTAAAAATATATTATCGAAGTAATAGTTGCGATATAATAACTGAAATATAGTATTCTTCTCTAGATAGCCTATAATAGGTAATTTATAGTAGCGCTATAAAACTATAGTAGTTAGGGGTTTAAAAGAAGGGAGCTATATCTACCCCTGGTAGAGAAGCGCGCTATATGCATCTAAGATATAATTTATAATCTATTATTTTATTAAAGCCTCAGTCGGGAAATATCTCTTGCCTATCGCTATTATTACCTAATATGCCTTATATATTTTATCCTCGGTAATAGCCTGATCCTAAAGTGCCTAAAGGTAGGAGTCGGCGAAAATGCATAAGCTATTAGGTAAGCTTAATCCTAAAGGTATAGCTATAGGAACCGGTTTAGTAGTTGAGTCTAAGTAGAGTATTAAAATTAATAGTAGTTTTAAAATTTAACTAATCTTTAGTATTATACTATTAGCTTTTTATTCCTATCGAAATAAAGCATTAGGGCGTTAAGCCTATAACCCTAGCTTATACTAAAGATAGAAATTAAAGAGTGCTAGTATTTTAGCCTATTTAGCCTACTATTCTAATATCTTATAGGGTCGAGCAAAATACTTTAAATTCTTATAGTTTATAAGAATAGTAAATAGGGAGGCTATTAATTAGAGTTTAGCTAACTATACCTTAAGATAAGAAATAATAATAAGAAGCTCCTTATTATAAATTATATAATTTCATTCGGTATCTATAAGGTATATAGAATAGTATATAATAGGGTAAAAGACTCTATCTTCCCTAATTTAAGAAAAATAGCTACTAAAAGCAATACTAAAGTTATCTGCTTTAAAAATCATCTCTTTATTAGGGTCCTATTAAGCAAGAACTAAATATAAGATAAAGTAATATTTAAATGCTTAGAATACCTCCTCTTCTTTATCTAATTATTAAAAAAAAAACCCCTTTTTTTATTAACTTAATTAGGGGTTTAGTAAATTAGGAGAAATTAAGGATAAAATCGCAGTAAAAATTTACGAAGCTAAAAAAGCTTTAGACCCCCTTTAGTTTTATAGGGGCTTTTTAGTTCTAGATAGCCTTAATTTTTTTGGGGTTTAAATAGATCTCTTTTCCTACCGTTATAATATAACCTAGATATTAAACCTCTATTATAGTAAAATCATACTTCTCTAAGTCTAGGTTAAAATTAGCATCTTAAAGTCGTTAAAGTATATCCTTAATGTATCCTATATAATCCTCTTTCGATCCTAAGGTATAAATAAGGATATTATTAAGATATATAATTGTAAAATCCCTAAGTGTATTTCCTAAGGCCCTATTAATATATTGTTAGAATACTATAGAGGCTTTAGTAAAGCTAAAAGGTATAATAAGCTATTTAAAGAGGCCAAATCACATATAGAATATAGTAAGGTGTTTATCGCCTTTTGTAATATAGATTTTATAGAATGCTATATATATATCGACTTTAGTAAACTACTTCGCTTAGGATAAAAATTATAGGGTCTCTTTAATTAGCGGGAGGGGGTATTAGTTTTAGGCTATAACCTTATTTAGGGCTTAGTAATCTATATAAAAATGCTACCTTTTATTCCCCTTTTTAGCTAAAAAGATTAGAACTACTATTAATAAAGAGCTTGCCTAAATTTATCCTTTATCTATAAGGTTAGTTACCTATCTTTAAACCTTAAGTAGCTAGTCTTATAGTATATTATATAATAGGCCCTAAGGTAGGTCTAATATACTTTTATCTGGGGCCTTTTTAAGCTAAATATAATAGTCTAATATACTTTAGTATGGAGGAAGGCTAGAGGCCTTTTCTTTATTAAATAGGTCGCTAAATTCCTATAACTCTATGGGTAATACTTACAGCTTCTATAGAGATAGTATAGGGTCCTAATATAGCGGAAGTATAATATAGAGGATATATATTATCTCTTATAGGCTTATAGTAATAAAAGAGGTCGATTAGTCTTTAGAATGCTTCGCCTACTAAAATATATTATAGAAGACTAAACTAAGAATATTAACTATAGTAGGGCTAAACTATTATACTACTAATTCCTAAACGATAAGATTACCTACCGCTTCGATCTATATCTAATATTATTTTATTTATAATGTAATATTATAGTATTCTATCTAAAGGAGACCTAAGATAATATTATAAGTAAGGCCTAAGATTATATAAAGTATAACCGTAGAAGGCTAGCTATTAATATTAATATTTATGCGAACGATATATATAATAAAGGAAGTCGCTTCTTTATATTCCCCTAAATGGCTCTAAATCTCTATTACTATCCCGATTTTCCTATATTATAATAGGCAGATAGGTAAAGAGCCCGGCAAAAAAGTTTTCGCGATTTCGCCCGCACCTCGGTACCGGCGCGAATATACCCTTAAAACAGTCAAAAAGTTGCTAGATTAATTCCTCACCTCGTCTTACCCTATCCGCCAATAGCGCATTAGCACCGATAGGAAGGCGCGGTCGAGGCGGCAGAAATTATAGATTTAGATAGAGGAAATAGGGGTAGACTCGAGTCGAGCTACTATAACCACTATATTATTATTGCTAACGATAACTACAGACGAATTAGCGGTAATACCGCATAAACTAATATAGGAACCCGAGAAGAAACCGAATTGCTTAAATAGTATTACTAAAAGATCGCAGATTACATCCTAGCAGCTATATTAGGAAATATATAGAATACTATTACTAGCCTGGTCGATAGTATTAAATATATTAACCGAATTAATCCTACCCTGAATTCGAACTCGAACCTTATTATAACTAATAATCTAGAAAAAGTAGTAGAAAATACTATAAATAAAGCTTTTGCCTTAAAGACTCCCTCTAGAACGATTTAGGCTAGTATCGCTGCTAAAGGCATACTAATAACTATACTACCTAGACTAACTACCCTACCTATACTGCTAAGAATCCACCGCGAAATAATAATTAAAGGAGATAGTATTACTAAAAACCTACGATAGAGAACCCCTATTAAGATTATTAAAGCGGTAAATACTACTACCGGAGGTATTAATGCTATTACAGCCCGCTGACTCTATAGTAGAGATATAGTTATTACCTTTATAGAAGCTATATCCCGTTTTATTATAGAAACTATATTATTATTATTAAATTACGCTAGAGGCTATTTAGAGCTAAATAACCTATCTAGTACTTCTATAAAGATAATTCAAAAAGGAAAAACCTAATAGCCAGGAGGAAAACACTTCCTACTTTCTTAAATTCTACTTTTTATCGCCCTATAGCGGGGGCGGCGGGTATCTAATACATAAGAGGGTAAGGTGCGCAACAGCTTAAGACTATATCTAGCGGTATTATATAGGAAGAGTGCGAGTAAGAAGTCCTAGAATATTAGGTCTAGGTCGGTAGTCTTATTAGGTAAAAAGTGAGGGGAGGATAAAGCCAAAGGGGTAGGGCTAATAGCGCGCTTGCAATAGGCATATTCTCGCCAGGCGTGCATCTATAGTAGCCCAGGCGCTTCTTAATATATATTAATTTTTTAGTCGGAAGAGAAAGTAAGCTAACTCTAAGGGTTAAAGCAGGCGGCCTTAGGCACTACGTTAGTATATAGGTCGGTAATACCCCCCGATTTAGTGCCTTTTCTTCTTTTCTTCTTTTCTTTTATAGCGCTAATTTTAAAGTATATAATAACCCCTCTATTGCGGTATAGGGCTAATGCTAACCCTATTAGTAGTACGGTAGTAGCAGTAATAATAATAGCAACTATACTAATAATAATAATAATAAGAATAATAATAGCGAAAATGCCTAAACGGTTGGCTATACTAGATAAAGGGGTAAGTATAGGTCTTACGCGTAATAGAACTATAGCTAACCCTTATATAGTAGCCTAGAAAACTATATATATAGCCTTACGGACTATATCTAATATACTTAAAGGATCCTAAATATTGATACCGCAGCTAATAAGGTAAGGACCGGGTTATACCTGCTCTCTAGCGAGGCTAATATAAGTAGGGATTAATATAGCCTATTATCCCTATGCCTTAGCGGGTAAGATATATATACCCCTAGAAAGGACCCCTAAGAACTAGATTTTAATATAAAAACTCTTAAATGTATAAGAGATAATTACTAGGGGGGTAGACATATATTTTCGATTTATATATAGCGTAGGTTTTTAGCTAATTATTTTTACCTTTAGGTAGATAACTATAAGGCCCTCTAGTAGAGGGCTAAATAGGCGTCTGCCTCTTAGGGGCGTAATTAGGCGGTAGTAATAATAGCGGCGGCAGTAGTAGGGGGCCTTAGTATTCCTAAGGTAACCTAAGAGATATTAGACTTTAAAAAAAAGAAGGTTTTTGCCTTAGAACGATAGGCCTATATCTAAAAAGATATCGCTATATTATTATAGGTTTTCCTAGCTTAAGAGGGGGGGGGGGCTTTAGAAAAGAAATAGACTAAAGATAAAAGGAGGGAGAGCAATAAGGGGAGTAAAAGGGGGGGAAAAGGGGAGAATACCCCTATTACTAATATAATAACTATTAACTAGTTTCAGCCTATAAGGCCTAAGAGATTTATTTATTCTTAGTGCTCTTTATTCCTACTATAGGATTACTATAAATATTATGCAGGGGCTATATAAGGATATTTAGTAGCGCCTTTAGCTATATTATATTAAAAGGATTGGACAAATTAGAATTAATTAAATCGGTTAATACTAAATATCTAGCAAACGATCGTCTATATAAGGTATAGTTTATTAAGTATAATAAATATACTAAATTAGTTATAAAGTAGGCTAAGGCTAGGATTAAACCTAAAGAGTATATACCTTTATTTATAGTACTTTAGGCAGGAGAGGATAATATAGTAAAGGTCTTTTAGGCCTTCTCTATAGTAGTAGAGAGGTAATAGCATTAAGGGAATTTATTAAAGGTCGAAGAAAAAATTAAAGCCGATTTTTTCTATCTAAAGTTAAATAAGTATTACTAATTTATACTTTTATAGGCCTTTATATAATTAAGTTATTTTTGCTATAGAATAGAAGTCTAATACCCTTTTAGCCGCTAGGGTCTTATACTAAAGGTATCTTACCTTTACTACTATCTAATTATTTTACTATTAATTATATTAGTCTTTTATTAGTTTTTCTTCGGCCGGGAGCTAATAGGGGTTAAGGTTAAAAAATAAGATATAGGCTAGGGGTCTATAGTTACCCTTTCTTTATTAGCATTAAAGTATTACTACTACTACTACTAATATGCAATTAATCCTATTAATTATATTTATTTTAGCTATTCTTTTAAGGAACTGCTAATAGATATAATTAAAATAGAGGTCGATTAGGGGTATAACTACTTTAATTTCGAGGGTATTTAATAGTATAGCCTTAAAGGCCTTAGTAATTATATAGAGGTAGGCTAACTATTCTATAGCTAGGGATTTTATAATGCTTTTTAATACCCCTTTAGGGGCGGTAGGGGTATATTATACCCTTATACTAAAAGCGATAAAGGTTTAGATAACCTATATATAGATAAGGCATACTTCCTAATATTAATAATCCTAAGTAGAGACTACTATTACTATAAGCGCGAATCGCTACTACTTAAGTTTCTTTACAATCTTAATATAGTATTCCCTTTATTTTAGCTTATAATAGATTTTAACCCTTAAAAATCTAATATACTATTTCAGCTATATTATAGTAGTCCTAAGCCATATTAGGGTCTTATCTGCTTTATATATATAAGTAAAGTAGATAAGCTCGCTCTTATTAGGGTTAAAATTTAGTCTTATTTATTTAGACTAATTATTATTATTATTATTAAATTACGCTAGAGGCTATTTAGGGCTAAATAACCTATCTAGTACTTCTATAGAGATAATTCGGAAAGGAAAAACCTAATAGCCGGGAGGAAAACCCTTCCTATATTCTTGATTACTACTTTTTGTCGCCCTATAGCAGGGGCGGCGGGTATCTAGTGCGTAAGAGAGTAAAGTGCGCAACCGCTTAGGACTATATCTAGCGGTATTATATAGGAAGAGTGCGAATAAAAAGTCCCAGAATATTAGGTCTAGGTCGGAGGTCTTATCAGATAAGAAGTAAAAGGAGGGTAAAGCCGGGGGGTAGGGCTAGCAGCGCGCTCGCGATAGGCGTATTCTCGCCAGACGTATATCTATAATAGCCCGGGCGCTTTTCGGTATATATTAATTTTTTAATCGGAAGAGAAAGTAAGCTAACTCTAAAAGTAGAAGCGGGCGGCCTTAGGCACTATATCAATATATAGGTTAGCAATACCCCCCGACTTAATGCCTTTCCTTCTTTTCTTCTTTTCCTCTATAGCGCTAATTTTAAAGTATATAATAACCCCTCTATCGCAGTATAGGGCTAGTACTAACCCTATTAGCAGAACGGCAGTAGCAATAGCGATAACAGCAGCAGTAATAATAATAACAATAAGAATAACAATAGTAAGAATAAAGATGCCGAAGCGGTTAGTAATACTAGATAAGGGGGTGAGTATAGATCTTATGCGCGGTAGAACTATAGCTAACCTTTGCATAATAGCCCGGCGAAGTGCGCGTATAGCTATACGGGCTATATCTAATGCGCTTAGAGGATCCCAAGTATAGATACCGCAGCTAATAAAATATAGACTAGGTTATACCCACTCTCTAGCGAGGCTAATATAGGTAGGAACTAGTGCGGCCTACTATCCCTATGCCTTTATAAGTAAGATATATATGCCCCTAGAAAAGACCCTTAGGAATTAGGTTTTAGTATAAAAACTCTTAAATATATAAGAGACTATTACTAAAAGGATAAAAGTATATTTTTAATTCGTATATAGTATAGGTTACCGGCTAATTATTTTTGCCTTTAGGTAGATGACTATAAGGCCCTTTAGTAGAGGGCTAAATAGGCATCTGCCTCTTAGGGGTATAATTAGGCGGTAGTAGTAGTAGCGGCAGTAGTAGTAGGGGGCCTTAGCGCTCCTAGGGTAACCTAAGAGATATTAGACTTTAAAAAAAGGAAGGTTTTTATTTTAGAATAATAGGCCTATACCTAAAAGGATATTACTATATTATTATAGGTTTTCCTAGCCTAAAAGGGGGGGGAGGGGGCTTTAAAGGGGGAGCAGACTAAAAACAATAAAAATAAAGGGGGGAGGGTAATAGGGGGAATAAAGGGGGGGAGAGGAAAGAGGATACCCCTAATGCTAATATAATAACTATCGACTAGTTCTAGCCTATAGGGCTTAAGAGATTTACTTATTCCTAGGGCTTATTGTTCCTACTATAGGATTGCCGTAAATATTATATAGGGGCTATATAGGGGTATTTAGTGGCTCTTCTGGCTATATTATACTAAAGGGATTAAATAAGCTAGAATTAATTAAGTCGGTCGATACTAAATATTTAGCAGGTGATTATCTATACGAAGTATAATTTATTAAATGCAATAGATATATTATATCGATCGCAAAATAGGCTAAGGCTAAGACTAGATCCGAAGAGTATATACTTTTATCTATAGTACTTTAGGCAGGAGAGGATAATATAGTAAAAGTTTTCTAGGCCTTCCCTATAGCAGTAGAGAGGTAATAGTACTAAAGGAATTTATTAAAGGCAGAGGAAGGAGTTAAAGCCGATTTTTTCTATATAGAATTAAGTAAATATTGCCAATTTATACTTTTATAGGCCTTTATATAATCAAATTATTTTTACTATAGAATAGAAATCTAGTGCCCTTTTAGCCGCTAAGGTCTTATATTAAAGGCATCTCGCCTTTACTACTACCTGGTTACTTTACTATTAGTTATATTAATCTTTTACTAGTCTTTTTTCGGCTAAAAGCTAGTAAAAGTTAAGGTCGGGAAATAGGGTATAGGCTAAAAGTCTATAGTTACCCTTCTTTTATCGGCATTAGAGTATTACTACTACTACTACTAATATATAGTTAATCCTATTAGTTATACCTATTTTAGCTATTCTTTCGAAGAACTATTAATAGATATAGTTAAAATAGAGGTCGATTAAAGGTATAACTGCCTCAATCTTAAGGGTATTTAGAAGTATAGCCTTAAAGGCCTTAATGACTATATAGAGGCAGGCTAATTATTCTATAGCTAGGGATTTAGTAATACCTTTTACTACCCCTTTAGGGGCGGTAAGGGTATACTATACCCCCACGCTAAAGGCAATAGAGGTTTAGATAACCTATACATAGATAAGGCATATTTTTCGATATTAGCAGCCCTAGATAGAGGCTGCTATTACTATAAGTATAAATTACTACCGCTTAAGTTTCTTTACGATATTAATATAGTATTCCCTCTATTTTAGCTTATAGTGGATTTCGACCCCTAAGAATCTAGCATACTATTTCGGCTATATTATAGCCGTCCTAAGCTATACTAAGGTCTTATCCGTCTTATATATATAGGTACAATAAATAAGCTCGCTTTTACTAAGGTTAAAATTTAATCTTACTTATTTAGACTAATCGTTATAAATAGCTTATACTTTCTTAAATAGCACCTTAGTCTCCCCTATATCTCTCCTATAGGCTATAATATTAATATTATTAGTAAAGCCTAGTATAATAGTTAATACAACCTCTTATAGTCTTTTATAAAGTAATATAATATAAATAAAAAAGAGGATAAAAGAGAGGGAGGACCCTTAAGGGACCCTAATAGTAATTAGTAGTTTATCTATAAGTTACCCCTCAAAGTAGATTTATATTAAGTATAAGTTAGTAAAGCTATATACCTATACCGCTAGCTAAGGCAGAAGCCCTTTTTTTAGCAGTAGGTAAATAAAGCGGGTATAATTAATAGTATTAAATATAGCTAAGATATCTAGTTAAAGTAGCGAGGCGATCCCGTTATAGTGCCAGGTTATATATATAATTTCGACTAATATACTTAGGGCTATAACTGCCGATAAAAGAAACTTTCGCGATTTCGCCCGCACCTAGGTAGTGGTACGGAACCGCCTCTAAAATCAATTCTAATATTTTTAATCGCTTTTTCTCGTCCGCTTACCCCCCTCGCCTATAGTGTATCGCATCTAAAGAGTAGGCGCAATAGGCGTAAATAAAGTAATAGATATCGATAGAGGGAATAGGGGCGGCATTATATATAGCCGCCATAACCCGACCACTATAATCGCGAATAGCATGCAATATTACCAGACTAAGACCGAGCCTACCTAAGGGCGAATATAACCTATAGCCGATATTATTAAAGATTTTATAAAAGAGCTATAGGACTATATCCCCCTAGTAGTACTAGGAAGAATTGAAAAGACTATAAACTTTATAGTAGAAACCGCCCAATAGGAGACTAACCTAAGAAATATTTATATCCCTATTGGAACCCTAACGCAGACGATTAAAACTATAGTCAATAAGGCTATATAGAATCTCCTAAAGACCGCACTAGCCCCTACTATATAGGCATCTATTGCTATATAAAGATATACTACTACTATACCACCCTAATACAGCCTAGCTCCCTTAATAATACCCCCCTATATTTACCGTAAAGTCCTTATCAAAAGAAATACTATTAGTAGAATCCTCTAAAATTATACCCTAATCGAAATCATCGATATAGTTAATAGGGCTACCACTAAGGGAATAGTAGTTATAGCCTATAGGCTCTATAGTAGTAATACGATTATTACCTTTAAAAAAAAAAAGGCAAGTTATATTATAGATATAGCCTAAATCTGCCCCGCTTTCGGCTAAGAGGTAGAACTTAATTAATACTTATTTAGTATTATCGTTAAGAGTTTCCCGACCTATTATACTATAAATACTGTAATAAAAGATATCTAGTCGAACCTTATTAAAGCTAATAGAGAGGGCTTTATTAGGGTCTCCCTTTATTACCCTAGGGGGACTATAATATAAATGCCCCTAATTATAGGGGTCGACTCTATCGACTTTATAAATAAGCTCTATAAGGCTAATATTATATATTAGGCAGAGATATTTAAAGCTAAATCCTATAATAATACTATATACCCCCGCTAATGCTATAATTGCTTTAAATTCGGCTATATCGCTATATATTATATAGCGGCAGCCCGCTATAGCTAGTATGGTTCTAAATACTACCTAAAGGGTAAATAAGGCTGCCTAACTATAATATAAAACTAATGCGAATCATACTTTAACTATTACGGACCTTACCTAATATAATCCCACTTCTATAAGGTAGCGAATAAATAATAGGAAAACGCTAGAAATTCCTATAGTAATAGACTAAGGCTTTTTGCCTTATATATTATATTAGCCGCTAATATTATCCCTATTGCAGATTAGGGCTGCCGCTATATAACTAGCGGGTCTCCCCTATATAAGCCTTCCCCCTAGAAATAAAGTCGCCCGGTCGGAAGTATTAATAAGACCCCCTATATTAAAGCTGGAAGCAGTATTATTACCTTTTTTTAAGCCGCTCCCGCTCTAAACTATAATATAACCGTGCCTACTTTAGGCACCTAACCTATAGCTACCCTAAATATACTACTATTACTAATCCCCTTATAATTATCTATATAATAATAATCCTTTATTGGAATATATAGAAGAAAACTACCCTTATAAGATTAATACTTTACTACTAGCGCGAGCCTAATATTATAGCGATCTAAGATCCTATTGCGCCTAATCGGGCCCTATTAAGCCCTAGCCTTAGAAGATATATACTAGCAGTATATAGTAAGAAAGTAGCAATATATATCTATAAGCGGTATAGGCCTAGTATATAATCTAGCGAGAAGGGACTTAATTAGTATAGGATCTCTCTACTATATACTAATATTTATTTAATTTACTCCTTAGGCTATAAACCGAATTAGATAACCCCCCTTACTATATTTACTAAACTTTTATCTTACCCCTATAGTACCTTTATTAGGGACTTTAATATATACTATCCTCTTTAGGATAGCCTAGATTAGACCTTACCTAAAATTAATACCCTTTTTAAACTTATAACCTAATAGCGGCTTAGACTAATTACCCCTCGCGGTAAGGTAATAAAATAGGCACCTAAAAAAAGAAATAGTACTATTAACTATATATAGGTTATATAGGATATTATAGTAGAATATCTTAGAAATACTAACCTTATTAGATCTAATTATATCCCCTAGCTTATACGCATTGAGACTGGTAATTACTATATAAAAGCCTCCCCTATAAAGAATAATTAAAAGTCCCTTAATTAATACCTTACTTAGGTTAAAGCTAAAAACCGATTTACTACCTTTTATATTAAAGCCTTACTCCACTCCCCTACCGAAATAGATATATATACCGTATAGCTTACCGGCTAACTTTAGAGTATTATTAATATTATGGCCCTAAAGAAGGCACCTAAAGCTCTTAGCGTAAAGCCTTAGTGGAACTCCTATATTAAAATAGCCTAAAATACCATAAAAAAGGCCTATCGAAAATAGGTAGTATATTATACCCTAAAGAATCTTAGTGCCGTATAAAAGGTAGGGGCAATCTAATCCTATATAGTATAAAAGGAATAGTATTAATTATAAAAAGAAGCTCTTAATAAAGCTACTGCTTAAAATACCGACTTATAGTCCCTAGAGAAATAGGCTTATCTATATAGCAGCCTCCCGCCTAAATTAAGAGAAATCCCCCTATTAAAATAAGGCAGCCTAGGCCTAAAAGCTATAATATATAAGGAAAAAGTATAGGTCCTTATTAAGCGGTTTTTCCCTACCTCTTAAGCTACTTATAATAATATCTCTAACTTAATATTCCTTTAGCTTACTACTATTATATTCCCCCCTATTAATTCCTTTTCCTATAAAAAGATATATATCGCATTATACAATATAGTAGGCTAGAAAGTATTAGGCCCTAATAGGCTTTTAATAAGATTCCTTCAAGTATATAGCCCCTTACTTATTACTACTCTTATATATCTCCTAAACGAGATATACTATATTAAGTACTACCTAGCTCTATATCGGGAGGCTAGAATAGTAGTATTATAGAAACTAGGGAAAAAGCTAAAGGAGTACTCTAAAGCAAAAGGCTAAAGGCTAATATTACTCTTTAACTTAATAGGAAAAGTCTTAGAAGCTATAATCATATAGCGGCTTACTACTACTTTTAAAAAAGGTAACCTCTTTTTAGACCTCTAAATAAGCAATAGGGCAAACCGGTTAACTAATATAGCCTTAAGTATACTAATCGAAATTATATATACGACTTAATACTATAGTAGGATCGCCTTGCTATTTTAATTAGATATTTTAGCTATATTTAATACTATTAATTATACCCGCTTTATCTACTTATTGCTAAAAAAAAGGCTCCCACCTTAGCTAGCAGTATAAATATATAGCTTTACTAACTTATATTTAGTGCGAATCTACTTTAAAAGGCAATTTATAAATAAACTGCTAATTACCGCTAAGGTCCCTTAAGGGTCTTTTCTCTCTTTTATCCTCTTTTTTATCTATATTATACTACTCTATAAAAAATTATAGGAGGTTATATTAATTATTACATTAGGCTTCGCTAATGATATTAATATTATAGCCTATAGGAGAGATATAGGGGAGACTAAAGTACTACTTAAGAAAGTATAAGCTATCTATAGCGATTAGTTTAAGCAAATAGAATTAAATTTTAACCCTAGTAAAAGTAAGCTTATCTATTCTACCTATACATATAAAGCAGATAAGACCCTAGTATAGCTTAAGACCGCTATAATATAGCCGAAATAATATATTAAGTTCTTAGGAGTCGAAATCTATTATAAGCTAAAATAGAGGGAATACTATATTAAAATCGTAAAGAAACTTAAGCGGTAGTAACTCGCCTTTATAGCGATAGCGGTCTCTACCTAAGGCTATTAATATCGGGAAGTATGCCTTATTTATATATAGGTTATCTGAATCTCTATCGCTTTTAGCGTAAGGGTATAGTATACCCCTACCGCCCTTAGAGGGGTAATAAAAGGTATTATAAAATCCTTAGCTATAGAATAATTAGCCTATCTCTATATAATTACCAAGGCCTTTAAGGCTATACTATTAAATACCCTTAAGATTAAAGCGGCTATACCCCTAATCGACCTCTATTTTAATTATATCTATTAGCAATTCCTTAAAAGAATAGCTAAAATAGGTATATTATTATTATTATTATTATTAAATTACTCTAGGGGGCTATTCTAAGCTAGAAATGCCTATCTAGTACTCCGGCAAATAATCCGGAAGGGAAAAACCCGAGGTCTAGGGGGAAAACCCTTCCTACTAGTATAATTATAACGACTAGGGAGTCAGGCCCCCAAAGGGGCCGACGGGTTTCTAATATATAGAAAAGGTAGGTACGCTATCGCTTAGGATCGTACTTAGCGGCAGTATTAGGAAGAGTGTAAGAGCGATCTAGAGAAAGTAGGTCTAGAAAAAGATAGGTCTAATATCTATAGGGGAGGGGTGGTCCTAGGTTAGTATACTATAAATCGAAAGTGAAGTAGGGGTTATATAAGCGGGGCAATACCGGCTATACAGCACGCGCGCCGGCTATACGGTATATGTATCGCGTAGGGGCATTAGAGCAAAAGTAAGGGAATTTTCTATTATTAGAGCTATATTGGCAGCGAATCGGCTATAGGGGGGGTGCTTAATAGAAGGTAAGTAGTATTAGGTTGGAGGTTAAGGTAAGCTAAATATAAAGAGAGGGTATAAGGGCCTTTAATCGGGCGAAAATATAAAGGTATAGGTGCCCCCTAACTTTTTAATCCCTTTTTCTTCTTTTCTATATAGCTATTATTTTTCTATATATAATCCCCTTAAGCCTTATTCTCTCTAGCGCTATAGGGATAATCCTAACCTATACAGTAGGGCGGTAATAATAGCAGTAGCATTAGCATTAACGATAGTGGCAGCAATAGCATTAGCAGCAGCAATAGCAGTAGTAGTAATAGCCACAATAATAGCAATAATAATAATAGTAGTAGTATGCCGAAAAAATCGGCATCTTTAGATAAAGGGGTAGGTACTACCCGCTCCCGCTATACTAGTATTATTGACCCGCTATTACTAGCCTAGTAAGCTATAAGGCTAGCCCTATAACTCTTGCCTAATATAAGCTAAAAACCCTAAATATCGTTACTACTCTTAATAAAATAAAGCCTGACCGACCGAACCCTAATCTAATTAGCATTCGAACGATAGTAATACGGTATAATACTATATAGGGCCCAGGGCAGTATGTTTTGTATATATTACGATAGGGAAGACCTACCGACCCTTTAAATAGACTCCTAAGAACTAAGAGTATATTTATACCCTCTTAGGTATCTAAAAGGTATTAGCTATAGGGAAGGAGGTACATATAAAGTGCGGGGACTATATAGGATAGGTACTAATATAGATAGGTTGATAACTATTACGCCCTCTAGTTAAGGGCGCGGTAGGTATTAACTGCCTATAGTAGGGGGAAGGTAGTAGTGGTAGCAGTAGTAGTAGGGGGGAGTATCGCTCCTAAGGTGACCTAAGAAGCGCTAGACCTTAAAAAGCATAAAGTAGAAATATTAGAGGGCATTTAGGCTATATTAGAGCTGCTTGTCTTTTAGGGGCAGAAGAGGGTGGTAAAAGGGGAGAAAGAGAGGGGGAAAAGGGAGGGGGGGCTACTATAAGGGCCGGCAGGAGAGGGGGAAGGGGGGGGGGAGGGGGGCTTTAATATTAATATTATGGCTTTAGGGTAGCTAAGAATTAATTATATTTATCTACCTACTATATCTCCTTTCTCCCGCATTAGGATATTATTATTAGATATTAAGGGCAGTATTGGGCGGTTAAGGTCGGCCTAGTGCCTTTATAGGGGTAGGTCGCTAAAGCGATTAAGTAAATTAGAATTAGTTAAAGCGATCGAGGCTAAAGATCTAGCGTATAAATTAGCGGGCGAGGCTTAGCTTATTAAGGGTAATAGAGATCCCTTAATAGTCTTAGAAGAGGCTTAGGCTAATCTTATATAGCTATTAGCGCTATTATTTATATTTTAGGCAAGAGAGGATTAGGTAATAATAGTCTTTAGGGGCCTTTTTATATTAGTAGAGAGGCGAGGGCATAATAGGGATTTAGTACTAATAGAGGAAGGAGTTTAATCCGATCTTTTCTATATAAAGCTAGGTAAGTATAGCCGATTTATATTTAAGGAGGCTATTATAGAGCTGAATTATTATAGCTATAGATTAGAAGTTTAGGGCCCTTTTTGCCGCTATAGGCTTATACCGCTGCCGTCTCGCTTTTATAGCGGTTTAATATTTAGACTATTTAGTAAGCTACTCTTTTGCCAGGTATTCCTCGGCTATTAGCTACTATAGGTCGAGTTTTAGGAATAAGATATATATCTAGGGTCTTTTATAGTTGCTCCGCCGATAGCATTTAAATATTACTATTATTATAATAAAAGCATAGTTAATTCGTTTAGCTATCCTAATCTTTACTATCCTTTCTAAAAATTACTAGCAGATATAGTTTAGATATAAATCGATAAGTAGTATAGCCGCCTTAATCTTAAGGATATCTATTAGTATAGCCTTAAAGGCCTTAATAATAGTTCAAAGGCAAAATAATTACTTTATAGTTAGTAATTTTATAATACCTTTCGCTATCCTACTAGGGGCGGTAAGGGTATACTAAACTCTTACGCTAAAGGCGATAGTAATACGAATAACCTATATATAAACTAATCAGGCCTCCCTATATTAATATCCCTATATAGAGGCCGCTATTGCCGTAAGGGCGAGTCGCTACCGCTTAAGCTTTTTAGCTATTTTTGCGCGGTATTTATGCTACTAAAGTTTTCGGTAGATTTTAACCCCTAAGAAATAGGCGTACTACTTTAGCTAAATTATTACAATCCTAAATCGGATTAATATCTTATCTACCTTATAGATATATATAAAATAGATAAGCTTATTCTTCCTTAGGTTAAAATTAAGCCTAGCTTACTTAAACCACTTATTATAGATCGTCTATGCCTTTTTAAATAAGGTCTAAGTCTCCCTTATACTCCTCCTATATACTATAATATTAGTATTATCTATAAACCCTAGGGTAATAATAGAAGCTACTTCTTTAAGCCTTTTATAGAGTAGTATAATATAGACTAAAAAGAGGATAAAGGAAAAAAAGGACCCTTATAGGACCCTAGCGGTAATAGGTAGGTTATTAGTTAATTTGCCCTTAAAGTAAATTCGTACTATATAAGAGTCGGTAAAGCTATAGACCTATACTATAATCTATAGCAGTAATCCCTTTTCTAAAAGCAGGTAGGTAAGTCAAATATAGTTTACTATATTAAAGGCTATAGATATATTAAGCTAAAAGAGCGAGGCAATCCTGCCGTAATGCTATACTATATAAACTATTTCTATAAGAGTACTAAGGGCTATATTTATAGAACGATTAGCTTTATTTCCTATCTAAAGGTCTAAAAGTAGGTTACCCTCCTTAAAGGCAATAGTAAGCTAGTATACTATTACGGCTTCTAAGACTTTACCGATTAAATTAAGTAAGGATATTAGTCTTTAGCCTCCCACTTTAGAGTATTCCTTTAGTTTCTTTCCTAGCTTTCTTAATATAACTATATAGGCCTCCCGGAATTAAGCCGGATAGTACTTAATATAGTAGGACTTATTAAAAAGATAGGTAAAAGCTATAATTAAAGGGGGGCCATATACCTTAAGGAATCCCATAAGTAGCCTGTCCGGTCTAAAGGCCTTTTAGCTAGCTATATAGTAAAAGGCGGTATAGACCTCTTTATATATAAATCTCTTATATAGTAGAAACTCTATATTAGTAAATTAGGGGAAGGTCAGGTCCGGTATATCCTTAAATATTATATAGGACTAAGGGAAGAAATATTAAGTAAAGACCTATACTTTTTTACTATATATAGTTATTAAAGGGTGGCTAAGGCTAGCGCATTTAAGTAATAGGATCTCCTTAGATTCGGGGGGGAGGCCACTATATAGTCTAGCCTATTATTCTAGGGACTAAAGGTTTGTATTTTATACTATAGCTTTCCTTAATGCCTCTCTTTAGGAGTATTATTACTTTTCTTATATAACCTAGGTTTAGGTAGCTCTTACGTTTTAAGCAGCCCTATAGTTTTCGGGGGTATAGCATACTACCTACTTTTAATATACTTTCTTCGCAGCGATAGCGGCTATTTTTATATAATTATTCTACTATAGTTCTATAGCGGGGGCTCTAGGGGTTTTCTTTAGGGCTGCAATATCTATAATTTCTTAAAGTTAGCAAGTAAGCTATTTAGTATATATATTTATTTTTTTAGGAGAGCTAAGCGGGGCTGTAGTAGCAGCGGGCGTAAGGCGGTTTTTAGCTTCTATTTAAGTAAGGTATTAGTTAAGGGATTTTTAGCTATTTTTTGGGTAGGCTTTAGCGGCTTATAGGTTGCCGGTATCGATATAGATAAGCTATAGGATATAATCGGACCCGGCAAGGTTTATATTGCCGAGGTACTTAATAGTAAGATCTTATATAACCTAGGTATAGTCTATAGTACTATTTTTTTTATTTAGCGCTTACTATATGATTTCGCTATAGGGGGTCGCTAGGCCGAATCTTTATTATATTATAAGGTCGAAGAGGGTATTAATACTAAATAAGGTTCTATCTAGGCTATCCTATAAGGGATAGTATATATTAAAGTCCCTAATAAATACGCTTTAGGGTTAGGGCGGGAGCCTTATAAGGTCTATAAGGGGGGTAGTCTAATTATATTTATAGCCTAGGGAGTAAATAGAGTAAATATTAATTTTAAAGAGGCAGACCTTATACTAGTTAAGTCCTTTCTCGGTAGTCTATATGCTAGGACCGTGCCGCTTATAGATATATATTGCCGCTTATCTGCTATAGGCTACTAATATATATTTGCCAAGGCTTAGGCTCAGTAGGGCATAATTAGGCGCGGCAGGTTCTTAGATTGCTATAATATTAGCTTTACTTTAGTAGTAGAGCGCTATTTATATAAGGGAGGTTTTCTTCTATATATTCTAATAGAGGACTAATATTATGCGGATAGGCGTATAAGGGTTAGTAGCGGCGGTATATTAGTAGTTACGGCAGAGGTAGAGGTTAGGGCTAGAGTAGGTGCAGGCTCTAGGGCCGATAGGGTCCTAATCTGTTCTAATATTAAGACCGGTTATAAGAATATAGTAAGGGTATAATTTAGTCTAGTATTAAATATTCCTCTAAAGATAGAGCCCCTTTAGCTAGGGCGGCGGCTATATTTATATAAGGAGGATCCTCTTAAGATAATACTCTCGATTAGTTCCCTTAAGGGCAAAGTATTAGCTACTTTATATTAGTTCTATTCCGAGATAGGAGTAGTATTTATAGATATTATAGGAGGCGCTATAAAAAGCTTAGGTCGGCTAATATAAGAATTCCTAGCTAATTTTTACTACTTATTTAAGGTTCTATAGAGGCAGGACTACATTAGGTATAGGCCTTTATAGTTAAAGTATAACTTCTTTTATCTATAGGAGACTATTAGGCAGGCCTACTCTTCTTCCAGGTGCCTTTCCACGCTATATCGGCTGCACTATAGGGCCGCTATACAGTAGGCCGCAATATATCCAAACTTAAAGCAGTTATAGCACTATTTAGGGTATAGGGCATTATTATAAGGTTCAGCTTCGAATATCTCTACCTAGTAGATAATACTAGACTTATAGAGCTTATTAGCGAGGTTAATAGAGTTTACGCCTATAATTAAGAGTATATACATAGCGGTCTTATATAGGCGGTAGGGGGAGGCTCTAATAAAGCCTTCTCTATTTGCTTTAGTAAGGTTTCAGCAGATTTCTTTAGTTGCAATATTCGCTATATAGCTAATAGGGAAATTCTTAATAATAAGACTAAATAAGTATTAGTTTGGTTCTACCTCCTGCCTAAAGGCGGGTTAGACCTAGATCGTATTAGTAATAAGACTTTTTACTGCTTCTTCTATAAAGGTGATAATAGTATCGCCGCTATATAGCCTATGTACTGCGACTGTGGCGTTCCTAGTAGTAGCTCTATTAATAGTATCTATAATTTCGACCGGTATTTAGTTGCATAAGACCTTACTGATACTATTGCCTTTAATTAAAATTTCCCTATAGATATATAGCGGGACCGGAAGGGGAGCGATAGTATATTAGGGTAGTATAGCAGTAGTAGTATATCCTTATGCCGCGATATTTGCCTAGATAGTAGCCGGCGCCTATTTTAGGATATCCTAGAGGGCCGATTTAACGGCTTTTTCAATAGTCTTCAAAATTATATTAGTAAAAGTGCTAATAGGGTCTAGGGTAGCCTTACTATAGGCTATATTGGCTATAGTTTTTATGATTTCTCGCACTCGTCCTAATACCGCTAGGGGGATATAATCTTAGAGCTCTTTTATTAATTCTTTAATTATAACGGCAGTAGGTCGCTTCCGCTCTTAGGCAGGTTTAGTTTCAGTCTAATTATACTATATACTATTTGCGATTATAGTAGTAGGGTTGTAGCGGCTGTATATAATGCCGCCCCTATTCCCTCTATTGATATCTATTACTTTATTCGCGCCCGCTGCGCCTACTCCCTAAACGCGATGCGCTATAGGCGAGGGGGGTAAACGGACGAGAGGAAGCGATTAGGATTATTAGAATTAATTTTAGAGGCGGTTCCGTGCCGCTACCTAGGTGCAGGCGAAATCGCGAAGAGTTTTATAGGTTATTTCAGAATATAACTTCTAAAATAGGTATAACTAATAGGATTAACCGCGTATTAATAGTAGTAGTAGCAATATTTTAATACTAATAAAAGAAAGGCTACTAAAGACCCCTAGCCTATATACTATTCCTCGATCTTAATCTTAACTAGCTCCTAGCTAAAGAATAATTAGTAAAAGATTAATATAATTAATAGTAGAATAATTAGGCAATAGTAAAAGTAAAACGCCCCTAGTATAGGACCCTAGCGGCTAAAAGGGCACTAGACTTCTAATCTATAGCGAAAATAACCTAACTATATGAAGGCCTATAAAAGTATAAGTCGGCAATACTTACCTAACTCTATATAAAAAAAATCGGCTTTAATTCCTTCCTCTGCCTTTAATAAGTACCCTTAGTACTATTACCTCTCTACCGCTATAAGAAAGGCCTAGAAGACTTTTATTATATTATCCTCTCCTACCTAAAGTATTATAAATAAAGGTGTATACTCTTTAGACCTAATCTTAGCCTTAGCTTATTTTATAACCGATATAATATATCTATCGCACTTAATAAACTATACCTTATATAAATAATCGCCTGCTAAATACTTAATATCAACCGATTTAATTAATTCTAACTCGCCTAATCCTTTTAATATAATATAGCTAAAAGAGCTATTAAACTCCCCTATATAGCCCCTATATAATATTTATAGTAATCCCGCAATAGGAATAAAGAGCCCTAAAAATAAGCAAATCTCTTAGGCCCTATAGGCTAAAACTAGTCGATAGTTATTATCTTAATATTAAAGGCATCCTTTTTTCTTTCCCCCCTTTTACTCCCTTTATTGCCTTCCCCCCCTTTATCCCTATTATTATTAGTTTATTCCCCCTCTAAAGCCCCCTCCCCCCCTCTTAGGCTAGGAAAACCTATAATAATATAGTAATATCCTTTTAGGTATAGGCCTATCGTTCTAAAGTAAAAACTTTTTTTTTCTTAAAGTCTAATATCTCTTAGGTTACCCTAGAAGCACTAAGGCCCCCTACTGCTGCTATTACTATTGCCGCTGCTTATTTATGCCCTTAAGAGGTAGATACCTATTTAGCCTTCTATTAAAGGGCCTTATAGTTATCTACCTAAAGGTAAAGATAGTCAGCTAGTAACCTATACTATATATAAATCGAAAATGCATTTTTATCCCCCTAGTAATAGTCTCCTATACATTTAAGAGTTCTTATATTAGGACCCAATTCCTAAGGGTCCTTTCTAGGGGTATATATATTTTACCCGCTAAGGCATAAGGATAGTAGGCTGCTTTAGTCCCTATCTATATTAGCCTCGCTAGAAAGTAGGTACGACCTAGCCTATACCTTATTAACTATAGTATTAATACTTAAAGTCCTCCGAGCGTATTAAATATAGCTTATATAGCTATACATATAGTTCTCTAGGCTATTATATAAGGGTTAGAAGCGGTTCTATAGCGCGCTAGACTTATACTCACCCCTTTATCTAGTATCGCTAACCGTTTAGGCATTTTTGCTTCTACTATTGCTATTCTTATTCTTATTATTGTTATTATAGCTATTACTATTGCTATTATTACTGCTGCTGCCGATCTACTAATAGGGTTAGTATCGGCCCTATACCGCAATAGAGGGGTTATTATATACCTTAGAATTAGCGCTATAAAGGAAAAAAAGAAAAAAAAGAAAAGGCATAAAGCTAGGGGGTATTGCTAACCTATATACTAATGTAATGCCTAAGGCTAATCGCTTTTATCTTTAAATTTGGCTTACTTTTGCCTATATACTATAGACTAATACGCCTAAGATACGCCTAGGCCCCTAAAGGCGCGCATCCGGCGAAAATACTATTAATCCTATCCTCTTAGCCTTACTTTCCCCTTATTTCTCACCCAATAGTACTTTAACCTAGGCCTAATACTCCCGGAACTTATACTCGCACTCTTCTTAAGTAATACTGCTAAATATAGTCTTAAGCGGTCGCATACCCTACTCTCTTATATACCGGATACCCGCCGCCCCTACTGTAGGGCAATATAAAGTAGAAATCAAGATTGTAGGAAGGGTTTTCCTCCCGGCTGCCAGGTTTTTCCTTTCCGAATCATCTCTATAGAAGTACTAGATACGTTATTTAGCTCTAAATAGCCTCTAGCGTAATTTAATAATAATACTTAGGGCTATATTAATTAACCGGTTTGCCCTATTGCCTATTTAGAGGTCTAGGAAAAGATTACCTTTTTTAAAAATAGTAGTAAGCCGCTATATAACTGCGGCTTTTAAGACTTTTCCTATTAGATTAAAGAGTAATATTAGTCTTTAGTCTCTTGCCTTAGAATACTCCTTTAGCTTTTTCCTTAGTTTCTATAGTACTATTACTCTAGCCTTTTAGTATTAAGCCGAATAATACCTAATATAGTATATCTTATTTAGGAGGTATATAAGAGTAGTAATAAGTAGGGGGCTATATACTTTAAGGAATCCTATTAGGAGCCTATTAGGGCTTAATGCTTTCTAGCCTGCTATATTGCATAATACGATATATACCTTTTTATAGGAAAAAGAATTAGTAGGGGGGAATATAGTGGTAGTAAGCTAGGGGAATATCGGGTTAAGGATATTTTTATAAATAGCTTAAGAGGTAGGGAAGAATCATTTAGTAAAGACTTATACTTTTTCCTTATATATTATAGCTTTTAGGCCTAGGCTGCCTTATTTTAGTAGGGGGATCTCTTTTAATTTAGGCGGGAGGCTGCTATATAAATAGGCCTATTTCTCTAAGGACTATAGGTCGGCATTCTAAGCGGTGGCTTTATTAAAGGCTTCTCTTTATAATTAATACTATTCCTTTTATATAATATAGGATTAAATCGCCCCTGCCTTTTATATAACACTAAGATTCTCTAGGGTATAATATACTACCTATTTTCGGTAGGCCTTTTTTATAGTATTTTAGGCCATCTTAATACAAAAGTTCTACTAAGGCTTTATACTAAAAGCTTTAGGTGCCTTTTTTAGGGCTGCAATATTAGTAATACTCTAGAGTTAGCTAGTAAACTATATAGTATATATATCTATTTTAGCAGGAGAGTAGAATAAGGCCTTAGTATAAGAAATAGTAAATCAGTTTTTAGCTTTAATTTAGGCGAGGTATTAATTAAAGGACTTCTAACTATTCTTTATAAGGGGGGCTTTTATATAATAATTATTAGTTTCGATATATATAAGCTAAAGGATATAATTAGATCTAGTAAGGTTAATATTTCTAAGATATTCTATTATAATATCTTATATAACTTATATATAGTTAATAGTATTATTTCTCTTCTTAGGTACCTATTTTATTACCTTATTATAAGGGGTGGCTAGTCTAAGCTACTATTAGGTTATAAGTTTAAAGAAGGTATTAATCTTAAGTAAGATCTAGTCTAAACTATCCTAAAGAGGATAATATATATTAAAGTCCCTAATAAAAGCACTATAGGGGTAGGATAAAAGCTTAATAAGTATAGTAAAAAAGGTTATCTAATTCGGTTTATAGCCTAAAGAGTAAATTAAGTAGATATTAGTATATAGTAAAAAGATCTTATATTAGTTAGGTCCCTTCTTATTAAACTATATATTAGGCCTATATCGCTTATAGATATATATTGCTGCTCTCCTACTATATAATATTAGTATATATCTTCTAAGGCTAGGGCTTAATAGGGCCTAATCGGGCGCAATAGGTTCTTAGATCGCTATAATATCGGGCTCGCATTAATAGTAAAGTGCTAACCTTATAAGGGTAGTTTTCTTCTATATATTTTAGTAAAGGATTATTATTATACGGATAATTGTAAAGGGGTTAATAGCAATAGCATATTTAGGGTGGCTATAGGTTAGGTACCTAAGGTAGGCGCGGTCATACTATAGTCTAAGGCAAAAGCGGCTTAGAGAAAGGCAATAATACTACTTCCAGCTCTAATGCGGGGGGTCTTATTAATACTTCTAATTAGGCAACTTCGTTTTTAGGGGGAGGGCTTATATAGGGGAGACCTATTAGCTATATAATAGCAGCCCTAGTCCGCAATAAAGATAGTATTAGCGGCTAATGCAATATATAAAGCGAAGAGCCTTAGTCTATTACTATAAAAATTTCTAGCGTTTTCCTATAATTTATTTGCCACCTTATAGAGGCGGGATTATACTAAGTAAAGTCTATAATAATTAAAGTAGGATTCGCATTAGTTTTGCGTTATAGCTAGGCAACCTTATTTACCCTTTAGGTAGCATTTAGAGCCGCACTAGCTATAGCGGGCTGCCGCTATATAGTATATAGCGATATAGCCGAATTTAAAGTAATTATAGCACTAGCGGGGGTATATAATATCGTTATAGGGTTTAACTTCAAATATCTCTACCTAATATATAATATCTGCCTTATAGAGCTTATTTATAAAATCGATAGAGTTAACCTCTATAATTAGGGGCGCTTATATTATACTCTCCTTAGGGCAGGAAGGGGAGACCCTAATAAAGCCCTTTTTATTAACTTTAGTAAAGTTTAACTAAATATCTTTTATTATAGTATTCGCAGTATAGCAAATCGGGAAACTCTTAATAATAATACTAAATAAGTATCAATTAAGTTCTGCCTTTTAGCTAAAGGTAAAGCAGACCTAAACTATATCTATAATATAGCTTACCTTTTCTTTTTTAAAGGTAATAATTATATCGCTACTATAGAGCCTATAGGCCGCAACTACTACTCCTTTAGTAATAGCCCTATTAATTATATCGATAATTTTAATTAAAATATAGTTTTAAAGGATTCTGCTAATAGTATTTCCTTTAATAAAGACTTTATAGTAAATATAAAAGGGTACCACTAGGGGAGCTAGGCTATATTAGGGTAGTATAATAGCAGTATAACCTTATATAGCGATAGATGCCTATATAGTAGGGGTTAATACGGTTTTTAGGAGATTCTATATAGCCTTATTAACTGCGGTTTTAATCGTCTGCATTAGGGTTCTAATAGGGGTATAGATATTTTTTAGGTCGGTCTCCTGCTAGGCGGATTCTATTATAAAATTTATAGCCTTTCGTACTCTTTTTAGTACCGCTAAAGGGATATAGTCCTATAGCTCTTTTATAAAGTCTTTAATAATATCGGCTATAGGTCGTATCTACCTTTAGGTAGGCTCGGTCTTAGTCTGGTAATATTATATGCTATTCGCGATTATAGTGGTCGGGTTATAGCGGCTATATATAATGCCGCTTTTATTCCCTCTATTGATATTTATTACTTTATTTACGCCTACTACGCCTACTCTTTGGACGCAATACGCTATAGGTAAGGGGGGTAAGCGGACGAGAAAAAGCGATTAGAAATATTAGAATTAATTTTAGAGGCGGTTCTATGCTGCTACCTAGGTATGGGCGAAATCGCGAAAGTTTTTTTTTTTAGACTAATTATTATAGATAGCCTATACTTTCTTAAGTAGCGCTTTAGTCTCCCCTATATCTTTCCTATAGGCTATAATATTAGTATTATTAGCGAAGCCTAATATAATAGTTAATATAACCTCCTATAGTCTCTTATAGAATAGTATAATATAGATAAAGAAAAGGATAAAAGAGAAAAAAGACCCTTAAGGGACCTTAGTAATAATCGGCAGTTTATCTATAAGTTGCCCCTTAAAGTAGATTTGTACTAAATATAAATCGGTAAAATTATATATCTATACTGCTAACTAAGGTAAAAGCCCTTTTTCTAATAATAGGTAGATAAAATAGGTATAATTAATAGTATTAAATATAGCTAAGATATCTAGTTAAAGTAGTAAAGCGATCCTACTATAGTGCTAGGTTATATATATAATTTCGATTAATATACTTAGTATTGTATTAGTTAACTAGTTTGCCTTATTACCTATTTAGAGGTCTAAAAAGAGGTTGCCCTCTTTAAAAATAGTAGTAAGCTACCATACGATTATAGCTTCTATAACTTTTCCTATTAGGTTAAAGAATAATATTAGCCTTTAGCCTTTAGCCTTAAAGTACTCTTTTAGCTTTTTCCCTAGTTTCTATAGTATTACTATTTTAGCCTCCTGGTACTAAGCCGGGTAATACCTAATATAGTATATCTTATTTAGGAGATATATAAAAGTAGTAATAAGTAGGGGGCTATATACTTTAAGGAATTCTATTAGGAGCCTATTAGGTCCTAATACTTTCTAGCCTATTATATTATATAATATGATATATACCTCTTTATAAGAAAAAGAATTAGTAAGGGGGAATATAGTAATAGTAAGCTAGGGGAATATTAGGTTAGAAATATCTTTATAAATAGCTTAAAAGGTAAGGAAGAACTATTTAGCGAAGACTTATGCTTTTTCCTTATATATTATAGCTTTTAGGCCTAGGCCGCCTTATTCTAATAGAGGGATCTCTCTTAATTTAGGCAGGAGGCTATTATATAGATAGGCCTATTTCTCTAGGGACTATAAGTCGGTATTCTAAGCGGTAGCTTTATTAAGGGCTTCTCTTTATAATTAGTACTATTCCTTTTATATGATATAAGACTAAATTGCCCCTGCCTCTTATGTAATACTAAAATTTTCTAGGGTATAGTATACTACCTATTTTTAGTAGGCCTTTTTTGCAGTATTTTAGGCCATTTTAGTGCAGGAGTTCTACTAAGGCTCTACGCTAAGAGCTTTAGGTGCCTTCTTTAGGGCTATAATATTAGTAATACTCTAAAATTAGCCGGTAAACTATACGGTATATATATCTATCTTAATAGGGGAATAGAGTAAGGCCTTAGTATAAAAGGTAGTAAATCGGTTTTTAGCTTTAACCTAGGCGAGGTATCGATTAAGGGACTTCTAACTATTTTTTATAAAAAGGGCTTTTATATAATAATTACCGGTCTCGATATATATAAGTTAGGGGATATAGTTAGATTTAGTAAAATTAGCGTTTCTAAAATATTCTACTATAATATCCTATATAACCTATATATAGTCGATAGTACTATTTCTCTTCTTAGGTGCCTACCTTATTACCTTACCGTAAGGGGTAGCTAGTCTAAGCTACTATTAGCTTATAAATTTAAAGAGGGTATTAATCCTATATAAGGTCTGGTTTAGACTATCTTAAAGAGGATAATATATATTAAAGTCCCTAATAAAGGCACTATAGGGGCAAGGTAGAAGCTTAGTAAGTATAATAAAAAGGGTTATTTAATTTAGTTTATAGCCTAAAGAGTAAGTCGAGTAAATATTAGTATATAATAAGGAGATCTTATATTAATTAAGTCCCTTTTTGTTAGACTATATACTAGGCCTATACCGCTTATAGATATATATTGCTGCTCTCCTATTATATGATACTAATATATATCTTCTAAAGCTAAGGCTTAACGGGGCCTATTTAGGCGTAATAGGTTTTTAGATCGCTATAATATTAGGCTTATATTAGTAGTAAAATGCTAATCTTATAAGAGTGGTTTTCTTCTATATATTCTAATAAAGGACTATTATTATATAGATAATCGTAAGGGGATTAATAGTAGCAATATATTAGGGGTGGCTATAGGTTAGATGCCTAAGGCAGACGCGGTTATATTATAGTTTAAGGCGGGAGCGGCTTAAAGAAAAATAGTAATATTACTTCCAGCTTTAATACGGGGGTCCTATTAATGCTTTTAATTAAGCAATTTTATTTCTAAAGGGAAGGCTTATATAAAGGAGACCTACTAGCTATATAGCGGCGGCCCTAGTCTATAATAGGGATAGTATTAGCGGCTAATATATAAAGAACTGGCCCTAGGGCTACTGCAAATAGGCATCGAATAAATATATTAAATAGACTAAGGAGGAAGGAGAGAGGACCCGAATAGGGGCCTCTTAATAGTCTATTTAACCGTGCATTAGCATAGGTCGAGGTCCTGGCGTAGTCCTATAACCCTATGCCGCTGACTCATATAACCCTACCTAGGCTAGGTATAGGCATAGCCTGAGTCCTAGCTATATTATAGTGCAGGCGTAGCCCAAGCCTATAATATACCCCCCTCCTCCGCCTTACAGTCGAATTAATTGCATTTTAAAACCCGCCCATCCTCTGCATAAGCCTAATTAGGTCGCTTAGATTATTATCGCAATAACCTTAAGTCTGTTCGTCGGGTCTAATTTATATAAGTAGGGGATATTATAGAGTATTAATTCGGGAAGGTAGTATAATGGAAATATATAGAAGGCCGGCGTTATATCGCTAATTAGAAGCTATTCGTAGCAGCCGTTAGTATTATAAAAAATTTTTTGCTAGCTATCAGTAGGTAATCCCCCTAGGTAATAGTATATTTTTTCTCGCGCCCTTTTTATTACCCTTTTTCTTCTTTTCCTCTTCTTTCTTATAGCCGATTTAATTATTATTAGCATCCTACCGTAAGTATTATCCCCCCTACCTAAGGTCGTAATAGATGCTAATATTAATAGACTAGTTACCTACGTATTCTCTAAAAGGCTATACCCTATTTCCGCCTATATTTAATATATATATCGGTTTAAGCCCGATGTAATTTTATATTCCTTTAATTGACCGCATTAGGACCTTAAATATATCCGAATTATATCCTAATAGCGGCTAAGCTATAGGTAGCGCGATAACCCCTATAGAACCTAATATTATAGAAATCCTACGATCTACGAGTGGTCTAACCGCCCTATCTACTAAGCGCTTTAGCCCTTTAGAGCGCAAATATAAGCTGTAGTATACCGTAGGCGACTACTTATTAAAAGATGATTCTTCTAATAAAGAATATAAATACGCCTATAATAAAGAGTTTTTATACAAGCGATATAACCGAAAAATATAGGCAATTAGTGTTCTCCCTATCTATATACGAAAAGGCAGGAGTAAGGGCTACTCTTATTGCTAAAATATATATAGCTTATATATATGGCTTAACTTTAAGTTTACTAGTAATCCTAAACTCTAGTAGATCTACTAGATATAGATTAAGGCTTATAAAAAGGGTACTACCGTTATTAAACCTATATATCTTGCGACCGAAACGACTAAAGCTTAGGCTGCTATCCTTTCGCCCTCTTTTCGGGCCCTTAATAACTAATAGCGGTATACTATAGCCGCCGACTAAATAACTCCCTATATTTTATATCTTGCTTTTAGTCCCTATGGTGCTGCTAGTAAGGCATTAACCGATATCTCTTAGGCTATAACTCCCTCTTACTATTAAGCCAGGTCGGTTATCGATTTAGCCCTTATATTAAGCGTAATATAGGATATATAATAAAAGGCCTAGGAGTATTACGCCTAGATAGAATAGTATTTAGCGGCTTTTATCCGGCCTTATTTAGCCCCCCTTTCTGCCTGCCCTTTATTAACTTATTACGCCGGGAAACCGCCTATCTATAAGCAGGGTATATAAGTTCCCCTAGAGGCCTAGCTATATTATCTGCCGTAGAATGCCTTAGCGCTATAGTAGCCCTAGCCAATACTATTGCATCCCTTGCTGCTGCCGCTATAGACCCTATGGCATCTTTAATGGGCCCTATTATAGCCCCCCCTATATTCCCTATATAGTATATCCCTCAGAACGCTATTATATTAGGGTTGTATAGGCAACTATCCGCGCTAGGCCTACTCGCTATATATACGCCTAACCCCCTATAGATACTACTATAGGGGTTATATATAGCCGCCCCTGCTACTACTGCCCCTATAGTAGCAGCTGCTATAGGGGTATACCGATCCCAATAGTGCTGAAGAGGGCCTATATATATATATATATTATACTAGCTAAGCTATCTAGGGGGGGGATAAGCCCCCATCTAGCCTAGTGCTAGTACCTCTATGCCTAATCTATATAGAAAACCCGAGTGCTGGGAGGAAAACCTATATACTATCTATAGTTGATAGTATCCCTTTGGAGTCGAAAGGGGTTTACTATATATTACGAGGAGGTGTCCTATCGCGCGAGACTAGGTCTGGCGGCAGGGCTGGGAAAGTATAGATGGTAGGCATGCCTCGATAGGCGCGGTGATTTATATTAATAGTCATTAGTTATTAGTCATTGGGCATTAGTTAGGCTCTAGGGTGGGTATGAATCGGAACCGACGTGATTAATATTATTAGGTATAGGAGGCAGTAGTAACGTCAGTATTAGGTGGGCGGCGGTATTGCGGTAAGTCGCGTATTTTATTATTATTGACTTTATCTAATATAGGTTAGGGCAGCTAATAGACGGTTGAGTGATCTAGTGCGGGTATATAGCGGTATAAAGTCTCCTTTACCTGCTTTACCTTTTTAATTCCTTTCTTTTTCCCTTTTTGTTCCTTATTGAAAATTACTAAGAATTTTCCTTTATTTCTCCGCCTTAATTACGCTATAGTAGTTTTTATGCATCCTTTATTCTTCGATATGCCTACTATTCTAGAGTTAGATCTTAGCCTAGCTCGAAAATAGCCATATTATCCCTATATATGCCGCGGTGCCGATATAGCCGCTCGTTATTATAACTAATAAGGTAAAAAGTTCTCTTTAATCGTTATCTGTCTTTTTCTAATAGTAGGTAGGGCTTAGGGGTGCTTATTTCGCTTATACTTTAAAGCGGAAGCTTTATTATATCCTAGTGCGTAATACTACGAACCGCGAACCGGTAGAGAGTATACTTATATTATAAAAGGCTTACGCTTACGAATAGGAAGTAAATATATCAGTTTGCCGGTATCCTTTAATTTTATAGTTAACCTTAGTAGGTAGATAAAGATAATTACTATAAGGCCTAGCAGGCTATATATCGGTCTATTGCGCTAATCACCTTAGTACCTCGAAAGGGTTAAGATGACTCTGCCGTTATAATGTAAATAATAATACCTATAGTCCCTATTTTACTACCGGCCGACTTCCTTAGGCTTATTAAAAGAGGGGTTTTAGCTTTAGAGCGCGCCTATAGCGGCGAGCCTTAGCCTCTTTTATCGGTTAAGGGATTATAGCCTCTTATTACTACTGCCGGCGATAGAAGCCCTATTAGTTCCGTTATTGCATTAGATATCGATAATAAGCCTACTCTTAGGCCTACTACTATAGAGGAACTACCTTATAGTAAAGGGGTCTCGCTAATATAGTCTAAGACTCCTATAATGCTATCTTCTAGTAAATTATAGTAAGCAGTTGCGTTTTTAAAGTTTATAAAGTCCTAAGCGGAGTCTTAGCTAGTAGTATCTGCCTCTAGAACGCTATCTATACTGCCGTTAAAGCCTCCCCTGCCTACTATTTAGTCGGTATAGCCTAAGCAAGCTAAATTAGTAGTTTTATTGCTATCCTCTCCTTATCTTTATGCTAATACCTCTGCCCCCTCCCCCTTTAAAAGGAAGAGGGAGGGATTAAAGATAATAGAATCGCTTATAAAAGGAGCACTAAGTCTAACTACTAGGATTAAATAAAAGATATATTCGAGATCTATAGTATCCCTTTCCCTAGGGGGGAAGGGGAAGGGAAAGGGGAAAGTAAGGGTAGCCCCTAATAATAGCTATAGTAATAGAGAGGGTGGTATAAAGTAAGTAAGGGTTTAAAGGGTTAGGGGTACTAAAAAGATTAGGGGTCTAAGTCTATCGACCATATAGGTAGCTTATATAAAAAGGATATTTTTCCCCTATCTATATAGTCAGTCGTATCTTTATCTATAATTATCTATATATATATATATAGTCTAAGGTTAGGGTATAATTGTATCGGGTTGCTATCGGAGCTGAAGTCTATATAAATAGTAAATATAATAGCTAGGGTAAACTATTCGAGCTAGTAGGTATTAAAGACCTATTTAATAACCTATTTAGCTAAATCTTTATTTTTAAGTATTTAGGTAATACTATATTTATCTAGTATAGGACGGTCTTAAATGCAAAAGGGAGGGTTTCTAAGATAGTTACTATACTCTAGGATTATATATTTAATATTTTCTATATCGGGACTATATTAGCAATATAGGTAGTAGATAGATGGGACCTTTATCTTATATAGGAACTTATTAAGGCCTATTTTTTCTATTCTGAGTTAGGTAAAGAGGGAGGATTTATATTTATAGAGGTTTTTATAGAGATCTAGCATCTTTTTTATAGAGGTAAAGTCAGGGGTATATTCGGCAGCGGGATAGTTTTTTAGTAGGTATTGTACTTAGGTAAGTTATTACTTCGATTACTATCTCTTTATCTATTTAAAAGCTAGGGAGTAAGTAGGGGATAGTTTATTATCCTAGAGTAGAATTAAATCTTTAAGGGCTATATAATTTAGTATTTTATTCTCGGTCGGTCGCCTTTATCTATAGATAGGTCTTTATCGTAGCTAAGTCTAGATAATAGTATATACATTAGAGATAAGGTCGGCTATACTACTTTCTTAGGTTCTAATAAAGAATCGTTATTAGGCCAGGTTAAAGTAGAGGTCGAGTGGGGGGACTATTACTTTAGTTTCTACGATTATATTAGGTATTACTTAGTAGGCTCTTATAACTATATAGAGGCACTTCGATTATTTAGCGGCTAGATTATATATAATACCTTTTGCTATTTCTCCTGGCTTAATAGGAGTATATTAGATTCTAGCGCTAAAGGCGATTATAGTTCTAATAACCTATATATATAGTAGTCGGGCTTTATAGAATTAATATCCCTATATAGAGGCCGCTAGAGCGATAAGGGCGAGCTTCTACCTTTCTAGCTTTTTTACTATTCGGGCCCTATAGTTAGTCCAGCTAAGTTTATAGTTAATCTCTACTCTAAGGAATCGGGCGTATTATATAGGCTAGATAGTCGCATTGCCGAATCGTATTATTATGGTATCTAGTCGGTACTATTTAGTAAAGTGTATTAGCTCGCTCTTTATTAGGTTAAATTTTAATCTAGCCTTTGCCAACTATTTTTCGTAGATCTTTTATACTTTCGAGAGGGTTGTAATTATATCCCGTATTATTTTGCTGTATGCGATTATATTAGTATCGTCCGCGAATCTTAGGGTTAATAAGTTATCTACTACTTTAAGTCTATAGTATAAGGGTATAATATAGAAGAGGAAAAGGACTAAAGAGATTAGGGAGCCTTAGGGCACTCCTACTATAATTAAAAATCTTTAGGTGGGTTAGCCTTCGAAGAAGATTTTAACTAAGCGCGATATAATAAAGCCTTAGACCTAGGCTATTATCTATCGGGGGGCGCTACTTTAGAGGAGGAGGTATATAAGCCTAGTGTGGTTAACGGTATTAAATGCCATAAAGATATCTAGTTGTAATAGCGATACTATTCCTTTATACTACTAAGTGGCCTTAACTACTTCTACTAGGGTATATAGTACTATATCTATTAATCTATTTACTCTATTACTTATTTATATATCTAGTAGTAATTTCCGTTCTTCCGCGATTATTATTAGTCTCTTTACTACTATAGCTTTAAAGATTTTACTAAAGAGGTTTAGGAGGGATATTAGGTACTAGGCTCTTACTCTTTAGTATTCCTTAGGTATTTTACCAGGTTTTCTTAATATTATGACTTTAGCTTCTTAGAATTATATTGGGTAGTAACTAGTTCTGCATATAGCATTAAAGAGTATTATTAGGGCTTTAAGAACCGGTTCTCTATAGGCTTTAAAGAATCCCGCTGGTATATTATTAGGGCCTAATGCTTTCTAGCTGGCTATATATCGGAGGGCATTATAGATATCTACTTTAGAGAATTCGTCTTTAGGGGCGAATATCGTATCGGTAAAGTAGGGGAATTATAGGTCTAGGATATTATTAAGAGTGGCTATTAATATTAGGAAGAATCTTTCTATTAATACTTCTACTTTAGAGGAATATATTTTTACTTTTTATATTTAGGCTCTTTCGCCTTAAAGAAGTATAAGGATTTTTTTTAATTCTAAGGGGAGTCTGCTATATATTTAGGCCTATTTCTCTAGGGACTATAAATCTACATTTTTCGTTATAGCCTTATTAACGGCTTCTCTCTATATCTAGTGCCTTTCTTATTAGATAACCTTAGTTTAGTTTATCTCTACTCTTTATGCTATTAATTAGTTAAGGCTAATACAGTCTTTTCTCTAATTTCTTATAGCCTTATAGGCTGCTATTATGGCCGATTGTACTTCCTAGGTCTACTATAGGGCCCTTCTTAGCGGTTTAGTTGCTCTTTTAGGCATAGTGATATTAGCGATAGCCTATAGTTAGGTCGTAAGCTATTAGGCGAAAGTATTAATCTCTATAGGGGACTAGGGTAGGTGTAAGGTATATAGGATAGCTATCCTAACTTCGGCTTTAGCTTAAGCGAGGGTTTTATTAAATTTCTTCTATTAGTATATCGGCGGTAGTTTGCGAAACTTATCTAATCCTATTTCTACCTAAATTACCTAAGGGATATAATCGGATCTAATAATATCTACCGCCCCTATAAACTCTATATTAAGGTCTCTTATACTCTATATATAATCGATAGTACTATTATATTTGCTTAGGGCTTATCTAGTTATCTCTCCCTATAGTATTATAAGGGTTAGCTTCTATTTTAATATAAATTCAAAGAGGGTATTATAGCCTAGGGAGGTTTTATAAGAGCGGTCCCATATAGGGTAGTAGATATTAAAGTCACTAGTAAAGATACTATAAGGGCGAGGGGTAGTTTAGGCGAATTCCTAGAGGAGGGTAGACTAATTTAAGGAAGAGATTAGAGAGTAAATAGAGTAGATATTAGTATTTTAGAGTATAATACGGCACTAGTCTAGGCCTAAGTCTATTGCCTAAAAGCCGGGAGCATATTTTTTATAAATATAAATCGCTATGCGTCTGCTATAAATAGCTATTTAGTATCTACTAAGGCTAGAGTATAAGGGGAGTCTATTTAGGGCTATAAATTCCTAGAGGGCGATAATATCCGGTTCGGATTCGTAATTAAAAATAAGGTACACTAATAGTAATTTCTTTTATATATTCCAGTATAATACCTCTATTATTAGTATTAGGGCTAAGGGGTTGGGGCTTTTAGTGCATTAGTAGCAATAGGCTCGGATAAATTAGGTTAAAAGAATATAGCGATATTATTACTACTATTAGTCCTTTTAGGGGCGATAGAGCTTTTTTTATATAGTCTGCCGATTCGTTTTCTTAGGGAGTCCTCCCTTAGGGAGTTACTAGCGAGGCATTTATAGCCCCTATCCTCTAGGATAAAGGGGGGAGGCATTAATAAAGTGCTAGTATTTGCGAACTATATTAGTCTAGTGCTATAAGCCTATCTTGCGATATCCTATTGCCTATTCGCTATAAGGCAGAGTCGAGATTAGGCCGGATAGGGTCCTTAGCAATTAAAGTAGTACTCTCTTTTATTACTAATAATACTAAAGCAGTTTTTATCTCTATTAGGGTGTCTCTCTATACTATACTATCCGCATCGAGGGGTCTTTATATAGTAATTCGCGATATATCCGAATTTAAAGCATTAGTAGTATTATCTTAGGTAGATAGTTTTATTATATAGTTCAGCCTCGAAGATTTCTACTTAGTAGATAACTCTAGTCTTATAGAGTCGGTTTACTATTTTTACGTTAGTTACTCTAATAATTAGGGGGGCTTTTATTACTTTTTCGCGGGGTTTCCTTATAGCAACTCTACTAATACCTAGGCTATTAGCTTAGGCTAGGTTTAGTTTAATATCTTTAATAAGGATATTCTTAGAGAATTAGGTAGGGAATCCTTTAATAATAATACTAAAGGTGTGGATATTTAGTGCGGCTCCTATGCCGAATATAAAGGGGATCTAGGTAGTTTCTATAGTAAAATAGGATGCGGCTTCTGCAAAGGTAATGACTATATCTCCACTATAGAGTCGGCAAACGGTAACGGCGTTAATACCTCCAGTAGTAGTATTTACCGCTTTTATAATCTCAATAGGGGTTCTCTATCGTAGGTTCTCAGCAATACTATCTCCTTTAATTATTATTTCACAGTAGATTCTCGGCGGTATAGGTAAGGTAGTCGGTCTAGGTAGTACAGTCATTAGTATGCCTTTAGTAGCGATACTAGCCTAGGTCGTTCTAGAGGGGGTCTTTAAGGCAAAAGCTTTATTTATAGCGCTCTCTACTACTTTTTTTAGATTATTAGTCGTAATAAGGTTCGAGTTCGGGTTTAAGGCGGGATTAGTTTAGTTAATGCATTTAATGCTATCGACCAGGCTAGTAATAGCATTCTATATATTTCCCAGTATAGCTGCCGGGATATAGTCTGCGATCTTTTGGTAATATTATTTAAGTAATTCGGTTTCTTCTCGGGTTCCTATATTAGTTTATACGGTATTACCGCTAATTCGTCCGTAATTATTATTAGCGATAGTGATATAGTAGTTATAGTGGCTCGACTCGAGTCTACCCCTATTTCCTCTATCTAAGTCTATAATTTCCGCCGCTTTGACCGCGCCTTTCTCCTAGTGCCGATATGCTATCGGCAGACAGGGTAAGACGAGGTGAGGGATTAATCTAGTAACTTTTTAACTATTTTAGGGGTGTATTCGCGCCGGTACCGAGGTGCGGGCGAAATCGCGAAAACTTTTTTAGTTAAGAGGGCCTATATAATAATAAATATAATAATTATAATGCAGGAGAGGGGGGAGGGTAGTATTAGCCTAAAAGAAGGGCAAACGAGCTAAATATTTTTTTTTTAATATTTTAAAGGTATTTTTTTTTATAAGTAAGCATTTTAGTATTATTTATAGGTCAAGTCGACCTTATTTCGATAGCTTAGCAGGCCTATTATATATACGAATATTACCCTATTTAATTTTAAATGCTTTTTATACTACTAAATCTTTAAAATTTTCTAAGGGTTCTTATATAGGTAAATTATACCTTATCTATTTGACTAATATATTGCGGTTCCTATCCTAGCCCTAAGCGTTTCTTGCTATTAATATTACTTTAATCTTATATTCCTTATATAGCTAATTAGAATCTTAAGGAAGAATAAGTAAAGGCCTAAGCTTAATATTAATTATAATCTATATAAGAAGTAGATTAAAAGCAGCTTATTCAATAAGATTAATATAAAAAACCAGATAGATGCCCTTAAGAATATTAAGCTAAATAGTAAATAGGAATAGGATAGTAATAATAACATATTTAGTAGAGACCTAATCGAGCTTTTTATAAAGGCGGTTTATCTTAATATTCCTTAGGCTAAGCTATATGCAGTCTCTAATTTAAAAACGCTCCGCTAGGCAGTATAAATAGTTTATTATATCTTATTATCGTTATTATGCGAAAGCGATAATAGCTTAGGCTAACTCCTCTTCCTCCTAGAGATTAGCTAGGAAGAAAGCTACCCGCCCTTTTAATATTTTTAAGCTTAATATTACCTTTAGAGCTAGTATAATAATTAATATATCGAACCTATTAAAGAGCCGGTTTAGGCTAAACCCTATTACTAATAATATCCAGTTATTTAGGGCGAGTTAGCATATAGTAAGGTGCTTAGGCTAATTATATTAGTTAAAGGAGATTATAATATAGAAGACGGCCTAGACTTTTTAGTTTATTCGTTTTATACTATTATTAATTTAGGGGTAATATACAGTCGAGAGGAGTTATTCGGTCCTAATTACTTTATAAAATATTATTTAGAATTATTTTACCTAATTTAAGCCTTTATTACTAATAATCTCGTTAGGGAATCTATAAAAGTACTATTAGTATTATTAGAATCGCTTTATATACTCTTGGGCTATTATAGAATATATTACCTTTAGCTAAATATATTTCGATAAATAGTCAGTAATTATTATAAGGAAGTATAGGTCGGAAGAGTTATAGGTAGGGAGGTTTATTATAAAGTCTACTAATATTTACAATTAGAAATAGTCTAAGATCGGTAAGGGCTATAGTAGACCTTATTATAGCTAGCGGCTCTTATATATCCTATAGTATCAATAGTTCTAAATAAACCTTACTACCTTAGATAATATATTATCGAAATAATAATCCTATTATAGCAATTAGAAGATAATATTCTTCTTAGGGTGACCCACTATAGGCGAGTTATAGCACTATTAAATTACCGTTATAGTTACGGGCTTAAACGATAAGAGCTATACCCGCCCCTAGTAAAGTAGTATACTATATGCGTTTAGGGTATAATCTGCAATTTATTCTTATATTGCTGCCTCTATAGGGAATTATCGCTATCTATTCGCTATTATTATCTATTGGGCCTAATATATACTATCTTTAGATATTATTTAGTCCTAAAGAGCCTAAAGGTAAGTATTAGCAAAGATATATAGGCTATAAGGTAGGGTAACCTTTAAATCTAAAGTTAGGGTCCTAACGCCTTTTATCTTATCTATATCGAAGGCTAAAATAAATAGTAATTTTAGGATTTAGTTGATTTATAGCTTTGCCCTATCTGCTTTTTATTCCTATTAAGAAAGCGTATTAGGGTATTAGGCTTATAACCCTAGTTTATACTAAAGATAGAAATTAAAAAGCGCTAAAGTCTTAGCCTATTAGGCTTATCGCTTAGATATTTCTTCTAATTAGGCGAAGTATTTTAGGTTCTTATAGTCGGTAAAGATAGTAAAAGGGGAGGCTATTAAGTAAAATTCTACTAATTATACCTTAAGGCAAAAGATAATAATAAGGAGTTCCTTATTATATATAGTATAATTCTATTCTGCATCTAATAAGTAAATAGAATAATATATAATAGGGTAAAGTTTACTATCCTCTTTAATCTATAATAGATAGCTACTAAAAACTATATTAGAACTATCTGCCTTAAGGACCGTCTCTTTATTAGGGTCCTATTAGGCAAGAACCGGAGATAATATAAAATACTACTTAAGCGCCTAGAATACTGCCTTTTTTTCGTCTAATTATTAGAAAGGGACCTTTTTCTTTATTAATTTAACTAAAGGGTCGATAAGGCAGGAGAAGTCTAAAATAAAATTGTAATAGAAATTAGTAAAACTAAGGAAACTATAAATGCCTTTTAATTTTATAGGTATTTTTTAGTTCTAGATAGCTTTAATCTTTTTAGGGTCTAAATAGATTTCCTTTCTAACTATTACGATATATCCTAGGTACTAGACCTTTTTTACTGCGAAGTCGCACTTATTAAGATTTAAATTTAAGCTAGCCTTTTGTAATTATTAAAGGACTTCTTTAACGCGCCCTATATAGTCCGCCTTTAATCCCCTAGTATAGATTAAGATATTATTAAGGTAGGTAGTTATAAAATCTCCTAGTGTATTCTTTAAGACCTTATTAATATATCTTTAAAAGGTTATAGGGGCTTTAATTAGGCTAAATAGCATAATAAGCTATTTAAATAGTCTAAATCGTATACAAAATATAATTAAATATTTATCGCCCTCTGCAATATATATCTTATAGAACGCTATATATATATTAACTTTAGTAAACTATTTTACTTAGGATAAAGATCGTAAGGTCTTCTTAATTAAAAAGAGGGGGTATTAATTTTAAATTATAATCTTATTAAGGGCCCGATAGTCGATATAAAAATACTACTTATTATTCTCCTTTTTAGCTAATAGGACTAATACTACTACCGATAAAGAGCTTATATAAATCTATCCTTTATCTATTAGGTTAATTACTTATTTCCGAACCTTAAGTAACTAATCTTATAGTATATTATATAATAGGCCCTAAGGTAAATCTAGCTAGCTCCTATCTATAGTCTTTTTAAGCTGGATATAGTAGTCTAATATACCCTAGTGCAAAAGGAGATTAAAAGCCTTCTCTTTATTAAAAAGGTCGGCAAATTCCTATAATTTTATCGGGAGTATCTATAGCTTTTACAATCGTAAGGTAGAATTTTAATAAAGTAGTAGTATAATATAGAAGATATATATTATCTCCTATAAGCTTATTGCGATAAAAGAAGTCGATTAGTCCCTAAAGTATTTCGCCTGCTTTAGTATACTATAAAAGATCGAGCTAAAGATATTTACTATAGTTAGACCTTATTATCTTTTTATTAACTCCTTAACGATAAGGCTATCTGCCGATCTAATCTTTAATTAGTACTACTTCGCCTATAGTATAATATTATAATACTCTATCTAAGGCATCCTCAGGATAATATTATAGGTAAGGCCTAGGATAATATAAAGTATAACTATAGACGGCTATCTATTGATATCGATCGCTATATAGACGATATAAGTAATAGAGGAATATATTACTTTATATTCTCCTAAATAGCTCTAAATATTTACTGCTATTCTAATTTCCCTATATTATAGTAGGCAGATAGGTTAAAGACCTAACTATTATACTATCTTTTCGCTTATAACACTATAGTAGTTATATCCTAAGTTAATTAAGGTATTAATAAAGGTATAGGATTTATATAAGATTAGTACTAAAAAAGGGTATCTATTTATTTATTCTATAATTTCTTTTAATTCCTTTTATAATTAGGCTAGGGTCTATATATATATTTTAAGCCTTTTAGCGAGATTAAGCTTAAGGGCTATTCTTTCCTTTAATTATTATTGCTACTTTTGACCTCTACAACTTATAAGTCTAGTAAGGCTATTTAAACTATATTTAGCTGGATTACTAGTAATAAGTAGTATACCCTCTTTTAATATTTAGAAGAGCCGTATTAGAGATAAAGACCTTTCTTCCTATATTCTTTATATCGTTCTATAGAGACCTATATCGCTTTAGGCAGGTTACTCTTTAAGTCTAGCTTATTAACGCCTGATATTTATATATCGCCTTTAGAATCCTAGGCGTAAATTGGTTAAGAATAGGCCGAGCCTAAGTAGTAGTTAATAATCAGGCTAATCTCGATATTAATAGCAATTTATTAATAGCGGTCTACCGCCAAATAGTAATTATAATAGGAGACCCTAAGACTAATAATCTTATTAGCTATATAAGCATTAGGCGCCAATTAGAGATATTCTAGCTTAACTTCCTTAGGCTAACTAAGACCGCTAATAAGCATAAGTTTTTCCTCAAATCATATAAAAAAGGCGGCAAAAGGTTCCTTTAGGCCTTAGCGTAAAAAGTATTTAAGCTTAGTAATAGCACAATCCTACCGGTATAGGTCTTTAAAGAGACATTAGAGGTATTTAAAGAATTTTATTATATTATAATTATAAGCCGTATTATTCTTAAAGAAGGCTATGACCTATAATTAAACTATAGACGATAAGTTTTAAAAGATAAATATCTATTAGATCTTTTCGTCTCTAATAAAGTCCCTATTAACTTTAAGCTTATATTATATAAAGGTCCGCTAGGCTATAAATATAGCCTTTTTGCTATTAAAGGGGTCCCCTATTGGGATCGGCTTATGCTTTAGCTGAGTATCTTAAGTAGTAGGGAGGGGGTTATTCTATTATACGATTAGGGCCGGTTAAGTAGCATTTTAGGAGCTATTTAACTGGTTCGTAAGAAGGGTCTATAGCGAGGCGGCAATAGCCGCGAGGTATTACGCATTAGTCTATATCTGCGCCTCTATCTATTATAACCCTATTGTAAGCTGCTCTATTTGGGTATATATATTATATCGGGGGTATTATAGTCTCGGGTTATCTAGGCCCGTTTCTCTAGGTATACTTATCTCGATGTCTTATATAGCCTGCATTATTAGCTCTATAATATGAGGTTATAATAGTAAGGCTGAGAGAGTCTATTTAAATGTAAAGGACTAGCCCTAGGGCTACTGCGAATAGGCGTCGAATAAATATATTAAATAGACTAAAGAGGAAGGAGAGAAGACCCGAATAGGGGCCTTTCGATAGTCTATTTAACTATATATTAGCATAGGTCGAGGTCCTAGCGTAGTCCTGTGACCCTGTGCCGCTGACTTATATGACCCTACCTAGGCTAGGTATGGGCGTAGCCCGAGTCCTAGCCATATTGTGGCGCGGGCGTAGCCCGAGCCCATGAAATAATACAATATATAAGGTAAAGAGCCTTAGTCTATTACTATAGGAATTTCTAGCATTTTCCTATTATTTATTCGCCACTTTATAGAGGTAGGATTATACTAAGTAAGGTCTATAATAGTTAAGGCAGGATTCGTATTAGTTCTATATTATAGCTAGGCAATCTTATTCACCCTTTAGGTGGCATTTAAAACCGTATTAGCTATAGCGGGCTACCGCTATATAATACATAGTGATATAGCTGAATTTAAAGTAATTATAGCATTAGCGGGGGTGTATAGTATTATTATAAGGTTTAGCTTCAAATATCTCTACTTAGTATATAATACTAGCCTATTCCGGGACTTCTCACTCGCACTCTTCCCATGCAATACCGCTAGATATGGTCCTGAGCGGTTGCGTACCCTACTCTCTTACGCACCGGATACCCGCCGCCCCCGCTGCGGGGCGATAAAAAGCAGTAATCAAAAATGCAGGAAGGGTTTTCCTCCCGGCTACCGGGTTTTTCCTTTCCGAATCATCTTTATAGAAGTACTAGATAGGTTATTTAGCTCTAAATAGCCTCTAGCGTAATTTAATAATAATAATATAATACTAGCCTTATAGAGCTTATTCGTAAAGTTAATAGAGTTAACCCCTATAATTAGGGGCATTTATATTATAGTCCTCCTAAGGCGGTAAAAGGAGACCCTAATAAAGCCCTCTCTATTAGCTTTAATAAGGTTCGACTAAATATCTTCTATTACGGTATTTATAGTATAATAGGTTAGGAAACTCTTAATAATAATACTAAATAAGCGTTAGTTAAATTCCGCCTTCTAGCTAAAAGCGGGGTAAATTTAAGCTATATTTATAATATAGCTTGCCTTTTCTTCTTTAAAGGTAATGATTATATTGCTACTATAAAGCCTATAGGCCGTAACTACTGCTCCTTTAGCGGTAGCCCTATTAACTGCATTAACGATTTTAATTAGGGTATAATTTTAAAGGATCCCGCTAATAGTATTTCTTTTAATAAAGACTTTACGGTAAATATAAGGGGGTACTACTAGGGGAGCTAGGCTATATTAAAGTAGTATAGCGGCAGTATATCCTTGTATAGCAATAGATGCCTATATAGTAAGGGCTAGCACGGTCTTTAGGAGATTCTATATAGCCTTATTAACTACGGTTTTAATTATCTGCATTAGGGTTCTAATAGGGGTATAGATATTTCTTAGGTCGGTCTCTTACTAGGTAGTTTCTACTATAAAATTTATAGCCTCTCGTACTCTTTTTAGTACTGCTAAAGGGATATAATCCTATAGCTCTTTTATAAAGTCTTCAATAATATTAGCTATAGGTCGCATCTGCCCCTAGGTAGGCTCGGTCTCGGTCTAGTAATACTATATGCTATTCGCGATCGTAGTGGTCGGGTTATAGCGGCTATATATAATACCGCCTTTATTCCCTCTGTCAATATCTATTACTTTATTCGCGCCTACTGTGCCTACTCTTTAGACGCGATATATTATAAGCGAGGGGGGTAAACGGACGAGAAAAAGCGATTAAAAATATTAGAATTAATTTTAGAGGCGGTTTTATACCGCTACCTAAGTGCGGGCGAAATCGCGAAAGTTTTTTCATTATAAGCAATAGTCATCTATATAAAGGACTGGCCCTAGGGCTACTGCGAATAGGCGTTAAATGAATATATTAAATAGACTAAGGAGGAAAGAGAGAGGACCTAAATAAAGGCCTCTCGAATGCCTATTTATCCCTATATAGTATAGGTCGGGGTCCTAGCATAGTCCTATAACCCTATACTATTAACCTATCTAACCCTGCCTAGGCTAGGCATAGGCATACCCCGAGTCCTAGCCATATTATAGCGCGGGCATAGCCCGAGCTTATAATATACCCCCCTCCTATGTATTGCAATCGGATTAATTATATCCTATAATCCCCCCTTCTTTTGTGTAAACCAATAAGGTCGCCGGGATTTTTATTATAATACCCTTAAGTTATAGGAGCAGTATGCATCTATATAGGTATTAGGCTCAGCTTATATAATTAGAGGATTCGTAGAGTGGTCAACCTAGGTATAATATAGTAGAAACATATAGAAGTCTGGCGTTATATTGCTAGCTAGAGACCGCCTGCAGTAGCTAAAAGTATTATGAAAAATTTTCCGCTAGTTATTAGTAAGAGATCCCCCTAAGTAAGGGTATTTTTCCTTTTGCGCTTATTCTTCCTACCTTTTTTTCTTCCCTCTTCCTTCTTATAGCTACTATAATTATTATTAGCATTATAACTATAAATATCGTCCTCCGCTTAGGGTTTGAATATTAGAGCTAATCGTCAATAAAATTATACTTTATTCCTATTATTTAGAAGTCTATATATCGATTCTAACCCGATCTAATTCTATAAATTCTCTCAATTAACTATATTAAAACCTAATTATATCCGATTTGAACCCTAGTGGCGGTTCTACTGTAGGCGGTATTAATACCCCTATAGATTTTAATATTATAGAGATCCTACGACCTATAAGTGGATTATCTTTAGTGCATCCTAACCTATTAGAGACTAGGCCGAAACTATAATATACTATAGGCGATTACCTACTTAAGGGTAATTCGTCTGATAAAGAGTATAAATACGCCTATAATAAAGAATTTTTATATAAATAGTATAATAAGAAAATATAATCGACTAAAGCTTTTCCTATTTATAAGCAAAAAGGCAAAAGTAAGGCGTATACTTACTACTAGAGTGTATATAGCTTATGTATATAAATAGACTTTAAGCTAGCTAGGAATCTAAAGCTCCGATAGATTTACCGAATATAAATAAAAGCCTATAAGAATAAAATAGCTATTATTAAGTATATATAACTTACGATAGTAATGATTAAGGCTTAAGCTGCTATCCTTTTGCCCTCTTTTTAGGCCTTTAATAATTAATAGTATTATACTATAGCCGCTGACTAAATAACCTTTTATATCCTATGTTTTACCTTTAGGTCTTATAGTACCGCTAAGGAGGTATCGGCCGGTATCTCCTAGGCTATAACTCCCTTCCGCTGATAGGCTAAATCGATTATCGATCTGGCTTTTATATTAAGTATAATATAGGATACCTAGAGGGAAGCCTAGGAGTATTATTCCTATATAGAGTAGTTCCTAGTGGCCTTTATATATCCTTATTTAAGACCCCTATTAGCTCGCCTTATATTATTATACTACCTTAAGGCGCCGCCTATATATAGGCAGGAAGTATAGGCTTATCTAGAAGCTTATATATAGTATCTATAGCCGTTTTTATATTAGCTGCTGCTACTAATGCTGCTATTATAGCTGCTGCCGTAATAGTCCTAGCCGCTATTATAGTAGTCCTAGCCGCCGCTACCTCATCTCCTATTATACACCTTATAGCATTTAGTTCGGGCCCTATTATAGCTCCCTCTTTATTCGCCTTATAGTATATCTCCCGGGATACTATCTTATTATAGGTAGATAGGCAATTATTTGCGCTTAAACTATTCGCTATATATGCATCTGAACCCCTAGGGGTATTATCCTAAGGGCTACTTATAGTAGCTATAGCCGCTACTAGAGTATGCCGATCTATATAATACTAAAAAGGGCCTATATAAAAGCGAATAATATAGCTATAGAGCTAGAGAGGGGGATAGATAGTATTAACCTAAGGGAGGGGCATACTAGCGCCGATATTATTATTATTATTTTTTTAATTTAAAGGGTATTTAGAATTTTTTTTTTTTTTTAGGTAAGTGTCAAAAAGGTTTCGCCTGCTAAGATAATGCAGTATGCGAAGGATAAAGGCAGTAGAATGGTAAAATCGCAGTAAGGTAAAGTAACGGCACAGATAAAATACGAGACTAAGGCGTAGGGACAATCTGATGTGCATTAATTCTGCATACTTGCTTGCGTGCATACCTCCTTCCTTCCTACTATTTGTGTTGATATAAACTCGGGGTACCCAGTTATACGTAGGGTCGCGCGCGTGGTATCAAGTACCGTGAGGTCACCGGTCAAAGGTATGGTTACTTCTTTGATTATGACTGACTAACTAAGAGGAAAGAAAGGAAGCAAAAGAGTAATTACACGATGTGGCCTTTTTGTGCGTGCCGTAGTCACGTGCATCGGCGCGGTCGGGCCGGGCTGCCCGCGTGCCCTACCGGGCTCAGGGGCACAGGGGCAAAAGTGGCCATATCGTGCGCAACGGGTGTGCGCGGCATATCCGTCGCAATGTGCCCAATTGGGCACCTTGCGATAGCGATTCCGATACTGGCAGCTTCTCTTTTTATAGAAGCAAATATCGGAATCGCTAGGATGTAAGGCGCATACATAGAAAGAAAAGTATAGCGCGGTCTCGGCAGGTTGTGCCGCCGATAACGCTATCGCGCCGCGCGGCCGGCATCATACCGTATAGCCGGTATGAATATCGCAGCCAAAACAAAGGGGCAAAAAAAGGGGCAGTAGTAAACGCAGTAAAAGCATTAAATGCACACAATATTGAACATAGGAAAATCCACACACTTGCCACCTATAATATCACCAATACCTTCCAAACGCAGTTAGATATTGACCAGCCTCTTTACCCATCCTTCCATATGTATAATAGCCCTATTTTAGTCGATAAAGGTCTTAAGGGCTTTATTTGGCGTTCCCTTAGTCATCGTATCGGCGAGGTTATTATTCCTATTGATCCAGCGAATTTTATAGATTTCCTAGCGCTCGTATGACTGTCGCAGGGCTATAATATCTATTATAAGCCTCTTTTCTTTAGTAGTACCTAGCTTAACAAGGCATTCGTATAATGAAAACGAATCTATATACACAACCATGGGGATCTTTGGCAATCCCAGCCTGCTAGTAATTATATTAAGGGTCGTGCCTATCGCATATGCGATATCGACCCCTTGCACCATACTATATAGCTCCGAAGCGAGTGTGCTGCGCGTTATACGCTTACTTTTTGTAGAGCTGTAAGTGACGATATTACCGGTTAGCAGGAAGGCATTATCCGTAGGGTTATCCTCTTCGTTCCCTAGCATAATAATATAGCCAATCTAGGAGCTTAAATCTTTATTATTGGCAAAGGATCTGTCAATAAATATAAAGAGTTTAGCTATAGTAAGGGCCAGATTGATGTACCGTAAGCCACGATCCTGGTTATCGCATTGCTATTAAAGGCGCTTATTCAACCTCGCGATATTATTAGGGTTAGGTTGCTAGTATTTTATTATTATTATTAAATTACTCTAGGGGGCTATTCTAAGCTAGGATTGCCTATCTAATACTCCGGCAAATAATCCGGAAGGGAAAAACCCGAGGTCCGGGGGGAAAACCCTTCCTACTAGTATAATTATAACGACTAGGGAGTCGGGCCCCTAGGGGGGCCGATAGGTTTCCAGTATATAGGGAAGGTGGGTACGCTATTACTTAGGATCGTACCTAGCAGTAGTGCTAGGAAGAGTGCGAGAGCAATCTAGAGAAAGTAGGTCTGGAAAAAGGTAGGTCTAGTATCTATAGGGGAGGGGTGGTCTTAGGTCGGTATGCTATAAATCGAAAGTGAAGTAGAGGTTATACAAGCGGGGTAGCGCCGGCTATATAGTATATATGCCGGCTATATAGCATGCGTATTACGCGGGGGCATTAGAGCAAGAGTAAGGGAATTTTCTATTATTAGGGCTATATTGGCGGCGTATCGGCTATAGGGGGGGTGCTTAGTAGAAGGCAAGCGGTATCGGGTTGGGGGTTAGGGTGAGCCAAATATAAAGAGAGGGCATAGGGGCCTTTAATCGGGCGAAGATATAAAGGTATAGGTGCCCCCTAACTTTTTAATCCTTTTTTCTTCCTTTTTATATAGCTATTATTTTTCTATATATAATCCCTTTAAGCCCTATTCTCTAGCGCTATAGGGATAATATTAACCCGTGCGGTAGGGCGGTAATAATAGTAGTAGCATTAGCATTAGCGATAGCGGCAGCAATAGCATTAGTAGCAGTAAGAGCAGCAGCAGTAATAGCTATAGCAATAGCAATAATAATAATAGCAGTAGTATGCCGAAAAAGTCGGCATCTTTAGATAAGGGGGTAGGTACTGCCTGCTCTTATTATGCTAGTATTGCTGACCTGTTATTACTAGCCTAGCAAGCTATAAGGCTGGCCCTACGATCCTTACCTAATGCGAGCTAAAGACCTTAAATATTATTACTACTCTTAAAAAGGTAAGACCCGATTAACCAAACCTTAATCCGACCGGCATTCGAACGATAGTAATATAGCATAATGCCGTATAAGGCCTAAGGCGGTATATTTCGTATATACCGCAGTAGGGAAGACCTACCGACCCCTTAAATAGACTCCTAAGAACTAGGAGTCCGTTTATACCCTCTTAAATGCCTAAGAGGTACTAGCCGCAGGGGAAGAAGTATATATAAGGTATAGGGACTGCATAGGATAGGTGCTAATATAGATAAGTCGATAACTATTATACCCTCTAATTAAAGGCGTAGCAGGTATTAATTACCTGCAATAAGGGGAAGGTAGCGGCGGCAGTAGTAGTAGTAAGGGGGAGTATCGCTCCTAGGGTAACCTAAGAGACGCTAGACCTTAAAGAGTATAAAGTAGAAGCATTAGAGGGCATCCGGGCCGTATTAGAGCTATTTATCTCTTAGGGGCAGAAAAGGGCGGTAAAAGGGGAGAAAGAGAGGGGGGAGAAAAAAGGGGGGCTATTATAAGGGCCGGCAGGGGAGGGGGAAAGGGGGGGAAAGGGGGCTCTAATATTAATATTATAGCTTTAGAGTAGCTAAGAATTAATCGCATTTATCTGCCTACTATATCTCCTTTCTCTTGTATTAGGATATTATTATTGGATATTAGGGGTAGTATTAGGCGGTCGGGGTCGGCCTAGTGCCTCTATAGGGGCGGGTCGCTAAAGCGATTAAGTAAGTTAGAACTAATCGAAGTGGTTAAGGCTAAGGATCTAATATATAAGTCGGTAGGTAAGGCTTAGCTTATTAAGGGTAATAGAGATCCCTTAATAATCTCAGAAGAGGCTTAGGCTAGTCTTATATAGCTATTAGTACTATCGTCTATATTTTAGGCAAGAGAGGATTAGGTAATAATAGTCTTTAAGGGCCTCCCTATATTAATAAAGAGGCGAGGGTATAATAGGGATTTAACGCTAATAGAGGAAGGAGTTTAATCTAATCTTTTCTATATAAAGCTAGGTAAATACGGCCGATTTATATTTAAGGAGGCTATTATAGAGCTGAATTATTATAGCTATAGATTAGAAGTCTAAGGCTTTTTCTACCGCTATAGGCCTATACTACCACTATCTCGCTTTTATAGTAGTTTAGTATTTAGACTACTTAGTAAGCTACTCTTTTGCTAGGTATTCTTCGGCTATTAGCTATTATAGGTCGAGTTTTAAGAATAGGATATATATCTAGGGTCCTTTATAGTCGCTCTATTAATAGCGTCGGAATATTGCTATTATTGTAGTGGAGGCGCGGTTAATTTACTTAGCTATTTTAGTCTTTACTATCCTTTCTAAGAATTGCTAGCAGATATAGTTTAGGTATAAATCGATAGGTGGTATAGCCGCCTCGATCTTAAGGATATCTATTAGTATAGCCTTAAAGGCCTTAATAATAGTTCGAAGGTAAGATAATTATTCTATAATTAGTAATTTTGCAATACCTTTTGCTATCCTGCTAAGGGCGGTAGGGGTATACTAAACTCCCGTGCTGAAGGTAATAGTAGTGCGAATAACCTATATATAGACTAATCGGGCCTCCCTATATTGATATCCCTATATAGAGGCTGCTATTGCCGTAAGGGCGAGTTGCTATTACTTAAGCTTTTTAGCTATTTTTATGTGGTATTTACGCTACTAAAGTTTTTAGTAGATCTTAACCCCTAGGAAATAGGCGTGCTACTTTAGCTAAATCGTTACGGTCTTAAGTCGGACCGGCATCTTATTTGCCTTATAGGTATATATAAAATAGATAAGCTTACTCTTCCTTAGGTTAAAATTAAGCCTAGCTTATTTAGACTACTCTTTATAGATTATCTATACTTTTTCGAGTAGGATCTAGGTCTCCCCTATGCTCCTCCTATATACTATAATATTAGTATTATCTGCGAACCCTAGGGTAATAATAGAGGCTACTTCTTTAAGCCTTTCGTAGAGTAGTGCGATATAGATTAAAAAAAGGATAAAAGAAAAGGGGGACCTTTATAAGACCTTAGCGGTAATAAGTAAGTTATTAATTAATTTACCCTTAAAGTAAATTCGTACTATATAAGAGTCGGTAAAGCTATAGACCTATACTGCAATTTATAGCGGTAATCCCTTTTCTAAAAGTAGGTAGGTAAATCGAATATAGTTTATTATATTAAAGGCTATAGATATATTAAGCTAGAGGAGCGAGGCGATCCCGCTATAGTGCTATACTATGCGAACTATTTTTACGAGAGTACTAAGGGCTATATTTATAGAATAATTGGCTCTATTTCCTATCTAAAGGTCTAGGAGTAGGTTGCCCTCCTTAAGGGCGGCGGTAAGCTGGCATACTATTGCGGCTTTTAGGATTTTATTAGTTAGGTTAAATAAGGATATTAGTCTTTAGCCTCCTACTTTAGAGTATTCCTTTAGTTTCTTTCCTAGTTTTCTTAGTATAACTATATAGGCCTCTTAGAATTAAGCTAAATAGTGCCTAGTATAGTAGGATTCGTTAAGAAGGTAGGTAAAAGCTATGATTAAGGGGGGGCCATATGCCTTAAGGAATCCTATAGGTAGCCTGTCTAATCTAGGGGCCTTCTAGCTGGCTATATAGTAAAGGGCGGTATAGACCTCTTTATATATAAATCTCTTATATGGCAGGAACTTTATGTTAGCAAATTAGGGGAAGGTTAGGTCTAATATATCTTTAAATATTATATAGGATTAAGGGAAGAAATATTAAACGAGGACCTATGCTTTTTCGCTATATATAGTTGCTAAAGGGTGGCTAGGGCTAGCGCATTTAAATAGTAGGATCTCTTTAGACTTAAGGGGGAGGCCGCTATATAGTCTGGCCTATCGTTCTAGGGACTAAAGGTCTGCATTCTATACTATAGCTTTCTTTAATGCCTCTCTCTAGGAGCGTTATTACTTTTCTTATATAACCCGGGTTTAGGTAGCTCTTATATTTTAGGCGGCCCTATAGTTTTTAGGGGTATGGCGTATTGCCTACTTCTGGTATGCTTTCTTTATAGCGGCAGCGGCTATTTTTATGCGGTTATTCTACTATGGTTTTATAGTAGGGGCTCTAGGGGTTTTCTTTAGGGCCGCAATATCTATAATTTCTTAGAGTTGGTAAGTAAGCTATTTAGTATATATATCTATTTCTTCGGGAGAGTTAAGTGGGGCTATAGTGGCGGCGGGCGTAAGGTGGTTTTTAGCTTCTGCTTAAGCAAGGTATTAATCGAGGGATTTCTAGCTATTTTTTAGGTAGGCTTTAGCGGCTTATAGATTGCCGGTATCAATATAGATAAGCTGTAGGATATAGTCGGACCCGGCGAGGTCTATATTGCTAAGGTACTTAATAGTAAGGTCTTATATAACCTAGGTATAGTCTATAGTGCTATTTCTTTTATTTAGCGCTTATCGTATGATTTTGCCGTAAGGGGTTATTAGGCTGAGTCTCTATTATATTATAAGGTCGAAAAGGGTATCGATACTAAGTAAAGTTCTATTTAGGCTATCCTATAAGGGATAGTATATATTAAAGTCCCTAATAAATATGCTTTAGGGTTGGGGCGGGAGCCTTATAAGGTCCGTAAGGGGGGTAGTCTAATTATATTTATAGCCCGGGGAGTAAATAAAATAAATATCGGTTTTAAGGAGGCGGACCTTATACTAATTAGGTCCTTTCTTAGTAGTCTATATACTGGGATTGTACCGCTTATAGATATATATTGCCGCTCGTCCGCTATAGGCTACTAATATATACTTGCTGAGGCTCGGGCTTAGTAGGGCGCGGCTAGGCGTGGCAGGTTTTTAGATCGCTATAATATTAGGTTCGCTTTAGTAGTAAAGCGCTATTTATATAAGGGAGGTTTTCTTTTATATATTCTAATAGAGGACTAATATTATATAAATAGGTATATAGGGGTCGGTAGCGGCAGTATATTAGTGGTTATAGTAAAGGCAGAGGTTAGGGCTAGGGTAGGTACAGGCTCTAGGGCCGATAGGGTCCTAATCTATCCTAATATCAGGACTAGTTATAAGAACGCAGTAAGGGTATAGTTTAGTCTGGCGTTAAATATTCCTCTAGAGATAAAGCCCCTTTAGCTAAAGCAGCGGCTATATTTATATAAAGAGGATCCTCTTAAGATAATATACTCGATTAGTTCCCTTAGGGGTAAAGCGCTAGCTACTCTATAATAGTTTTATTCCGCAATAGGAGTAGCATTTATAGATATTGTAAGAGGCGCTATAAAGAGCCTGGGTTGGCTAGTATAAGAATTCCTAGCTAACTCTGATTGCTCGTTTAAGGTTCTATAGAGGCAGGACTATACTAAATGCAGGCCTTTATAATTAAGGTATAACTCCCTTTGTCTATAGGAGATTATTAGGCAGGCCTACTCCCTTTCTAGGTGCCTTTTTATACCGTATCGGCTATACCGTAAGGCTACTACGCAATAAGCCGCGATATATCTAAACTTAAAGCAGTTATAGCACTATTTGGGGTATAGGGCGTTATTATAAGGTTTAGCTTTGAATATCTCTACCTAGTAGATAATACTAGACTTATAGAGCTTATTAGCGAGGTCAATAGAGTTTACGCCTATAATTAGGGGTGTATATATAGTAGTCCTATATAGGTAGCGGGGGGAGGCTCTAATGAAGCCTTCTCCGTTCGCTTTAGTAAGGTTTCGGCAGATTTCTTTAGTTGCAATATTCGCTATATAGCTAATAGGGAAATTCTTAATAATAAGACTAAATAAGCGTTGGTTTGGTTCTGCCTTTTACCTAAAGGCGGGTTAGACCTAGGTTGTATTAGCGATAAGACTTTTTACTGCTTTTTCTATAAAAGTAACGATAGTATCGCCGCTATATAGCCTGCATACTGCGACCGCGGTATTCCTAGTGGTAGCTCTATTGATGGCATCTATAATTTCGATCGGTATTTAATTGCATAGGACCTTACTAATACTATTGCCTTTAATTAAAATTTCCCTATGGATATATAGCGGGACCGGAAGGGGAGCGATAGTATATTAGGGTGGTATAGTAGTAGCGGTGTGTCCTCGTGCCGCGATATTTGCCTAGGTAGTAGCTGGCGCTTATTTTAGGATATCCTAAAGGGCCGATTTAATAGCTTTTTCGATAATCTTCGAAATTATATTAGTAAAGGTGCCGATAGGGTCTAAAGTGGCCTCGCTGTAGGCTATATCGGCTATAGTTTCTATAATTTCTCGCACTCGTCCTAGCACCACTAGGGGGATATAATCCTAGAGCTTTTTTATCGATTCTTTAATTATAATAGTAGTAGGTCGCTTCCGCTCCTAGGCAGGCTCGGTTTCGGTCTGGTTATACTATATGCTATTTGCAATCGTAGTAGTAGGGTTATAGCGGCTATATATAATGCCGCCCCTATTCCCTCTATCGATATCTATTACTTCGTTCGCGCCCGCCGCGCCTACTCCTTGGATGTAATATGCTATAAGCGAGGGGGGTAAACAGACGAGAGGAAGCGATTGGGATTATTAGAATTGATTTTAGAGGCGGTTCTGTGCCGCTACCTAGGTGCGGGCGAAATCGCGAAGAGTTTTTTTTACTCTATATTTAGGTTACTAGTATTATGCTGCGATAAATAGGTTAAAAGACGCTTCGGGTTGATAGACTATAGCTATATAAGCGCCACGAGCGCGTTGTTCGATATAATTACGCTGGGCCGTAGGCGTATTCTTGTCGATGGTCGTGATCTTCTTACTTTAACCTTTCTAGTATAATATTATTATGCCGTCGGTAGTGGCTGTTAGTATACACCTGTTGAATATTAGGGGCATGGTTGGCGATAGCCTCGTCTTAGGCTTAGCGTTGAAGCCTGCTTTAGTAAGCTCTAATTCCTCTAATTGGAAGAAGGCATTATTACTTAGTCCAAGGGTATTATCAGTCTGCATACCTACGATACCGAAGCATATGCTAGTATCGTTGGTATTGCTAGTGCGGTTAGGAACGTTAGTATAGTTAGTATCGCCAGTGTGGTCAGGAACGTCAGTATCGTTATTAGCAGCAGATATTAACAAATAGGGGTTATAGGTTAAAATAGTTATGCCCAACTTCTTATGATAGTGCTGGAAGTACGTCGCCTACTAATAGGTGCCTGCCTTAGCTATTCCGTACAGTGGCTTTACTACTTCTATAATCGTATTATTGGGGTATTGATGCGCTATCTGCTTAGGTAGCTTGGCGATAATCGATCTATTGAGGGTGGTAGATAACTGCATGTAAGCCTGTGTGATATTATGTATCCAAAGGAATAAGCCGTGAGAGCGTTATAGTAATAGGGCTAATGATATAAGTAACCGTTGATTAGCCTATTGGATTATAGGGGACTGAGTTAATATCAATTGCTTTTTATTATTACTGTGGCCTTGTATAACGAGTTGTGATTTCTCATATAGCGTATCTGTGCCTTTGCCCTTAATCTCTTGTATTATATGTGAGTTAAAGAGACGTTAGGCTCTATATTTACCGATATTAAAGGTAATAAATCGGAATATATCGCGGGCCTATAATGCTTCTATCTCTATACGGTCAGATTATTCGAAAGGGGCTCTAGGGGTTATGATCTTCCCTTCCTAGCGTAATTAGCTAGCAAGCTGCAGGTTGGCTTACTCTTTTGCGGTTAGGAAAGAGGTATCGATAATGGTATTAGAAGCGATAGTATTGACGAAAGCCTCTTCTTAGTCCTTATTGATCATAACATTGGATATTATATGTGCTGGCGGTAGTAATAGTGATACTGGCCTGACTTGACTAGAGCTAGTGGCTGGCGACGATAACGTCGCGGCTATAGGTATCATTGCGGCTGGAGGTGCGGGTGCAGCTAGTACCCTGACTTCTAGCCTGCCGGGGCGGGCCAGGCCTTCGGTATAGACGATATTTTTGGGATTATCTATACCGGGATTAGTATTATAATCGGGGTCGTGGTTATATAGCTTGACGACTGTAGACCGGAACTTAACCGGGCCATATGGCATTTGCACGATACAGGTCTCACTATTGAGGCTGATTAGCCGGTATAGCCCGTGCCAGCCACCTTTCTCTCGCCATACCTATATATCGGATTGTAGGGGTAGTCGGTGGATAGGCTGTGTATCTAGGCCATTCCGTTGGGCGAGGGCATCATGAACCTGGCGCTTGGCGAGGCATTTCCTAGCTTCATCAGTGGCCTTTCGTAACATTAAGGCGCGTTATAATACTAATAAGCTAGGGGGTGAATCGTCCGTAAGTCGAGGATATGCCTTAAAGATTAATAACGTAGGCATTAGACCGTTAGGTCTAGCGGAATCGTTAATAGCCTTTATAGCAAACTATAATTTCTATTCCTTTATTATTAGGTTGCCTACTTTATTATCAATAATAGTATAGGCTCGGCATAATGGGGCGTGATATCTTTCGACCTTACTAATGCTATTATAGGCTTCTACCGGAATTTCATCCATATTGATAGATAGAAGCCAGGCATTATGACGGAATTTAGCGGAGGCGAAATTGGGGCTAGCATCGTGAATAATCCAATCCAGTAGGCCGAGGTATATATCTATCTAGTATTCCTTGAGGGCATTCTAAACATCGCGGGCCTTCTATCTTTATGGATTAAGAAATCTAGCTGCCTGGAAGCTTGTCGCAGTATCTATGATGTATAATACCGGCCGATTATTAATATAAAGGATATCTACGATTATCTCGTAGTTAAATTAGTGGTTATCCTTTAGAGTGAACTTAAATCGGTTGGGTGCCTTTGCGTTTATCTAGCATTAATGGCATATATGGGTGATGCTCTCGATGATATTGCGGTCAATATTATTATAACTAGCCCGCTAAAGCAATTTGGTAAGCCTATTAATAGAAGGGTGCCTGAATCGATGATGTAGTTGACGGATCTCCTATGACGATAGATGGAAGGCTGTAGTATCCGTGGCATTGAGAGTCCACTATAGATGTCCCTATTTCCTAATAATAGGGACCTTAGTATCCCCTTAGATTAATAGGTTGTTAATATTATTAAGCTTTACGCCTATCCTATCTATATCTGTAATAGAATATAGGAAGGGGGTGCCACTATTAAGGATGTAGAAGGGGATATTGCCGAATATCGTTGGAATATTTAATATGCCGGAAGTTATGGCAGAGCCTGCTCCGAAATTTACTATATGCTTTTTGTTAGTTGTCTCGATGGTTAGGGTCTTTATTAATCGCATTAGGGCCTTTACTTGACCTAGGCCTACTGTTGATAGGCCGGAAGCGCCGGTATCCGGTAGGATTCTGTAGAAAGTGTGGTTACTATAGCATTCTTCTTCTAGAAAGGCAGAACTTCCGGGCTCGGGTAATAATAATAATAAGGGCATTCGGAAGGGGTTAATCTATAGAAAGGCGTATCGGCATAATTTATCTTGTAGGGCTTATAATATCTCGATAGATAATGTTGGTGACGGGTCCTCACTAGGGGCTAGGAAATACTAAGTGGCTATAATCTATGGTATAGCAGCATTCTCTGCATCCTATTATGCATCCCCTGCTATTATTGCCTTGATATTACTGATAATATTATTAAGGTTGGCCTCTGCTTCTTCTTCGAGGCCTTAGGGGCCGGGCTCTTTGTATTCCTATAAGAAAATACGGAATTTCTTATTATTAGGGGCAGTGCAGTAGGATCGGTTCTTTATCTATTAGTCCTTTAATTCTTATTGCTCTTTGGCAGAATGGTTGGATAACTAATATCCTGATTTATTGTAAACGAAGTATCTTCTTTAATGAGGCCTAGCTGGAAAGGCGCGATTCTATTATTGCCGTTAAGGGGGTCTGTATTATTAGGGGCGTTAATACCGGTTATAGGATTAACCGTATCTACGATCTATGAATAACGCTATATTATTAGCGATATCAATATCTTCAATATCCTAATGTTATTAAGGCTGCTATTGAAGGAAATGATGCTGTTAAGTTATATGGGTAGTCTTATAAATAGAAAGTGATCGCTGTAGGTCAGCGGCGAGGCCTTCGAATGTAAGGGCATAACGGTATAAAGCCTGGCTATACTTAGGGGTATCCCTTATAGCATTGAGTACTTGCTGATAAAGCTTTATATCAGCTGTAAAAGGGGGAAAAAGACCATAATATAGGCGTTAAAGTTCCTCTAGTAGGATGTTGAGGCATTCTAACTTTGATTTATTAGGATATTTCGCGATAGTTAATTAGAGCGTTATTCTATTCTAACGGTGCAAATAGAATTACTTTATGCTCTTATTTTCGAAATGGCTTTTAACTTTGCAGACTATATCGTCAAAAGTGAGGGTATTACGAATGCGTTCAATATTATCAAAGTAGTAAGTCTCAGCATTGCCGATTAGTATGATTTAAAATGCTCTGGCGAATGTATTATTGGGTAATCCTAATAGGCGGCACTTACTCTTAAAGGATATGACTTTTAGTATAATAAAGTCATCTATTTTGCCGCTATATCTATCCTCTATACGATAGCTGCGTAAGAGGTCAGATATCTTTTTCGATATATCATCAAACCCATTTTAGGAATGATCTTCTTAGTCAAACCCGGCCTCTGTATAGGCTTTTTGGGTATAATTTTAGGGGTATTCTGGAGGGTATTCCGGAACGGCTTATCGGTTGCCTCGCGGTAGGCTGGCGGGGTTTCTTGCGGGGTTATCCTATAACCCGGGTCGGTCTGGGTTTACCGGTCCTCCCGTCAAGACGGTCCATTTATCGGCCTAAGTAGGCCGATATTGGCGGGAAGGGCTAGGTGCCATGCCTATTTTTGGCATTATCGGATGAGGCGTTTGGGCCTGCGGGCCGCGATACCGCGATTCGTAATATCTGGTATTAGGGGCGGCATTAGTGGCATTGGCTTAGAGGGTATTATTATCGGGGTCCTCTATTAAAGGAAGCACATTATTGGGGCCTATAACCCGAGCTCTGTTAGGTATACTATGACCTTAAGGGGCATTAAGATAGCCGCCTCGGCTAGCCCGGCTAGGGGTATAACCTCTAGGGTGTAATATTTAATCAGTCGGGCTATAGTCTTCGTCGGCCGTTATATATTATTATTGATAATGCCGGGGGCTTTCCCCTATTTCGAATAGCGGCCTATTATAAATAGGTATCTTCCCTTTGGGTTATTAGGACCGGCCCCTTTCTTCTTCAATAGGGGCGTGAGGCTTCTTCGATATAGAAGGGGGGATAATAGGTTGTTATGACTGTAATCGTGCTACCCTTAGTGTTATGAAGTCCCTTATTATTGAGGCTTGTAAGGGTCTTTATGATAATATTCTCATAACTATTGTAGGTGCTTATGATGAATTCCGTGAGCCTGTGTGTAAGCCTGTGACTTCTTGGTCGAAATTGCCGATAGGTACTGATGCTTCCCTATGAGGGTTGAGGCATGACCGGAATATCTTACGGCCTAACTGACGGTCGATCTCTTCTTGAGGCTATTCAGGGTTCTATTATTGTTGAAGGCATTCCATTAAGGTAGGTATTGTAATAGAGCCTGATGCTCCGACATATACGCCGTAATCTCGTAAGTATATGCGGAATTCGCGTAGGAATAGAGGGTTAACGCGGTTGAATAGCTATTCATCCTATTTACTACAGTCTTCGTGAAATAGTTCCTATAGGTCATCGTCAATTATATAATCCTTCTTATAGGTATAGATCAAAAAGGCTAGGCGGTTGTGTAATGCCACAGTAGTGGCATTAGGGGTAATTGGCTCTATCGCAGTAGCCTAATTGTTATCGAGTAAGGGGGCAAATCGTTATAGCCTTTCAGGTAGTGCCGGTTGTGATATTGATGATTGTGATCGTGCCATAGTGTTAAGAGGAGGGGGGGGATGTGTTGCAAGGAGTGCAATATTCACTCTTGCAAGGAGTGTAAGATTCGTGCCTCATAAGGTTGTTATAAGGAATATAAGAGGGCTTTTACTGGTAGGGGTAAAAGAGAGAAAAGAAGGGGTTAGTTAGCAAGATAACCGTTTAACGGAATAGGTTATTTGCCTCCTATAGTAAGCAGGTGACCGTTCAACGGAATGGGTTAGCCGCCTCCTATATATACTAAGGGTATCTTTAAAGATCGTAATAGTCAGTATGTTTTCTTCCTTCGTAATAGACGGAGGTGGAAGAGGTCCACATCGTTCTTCCAATTAATTAGTAGCGTAACCATTCAACGGAATAGGTTATCTGCCTTCCTAATTAGTACGATTTGCAATAGAAATCGTCTCTTCGAGAGTAATCTTACTGATCTATGATGAAACCGTCTTTATGGGATATTATCCTGTGAGTAGTGTCTATCACCACTGATTAGTGTTGATATAAACTCGGGGTACCCAGTTATACGTAGGGTCGCGCGTATGGTATCAAGTACCGTAAGGTCACCGGTCAAAAGTATGGTTACTTCTTTGATTATGACTGACTAACTAAGAGGAAAGAAAGGAAGCAAAAGAGTAATTACACGATGTGGCCTTTTTGTGCGTGCTGTAGTCACGTGCATCGGCGCGGTCGGGCCGGGCTGCCCGCGTGCCCTACCGGGCTTAGGGGCACAGGGGCAAAAGTGGCCACATCGTGCGCAACGGGTGTGCGCGGCACATCCGTCGCAATATGCCCAATTGGGCACCTTGCGACAGCGATTCCGACAATTTGGGTAGGAATATCTAGGGATTTAAATACATAATATTCCAATATAGAACATCCCTAGTGAAATCAATCTGACGTGAATATCATGACCATACTGTGATATTATAGATATGTGGCGAAATGTACATTTGTAGTGCATCGAGATTTGCGACGATAAAGTGGTGTAATCAATTTATAATGCATTATATGTTTTCGCGTAAAGGAATATGTGTAAGTACTGGGTACTTAACTTTACTAGCAGCCGCTATATAAATATAAGTACTAAATACTTAATACCTTTCTCAATCTGATGATGCGGCGATGCGTAAAGATTATCGGCGATAGATATCCAAAAATAATAAAATAAAATAACAATAAATAATTTCATTCTGACATACCCCCCTAGATAGGCTAAAATATAGCTCTATCTAGCTAGTCGGTATTACTCTTGTCATCTTCTGTTTTTCGTATTAGGTCCTCAATATCTACTAGGCCTAGTTGGTTACAGAAGGTAGTAAATCGTTGACCTATAAGAGCCTTTGTGAGCCCATCCGCTACTATATTATTAGTAGGAATATAAGTAAGGTCGAATAAACCCTGCTGATAAGCCTGTCGCAACCAGCTGTTATGGATATCAACATGCTTTAATATAGTATTAATACGGGGCATTATTGTTATTACTAGGCGTATAGCTTATAAGTTATCGCACTCAATAGTGACCTTATGATCAAGCTTAAGTCCTAGTTGTTCTATAAGACGGGTTATAGATATAGTAGTCTTAGCAGTTGACGATAGTGCTAATAGCTCTGCTTCGGTGGAAGATATAGTAACGGTATATTGTTTAGTAGTTTCCTAACCAATAGGTCCGCCAAATAGGCTAAAGAAAGAGCCCTAGGTAGACTTCCAGGTCTCTTTATCATCGGTAAAAGCAGCATTAAAAGATATTAATAGCTCTTTAGTAGACGGTTGCTACTAAATATCATCATTTGGTTGTTGTATAGCAGTATATTGAATAGCTAAGTAACGTGTAATATAAAGGTATATTGTGACCCCTATGGCTAGTAGGTAATAGTAAGGAGAAGGGTTGTATAAATATTCTGAAAGGCGGGAGACTGTCACAGCAGTATCAGGTCGGGTTATAGTGGTTGGGTAATTTATAGAGCCTATAAGCTTTTGATATTGGTATATCTCGTGTGCTATAGCGATACTAGTATATTTATTAAGAGGCTGTTCTGGAATTAGATAGTTTTTATATATAATATTTCTTCCTTTTAAGAAGTCGTGCGTAAGCTTTTCTATATAAGAGTCTTATAATAGCCAGGTCTTAGTAGGCTGATACCGTATAATTCGGATACCTAGGAACTATTTTAGAGTACTAAGGTCCTTCATTTTATAGGCTGCTTTTAATTTATTAACGAGGGATTCTACTTTAGGACGATTCTTTAGTTGAAATAGTACTACTATATTATCCATAAAATAAAAGACTACTATAGTGGTAGTAATCATAATATAAGGGTCTTCTGTAATAAGAGTAAGGTTGAGGGATTTAAGGGTTAATAAAAGCTCTTATTGCTATAGGTAAGGGGACCTGTAAAGACTATATAAGGCGCGCTATAATAATAGTGCCCATCCAGGTCTTTTAAATCTATCCGGATAATCGATATAGACGACTTCGTCTTATAGGCTATTAGTAAATGCCGATACAGCATCTATTTATATAGTGTTAAGGTCGAACTTCGTTATAATAGCTACTAAGATTCGGAAGGATTTGGCAGCTAGTATAGCGGCATAAGTCTCTTTATTACTATAAGGTTGAAGATCACTATGCACACAAATTCGGGCTTTAAATTTAGTGAGAAAGCCGTATTTATTACACTTATATTTAAATACCCACATAAGTGGTATAGGCTTATAATTATTAGGAAGGTCTGATAGTTATATAGGCTTAAAGGTTCCTTTATTCTAGTTATCGCAGAATTCGCTCTTTGCGGCCTCTTTAAATTCTAGTTCGAAATAGTAACCTTTTAGATCTTTCTAAAACCTAGGTTTAGGCGGTAGAGATGATCGGTATAGGCGTTCCTTAGTGCCTAGAAAAAAACTGCTAATAAAAGCTATATTAGAAGCATTCTTACTAGCTAGCCTAACTGACCTTCATAGTATAGGACTAATCTCAGCACTTTCTTTAGAAAAATATATAGAAGCTAGGGTAGGTAGCTAGACTATAAGATATTGTTGTTTACTAGGAATAGCTTATTTACTAGTAGGTATAGAAGTCGAAGGTAAGGTTAGGCTAGATAAGGTTGGGCTAGGTATAGAAGGCTAGGTAATAAGAATAGGTATAATAGTAGTAGAAGGGTAAGATATATAGAGCTCGTCTATATCCTCATACTTAAATGCATTATCGATATATTATGGTAATTGTATTTCAAGTCGTTGTGGTATAGCGGCGGATTTACCACTATAGTAACTATTTTTATTAAAGGTAACATCGCGAATTCATTATACTTCATAAGGGTCGGGAATCCACACACAATAGATATTAGTAGAATCGTAACCTATTAAATATCCTATCTTAGCATATAGTGCTAGCTTTAATTCTCGTCGATTAGTGCCTTTTAATGCTATTATTGTTAATAGATAGGCCTTACAACCGTAAGCCTTAAGGAATAATATAGAAGGCCTAGGGTTAGTATATTAGGTATCCCTAGCGTTATTAGCTAGCCAGGAATGAAGTCGTTAATATAGTATAATCCACTAAAGGCCTTATTGTGGTGTGCGATTATATAAGAAGGATACGGCTTTCTATAGCTCTAGCTATAGATCTTTAGGTAGGTTAGCAGCTAGTCGTAAGGTCCTAGCTTTAATCCCTATAATACCCCCCGAGCGTTTAGCTAGGCCGTTTTAGGCTAAGGTATAAGGCACTATGACTTTATCCTCTATACCTAAGGATGTCTTCTAATTATGGTATTATTACTGGAAAGCAGGGTCGTTATCGCGATGAACAATAAAGATAGTAAGGTTCTACTGGCGCTATAAATAGTTATTAAGGTCTACTAGCTTTCCTAGGATTTCCGACTAGGTCCTAAAATATAAAGGATAATAGAAGATAAATTTAGTATTATCATCCCGTAGTAATAGTACTGTAATAGCACTATTGTAAGCTTGGTCTAGTATAAATATATCAATATATACCCGCTAGAAAGGTCTTGGGCTAGGTAGATGGGGCTGCCGGCTAATAATCCTAGTGGACTTAGATAGTGAGCACTGCTTATAATTAATAGTAAGTAATCCCTTAATTTTAGCGCTGGTAGTCGACTAGACTATCCTTTCTAAGGCTTCCTTATTAGGGTGGCCTAGTCGCTTATACTATATTGTAGCCGTAGCTTCCGAGGCAGACGCATTATAGGTATCCTTTGAGATAGCCACTGCTATAGCGGGCGCTATAATAGTTAGAATAGGATGAGATAATATGCATTATGTAGCCGCAGAATTGTTGATTGATAGAGACATATTTTTATCTAATATAGTAGGGTCTTCCCTACTAATAATAGATGAAGGCGGCGTAGTATCCTTAGAGGTATTAAATAAAGAAGGGCAAGATACTGTAGTATCGTCAGAAGGGTAAGATACCATAGTATCCTTAATAGTAGTAGTAGTAGCAGTAATAGCGACTTCGCTATATTTAATAACCTGCTGGCTAAATATCCGGTTGGTATAAAATAAAGGGTCCTTATTGTATATAATCTAGTCAGTCTGTGAGTTCTAGTGGTAATTTGTATGCATAAATCGTTCCAAGCTTGCCATATTAGTATGAAACGTTAGTATATATACTACGTGTAGTAGCTCGAAGATGCTTTTATTAGTATTTAATCGCACTCTTCTATATCCTAGTATAAAAGGATTAGATTTACTAGTAAATACTATTTTAGGCTCGATATTTAGAATATAATCTAGTAACCGGTCCTTATTATTAGTGATATGAGTGTTAGAGCTACTATCCAGTATCTAGGAATCTTTAAGTAGATAGGGTATAATTGAGAGAGATGCCTATGGGCTGGTAATAGATAGGGATGCCTATAGGCTTGCCTATAGGCTGGTAATAGTTATTGACGATATAGTCGGTTCGGGTTGCATAAGGTTATATAATATATTACTATCCTTACTAGTAAATGCAATTCTAAGTGATGTAGAAGGAGAGGGTGGCTATAACATAATAAGATTAATCGTGATTCCTTTCGCTTGTAATGCTTTGATAATTATATCCTTAAAGCGCTAATTAGATAAAAACTTGGATTGGATTTTATTAAGTATAGTGGTATTAGGCTTCCAATCCTTAGGCGCCTTTTGCTAGTTTAAAACATAATAATCTTCCTAGTGATGAAAAAAGCTATAAACGCATGGTTGTTTTGGCTTAGTAATATCAGTTGTTTTTTGTTAATTATTTTATTGATTTTTATTTGTATTATTAGTTGTATCTATATCCTGGAAAGAGGCAAAGGCACCTTATGCTTTTTATTGTTATGAGGCAAACTCTTGCTCGAATAAATCACTAATATAATAACCATTAGGTATCTTTTTCTCCCATCCTTCTTTATTATTATATTACTTTTCTTTAATTCTATTCTTCTAATAATTAGAAAAGGCTAGTATAATAGATTCTACAGCGTTAATAAAATCCTAGGTTGGTCGGAGTCCTTATGTATTTAGTAGGTTGATATTAATAGCTTCTGTAAGGACTTTCTTATAAGAAGTAATCTAGCTGGATATTTTAGTCCTATTAGGACTTCACAGTACAGCTATATAGCGCTGGCGGACATCTTTTTTATAGTCTTAAGTGGTGGGCTATAAGCGTTGTTTTAATAGGTATAACTATACGGCAATATCATTCTCCTGGCTTATAGTATCGTAGTAGTTGCCTATAGTTGCGATAATCCAGCATTAGATATTAACGAGAGCTTTTTTCTTATCCTTATAATCCTATAGGGCAGTCCTATAGAAATTCGTTATATACTGTAATCTAGTAAAATCAGAATTATCGAGGTTAAAGATAGAGGAAGCATAAGGCTTAATGGTAGAAGCGGTAGGCTCAATGGGCTATTATAAGGTAGGCCTATTAGGTTCCTCTACGGAAGGGTTAATATAGGCCTAGATATTTTCGTTAATAGCGAACTTCTTAATAATTAAGATCTATTTAAACCAGTCTTTACTATTTAGTAGCTAGAAGTTTGCCGGGTTCCCTAGGTCGGTATTAGTAGCCATAGTAGAATAGGTAGGAAAGGCAGGATAGGTAGGATAGGTAGGATAGATAGGATAGATAGGATAGGTAAGATAGATAGGAAAGAATAATAATAGGAAAGAATAATAACCTAGCCTTAGTCGAAGAAAATCCAATAGAATAAAAGGTCTAAGTTACACTAAAGGAATAAAAAGTCTAAGTAAATCCAAAGGGCAAAATAGTCCTAGGCAAAAGGGATTAATCTAGGTGGTCAATCTAGTTAATTTAATCATAAGATACCATACTTATGGTCTTCCGGCCTTAGTAGTTAAAAGTCGCTTGCCGGCTTCCTAAGTTAGAAGAAATATTTTATATAGGCAAATGTATCGGCATTGCTGCGTTCTTTTGGGCTGTGCTTTATACTAGCAATTTGTATGGTAGTACGGGTGCCCTAGCAGAACTTTTGCCTAAGGCTGATTTCTTCATCGGAAAGAATATTTAATTGTAGAAAATCGTTTGGTAAGATAACGACGATATAATAGAAGGTGCGTAGGTAAGCAGTCGGTATGCCTATTGCGTATTGCGCGGCGAAGGTCGGATTAAGGTGACAGAATTGCAATATGAAAATACGCGATTATGCTAGTTTGCACGCTATTTATCACACATTTATACGGTCCTAGTAATAATATTAGCACAGAGGTATAAGAAATATAGCAGCAAGAAAAGATTGATATTGCATAGAATACGTAATTGCACTCTTGCAAACCTATACACAGCTGCGTGCAGTTAGCTAAAGTTAGTACGCAGTTATTTGCGTGTGTAATAAAAGGGGGAAATAGCTGGCAATCCGTCGGACCAGCTGGTAATTTATCGGTATGTAGCTGGCAATAAATGCATGCGAATAATAGTCGGAGAGAAATCGATAGGATAAAATAGATAGAATAAAGCAATTTACCGGGTGCAAATCGGGCTTATAACTATCAAAAAGGTTTCGCCTGCTAAGATAATGCAGTATGCGAAGGATAAAGGCAGTAGAATGGTAAAATCGCAGTAAGGTAAAATAACGGCATAGATAAGATATGAGACTAAGGCATAGGGACAATCTAATGTGCATTAATTCTGCATACTTGCTTGCGTGTATACCTCCTTCCTTCCTACTATTTGGGTAGGAATATCTAGGGATTTAAATACATAATATTCCAACATAGAACATCCCTAGTGAAATCAATCTAACGTGAATATCATAGCCATACTGTGATATCATAGATATATGGCGAAATGTGCATTTGTAGTGCATCGAGATTTGCGACGATAAAGTGGTGTGATCAATTTATAATGCATCATATGTTTGCGCGTAAAGGAATGTGTGTAAGTACTGGGTACTCAACTTTACTAGCAGCCGCTATATAAATATAAGTACTAAATACTTAATACCTTTCTCAATCTGATGATGCGGCGATGCGTAAAGATTATCGGCGATAGATATCCAAAAATAATAAAATAAAATAACAATAAATAATTTCATTCTGACAGTAAGTAGGCGTTTGGCGTTATTTACTAATCTAATAGACCCTATTTTAGGACCTAACTAGGCCTATTATAAGTCCTAATATCCCCCTATTTAGCCTTAAATATTTCTTATATAGTAATATTCTTAAAGTTTTCTAAGGGTTTTTATATTAATAAGTCGTGTCAGAATGAAATTATTTATTATTATTTTATTTTATTATTTTTGGATATCTATCGCCGACAATCTCTACGCATCGCCGCATCATCAGATTGAGAAAGGTATTAAGTATTCAGTACTTATATTTATATGGCGAGTGCTAGTAAAATTCAGTACCCGGTACTTACACACATTCCCTCACGCGTAAATATATGATGCATTACAAATTGATCACACCACTTTATCGTTGCAAATCTCGATGCGCTACAAATGCACATTTCGCCACATATCTATAATATCACAGTATGGTCACGATATTCACGTCAGATTGATTTCACTAGGGATGTTCTATGTTGGAATATTATGTATTTAAATCCCTAGATATTCCTACCCAAATAGTGGGAAGGAGGTATGCATGCAAGCAAGTATGCAGAATTAATGCACATCAGATTGTCCCTACGCCTTAGTCTCGTATCTTATCTGTGCCGTTACTTTACCTTACTGCGATTTTACCATTCCACTGCCTTTATCCTTTGCATACTGCATTATCTTAGCAGGCAAAAACGTTTGACAAGTCGTACCTTTTTTACTTTACGAGTATATTATATTTCTATCTTTAGCCCTATATATTCTTTACTATAAGTATTTTTTTAACCTTATATTCTTTATATAGGTTTATAGAGTCTTAGGGGAGGATAAATAGGGGCCTAAATTATATATTAGTTATTACTTAAGTAAGTAATAGATTAAAAGCGGCTTATTCGACTAAATTAATATAGAAAACCAGATAAATGCCTTATAGGATATTAAGTTAGATATTAAGTAGTAATAAGATGGCAATAATAGTATGTTTAGTAGAGACCTAATTAAGCTTTTTATATAGGCAGTTCGTTTTAATATTTTAAAGGTTTAATTATATTTAGTTACTAACTTAAAAGCGCTCGGCTAGGCATTATAAACAATTAATAGTATCTTACTATTATTATTATGCAAAGGCAATAGCAGCCTAGGCTAATTCCTATCCCTTTTTAAGATTACTAAAAAAGAGGGCTATATGCCCCTTTAGGGTAGTTAAGCTTAAGGTTACCTATAAAGGTAAAGCGATAATTGGAATATTAAACCTATTAAACAGCCAATTTAGGCTAAACCCGGTAATAGATAATATCTAGTTATTTAACGCGAGTTAATATACCACAAGATAGTATAGCTAATTATACTAATTAAAGGAAACTATAATATAGAGGACTATTTATACCTCTTAATTTATTCGTTTTATACTACTATTAGTTTAGGGGTGGTATACTATTAATAGAAGTTGCTTAGTCCTAATTGATTTATATAGTATAGACTAAAATTAGCCTATTTAGTCTAAACCTCGATTGCTAATAATCTCCTTAGGGAAGCTATAAAAGTGCTATTAGCACTATTAGAAGCATTTTATATAATCTTCTGCTTTTATTAAGTGTATAGCCTTAAGCTAGATATACTTTGATAAGCGGTCTATAATTACTATAAGAAATTATAGGTTAGAGACATTATAGATAGGAAGGTTAGTTATAAAGTCGATTGATATCTATAATTAGAAGTGGTCTGCAATTAGTAGCGGTTATAATAGGCCTTAACGTAATTAGCGGCTCTTATACATCCTATAGCATTAGTAATTCTAAATATATCTTACTACTTTAGATAATATATTATTAAAGTAATAATCCTATCGTAATAGTTAGAAGGTAGTGTTTTTCCCTAAATAGCCTACTATAGGCGAGTTATAGCAGTATTAGATTACTATAGTAGTTAAGGGCTTAAACGATAGAAGCTATACTTATACCTAATAAAGGAGCACGCTATATATATTTAGGATATAATTAGTAATTTGTTTTTATATTATTATTTCTATTAGAAATTGTTATTCCTTATTCGCGATTGCTATTTACTAGGCTTAATATATGCTATCTTTAGATATTATTTAGTCCTAAATAGTTTAAAGGTAGGAATCGGCGAAGATATATAGGCTATAAGGTAGGGTAGTCTTTAGGGCCGAAATTAGTCTTATCTTACCTTCTATCTTATTTATATCGAATATTAAAATAAATAGTAGTTTTAAGATCTAGCCGATTTATAGCTTTATCTTATCTACTTTTTATTTCTATCGAGAAAGAATATTAGGGCATTAGGCTTATAACTTTAGCCTATACTAAAGATAGAAATTAAAGAGTACTAGAGTCTTAGCCTATTAGGCTTATCGCTTAGATATTTCTTATAATTAGGCGAAATACTCTAGATTTTTATAGTCGGTAAAGATAATAAAAGGGGAAGCTACTAAATAGAGTTCTACTAATTATACCTTAAGGTAAAAGATAATAATAAGGAGTTCCTTATTATATATAGTATAATTTTATTCTATATCCGATAAGCGAGTAGAATAGTATATAATAGGGTAGAATATATTATCTTCCCTAACCTATAATAGATAGCTATTAAGGGCTATATTAGAATTATCTACCTTAAGGACTATCTCTTTATTAGGGTCCTATTAAGCGAGAACTAAAGATAATATAAAATACTACTTAAGCGCTTAGAATACTACCTCTTTTTCGTTTAACTATTAGAATAAGATCCTTTTCTTTATTAACTTAACTAAAAAGTCGATAAGGCAGGAGAAGTCTAAAATAAAGTTGCAATAGAAGTTAGTAAAACTAAAGAAATTATAAATGCCTTTTAATTTTATAGGTACTTCCTAGTTCTAAATGGCTTTAATCTTTTTAGGGTCTAGATAGATTTCCTTTCTAGCTATTATAATATATCCTAAGTATTAGACTTCTTTTACTGTGAAATTATACTTATTAAGATCTAAATTTAAGCTGGCCTTTTATAATTATTAAAAGACTTCTTTAATACGCCCTATATAGTCTGCCTTTAATCCCCTAGTATAGATTAAAATATTATCGAGGTAGGTAATTATAAAGTCTCCTAATATATTCCCTAAGGCCTTATTAATATATCTTTAAAAGGTTATAAGGGCCTCGGTTAGGCTAAATAGTATAATAAGCTATTTAAATAGTCCGAATCGTATGCAAAATATAATTAAATATTTATTGCCTTCTGCAATATATATCTTATAGAATGCTATATATATTATTATTATTAAATTACGCTAGAGGCTATTTAGAGCTAAATAACCTATCTAGTATATCTATGAAGATAATTCGGAAAGGAAAAACCTAATAGCCGGGAGGAAAACTCTTCCTATATTCTTAATTACTGTGAAGGACTGGCCCTAGGGCGGCTGCGAATAGGCGTCAATAATATGTATTAAATAGACTAAAGAGGAAGGAAAAGGATCCAAGTAGGAACCTTCTATCTAGTCTATTTATATCCCGATTATAACACGTATCGGAGTCCTAGTATAGTCCCGTGACTCCGTCTGTTGCCCTTCTTAGGCTAGACACGGGCGCAGCCCGAGTCCTAGCCATATTGTGGCGCGGGCGTAGCCCGAGCCCGTGACAATTACTGCTTTTTATCGCCCCGCAGCAGGGGCGGCGGGTATCTAATGCATAAAAGGGTAGGGTGCGCAACCGCTTAAGACTATATCTAGCGGTATTGTATAGGAAAAGTGCGAGTAAGAAGTCCCGGAATATTAGATCCGGGTTAATAGTCTTATCGGATAAGAAGTGAGGGGAGGGTAAAGCCAGAGGGGGTAAGGTCAGTAGTGCGCTTACAACGGGTATATTCTCGCCAGGCGTATATCTATAGTAGCCCAGGCGCTTCTCGGTATATATTAATTTTTTAGTCGGAAGAGAAAGTGAGCTAACTCTAAAGGTTAAAGCAGGCAGCCTTAGGCACTATATTAGTATATAGGTTAGCAATACCCCCCGATTTAATACCTTTTCTTTTCTTTTTTTCCTCTATAGCGCTAATTTTAAGGTATATAATAACCCCTCTATTGCGGTATAAGGCCGGTACTAACCCTATTAGTAGAACGGCAGCAGTAGTAGTAATAATAGCAGTAGTAATAATAATAATAATAAGAATAATAATAGTAAGAATAATAATGCCTAAGCGGTTAGTAATACTAGATAAGGGGGTAAGTATAGATCTTACGTGCGGTAGAACCATAGTTAACCCTTATATAGTAGCCCGGCAAATTACGCGTATAGTCTTATAGGCTATATTTAATACGCTCGGAGGATCTTAAGTATAAATACCATAGCTAATAAGGTATAGACTAGATTATACCTATTCTCTAGCGAGGCTAATATAGGTAGGGATTAGTATAGCCTACTACCCCTATGCCTTAGCGGGTAAGATATATATACCCCTAAAAAAGACCCTAGGGAATTAAATCTTAATATAAGAACTCTTAAATATATAAGAGACTATTGCTAAGGGGATAAAAATATATTTTCGATTTATATATAGTATGGGTTATTAGCTAATTATCTTTACTTTTAGGTAGACGATTATAAGGCCTTTTAGTAGAGGGCTAAATAGGCATCTGCCTTTTAGGGGCATAATTAGGTAGTAGTAATAGTAGTAGCGGCGGCAATAGGGGGCCTTAATGCTCCTAAGGCAACCTAAGAGATATTAGACCTTAAAGAAAAGAAGGTCCTTGCTTTAAAATAATAGGCCTATACCTAAAAGGATATTACCGTATTATTATAGGTTTTCTTAGGCTAAGAGGGGGGGGAGGGAGTATTAAAAGGGGAGTAGACTAAAGATAATAAGGATAAAGGGGGGAAGGGCAATAAAGGGAGTAAAAGGGGGAAAAGAAGGAGGATACCCTTAATATTAAAATAATAACTATTGATTAATTCTAGCCTATAAAGCCTAAAAGATTTACTTATTCCTAGGGCTCCTTATTCCTACTATAGAATTATTATAAATATTATATAGGGGCTATATAGGGGTATTTAGTGGCTTTTTTAGCTATATTATATTAAAGGGATCAAGCAAATTAGAATTAATTAAATCGATCGATATTAAGTATCTAATAGGCAATTATTTACATAAAATATAGTTTATTAAGTGCGATAGATATACTATATCGATCGCGAAGTAGGCTAAAGCTAAAACTAGGTCTAAAGAGTATATACCTTTATCTATAATACTTTAGGCAAGAGAGGATAATATAATAAAAGTCTTCTAGGCCTTCCCTATAGTAGTAGAAAGGTAATAATACTAAAGGTACTTATTAAAGGCAGAGGAAGGAGTTAAAGCTAATTTTGTCTATATAGAGTTAGGTAAGAATTACTAATTTATACTTTTATAGGCCTTCATATAATCGAGTTATTTTTGCTATAAATTAAAAGTCTAATGCCCTTTCGGCCGCTAAGGTTCTATACTAAAAGTATTTTACCTTTACTACTACCTAATTGCTTTACTAATGGTTATATTAGTCTTTTACTAATTGCTTTTCGGCTAAAAGCTAGCTAAGGTCGGGATTAAGGAATAGTATATAAGCTAAAGGTCCTTAGTAGCCTTTCCTTTATTAGTATTAAAATATCGCTACTACTACTACTAATATATAGTTAATCCTATTAGTTATACCTATCTTATCTATTCTTTTTAGGAACCGCTAATAGATATAATTAAAATAGAGGTCAATTAGGGGTATAGCTGTCTTAGTCTTAAGGGTATCTGGCGGTATAGCCTTAAAGGCTTTAATAATTATATAAAGGCAGGCTAACTATTTTATAGCTAGGGATTTCATAATACCTTTTGCTATCCCTCTAAGGGCGGTAGGGGTATATTATACCCCTATACTAAAGGCTATAAAGGTCCGGATAACTTATATATAGATTAGGCGTATTTCTTAGTACTAGCAGCCTTAGGTTAAGGCTATTATTATTATAAATACGAGTTGCTACCGCTTAAGTTTCTTTACGATCTTAATATAGTATTCCCTCTATTGCAATTCTAAAGGTCACTATATAAAGCAAAGCCTTACTAGCTAGCTAAATGGCACGAGACTGTCTGCGACCTGTGACTTAATCTTAGTATAAATACTAGATTCTTCACTAAGTCCTAAGACTATACAAGTGCTATAAAGCGAGGCAAGTGTAAAGGCAAGGCAAATATAAGATAACCAGAATAACGCAGGGAAGGTGGAAGTTAAGAGGCATGTAGTGCATTAATAGGTTCGATTGTGCTGCCCTTCTACTATCTAGAAAGAAGGGGGAAAGCTATCCTATATATACACGAAGGAGGGGTGGGCCCAGGCATCCAGGGTAGCCAGTAAGAGGGCTCCCCGTAATGCTCGCTATGATACGTCAGCAACCCCGCTATATCCGGCCTTTCCAACCACCCTAACCACCGCACTAGTAATTAGTCACCGCACTAGTAACTAGCCACCACGCTAGTGACTAACCACCACACTAGTGGACTAGCCACCATACTAGTAGACCGCCACCACGCTAATTTAGCAATGCCACACCTTTTTAACAAGGCCTACCTTAAGGCCTACCTTACTTGATATACAGTAAATAATCCACTGAAAATCCTTAAGGTAAAAGGCAAAGGCCTAAGGTTAGTAGGACTACCGTAAGTCCAAGAGGCGGTAGAAGGGCCAGAAGGTCAGTAAGCCAGTAGGGTATTAGGCCAGCAGCCTAGTAGGCTACTATAGGATTTTAACACCCTCTATTTTAGCTTATAATAGATTTCGATTTTTAGGAATCTAATATACTACTTTAGCTAGATCGTTATAATCCTAAGTTATATCTTAATCTTATCCGCTTTATATATATAGGTAAAATAGATAAGCTTGCTTTTACTAAGGTTAAAATTAAATCTAGCTTACTTAGACCAACTATCGCAGATAAGCTATACTTTTTTAAATAGCGCCTTTATCTCCCCTATATCTCTCTTATAAGCTATAATATTTATATTATCGGCAAATGTCAAGGATTCGGGCTACGCCCGTCTCATACTACTAAAGACAAGCTCATAGTAAGTGCGCGCGGCTAGTGTGATATAGGTGTCAATTGTACTAAGTCAAAGTAACTTGGTATAATACGTACTCTTTTGGCCGTATGGTCAAGAGAGTAGGTTTTTACCTGGCGATGTGCGCGGCACCCGCTTAGGGCCCAATTGGGCCACTTCGTTACATTTGTACTAAGTTACCTAAGGTCACAGGTTCGAATCCCGTATGCGATGCGCGGGCTCTTCATCTAGGCTTACAGAGGACGTGCTACTAGCCTCTAGGGGGTGTGTGGTATCATATGGTCGGCGCCAGCCGCACGAGCTTAAAGGGCCTGCGGAGAGGGGAGCTATGTCAAGGATTCGGGCTACGCCCGTCTCATACTACTAAAGACAAGCTCACAGTAAGTGCGCGCGGCTAGTATGATATAGGTGTCAATTGTACTAAGTCAAAGTAACTTGGTACAATACGTACTCTTTTGGCCGTATAGTCAAGAGAGTAGGTTTTTACCTAGCGATATACGCGGCACCCGCTTAGGGCCCAATTGGGCCACTTCGTTACAGCAAAGCCTAATATAATAGTTAAGGCTACTTTTTGCAGCCTCTTATAAAGCGGTATAATATAGATAAAGAAGAGGATAAAAAAGAGGGGGGACCTTTATAATACCCTAGTAGTAATTAATAATTTCTCTATAAGCTATCCCTTCAAGTAGATTTATACTATTTATAAATCGGTAAAGCCGTATACCTATACTATAAGCTATAGTAGGAGCCCTTTATTAAAGAGTAGGTAGATAAGGCAGGTATAGTTAACTATATTAAAAGCTACTAATATATCTAATTAAAGGAGTAAAGCGATCCTATTATAGTACTAAATTATATAAATAATTTCTGCTAATATACTTAGTGCTATATTGGTTAACTAGTTTGCCTTATTACCTATTTAAAGGTCTAAAAGGAGGTTACCCTCCTTAAGGGTAGTAATAAGCCGCTTTATAACCGTAGCTTCTATAACCTTCCCTACTAAGTTAAATAATAATATTAATCTCTATCCTTTTACCTTTAAGTATTTTTTAGGCCTTTTCTTAAGCTTCTATAATACTATTACTCTAGCCTCCTAGAATTAAGCCGGGTAGTACCTAATATAGCATATTTTATTAAGGAGGTATATAAAGGTTTAAATAAGTAGAGGGCTACATACTTTAAGGAATCCTATTGGGAGCCTATTAGGGCCTAATGCTTTCCAGCCTATTATATTATATAATATAGTATATACCTTTTTATAGGTAAAAGAGTCTATAGAGGGGAATATAGTAGTAATAAGCTAGGGGAATATTAGGTTAGAGATATCGTTATAAGTAGCCTAAAAGGTAGGGAAAAACTATTAGGCAAGTATTTATACTTTCTCTTTATATATTATTACCTTTAGGCCTAAACCGCTTTATTCTAGTAGGAGAATCTCTTTTAATTTAAGTAGGAGGCTACTATATAGGTGAGCCTATTTCTCTAGAGACTATAAGTTAGTATTCTAAGTGGTTATTTTATTAAGGGCCTCTCGCTATAACTAGTACTATTCCTCCTAGATAATATAGGATTAAATCGCTCCTACTTCTTAGGCAGTACTAAAATTCTCTAGGGTATAATATACTACCTATTTTCGATAGGCCTTTTTTACTGCTATTTAGGCTATCTTAGCGTAAAAGTTCTACTAAAGCTCTATATTAGGAGCTTTAGGTGCCCTTTTTAGTGCTATAATATCGGTAATACTTTAGAATTAACCGGTAAGCTATTCGGCATATATATCTATCTTCGTAGGGGAGTAAAGTAGGGCCCTAATATAGTAAATAGTAAATCGGTTTTTTACTTTAATTTAGGTAAAATATTAGTTAAAAGACTTTTAGCTATTCTTTAAAGGAGGGGCTTTTATATAATAATTATCGGTCTTAATATATATAAGCTAAAAGATATAATTAGACCTAATAAGGTTAGTATTTTTAAGATATTTAATTATAATATTTAGTATAACCTATATATAATTGATAGTACTACTTCTTTTTCTTAAGGCCTTCTTTATTATTTTACTATAAAGAGTAACTAGCCTAAGCCGCTATTATATTATAAGTTTAAAGAGAGTATTAATACCTAATAAAGTCTAATTTAAGCTATCCTAAAGAGGGTAATATATATTAAAATCCCTAATAAAGGCACTATAGGGATAGGGTAAAAGCTTAATAAATATAGTAAAAAGAATTATTTAGTTTAGCTTATAGCCTAAGGAATAAATAGAGTAGATATTAGTATATAATAGGGAAATCTTATACCAATCAGTTCCTTTATTATTAGACTATATGCTAAGCCCGTACCGCTTATAAATATATATCGCTATTCTCCTATTATATACTACTAATATATATCTTCTAAGGCTAAGGCTTAATAAGGTCCGTCTAAGCGTAATAGGTTCTTAAATCGCTATAATATTAGGCTTATGCTAGTAATAGAATGCCAATTTTATAAAGGTGGTTTTCTTCTATATATTCTAATAGAAGACTATTATTATATAAATAATTGCAAGGAGGTTAATAGCGGCGGTATATTAGAGGTAGCTATAAGTTAGGCGTTTAAGGTAGGTATAGTTATACTATAGTCTTACGCAAAGGCAGCTTAAAGGAAAATAATAATATTACTATCGGCCTCAATACGAGAGGTCCCATTAATACTTCCGACCGGTCAACTTTATTTCTAAGGGAAAGGCTCGCATAAAAGAGATCTATTAACTATATAGTAGTAGCCCTAATCCGCGATTAGGATAGTATTAGCATTTAATACTATATATAAGGCAAAAAGCCTTAGTCTATTACTATAGGAATTTCTAGCTTTTTCTTATTATTCGTTCGCTACTTTATAAAGGCAGGATTACGCTAGGTATAATCTATAATAGTTAAGGCAGGATTTGCATTAGTTCTATATAGCAGTTAGGCAGCTTTAATCGCTATCTAGATAGTATTTAGAGCCATACTAGCTGCAGTAAGCTGCCGCTATATAGTATATAGCGATATAGCCGAATTTAAAGTAATTATAGCACTAGCGAGGGTATATAGTATTATTATAGGGTTCTGTCACGGGCTCGGGCTACGCCCGCGCCACAATATGGCTAGGACTCGGGCTGCGCCCGCGTTTAGCCTAGGCAGGGTCAGATGAGTCAACAGCATAGGGTCATAAGATTACGCCAGGACCCCGACCTATACTACATAGGGATAAATAGGCATTCAAGAGGCCCCTATTTAGGTCCTCTCTTTTTCCTCTTTAGTCTATTTAATATATTCATTTGATGCCTATTCGCAGTAGCCCTAGGGCCAGTCCTTTATATTTAAATAGACTCTTTTAGCTTTACTATTATAACCTTATATTATAGAGCCAATAATATAGGCTATATAAGATATCGAGATAAGTATACCTGGAGAAATAGGTCTAGATAACCCGAGACTATAATGCCCCTAATGTAATATATATACCCGAATAGAGCAACTTGCAATAGGGTTATAATAGATAGAGGCGCAAATGTAGACTAATGCATAGCATTTTACTGCTATTGCTGCTTTACTATAGATCCTTTTTGCGAATTAGTTAAATAGCTCCTAAAATGCTACCTAATCGGCCCTAGTTGTATAATAGAATAACCTCCTCCCTATTATTTAAAATACCTAGCTAAAGCGTAAGCTGATCCTAATGGGAGACCCTTTTAATGGCAAAAAGGCTATATTTATAGTCTGGCGGACCTTTATATAATATAAGCTTAAGGTCGATAGGGACTTTATTAGAGACGAAAAGACCTAGTGGATATTTATCTTTTAGAACCTATTGTCTATAGTCTAATTATAGATTGCAGCCTTTTTTGAGAATAGTACGGCTTATAATTATAATATAATAAAGTTCTTCGAATACCTTTAACGCCTCTTTAAGGATCTGCACTAATAGGATCGCACTATTATTAAGCTTAAGCATTTTTTATGCCAGGGCCTAAAGGAACCTTTTGCCGCCTTCTTTATATACTTTAAGGAAAAACTTATACTTATTAGCGGTCTCAATTGGCCTAAGGAAGTTAAATTAAAATACTTCTAATCGGCGTTTAATACTCATATAGCTAATAAGATTATTAGCCTTAGGGTCTCCTATTATAATTACTACTTAGCGGTAGACTACTACTAATAAATTGCTATCGATATTAAGACCAGCCTAACTATTAACTATTAATTAGGCTTAGCCTATTCCCGATTAACTTACGCTTAAGATTCTAAAAGTAATATATAAATATCAGGCGTTAATAAGTTAGACTTAAAGGGTAATTAGTATATATTTAGGGCGATATAAGTTTCTAAAGAATAATATAAAAATTATAAAAAGAAAGGTCTTTATTTTTAGTATAACTCTCCTAAGCATTAGATATTTATATATTACCTACTACTAGTAATCCGATCTAATATAATTAAGGTAGCCTCGCTCGACTTATAAATTATAGAGGTTAAAAGTAGTAATAAAAATTAGGAAAAAGTATAGCCTTTAAATTTAATCTTATTAAAGGGCTTAAAATATATATATAAAACTTAGCCTAATTATAAAAGGAATTAAAAGAGATTATAGAATAAATAGATAAATACCCCTTTTTAGTACTAATTTTATATAAATCCTATACCTTTATTAATACCTTAATCGATTTAGAATATAACTATTATAGCGCTATAAGCGAAAAGATAGTATAACGGCTAGGCCTCTAACCTATCTGCCTATTATAATATAGGGAAATTAGAACGGTAGTAAATATTTAGAGCCATTTAGGAGAATATAAAGTAATATATTCTTCTATTACCTATATCGTCTGTATAGTAATTAATATTGATAGATAGCTATCTATAGTTATACTTTATATTATCCTGGGCCTTACTTACGATATTATTTTTAGGATATTTTAGATAGAGCACTATAATATTATATTATAGGCGAAGCAGTACTAATTAAAAATCGGATTAATAGGCGGCCTTATTGTTAAGGAATCAATAAAAAGATAATAGGGCCTAGCTATAATAAATATCTTTAGCTTAGTCTTTTATAGTATACTAAAATAGGCGAAATACTCTAGGGACTAATCGACTTCCTTTATTACGATAAACTTATAGGAGATAATATATATCCTCTATATTATACTGCCACCTTATTAAGATTCCGCTTTACGATTATAAAAGCTATAGGTACTCCTAATAGAATTATAGGAATTTGCCGACCTTTTTAATAAAGAGAAGGCTTTTAATCTCCCTTTACACTAAGGTATATTAGACTACTATATCTAGCTCAAAAAGACTATAAATAAGAGCTAGCTAGACCTACCTTAGGGTCTATTATATAATATACTACGAGACTAATTACTTAAGGTTTAGAGATAGGTAATTAACCTAATAGATAAAGGATAAATCTGCATAAGCTCCTTATCGGTAGCGGTATTAGTCCTACTAGCTAAAAAGGGGAATAGTAGGTAGTATTTTTATATTAACTATTAGGCCCTTAATAAGATTATAGTCTAAGATTAATACCCCTTCCTTTTAATTAAAGAGACCTTATAATCCCTATTTTAGGCAAAATAGTTTACTAAGGTTAATATATGCATAATATTCTATAAGATATATATTATAGAGGGCGATAAATACTTAACTGTATTCTGCATATAATTCGGACTATTTAAATGGCTTATTATATTATTTAGCCTAACTGGGGCCCTTATAACCTTTTAAAGATATATTAATAGGGCCTTAGGGAATACACTAGGAGACTTTATAACTGCCTACTTTAATAATATCTTAATCTATATTAGGGGATTAAAAGCGGACTATATAAGGCGTATTAAGGAAGTCTTTCGATAATTATAAAATGCCAGCTTAAATTTAGATCTTAATAAGTGCAACTTTATAGTAAAAAAGGTCTAATACCTAAGATATATTATAATAGCTAGAAAGGAAATTTATTTAGACCCTAAAAAGATTAAGGCTATTTAGAACTAGGAAGCACTTATAAAATTAAAAAGCATTTATAGTTTCTTTGGTTTTATTAACTTCTATTGCGATTTTATTTTAGACTTCTCCTGCTTTATTGACCCTTTAATTAGGTTAATAAAGAAAAGGGTCTTATTTTAATAGTTAGATAAAGAAGAAATAGCATTCTAAATACTTAAGTAGTATTTTATATTATCTTTAGTTCTTGCCTAATAGAACCCTAAAAAAGAGATAATCTTTAAGGTAGATAGTTTTAATATAGCCTTTAATAGCTATTTATTATAGGTCGGGGAGGATGGTATATTTTACCCTATTATATACTACTCTATTTGCTTATCGGATGCAGAATTGAATTATATTATATATAATAAGGAACTCTTTACTATTATCTTTTACCTTAAGGTATAATTAATAGAATTCTACTTAATAGCTTCCCCCTTTATTATTTTTACCGACTATAAGAACCTAAAATATTTTACCCGATTATAAGAAATATCTAAGCGATAAGCCTAATAGGCTAAAACTCTAGCGCTCTTTAATTTCTATCTCTGGTATAGGCTAAGATTATAAGCCTAATGCCCTAATATACTTTCTTAATAGGAATAAAAGGCAAATAAAGTAAAGCTATAAATTAGCTAGATTTTAAAACTGCTATCTATTTTAGCATTTGATATAGATAAGATAGAAGGCAAAATAAAACTAACTTTAGCTTTAAAGACCACCCTACCTTACGGCCTATATATCTTTATAAATTCCTACCTTTAAGCTATCTAAAATTAAATAATATCTAAAGATAGTATATATTAGGCCTAACAGAAAAAAGTTTTCGCGATTTCGCCCGCACCTCGGTACCAGCGCGAATATACCCCTAAAACAGTTAAAAAGTTGCTAGATTAATCCCTTACCTCGTCTTACCCCATCCGCCGATAGCATATCGGCACCAGGAGGAAGGCGCGGTCAAAGCAGCGGAAATTATAGACTTAGATAGAGGAAATAAGGGTAGACTCGAGTCAAGCCACTATAACTACCGTATTACTATCGCTAACGATAATCACGGATAAATCAGCGGCAATACCATATAAACTAATATAGGAACCCGAGAAAAAACTGAATTGCTTAAATAGTATTACTAAAAGATCATAGACTATATCCTAGTAGCTATACTAGGAAATATATAGAATGCTATTACTAGCCTAGTCGATAGTATTAAATGCATTAACCGAACTAATTTTGCTTTAAACCCGAACTCAAACCTTATTACGACTGATAATCTGGAAAAAGTAGTAGAGAGTGCTATAAATAAAACTTTTGCCTTAAAGACCCCCTTTAGAACGACTTAGGCTAGTATTGCTGCTAAAGGCATACTAACGATTATACTACTTAGACCGACTACCTTACTTATACCGCCGAGAATCTACCGTAAAATAATAATTAAAGGAGATAGTATTGCTAAGAACCTACGATAGAGAACCCCTATCGAGATTATAAAAGCGGTAAATACTACTACTAGAGGTATTGTTGAAATCAGCGCCTTTTTAGCTGTATTTTGGTACTGGTCTCGCCACCATACGACGTTTCTGCGTTGAGATATCGCGGTGGCTATACCAGGCGCTATGGTGGGGCACAGCGCCCCACAACGCCGATTACAGTGGGCCACAGCGCCGGTCACGGCACCGGCACAGCGCCCCACAGCCGGCCACAGCGGCCGGTCACAGCGGGCCATAGGGCCCACAACAGGCGGCGCATTTCTACGGGATTACCAAATGGGCAAACCAGCACTTTCGGCCTTCTACATACAGTCACCCGCTACACCGGTCATTTACGGCAGACCAATATAGGGCTTCCGGCCCGTACGGCAGGCTGTTATAGGGCATCCGGCACACCGCTATAAGCCACTGGGCTTGGTTGGGTATGCACTGGGTAGGATATTGGGCAGACCGACTTTTCGTCGGGTTTTTCGCTATTTTTGCGGTTTTTCATTATTTTCAACCACTTTTTCAAGATGGTAGAAATATGCCTAAAATTCCCTCTTTCTAGCTAGAATAGTCACCAACAATTAGAATCAGATTTCCCTGACATCTTTGCTCTGGTCAACCTCTTGTGCGCTTTAAATCTTTAACCAGCTCTTTGTTTTATTCTGCAACGCCTTGTACGCCACTGTCGGTATCCAGTACATTTCCAATAGTGTTCTGAATCACCATTTTGCAACAGGTATTAATACTATTGCCGCTTACTGACTCTATAGTAGAGATATAGTCGTCACCTTTGTAGAAGCTATATCCTATTTTACTATAGAAACCACCTAGATCCCCCTCGCATTCGGTATAGGAGCCGCACTAAATATCCATACCTTTAGTATTATTATTAAAGGATTCCCTATCTAATTCTCTAAGAATATCCCTATTAAAGATATTAAATTAAACCTAGCCTAAGCTAATAGCCTAGGCATTAGTAGAATCGCTATAAGGAAACCCCGCGAAAAAGTAATAAAAGCCCCCCTAATTATTAGAGTAATTAATATAGAAGTAGTAAACCGACTCTATAAGACTAGAGTTATCTATTAAATAGAAATCTTCAAGGCTAAACTATACGACGAAATTATCTACCTAAGATAGTACTACTAATGCTTTAAATTCGGATATATTGCGAATTACTATATAGAGACCCCTCGATGCGGATAATATAGCACAGAGAGACACCCTAATAGAGATAAAGACTGCCCTAATATTATTAGTAATAAAAAAGAGTACTGCCTTAACTGCTAGGGACCCTATCCGGCCTAGTCTTAATTCTGCCCTATAGCAAATAGGCAATAGGATATCATAAGATAGACTTATAGCACTAGACCAATATAGTTTGTAAATACTAATATCTTATCGATATCTCCCTTTTTTATCCTAGAGGATAAAAGCTATAGATGCCTCGCTAATAACTCCCTAAGGGAGGACTCCCTAAGAAAACAAATTGGCAGACTATATAAAGAAAGCTCTATCGCCCCTAAGAGGACTAATAGTAGTAGCAATATCGCTATATTCTTCTAATCTAACTTATCTAAGCCTATTGCTACTAATATACCGAGAGCCCTAACCCCCTAGCCCTAATACTAATAATAGAGGTACTATACTAGAATATATAAAAGAAATTACTACTAGTATACCTCGCCTTTAACTATAAATCTAAATTAGATATTATCGCCCTCTAGGAATTTATAGCCTTAGATAGACTCCCCCTATACTCTAGCCTTAATAAATACTAAATAGCCGCCTATAGCAGATACGCAGCGATCTATATCTATAAAAGATATACTTTTAGCTCTTAGGCAATAGATTTAGGCCTAAACTAATGCCGTATTATACTCTAAAATACTAATATCTACTTTATTTACTCCCTAATCCCTTCCCTAAATTAATCTACCCCCTTCTAGGAATTCGCCTAAATTACCCCTCGCTTCTATAGTATCTTCACTAGTAACTTTAATATCTACCACCCTATATAGGACCGCTTTTATAAAACCTCTTTAGGCTATAATATCCTTTTTAAACTTATATTAAAATAGAAGCTAACCTTTATAATACTATAGGAAGAGATAACCAGATAAGCCCTAGGCAAACGTAATAGCACTATCGACTATATATAAAGCATAAGAGACCTTAATATAGAGTTTATAAGGGCGGCAGATATTACCAGATCCGACTATATCCCTTAAGTAATCTAGGTAGAAATAAGACTAAATGAGTTTCGTAAATTACTACTAATATACTAATAGAAGAAACTTAATAAAACCCTCGCTTAAGCTAAAGCTAAAGTTAGGATAGCTATCCTATATGCCTTATACTTACCCTAGTCCCCTATAGAGATCAATGCTTTCGCCTAATAGTTTATAACCTAACTATAGGCTATCGCTAATATTGCTATACCTAAAAGAGGAATTAAACTGCTAGAAAGGGCCCTATAGTAGACCTAAGAAGTATAGTCGGCCATAATAGCAGCCCGTAAGGCTATAAGAAATTAAAGAAAAGACTATACTAGCCTTAACTAGTTAATAGCATAAAGAGTAGAAATAAACCAAACTAAGGTTATCTAATAAAAAAAGCGCTAGATATAAAGAGAAGCCGTTAATAAAGCTATAACGAAAAACGCAGACCTATAGTCCCTAGAGAAATAGGCCTAAATATACAGCAGACTCCCCCTAGAATTAAAAGAAATCCCTATACTTCTTTAAGGCAAAAAAGCCTAAATATAAGAAGCAAAAATATATTCCTCTAAAGCAGAAGTACTAATAAAAAGATTCTTCCTGATATTAATAGCCACCCTTAATAATATCCTAGACCTACGATTCCCCTATCTTATTAATATAATATTTGCCCCTAAAGATGAATTCTTTAAAGTAGATATCTATAATACCCTCTAATATATAGCTAGCTAGAAAGTATTAAGCCCTAATAGTATACCAGTAGGATTCCTTAAAGCCTATAGAGAACCGGTTCTTAGAGCCCTAATAATACTCCTTAATACTATATATAGAACTAGTTACTACCTAATATAATTCTAAAAAGCTAAAATTATAGTATTAAGAAAACCCGGCAAAATACCTAAAGAATATTAAAGAGTAGGAGCCTAGCACCTAATATCCCTCCTAAACCTCCTTAATAAAGTCCTTAAAGCTATAGTAGCAAAAAGACTAATAATAATTATAAAAGAATAGAAATTACTATTAGATATATAAATAGGCAATAGAGCAAATAGATCAATAGATATAGCGCTATATACCCTAATAAAAGCAGTTAAGGCTACCTAGTAGCATAAAGGAATAGCATTACTACTATAACTAGATATCTCTATGGCATTCGATATTATTAACTATACTAAGCTTATATACCTCCTCCTCTAAAATAGCGCCCCCCGATAGATAGCAGCCTAGGTCTAAGGCTTTACTATATCGCGCTTAGCTAAAATCTTCTTTAAAGGCTAACCTACCTAAAGATTCTTAATTACAATAGGAATGCCTTAAGGCTCCCTAATCTCCTTAATTCTTTTCCTCTTTTATATTATACCCCTATACCGTAAACTTAAAGTAGTAGATAATTCGCTAACCTTAGGATTCGCAGATGATACTAATATAATCGCATATAGCAAAATAATATAAGATATAGTTATAACCCTCTCGAAAGTATAGAAGATTTACAAAAAATAGTCAGTAAAGGCTAGACTAAAATTCAACCTAGCAAAAAGCAAGCTAATATACTTTACTAAATAATACCGACTAAATACTATAATAATACGACTTAGTAATACGACTATCTAGCCTATATAATACGCCTAATTCCTTAGAGTAGAGATTAACTACAAATTTAATTAGACTAACTATAGGGCCCGAATAGTAAAGAAGCTAAAAAGGCAGAAGCTCGCCCTTATTGCTTTAGCGGCCTCTATATAAGGATATTAGTTCTATAAAGCCCGACTACTATATATATAGGTCATTAGAATTATAATCGCCTTTAGCATTAGAATCTAGTATACTCCTATTAAGCTAGGAGAAGTAGCAAAAGGCATTATATATAATCTAGCCGCTAAATAGTCGAAGTGCCTCTATATAATTATAAGAGCCTATTAAGTAATACCTAATGCAATCGTAGAAACTAAAATAGTAGTCCCCCTACTCGACCTCTACCTTAACCTAGCCTAATAACGATTCTTTATTAGAACCTAAGAAAGTAGTATAGCCAACCTTATCTCTAATGCATATACTATTATCTAGACTTAGCTATAATAAAGACCTACCTATAGATAAGGGCAACCGACCGAGAATAAAATACTAAATTATATAGCCCTTAAAGATTCGATTTTACTTTAAGATAACGAACTATCCCCTATTTATTCTCTAGCTTTTAAATAGATAAAGAAATAGCAATCAAAATAATAATTCGCCTAAATATAATACCCGCTAAAGAACCGCCCCGCTACTAAATATACCCCTAACTTTACCTCTATAAAAAAGATATTAAATCTCTATAAAAACCTCTATAAATATAAGTCCTCCCTCCTTACCTAACTTAAAATGGAAAAAATAGGCTTTAATAAGTTCCTATATAAAATAAAGGTCTTATCTATCTACCACCCGTATTGCCGATATAATTATTATTATTATTAAAATACGCTAGAGGCTATTTAGAGCTAAATAACCTATCTAGTACTTCTATAAAGATAATTCGGAAAGGAAAAACCCGGTAGCCGGGAGGAAAACCCTTCTTGCGTTCTTGATTTCTACTTTTTGTCGCCCCGCAGCGGGGGCGGCGGGTATCCGGTGCATAAGAGAGTAGGGTGCATAACCGCTTAGGACTATATCTAGCGGTATTATATAGGAAGAGTGCGAGTGAGAAGTCCCAGAATATCGGGTCCGGGTCGGTAGTCTTATCGGGTAAGAGGTGAGGGGAGGGTAAGGCCGGGGGGGGTAAGGCCAGCGGCGCGCTTACGATAGGCGTATTCTCGTCGGGCGCGTGTCTATAGTAGCCTGGGCGCTTCTCGGTACGCATCAATTTTTTAGTTAGAAGAGAAAGTAAGCCGACTCTAAAGGTTGAAGCAGGCGGCCTTAGGCATTGCGTTAGTATATAGGTTAGCAATACCCCCCGACTTAGTGCCTTTTCTTCCTTTCTTTTTTTCCTCTATAGCGCTAATTTCAAAGTATATAATGACCCCTCTATCGCAGTATGGGGCCGGTGCTGACCCTATTAGCAGAACGGCAGCAGCAGCAGCAACAATAGCAGCAGCAACAACAATAATAGTAAGAATAATAATAGTAAAAATAATGATGCCTAAGCGGTCGGCGATACTAAATAAGGGGGTAAGTACGGATCTTACGCGCGGCAAAACCGCAGCTAACCCTTATATAATAGCCCGGCGAACTACGTATATAGCCTTACGGGCTATATCTAATACGCTCGGAAGATCCCGAGTATAGATACCGCAGCCAATAAGGTATAGACCGGGTCGTACCCGCTTTCTAGCAAGGCTAATATAGATAGGGACCGGTATAGCCTACTATCCCTACGCCCTAGCGGGTAAGACATACGTGCCCCTAAAAAGGACCCTTAGGAACCGGGTCCCGGTATAAGAACTCCTAAATACGCAAGAGACTATTACCGGGGGGATAGAGGTATATTTTTAATTTATATGCGGCGCAGGTTACCGGCTGACTATCTTTGCCTTTTAGGTAGATAACTATAAGGCCCTTTAGCAGAAGGCCAAATAGGCGTCCGCCTCTTAGGGGCGTGGTCAGGCGGCGGTAGTAGCAGCGGCGGCGGCAGTAGGGGGCCTCAGCGCTCCTAAGGCAACCCGGGAGATACTAGACCTCAAAGAGAGGAAGGTCTTTACCTTAAAACGATAGGCCTACGCCTAAAAGGATATCGCTATATCGTTATAGGTTTTCCTAGCCCAAGAGGGGGAGGAGGGGGCTTCAGAGGGGGGGCAGGATAGGGACGATAGGGATAAAGGGGGGGAAAGCAACAAGGGGAGTAAAGGGGGGGAGGGGAAAGAGGATGCCCTTAATATTAAGATAATAATCGTCGACTAGTTTTAGCCCGCAGGGCCTAAAAGACTTACTTATTCCTAGGGCTCCTTATTCGCGCTTTAGGATTGCTATAAATATTATACGGGGGCTGCGTAGGGGTATTTAGTAGCGCCTCTGGCTATACTATATTAGAGGGATTAAGTAAGCTAGAATTAATCGAGTCGGTTAATACTAAGCATTTAATAAGCGATCATTTATATAAAGTATAATTTATTGAATGCAATAGATATACTATATCGGTCGTAAAGTAAGCTAGGGCTAGGACCAGACCTAAGGAGTATACGCTTTTATCTATAGTACTTCGGATAGGAGAGGATAATATAGTAGAGATCTTCTAGGCCTTCCCTATAGTAGCAGAAAGGTAATAGCACTAAGGGAACTCATTAGAAGCAGAGGAAGGAGTTAAGACCGATTTTTTCTATACGGAGTTAGGTAAGTATTACCGATTTATACTTCTATAGACCTTTATATAGTTAAGTCATTTTCGCTATAGATTAGAAGTCTAGTGCCCTCTCGGCTACTAAGGTCCTATACTAGGGGCGTCTCGCCCTTACTACTGCCTAATTGCTTTACTATTAGTCGTATTAATCTTTTGCTAATCGCTCTTCGGCTAAAAGCTAACTAGGGTCGGGATCGGGGAATAATATATAAGCTAGGGGTCCTTAGTAACCCTTCCTTCGTCGGCATTAGAGTATTATTACTACCGCTACTAATATATAGTTAATCCTATCGGTTATGCCTATTTTATCTATTCTTTTAAGGAATCGCTAGTAGATATAATTAAGATAGAGGTCAATTAGGGGCGTAGCCGCTTTAGTCTTGAGGGTATTTAGCGGTATAGCTTTAAAGGCCCTAGTAACTATACGGAGGCAGGCTGATTATTCTATAGCTAAGGATTTTATAATGCCTTTCACTACCCCGCCGGGGGCGGTAGGGGTATACTATACCCCTACGCCGAAGGCAATAGAGGTCCGGATAATCTATATATAGACTAGGCATACTTCCCGGTATTAGCAGCCCTAGGTTGAGGCTATTATTACTGTAAGCGCGAGTCGCTACTACTCGAGTTTTTTTGCAATCTTAATATAGTATTCCCTTTATTTTAGCTTATAGTAGATTTCGACTCCTAGGAATCTAGCATACTGCTTCGGCTGGATTATTACGGTCCTAAGCTATACTATAGTCTCGTCCGCCTTATATACACGGGTGAAATAGATAAGCTCGCTTTTGCTAAAGTTAAAATTAAGTCCGGCTTACTTAGACTAGCTATTATAGATAAGCTACGCTTTCTTAAGTAGCGCCCTTATCTCCCCTATATCTCTCCCGTAGGCTATAATATTTATATCATCGGCGAAGCCTAGTATAATAATTAAGGCTACCTTTTATAGCCTCTCGTAGAGCGGCATAATATAAACGAGGAAGAGGATAAGGGAGAAAGGGGACCCTTATAGTACCTTAGCGGTAATCGGCAATTTCTCTATAAGCTATCCCTTAAAGTAGATCTATACTATTCGCGAATCGGTAAAGCTGTATACTTATACTGCAAGCTATAGCGGGAGCCCTTTATTAAGGAGTAGGTAGATAAAGTAGGTATAGTTAACTATATTGAATGCTGCTAATATATCTAATTAAAGGAGCGAGGCGATCCCGCTATAGTGCTAGGTTGTATGAATAATCTCTATTAGCGTACTTAATGCTATATCGGTTGATTAGTTTGCCTTATTACTTATTTAAAGATCCGGAAGGAGGTTGCCCTCCTTAAGGGCGGTAGTAAGCCGCCTTACAACCGCAGCTTCTATAACCTTCCCTACTAGGTTAAATAACGATATTAATCTCTATCCTCTTGCTTTTAAGTATTCCTTAGGCTTTTTCCTAGGCTTCTATAGTACTACTACTCTAGCCTCCTAGAATTAAGCCGGGTAGTACCTAATGCGGTATATTTCGTTAAGGAGGTATATTAGGGTTTGAATGAATAGAGGGCTATATACTTTAAGGAATCCTGCCGGGAGCCTATTAGGGCCTAATGCTTTCTAGCCTACTATATTGCGTAATATAGTATATACCTCTTTATATATAAAGGAGTCTATAGAGGGGAATATGGCAGTAGTAAGCTAGGGGAATATTGGATTAGGGATATTATTATAAGTAGCCTAAGAGGTAGGGAAGAACCGTTAGGCGAGTATTTATGCCTTTTCTTTATATATTATTGCCTTTAGGCCTAGACCGCTTTATTTTAGCAGGGGGATCTCTTTTAATTCGGGCGGGAGGCTATTATATAAGCGGGCCTATTTCTCTAGAGACTATAGGTTGGCATTTTATACGGTTGCTTTATTAAGGGCCTCTCGCTATAACCGGCGCTATTCCTCCTAGATAATATGGGACTAAATCGCTCCCGCTTCTTAGGCGGCACTAAGGTTCTCCGGGGTATAGCATACTGCCTATTTTCGGTAGGCCTTTTTTACTGCTATTTAGGCTATCTTAGCGCGGGAGTTCTATTAGGGCTCTATACTAGGAGCTTTAGGTGCCCTCTTTAGTGCTACTATATCGGCGATACTCTAGAGTTGGCCGGTAAGCTATTTGGCGTATATATCTATCTCAATAAAGAAGTAAAGCAAGGCCCTAGTATAGTAAGTGGTAAATCGGTTTTTTACTTTAGCTTAGGCGAGGTATTAATTGAGGGACTTCTAGCTATTCTTTAAGGGGGGGGCTTTTATATAATAGTTATCAGTCTCGATATATATAAGCTAAGGGATATAGTCGGACCCAATAAGGTTAGTATTTCTAAGATATTCAACTATAATATCCGGTATAACCTATATATAGTCGATAGTGCTACTTCTCTTTCCTAAGGCCCTCCTTATTACCTTACTGCAAGGAGTAATTAGCCTAAGCTGCTATTGTGTCGTAAGTTTAAAGAGAGTATTGATACCGGGCGAAGTCTAGTCTAAGCTGTCCTAGAGAGGGTAGTATATATTAAAGTCCCTAATAAAGGCACTATAGGGGCGGGGTAGGAGCTTAGTAAGCGCAGTAAGGGGGGTTATTTAGTTTAGCTTATAGTCTAGGGAGTAGATAAAGTAGATATCGGTATATAATAGGGAAATCTTATATTAGTCGGTTCCTTTATCGCTAGACTATATGCCGGGCCTATACCGCTTATAGATATATATCGCTATTCTCCCGCTGTATACTGCTAATATATATCTTCTAAGGCTGGGGCTTAATAGGGTCCGTCTAAGTGCGGCGGGTTCTTAGATCGCTATAATATTAGGCTCGCGCTAATAATAGAATGCTAGTCTTATAAGAGTAGTTTTCTTCTATATATTCCAGTAGAGGACTATTATTATATAGATAATCGCGAGGGGGTTAGTAGTGGCGGCATAATAGAGGTGGCTGTAGGTTGGGCATCTGGGGTAGGTGCGGTCGTACTATAGTCTTACGCGGGGGCGGCTTAGAGGAAGGCGGTAATACTACTATCGGCCCTAATGCGGGGGGTCCTATTAATGCTTCCGACTGGTCGGCCTTATTTCCGGGGGGAGGGCTTATATAGGGGAGATCTGCTAGTTATACGGCGGCAGCCCTAGTCCGCGATTAGGATAGTATTAGCATCTGATGCTATATATAAGGCGAAGAGCCTCGGTCTATCGCTATAGGAATTTCTAGCTTTTTCCTATTATTCGTTCGCTACTTTACAGAGGCGGGACTATACCGGGTATAATCTGTGATAGTTAAGGCAGGATTCGCGTTGGTTCTATATAGTAGCTAGGCAACTTTAATCGCTATCTAGGTAGTATTTAGAGCCGCACCGGCTATAGCGAGCTACTGCTATATAGTATGCGGCGATATAGCCGAATTTAAAGCAATTATAGCACTAGCAAGGGTGTATAGCATCATTATATAGTTCGGCTTTAAATATCTCTACTTAGTATATAATGCCGGCTTTATAAAGCTTATTTGCAAGGTCGATAGAGTCTACCCCTATAATTAGGGGCGCCTATATTATAGTCCCCCTAGGGCAGCAAAGGGAGACCCTAGTAAAGCCCTCTCTATTAGCTTTAGTAAGATTCGACTAAATATCTTCTATCGCAGCATTCGCAGTATAGTAGGTCGGGAAGCTTTTAATAATAATACTAAATAAGTATCGATTGGGTTCCGCCTCCTAGCTAAAGGCGGGGCATACCTAGGTTATATCTATAGCATATTTCGCTTTTTCTTTTTTAAAGGTAATAATCGTATTGCTACTATAGAGCCTGCAGGCTGCAACCGCTACTCCCTCGGCGGTAGCCCTATTGATTATATTAACGATTTCGATTGGGGTACAGTTTTAGAGGATTTTGCTTATAGTATTTCCTTTAATAAGGACTTCGCGGTAGATATAGGGGGGTACTGCAAGGGGAGCTAAGCTGCATTAGGGTAGTATAGCGGCTGCGAGCCCTTATATAGCGATAAATGCCCATATAGTAAGGGCTGCAGTAGGTTTTGGGAGATTCTATATAGCCTTATTAATTGCGGTCTCGATCGTCTATATAAGGGTTCCAATAGGGGTGCAGATATTGCCTGGGTTGGCCTCTTGCCGGGCAGTCTCTACTATAAAGTTTATAGCCTCTCGCACTCTTCCCAGCACTACTAGGGGAATATAGTCCTAAAGCTCTTTTATAAAATCTGTAATAATATCGGCTATTGGTTGCTTCCGCCCCTAGGTAGGTTCGGTCTCGGTCTGGTTGCACTGCATGCTGTTTGCGATCGTAGTGTTAGGGTTATAGCGGCTATATGCCATGCCGCCCCTATTCCCTCCGTCGATATCTATCACTTTATCTGCGCCTGCTGCGCCCACTCCCTGGACGCGATGCGCTATAGGTGAGGGGGGTAAACAGATAAGAAAAAGCGATTAGAAATATCAGAATTGATTTTAGAGGCGATTCTATGCCGCTACCTAGGTGCGGGCGAAATCGCGAAAGTTTTTTTATTGCCGATATAATCCTAATATAAAAAATATTAAATATATAATCTTAGAGTATAGTAATTATCTTAGAAACCCTCCCCTCTATATCTAAAACCGCCCTATATTAGATAAATATAGTATTATTTAAGCACTTAAAAATAAAGACTTAGCTAAATAGGTTATTAAATAGGTCTTTAATACCTACTAGCTCGAATAGTTCACCCTAGCTATTATATTTACCGCCTATATAGACTTCGGTTCTAATAGCAACCTAATACGATTATACCCTAACCTTAGACTATATATATATATATAGATAATTATAGATAAAGATATGATTGACTATATAGATAGGGGAAGAATATCCTTTTTATATAAGCTACCTATATAATTGATAAATTTAGACCTTTAATCTTCTTAATACCCTTAACCCCCTAGACCCCTACTTACTCTATATTACCCTCTTTATTACTATAGCTATTATTAGGGGCTACTTTTGCTTTCCTTTTTCTTTTCCCCTTTCCCCCTAAGGAAGGGGATACTATAGATTTTAAATGCATCTTTCGTTTAATCCTAGCGGCTAAACCTAATATTCCCTTTATAGGCAATTCTATTATCTTTAATCCCTCCCTCTTCCTCTTAAAGGGGGAAGGGGCAGGGGTATTAATATAGGGACGAGGAGAAAATAGTAATAGAACTACCAATTTAGCTTATTTAGGCTATACCGATTAAGCAGTAGGTAGGAGAGGCTTTAAAGGCAGTATAAATAGCGCTTTAGAGGTAGATACTACTAGCTAAGACTCCGCTTAGGACTTTATAAACTTTAAAAACGCAACCATTTGCTATAACTTACTGGAAGATAGCATTATAGGAGTCTTAAACTATATTAGCAAGACCCCCTTACTGCGAGGTAGTTCCTCTATAGCAGTAGGCCTAGGAGTAGGCTTATTATCGATATCTAATACAATAATAGAATTAGTAGGGCTTCTATCGCTAGTAGTAGTAGCAAGAGGCTATAGTCCTTCGACCGACGAAAAAGGCTAGGGCTTACCGCTATAAGCACGCTTTAAAGCTAAAACCCCTCTCTTAATAAGCCTAAGGAAGTCGGCCGGCAGTAAGATAGGAACTATAGGCACTATTATTCGTATTATAATAGCAGAATTATTTTAACCCTTTTGAGGTACTAAGGTGACTAGCGCAATAGACCGATATATAGCCTACTAGGCCTCATAGTAATTATCTTCGTCTACCTACCAAAGTTAACTATAAAGTTAAAAGATACTAGCAAACTAATATACTTACTTCCTACTTACAAGTATAGGCCTTCTGCAATATAAATATACTCTCTACCGGTTCGCAGTTTATAGCATTACGCACTAGGATATAATAAGGCTTCCGCTTCGAAGTATAAGCGAAATAGGCACCCTTAAGCCCTACCTACTATTAGAAAAAGATAGATAACGATAAAAGAGAACCTCTTACCTTATTAGTTATAATAATAAGCGGCTATATCAGCACCGCAGTATACGCAGGGACGATACGGCCATTTTCGAGCTAGGCTAAGACTTAATTCTAGAACAGTAGGCATATCGAAGAATAAAAGATGCATAAAAACTACTATAGTGCAATCGAGGCGGAGAAGTAAAGGAAAATTCTTAGTAATTTTTAATAAGAAATAAAAAGGGAAGAAGAAAGGAATTAAAAAGGTAGAGTAGGTAAGGGAGACTTTATACCGCTGTATGCCTATACTAGATTACTCGACCGTCCGCTAGCTACCCTAACCTATATTAGACGAAATTAACAACAATAAAACGCGCGATTTACTGCGATACCGCCGCCCACCCGATACTAACGTTACTACCGCCTCCTATACCTAACAATATTGATTACGTCGGTTCCGATTCACACCCACCCTAGAGCCTGACCAATGCCCAATAACCAATGACCAATAACCACTAATGCAAATTACCGCGCCTATTGAGGTATGCCCACCATCCACACTTTCCCAGCCCTGCCGCCAGACCTAGTCTCGCGCGACAGGATACCTCCTTGCAACGTATAGTAAACCCCTTTCAACTCCGAAGGGATACTATCGACTATAGATAGTATATAGGTTTTCCTCCCGGCACTCGGGTTTCCTATATAGATTAGGCATAGAGGTACTAGCACTAGGCTAGATAGGGGCTTATCCCCCCCCTAGATAGCTTAGCTAGTGTAATATATATATATATATATTAGGCCTAATAAATAGTAATCGCGAATAGGGAATAATAATTTCTAATAGAGGCGGCAATATAAGAATAAATTGCTAATTATACCCTAAACGCATATAATATACTCTTTTACCGGGTATAGGTATAGCTTTTATCGTTTAAACCCTTAATTACTATAGTAATCTAATGCTATTATAACTCGCCTATAGTAGGCTACCTAGGGAAAAATACTACTTTTTAATTATTACGATAGGATTATCACTTCGATAATATATCGTCTAAGGTAGCAAGATATATTTAGAATTATTAATACTATGGGGTATATAAAAGCCGCTAATTGCATTAAGGCCTATTATAACTGCTACCGATTATAGACTATTTTTAGTTATAGATATTAATCGATTTTATAATTAACCTTCCTACCTATAATGCCTCCGACCCGCGATTTCTTATAATAATTATAGACCACTTATCGAAGTATATCTAGCTTAAGGCTATATACTTAATAAAAGTAGAAAACTATATAGAATGCTTCTAATAGTATTAGTAGCGCTTCTATAGCTTCCCTAAGGAGATTATTAGCGATTAAGGTTTAGATTAAATAGGCTAATTTTAGTTTACGCTATGTAAATCAGTCGGGATTAAGCAATTTCTATTAATAGTATACCACCCCTAAACTAATAGCAGTATAAAGCGAATAAACTAAAAGGTTCTATGAACCTATATAAGGAATATAAGGTTAAAAAGATACTTATAGTAAAGAATATATAGGGCTAAAGATAGAAATATAATATACTTATAAAGTAGAAAGGGTATAATTTACTAATATAAGAACCCTTAGAAAACTTTAAGGATACTACTATACGAGAAATATTTAAAGCTAAATAAAGGGATATTAAGACTTATAATAGGCCTAGCCGGGTCCCGAAATAAGGTTTATTAGACTAATAAATAACGCCAAATGCCTACTTAAAAAAAAAAAAAAATCTAAATACCCTTTAAATCAAAAAAAATAATAATAATATTAGCGCTAATATGCCCCTCCCTTAGGTTGGTACTATTTATCCCCCTCTCCGGCTCTATAGCTATATTATTCGCCCCTATATAGGCCCTCCCTAGTATTATATAGGTCGGTATACTCTGGCGGTAGCTACGGCTGCTATAAGTAGCCCTTAGGATAATACCCCTAGGGGTTCGGATACATATATAGCAAATAGTTAGGGCGCGGATAATTGCCTATCCGCCTATAATGGGATAGTATCCCGGGAGATATACTATAGGGCGAATAAAGAGGGGGCTATAATAGGGCCCGAACCGAATGCTATAGGGTATATAGCGGGGGATAGGGCGGTAGCGGCTAGGATTACTATAATGGCGGCTAAGACTACTATAATAGCGGCTAAGACTATTGCGGCGGCAGCTGTAATAGTGGTATCAGCGGTAGCGGCTAATATAAAAATAGCGGCAGATACTATATATAAGCTTCTAGATAAGCTTATACTTCCTGCCTATATATAGGCGGCGCTTTAGGGTAGTATAATAATATAGGGTAAGCCGGCAAAGGTCCTAAACGAGGATATATAAAGGCTATTAGGAACCGCTTTATATAGGAGTAATACTCCTAGGCTTCCCTTTAGGTATCTTATATTATACTTAATATAAAAGCTAGATTAATAATCGATTTAGCCTATTAGTAGGAAAGAGTTATAGCCTAAAAAATATTAGCCGATACCTCCCTAATAGCATTATAGGACCTAAAGGTAAGATATAGGATATAAGGGGTTATTTAATCGGCGGCTATAGTATAATACTATTAGTCGTTAAGGGCCTAAAAGGAGGGCGAAAAGATAGTAGCTTAGGCTTTAGTCGTTACTATTATAGGTTATATATACTTAATAATGGCTATCCTATCCTTATAGGCTTTTACCTATGCTTAGTAGATCTATTAGAGCCTTAGATTCCTAACTAGCTTAAAGTCTAGCTATATATATAAGCTATACGCACTCTAGCAGTAGGTATATACTTTACTTTTGCCCCTTTGCTTATAAATAGGGAAAACTCTAGTCGATTATATTTTCTTATTATACCGCTTATATAGGAACTCTTTATTATAGGCGTATTTATACTCCTTATTAGATAAATTACCCTCGAATAGGTAATGGCTTATAGTATATTATAGTTTCGGCCTAGTTTCTAATAGGTTAGGATGCGCTAAAAACAGTCTGCTTATAGGTTATAGGATCTTTACGATATTAGGATCTATAGGGGTATTAATATCGCCTATAGTAGGACTACCACTAGGGTTCGAATCGGATATAATTAGATCCTAATATAATTAATTAAGAGAATCTATAGAGTCAGATTAGGTTAGAGTTAATATATAGGCTTATAAATAATAGGAATCGAATATAATCTTATCGACGATTAGCTCTAACATTTAAACCCTAGGCGGAAGACGATATTTATAATTATAATACTAATGATAATTATAGCGGCTATAAGAAGGAAGAAGGAAAAAGAAGAGGTAGAAAGAATAGGCATAAAAGGAAAAATACCCTTACTTAAGGGGATCTCTTACTAATAGCTAGCAGAAAATTTTTTATAATACTTTTAGCTGCTATAGGCGGTCTCTAGCTAGCGATACGATGCCAGACTTCTATATATTTCTACTATATTATACCTAGGTTGACCACTCTATAAATCCTCTAATTATATAAGCCGAGCCTGATACCTATATAGATGTATACCGCTCTTATAACTTAAGGGTATCGCGATGAAAATCCTGGCGACCTTATTGGTCTACGCAGAGGAAGGGGGGATTACGGGATATAATTAATCCGATTGCGATACGGAGGAGGGGGGTATATTACGGGCTCGGGCTATACCCGCGCCATAATATAGCTAGGACTCGGGCTATGCCTGTGTCTAGCCTAGGCAGGGTTAGATAAGTTAACAGTATAGGGTCATAGGACTATACTAGGACTCCGACCTATACTATATAGGGATAAATAGGCATTCGAGAGGCCCTTATTCGGGTCCTCTCTCTTTCCTCTTTAATCTATTTAATATATTCATTCGACGCCTATTTGCAGTAGCCCTAGGGCCAGTCCTTTACAGGTTCGGCTTTAAATATCTCTACTTAATATATAATACCGGCTTTATAAAGCTTATTTATAAAGTCGATAGAGTCTATCCCTATAATTAGGGGCACCTATATTATAGTCCCCTTAGGGTAGCGAAAGGAGACCCTAGTAAAGCCCTTTTTATTAGCTTTAGTAAAATTCGATTAGATATCCTCTATCGTAATATTTATAATATAATAAATCGGGAAGCTTTTAACGATAATACTAAATAAGTATTAATTAGGTTCTACCTCTTAGCTAAAGGCAAAATATACCTAGATTATATCTATAGTATACTTCGCTTTTTCTTCTTTAAAGGTAATAATTATATTACTACTATAGAGCCTATAGGCTGCGATTACTACTTCTTTAGCGGTAGCCCTATTAATTATATTAATGATTTCGATTAGGGTGTAGTTTTAGAGGATTTCGCTAATAGTATTTCCTTTAATAAAGACTTTATAATAGATATAGGGGGGTACTATAAGGGGAGCTAGGCTGCATTAGGGTAGTACGGCAGCTGCGAGTCCTTATATAGCGATAGATACCTATATAGTAGGGGCTATAGTAGGTTTTAAGAGATTCTATATAGCCTTATTAACTATAGTCTCGATTATCTATATAAAGGTTCTAATAGGGGTATAGATATTGCTTAGGTCAGCCTCTTGCCAGGCAATTTCTACTATAAAATTTATAGCCTCTTACACTCTTCCCAGCACCACTAGGGGAATATAGTCCTAAAGCTCTTTTATAAAGTCTATAATAATATTAGCTATTAATTGCTTCCGCCCTTAGGCAGATTCGGTCTCAGTCCAGTTGCACTATATGCTATTCGCAATTATAGTGTTAGGGTTATAGCGGCTATATGCCATACCGCCCCTATTCCCTCTATTGATATCTATTACTTTATTTGCGCCTGCCGCACCTACTCCCTAAATGCGATGCGCTATAGGTGAGGGGGGTAGACGGACGAGAAAAAGCGATTAGAAATATTAAAATTAATTTTAGAGGCGGTTCCGTGCCGCTACCTAAGTGCGGGCGAAATCGCGAAAAGTTTGAATGCTATATATATATCAACCTTAGTAAACTATTTCGCCTAGGATAGGGATTATAAGGATAGGGATTATAAGGTCGGCCTCCCGCCCGAATTAAGAGAGATCCCTCCGCTAGAACGAGGCGGCCCAGGCTCAAAAGCTATAACACATAAGGAAAAAGCATAGGTTCTCGCCAAACGGTTCTTCCCTACCTCCTAAGCTACTTACAATAATATCCCCGACCCGACGTTCTCCTAGCTTGCTACTACTATATTCCCCCCTACCAATTCTTTTTCCTACGAAAAGATACGCATCGCATTACGCAATATAGCAGGCTAGAAAGCACTAGGCCCTAACGGGCTCCCGGTAGGACTCCTTAAAATATATAGCCCCCTACTTATTACCGCTCTTATATATCTCCTAAATAAGATATACTGCATTAGGTACTACCCGGCTTAATACCGGGAGGCCAGAGTAATAGTACTATAGAAACTAGGGAAAAAGCTAGAGGAGTATTCTAAGGCAGGAGGCTAAAGACTAATATTGCTCCTTAACCTAGTAAGAAAAGTTATAAAAGCCGCGGTTGCGCGGCGGCTTACTATCGCTCTTGAAAAGGGCAACCTCCTCCTAAACCTCTAAATAAGTAATAGGGCAAACCGGTTAATTAATATAATACTAAGCATACTAGTCGAAATTATATATATAACCTGGCACTATAATAGGATCGTCTCGCTACTTCAATTAGATATATTAGCTGTATTTAATACTATTAATTATACCCGCTTTATCTATCGCCTAAAAAACTTTCGCGATTTCGCCCGCACTTAGGTAGCGGCACAGAACCGCCTCTAAAATCAACTCTAATATTCCTAATCGCTTCCTTTCGTCTATTTACATCCCCTCGCCTATAGTATACCGCATCTAAAGAGCGGGCACAGCAGGCATAAATAAAGTAATAAATATCAACAGAGGGAATAGGGGCGGCATTGCATATAGCCGCTATAACCTAACCATTACGATCGCGAATAGTATATAATATAACTAGACTAAGACCGAGCCTACTTAAGTGCGGAAGCGACCTACTGCTATTATAATCGAAGAATTAATAAAAGAGCTCTAGGATTATATCCCTTTAGTAGTATTAAGATAAGTGCGAGAAATTATAGAAATCGTAGCCGATATAGCCTATAGTGAGGCTACCCTAGACCCTATTAGCATCTTTATTAATATAATTTTAAAGACTATTAAAAAAGCTATTAAATCGGCCCTTTAGAATATCCCAAAATAAGCACCGGCTACTATTTAGGCAAATATTGCGGCATAAGAATACGCTACTACTACTATATTACCCTAATATACTATCGCTCCCCTTCCGGTCCCGCTTTATATCTATAGGGAGATTTTAATTAAAGGCAATAGTATTAGTAAGGTCTTACGCAACTAAATACCAATTGAAATTATAGATACTATTAATAAAGCAACCACTAAGAATGCCGCAATTGCGGCATATAAGCTATATAGCGGCGATACTATCGTTACCTTTATAGAAGAAGCAGTAAAAAGTCTTATTACTAATATAACCTAGGTCCGACTTACTTTCGGGTAGGAGGCAGAACTAAACTAATACTTATTTAGCCTTATTATTAAGAGTTTCCCTATAAGCTATATAGCTAATATTGCAATTGAAGAAATCTATTGAAACTTTATTAAAGCGAATAGTAAAGGCTTTATTAAAGCCTCCCTTTACTACTTATGCAGGACCTTTATATAGGCGCCCCTAATTATAGGCATAAACTCTATCGATCTCGCTAATAAGCTCTATAAGTCTAATATTATCTATTAGGCAGAGATATTCGAAGCTGAACCTTATAATAACGCCTTATACCTAAAATAATGCTATAATTGCTTTAAGTTTGGATATATTACTGCTTATTATATAGTGGCCCTGCGGTGCGGCTGATATAGTATAGAAAGGTATTTAGAAGGGGAGTAGGCCTACCTAATAATCTCCTATAGATAAAGGGAGTTATACTTTAACTATAAAGGACTGTATTTAGTATAATCTTTCCTTTATAAAACCTTAAATAAGTAATAAAAGTCTATTAGGAATTCTTATATAAGCCGATTTAGGCTCTTTATAGTGCCCCCTATAATATTTATAAATGCTACCCTTATTATAGAGTAGAACCGATGCTAAATAGCTAATGCTTTACCCCTAAGGGAACCTATTAAGCGTATTATATTAAGAGGATCCTCCCTATATAAATATAGCTATTACTTTAGACTAAATTAAGGGGGCTTTATCTCTAGAAGAGCGCTTAATATTAGACTAAATTATATCCTTATTGCGTTCTTATAACCGGCCCTAATATTAGGATAGATTAGGCCCCTATTAGCCCTAGAGTTTATACCTACTTTAGCCCCGACCTCTGACTTTATTATAACTATTAATATACTACTACTACCGACTCTTATGCATTTATCCGTATAATATTAGTCCTCTATTAGAATATATAGAAGAAAACCTCCTTTATATAAATAGCGCTTTACTACTAAAGCGAACCTAATATTATAGTAATTTAAGAACCTACTATACCTAGCCGAGCTCTATTAAGCCTAAGCCTCGGTAAGTATATATTAGCAGCATATTACGGATAAATAGCGCTATATATCTATAAGTGGTATAGCCCTAATATATAGACTACCGAGAAGGGACCTGATTAATATAAGGCCTACCTTTTTAAAACCGATATTTACTCTATCTACTCCTTAGGCTATAAATATAATTAGACTACCCCCCTTATAGACCTTATAGGGCTCCCGCTTTAGCCCTAAAGTGTATTTATTAGGGACTTTAATATATACTATCCCCTATAGGATAGCTTAGATAAAACTTTATTTAGTATTAATACCCTTTTTGACTTTATAATGCGGTAGAGACTTAGCCTTACGACCCCTTATAGCAAAATTATATAGTAAGCGCTAAGTAAAAAAAATAGCACTATCAATTATGCCTAGGTTATATAAAACCTTACTATTAAGTATCTTAGTAGTATAAACCTTATTAGGTCTGATTATATCTTATAGTTTATTTATATCGATACTAGCAATCTATATACCACTTAAGCCCCCCCGAAAAATAGCTAGAAGTCTCTCGATTGATACTTTACTTAGGTAGAAGCTAAAAACCGCCTTATACTTACTACTATTGCAGCCCTATTTAGCTCCCCTAAAGAAATAGATATATATACCGATTAGTTTACCTATTAACTTAAAGAGATTATAAATATTACGGCCCTAAAGAAAACCCCTAGAGCCCCTACTATAGAACTATAGTAGAATAACTGTATTAAAATAGCCGCTATTACTGCGAAGAAAGTATACCGGAAGTGGGTATTATATTATACCCTTAAAAACTATAGGGCCGCCTAAGATGTAAAAGCTACCTAAATCTGGATTATATAAGAAGAGAGATAATACTTTTAGAGAGAGGCATTAAGGAAAGCTATAGTATAGAATGTAAACTTTTAGTCCCTAGAATGATAGGCTAGATTATATAGCGGCCTTCCCCCTAAGTCTAGGGAGATCTTACTATTTAAATATACTAACTTTAGTTATCTTTTAGTAACTATATATAGCGAAAAAGTATAAGTCTTTATTTAATGTTTCTTCCTTTAATCTTATATAATATTCGAGGATATATTAGACCTAACCTTCCTTTAGCTTACTAATATAGAATTCCTACTATATAAGAGATTTATATATAAAGAGGTCTATACCGCCTTTTACTATATAGCTAGCTAGAAAGCCTTAGGATTAGATAGGCTATTTATAGGATTCCTTAAGGTATATAGCCCCCCCCTAATCATAGCTTTTACCTACCTTTTTAATAAGTTATACTATATTAGGCACTATCTGGCCTAATACCGGGAGGCTTATATAGTTATATTAAGAAAGCTAGGAAAAAAACTAAAGGAATACTCTAAAGCGGGAGGCTAGAGACTAATATCTTTATTTAATCTAACCGGCAAAATCCTAAAAGTTATAGTAGTATGCCGGCTTATTATTGCCTTTAAGGAGGGTAACCTACTTTTAGACTTTTAGATAGGAAATAGAGCTAATCGTTCTATAGATATAGCCTTTAGCACTCTTATAGAAGTAGTTCGTATAGTATAATATTATAGCGGAATCGCTTTACTCCTATAGCTCGATATATCTATAGCCTTTAATATAGTAAATTATATTCGATTTATCTATTTACTACTAGAAAAGGGACTACTGCTATAGATCGCGGTATAGGTCTATAGCTTTACCGCCTCTTATATAATATGAATTTACTTTAAGGGTAAATTAACTAATAATTTATCTATTACCGCTAAAATCCTATAAGGGTCCCTCTTTTTTTTTATCCTTTTTTTAGTTTATATTATACTACTTTATAAGAGGCTTAAGGAAGTAGCCTCTATTATTACCCTTAGGTTTATAGATAATACTAATATTATAGCATATAGGAGGAGTATAGGAGAGACTTAGGCCTTACTCGAAAAGGCGTAGAAGATCTATAATAAGTAGTTTAAATAAGTTAGGCTTAATTTTAACCTAAGGAAGAGTGAGCTTATCTATTTTATGCGCGCCTATAAGGCAGACGAGATATTAGTCTGACTTAGGATTATAATAATCTAGCTAAAATAGTATATTTACTTCCTAGGGGTTAAGATCTACTGTAAACTTTAATAGCGTAAATACTATATAAAAATAGCTAAAAAGCTTAAGTAGTAGCGACTCGCCCTTATAGCAATAACGGCCTTTATATAGAGATATTAATATCGGGAGGCCCGATTAGTCTATATATAGGTTATTCGCTCTACTATTGCTTTTAGTGCGGGAGTCTAGTATACCCCTACTGCTTTTAGCGGGGTGGCGAAAGGTATTGCAAAATCGCTGACTATAGAATAATTATTTTGCCTTTAAATTATTATTAAGGCTTTTAAGGCTATACTAATAGATATCCTTAAGACTAAAGCGGTTATACTACCTATCGATTTATATTTAAACTATATTTATTAGCGTTTTTTAGAAAGGATAGTAAAGATTAAGATAGCTAAGCAAATTAACCGCGCCTTTACTATAGTAGTAGTAATACTTTAATACTATCGGTAGAGTGATTATAAAGGACTTTAGATATATATCCTATTCTTAGACCTCGACTTATAGTAGCTAATAGCTAAGGAATGCCTAATAAAAGAGTGGCTTACTAAATAGTCTAAATATTAAGCCGCTATAAAAGCAAAATAATAGCAATATAGGCTTATAGCGGTAGAAAAGGCCCCGGACTTCTAATCTATAGCTATAATAATTAAGCTCTATAATAGCCTCCTTAAATATAAATTAGCTATATTTACTTAGCTTCGTATAGAATAGATCGGGCTAAATTCCTTTCTTTATTAGCGCTAAATCCCTACTATACTTTTACCTTTCTACCGATATAAAGAGGCCCCTAAAGACTATTACTACCTAATCTTTTCCTACCTAAAATATAAACGATAGCGCTAATAGCTATATAGGACCGGCCTAAGCCTCTTCTGAGACTGCCTAAAGATCTCTATCGCCTTAAATAAGCTAAGCCTTACCTATCGATTTATATATTAGATCCTTAGCCTTAACTATCTTAATTAGTTCTAATTCGTTTAGTTACTTTAGCGATCTATCTCTATAGAGGCTTTAGGATAATTCTAATTATCTAATATTACCCTTAATATCTAATAATAATAACCTAATGTAGGAGAGAGGAGATATAGTAGGTAGATAAAAGTGATTAATTTTCAGTTATTTTGTAATTATAATATTAATATTAAAGCCCCCCTCCCCCCCCCTTTTCCCCCCCTGCTGGCCCTTATAGTGGCTTTTTTTCCTTTTCTTTTTTCTCTTTCTCCCCTTTTGCCGCCCTCTTCTGCCCCTAAGAGATAAATAGCTTTAATATAGCCTAGATGCCTTTTAATGCCTTTACTTTATACTCCTTAAGGTCTAGTGCCTTTTAGGTCACCTTAAGAGTAATATTCCCTCTTATTACTACTGCCGCTACTACTGCCTTCCCCTTGCCGTAGGTAGTCGATGCCTATTATACTTTTAACTAGAGGATGTGGTAGTTCTTAACCTATTTACATTAGTATTTATCCTATGTAGCCTTTATACCTTATATATACCTCCCCCCCTATAGCTAATATCTTTTAGGTATTTAGGAGGGTATAAATAGACTTTTAGTTTTTAGGAATCTACTTAAGGGGACAGCAGGTCTTCCCTATTGTGGTATATACGAAATACGCCGCTTTAGGCCCTATGCGGTATTATATTGTATTATTATCGCTTGAATATTGGTTAGATAAAGGGTTAATCGGTTAGGTCCTATTTTATTAAAAGTAGTATCGATAGTTAGGGTTTTCGGCCTATATAAGGTAAGGGTTATAGGGCTATCTTTACGGCTCGCTAGGCTAATAAAGATAGGTTAATAATACTAATATAGCGGGAGCAGGGAGTACCTACCCCTTTATCTAAAGACGCTAACTTCTTCGGCATACTGCTATTATTGTTATTATTGCTGCTACTATAGCTGCTACTGTTATTGCTGCTAATGTTTCTGCTGCTGATGCTAATGCTGCTGCTGCTACTACTGCTACTGCTATTGCTTTTGCTATTATTATTACTACCGCTATTGCTATTGCTGCTGCTATTACTGTTATTATCGCCCTACTGTATGGGTTAGCGTCGTCCCTATAGCACTAAAGAATGGGGCTTAAGGGGATTATATATAGAAAAAATAATAGCTTTATAGAAAGGAAGAAAAAAGGATTAAAAAGTCGGGGGGTACCTATACCTTTATATCCTCGCCTAATTAGAGGCCTTTACGCCTTCTTTTTATACTTAGCTTACTTTAATCCCCGATTTAATACTACTTGCCTTCTATTAAGCACCCCCCCTATAGCCGATTTACTGCTAATATGGCCTTAATAATAGAAAATTCCTTTACTCTTGATTTAATGCCCCCGTGCGATATACATGCTATACAGCTAATATGCATACTATGTAGCTGGCGCTGCCCCGCCTATATAACCTCTACCTTACTTTCGATTTATAGTATACCGACCTAGGACTACCTCTCCCCTATAGATACTAAACTTATTTTTTTCCGGTCCTATTTTTTTTAGACCGCTTTTACATTCTTTTTAGTACTATCGCTAGGTATAATCCTAAGCGATAGTATACTTACTTTTTTTATATGCCGGAAACCCGTCGGCCCCTCCGGGGGCCCGACTTCCCTATTATTATAATTATATTAGTAGGAAGGGTTTTCCCCCCGGTCCTTAGGTTTTTCCCTTCTGGATTATCTGCCGGAGTACTAGATAGGCATTTCTAGCTTAGAATAGCCCCCTAGAGTAATTTAATAATAATAATAATACCCGCTTTATCTACCTACTGCTAGAAAAAGGGCTCCTGCTTTAGCTAGCGGCATAAGTATACAGTTTTACTAAATCGCGCTTAGCGTAAATCTACTTTAAGGGGCAATTTATAGATAAACTGCCGATTACCACTAAGGTCCCTTAAGGGTCTCCCCTCTCTTTTATCCTCTTCCTTATCTATATTATGCTACTCTATAAAGACTATAGGAGGTTGCATTAATTATTACGCTAGGCTTTACCGATAATACTAATATTATAGCCTATAGGAGAGATATAAGGGAGACTAAGGCGTTATTAAAGAAAGTATAGGCTATTTGCAATAATTAGTCTAAGTAAATAGGACTAAATTTTAACCTTAGTAAGAGCGAGCTTATCTACTTTACCTATATATATAAGGCAGATAAGACCTTAGTATAGCTTAAGACCGCTATAATATAGCTGAAATAGTATATTAGATTCTTAGGGGTCGAAATCTACTATAAGCTAAAATAGAGGGAATACTATATTAAAATCGCAAAGAAACTTAAGTAATAGCAATTCGCACTTATAGCGATAGTGGCCTCTACTTAGGGCTACTAATATTAAGAAGCATGCCTTATCTATATATAGGTTATTTAAACCTCTATCGCTTTTAGCATAGGGGTATAGTATACCCCTACCGCCCCTAGAGGGGTAGTAAAAGGTATTATAAAATCCCTAGCTATAGAATAGTCAGCCTACCTTTATATAATAACTAGGGCTTTTAAGGCTATACCGCTAAATACCCTTAAGACTAAGGCAGTTATACCCCTAATCGACCTCTATTTTAACTATATTTATTAGCGGTTCTTTAAAAAAATGGCTAAAATAGGTATAACTAATAGGATTAATTATGCATTAGTAGTAATAATAGTAATACTCTAATGCCGATAAAAGAAAAGTAATTATAGACCTTTAGCTTATACCCTATTTTCTAACTTTAACTCCTATTAGCTTTTAGCCGAAGAAAAATTAATAAAAAACTAATATAACTAATAGTAAAGTAATTAAGCAGTAGTAAAAGCGAAATACCTTTAGTATAAAACCTTAGCGGCTAAAAGGGTATTAGACTTCTATTCTATAGCGAAAATAACTTAATTATATAAAGGCCTATAAAAGTATAAATTAGTAATACTTACCTAACTCTATATAGAAAAAATCGGCTTTAACTCCTTTCTCTACCTTTAATAAGTTCCCTTAATAAATAGGAAATTCTTCGCGATTTCGCCCGCACCTAGGTAGCGGCATAGAACCGCCTCTAAAATCAATTCTAATAATCCTAATCGCTTCCTCTCGTCCGTTTACCCCCCTCGCCTATAGCGTATTGCGTCTAGGGAGTAGGCACAACAGGCGCGAACGAAGTAATAAATATCAACAGAGGGAATAGGGGCGGCATTATATATAGCTACTATAACCTTACCACTATAATCGCGAATAGTATATAGTATAACTAGACCGAAACCGAGCCTACTTAGGAGTAAAAGCAACCTACTGCTATTATAATTAAAGAATCGATAAAAGAGCTTTAGGATTATATCCCCCTAGTAGTGCTAAGACGAGTGCAAGAAATTATAGAAACTATAGCTAATGTGGCCCGCAGTAAGGCCACCTTAGACCCTATTGGCACCCTTACCGATATAATTTTAAAGATTATCGAAAAAGCTATTAAATCGGCCCTTTAGGATATCCCGAAATAAGCACTAGCTACTACCTAGGCAAATATCGCGGCATAAGGACACGCCGCTACTACTATACTACTTTAATATACTATTGCTCCCCTTCCGGTCCCGCTATATATCTATAGGGAAATTTTGATTAAAGGTAATAATATTAGTAAAGTCTTATGCAACTGAATACCGGTCGAAATTATAAATACCATTAATAGAGCTACTACTAGGAATACTACAGTCGCGGCATATAGGCTATATAGCAGCGATATTATTATCACTTTTATAGAAAAAGTAGCAAAAAGTCTTATCGCCGATATGACCTAGGTCCGACCTACTTTTAGGCAGGAGGTAGAACTAAACCGATACTTATTCAGTCTTATTATTAAGAATTTCCCTACTAGCTATATAGCGAATATCGCAACTAAAGAAATCTACTAAAACTTTACTAAAGCAAATAGAGAAGGCTTTATTAGAGCCTCCCCCTGCCGCCTATATAGGACTATTATGCATATGCCCTTGATTATAAGCGTAAACTCTATTGACCTCGCTAATAAGCTCTATAAGTCTAGTATTATCTATTAGGTAGAGATATTCGAAGTTGAACCTTATAATAACGCCCTATACCCTAAATAGTGCTATAATTGCTTTAAGTTTGGATATATTGCGGCCTATTGCGTAGCGGCCCTATAGTACGGCCGATACAGTGCGGAAAGGCACCTAGAAGGGAAGTAGGCCTACCTAATAGTCTCCTATAGATAAAAGGAGTTATACCTTAACTATAAAGGCCTATACTTAGTATAATTCTACCTCTATAGAACTTTAAATAAGCAATAGGAGTTAGCTAGGAATTCTTATATTAGCCGACCTAGGCTTTTTATAATGCCTCCTATAATATCTACAAATGCCACTCCTATTGCAGAATAGAACTAATATAGAGTAGCTAGCGCCTTACCCCTAAGGGAATTAATCGAGAGTATTATTTTAAAAGGATCCTCCCTATATAAATATAGCTGCCGCCCTAGCTAAAGGGGCTCTATCTCTAGAGGAATATTTAACGCTAAACTGAACTATACCCTTACTATATTCTTATAATTAATTTTAATATTAGGATAGATTAGGACCCTATTGGCCCTAGAGCCCGTACCTACTTTAGCCCTAACTTCTGCCTTTACTATAACTACCGATATACTGCCGCTACTAACCCTTATATACCTATCCGTATAATATTAGTCCTCTACTAGAATATATAGAAGAAAACCTCCTTTATATAAATAGCGCTTTACTACTAAAGTGAAGCCGATATTATAGCGACCTAAGAATCCGCCGCATTTAGCTATGCCCTGCCGAGCCTAAGCCTTAGTAAGTATATATTAGCAGCCTATAGTAGATAAGCGGCAATATATATCTATAAGTAGTATAGTCCCGGTATATAGACTACCGAGAAAGGACCTAATTAGTATAAGGTCTGCCTCCTTAAAATCGATATTTACTTTATCTACTCCCCAGGCTATAAATATAATTAAACTACCCCCCTTATAGACCTTATAAGGCTCCCGCCCTAATCCTAAAGTATATTCATTAGGGACTTTAATATATACTATCCCTTATAGGATAGCCTAAATAGAACTTTACCTAATATTAATACCCTTTTCGACCTTATAATATAATAGAGACTTAGCCTAGCAACCCCCTACGGCGAAATTATATAGCAAGCGCTAAATAAAAAAAATAGCACTATAGACCATGCCTAGGTTATATAAGACCTTACTATTAAGTACCTTAGTAATATAGACCTCGCTAGGTCTAATTATATCCTATAGCTTATCTATATTAATACTAGCAACCTATAAGCCGCTAAAGCCTACCTAAAAAATAGCTAGAAATCCCTCGACCGATACCTCGCTTAGGTAGAAGCTAAAAACCGCTTTATACCTACTGCTACTATAGCCCTATTTAGCTCTCCTAAAGAAATAAATATATATACTAAATGGCTTACTTACTAACTCTAAGAAATTATAGATATTATAACCCTAAAGAAAACTCCTAGAGCCCCTACTATAGAACTATAGTAGAATAACCGTATAAAAATAGCCGTTATTGCCGCGAAGAAAGCATACTAGAAGTAGGTAGTATGCTATACCCCTAAAAACTATAGGGCTGCCTAAAATATAGGAGCTATTTAAACCTAAGTCGTATAAAAAGAGCGATAACGCTCCTAAAGAGAGGCATTAAAGAAAGCTATAGTATAAAATACGGACCTTTAGTCTTTAGAATAATAGGCTAGACTATATAGTAGCCTCCCCCCTAAGTCTAAAGAGATCCTACTACTCGAATATACTAGCCTTAGCCACCCCTTAGCAACTATATATAGCGAAAAAGTATAGGTCCTCGCTTAATATTTCCTCCTTTAGTCCTATATAATATTTAAAGATATATTAGACCTAACCTTCCCCTAACTTGCTAATATAGAGTTCCCACTATATAAGAGATTTATATATAAAGAGGTCTATACCGCCTTTTACTATATAGTTAGCTGGAAGGCCTTTAGACTAGATAGGCTACCTATAGGATTCTTTAAGGTATATGGCCCCCTCTTAATTATAGCTTTTACCTACCTTCTTAATAAGTCCTATTGTACTAAGCACTACCTAGCTTAGTTCCGAGAGGCCTATATAGTTATGCTAAAAAAGCTAGGAAAAAAACTAAAAGAATACTTTAAAGCGGGAGGCTAGAGATTAATATCCTTACTTAACCTAACCGGTAAAGTCCTAAAAGCCGTAGTAATGCGCCGGCTTACTACTGCCCTTAAAAAAAGCAATTTACTCCTAGACCTTTAAATAGGAAATAGAGCTAATTATTCTATAGATATAGCCCTTAGTACTCTCGTAGAAATAGTTTATATAGTATAGCACTATAGTGGGATTGCCTCGCTCCTTTAGCTTAATATATTTATAGCCTTTAATATAGTAAATTATATTCGATTTACCTACCTACTTTTAAAAAAGGGATTACCGCTATAAATTATGGCATAGGTCTACAGCTTTACTAACTCTTATATAGCATAAATTTACTTTAAGGGCAAATTAATTAATAACCTACTTATTACTATTAGGGTCCTATAAGGGTCCCCCCTTTCTTTTTTCTTCTTTTTAGTTTATATTATATTACTCTACGAAAGGCTTAAAGAAGTAGCCTTTATTATTACCTTAAGGTTCATAGATAATACTAATATTATAGTATATTATTATTAAATTACTCTAGGGGGCTATTCTAAGCTAGAATTGCCTATCTAGTACTCCGGCAAATAATCCGGAAGGGAAAAACCCGAGGTCTGGGGGGAAAACCCTTCCTGCTAGTACAATTATAACGACTGGGGAGTCGGGCCCCTAGGGGGGCCGACAGGTTTCCGGCATATAGGGAAGGTAGGTACGCTATCGCTTAGGATCGTACCTAGCGGTAGTGCTAGGAAGAGTGCGAAAGCGATCTAGAGAAAATAGGTCCAGAAAAAGGTAGGTCTAGTATCTATAAGGGAGGGGTAGTCCCAGGTCAATATACTATAAATCGAAAGTAAAATAGAGGTTATGCGAGCGGGGCAGCGCTAGCTGCACGGTATGCGCGCCGGCTATATGGCGTGTATATCGCGCGGGGGCATTAGAATAAGAGTAAAGGAATTTTCTATTATTAGGGCTATATCGGCAGCGAATCGGCTGCAGGGGGGGTGCTTAGTAGAAGGCAAGCGGTATTAAGTCGGGGGTTAGGGTGAGCTAAGTATGAAGAAAAGGCGTAGGGGCCTTTAATCGGGCGAAGATATAAAGGTGCAGGTGCCCCCCGACTTCTTAATCCCTTTTTCTTCCTTTCTATATAGCCGTTGTTTTTCTATATATAATCCCTTTAAGCCCTATTCTCTGGCGCTACGGGGATAACGCTAACCTGTGCGGTAGGGCGGTAACAATAGCAGCAGCATTAGCATCAGCGATAGCGGCAGCAATAGCATCAGCAGCAGCAATAGCAGCAGCAGTAATAGCTATAGCAATAGCAATAATAATAATAGCAGTAGTATGCCGAAAAAGTCAGCATCTTTAGATAAGGGGGTGGGTGCTGCCCGCTCCTGCTATACTGGCGTTGCTGACCCATTATTATTAGCCCGGCGAGCCATAAGGCTGGCCCTGCGACCCTTGCCTAACGCGGGCCGAAGACCCCGAATATTATTACTGCTCTCAATAAGGTAGGACCCAATTAACCGAACCTTAATCCGACCGGCATTCGAATAATAGTAATACAGCATAGTACCATATAGGGCCTAGGGTGGCGTATTTCGCGTGTGCTATAGTAGGGAAGACTTGCCGACCCTTTGAACGGATTCCCGAGAACCGGGAGTCTATTCACGCCCTCCTAGGTGCCTAGGAGGTACTAGCCGCAGGGGGGGAGGTATATACAAGGTGCGGGGACTGCATAGGATGGGTGCTAATATAGATAGGTCGATAACTACTATACCCTCTAGTTAAGGGCGCGGTAGGCATCGACTGCCCGCGGCAGGGGGAAGGTGGCGGCGGCAGTAGTAGTAGTAGGGGGGAGCATTACTCCCGGGGTGACCTAAGAGGTGCTAGACCTCAAGGAGCATAAGATAGAAGTATTAGAGGGCATCTAGGCCGTATTAGAGCTGCTCGTCTCTTAGGGGCAGAAGAGGGCGGTAGAGGGGGAAAAGGAGAGGGGGGAGAGGGAGGGGGGGCTACTATAGGGGCCGGCGGGGGAGGGGGAGGGGGGGGGGGAGGGGGGCTCTAATATTGAAATTATGGCTTCGGAGTAGCTGAGAAATGATCACGTTTATCCGCCTGCCAATATTATAGTATATAGGAGGAGTATAAGGGAGACCTAAACCCTATTCGAAAAGGTATAGACGATCTATAATAAATAGTCTAAATAAGCCAGGCTTAATTTCAACCTAAGGAAGAGTAAGCTTATCTATTTTATATATGCCTATAAGGTAGATAAAATGCCGGTCCGACTCGGGACTATAACGATTTAGCTAAAGTAATATACCTATTTCCTAAAAGTTAAGATCTACTGAAAACTTTAGTAGCGTAAATACCGCGCAAAAATAGCTAAAAAGCTTAAGTAGTAGCGACTTGCCTTTACGGCAATAGCGGCCTCTATATAGGGATATTAATATAGAGAGGCCCGATTAGTCTATATATAGGTTATTCGCACTACTATTACTTTTAGTATAAGAGTTTAATATACCCCTACTGCCCCCAGCGGGGTAGCAAAAGGTATCGCAAAATTATTAACTATAGAATAATTATCTTGCCTTTAAACCGTTATTAGGGCCTTTAAAGCTATATTAATAGATATCCTTAAGATTAAGGCAGCTATACTATCTATCGACTTATACTTAAACTATATCTACTAGTAATTCTTAGAAAGGATAGTAAAGATTAAAATAGCTAAGCGAATTAACCGTATTTCTATTATAGTAATAGTAATACTCTAATACTATTAGTAGAGCGATTATAAAGGACCCTAGATATATATCCTATTTTTAGAATTCGACCTATAGTAGCTAATAGCCGAAGAATACCTAGTAAAAGAGTAGCTTACTAGGTAATCTAAATACTAAGCTACTATAAGAGCGAGATAGTAGTAGTATAAGCCTATAGCGGTAGAGAAGGCCTTAGACTTCTAATCTATAGCTATAATAATTTAGCTCTATAATAGCCTCCTTAAATATAAATCGGCTATACTTACCTAGCTTTATATAGAAAAGATCGGATTAAACTCCTTCCTCTACTAATACTAAATCCCTATTATACCCTCGCCTCTCTATCGATATAGGGAGGCCCCTAAAGACTATTATTACCTAATCCTCTTTTGCCTAAAATATAGATAATAGCGCTAATAGCTATATAGGACTAGCCTAAACCTCTTTTAAGACTACTAAAGGATCTCTATTGCCTTTAATAAGCTAAGCCTTACCTGCCGATTTATATACTAAATCTTTAGCCTTAACTACTTTAATTAGTTCTAGCTTACTTAATCGCTCTAGCGACCCGCCTCTATAGAGGCACTAGGCCGACCCTAATTGCCCGATACCGCCCCTAATATCCAATAATAATATCCCAATATAGGAGAGAGGAGATATAGTAAGCAGATAAATGTAATTAATTCTTAGCTACTCCGAAGCTATAATATTAATATTAAAGCCCCCCTCCCCCCCCCCCCCCCCTCCCCCGCCGGCCCCTATAGTAGCCCCCCCTCCTTCTTTCCCCTCTCCCCCTCCCCTTTTACCGCCCTTTTTTGCCCCTAAGAGATAAATAGCTCTAATACGGCCTAAATGCCCTCTAATACTTCTACCTTACGCTCCTTAAGGTCTAGCGCCTCTTAAGTCACCTTAGGAGCGATACTCCCCCCTACTATTATCGCTGCTGCTACTATCTTTCCCCTACTATAAGCAGTCGATGCCTACCGCGCCCTTAATTAGAAGGCATAATAGTTATTGATCTATCTATATTAGCACCTATCCTATATAGTCCCTATACCTTATATATACCTTCCCCCCTACGGCTAATACCTCCTAAGCACCTAAAAGGGTATAAATAGACTCCTAGTTCTTAAGAGTCTATTTAAAAAATTAGTAGGTCTTCCTTATTATAGTATATACAAAATATACTGCCTTAGGCCCTATACGGTACTATGCCGTATTACTATCGTTTGAATGTTAGTTAGATTAGGATTCGGTCGGTTAGGTCTTATTTTATTAAGAATAGTAATAATATTTAGGGTCTTTAGCTTATATTAAGTAAGGGTCGTAAGGCCAGCTTTATAGCTCGCCGGGCTAATAATAATAGGTTAGTAATACTAGTATAGCAGGAGCGGGCAATACCCACCCCCTTATCTAAAAATACCGACTTTTTCGGCATACTACTACTATTATTATTATTACTATTGCTATAGCTATTACTACTGCTGCTATTGCTACTGCTAATACTATTGCTATTGCTATTGCTAATGCTAATACTGCTGCTATTATTACCGCCCTACCGTACGGGTTAGTATTATCCCTATAGTACTAGAGAGAATAAGGCTTAAAGGGATTATATATAGAAAAATAATAGCTATATAGAAAGGAAGAAAAAAAGATTAAAAAGTCAGAGGGCACCTATACTTTTATATCTTCGCCTAATTAGAGGCCTTTACGCCCTCTTTTTATATTTGGCTTACTCTAACCCCTAACCTAATACTACTTGCCTTCTACTAAGCACCCCCCCTATAGCCGATTCGCCGCCGATATAGCCCTAATAATAGAAAATTCCCTTACTCTTACTCTAATACCCCCGCGTAATACGCATGCCGTATAGCTAGCGTATATACTATGCAGCCGGCACTGCCCTACTTATATAACCCCCACTTCACTTTCGATTTATAGCGCACCGACCTAAGACCACCCTTCCCCTATAGATACTAGACCTATCTTTTTCTGGACCCACTTTCTTTAGATCGCTCTCGCACTCTTCTTAGTACTACCGCTAGGTACGATCCTAAGCGATAGCGTACCTACCTTTCCTATATGCTGGAAACCCATCGGCCCCCCTAGGGGCCTGACTCCCTAGTCGTTATAATTATATTAGTAGGAAGGGTTTTCCCCCCGGACCTTGGGTTTTTCCCTTCCGGATTATTTGCCGGAGTACTAGATAGGCATTTCTAGCTTAGAATAGCCCCCTAGAGTAATTTAATAATAATAAGTTCCCTTAATGCTATTACTTTTTTGCTATTATAAAGAAGGCCTAAAAGATTTCTACTATATTATCCTCTCCTGCTTAAAGTACTATAAGTAAAAGTATATACTCCTTAGGTTTAATCCCGGCTTTAGCCTATTTCGCAATCGATTTAGTATATCTATTATACTAAATAAATTATACTTTATATAGATAATCGCTTACTAGATATTTAATATTAATCGATTCGATTAATTCTAACTTATTTAATCCCTTTAAGCTAGTATAGCTAAAGGCGCTACCGACTACCCCTATATAGCCCTTATATAATATTTATAGTAATCCTATAGTAGGAATAAAGAGCATTAGGAATAAGTAAATCTCTTAGGCCCTATAGGCCAAAATTAGTTAATAGTTATTATATTAGTAATAGGAGCTCTCTCTTCTTCTTCCCCCTTTTCGCCTTTTTTACTACTCTTTTTCCTTTTATCCTTAATTTATTCCCCCTTTAAAGCCCCCTCCCCCCCCTTTTAGGCTAGGAAAACCTATAATAATATAGCGATATTCTCTTAGGTATAGGCTTATTATTCTAAAGTAAGGATCTTCCTCTCTTTAAGGTCTAATATCTCCTAGGTTGCCTTAAAAGCGCTAAGGCCCCCTATTGCTACTACTGCTATTATTACTACCGCCTAGCCACGCCCCTAAGAAGTAGACGCCTATTTAGCCCTCTACTAAAGGGCCTTATAGTTATCTACCTAAAGGCAAAAATAGTTAGCTAATAACCCGCACTATATATAAATCGAAAACGTACCTCTATCCCCCTAGTAATAGTCTCTTATGCATTTAGGAGTTCTTATACTAAGACCCGGTTCCTAAGGGTTCTTTCTAAGGGCATATATATCTTACCTATAAGGGCGTAAGAATAATAGGCCGCACTAGTCCCTACCTATATTAGCCTTGCTAGAAAGCAGGTATAACCTAATCTATACCTTATTAGCTACGGCATCTATACTTAAGATCCTTTAAGTATATTAGATATAGCCCGTATAGCTATATGTATAGTTTGCCGGGCTATTATATAAGGGTTAGCTATAGTTCTACCGCGCGTAAGATCTATACTCACCCCCTTATTTAGTATCGCTAACCGCTTTAGCATCTTTATTCTTACTATTATTATTCTTATTATTATTATTATTACTATTACTGTTATCGCTATTGCTACTATTATTCTGCTAATAGGGTTAGCACTAGCCCCATACCGTAATAGAGGGGTTATTATATACTTTAAAATTAATGCTATAGAGGAAAAGAAGAAAAGAAGGAAAGGCACTAAATCGGGGGGTATCGCTAACCTATATACTAATATAGTGCCTAAGGCTACCCGCTTCTACCTTTAGAGTTAGCTTATTTTCTCTTCTAATTAAAAAATTAATGCATACTAAGAAGCGCCTAGGCTACTATAGATACGCGCCTGGTAAGAATATGCCTATTATAAGCGCGCTGCTAGCCTTACCCCCCCGGCTTTACCCTTCCCTTACTTCTTATCTAATAAGACTACCGACCCGGACCTAATATTTTAGGACTTTTTACTCGTATTCTTCCCATATAATATCGCCAGATATAGTCCTAAGCGGTTATATACCCTACTCTCTTATATACTAGATACCCGCCGCCCCTGCTGCAGGGCGATAAAAAGCAGTAATTAAGAATGTAGGAAGGGTTTTCCTCCCGGCTACTAGGTTTTTCCTTTCCGAATCATCTTTATAGAAGTACTAGATAGGTTATTTAGCTCTAAATAGCCTCTAGCGTAATTTAATAATAATAATAATAGGGATTATAAGGTCTCTTTAATTAAGGGGAGGGGATATTAGTTTTAGACTATAACCTTATTAAAGGCCCGATAGTTAATATAAAAACGCTACCTATTATTCCCCTTTCTAGCTAATAGGATTAGTACCGCTATTAATAAGGAGCTTATATAGATCTATCCTTTATCTATTAGGTTAATTACTTATCTCTAAACCTTAAGTAATTAGTCTTATAGTATATTATATAATAGGCCCTAAAGTAAGACTAGCTAGCTTTTATCCTTAGTCTTTTTAAGCCAGATATAATAGTCTAATATACCCTAGTATAGAGGGAGACTAAAAGCCTTCTCCTTATTAAAGAGGTTAGTGAATTCCTATAATTCCTTTAGGAGTACCTATAGCTCTTACAATTATAGGGTAAAGTTTTAATAAGGTAGAAGCATAATATAGAGGATATATATTATCTCTTATAAGCTTATCGCGATAAAAGAGGTTAATTAATCCCTAGAGTGTTTTGCCTATTTTAATATACTAAAGAAGACTAAACTAAAGATATTTATTATAGTTAGGCCTTATTATCTTCTTATCGATTCCTTAATAATAAAACTACCTATTAATCCGATCTTTAATTAGTATTGCTTTACCTATAGTATAATATTATAGTGCTTTATCTAAAGCATTCTAAAGATAATATCGTAGGTAAGGCCTAAGATAATATAAAATATAACTATAGATAGCTATATATCGATATCGATCGCTATATAGACGATATAGGTAATAGAGGAATATATTACCTTACATTCTTTTAAATAGCTTTAAATATCTATTACTATTCCGATTTCCCTATATTATTATTATTATTATTATATTACTCTAGAGGCTATTTAGACTTAAATAACCTATCTAGTACTTCTATAGGATAAATCGGAAAGGAAAAACTTAGCGGCCGGGAGGAAAACCCTTCTTGCGGTCTTAAATGCTATTATATATCGCCCTATAGTGGAGGTAATAGGTATCCAATGCGTAAGAGAGTAAGGTGTATAGCCGCTTAGGACTATATCTGGCGGCATTACTTGGGAAGAGTGCGAGTATAAATTCCGGGGGTATTAAGCCTGGGTTAGGGTTCTATTAGGTATAAAGTGAGGGGGAGGTAAGGTTAAAGGGGGTAAGGTTAGTAGTATTCTCGCTAGGTGTATGCCTATAAAGGCCTGGGCGTATCTTAGGCGCATTAGTCTATAGTGTATAGGCAAAAGTAAGCCGAACTTAAGAATAGAAGCGGGTAGCCTTAGGCACTATATTAGTATATAAGTTAGTAATTCCCCTTGATTTAGTGTCTTTTCCTTTTTTCTTCTTTTCTTTTATAATACTAAATCTAAGGTATATAATGACCTCTCTATCGCAATATAAGACTAATACTAACCCTATTAGTAAAGCAGTAGTAGCAGAAATAATAGCAATAGTAGTAATAACAATAATAGCAATAATAGCAATATCAATAATAGTAGCAATAAAATACCTAAGTAGTTAGCAACTTTAGATAAAGGGGTGAGTACGAGTTTAATATACGATAGGGCTATAGCTAACCCTTATATAGTAGCTAAAGGAGTTACGCGCCTAGCCTTATAGGCTATACTTAATACACTCGGAGGATCCTAAGTATTAATACTAAAGTTAATAGGGTATATATTAGGTTATACCTACTCTCTAAAAAAAAAAAAAAACTTTCGCGATTTCGCCCGCACTTAGGTAGCAGTATAAAACCGCCTCTAAAATTAATTCTAATATTTCTAATCGCTTTTTCTTATCCGCTTACCCCCCTCGCCTATAGCGCATCGTATCTAGGGAGTAGGCATAGTAGGCGCAAATAAAGTAATAGATATTAACAGAAGGAATAGGGGCGGTATTATATACAGCCGCTATAACCCGACTACTACGATTGCGAATAGCATATAGTATCACTAGACTAAGACCGAGCCTATCTAGAGGCGAATATAACCTATAGCTAATATTATTAAAGACTTTATAAAAGAGCTATAGGACTATATCCCCCTAGCGGTATTAAGAAGAATGCGAGAGGCTATAAACTTTATAGTAGAAACCGCCTAATAGGAGACCGACCTAGGAAATATCTATACCCCTATTAGAACCTTAATATAGATAATTAAAACCATAATTAATAAGGCTATATAAAATCTCCTAAAGACCGCGCTAGCCCCTACTATATAGGCATCTATCGCTATACGAGGATATACTGCTGCTATACTACCTTAATATAGCCTAGCTCCCCTAGCGGTATCCCCCTATATTTACTATAAAGTCCTTATTAAAGGAAATACTATTAGCAGAATCCTCTAAAACTATACCCTAATCGAAATTATTAATATAGTTAATAGGGCTACCGCCAAAAGAGTAGTAATCGCAGCCTATAAGCTCTATAATAGCGATATAATTATTACTTTTAAAAAAAAAAGGCAAGCTATATTATAAATACGGCTTAGGTCCGCCCTGCCTTTAGCTAGGAGGTAGAACTTAACTAACGCTTATTTAGTATTATTATTAAAAGTTTCCCGACCTATTATACTGTAAATACTGTAATAGAGGATATCTAATTAAACCTTATTAAAGCTAATAGAGGGGGCTTTATTAGGGTCTCCTTTTGCCGCCCTAGGGGGACTATAATATAAGCGCCCCTAATTATAGAGGTTAACTCTATTGACCTTACGAATAAGCTCTATAAGGCTAATATTATATACTAAGTAAAGATATTCGAAGCTGAACCTTATAATAATACTATATACCCCTACTAATACTATAATTGCTTTAAATTCAGCTATATCGCCGTATATTACGCAGCGGTAGCCTGCTATAGCTAGTGCGATTCCGAATGCTACCTAAAGGGTAAATAAGGCTGCCTAGCTATAATATAGAACTAATGCAAATCCTGCCTTAACTATTACAGACCTTACCTAGTATAGTCCCGCCTTTATAAGGTGGCGAATAAATAATAGGAAAACGCTAGAAATTCCTATAGTAATAGACCGAGGCTTTTCGCCTTATATATTGCATTAGCCGCTAATACTATCCCTATTGCGGACCGGGGCCGCCGCTATATAGCTAATAGGTCTCCCCTATATAAGCCCTCCCCTTAAAAATAAGGTTGCCTAATCGGAAGTATTAATAGGACCCCTTGCGTTAAAGCTAGAAGTAGTATTACTGTTTTTCTCTAAGCTGCTCCCGCCCTAGACTATAGTATAACTATGCCTGCCTTAGGCACCTAACCTATAGCTACCCTAAATATACCACTACTACTAACCCCTTTATAATTATTTATATAATAATAATTATTTATTAGAATATATAGAAGAAAACCACCCTTATAAGATTAGCATTTTACTACTAATATAAGCCCGATATTATAGCGATTTAAAAACCTATTGCGCCTAATCGGGCCCTATTAAGCCTTAACCTTAGGAGATATATACTAATAGCATATAGTAGGAGAGTAGCAATATATATTTATAAGCGGTATAAGCCTAATATATAATTTAGCGAGAAGGGACCTAATTAATATAGGATCTCCCTACTATATACTAATATCTACTCGATTTACTCTTTAGGCTATAAACTAAATTAGATAACCCTCTTTATTATGCTTATTAAGCTTCTACCCTACCCTTATAGTACCTTTATTAGGGACTTTAATATATATTATTATTAAGGATTCGGGCTACGCCTGTCTCATACTACTAAAGACAAGCTCATAGTAAGTGCGCGCGGCTAGTGTGATATAGGTGTCAATTGTACCAAGTCAAAGTAACTTGGTACAATACGTACTCTTTTGGCCGTATGGTCAAGAGAGTAGGTTTTTACCTAGCGATATGCGCGGCACCCGCTTAGGGCCCAATTGGGCCATATCGTTACATTTATACCAAGTTACCCAAGGTCACAGGTTCGAATCCCGCATGCGGTGCTCTTCACCTGGGCTTATAGAGGACATGCTACTAGCCTCTGGGGGGTATGTGGTATCATGTGGTCGGCGCCAGCCGCACGAGCTTAAAGGGCCTGCAGAGAGGGGAGCTGTATCAAGGATTCGGGCTACGCCCGTCTCTATACTAAGGGCAAGCTCACAGTAAGTGCGCGCGGCTAGTGTGATATAGGTGTCAATTGTACCAAGTCAAAGTAACTTGGTATAATACGTACTCTTTTGGCCGTATGGTCAAGAGAGTAGGTTTTTACCTGGCGATGTGCGCGGCACCCGCTTAGGGCCTAATTGGGCCACATCGTTACAATTATCCTCTTTAGGATAGCTTAGACTAGACCTTATTTAGGATTAATACCCTCTTTAAACTTATAACCTAATAGTAGTTTAGATTAGCTACCCCTTATAGTAAGGTAATAAGGCGGGCACCTAAGAAGAGAAATAATACTATCAACTATATATAAGTTATATAGGATATTATAATAGAATATCTTAAAAATACTAACCTTATTAGATCCGACTATATCCCTTAGCTTATATGCATTAAGACCGGCAACTATTATATAAAAGCCCCCCCTATAAAGAATAGTTAGAAGTCCCTTAATTAATATCTCGCCTAGGTTAAAACTAAAAACTAATTTACTACCTCTTATACTAAGGCCCTGCTCCGCTCCCCTACTAAAATAGATATATATACTATATAGCTTACCGGCTAACTCTAGAGTATCGCTAATATTATAGCCCTAAAGAAAGCACCTAAAGCTCTTAGTATAGAGCCTTAGTAGAATTCCTATACTAAGATAGCCTAAAATACTATAAAAAAGGCCTACTGAAAATAAGTAGTATATTATACCCTAAAGAATCTTAGTACTATGTAAAAGGCAGGGGTAACCTAGTCCTATATAGTATAAAAGGAATAGTGCTAATTATAGAGAAAAGCCCTTAATAAAGCTACCGCCTAGAATACCGACCTATAGTCCCTAAAGAAATAGGCCTATTTATATAATAGCCTCCCGCCTAAATTAAAAGAGATCCCCCTATTAGAATAAGGCGGCCTAGGCCTAAAAGCTATAATATATAAGGAAAAAGTATAAGTCCTTACTAAGTAGTTCTTCTTTACCTCCTAAGCCATTTATAATAATATCCCTAACCCGATATTCCCCTAGCTTATTACTATTATATTTCCCTCTACCGATTCCTTTTCTTATAAAGAAGTATATATCGTATTATATAATATAATAGGCTAGAAAGTATTAGGCCCTAATAGGCTCTTAATAGGATTCCTTAAAGTATATAGCCCCCTACTTATTACTACTCTTATATATCTCCTAAACGAGATATATTATATTAGGTATTATTTAGCTCTATACCGGGAGGCTAAAGTAGTAATACTATAGAAACTAGGGAAAAAGCTAGAGAAGTACTTTAAGGTAGAAGGCTAAAGGCTAATATCGCTTTTTAACCTAATATGAAAAGTCTTAAAAGCTATAATTATATAGTAGCTTACTACTACTCTTAAAGAGGGTAACCTCCTTTTAGACCTTTAAATAAGCAATAAAGTAAACCGGTCAACTAATATAGCCCTAAGTATACTAATCGAAATTATATATATAATTTAGTATTATAGTAGGATTGCTTTACTATTTTAATTAGATATCTTAGCTATATTCGATACCGTTAATTATACCTATTTTATCTACCTATTGCTAGAAAAAAGGCTCCTATTTTAGCTACTAGTATAGGTATATAGCTTTACCGATTCGCATTTAGTATAAATCTATTTTAAAGGGCAACTTATAGATAAATTACTAATTACTATTAGGGTCCTTTAAAGGTCCCCCCTTTCTTTTATCCTTTTTTTTATCTATATTATACCGCTTTATAAGAGACTATAGGAGGTTATATTAATTATTATATTAGGCTTTACTAACGATACTAATATTATAGCCTATAGAAGAGATATAAAGGAGATTAAAGTGCTATTTAAAAAAGTATAGGCTATCTGCAATAATTAGTCTAAATAAATAAGATTAAATTTTAACCCTAGTAAAAATAAGCTTATCTACTTTACCTACGTATATAAAGCAGATAAGACCCTAATATAGCTCGGGACTATTATAATATAGCCAAAATAGTATATTAAGTTCTTAGGGGTCGAAATCTACTATAAGCTAAAATAAAAGGAATACTATATTAAAATTATAAAGAAACTTAAGCGGTAGTAATTCGCACTTATAGCAATAGCGGCCTCTACCTAGGGCTATTAATATCGGGAAGTATGCCTTATCTATATATAGGTTATCTAAACCTTTATCGCCTTTAGCGTAAAAGTATAATATACCCCTATCGCCCCTAGAGGGGTAATAAAAAGTATTATAAAATCCTTAGCTATAATATAATTAGCCTACTTCTATATAGTTACTAGGGCCTTTAAGGCTATACTATTAGATACTCTTAAGACTAAAGCGGCTATATCTCTAATCGACCTCTATTTTAACTATATCTATTAGTAATTCTTTAAAAAAATGGCTAAAATAGGTATAACTAATAGAATTAATTGCATATTAATAGTAATAATAGTAATACTTTAATGCTAATAAAGGAAAAGCTACTAAAGACCTTTAGCCTATATATTATTCCCCGATTTTGACTTTAGCTAACTTTTAGCCAAAAAGTAATTAATAAAAGATTAATATAACTAATAATAGAATAATTAGGCAGTAGTAAAGGCGAGATACCCCTAGTATAAAACCCTAGCGGCCGAAAGGGCATTAGACTTCTAATCTATAGCGAAAATAACCTAATTATATAAAGGCCTATAAAAGTATAAATTAGTAATACTTACCTAACTCTATATAGAAAAAATCGGCTTTAACTTTTTCCTCTGCCTCTGATAAGTACCTTTAATATTATTACCTTTTTGCCGCTATAAGAAAGGCCTAGAAGATCTCTATTATATTATCCTCTCCTGCCTAAAATACTATAAATAAAGGTATATACTCTTTAGACCTAATCCTAGCCCTAATTTATTTTACAACCGATATAGTATATCTATTATATTTAATAAACTATACTTTATATAAACGATCGCCCGCTAAATACTTAGTATCGATTGATTTAACTAATTCTAGCTTATTTAATCCCTTTAATATAATATAGCTAAAAGAGCCACTAAACTCCCCTATATAGCCCCTATATAATATTTATAGTAATCCTATAGTAGGAATAAGGAGCCCTAGGAATAAGTAAATCTTTTAGGCCCTATAGGCTAAAACTAATCGATAATTATTATTTTAGTATTAGGGGTATTTTTTTTTCCCCCCCTTTACTCCCCCTATTATTCTCCCCCCTTTTATCCCTATTATTACTAATTTACTCCCCTTTTAAAGCCCCCTCCCCCCCCTCCTAGGCTAGGAAAACCTATAATAATACAGTAATATCCTCTTAGGTATAAGCCTATTATTTTAAAGCGAAAACCTTTCTTTCTTTAAGGTCTAATATTTCTTAAATTACCTTAGGAGCGCTAAGGCCCCTTACTACTATCGCTACTATTGCTGCTGCCTATCTATACCCCTAAGAGGTAGATACCTATTTAGCCCTCTACTAGAGGGCTTTATAGTCGTCTATCTAAAGGTAAAGATAATTAGCTAGTAATCTATACCGTATATAAATTAAAAACGTACCTTTATCCCCCTAATAATAGTCTCTTATATATTTAAGAGTTCTTATATTAGGACTTAATTCCTAGGGGTCCTCTCTAGGGGTATATATATCTTGCCTACTAAGGCATAAGGATAATAGGCTACCTTAGTCCCTACCTATATTAGCCTCGCTAAAGAGTAGATATAACTCAGCCTATACCTTATTAACTATAGTATTAATACTTAGGGTCCTCTAAGTATATTAGATATAGCCTATATAGCTATATATATAGTTCTCTAGGCTACCATATAAGGGTCAGAAGTGGTTCTATAGTGCACTAGACCTATATTTACCCCCTTATCTAATATCGCCGACCGTTTAGGCATTTTTACTTCTACTATTACTATTCTTATTCTTATTATTATTATTATAGCTATTGCTATTACTATTATTACTACTACTGCCAATCTACTAATAAGGTTAGCATTAGCCCTATACCGCAATAGAGGGGTCATTATATACTTTAGAATTAATATTATAAAAGAAAAGAAGAAAAAAAAGAAAAGGTATAAAGCCAGGGGGTATTACTAACCTATATACTGATGCAGTACCTAAGGCTAATTGCTCTTATTTTTAAATTCAGCTCACTTTTACCTATATACTATAGACTAATACGCTTAAGATACGCCTAAGCCCCTACAGGTATATGCCTAGCGAGAATACTATTAATCCTACTTCTTTAGCCTTACCTTCCCTTTATTTCGCACTTAATAGTACTCCGACCTAGGCCTAATACTTTTGGAATTTATATTCGCACTCTTCTTAAGCAATACCGCTAGATATAATCTTAAGCGGTTATGCACCCTACTTTCTTACGCATTAGATACCCGCCGCCCCTACTATAGGGCGATATAAATTAGAAATCAAGATTATAGGAAGGGTTTTCCTCCCGGCTATTGGGTTTTTCCTTTCCGAATTATCTCTATAGAAGTACTAGATAGGTTATTTAGCTCTAAATAGCCTCTAGCGTAATTTAATAATAATAATAATATACCTACTCTCTAGCGAAGCTAATATAGGCAGGGACTAGCGCGGTATACTACCCCTATGCCCTAATAGGCAAAACTTATATACCTTTAGAGCAGACTCTTAAGAACCAGGTCTTAATATAGGAACTCCTCGCTATATAGGAGATAGTAGCCAAAGGGGTTAAAGTGCATTTCCAATTTATATATAGTATAGGTTATTAGCTAACGACTTTTTAGGTAGACGGCTATAAGGCCCTCTAGTAGAGGGCTAAATAGGCATTTGCCTCCCAGGGATACGGTCGAGCGGTAGTAGTAGTAGCGGCAATAATAGGGGGTTTTAGCGCTCCTAAAGCGACCTAAGAGATGCTAGACCTAGAGGAATAGAAAATAGAGGCCCTAAAGCAGTAGGCTTAAGTATAGGAGGATATTACTATATTACTAAGGGTGCTTTTAGTTTAATAGGAGGGGGGAGAGGCTCTAAGCGGGGGGCAGGATAGGGATAATAAGGACGATAAAGGCGATAAAGATAAAGGGGGGGAGGATAATAGGGGGAATAAAAAAGGGGAGGGGAAGGAGGATACCCTTAATACTAAGATAATAACTATTAACTAGTTTTAGCCTGTAGGGCCTAAAAAATTTATGTATTCTTAGGGCTCTTTATTCCTACTTTAGGATTACTATAAATATTATATAGGGGCTATATAGGGTTACTTAGGGCTGCCTTTAGCTATATTATATTAAAGGGATTAAGTAAATCGGAATTAATTAAGTCGGTCGATATTTAATATCTAGCAAGTAATTATTTATATAAAGTATAGCTTATTAAATACGATAGATATACTATATTGGTTGCAAAATAGGTTAAAGCTGGGATTAAGCCTAAGGAGTTTATATCTTTATCTATAGTACTTTAGGTAGATAAAGATAATATAATAGAGGTCTTTTAGGCCTTCCCTATAGTAATAAAAGAGTAATAGCACTAAAGGGATATATTAGAGGCAAAGGAAGAAATTAAGGCTAATTTTTTCTATATAAAGTTAGGTAAGTATTACCGATTTATACTTTTATAGGCCTTTATATAGTCGAGTTATTTTTACTATAAAATGGAAATTTAATACCCTTTCGGCCGCTAGGGTCCTATATTAGAGGCATTTTGCCTTTACTACTGCCTAATTACTTTACTATTAGTTATATTTATTGCAATTCTTAAGGTCACTATAAAAGCAGAGCCTTACTAGCTAGCTAAATGACACAAGACTGTCTGCGACCTGTGAACTAATCTTAGTATAAATACTAGATTTTTCACCAAGTCCTAAGACTATACAAGTGCTATAAAGCAGGGCAAGTGTAAAGGCAAGGCAAATATAAGATAACCAGAAACGCAGGGAAGGTGGGAGTTAAGAGGCATGTAGTGCATTAACAGACTCGATTGTGCTACCCTTCTACTATCTAGAAAGAAGGGGGAAAGCTATCCTATATATATACGAAGGAGGGGTGGGCCCAGGCATTCAAGGTAGCCAGTAAGAAAGCTCCCCGTAATGCTCGCTATGCCACGTATATGATACGTCAGCAAACCACTATATCCGGCCTTTCTAACCACCCTAACTACCGTACTAGTAACTAGCCATTACGCTAGTAAACTAATCACCACGCTAGTATACTAGCCACTACACTAGTGGACTAGCCATTACGCTAGTGACTAACCACCACACTAGTAGACTAGCCACCACACTAGTAGGCCGCCACCACGCTAGTAGGCCACCACGCTAATTTAGCAATGCCACACCTTTTTAATAAGGCCTACCTTACTCGATATACAGTTGTTGCAAAATGGTGACTCAGAACACTGTTGGAAAGTATACTAAGTACCGACAGTGGCGTACAAGGCATTGCAGAATAAAACAAAGAGCTGGTTAAAGATTTAAAGCGCATAAGAGGTTGACCAGAGCAAAGATGTCAGGGAAATCTGATTCTAATTATTGGTGACTATTCTAGCTAGAAAGAGGGAATTTTGGGCATATTTCTACCATCTTGAAAAAGTGGTTGAAAATAATGAAAAACCGCAAAAATAGCGAAAAACCCGACGAAAAGTCGGTCTGCCCAACCGTGCCCAGTCTGTGCCCAATATCCTACCCAATGCCTACCCAACCAAGCCCAGTGGCTTGTAGCGGTGTGCCGGATGCCCTATAACAGCCTGCCGTATGGGCCGGAAGCCCTATATCGGTGTGCCGTATGGGCCGGAAGCCCTATACCGGTGTGCCGTAAAGGCGCGGTGTAGCGGGTGACTGTATATAGAAGGCCGAAGGTGCTATTTTGCCCATTTGGTAATCCCGTAGAAATGCGCCGCCTATTATGGGCCCTGTGGCCCGCTGTGACCGGCCGCTGTGGCCGGCTGTAGGGCGCTATGCCGGTGCCGTGACCGGCGCTGTGGCCCACTGTAATCGGCGTTATGGGGCGCTATGCCCCACTATAGCGCCTGGTATAGCCACCGCGATATCTCAACGCAGAGACGTCGTATGGTGGCGAGACCAGTACCAAAATACAGCTAAAAAGGCGCTAATTTCAACACCCCCTCTGATTAGCAATATGGCTAATCCTAGCGTTAGAATAAAAGAAAGAAGTCCCGTAAAAATAAGAAAAAAAAATTGAGCTATAGGGATTGCAATCCTAATAGCTGCCGAAATATAGGGAATTTCGGGCTTGGGAGTGGTTTGGTAAATCCATCCGCAGGCATATCTATTGTGGGTAAATAAGATATTTTTACTAGGCCACCATAGGCCTTCTTACATATATACCGGAATTTAAGCAAGGTATGCTTAGTGCAGGCATACTGATTTAGGTTATTTGCGTTAGAAATAGACCCTTAGTTATCGCAGTATAGTAGTATCGGGCGTTAAATATCGACCTAGATTTCTTTAAATAAATTAAATATCCACTCTACTTTGCGAATTGCCTTAAGCATTGCATTAGACTCGGCTTTAAGCGTTAATAAAACCATAGTCGAAGACCGTTTTAACCTCCAGCTAATAGGCCTACCATTTAAGGTAGTAAGATAACCACTAGTAGACTTCGAAGTCAGCCGGCACCTAGTAAAATCGCTATCAGAAAATATAGCTAATACTATAGTAGCTTTAGCGGCTTAGTAATAAATAGCTATATTTGCCGTACCAGCCAAGTAGCGGAAAGTGCCCTTAGCAGTATTAAGCTATATAATAGAAGCCTATTGTATATATCGTGATAGGTATTGCATTAGAAAGGTAAGGTTAGGTCTTAATATTATTATTAACTATATCGATATCCCTACTAACTACTAGAATAAGTATTAATTACTAGTATCCAGCAGTATATCATCAGCCTCAGCAAGTATACCAGGCTATAGCGGGATTAAATGCAGTCGTGCGTCCTTAAGGTTAAATTTCTTAAGGACTTCCGCAATAAATTGCGATTAGTATAATTGTAATAGGCCCTTTTCTCTATCCCTAATAATCTATACTCCTAGAAAGAAGGAGGCAGGTCCTCGGTCTTCTATAGTATATACCTTATAGAACTTAGCCTTAAGCTAATCAATATAGCTAAAGTCCGGACCGATAATCAAACAGTCATCTATATAGGTTATAATAAAGGTATGCATTCCTTTATTATAGAAGATAGCAATATCAGAAAGTAGCGGCGTAAAACCCTCTTATACTAGAAGATCTTTTAACTATAACTGCCACTCGCGAGGGCCTTATTTTAGCCCATATAAGGCTTTCTTTAATAGTATAACCTATAATATAGAGGGGTTATATCTAGCCTTAGTAAGCAAGGCTAGAAGTCGATAACACTACTAGTTAGACTATAAGGCTAGGTTAGGTAAGAATAGGCTTTCTACAAATTCTAGAAAACCAGCTAGAATCTCTATATAAATCGTCTCCAGTAGTTCGCTATTTAGAAAGGCACTAATAAAGTCTATTTACTCTATTTCTTAGTTATTTGCAGTAGCAAGAGTAAGGATGATCCTCTATATTAGTAGGATCGAGGTAGAGGCATAGGTCTCCATAAAGTCTTGCCTAAATACCTGCATAAAGCCTTTAACAACTAATCGTGCCTTATATTTAACCGGGTTATTATTCGCATCTTTCTTTATACGAAAAATAGGCCGGTTACGCAATATCTTCCTATTAGTAGGAATACTAGCCTTTAGTATAAATTAGAAGATATTTAAATCGATTAATTACTCGAATTCCAAAAATAAGGCCTTAACCTAGCTATCCTTATGTGGGTTATATAAGACTTCCTTCTAGCTATTAGGCATACCTTTTAAGGCCCGTTTTGCAGCTTTAATCTTAGCTACACAGTATATATCGTATATTTGCTAGTAAAAAGTATAAGAAGGGGGGAAATCCTATATAGGAGCCTCTAGGGGGCTGCCTAGGTACCCGAAAATGCCGTTATTTTTCGGCTAGGTGGGTGGGAACCCAAAAATGCTATTATTTTCCGGCTGTATGGGTGGGAAAAAGCCCCATTAGTCCGCTTATAGGCCAGAAAGTAACCTATAGTATCTATAATTTAGGATACCTTATACGTCTCGTATCCGTATATGCATTCTTCTTCTACCCCTAATAGCCGTAATAGGCCTATTTTCTAATACTCGAAATATTCTCTCCTATAATCTTTTATTTAATACGATATTTAGACTCTCGAATTTTAGATATTCTAGTATAGGCAGCGTTTTACTATAGTAGAAAGCTGCATTTACTAGGAAGCCGGGCGAAAAGGCAGAATCTATTATATTAGAAAGTCGCAGAAAATCAGTATATATGGGGCTTTAAGATTCAGACTATTAAAAATTTATTATATAGGGCAAGTCAGAATTTTCACTTATATAGGTCATACCTACTTTTATAATAGATTTAGAAAATCTCTAAGATTAAGATTCCTAATAATAAGAACTTTCTGCATTTCCTAGTATTTACAGCCTTTTTATATAGGAAAAGGCTATATTTTCCTTAGCTGGTAAAAAAGGACCGTCTTACCTAAGCTAAAAAGCTAAATTAGGCTAAAGCGATTTAGAATCGAAAAACAGCGAATTACTAGGAAATATTGCAGAGTACTATGGTAGGCCTATTGGTTGTAGTAGGCCTACTAGTTGTGGTAGGCCTATGGCCTATTGTGGATCCGTATGCTGTATTAGGCCTATTAGTTGTGGTGGGCCTGTAGGCTATATTAGATCCATAGCCTATAGTAGGCTTATGCTTTCGACTAGGCCTATATCGTCGGTCTTAGATAAAATAGGTATATTTAAGTAAGGCGACTTCTAAATAGGCTCTTCTAGAGCTATTTAGTCGTTATTTACCCCCTCTAAATTAGAAGGCGGTTAGAAATTAAAAGTGCCCTCTAGGCCACTTAAAAAAGGGCCTATACCTTCATTTTAGTAGGTAAAAGTAATAAAAGAGGTCTTAGTAATAATCCGGCAATATAGGATATAGATAAAGTAGGTGCTATTGCCTAGTATAGCTAGTAACCTACCTGACTTGGTCCGGGGGGCCAGCTTATAGCTAATAACCCGTTTTTTTGGAGGGATTAGTACCTCTATAGCCGCACTAATAGCCCTAAAGCTAGTAAAGTCGGGTAGGTAGTAGTGCATAATTTCCAGAAAGTCCTTCTTTAATTCCTCGAAAGGTAATAAGGAATAGTTTATAACTACTATTAGATTTACTAAGGTAGTAATACTAAGAATTACTATAGACCAAAGGTAAGAAGGTAACCGAGACCAAAGTATAATAGCTTTAAGTCGGTTAATAATAACCCATATAGAGCGTTCTACTAACCTATTTTGCTTGTAAATATAAAAGGAAAAGGTTAAAAATCTATACCCTTAAGAGCTAGCTAGGCTATAATAATATTATTAATTTCCTTACCACTATTATAGTGGAATTTAATAGCTGATTTGCTATAGTGATTCCTAAGACCTTAGAAGAACCCCTATAATATTAGGAATACTATGGGTCCTTCCTTATTAGGTAGTAAGTATACCTAATGGAAGTGTGATTTCCGGTCTACTAAGATAAGGCAAATAGGGCGTTTATTATATAGTAGAGGGTTAATTTAGAAGATATCGCCCTCTATAATATCTAAATAATATATAGGGTTTAGTATAGCCCCTAATATAAAACGCCGAACTAACTTTGCCTTTTTATAGGCGATACAGTTAAAATCAGAATCCTTTACCTTACTAAGATTAGGTAACCCTATAGTTAATATATAGGTTTTCTTTAAAAGTTAGATTCCGATATGCCTAAGCCGGATATGCTAAAGTCTGGCTAGTAATAGCAGCTTTTAATACTTAATATCAACTGCTGATACTAGGGCTGGATTAAGGGCGACCGGGGCCCTCTATGGTAGTTAGGCTGTATTAAAAATAGTAGCCTCTTTTAGTACTACCGAAAAACTAGGACTAGTTAGTAGAATAGCTTACGAATTAGCTAATAGATTAGCTTAAGAATTAGCTAGTAGATAGTCCGAGTCAGCTAGTAGGGTAGGTAAATCCTCTAGTAGGGGATATTCCTTATATTTTTCTAGGTTAGCTAAGGCGGGTATTTCGACCGAGATATTATATAAAGCCGGGTAATTTTAGCTAGTATAATATAAAAATGGCGAATCTATCCCTTTTTATTATAAAAAGAAGCCATATTTCTTAAAGTTAAGAAGCCTAATGCACTTATTATTACTATTAATAAGGCTTTAGCCCTAAATACTGCTACGATTCAGATAGTGTTTAACGCCGCTAAAGATATTAATGTTAAAAGCTGGTATAAAGAGGGCGTTAGTAAGCTCTAAGGTGCCCTACTAAGGTGGGTTAGTGCCCTATAGCACGGTAAAACGCGCTATACCCCACCTATTAGGCTTAATTAGGCTACTACCTATGCTAATAACTAGTCTATTTCCGGTATAGTATTAGAAGTAGGTAAAATACTTTTTATCGTTGATGATATATACTATAAAACTAGTATTATAGAGCAAAGAATCTATTAGCGTTTTCCTACTGGATTATATATTATAGCTAATAGCTAGAAATTGCATATATTCGCAGTCCTAAAAGGAAGAATAAGCTATTTCACTGGGTATAAGACTTAAAGTATTATAATTCCCTAATATAAAGGAATTAATAGTCTTTTCCTTTTCGTCGGTCTTTTATAGGGTATCTATTTTATTAGCTAAATCTTTCTTTTTTTTATTCTTCTTCTTATTTTCCGGCTTGCCTTATATAGCTAAAAAAGACCCTTATTAGGTAGAAGACCCCTATTTATTCTTTTTATTAGCATTAGTAGTAGTGTTTTTACCACCCTTACTAGTATTATTACTAGCTGGCTTGCTACTATTACTGTTAGTAGCGGCACCCTTAACCTTTATGAGGTAGGTAGTAGCCCTTGCTATTAATGACCCTTTAATGCATTATTCTTCCAGTAAATCAACCATATAAAATTGCAGGTTAATATTTAATATATTTCCCTAAGTATAGGCGATTCTTATTATTATATAGTGCTATTCTGCCTACTGAAAAAAGACCCCTTCTACAGTATGTAAATACTGGCTAATTTAGTCGAAAGGTTATATATAGGAGCCTAAAATTTATAGCCTAGATAGGTAGCTATTAAAGGAGGCATTAAAAGATTCTAAAATACCCTTATAGCCTATAAAATTTAGTTAATAGAAGGCAGGGTATAAGTAGGTCCGCTATACATCTAATAAGTGAGAATACTATTTAGTGAGTAATATAAAGGCTGACTTTAGGTTAGTACACTAGTTAATAGCGGCAGCTAGTCTTTCTATACAACTATTCTTAATAAGCAATAGTAAAAGTGCTTGCTCTAAATCATTAAAATTGCTAGCAATAGAAGGATTTTCGATGAATTTAGCGATATTAAGTGCCCTAAGTTAAATTATAAGGGCCTATTTCTATTAGTTAAAATTAGATGCCCCCTTTAGCTTTTAGGATTCCTAGAATCCATTAGCTATTTTAGCTAATTCCTTAATAGCTATAGCGCTGACTTAGCTGCTAATGCTAGATAGAACCGGCAGGGGTTGCTAGGCTTTAGGTAGTAATAGTAGGTTATTTCCTTTACCTATAGGGGTTTAGAAGGTATCTATATCCATTATATCCTAGGATAGTAGGCTAGTAGCAGGCTTAATTAGTCTATCTACTAAAGTGCCCACCTTATTAGCTAAAAAATCGATTTTAGAATTAATTTAATTAAATTTATAGTTAAATTCTTTTCTTATTTCCTATTAGTCTTCCCTAAGCTGGGTAATTTCCTAATTATTATTAGATTCTTCTACCGCTATTTCATCAGGGACTTTATAGCCTGGGTTATTAGTAGTAGGAACGTTCTAACTGGCTATTATAAGAAGAGAAAAGGTGCCGGAAAGTCTTTAAAAATATAAAGAAAATTAAGACTGAAAATCTAGATAAAACTAGAAGGAAGCTGCATTAAGGAATAACCTTAGAAAATCCTATTATAAGGATGTATTACAGCTTAGTATAGTAGCTAGGTTCCTAAATCTAGGATGATCAGTCCCTTATTAGTAGATTTCTAGAAGGTTAGCTGCTAAATGCGTTAAAAATCCTAAGTTAGCGTAAAAAAGTCTTAAGCTGGAAGCCTTGAGACACCGGGCTTATAACCTATTGCAAAATGGTGACTCAGAATACTATTAGAAAGTATACTAAGTACCGACAGTAGCGTACAAGGCATTGCAGAATAAAATAAAGAGCTGGTTAAAGATTTAAAGCGCATAAGAGGTTGACTAGAGCAAAGATGTTAGGGAAATCTAATTTTAATTGTTGGTGACTATTCTAGCTAGAAAGAGGGAATTTTGGGCATATTTCTACCATCTTGAAAAAGTGGTTGAAAATAATAAAAAACCGTAAAAATAGCGAAAAACCCGACGAAAAGTCGGTCTGCCCAACCGTGCCCAGTCTGTGCCCAATATCCTACCTAATGCCTACCCAACCAAGCCCAGTGGCTTGTAGCGGTGTGCCGGATGCCCTATAACAGCCTGCCGTACGGGCCGGAAGCCCTATATCGGTGTGCCGTACGGGCCGGAAGCCCTATACCGGTGTGCCGTAAAGGCGCGGTATAGCGGGTGACTGTATATAGAAGGCCGAAGGTGCTGTTTTACCTATTTGGTAATCCCGTAGAAATGCGCCGCCTGTTGTGGGCCCTGTGGCCCACTGTGACCGGCCGCTATGGCCGGCTGTGGGGCGCTGTGCCGGTGCCGTGACCGGCGCTGTGGCCCACTGTAATCGGCGTTGTGGGGCGCTATGCCCCATTATAGCGCCTGGTATAGCCACCGCGATATCTCAATGCAGAGACGTCGTATGGTGGCGAGACCAGTACCAAAATACAGCTAAAAAGGCGCTGATTTTAACAACAGTAAATAATCTACTGAAAATCCTTTAAGGTAAAAGGCAAAGGCCTAAGGTAAGACTACTATAAGTCCAAGAGGCGGTATAAGGGCCAGAAGGTTAGTAGGCCAGTAGGGCATTAGGCCAGCAGCCTAGTAGGCTACTATAGGATTTTAACACCCCCTCTGATTAGCTACTGTAGTAGTAAGCTAATCGTGTAAAGGATAGGGAAAGAAAATGCAGTAAAAAGTGCTAAGGAAAAACATAAGAAAAACCTTAGTAAAAGTAAGTATAAGTTAGCAGGCCCTAAGACCTAGTAACGCGCGGAACCTAGTAAATTTAGGATCCGGTAGTGGCTTGGTAAGACCGTTAGCAGGCATACTATTAGTAGGTTATTTTAACTAAGCCCAGCTGGGCTTGCTCCCTAATATACTGGAATTTTAATAGTGTATGCTTAGTATGAGTATGCTGGTTAGGGTCATTAGAATTCGAAATGGAGCCCTGATTATCGCAGTATAACGGTATAGGGTATAGAATATCGATTTCCAGCTTTTTACAAAGGTTAGAAAGCTATTATACCTTACGGATAGTCTTAAGTAATGCATCAGATTCAGCTTCTAAAGTAGATAATACTACTAAAGAGGCTCGCTTAGAACGCCAGCTAATAGGACTACTATTAATAGTAGTAAGGAAGCCTTTAGTTGATTTAGAAGTTTCTTTACAGCTAGTAAAATCGCTATTAGAATAAGCGGTTATAATAGGCTGTTGGTTGCTTTTAGTAAAGCAAATAGCTAGGTTCTTAGTGCCTTTAAGGTAACTAAAGCTGCCCTTTGCAGCATTTAGATGCATATTAGTTGCTTTCGATATAAACCGTGAAAGGTATTGGGTAGGAAATGCTAGGTCGGGCCTAGTTATTATCATTAGCCATATTATAGTGCTAGTAAGGCTCTGATAAAGGCTCTGATTAGTAGGGCTAAAGTCTTTTCTATTAGATTTATCTAGAACCCCTAGTTGAAGTAGAATAAGCTGAGGTTTAGTATCCTATAAAATCCGAAAAACAGGCCTATTGCGTATGATTTTCCTATTAATAGGAACGCTAGACTTAGGAATAAATTAGAAGACTTTAGTATCTAATAATTGCTTAAATTCCTTAAATAAGGCCTTTATTTAGGGGTCTTTTTTAGGGCTTTATAGTATATCCTTCTAGCTATTTAGCGTGCCGTTAGTATTTTTAGCTAGCTTACGCTTCGCTTTATAGCAGGAATCCCATATTAGGTGGTGTAAATTATAATTAGGGAATAAGTCGGTAGGGCTAGTAAAGTTGGTAGGGCTAATAGGGCCAGTAGAGCCAATAGGACTAGTAGGGCTAATAGGGCCAATAGGGCCAGTAGGGCCGGTAAGGTCGGTAGGATTAAGGCCAGTAAGGATATTTATAAGGTTATTTTTTATAGTAGCCGGGGACTGTAGTATAATACCTTCTGACTTAGGAAGGTAATCTATGGTGGCATTAGTGTTAGTAATATCATCCGGAGTAGCATTAGTAATGCTAGTAAAATTAGTAGGGTCCGGTATGCTTTTTAGGTCATCTAGTATAATATTAGTATTAGTAATATTAGTAAGGTTAGTAGAGTTAGTAGGGTTAGGAATGCTTTCTAGGTCATCTAGTAAAATAGTAGGTTCTTTACTGCTAGATACCCCCTCTGAAGCTATATTTTGCCCTTTATAAAAGTCCCCTTCTAGGCTACTAGAAATAGGGCCTATACCTTTATTTTGGTGGATAAAGGTAATAAAGGTTGTTCTAGTAATATCCTTCTTCTTTAAAGGGTAAACTAGTTAGGTATTAGTATAGGTCTTTTTAAGTAGCTGAATACCTATATGCCCTAGCCGTATATGCTAAATGCCGGCTAATTGTAATAGCTTCTGATATTCTGTATCAGCTGCTATAAGGGCAGGAGTAAGGCTAATAGCCACTATAGGATTTTCGCTAATCGTAATAGCAGGCTCTTTGCTAGTCGTAATAGTAGGAGGTTAGGTGGTAGGGCTAGTAGCCTCTATAGGTTCCTTACTAGTTACAGTAGTAGGAACGGGGGTAATAGTGGTATCCTTAGGATCACTATAATCAGTAGGGTTAGTAGGGCTGGGGACCTTTACTGTTATACTATTAGTAACAGTATAATGGCTATAAGGTTGATGTAGTAGTAGTGTGTCTATTCCTTTCTGTGGAAGGAAAAAGCCGTATTTATCAAAGTTAAAAATGCCGATGCATTTACGGCTTGCTGACCAAAGCTGATTTTTAATTAGTACCCCTTTAGCGGCATAGTGCTTTATACCGCTAATGATGTTAATATCCAAGGCAGGAATATATAGTGCATTCTTGAGCTCTATAATACCCTATTTCGTAGAATTAATGCCCTATAGCATAGTAAATTGTGCCGTGCCCCAACTAGTAGGGGAAATAGGGCAACCACCAGTAGTAATTACAGGCTTATCATCCTTCTCAAAATAGTGAAAAGTGGTGAAATGCTTTTTATTATTAATAATATAATAAGTGGATCCTGTATCGTAAAGGAGGGCATCCTTAGGGGTCCTACCGCCTGATTTAGCACTATAGCTTATATCAGTGGATATAGTAGTAGAAGAAGAGGAATAGGATATATTAGTATCCTAGGTATTATAATTGCCTATAATAAAGGACTCGATATTTTGCTATTTGCTGCTAGAGTCCTGTTTTTTCTTCTGTTGCTGCTTCTTTTTCCTATTATTAGTAGAATTATTCTTGCTATTATTAGTAGAAGTGGCGTTAGTATTAGTAGGGCTAGTAGCCTCTATAGGGTCCTTACTGTTCATATTAGTAGGACTAGAGATAGTAGGGCTAATAGCCTCTACTAGTTCCTTGCTAATTATAATAGTAGAAATATTACTATTTCGCCTACTAACTAAGCCTTGTATAAGGATAGTTAGGGTGTTCATCTGGGACTTTATATAGTCCATATCTCGCTATAGTTATATAGTAAGATTAGCTTTAGAGTTGGAATCCAAAGTGGCCTTATAAGTAGAAGGCCTAGACTATGCTATTATAGTAGTTAAAAGTCGTTAAAAATAGTGCTAATAGCTATAGGAATAGATGAATAACCAGCTAAATAGCTGGCAAAATAGTCGAGTAATTAGCTGGACAGCTAGTAAATATAGTGGCTAGTAGCCTACTATAAAAAGATAACCGTAGAGTATAGCGGCAGGTCTCAATATAAAAGCATAGATGCCGTAGGCGTTGTGCAAGTCCGTATTATAGCGTTGGTGTGCAAGGTGCTTATATGGTGCCGTAATATAAAGGTACCGTAAGTGCCGTAGGTGCCGTAAATGCCGTAGAAGCCAGGTGCCGTAGGTGCCGTAGGTGCCGTGATATAAAAAGGTGCCGTAAGTGCCGTACTAAAGATGCTATAAGTAGGAGAGTATAATAGGTGCCGTATAGTGCAGTAGGTATTATGCACTAGGGGTAAAGGTGTTATACAGTGATATAATGTAAAGAATATTACACTATAAAATCCGTAGGTGCCGTAGGTTACGCCGAAAATAACGTAAGGTTACGCTAAGAGTGCCGTAAGGTTACGCTATAAGTTGCCGTAGGGGTACGCTATTGATTGCCGCAGGGTAATACCGTAGGTAATAAAGGGTAAGCCAAAGGTAATAAGGGTAAGCTAAGGATACTAAAGGATAGCTATATTAGTAGTACTAATAAGTAAGAGAGACTAAGGGGTGAATATAAAAGAGGTAGGGTAAAAATAAAGAAGTAAGAACCCGGGCTTATAACCTATTGCAATTCTTAAGGTTACTATAAAAGCAGAGCCTTACTAGCTAGCTAGATGGCATAAGACTGTCTGCGACCTATGAACTAATCTTAGTATAAATACTAGATTTTTCACTAAGTCCTAAGACTATACAAGTGCTATAAAGCAAGGCAAGTGTAAAGGCAAGGCAAATATAAGATAACCAGAAAACGCAGGGAAGGTAAGAAGTTAAGAGGCATATAGTGCATTAACAGACTCGATTGTGCTACCTTTCTACTATTTAGAAAGAAGGGGGAAAGCTATCCTATATATATACGAAGGAGGGGTGGGCCTAGGCATTCAAGGTAGCTAGTAAGAAAGCTCCCCGTAATGCTCGCTATGCCACGTATATGATACGTCAGCAAACCACTATATCCGGCCTTTCTAACCACCCTAACCACCGCACTAGTAACTAGCCATTACGCTAGTAAACTAACCACCACGCTAGTATACTAGCCACCACACTAGTGGACTAGCCACCACGCTAGTGACTAACCACCACACTAGTGGACTAGCCACCACACTAGTAGGCCGCCACCACGCTAATTTAGCAATGCCACACCTTTTTAACAAGGCCTACCTTACTTAATATACAGTAAATAATCCACTGAAAATCCTTTAAGGTAAAAGGCAAAGGCCTAAGGTAAGACTACCATAAGTCCAAGAGGCGGTATAAGGGGCAGAAGGTTAGTAAGCCAGTAGGGTATTAGGCCAGCAGCCTAGTAGGCTACTATAGGATTTTAACAATAGCAGTCCTAAGCCGTACTAAAGTCTTATCTGCTTTATGTATATAGGTAAAGTAGATAAGCTTGCTTTTACTAGGGTTGAAATTTAGTCCTACTTACTTAGACTAATTATTATAAATAGCCTATACTTTCTTAAGTAGTACCTTAGTCTCCCCTATATTTCTCCTATAGGCTATAATATTAATATTATTAGTAAAGCCTAATGTAATAGTTAATATAACCTTTTATAGTCTCTTATAAAGTAGTATAATATAAATAAGGAAAAGGATAAAAAAGAAAAAAAACCTTTAAAAGACCTTAGTGGTAATTAGTAGTTAATCTATAAGTTGCCCTTTAAAGTAAATTCGTATTAATCGCGAGTCGGTAAAGCTGCATACCTATACTATTAGCTATAGTAAAAGCCTTTTTTCTAATAGTAGGTAGATAAAGCAGGTATAATTAACTATATTAAATGCAGTTAAGATATCTAGTTAAAATAGCGAAGCGATCCTACTATAGTGCTAGGCTATATATATAATTTCGATTAGTATACTTAATACTATATTAGTTAACTAATTTGCCTTATTATTTATTTAGAGGTCTAAAAGGAGATTACCCTCTTTAAGAGTAATAATAAGCTACTATATAATTACAGCTTTTATAACCTTTCCTATTAGGTTAAATAGTAATATTAGTCTCTATCTTCTTACTTTAGAGTATTCCTCTAGTTTTTTCCTTAGTTTTTATAGTATTACTATTTTAGCCTCTCAGAATTAAGCTAAATAGTACCTAATACGGTATATCTCGTTTAGGAGGTATATAAGGGTAGTAATAAGTAGAAGGCTATATACTTTAAGGAATCCTATTAAGAGCCTATTAGGGCCTAATGCTTTTTAGCCTACTATATTGCATAATATAGTATATACCTCTTTATATGTAAAAAAATCGGTAGAGGGGAATATAATATTAGTAAGCTAGGAGAATATTAGATTAGGAATATTAATATAGGTAGCTTATAAGGTAGGAAAGAATTATTTAGCGAGGATTTATACCTTTTCCTTATATATTATTGCTTTTAGGCCTAGACTGCTTTGTTTTAGTAGGGGGATCTCTCTTAATTTAAATAGGAGGCCGCTATATAGGCGGGCCTATTTCTCTAAAGACTATAGATTGGTATTCTAAATAGTAGCTTTATTAAGGGCTTTTTGCTATAATTAGTATTATTCCTCCTATATAATATAGGATTAGATCGCTTTTAGTTTTTAGGCGGCGCTAAGATTCTTTAGGGTATAATATATTACCTACTTTTAGTAGGCCTTCTTTACTACTATTTAGGCTATTTTAGCGCAGGAGTTCTACTATAGCTTTATACTAAAAGCTTTAAATGCCTTCTTTAGTACTATAATATCGGCAATATTTTAAAGTTAGCCTATAAGCCATTCGGCGTATATATCTATTTTAATAGGGGAGTAAAATAGGGCCTTAGTATAGTAAATATTAAATCGATTTTTTACTTTAGCTTAAATAAAGTAATAGTTAAAGGACTTTTAGCTATTTTTTAAAAGAGAGGCTTTTATATATTAATTGCTAGTTTCGATATATATAAACTAGGGGATATAATCGGACCCTATAAGGTTAGTATTTCTAAGGTATTTAATTATAATATCTTATATAACCTATATATAGTCGATAGTACTATTTTTCTTTTTAGGTGCCTACCTTATTACCTTACTATATAGGGTGGCTAATTTAAGCCGCTATTAGATTATAAGTTTAAAGAGGGTATTAATCCTAAATAAGGTCTGGTCTAAATTATCTTAAAGAGGATAATATATATTAAAATCCCTAATAAAAGTACTATAGGGGTAGGGTAGAAACTTAATAAGTATAATAAAAGGGGTTATCTAATTTAGTTTATAGCCTAAAGAGTAAATTAAGTAGATATTAGTATATAATAAAGAGATCTTATACTAATTAGGTCTTTTCTCGCTAGACTATATACTAGGCTTATACCGCTTATAGATATATATTATTACTCTCCTATTATGCGATATTAATATATATCTTCTAAGGCTAAGGCTTAATAAAGCCTATTTAGGTATAGTAGGTTTTTAGATCGCTATAATATTAGGCTTATACTAATAGTAAAGTGCTAATCTTATAAGGGTAGTTTTCTTCTATATATTTTAGTAAAGGATTATTATTATATAGATAGTCGCAAAAGGGTTAATAGCAGCAGTATATTAGGGGTGGCTATAGGTTAAGTGCCTAAAGTAGGTATAGTTATACTATAGTCTAAAGCGGGAGCAGCTTAGAGAAAGGCGGTAATACTACTTCTAGCCTTAATATAGGGGGTCCTATTAATACTTCCGATCGGGCGACTTTATTTCTAAGGGGAGGGCTTATATAGGGGAGACCTATTAGCTATATAGCAGCGGCCCTAGTCTGCAATAAGAATAGTATTAGCAGCTAATATAATATACGAGGTAAAGAGCTTTAGTCTATTACTATAGGAATTTCTAGTGTTTTCCTATTATTTATTTACTACCTTATAGAGGCGGGACTATATTAGGTAAGGTCTATAATAGTTAAAGTAGGATTCGCATTAGTTTTGCATTATACCTAGGCAATTTTATTTACCCTTTAGGTGGCATTTAGAACCGTATTAGCTATAATAGGCTACTACTATGCAATATACAGCAATATGACTAAATTTAAAGTAATTATAGCACTAGTAGGGGTATATAATACTATTATAGGGTTCGGCTTTAAATATCTCTACCTAATATATAATATTAGCCTTATAGAGCTTATTCGTAAAGTCGATAGAGTTAACCCTTATAATTAAAAGCGCTTATATTATAGTCCCCTTAAGGCAGTAAAGAGAGACCCTAATAAAGCCTTTTTTATTAGCTTTAATAAGATTCGACTAAATATCTTCTATTATAGTATTTATAGTATAATAAGTTAAGAAACTCTTAATAATAATACTAAATAAGTATTAATTGAATTCTGCCTTTTAGCTAAAAGTAGGGTAGACCTAGGCTATATCTATAATATAGTTTACCTTTTCTTCTTTAAAAGTAATAATTATATTACTACTATAGAGCCTATAGGCTATAACTACCGCTCTTTTAGCGGTAGCCCTATTAATTATATTAATAATTTCGATTAGGGTATAATTTTAGAGGATTCTATTAATAGTATTTCCTTTAATAAGGACTTTATAGTAAATATAGGGGGGTACTACTAGAGGAGCTAGGCTATATTAGGGTAATATAATAGCGGCATATCTTTATATAGCAATAGATGCCTATATAATAAAGGCTAATATAGTCTTTAGGAGATTCTATATAGCTTTATTAACTATAGTTTCAATTGTTTGCGTTAAGGTTCTAATAGGGATATAGATATTTCTTAAGTCGGTCTCTTGCTAGGCGGTTTTTACTATAAAATTTATAGCCTCTCGCACTCTTCCTAATATCGCTAAGAGGATATAGTCCTATAGCTCTTTTATAAAGTCTTTAATAATATCGGCAATAAGTCGCATCTGCCTTTAGGTAGGTTTGGCCTCGGTCTAGTAATACTATATACTATTTGCGATTATAGTAGTTAGGTTATAGCGGCTATATATAATACCGCCCTTATTCCCTCTATCGATATCTATTACTTTATTCGCGCCTGCTATACCTACTCCTTAGACGCGATATACTATAGGCGAGGGGGGTAAATGGACGAGAAAAAGCGATTAAAAATATTAGAATTGATTTTAGAGGCGGTTCTATGCCGCTACCTAAGTGCAGGCGAAATCGCGAAAGTTTTTTATTTCCCTATATTATAGTAAGCGGATAAGTTAAAGGCCTAATTATTATACTATCTTTTCACTTATAGTACTATAGTAATTATATCCTAAATCGATTAAGGTATTAATAAAGGTATAAGATTTATATAAGAATGGTATTAAAAAGGGATATCTATCTATTTATTTTACGATTTCTTTTAATTTCTTTTATGATTAGGCTAGGGTCTATATATATATCTTAAGCCCTCTAATAAGATTAGGTTTAAAGGCTATTCTTTTTTTGATTTTTATTACTACTTTCGATTTCTACGATTTATAAATTAAGTAAGGCTACTTTAGCCGTATTAGGTCGGATTGCCGGCAATAGGTAATATATAAATATTTAGTGCTTAGAAGAGCTATATTAAAGATAGAGACCTTTCTTTCTATAATCTTTATATTATTCTTTAGAGATTTATATTGCTTTAGATATATATTAATTACCCTTCGAGTCTAGCTTATTAATACCCAATATTTATATATCGCCTTTAGAATCTTAGGCGTAGGTTGGTCGGGAATAGGCCAGGCCCGATTAATAGTTAATAGTTAGGCTAATCTCGATATTAATAGTAATTTATCGATAGCAGTCTACCGCTAAGTAATAATCGTAATAAGAGACCCTAAGACTAATAATCTTATTAGCTATATAAGCATTAAGTGCTAATTAGAGATATTCTAGCTTAACCTCCTTAGGCCAACCGAGACTACTAATAAGTATAAATTTTTCCTTAAATTATATAAAGAAGGCGGCAAAAGGTTCCTTTAGGCTTTAGCGCAAAGAGTATTTAAGCTTAGTAATAGTACAATCCTACCGGTATAAGTCCTTAAAGAGATATTAGAGGTATTTAAAGAACTTTATTATATTATAATTATAAGCCGTACTATTCTCAAAGAAGGCTATAACTTATAATTAGACTATAAACGATAGGTTCTAGAAGATAAATATTTATTAGGTCTTCTTATCTCTAATAAAATCTCTATCGACCTTAAGCTTATATTGCATAAAGGTCCGCTAGGCTACAAATATAGCCTTTTTGCTATTAAAGGGGTCCCCTATTAGGATCGGCTTACGCTTTAGCTAGGTATCCTAAGCGGTAGGGAGGGGGGTATTCTATTATACGACTAAGGCTAGTTAAGTAGCATTTTAGGAGCTATTTAACTAGTTCGCAAGAAGGGCCTATAGCGAGGCGGTAATAGTAGTAAGGTATTATGCGTTAGTATGTATTTGCGCCTCTATTTATTATAACCCTGCTATAAGCTGCTTTACTTGGGTATATATATTACGTCGGGGGTATTATAATTTCGGGTTTTTTCTACCTGGTTCTCTAGGTATACTCATCTCGATATCTTATATAGCCTGCATTATTGGCTCTATAATATAAGGTTATAATAGTAAGGCTGAGAGAGTCTATTTAAATATAAAGGACTAGCCTTAGGGCTACTACAAATAGGCATCGAATGAATATATTAAATAGACTAAAGAGGAAAGAGAGAGGACCTAAATAGGGGCCTCTCGAATGCCTATTTATCCCTATATAGTACGGGTCGGGGTCCTAGTATAGTCCCGTGACCCTATGCCGTTGACCTATCTAACCCTGCCTAGGCTAGGCATAGGCGCAGCCCGAGTCTTAGCCATATTATAGCGCGGGTATAGCCCGAGCCCGTAATATTATTATTATTATTAAATTACTCTAAGGGGCTATTTTAAGCTAGAAATGCCTATTTAGTACTCCGGTAGATAATCCGGAAGGGAAAAACCTAAGGACTGGGGGGAAAACCCTTCCTATTAATACAATTATAATAATAGGGAAATCGGGCCCTTAGGGGGGCCGATGGGTTTCCAGTATATAAAAAAGGTAGGTACGCTATCGCTTAAAATTATACCTAGCGATAGTACTAGAAAGAGTATAAAAGCGGTCTAGAAAAAGTAGGACTAGAAAAAGGTAGGTCTAGTATCTATAGGGGAGAGGTAGTCTTAGGTCGGTATATTATAAATCGAAAGTGAGGTAGAGGTTATATAGGCGGGGTAGTGCCGGCTATATAGCATGCGCGCTAGCTGCACGATATATATATTGCATAAAGGCATTAGATTAAGAATAAGGGAATTTTCTATTATTAGGGCTATATCGGCGGCGAATCGGCTATAGGGGGGGTGCTTAGTAGAAGGCAAGTAGTATTAGGTTAGGGGTTAAGGTAAACTAAATATAAAGAGAGGGTATAGAGGCCTTTAGTCGGGTAAGGATATAAAGGTATAGGTATCCTCTAACTTTTTAATCTTTTTTTCTTCTTTTTTATAAGGCTATTATTTTTTCTATATATAATCCCCTTAAGCCCTATTCTCTAGCGCTATAGGGATAATACTAACCTATATAGTAGGGCGATAATAATAGCAATAGCAGCAGTAATAGTAATAGCGGCAGCAATAATAATAGCAAAAGCAATAGCAGTAGCGGCAGTAGTAGCGGCAGTATTAGTATTAGCAGTAGAAGCATTAGTAGTAATAGTAGTAGTAGCTATAGTAGTAGTAATAATAATAATAATAGTAGTATGCTAAAGAAGTTAGTGTCTTTAGATAAAGGGGTAGGTATTCCCCGCTCCTATTATATTAGTATTACTAACCTATTTTTATTAGCCCGGCGAGCTATAGGGATAGCCTTATAACCCTTACTTTATATAGGCTAAAGACCCTAATTATTAATATTACTCTTAGTAAGATAAGACCCGATTAATCGACCCTTTATCTAACTAATATTTAAGTAATAGTAATATAGTATAATACCGTATAAGGCCTAGGATAGCATATTTTATATATACTATAATAGGGAAGACTTACTATCCTTTTAAGTAGACTCTTAAGAACTAAAAGTCTATTTATACCCTCTTAAGTGCCTAGGAGGTACTAGCTATAGGGGGGAGGTATATATAAGGTATAGGGGCTATATAGGATAGGTACTAATATAGATAGGTTGAGAATTACTATGCCTTCTAATTAAGGGTATAGTAGGTATTAACTGCCTGCAGTAGGGGGAAGGTAGTGGCGGTAGTAGTAATAATAAGGGGGAGTATTACTCCTAGGGTAATCTAGAAGGTATTAGACTTTAAAGAGTATAAAGTAGAGGTATTAAAGGGTATTTAGGCCGTATTAAAGCTATTTATCTTTTAGGGGTAAAAGAGGGCGGTAAAAGGGGAAGGGGAGAAGGAAGAGAGGAAAAGGGGGCTATTATAAGGGCCGGCAAGGAGGGGGAAAGGGGGGGAGAGGGGGGCTCTAATATTAATATTATAACTATAGAGTAGCTAAAAATTAATTGCTTTTATCTACTTATTATATCTCCTCTCTTTTGCATTAGGTTATTATTATTAGATATTAGGGGTAGTATTAGGTAGTTAGGATCGTCTTAGGGCTTTTATAGGGATAGGTCGCTAGAGTAATTAAGTAAGCTAGAATTAATTAAGATAGTTAAGGCTAAAGATTTAGTATATAAATTAATAGGTAAGGCTTAGCTTATTTAGAGCGATAGAGATCTTTAGGCAGTCTTAGAAGAGGCTTAGGCCGGTCTTATATAGCTATTAGTGCTATTATCTATATTTTAGGTAAGAGAGGATTAGGTAATAATAGTCTTTAAGGGCCTCCCTATATTAGTAGAGAGGTAAAAATATAGTAGGGACTTAGTATTAGTAAAGGAAGGAATTTAGCCCGATCTTTTTTATATAAAGCTAGGTAAATATAGCTAATTTATATTTAAAGAGGCTATTATAGAGCTTAATTATTATAGCTATTAATTAGAAGTCTAGGGCCCTCTCTGCCGCTATAGGCTTATATTGCCGCTATCTTACTCTTATAGCGGCTTAGTATTTAGATTATTTAGTAAGCTACTCTTTTACTAAATATTCTTTAGCTATTAGCTATTATAGGTCAAGGTTTAGGAATAGGATATATATCTAAGGTCCTTTATAATTACTCTACTAATAGTATTAGAGTATTACCGCTATTATAGTAAAAGTATAATTAATTCGCTTGGCTATCCTAATCTTTATTATTGCAATTCTAAAGGTCACTATAAAGCAAAGCCTTACTAGCTAGCTAAATGGCACAAGACTGTCTGCGACCTGTGACTTAATCTTAGTATAAATACTAGATTCTTCACTAAGTCCTAAGACTATACAAGTGCTATAAAGCGAGGCAAGTGTAAAGGCAAGGCAAATATAAGATAACCAGAATAACGCAGGGAAGGTGGAAGTTAAGAGGCATATAGTGCATTAACAGGTTCGATTGTGCTGCCCTTCTACTATCTAGAAAGAAGGGGGAAAGCTATCCTATATATACACGAAGGAGGGGTGGGCCCAAGCATCCAGGGTAGCCAGTAAGAAAGCTCCCCGTAATGCTCGCTATGCCACGTATATGATACGTCAGCAACCCCGCTATATCCGGCCTTTCCAACCACCCCAACCACCGCACTAGTAACCAACCACCATGCTAGTGACTAACCACCACGCTAGTGACTAACCACCACACTAGTAGACTAGCCACAACGCTAGTAGGCCGCCACCACGCTAGTAGGCCACCACGCTAATTTAGCAATGCCACACCTTTTTAGCAAGGCCTACCTTACTTGATATACAGTAAATAATCCACTGAAAATCCTTAAGGTAAAAGGCAAAGGCCTAAGGTTGGTAAGACTACCGTAAGTCTAAGAGGCGGTATAAGGTCCAGAAGGTCAGTAAGCCAGTAGGGCATTAGGCCAGCAGCCTAGTAGGCTACTATAGGATTTTAACATTTATTATCCTTTCTAAAAAATATTAGTAGATATAGTTTAGGTATAAGTCGATAGGTAGTATAACTGCCTTAATCTTAAGGATATCTATTAGTATAGCCTTAAAGGCCTTAGTAATAGTTTAGAGATAAGATAATTATTCTATAATTAGCAATTTTATAATACCTTTTACTATTCTATTAGGGGCGGTAGGGGTATATTAGACTCTTACGCTAAAGGCAATAATAGTACAAATAACCTATATATAGACTAATCGGGCTTTCTGGTATTAATATCCCTATATAGAGGCTGCTATCGCTATAAAGGCAAATTGCTACTATTTAAGCTTTTTAGCTATCTTTATACAGTATTTATACTATTAAAGTTTATAGTAGATCTTGACCCTTAGGAAGTAAGTATACTACTTTAGCTAGATTATTATAGTCTTAAGTTAGACTAACGTTTTATCTGCCTTATAGGCGTGTATAAAATAGATAAGTTTATTCTTCCTTAGGTTAAAATTAAGCCTAGCTTATTTAGACTACTTATTATAGATCTTTTATACCTTTTCGAGTAAAACCTAGGTCTCCTTTATACTCCTCTTATATATTATAATATTAATATTATCTATAAACCTAAGGGTAATAATAGAGGCTACTTTTTTAAGCCTCTTATAGAGTAATATAATATAGATTAAAAAAAAGATAAAAGAAAAAGGAGATTTTTATAAGACCTTAGTAATAATAAATAGGTTATTAATTAATTTGCCCTTAAAATAGATTTATATTATGCGAAAGGCGGTAAAGCTGCAGATTTATACCGCGATCTATAGTAATAGTCCCTTTTCTAGTAGTAGGTAAATAAATCGAGTATAATTTACTATATTAAAAGCTATAGATATATTAAGCTATAGGAGTGAAGCGATTTTACTATAATGCTATATTATGCGAACTATTTTTATAAGAGTGCTAAAGGCTATATCTATAAAATAATTAGCTTTATTTCCTATCTAAAGGTTTAGGAGTAGGTTGCCCTCCTTAAGGGCGGTAATAAGCCGGCATACTATTATAGCTTTTAGGATTTTACCGGTTAGATTAAATAAGGATATTAGTCTTTAGCCTCCCGCTTTAAAATATTCTTTTGGTTTTTTTCCTAACTTTTTTAATACGACTATATAGGCCTCCTAATATTAGGCTAGGTAGTACCTAATATAGTATAACTTATTAAGAAGGTAAGTAAAAACTACGATTAAAGGGGGGCTATATACCTTAAGGAATTCTATAGGTAGCTTATCCGGTCTTAAGGCCTTCTAATTAGCTATATAGTAAAAGGTAGTATAGATCTCTTTATATATAAATCTCTTATATAGTAGGAATTTTATATTAGTAAACTAAGGGAAAGTTAGGTCTAATATATCTTTAAATATTATATAGGACTAAAGGAAGAAATATTAAGCGAAGACTTATGCTTTTTCGCTATATATAATTACTAAAAGGTAATTAAGGCTAATACGCTTAAATAGTAGGATCTCCCTAGACTTAAAGGGGAAGCTATTATATAATCTAGCCTATCGTTTTAAGGACTAGATCTTTATATTTTATACTATAGCTTTCTTTAATACCTCTCTTTAGGAATATTATCTCTCTTTTTATATAACCTAGGTTTAAGTAGCTTTTATATCTTAGGCAGCTCTATAGTTTTCAGGGGTATAGCGTAATGCCTACTTCTAATATGCTTTTTTCGCGGTAATAGCAGCTATTTTAGTGCAGTTATTTTATTATAGTTCTATAGTAGGGGCTCTAGGGGTTTTCTTTAAGGCTATAATATCTATAATCTCCTTAAATTAGTAGGTAAGCGAATTAGTATATATATTTATTTCTTTAGAGGAGTTAAGCGGGGCTGCAGTAGCAATAGGCATAAGGCAGTTTTTAGCTTCTGCCTAAGTAAGGTATTAATTGAGAGACTTTTAGCTATTTTTTAGGGGGGCTTAGGCAATATATAGATTGCTAGTATCGATATAAATAAGCTATAAGATATAATCGGACCTAGCGAGGTTTATACTACCGAGATACTTAATAGTAAGGTCTTATATAACTTAGGTATAATTAATAGTATTATTTCTTTTATTTAGCACTTATTATATAATTTTGCTATAGGGGGTTATAAGGCTAAATCTATATCGTATTATAAGGTTAAAAAGGGTATTAATATTAAATAAGGTTCTATTTAAGCTATCTTATAGGGGATAGTATATATTAAAGTCCCTAATAAATATACTTTAAGGCTAAGGCGGGAGCCTTATAAGGTCTATAAGAGAGGTAGTTTAATTATATTTATAGCCTAAAGAGTAAATAGAATAAATATCGGTTTTAAAGAGGTAGGCCTTATATTAATTGGGTCTTTTCTCGGTAGTCTATATGCTAAGGCTATACTACTTATAGATATATAGTGCCGTTTATCTATAGTATACTACTAATATATACTTATTAAGGTTTAGGCTTAGTAAGGCTCGGCTAGGTATAATAGGTTTTTAGATCGCTATAATATTAGGTTCGCTTTAGTAGTAAAATACTATTTATATAAAGGAGGTTTTCTTCTATATATTCTAATAGAGGATTAATATTATATAGATAAATGTATAGGAGTCGGTAGTAGTAGTATATTAATAGTTATAGTAAAGTCGGAAGTTAGGGCTAAAGTAGGTATAAGCTTTAGGGCCGATAAAGGCCTAATCTATCCTAATATTAGGGCTAATTATAAAAATATAGTAAAGGTATAGTTTAGTCTAATATTAAGTACTTTTCTAGAGATAGAGCCCTTTTAATTTAGTCTAAAGCGGTAGCTATATTTATATAGGGAAAATCCTCTTAATATAATATGCTTAATAGGTTCTCTTAGGGGTAAAGTACTAACTATTTAGTATTAGTTCTACTCTATAATAGGGATAGTATTTATAGATATTATAGGGGGTGCTATAAAAAGCCTAGATCGGCTTATATAGGAATTCCTAGTAGACTCTTACTACTTATTTAAGGTTCTATAGAGATAGGATTATACTAAATACAGTCTTTTATAGTTAAGGTATAACTCCTTTTATTTATAGGAGACTATTAGGTAGGCTTACTCCTTTTCTAGGTGCCTTTCTATACTATATCGGCCGTACTATAGGGCTATTGCATAATAGGCAGTAATATATCCGAACTTAAAGCAATTATAGTATTATTTTAAGTATAAGGTATTATTATAGGGTTTAATTTTAAATATCTCTACCTAGTAGATAATATTAGATTTATAGAGCTTATTAGCGAGATCGATAGAGTTTACGCCTATAATTAGTGGCGCCTATATAGAGGTCCTATATAGGCGGCGGGGGGAGGCTTTAATAAAGCCTTCGCTATTCGCTTTAGTAAGGTTTTAGCAAATTTCTTTAATTATAATATTAGCTATATAGCTTATAGGGAAACTCTTAATAATAAGGCTAAATAAGCATCGGTTTAATTCTGCCTCCTGCCTAAAGGCGGGTCGGACCTAAGTTATATCGGTAATAAGACTTTTTGCTACTTCTTTTGTAAAGATAATTATTGCAATTCTCAAGGTTACTATAAAAGCAGAGCCTTACTAGCTAGCTAGATAGCACGAGACTGTCTGCGACCTGTGAACTAATCTTAGTATAATACTAGATTTTTCACGAAGTCCTAAGACTATACAAGTGCTATAAAGCAAGGCAAGTGTAAAGGCAAGGCAAATATAAAATAACCAGAAAACGCAGGGAAGGTAAGAAGTTAAGAGGCATATAGTGCATTAACAGACTCGATTGTGCTGTCCTTCTACTATCTAGAAAGAAGGGGAAAAGCTATCCTATATATACACGAAGGGGGGGTGGGCCCAGGCATCCAAGGTAGCCAGTAAGAAAGCTCCCCGTAATGCTCGCTATGATACGTCAGCAACCCCGCTATATCCGACCTTTCCAACCACCCTAACCACCGCACTAGTAATTAGTCACCGCACTAGTAACTAACCACCACACTAGTGGACTAGCCACCACGCTAGTAGGCCACCACGCTAATTTAGCAATGCCACACCACGCTAGTAGGCCGCCACCACGCTAGTAGACAACCACGCTAATTTAGCAATGCCACACCTTTTTTAATAAGGCCTACCTTACTTGATATACAGTAAATAATCTACTGAAAATCCTAAGGTAAAAGGCAAAGGCCTAAGGTTGGTAAGACTACCGTAAGTCCAAGAGGCGGTATAAGGGCCAGAAGGTTAGTAGGCCAGTAGGGCATAAGGCCAGCAGCCTAGTAGGCTACTATAGGATTTTAACAATAATAATAGTATCGCCGCTATATAGTTTATATACTGTAATTATAGCATTCTTAATAGTTACTCTATTAATAATATCTATAATTTTAATTGGTATTTAGTTGCATAAGACCTCGCTAATACTATTGTCTTTAATTAAAATCTCCCTATAGATATATAGCAGGACTAGAAGGGGAGCGATAGTATATTAGGGTAGTATAATAGTAGTAGCGTGTCTTTATGCTGCGATATTTGCCTAAGTAGTAGCTGGTGCCTATTTTGGGATATCCTAGAAGGCTAATTTAATAGCTTTTTTAATAGTCTTTGAAATTATATCAGTAAGGGTGCTAATAGGGTCTAAGGTGGCCTTACTATAGGCTATATCCGCTATAATTTCTATAATTTCTTATACTCGTCTTAATACCGCTAAGGGGATATAATCCTAGAGCTCTTTTATTAATTCTTCGATTATAATAGTAGTAGGTCGCTTCCGCACCTAGGTAGGCTCGGTCTCAGTCTAGTTATACTATATACTATTCGTGATTATAGTGGTTAGGTTATAGCGGCTATATGTAATGCCGCCCTTATTCCCTCTATCGATATTTATTACTTTATTCGCGCATGCTACGCCTACTCCCTAGATGTAGTGTGCTATAGGCGAGGGGGGGTAAATAGACGAGAGGAAGCAATTAGGAATATTAGAGTTGATTTTAAAGGCGGTTCCGTGCCGCTACCTAGTTATAGGCGAAATCGCGAAAGTTTTTTTTCCCGAGCCCGTAATAATCTACCTTATATATATAGGTAAAGTAAATAAGCTTACTCTTATTAGGGTTAAAATTTAATCCTATTTACTTAAATTAGTTATTATAAATAGCTTATACTTTCTTAAGTAGTATTTTAGTCTCCTCTATATCTCTTTTATAGGCTATAATATTAGTATTATTAGTAAAGCCTAGCGTAATAATTAATATAACCTCCTATAGTCTTTTATAAAGTAGTATAATATAAATAAAGAAAAGGATAGGGGAGAGGGAGGACCCTTAAGGGACCCTAATAGTAATTAATAGTTTATCTATAAGTTATCTTTTGAAATAGATTTATACTATATATAAATTAGTAAAACTATATATTTATACCGCTAGCTATAGCAGGAGCCTTTTTTCTAGTAGTAGGTAGATAAGGCAGATATAATTAATGGTATTAAATGCGGCTAAGATATCTAATTAAAGTAGTAAAGCGATCCTACTATAATACTAAATCGTATATATAATTTCGATTAATATACTTAAAGCTATATTAGTTAACCGGTTTACCCTATTGCCTATTTAGAAGTCTAAAAGGAGGTTACCTTTTTTAAAAGCAATAGTAAACCGCTATATAACTATAATTTCTATAACTTTTCCTATTAGGTTAAAGAGTAATATTAGTCTTTAGCCTCTTGCCTTAAAGTACTCCTTTAGCTTTTTTCTTAATTTCTATAATACTACTATTTTAGCCTCCCGGTATTAAGCCGGGTAATACCTAATATAGTATATTTTATTTAAGAGATATATAAGAGTAGTAATAAGTAAGGGGCTATATACTTTAAGGAATCCTACTAAGAGCCTATTAGGGCTTAGTATTTTCTAGCCTACTATATTATATAATATAATATATATCTTTTTATAGAAAAAAGAATTAATAAAGGGGAATATAGTAATAGTAAGCTAAAAGAATATTAAGTTAGGAATATTATTATAAATAACTTAAAAGGTTAAAAAAAACTATTTAGTAAGGATCTATACTTTTTCCTTATATATTATAGCTTTTAAGCCTAGGCTGCCTTATTTTAATAGAGAGATCTCTTTTAATTTAGGCAAGAGGCCGCTATATAGACAGGCCTATTTCTCTAGGGACTATAGATCGGCATTCTAAATAATAGCTTTATTAAGGGCTTTTCTTTATAATTAATACTATTCTTTTTATATAATATAAGATTAAATCGCTCCTGCCTTTTAAATAGTATTAAGATTCTTTAGAGTATAATATACTACCTATTTTCGGTAGGCCTTTTTTATAATTTTTTAAGCTATTTTAGTATAAGAGTTCTACTAAGGCTTTATACTAAGAGCTTTAGGTGCCTTTTTTAGGGCTATAATATTAATAATACTCTAAAGTTAGCCGGTAAGCTATATAGTATATATATCTATCTTAATAGGAGAGTAAAATAAAGCCTTATTATAAAAGGTAATAAATCGGTTTTTAGCTTTAATCTAGATAAGGTATTAATTAAAAGACTTTTAACTATTCTTTATAGGAGGGGCTTTTATATAGTAGTTATTAGTCTTAATATATATAAGCTAGGGGATATAATTAGACTTAATAAGATTAGTATTTCTAAGATATTCTATTATAATATCCTATATAACCTATATATAATCGATAGTATTATTTTTTTCCTAAGTGCCCGCCTTATTACCTTATTATAAAGGGTAGCTAATTTAAGCTATTATTAGGTTGTAAGTTTAAAAAAGGTATTAATCCTAAGTAAGGTTTAATTTAAACTATCCTAAAGAGGATAATATATATTATAATCCCTAATAAAGGCACTATAAAAGTAAAGTAGAAGCTTAATAAGCGTAATAAAAGGGGTTATTTAATTTAATTTATAATCTAAAAAGTAAATTAAATAGATATTAATATATAATAAGGAGATCCTATACTAATTAGGTCCCTTTTCGCTAGACTATATACTAGGCTTATACCGCTTATAGATATATATTGCTACTCTCTTATTATATAATACTAGTATATATTTTCTAAGGCTAAGGCTTAGTAGGGCCTATTTAAGCATAATAGGTTTTTAGATTGCTATAATATTAGGCTCGCACTAATAGTAAAGTGCTAATCTTATAAAAGTAGTTTTCTTTTATATATTCTAATAAAAGACTATTATTATATAGATAATCGTAAAAGGGTTAGTAGCAATAGTATATTAAGGGTAGCTATAGGTTAGGTACTTAGGGTAGGTATAGTCGCGCTATAATCTAAAGTAGGAGTAGCTTAAAGAAAGGCAGTAATACTACTTCTAGCTCTAATATAGGGGGTCTTATTAATACTTCCGATTAGGCGACCTTATTTCTAAGGAAAAGGCTTATATAGGGGAGACCTATTAGCTATATAATAGCGGCTTTAGTCTATAATAGGAATAGTATTAGCATTTAATATAATATATAAGGCAAAAAGCCTTAATTTATTACTATAGGAATTTCTAGCATTTTCTTATTATTTATTTGCTACCTTATAAAGGTAGGACTATATTAGGTAAGGTCTATAATAGTTAAGGTAGGATTTATATTAGTTTTATATTATAGTTATGCAACCTTATTTACCCTTTAGGTAGTATTTAGAACCGCATTAGCTATAGCGGGCTATTATTACGTAATATATAGCGATATAGCCGAATTTAAAGCAATTATAATACTAGCGGGGGTATATAATATTATTATAGGGTTCGGCTTTAAATATCTCTACTTAGTATATAATACTAGCCTTATAAAGCTTATTTATAAAATTAATAGAATTAACCCTTATAATTAAGGGCACTTATATTATAATCCCCCTAAGGTAGTAAAAAGATACCCTAATAAAGCCCTCTCTATTAGCTTTAATAAAATTCAACTAGATATTTTCTATTATAATATTTATAGTATAGTAGGTCGGGAAACTCTTAATAATAATACTAAATAAGTATTAGTTAAATTCTGCTTTTTAGCTGAAGGTAAGGCAGACCTAAGCTATATCTATAATATAGCTTGCTTTTTTTTCTTTAAAGGTAATAATTATATTACTACTATAGAGCCTATAGGCTATAACTACTACTCTTTTAGCGGTAGCCCTATTAATTATATCGATAATTTTAATTAGGGTATAATTTTAGAGGATTCTGCTAATAGTATTTCCTTTAATTAGAACTTTATAGTAAATATAAAGGGGTACTATTAGGGGAGCTAGGCTATATTAGGGTGGTATAGCGGCGGTATATCCTTATATAGCAATAGATACCTATATAGTAAGGGCTAATATGGTCTTTAGGAGATTTTATATAGCCTTATTAATTATAATTTTAATTATCTATATTAAGATTCTAATAGGGGTATAGATATTTCCTAGGTTGGTCTCCTACTAGGCGGTTTCGATTATAAAATTTATAGCCTCTTATATTTTTTTTAGTATTACTAAAGGGATATAATCCTATAGCTCTTTTATAAAGTCTTTAATAATATTAGCTATAGATCGTATCCGCCCTTAGGTAGGCTTAATTTTAGTCTAGTAATACTATATACTATTCGCGATTATAATGGTTAGGTTATAGCGGCTATATGCAATACCGCCTTTATTCCCTTTATCGATATCTATTACTTCATTTACGCCTACTATACCTACTCCCTAGACGTAATACGCTATAGGCGAAGGGGGTAAATAGACGAGAAAAAACAATTAGAAATATTAGAATTAATTTTAGAGGCAGTTCCGTGCCACTACCTAAGTGCGGGCGAAATCGCGAAAGTTTTTCTATTATTAGCAGTTATAGGTAATATAATAATAAGGGTTAAGAGAGTTTATTTAATTATAAAGGACTAGCCCTAGGGCGACTGCAGATAGGCGTTAAATATATATATTAAATAAACTAAAGAATAAAGGAAGGAGCTTAAATAGGAGTCCCTCTAAGGCCTATTTATATCTATATATAGCACGGGCTAGAGCCCTAGCGTTGCCTTATCGGCCTATGCGTCTGCCTTATATAATCCGTCCCGAGCTAGGCACGGGTGCAGCCCGAGCCCTAGCCAATCTATAGTACGGGTATAGCCCGAGTCCGTAATAATAGTAGTTTCTTATAAAGGACTGGCCCTAGGGCGGCTGCGAATAGGCGCCAATAATATATATTAAATAGACTAAAAAGGAAGGAAAAGGATCCAAATAGGAACCTTCTATCTAGTCTATTTATATCCCGATTATAATATATATTGGAGTCCTAGTATAATCCCATAACTCCGTCTGTTGCCCTTCTTAGGCTAGACGCAGGCATAGCCCGAGTCCTAGCTATATTGTAGCGCGGGCGTAGCCTAAGCCTGTAATATACCCCCCTCCTCCTCCTTAGAGTCAGAAGAATAAACTATCTAAAGTCATCCCCTTTATATATCGCCCCCTAATTAAAACCTTTTATAGCCCTCGAAAATAACCTTAATTAGATATATAGGATATTAATCGGGCGCGTAGATATACCAATATATAACTAATATAAATATAGCGGGGGCTAGAGTTAGTATGCTTTAAGTAGACGTAATAGAATCTTATTAAAGCCGGTCGTAGTACTATTAGCTAGAAGGAATAGTATTATAGCTATTGCAAAATAGAAAAAATTTTATCGCTAGCTATCGGCAGGAATCTATCTATACTAAGGCTTCTTCCTTTATTTACTTTTTTTTTATACTTTTTTCTCCCTCTCTCTATTTTTATACCTACCGTCACTAAGGCTATTATTCCTAATAGTAAGTCTATAGTATTACTATTATCGTAAGAATCGTCCCTACTAATAGAGTAGCACTATTAAAAATTCCTAGATCGTTTATATTAGGTCTATATAGTAAATCGTCTAGTACTAATAGGTATTTAAGTTCTTCTATTTGCTATTATATTAGATTTATCGCTATATTATCTAGAGGACTAATAGATAAAAACACACCTATCGCCTAAAACCCTCCTATAACCCTATTAGTTCTAGCTTAAGTATCTACTAGGGACTCTAAAGGTACTAGGCATAGAGAAGGTTTCTAGCTAAAAATGCTATTATAGCTGCTATAATTTATACCCTCTTTAGGATAGTTATATATTTCCCCCCCTAGCTCTAAGCTTATTATTATTTCTAATAATAATAAGAGTTCGGTAGAGCCCCTATCGCCTAATATAAGGGCCTTATCGTCCCTTTTATATCCTCCCGCCCCTTCTTATATAGGAGTCCTATTATCGGCAGGGGTAATACTAATAAAAACTTCTTTTTCGATAGCTATTACCCCTAAGACCCTATTGGGAGTACTATTAGCTCCCTCCTTATCTGCAATTATGCCTTAGATACCTTTATACGCTAGGAAAATACTGCTTTTACCTACTACTAAATCGTTATATCGGTAGTTACGAAAGAAGTATACTATAGGGGAGTTTTTTATCTAAAGGGATTCTAAGGGATTAAATACTAACGATAGTAAGGAGGTAGAGTATACTTATATCGCCTATATATAGTATACTATAGATACCGGAGAATATATCGTCTATATATAGTCCGGTCGCTCCTAGGTATATATTTAATACCATTAGAAATATAAGATATATATTTAGTATAAGCATATAATATCGATAAATCCCTAATTACAATAGGTAATAAAGCGTATTATCTATATAGTATAAAAGAAATAAAGTATTAAAGAGGCCGCTTATCCGAAGGTAGGAGATATCTTAAGCCGAAAGGCCTATCTTTGCTTTAAGTTTAATATACTATATTATTAATAGGATAAACTATAGGCTATAGCGTAAGAGTATACTATAATGGCCCTTTCTGCGTATACCTTGGCTACTAATATTAATAGGTTAATTCCTATTATGCCTATAACGATTATTATTCCTTTTGCCTCGACTATTAAGTCCTAATAGGCTAGCAGTAACTCTATAGCGCCTATTATATAACTACTCGCGGAGTAACGATAAAATATATAGATTATAGTAGAGGTAATAACTAGCTTCGTATATTAAGTCACCCCTATTATACCTATGCTTTATACTCTGCCTACTTTCTTTTAGTTAGTATCCTCTTTATATACTAGTATAGCCTTACTTTAGGCCCTTATACTAACAATTGTGCTATAAGCTAAAACCGGTTCTATTACTGCCGGCCCGGCATTATAAGTATTTCCCTTTAGACCTATTACGCCTTATTATAAGTACTTAAGCTATACTATACCTAGTTGGTATCTGCCGATTATGCCGCTAATACCGCCGCTATTATTCCTGCCCTACTATTTTATAATCCCCCCCCTTCCCCTATATACCCCCCCACTAAATCCTATAGGGGGGCAGGGGAATGCTAATAAGGGTAAGGGTAGTAAAGGCAGTAGGAATTAAGGAATATAAGAATAGGGCTAGAGTTACTAAAAAATAAAAGATAAATGCCGAAACTTATTAGATTACTTTACTAAAAAGGAAAAGGATTAGTATATTTTTTTTTTTATATTATTAAACGATATTAAGGTTATAAGTCTAAAATCCGATCCTAAGGCTATATAGGTCTATTATATATCCGAATATCCCTTTATTTAGCCTTAAATACCTTTTATACTATTATCTCTAAGAAGTTCTTTAGGGGTTCTTATATAGGTAAATTATATCCTTTTTATTTAATAAGTATATTATAGTTCTACTTCCGATTTTAAGCGTTCTTTATAGCTAAAATCTCTTCTACTTTATATTCTTCGTATAGCTAATTAAAGTCCTAAGGTAGTATAAATAGGGGATTAGGTCGTATATTAATTATTTCCTAATTTAGTAGTAGATTAGAAGCTGCTTATTCGACTAAATTAATATAAAAAACTAGGTAAATACCCTATAGGATATCGAGTCGAATATTAAGCAGGGATAATATAGCTATAACTATATACTTTACCGAGACCTAATCGAGCTTCTTATAAGGCCGGTTTATTTTAATATTGCATAAGGTAAGCTATACCTAATCTTTAACTTAAAAATATTCTATTAGATAGCGCGAATAGTTAATTATATCCTATTGTCTCTACTATATAAAGGTAATAGTAGCTTAGGCTACCTTTTATCTTTCGTAAAGGGTAGCTAAAAATAAGGCGGCCTGCCCTTTTAAGGTCGTTAAACTTAATATTATATCTAGAGGCGATATAACTATTAGAATATTAAATCTATTAAAGAGCCAATTAGGATTAAAACCAATTATTAATAATATCCAGTTATTTAATACTAATTGATATACCGTAAGGTATTTTAGCTAATTATATTAGTTAAAAGAGATTATAATATATAAGATAGCTTAGACCTTTTAGTTTATCTATTCTATACCGCTATCGGTCTAAAGGTAATATATAATCGAGAGGAGTTATTCGGTCCTAACTAAATTATAAAGTATAATCTAAAATTATCCTACTTAATTAGATTTTTAATCGCTAATAATTTCTTTAGGGAACCTATAGAAATACTACTAGCACTATTAGAACCATTTAGTATAATTTTCTACTTTTATAGAGTATATTGCCTTAAGCTAGATATACTTCGATAGGCAATTAGTAATAACTATAAGGAATCGCAGGTCGGATGTATTATATATAGGCAGATCTATTATAAAATCGATAGAAATCTGCGATTAAAATCGGTCTAAAATAGGTAATAGCTATAATAGACCCTAGCGTAATTATCGGCTCTTATATGCCCTACGGTATTAGCAATTTTAGATATATCTTACTACCGCTAAAGATATATTATCGAAGTAGTAATTTCGATATAATAGCTAGAATATAATATTCTTCTTTAGATAGCCTATAGTAGGTAATTTATAGTATTACTATATAACTATAGTAATTAGGGGTTTAAAAGAAGGGAGCTATATCTACCCCTAATAGAAAAGCACGCTATAAGCATTTAGGGTATAATTTATAATTTATTCCCTTATTAAAGCCTTAGTTAGAAAATATCTTTTGCCTTTTATTACTACTACCTAGTATACTTTATATATTTTATCTTCAGCTATAGCTTAATCCTAAAGCGCCTAAAGGTAAGAGTTAGCGAAAATATATAAGCTATTAGGTAAGCTAAATCCTAAAGGTATAGTTATAAGAATTAGTTTAGTAGTTAAATCTAGGTAGAGTATTAAAATCGATAGCGGTTTTAAGATCTAGCTAATCCTTAGTATTACGCTATTAGCTTCTTATTCCTATCGAGATAAAGCATTAGGGCATTAAGCCTACGACCTTAGCTTATACTAAAGATAGAAATTAAAAAATATTAGTATTTCGGCCTATCTAGCCTATTATTCTAATATCTTATAGGGTTAAGTAAAGTACTTTAGATTCTTATAGTCTATAAGAATAATAAATAGGGAGGCCACTAATCGGAATTTAGCTAACTATACCTTAAGATAAGAGATAATAGTAAGAAGCTCTTTATTATAAATTATATAATTCTATTTGGTATCTATTAGGCATATAGAATAGTATATAATAGGGTAAAAGATTTTATCCTCCTTAATTTAAAAGAGGTAGCTACTAAAAGTGGTACTAAAGCTATCTACTTTAAGAATTATCTCTTTATTAGGGTCCTATTAAGCGAGAACTAGGTATAAAATAAAGTAATACTTAAGCGCTTAAAATGCCTCCTCTTCTTTATCTAACTATTAAAAGGGAATGCCCTTTTTTATTAACTTAATTAAAGGTTCGGCGAATTAAGAGAAGTTAAAAATAAAATTATAATAAAAATTTATAAAGCTAAAGAAGCTTTAGACCCCCTTTAGTTTTATAGGGGCTTTTTAGTTTTAGATAGCCTTAATCTTTTCGGGGTTTAAATAGATCTCTTTTCCTACTATTATAATATAACCTAGATATTAGACCTTTATTATAGTAAAATTATACTTGTCTAAATCTAAATTAAAATTAGCATCTTAAAGTCATTAGAATATATCCTTAATACATCCTATATAATCCTCTTTTAATCCTAAGGTATAAATAAAGATATTATTAAGGTATACAATTGCAAAATCCCTAAATATATTTCTTAAGGCCCTATTAATATATTATTAGAATATTATAGGGGCTCTAGTAAGGCTAAAAGATATAATAAGCTACTTAAAGAGGCCAAATCGCATACGAAATATAGTAAGGTATTTATCGCCTTCTGCAATATAGATTTTATAGAATACTATATATATATCGATTTTAGTAAACTATTTTACTTAGGATAATAATCGTAAGGTCTTTTTAATTAGTAAAAGGGGGTATTAGTCTTAAGCTATAACTTTATTTAGGGCTTAGTAATTAATATAAAAATACTACCCTTTATTCCCCTTTTTAGCTAAAAGGACTAAAGCTACTATTAATAAAGAGCTCGCCTAAATCTATCTCTTATCTATAAGGTTAATTACCTATCTCTAAACCTTAAGAAGCTAGTCTTATAATATATTATATAATAGGCCCTAAGGTAAGTTTAGTATATTTCTATTTAGGGCTTTCTTAAGCCGAATATAATAGTCTAATATACTTTAGTATAAAGGAAGGCTAAAGGCCTTTTCTTTATTAAATAGATCGCTAAATTTCTATAATTCTAGGGGTAATACCTATAGCTTCTATAGGGATAATATAAGGTCTTAATATAGTAGAAGCATAATATAGAGAATATATATTATCTTTTATAGGCTTATAGTAATAAAAGAGGTTAATTAGTCTTTAGAATGCTTTACCTATTAGAGTATACTATAGAAGACCGAATTAAGAATATTAATTATAATAAGGCTAGACTATTATACTATTAATTCTTAGATAATAAGATTACCTACCGCTCTAATCTATATTTAATATTATTTCGCTTATAATATAATATTATAGTATTCTATCTAAGGGAGACCTAAGATAATATTATAGGTAAAGCCTAGGATTATATAAAGTATAACTATAGAAGGCTAGCTATTAATATTAATATCTATACGAATAATATATATAATAAAGGAAGTCGCTTCCTTATATTCCCCTAAATAGCTTTAAATCTCTACTGCTATTCCGATTTTCCTATATTATAGTAGGCGGATAGATTAGAGACCTAACTATTATACTATTTTTTCGCTTATAGCGCTATAGTAATTATAACCTAAGTCGATTAAGGTATTAATAAAAGTATAAGATTTATATAATATTAGTATTAAAAAAGGGTGCCTATCTATATATTCTATAATCTCTTTTATCTCTTTTATATAAAGTCCTTTTCGTAATTAATTAAGGTTCTAAGTATATACTTTAAGCCCTTTCGCGAGATTAAACTTAAAGGCTAATCTTTTCCCTAAGAATTATTACTATTATCCTTTTTAGCAGCCTAAGAGTCTATTATAGCTACTTTAACTATTTTTAGTCTATAAGCCTTTTATAAACGATATTTCTATATATAGTAGGTAGAAGCACTATAACGAAAGTATAGATCCTTCTCCTATTACTTATTAAAGACCTTTTATAAAACCCATTCGGCTATATATTACTTACTTTTTAAAGCAAACTAGTTAATACCTATTATCTATATATTACCCTTTGCATCTTAATTATTATTTTATCGGTCGTAAGGAGGACTAAAGTAGCACCTAATTATTATACTAATCTTAAGGTTAATAGCAATCTAATAATAGTAGTTAACTACTAGGTAGTAATTATTATAGGAGATCCTAAGTCTAATAATCTTATCGGCTATCCTAGCATTTAATATAGAGTAAAAGTATTCGAGTTTTACTTCTTTAGGCTAATTAATTCCTCCTATAAATACTAGCTTTTCTTTAAATTAGACGAAAAAGGTAGCAAAAGGTTCTTTAAGGCCTTAGCATAAAGAGTACTTAAATTTAATAATTATATAGTCTTATTAATGCAAATCCTTAAAGAGATATTAGAAGTATTTAAAGAATTTTATTATATTATAATTATAGGCCTTACTATTCTCAAAAAAGGCTGCAATTTATAATTAAACTATAGAAGATAAATTCTAGAAGATAAATATCTATTATATCTTTTCGTCCCTAATAAAGTCCTTATCGACCTTAAGCTTATATTGCATAAAGGTTCGCTAGGCTATAAATATTATCTTTTTGCTATTAAAAGGGTCCCCCATCGGGATCGGCTTATATTTAGGTTAGGTATAAGCTGCATTAAGAGTAGTAGGGGGGATAGGTCCGCCCTATTATATCACCGGGACTAGTTAGTATTCCGGTTAGGATTTATTTGCCTACTCTACAAGATATGCCTATAAAGAGTTTATCTACGATTAAATCTATTATATTCCCTTAGAAAGTTACTGCATTTAGGTATATATATTATATTGGGGGCGCTACTACCCTATACCGTCTGCCCCTATTTTATTAGGCGTATTTATTTCGATATCGTGTAACGCTTATATTATTGGTTCTATAATATAGAGTTATAATAGTAAGGCTGAGAGAGTCTATTTAAATATGAAGGACTAGCCCTAGGGCGGCTGCGAATAGGCGTTAATAATATATATTAAATAGACTAAAGAGGAAGGAAAAGGATCTAAGTAGGAACCTTCTATTTAGTCTATTTATATCCCGATTATAATACGTATCGGAGTCCTAGTATAGTCCCGTGACTCCGTCTATTGCCCTTCTTAGGCTAGACGCGGGCGCAGCCCGAGTCCTAGCCATATTGTGGCGCGGGCGTAGCCCGAGCCTGTGATATTTCTATAACTTTTTTTAGGTTAGTAGTTATAATAAGGTTTAAGTTTAAAGTAGGGTCGGTTCAATTAATATATTTAATACTATCAACTAGGCTAATAATAGCATTCTATATATTTTTTAGTATAGCTACTGGGATATAGTCTACGATCTTTTAGTAATACTATTTAAGTAATTTAGTTTCTTTTTAGATTCCTATATTATTTTATACGGTATTGCCGCTAATTCGTCTATAATTATTGTTAGCGATAGTAATATAGTGGTTATGGTTACTTGACTTAAGTCTACCCTTATTTCCTCTGTCTATATCTATAATTTCTGCCGCCTCGACCGGGCCTTCCTCCTAGTGCTGATGCGCTATCAGCGGATAGGGTAAGATAAGGTAAGGAATTAATCTAGTAACTTTTTGAATATTTTAGGGGTATATTCGCGCCAGTACTAAGATGCACTATTATTATACCGGGCCTTTTTTTTTACTATTTTCAAATACAATTATCTTATAAGTATTAAAGCTTTTGCTAAAAAACATTTGTATACACTCACTATATAAGTTATGCAAGTAGATTCTAGGTGAGTTGCCAGAACTGTAGTCAAAACCTACCTCTACCTCGGTAGCTAAGCTAACATGTCCCGCCAAACTGGTTTCTGGTGACATCTCGTTATCTCTGAGGTAGCATTAAGGAAATCTTAACAGGCTGACTTGGCTCTGGAATACAGGTTGCCAACGGGAAATTCATTAGCGATGGGCCCCAACCACCTCGCCCGCCGAGCAAAGCACGGGTCACCCGAGGTGGGGTCCCCAGCTGGCCCAGAGCAACGGGCAATAGGTTTCTAAGAGTAAATTTCGAACAAACAAACCATCATCCTCCTGCATGGCAATATCGTCCGAACTGACAGCCGATTGCCGTACTTATCTAGAGCATACGGAGCAAACAAGGCGAAGAAAATTTTCAGTGGTACTATACCGCAAATATCAAGCCTCGCTAGAATTTCCCAAGATGACAGAGGCACTGAACGAGCAACTTCTAGGACCTGACCTGGCCTCAGATGTGACAGCAGTTGCATACCTGGAGTACCTCGCTGGACAGCCAGTGGATTCTCTCCGCAACTTCGAGCCTCAGAATTTATCGCATGCCTTATATTTACTATTGCGATCCGTGCAATCTCTATCTAAAAAGTCTTATGAATTCATCGTCGATTCGGCAACCGACCACACGTCATTGGAACAATTGCTGCCAATATTGAGGACGAGGTCGAACGATTTAATGCATTTAGTGCCGCGCATTGACCAAGAGGCAGAGCGTTTCTCTAATGGCTTTAGCAAAGTCAGCGATAATATCATCAACAAGCGGAAACAGGCATTGCGTCAGCTACACAACTCAGGGCGGCTCGTGGATTTGATGGGGCTTCCAGCACTGTTGAAGTCAGCCATCAAGTCCAATGCCGCCGCCAATTATTCATCTGCACTGGATATATACGCACATGCCCATCGACTGGCATCCCTATATCCGACATCATCACTTGTCATATCCGTGACAAACGAAGCAACCACTGCACTTAAACAGATGGCTGAAGATCTAATGGCTTCATTAAAGACAACAAATTTAAAACTTGCATCGGGCCTACGTACAGTAGGCTGGCTCAAGCGTATCATCCCGGTTCTTGTCTCCGAGACTTCTATGGAACAAGCGCTACCCGCAATTTTCCTCGTGTGCCGCCTTAACGCACTTATTTTAACACTAGATGCCCTGCATCCTCTTAAAGAGTTGGCAGATAAAGAAGGCGTGCGTCATACAACTTATGTGTCCCAAATGTGGTCTGGTGGTCAACATACAGAGAGATATCTGAAGCGCTTTATTGAGGTATTTCGTGAGCATAGTTTCAGCTTGGTCTCAGTATCTAAAAGTGTGGATGCGAGCTTTGCAAATTCAAGCGGTCTAAAAGACAATGTTCTCTACCCTTTCCCCCCTATATTAGCCTGCTTTCCACTGCATATGGTAGGGCTCCTACTAGATACCCTGCAATTGTATCTACCTAATATTAAGGACAAGACCTCTCGGGAGAGTATCTTCACCCAATTACTTTACTGTGCAGGAAGCCTAGGAAGACTCGGCGTTGATTTTGGAATGCTTCTATCTGTAATCGGAATGAACGAATGGATAGGCATAGTGAAACGACACCGACTCCTCGCTGGTCGGCTCGAATCTGTAATTGGTGATTACCGTGGCAATCAATCTTTTTAAGGGTGCTTTTTAGTGATGAGTGAGTCTTGGCTTTTGTAGATAAAGTGAAATAACTTAAGCAAGAAATAAAAAATTTCAGTGCATAAAGTTCTTATAGGGATGCAGGCGGAGGAAGTAGTGCAGCTGACGACCGAGCGTGCAAGCGTTTTCAGGAAATTTTTTTTTATCACCAACGTGATCTTCAGCCTTTTTGAAATAGTGGCTCCTTATTAACCAACATATTGCGCTTCTTTATTTGATCGCCCAGTCTACTACATTTTGTGCTTCAAATTGGTCAATAAACGATAAACGTCAATGGGTTTTTTTTTTTTCAAACTTGAGACAGCATTTCCAAAATTTTCTTCAGGTAATGGCATGCTATTCTTGCTAGTAAAATTTTCAATCCGGGGCTACTAAGTAGTCTTCAAAAAAAAAAAGTAAATTTAGCGCACACTGAGGGCTGTTTTTTCCACTGAAAGAGACAAAAGCCCTGCAATATCAAATGCAAAATACAGACGAATAAAAAGCCTAATAATAATGTATTTTATTAAATCGCCTGAATATTGACTTCATACAAATAAAACAACTTGAATGGATAATGATGTGTTTAATTAAATCGCCTGAATCTTTTCAATTGCTAAATGAGGATAGGAAAGAATCGTTACTCTGAAATTCATCAATCAACTTACTACCCACCCAAGAATTTTCACTTCACGTTAAAGATTTAGTCCGATCTGCTCGGGAGGGGGTGGAGCGGTGGTTGCTCACCAGTGTTTTCGGCGCCCATTGTAGTAATAATATATAATCGTAGCGCTCGTTCGTGAGTATACCCGCCCAGGTCGCGACAGCTTTCTTACGAAGCCTGCCCTCTAGGATATCGTGACAACCTTTTAGTTACTCGAAGATTAAAACGCTATATTTTACAAAATCTCTTAAAATTCTTGAAATGTCTCTTTCAAACGAGGCACTATATAAGGTCAGTTATAAGAACTTTTTATTTTCAACATAAATAATAGTTAATTGATATCCTTGGTATTAAGCTCGCGCGAGAAATTGAAATACAAGCCGTAGCTGCACAGCAACAGATTAGTCTTGCTCGCTCTCAGATATCTGCGAAACAGCGGGAACAACGTTTAGTGCGTTTAACACTAGGGGAGATAGATAGTCTATCCGAGGGAGCAGTTGTCTATGAGGGTGTTGGAAAGATGTGAGTTTTTTTTATTCAGAGCAAGTCAAATTTCGGGAGACTGACTGGACTGGATTTAGGTTTGCGTTATTATCATTGCCAGCTCTGCGGCAGAAGCTTGAGGGCCAGACAAATGAATTGGATTCGGATATAAAAAGGCTGAATCAACGTCTCTTATATTTGGAAACGACCCATAAAAACAGTCGTGACCATATCGAACAGATGTTGCGAACTTGTTAATATACTAGGTCCGATGCCGCCGAATCTGTCGACGTTCTGGGCATGGGGAAAGCGGAGGAGCTAGGCGGATGAATATTAGCCCCCTTCTGTTATTATATTGCAATAGATCTACTATAGTAAATGCCTGCTGCGACAGAAAGCTGGATAAGAGCTCCTGCAATGGATGGCTACGTAGTTCGCTGTGGCATATGTCCTTTCATTAAATAGTAGTATATAATCATCATATGCTGAGTTGTGAGGTAGGGTTGCTTACACATGTCTGTTAGGCATATGTCATATCAGAAAGGTTCAGGTGCTATGGCCTTGGTGCTGGTTAGTTGAAACTCAACAGTTTCTGTTTTTATCGGCTCTTACCCAATCATTATAACTACCTTCTCCTATTATCCAATGCATGCAATTGCTTGATATTCAGAATAATATATAGCGGCGGCTTTCGCCGGTTTTTCATGTAAATATATAAGGACCTTTACCCGCTCCTCGCTTACATGCCCCACTCTATGCGATAAAATAATTGACAGGTCCCACGCTAAATGGTCTTGCTCCGCCCCTACGAGGTGTCTAAGACGACAACCCCCGCTTCTCACTTCTGTCAGAGGCCCTCAACTAATATAGCGTGCTTACATACCTCCTAGGTACTCCGATAGAAATACAGACTCATCCTCTATATTCTAATTTATCATAACTTCGAATTTGATTGCAGAGTCGAGTGCTCGATAGAACTTTGAAATTCGTGCTGTGGTGGTAGACACTAGCTACAAGGTACCCTAAGCTATGAGCTGCTATTCGGACGACGAAGACGTCGATGTGCGCATTCGCCATCACATTTACCCTCCTAGGCCTACTCGACATATTGAGCGCCCTAGAAGCTACTATGGCACGCCTGTTGGTCCTACTTATCTGCTACCGGAACAACATACAACAGTCGTGGCGCGTGCTCGGTCCCGTGATAGATATCGGGATCGTAATATCAGTCCCGCAAGCCCTGCCTTAGCGCCAGCACATCCCGTGATAATCAACAACCGAATCTATAATGATTACTCGTCCGACGACGAAGCGGACTATCGGCGACGCCCTCAAGTCGTTCATTACCGCCGGGATTCTGGTTCCAGGTCCCGGTCTCGATCTCATCTAACTCGAGATGAATGGGAAGCCGAATTGGCGCGCCGTGAGCTTGAAAGACTTCGCCTAGAAAATTCAAAAAGCAATGAAGAACGTCGCATAGCAAAGGAGGCACGAGATAAGGCAGATCTTCATCGCGCTAAACTTGAACTTGATGAAATTAGGCAACGCGAGGCAAGAGCTGAAGATGAGAAACGCATCAAGAGAGAGTTAGAGTTGAAACGGCTTAAGGAGGAGGAGCAGGCAGCTGAGGAAAATAAGCGCCGTGAGAAGGAAGCTGCAGAAGCAGTGGAGCGCTATAAAAAGACAGAGGCTGATCGTCTGGCCAAGGAGGAAATACGCAAGGCCCAGGAGGAGAAAGAATACAAGCGCAGGTTGCAAGAGGATTTGCTTAAGTCTGGGCTAGACGAGAAGGCCATCACAGCAATCCTGGACGAAAAAAAAGTCCCAGAGGCCTCAGAGAGTGGTCAACGCCAAACGTATACACGTATGGCTCGTCGGCATCTTTCTATCGAGACCTTGCGTGTCTTTCAAGTCGACTTTGACATCGATACCGTAAGTTACTCATCGGTCATGTTTCTATCGAGTTTCTTTCCTAACAGTCGGGAAACAGGATCCGGAATACGTACTGATAAAACGTTGGGTTCCTGAATGGGAGCAGGATCAATTCTGGAATCACACGAAGTATGTCCGTGAAAAACGAAGAAGCACGTTATTGATTGAAGAGAAATCAAATCGCCGTCTGGAACCTCAGTTTGAGTGGGTTCGAAAGAAGCATGATCGAAAGAGGAGCAAGTCGCCCGGTGCTCTTATTATGTATTTGGCGGGCGCTAAGCCTGCCTAGTTGTGCCGATGTCTCCCCATTTAAGGTGCTTTTTATGTTATTATGGCAGCCGAAATTTGCTCTTACTTCATTCGCACTTTGTTGAACCCTGAAAGGCCGTATTTATGCAGGGTCGGGTTAGCAAGCACCCTATCTCGTGTATCAAGCACTCAACCTGTGGCAGAAGTGGCTAGCGACAGCGATTACCGGCGGCCCCTGGTGGTTTTTATGATATACTAGGTAGTATTTGTCTGAAAAGTGCTCGCTACGCGAGACCATGACATAGACTACAACAGATAAGTTAATTAAAGCTGATCATGAACTAATTTCCTCTTCTCCATCATTATGCGCCATTTTATTTGGCGTTTTTTCCGGCTGTGAAATCAGCTTCAATTTAATATGTACGGCAATGATTTTAAAAATCGCGATATGCAAGCCTCAAGGGCGGACTATCTTAAATATTGTTTAGGATCAGTGGAGTTTCCGACGGCGGAATCTGGGTACCTCTAGCCGTAGGTTGGGTGCTTAATACACCAGGTCACGTGGTTATTAACTCGACCCATTGTGGTGGTGTATTTACAGTTCGCCCACGCGAGAAGTAGTAAATACAATCCGTCCATCGACATTTAGTATCCCGTAAACAAGGACCATGGATGTATTAAATCAGTATTATCGAGTCAGCGTGTTTACTAATCGGCGCATTCATAGTTAGCTGTATAAAGGAAAATTGAATCTTATTAGAGTTATGAGCTAGTTTCGTTAGTCTCAGCTATATCCATGCGTTAGCCGCATTTATGCTATTAGATCATAACATCTCCTTTTACTAACTCATATGCCTGCGTATCCTATTACGCGGCCCTTGCCTGTATAACCCGCCCTGTGCGATAGTATCAACCCATACTGATAGATACATAGGAGGTACTTGATTAGGCGAAATTTCTTATATATCACACGAAGACTTATTATTGAAGACCCACCTGCTCTATTACATAATCCAAATCGGGTCTATTAGCTAAGGCTCCGTACCTTTGCTGTAAGGTTCATTATGCTATCTGATAAGATAACGGAAAAAAAAGTAATCGACATACTCTGTAGAAGAACGAACTTATTACTATCCAAGCTAAGCTCAAAAGACGTTTCACAACACTGTCACTTAAAGCTTAATTAGCCATCAATATGCCTTCGTCCACTAAAGAAAGCCGCAAGAGAAAGGATTCCGTGGTTGACTCATGCTCCGACAATGACTTCGACGGAAGCATGCTAGAAGGGGTGCTGTCACGGAGTGAGGACGGAAGCAGTGAGTCCGACGACCCTGCATTCGACAGCGACGAGAGTATGGATGACTCTGCGAGCAACGAAGATAAGGATACGACTGGTTTTTACGACAAGCTACCTCTCAGTGCAAAGGCTGGCCCTAAGATGGGCGTAGATTCTCGGCTATCGTATCGTACGGTCACCGATGCCAACGGTGGTGAACGATATGAATATGCTGAAATCGATCCCGTCTACGATAGTGATGATACAGACGCTCAGGGCCAAACTAACACCATCGGGAATATCCCTCTTTCTTTCTATGATTCATATCCCCATATTGGTTATGATATTAACGGCAAGAAGATCATGCGACCAGCGACTGGAGAAGCCCTTGATGCTCTTCTTGATAGCATTGAGCTGCCAAAAGGGTGGACTGGCTTGCTGGACCCAGAGACAGGCAAACCGTTGAACCTTAACCATGAAGAACTGGAATTGCTTCGTCGACTTCAAATGGGGGAGGTCCCTGAAGCAAGTTATGATCCATACCCGGTACGTTCCTGAAGTTTACATGTGAATTTTTTTTTATCTAAATTAATTGTATAGGATATGGTCCCATATTTTACTGGTGCCGAGGAACGAATGCCACTTAGTGCTGCACCTGAGCCAAAGAGGCGATTTGTGCCATCCAAATATGAAGCCAAGAGAGTTGCCCAGCTCGTCCGAGCTATCAAGGAGGGTCGTATCCTACCATACAAGCCCACAGAAGAAATGGACGAAGTACAGCATAAAGAAAAATATTACGACATATGGACCAACGAAGAATATAAGGAACCACATGTTATGAATATACCAGCACCGAAATTGGCACCTCCGGGCTACGATCTGAGTTACAATCCCCCGCCAGAGTTCTTGCCTACAGCAGAGGAAAGGATATCTTGGGAGGAAACCGATCCCGAGGATCGGGAGAAGGAATACCTCCCATTTCAATTTGATTCCTTACGAAAGGTTCCCGGCTACGACCAGTTAGTCAAAGAACGGTTCGAACGTTGCCTGGACCTATATCTAGCCCCCCGGGTTCGAAAAAATAGGCTCAACATTGATCCTAATTCCCTACTACCGCAACTCCCGCGTCCCGAGGAACTGAAGCCTTTTCCGACTTTGTGTCAGACCATCTTCAGAGGCCACGTAGGACGCGTACGATCTGTGGCGTTTAGTCCGGATGGAGAATGGATTGCGTCTGGGGGAGACGACGGGTGTGTGAGAGTGTGGGCAGTCAATGGTCACCAAGGATGGATGGTGAGGCTCAGTGCCGATGAAGCTGTCAATACTATCAGATGGCGACCCAACAAAGAGACATTCGTCCTCGCAGCTGTTACTGGAGAGGACCTGTTCTTCATGGTGCCCCCACTCTGTAATGATGCCGTAGATAAGGCGAGTCGAGCTGTTCTTGATGCTGGATTTGGATGCGCATCAAACTCTACTCATCACGCCTCGGCTGGTGATAGTACAGCCAGGGAAACGTCGGCGAAGTGGTCAAGACCTGGATCTAAGCTTGAGGACTTGGGTGTCCTGCTAAAAGCTACCGTCAAATCTACCATCAAGTCAATGCAATGGCATAGGCGCGGCGATTTTTTCTGTACAGTGTCTCCAACGGGACAGCGAAGTTCCGTCATCATTCATACGCTCTCTCGGCACTTGAGCCAAATACCCTTTCGCCGACTTCATGGCCTGGCACAATCAGCTCATTTTCATCCGTCTCGACCGCTTTTCTTCGTCACCACACAGCGAATGATACGGTGCTACGACCTGCAAAGACAAGAACTCGTGAAAGTCCTCCAACCAGGGGCGCGATGGATATCATCCTTCGATATTCACTCTGGCGGAGATAATCTTATTGTGGGATCTTATGACCGCCGCTTGCTGTGGCATGATTTAGATCTCTCCGACAGACCATACAAGACCATGAGGTTCCACTCCGAGGCTATTCGGGCCGTCAAGTATCATAGAGGACTCCCGCTTTTCGCTGACGCCAGCGACGACGGCTCCTTGCAGATATTTCACGGTAAGGTGGTTAATGACCTGATGGAAAACGCCACTATTGTACCAGTGAAAATGTTGAGGGGACACTCTGTCATTAACAGGCTAGGTGTTATGGATGTCGACTGGCATCCTCGACACCCATGGTGCGTAAGTGCTGGAGCTGATGGAACTTGTAGGCTATGGACTTAAGGGTAGCTACACATGTTGGCTGGGGCTTTGATCCAAAGGGCGTTTTTTCAATCACTTATGGGTTTTGGTGATAATCACAGTTGACCTATTTAGTTACATCGAGCGATTCCAGCCAGTGTGAGTGTTCGGATAGTTAACTGTAATTGCTGTCGCTGATTTTGACGACGGCGTCTTGGTTTCTTGGAAAAATGTCTCCTTAAAGACTTGCTTGACGGTAGCTTGTTCGCAACAATATTTAGGAGTCGGCTTCTGTCAAATCCGTAGGTAACTATTTCGAATCGGACCAAAAAATTCAAGAATTTCGAAACTGTCATACTCCCCCCCCTAGAAGGAGGCGACACCATACTACACTGGGCAGCAGTAGCCAACCTACAACTCTTTTCTCACATTCCGACCTTCTTGTGTCGCAACTTCGCTTCCAAGTCTCAGTTGGTCAATTGCCCACCTCCACCCTTGTGCTGCCGCAGCCCCCAAGCGCGCAAACACGGTCCCTGTTGGTGACGACGTTCCATACTTGAAGTACGTGGAATGCTTACGAGCCAACGCCTTCAATTCCTCCAGTTTGGAACCCTGGGGTACCGGTACGCCATAGCTATCCAAAAACGCCTTAAGTTCAGACTCCGTCCATGTCTCGAATGCTTGGTTTTGTGCGGACGCAGTGGCCGATGCCAAATAACTTGTAGCGGAGGCAAATTTATCTCCACCAGCGCTCGAGGCTGATGAGTAGGCAGAGGCGGCTGCCTTCGCAAGCTCCTCCCTAGTAGCATCACGCTTCGCTGCTACTTTCTTGGCTGTGTCGTCACCGTTCTTTTGAATGTATGCCTTCAAATTCCCATAGCTGAAGTCATCAAAGGTCCAGGCCTGCCTACCCGATGCCGCCTTATGAGAATTCTTGCGCACAATTGCCCTCAAACTGTCCGTGGTCGACCCGTGCGGCACAGGAATGCCTCGTGCATCCAAGTATGATTTCAGACGAGACTCAGACCAAGTCTCTATAGCCCGGTTAAACGCATCTTCCACCGCCAAAGATACGCTGTCAGTTGCCTTGGCGAACTCGTTCCTGGCGTTTGACGTAGCAGCACCAAGTGCGGACGTTGCTTTGGCTTGGATGTTGTCCCCTAGAAAATCAGCTCGATGCTTGCGAACCAGGGCTCGAAGTTCATTCTCCTTCGTGCCTTGAGGAACAGGAATGTTATTCTTGTCGCAAAATTCTTTCAGTTTTGAATCACTCCATGCATCAATAATGACATCGGTAAGAGAGGCATAGGCTGCCTGGGCACTGGTGCTTGCGCTCGTAGCCTCATGTTTCGCCTTGAGATACGCTAACCTAGAATTGCGGCGAACTGCGGCGAGGAGCTTGTCGCGAGTTGTAGGTTGAGGGACAGGAATACCGTATTTATCAAGCCAGGCCTTCAACTCCGACTCGCTCCAAGTTTGGTAGAGCCAATCACCAGGGTACGCTGCGGTTTCTCCTGTTTTTTTCGCAGCTGCTTCATATGCAAGACGAGCCTTTTGTAAGAGGGTATCCCGATGATGAGGTTGCGGCACTACACGAGATGAAGCCGTCAGTGACCAAAGAAAGCTTCAGTAAATACATGGTGGGCAATTGCCACGATCAAACCACATCGCGACTGATCACTGCAGAAAGTGCAGGTTCCGATCCGCAGTTCCCGCAGTTTTTGTGCTTAAGGTCCAAAAACTATAAATCCATACCTGGGATGCCATGCTTATCGCAGAAAGCTTTCAACTGGCTTTCGGACCACGTATCCAGAATCCAATCTTTGGCGTTGACCCATGCTTGCTGTGCAGCGTCTTCGGTTTCGTACCAGTTGGCTTTAACCTGTGAAACTAGACTTTCCTTGGAGTTTTCGGCGCTCGTCTTGACATCATGCCCTCTCTCTCGTAAATAAGAGCTTAATTCGCCTGTCTCCCATAGTTTGTACGGCTCCACGATAGCATCGTTCCAACGGTTTTGAACAAGCATCAACAAATCTTTGCGATCCGATGCCTTGGGATATGGAATACCATGATCAGAGAGCCATCGCTCTAATTCGGTTTGGTGCCATTTATTGTACACTGAGGTTTTTTTTTTTTTTAAATCATGTCAGTTTCTTTGCTCCTCAACAGGATAATTACTGGGAAGGTGCAGGAAATAGAAAGTATAGTCGAGCGGAAGAGACGGTGAACAAACCGGCCTTGGTCCCAGGAAACCAGCTGCTTGCGACTGTTCCAGAAATGGCTATGCCGGCCGTGATAATAAGCCCGATGTACTTCATTGTGCTGTCCAGCTGTAGAAGACTATGAAGAGAGCTGCGGGATGGAAATAGAAATTTGTCGTGTATCTGTTACACAAGGCTGCGGGTTTAGGTATGGGCGAAGGGGCCTAGTATAAGATATGCAAGGACCAGGAGAGTCGAACGTGTAATGTTTTTCGGTAAGACACTTGTATGTCAGGATAAAGTTGAACGCTCATAGAGTAGGTTACGGAGGGGGGATTTGATAAAGAAGTCAGTAGCTCGACCGAATCTTTTCTGTAGTAAGTAAGCATCGATCTATTGACGTCCTGCCTTATTTGATGACGACGTTGGCCACCACTTAAGGACGCAGTTGACCTGGGATGGAAAGACCGGGACTGGCGTGTCTATAACGTCATCATGATTTTTTTTCTTTTTCTCGGTGAATGGAACTGGATCAGGTCGAATGAGCGGGGTTTCACTTGCAAGCAACCACCATCACAGCAAAGTAGGCTGCAACAATGAACAATAAATCGAACCGTACCAATCTCAGGTGGCTGCTTCTCGGAAATCGCTACTTGCAAAGGGCTTTCCTCTCTTTGCTGGTAGCTCATCGCCTGTAGTCCCTTCCTTGCGCAATTACCCAGATAGTGACAGAATCACGCTAGTCGCTTCATGCCAGCTTGCCAAGGAGACGCGCAGAAAAGCGCGGTAACTGCTCCGGAGCTAGTTACTCGTGAGATTAATTGGATGTGCTCCTGCCACGATGACGTCAAGTGACGACAGGTCCCCACTGCAAAGGTACTAGTGACTGCTGGCCCGTGCTCACTTTCCCTCAGGCAGCAAGTAGGATAGGTACCTAGGTACCTGGTAGGTAGGTAGGTACCTAGGTAGTGAACTGTCATGGGAGGGAGCAAAATTTCCGGTCCAATAGAACCTATAGCTCTATGTACATAGTAGCAGTCAGAAGTAAAATTAGGGGCCGCAGTTATTTACCATGCACCCATCCAACGGATCAGGAAACAGGCACGGCCAATTAACCTTAAGCAGGAATACTACCAATGTGCTGTATTTTCTTTGTACGCTCTGGCGATCGACCCATAAATCCATAACCAGAAGCGGGTTACTGATACAACGTGACATCTAATCCCCATGACCGCTAGTTTACTTGCTTCCCATACATCATGATGGCACAGCCATTGTTTATAAAATGAGAGATTTTGACAGGGAAGCGAGGGGCATTTTCTCTAAGCGTAGAAGTTGACAGTCTGGATCATATAAATTAGCGCCCGTACTTTATCGACATAGTAATATTTATATATTGTGGTACTTACATCCTTCTTCTTGGCTTGTACCTCGGCTATGGCATCAACATAATGCTCATGGCCAATTTTGTTCTTGCCTGAGCGCAAGGCAATCATACCAGCTTCGACGCAGACAGCCTTCAACATGGCTCCGCCGAATTCATCGGTACTCCTTGCTAGCTCTCCCCAGTTGACGCCTGGGTCTACCTTCATCTTGCGAGAGTGGATTTTGAGAATCTGGGCTCGAGCTTCTTCGTTGGGTAACGGAAATTCGATTTTCCGGTCAAGACGGCCGGATCGAAGTAAAGCTGGATCAAGGACATCGACGCGATTTGTTGCGGCCAGGACCTTGATGCGATCGTCTGAAGCGAAGCCATCTAATTGGTTGAGAAGTTCTAACATGGTTCTCTGCACCTCGCGGTCACCGCTCTTCTCGCTGTCGAATCGTTTTGTACCAACAGCATCCAGCTCATCGATGAATATGATTGCTGGTGCCTTCTCTTTTGCCAAGGCAAAGCAATCTCGGACTAGTTTAGCTCCATCTCCGATAAACATCTGGACAAGTTGAGGTCCAGCTAACTTCAAGAAAGTTGCGTCGGTCTGTGCCGCACAAGCTCTGGCAAGCAGTGTTTTTCCGGTGCCTGGAGGTCCATACATGAGGGCTCCTTATGACCGCGTGTTAGCTAATAAAATCGCACTAATTCGCTCTCTTCAACGCTAAAAGCTTTGGTAGGTTTGGTCAAGTCTTCTCGCACCTTTAGGGGCCTTAATGCCTATTTTCTTGAACCTATCCGCTTCCTTCATTGGCCAGACTATTGCTTCGACCAACTCTTCGATCTGCTTGTCGAGTCCGCCTACATCTGTATATTGCTCTGTGGGCTTTTCATCCACCTCCATAGCCTTGACCCTACTGTCGTATTCGGCTGGCAAGGAGTCCAAAATTAGATAGGAATCTTTGTTAACACCTATAAGATCGCCAGGTTTAAGCTTGTCGGAGTCCACCAACCCGATCAGAGGTAAGAAGATGGTTTGACGAGTTGAAGTCTTTATCACAGCAGATTTCCCCACCCGAGTCGCATCAAGGTCAATGTTCGCTCCCTCTTCAGACGATTCAGCGGTAGGGTCGAGGTCTAGCAGTTCTACCACATTACCCACTAGATATGGGAGCTGCCTGGAGAGTCGATCAGAATATATTCATTCATATTACATGTAGACTATGCCTGTAACGAGTCATACCTGTTGTTTGCTATTTTGTCCATGTTATCTTTGATTTTCTCCCCCATTGCTGCCTTTTCATGCGATAGCCTTGAGAGTTCGCTCTTCATGATCCGGGAATCGTTTTCTAACAGTCGTCTGCGAGTGAGGATATCTTGGGTGCTGAGGCCAAGAATTTCCTCATCTAGGATATCGTCACTAGCCCCATCGTCTTTATCCTTCATTTCTTCGTCTCCATCAATTTGTTTGCGCTTATCATCATTAGAGTCAGTCCCTCGCTTTTTGTCGTCATCGTTGTCTCTGCGGTCAAGGTCGTCAAGCTCCTCAAGAGTAGACATAACGAGTCGGTTTCGTAGAGCAGATGTAATTGGAAAGTTGCAGAGACAACCAATCTACAAGTTGCGTGTATTAGAAAGGAAGGTAGTTTGATTAGAGCAATTTGAAAGAAGGACTCCCGTGGTGGATGTTATATCTTCACTGAATGAAGCCTTGATTCGGTAGTGCTAGGCAGGAACTGAGGCGCGTGTCGCCAATAAGCGGCTCCTTTTAGGAGATTTTGGAATTTTAGTCAGCAATCGGCCCCTCCTCTCGTTTTGAAACCCAATCACCGGCTTTAGATTGATCCGGATGATCTATTCACATCCCAGTCTTCGTCAATTTTATCTCCTTTGTAGCAGGTAGCTTGCAAATTCTTGGCTCAACTCAGTCCTTGTTAATTTGCAACTTTCAAACGTTGTCTCGATACGCACGTATGCATTTTATGATAATGAGCAATTGTTAGTTGGATCTGCACTGACAATTCTAGAATGCGTCGGGAAGTCGCCACGGCAGGTTGGTCATCACTTCGCTTACTGCTGCCCAAGGTTATCAGACCAGAAATACAGATCGCACCAGATCGACTGTTTTCCACTACCAGATCGTTCGAAGCCAGTCGCCATGCGGAAATCATGGCATGCGATACACGTTTCGCAAGTAGGGATGCTGCCATGACGTCGAAGTTACCCAGCGCTAGACCTGTCGAGACAAGGAAAAGCCAATTGATTCGAAGCTATACATCACTTTTGCGAACCACACCACTCGTTTTGTTCTTTCAGCACAGCAATCTGACAGCGATTGAATGGGCAGCCGTTAGAAGGGAACTGAAAAAAGCCGTGCAAGCCGTACCGCAGTCTTTGGGAACAGACGGTTCTACCGGTCTCGATCTTGCCGCCAAACTACAACTACAAGTTATGCGCACCAAGATGCTGAGCGTTGCGCTACGAATCACGGAATTCCACAAACCCGATTACTCCAAGGATTTGCCACCTGCACAGTGGTTGGGTCCCGTTCCCTTAGTACACGATTTGTCTGAAGCCGCCTATAAGACCATCAAGGACATTGCTGTTCCACCTAACTCTGCATATGCACAACTTCAGCCTCTCATGGTTGGCCCTGTTGCAGCTCTTACATTACCTTGCATCTCCACAGCGCATCTTGCTGCTGCTCTTAGTATACTAGCGCCTGTGGCAGGAGTTTTCCCGGCTCCAACACGGAAGAAGAATCCTGGTTTTTATGACCCTATCTGCCAGAACGGCCTCAACAAACTGGTATTAGTCGGGGGAAGAATTGAAGGCAAAGTGTTTGACGAGCAAGGCGTTAACTGGGTTGGCGGTATTCAAGGTGGTTTGGACGGACTAAGGGCCCAGCTGGTCAGTCTTCTACAACGAGCTGGACTTGGCGTGACGACAAGTCTTCATGCCGTTAGTATGAATGTGTGGCTCGCTCTAGAGAGCAGAAGGGCACAGCTTGACGAAGGAGACAAGTAGAAAAGAGTTTGCGTCGCAGCTGTACCTTTTCTGTTGTTGGGATAGGCCAGGTACTTACCTAGGTACCTTAGGTACCTAGGTGCCTAGAGGTAGGTACCTACAGGTAGACAATTGCCCCTTTTGTGTGTGGCTTCACGTACGAAATATCTTGGCAGGTACCTAAGGTAAGGTGGAAAATACCCTCTTCGGTTCTAGGCGCTGTTCTGGACACCTCCTATCAGGTAAGGTACCTTACCTCTCATGTACCTCCTATGGTGAATTACATCCTGTATCTGTACATACCTCTCATTAGGTGGAAAGTTACCTCCTTTGTTCTGGGCATATCCGCTGCCTCTATTACATACAGTACAACCTACCTACCTACTAATTGCGTGGAAGGTGCCTACCTACCTACCTAGGTACTTACTTCTGTTTTAAATTTAGTTGCTGCTGCATAAAAAACCCGTTGCCGCATGTTTATAAGTCCGTATAAGTCGACCAGTCATAGAATAGGAGAGACGGATAAAGAAATAACAATCATTAAAGTTAGCTTGTGCAGAAATAAAAATTTATCTGAAATTACATTTTCACCAACTAATGCGGCGCATTAACCGCTTGTAGGCATAGCCAATCCTCTTATAGCTAGGATAACGACGTGACGGTAGCAACGAAGAAAGGGATGGACGAATGTCACACTGATAACAGATAAACAATGACAGAAGCCCGATCAGCGGAGCTTGTCGTTGGGTATTTATCGTATATCCCGGTTAATATCGCATACCCGCTGTTGCACACTACGATCCACACTAAGGATGACCCGACCGTGATCGAGGTGCTTGTGTCATCCGATGCGGGCTATTTATGAAACTCAAGCTGTACTCAAAAACAATAACTGGTGGAACACATTCCAAGTGCCAGTCTCTCAATTGCAAGCGATTGATCGCAACGCCAAAATTGAGCGGTGAAAAGAGAAGAAGAAGAAGAGGCATACGTTTTCCAAGTCCTTACCAATGTTCCCAAAGATCCTCACCAAGCCCGTCAGAAATGGGACCGAGATGGTTCGCAAAACTATCTGCGGCTGGGCTTGGACGCCAGCTGTTTCTGTGGCCAAAAGCGTAGTCTTGAGCGCATTTGCATGTGTTGAATCTGGAACACTTCTTCTCGTCGACGAGCCCGGAGAAACTCGTCATGTGTTCGGGCAGAAACTATTCGGTGGTGTTGGTCATGATGCCGCAGAAACTTCGTGTCTAAGACGAGCAGGCACAATACCACGAGTGGAAATTGTCGTGAAGAGAGACAGCTTTTGGCTACGGCTTTTATTGTTTGCTGACATTGGTTTTTCAGAAGCGTACATGCTAGGTGACTTCCAATGCGAAGACCTGACCTCCTTTTTCCAGGTACGTGTAAACGTGTGCCGCAGAATATTCGCATTGTCAAGACGGCAGCCATTGAGATGATCGTTAGTTATTCATCCTCAATAGAGAACGGTTGAACAATGGCACCACAGTCGCTTCCAAGATCTCAACCTCAATATCCTACTTTGTGCGCTCTACCAACGCCTTGTCAAGTGCGCACCTAAATATATCGGCACACTACGACATCAGCAACGACATGTTTGCGGCATTTCTCTCACAAGACATGACATATTCTTGCCCTATATGGCAGCGCGAAACGGGTCGGGAAGCTGACTGTGAGACTCTGGAAGAAGCGCAATACAGGAAGCTTCTCCGATTCATAGAAGGTTCTCACTTGAAGAATAGTGATCATGTCCTCGAAATCGGTACTGGCTGGGGTTCGTTTGCCATCGAAGCTGCAAGAAAAACTGGCTGCCGAGTTACCACCATTACCTTGTCAAAGGAGCAAAAAGAATTTGCGGAGAAGAGAATACAAGCAGCTGGACTGCAAGATCGCATCGCGGTGAAACTGGTAGACTACCGTGAACTTCCTGATACAGAGAAGCCGTACGACAAGATTGTCTCGATCGAAATGCTCGAGGCGGTTGGGCAAGAATATCTAGCCACATATTTTGCCAGCATTGATAGACTTCTGAAAAAAGATGGGGGGATTGCAATGTTTCAATGTATAACCATGCCGGAAGGGCGGCATGAGCAATATTCCAAGTCAGTCGAGTAAGCACTTCCCGCTCGAACTCGTACCCTTGATCAATCATTATTGACAAGTCAAACCAGCTTTATTAACCAATACATTTTCCCGGGAGGTTATTTACCCTCAATCACGCAACTGATGAATCATATAAGCCGTCAATCGAATGGAACACTTATAATTGAAAAAGTCGAAAATATCGGAGGTCATTATGCGAAGACACTGCGCCTATGGAACCAAAATTTTCAATATCAGTTCGATGATGTAATAAAACCGGCGCTACTGCACAATCATCCAGGCATGTCCAAGGAAGCTATTCAAGTATTTCGCAGAAAGTGGGAGGCAAGTACATATTTTGTATACCCATACCGTCTGGACCGTCCAACTGACTTTGCTACAATGGCAGTATTATTTTACATACTGCGAAGCTGGATTCATGACGAAGACACTAGGGGACGTGATAATCACGGTTGGAAGAGAGGGAGCACTAGAGTTGATGGAGGGAATTCCATTGTAACGACTGGTTGCGAAGCTTTGTCGCAGTAAGTCAGCGTTATTTTGGCGAAGGTTTTCATCGAACATAATGGCCTTATATCTTTCGATACTATGTGACAGTGGCTGACTGAAGACAAGAGGAGGCCGCAGAAATTTCCCTTCGAGAGAGCCCCGATTTATCACACGACTTGTTTGCTAAATCGCATCCCATCAGATGATGAACCCTGACCTGGCTATGATCTCCACGGCTTTAGAGACATGAGATTTTTTGGTTAGATTTCTTCAAATCTTTGGCCTTGATTGGAATGGTTTTTGATAGATAGCGATTTGCATGGTCAATATCGAACTGTGACTTGTGTTTGCGAAAAAGAAGCATAGTGACGCGTGCATCCTCGGTGCTAGAATGGGGACCTTGTTGTATTTCAACCCCAAGGAGTTCTCGGGCTAAAATTCGAAGCGCGGGCTTTCTCCCGTGGCTATACTTCTTGAATGTTTGGTGCTTGGCCGTGTCTCGAACATCCTTGGGAGGATGGGTTAACTTGAGAGCATCTAAATCATGCCTTAAATCATGGCCCACCAAAACTCGCCCATTAATGAGGCTGAAAACTTCATTTTGCACATCTTCAAACTGCCGGGCGAACCTCATGTCTCGCGGAGAAACACCACTTATGGAACTCCTCCAATCTGTTACCTTTTCCTTTTGTTTCACAAAGGAATCATAAAGTTGTCGTCCATGGAAGTCGACAAGACTAACTCGCGCAAGGGCTGATTGATGTCCACCTGGGCCGATTCCAACCATTTCGCAGTCAATTGCAACGTACTTGCCAATATCGATACCCGAAGAAAGACCATGATTGACCTTGTCATTGTGGGACGCAAGCATCGTAGGAGTTTTCTTGATGCCTAAACCATACGCCTCTGCTAAGGTCTCGCTCGACATGCCATCACTCGCTTTCCACAACTCGAGCGACGGTGTTGTACTCTGACTCGTTTCACATATTACTTTCGAGCTATGAACGCCACCCATCATCTTGGGATTGACTTCGTCTCTTGACTGATGGAGGTCTAAATGTGGATCTCTATGTTTTCTCTTCCGCTGTTGAACTGATTGCGATAGTTGTTCTTTGGCTGTTCTTTTGAGACCAGTCGTTTTTGACCGCTGCTTGCGATTTGAAGAAAGCCCAGCCATGGTCCAGGTCAGTGAGGTGACCGAGATCCGAAAATTAGAACCGGCTATGAGACAATGTGGCTATTTGATTGAGACAATATAGTAGATAAAAACGACCGTGGACAGCAAAACCTTTGTCGCTCGTTGCGGCTCTAGTACCTATTTTAGGTATTGTCGAATGTGGTCTTTGACCGCCTTCCATTTTTAGCTTCCAACGTGGGGTCCGCTGTTTCTGCCGATATCCATAAGTTCGTGCTTGTATGAGCAAATGAAACCATCTTGATTAGTGACACTCCTCATCAAGGCCTTCGTCAAAACACGGGTCAGCCATCATGGCTGGTGGAACACCAGCTGGAGAACCTGCAGTAGGATCTGATACACCGCGTCAAAAAGGAATAGCGACATCTGACACGCTCAAGACTGGTTGCATTGCATGGGTCGAAAAAGAGGGGCAGCCACGACGTGCTGAGATTCTAAGCATTAAAGAAACAAAAAGCGGCAAACAATTTTATTGCAACTTTGACAATTTCAACAAACGATTGGACGAATGGGTGCCTGTCGCGAGGATTGACTTTTCTCAAGACGTAGAATGGGCCAACCTCGACAAAGACAAACCAAAGGACTTGAAGACGAAGAAAGCGGCGCCGCAAACAAAGAAAGCCCAGGTCCCGAAGAAAAACCAGAAGAGGCCTAGCAAGCGGGAGCTATCTGCGAATTCCGACGTGGCAACACCTCATCCCTGGACAGGTAAGTTAACTGTGACTCTTCTTTAAGGATAGAACAGCTAACTGCGTTCATAGATTTCGTAGAGTCTCAAATTCAAACTCCATCCGGGGGACTTGACGACTCGCAAACACAAACGAGCGCTGATGCAACTGCGACACCAATAGCTGCTGACGAAGGGGAAGCCGATGACAAATATGAAGATCTTAAGAGGGAGGAGAATAAGTTCAGTCGCGAGGAGGAAATCGAGAAACTAAGGACGTCGGGCTCCATGACTCAAAATCCTGCGGAGATTTCCCGAATCCGAAACATCTCGAAGGTCCAGTTCGGCAAGAAAGACTTGTTTCCGTGGTATTTCTCCCCATACCCGGAAATTTTCGGTCAGGAAGATGTCATCTTCATTTGCGAGTTCTGTCTAAGCTATTACGGTGATGAGACAGCCTTTTTGCGGCACAGAAAAAAATGTACCCTGCAACACCCCCCAGGAAACGAAATATATCGTGATGACTATGTTTCATTCTTCGAGATAGATGGTCGCCGCCAAAGGACATGGTGCAGAAACCTTTGCCTTTTGTCAAAGATGTTCTTGGATCATAAAACGCTTTATTATGATGTGGATCCTTTTTTATTCTACGTCATGGCCAGCCGAACAGACAAAGGATGTCACATCGTAGGGTATTTTTCCAAAGAGAAAGAAAGCGCAGATGGATACAATGTTGCCTGCATTCTTACTCTCCCTCAGTACCAGCGGAAGGGCTACGGAAGGCTCTTAATCCAGTTCTCGTACGAGCTCTCTAGGATCGAAGGCAAGCTGGGGTCACCAGAAAAACCGTTATCCGACTTGGGCCTACTGAGCTATCGACAATACTGGTCAGAAAATATTCTCGATTTACTAATGGGGTATCACGAACGAGAGGAAAAGGTTACGATCGAAGCAATATCGTCTGCTCTTGCAATGACCACTCAAGATGTGGAGCATACCCTTCAGGCAATGAAGATGCAAGTTTATCACAAAAGTGATCACAAAATCGTCATTCCTGAGAGCTTGATCAAGTTGAGAGACCAACAGAGAGTGAAGCAAAGGCGAGTGCTCGATCCGGGAAGAATACAATGGAAACCGCCAGTCTTCACTGCATTCAGCCGGACTTGGGGTTGGTGAACATGTCTGGATAAACTGGTAGAAGTGTTAGCAGTGCTGAGTATTATTATCAACCTCACTCGTCTCTTTTTCGTCATTCAATTAGATTCGCTGGAATGATACCCAAAATTACATCCGTTTCCTAAACACGTACCTCGAATAGGTAGTGAGTACCTGTGTGACCCGTTGAGTGCAATCAGGCCAAAAAATATCAGAACTCATAACTAACCACTTGTATGTATCAATCGAAAGTTGTTACTGATACAGTGCTCAAAGGCAGCATTGCGTCATTGTTAGCCAATTGGTGCGGATTTTGCTCAGTACATAACGTTATGCCCCTCGATAAACATACAACACGTCATGTCATTATTCGCCGAAGATGAGTACGAGCAATCATGTATTATTTCCAGAGTTACGCTATATGTGCTTTCTCAGATTACGCTTTTGATCAGTAGGGCCCCAGGTATCGAGACCCTGTCAGTACTATAATTTAAATGCCCCAAGTTCCTCATCAGCATGTGAATGGGACCTCACCGGCCATAAAGAGATGACCGAACGTGTCACTGTTTTCTGATTTGATCTTCTTTAATATTAGGTACCTATGCGATGAATGTTCCCCACACCTACTTGGTCGAACTACAACTTCTCGTTCGACTGACTCTGAGGCTCAGGTAAACCCATACTTGGCTCATCAAAATAGGCTGTTTGAACTAGTTATTTCCTTTTCGACTAATTCCGCATTAAAGTATATCGGGATCTGGCTTTCGAATCGGCATGATATGTATTATGATCGTGTTCAAGTCGACACTAGGCTTCTTTGTTGCCACTGGCACCAATCTCCACGGGACCCTCGGCAACGACCGCCGCCCCTGGGGCGGATGGGATTGCAATAGAGAAATAGTATGTAATTCTGTACGTAGTGACCATAGGTTCGTGGCCCCCATTGTGCTATATTATCAAGGGAAAGCTAATCAGCCGCTATGCTCTCGAAAGTCGTTCTTTCCACTCTCCAGCTGCACCAAACTCATTCCATCGACAACCTTTCGAATGTACAGGACGCTACGGCTCCTTTTAACAGGAACAGCCTTCTTGGGATGTCTGAGAAACATTCGTTTTCACATCAATCACTTGGAGTTCGAATAGTCAGCAAAGATCCAAGAGAATGCCAGAGTGTCACAAAAGAGGCTTACTCTGACTTGATGCTTGTGCAGCAGCATCGGTGCCTTCCATACCAGGCAATGCTTGCGCTATTCTTTTAAAAAGGTTCTTGACGTTGTGGCCAAGTTTTGCGCTGGTCTCCATGAACATGAGATTGTTTTTATTCGCTTCGTCTTCACCTTGTTGCGTAGTCACTTCGCGTTTTTCGTTCAGATCCGTCTTGTTGCCAACAAGAACAATAATGACATCGTTACCTCTTTCCGCACGCACGTCATCGATCCATTTTCTGGTGTTTTGAAACGATTTCGCATCTGTTAGACACGAAGGTCAGAATCCAGGTCTCGTAAGTTTTGGAGTGTTCGTCTCTCACTAGAAATATCATATACGACAACTGCTACACTTGAATCTCGAATGTACGAGGGAATCAAGCTACGAAATCTTTCCTGTCCAGCTGTGTCCCAAAGCTGCAAACGCACCGTCCTGTCCTCCAAGTACATTGTCTACGCGTGAATGAGCATCAACAGCCTACCAATGTATGTAGCAGTGTATTCCTACCTTCGATAGAAAATCAATACCGATCGTCGCTTGGTACATATTGTCAAATGAATCGTACATAAATCGTGTGATAAGCGAAGTTTTCCCAACTGCAAATCAGCTCAGATTAGCTATGTTGCGGGTGAAAGAAATGCACAGAAGTCATCGTACCGCTTTGTTCTCCCAAGAACACCAACCTATAATAATTGTTGTTAGATATGTCACTTTATCGAGATCAGGGACACATACTTGAATTTCTTTAAGGGATTATTGTAAGAACCCCCCGCCTGTGCCATGATGACTATGAATTTCGCAAGCGTTCGACAATCCTGAGGCTGTATGAGCGATGTCTGCTGGCACGTCTCGCAAACCGAGGCTGCGGAAGAAGAGTCAAGGACACTGCCGAACCACCCAAAATTTGCGGATTATCCTCTCCTACTCTATCACAGCAGTCCTCACTGAAAACTCTCAATTCCTAGTCCTCGACGCTGGTTTACGTTTCAAACGTTGTAAGCGAGTGTGATCAGCAGCGGAACACGAGTGGGGGGATATTCAAGATTCAATTCAGAAGCTGGCATTCCAGAGTTCCAACAAGGAGACCGGATTAATAACTGTTGACATGGTTCCTGCTGACCCAAGCTCTTGTTTTCCTGTGGGGCACGTGCTCCAATACCCCCAGTTTTTTGTGGTGATTTGTTTGCACTTTGCTCCATGCACCACCATTACTGGAATATCTTGAACTAAAAGGGTGGGGCGTCGCAAGGATACCTTACCTTCGGCTGTACTCCACTTGGGAAGAAAAAAAAAGGACAAAAAAGAAAACAGGTCTGCTCCCACCTCTGTCTGATTAGCCTTTTCAGCAAGCTGAAATTGAACGACTGTAACCTTTTTTGGACAGAAACTATACTAACTGAATCGATCAGGATGCCTGCAATTGCATCTCGACTCTCAGGGTCCTCAAAATCTCCCGGACAGTTCAAGCAGCCGTCGAGGAAAGGGAAAAGAACATGGAGAAAAAATGTCGATTTGACTGAAGTGGAACAAGGTCTAGAAGAATTGAAAGAAGAGATTATTCGGGGGTATGTGAAAAGATGGAATATCGTCTATTTTCCGTAAACAGCACTAATCAATCTTCACAGAGGCGTCATACGAGAGAAGGATTCCGCGGAGCTCTTCACGATCGACTTGAAAGGAGACTTGGAAGTATCAAGAAAACATGCTAAACATTTAAAAAAGGGTCTTAAGGCAGACGAAATTCTCGCACAGCGGTCTTCTATCCCTGCTATATCCATACGAAAACGCCATAGTGATAGAACATCGGACAACACCCTGCCAGCGAAAAAACCACGAGCCGATTGGGTCTCTCACAAGGATTTGGCGCGTCTGAAGCAAGTTGCCGATGGCCGCCAAGGCATCATCGTCGAAGCCAAAGATGCAACATATGATATATGGGATTCTGGTTCTGCAGCCACAACTGAAACGCAATATGACTTCTTGCCACTTCAGGAACCGACCAAGCAACCAAAGTCTTTGAAACAAAAACCTATTTCGCTGACAGCAAACGGAAAGGAAGTCCCCGCGATCCCGAAACCCAGCGGCGGTTATAGCTACAACCCATTGTCGACAGATTATGAAGCCCGCCTTGCGGAGGAGAGTGCTAAAGCTCTGGAATCCGAACGGCAGCGAATCATTGCCGAAGAGTCGGAGAGAGAAAAACAGGAAGCTGCAGCTCGGTCTGCTGCTGAAGCTGAAGCAGCTGAAGAACGTGCGAATCTGTCCGAGTGGGAGGAGGACTCTGAATGGGAGGGTTTTCAAAGCGGCGCTGAGGGCGGCGAAACTAAGAAGAAACGACCACAACGCAAAACACAAGCGCAGAGAAATCGTATCAAGCGAAGAAAAGATGAAGAGCGATTGGCGAAGCAAAAGGCGACTATGAAGGCGATGGAGGCTCAGGCAGAACGGATAAAGGACATTGTCGAAGAGGTTGAGGAGCATGAGCAGAAAAGGGCCCTTGGGATAGCAGATATTACCGATGCCGAAACGGAAGGCAATGATGACGTGTTGAGAAGAAAACAACTTGGCAAGTTCAAACTACCTGAAAGGGATCTGGAATTGGTACTACCTGACGAACTGGAGGAATCTCTAAGGCTTTTGAAGCCGGAGGGCAGTCTGCTCAAGGACCGGTACCGGAGTATGCTCGTGCGCGGCAAGATGGAATGCAGAAGACATATTCCGTTCAAGAAATTGGCGAAACGAAAAGCCACAGAGAAGTGGACCCACAAAGATTTCGTCTTGTAAAGGACAATTTACTCTTTTACTCTTTCAACCGCGGTTTATTCAGCTCGCTTGAAACACCGAATGGCCTCTATCTGAGGAACATAATCGGCTCGATTTAATACCTCACTGTGGAGAACTTTCTGGGAGAGGTCTTTCTTTACTGGTTCACTTGTTAGGCGTAGAAGCAGCCTTCCCAGTCAGCAAGTGTTGGATGCATGTCCTCATACGGCCAGATGTTTTGGGGCGCTAAATTATCCAAAACTCATGAGATCTTGTCACAGTATGTTAGCAAGTCATTTGCAGGGCCACGGAGCAGTCAACGCTCACCTCTTCCGAACAAGCCTCGCTTTGCCCAATCCATTGCCATCAAACAACGTGTACGAAAACTCACACTCTGGGCAAAGTACACGGACCTCCATGCATACACTGCCCACAGCCCGCCGGCTATACTCCAACCTTCCCCAAGATCGAACACAGCGGAATTGCCAATGTATGCAAGGCTACCAAGGTGGTGGTACTCAAAGGCCTTGTAGGCCGCGGCGTCAAGGTCGCCGTCGCGAATGTCATTTGCTGACAGCCCATCGGATAGGTGTGCCAGCTTGTTGAGTTTTTGTGCCAAGTAATAGCCTTGTTGGTGCGCTCTTTGGGCAGTTGCAGGTAGAGATGTCAGCTTACTATCAATTTGGTTCAATAGCTCTCTCAACTCCCCGAAATCCAGGGTTCCAGACTGATCTTTGTCAAACTCAGCAAAGAGCTTGTCGAGTCGTTTTAAGTGACTGACTGACTGGGGAAAGCGCTTCTTCACATCATGGGCGACTTGACGCCAATCCTTGAAGCCCAGTTGCAGTGTTTCGGGGTCTTTGCCATGCTTCCATGCTAATGCCCGAAGGAATGTAATGATGTGATCAGCGACATTATTTTGAACAGTGGAGCAGTCGCCAATGGCGTAAACATCGCCCAAAGGTGTTCCATTCAACCTCAGATATGTATCCGTTTCCAACGCATGGCGGTTGGTCTGACAGCTCCCTAACTTCTGAGCTAATCTCTGGCAGAGCACTGTCTGCGAAACCCCGGTAGACCAAAGGACAAATCCGGCTGGCAGTTCTTTGGTCAGAAGCCTCCCATCTTCTTGCTTCTGGGTAAAGATGATCTTGTCGTGACAAACTTCCTTTACCCTCGAATTAGTGAGGACTTCGATCTGATCCCTGGCAAAGCGCTCCTCTGCATACTTGGAGACCGTCTCGTCGTAGGTGTTGAGAATATGACTTCGACTTTGAATAAGATGCACAGAAATCTCGTTTCTCAGTAGTCGAGGAAAGTGTCTGGTCAAATCTTCGTTTAGAAGATCGAAAATTTCGGCAGCAAATTCGACGCCAGTAGGCCCACCCCCGCTGACGACGAAAGACAACAACCTCTTGCGCTCCTCATCCGAAATAGTTGGCAAGCAAGCCACCTCGAGATTGCGAATCACTTGATTTCGGATTTTTCTTGCGTCATTTATATCCTTCAGAAAGAAGGCGTTTTCGAGTCCCTTGACACCGTGGGGGTTCGTCACAGAGCCCACCGCAATCACCAACTTATCATATGGGACATAAAACCGAACTTCTTTGCCCCGATTGTCCAGCTGGGACACTTCGACAAGTTTCTCCGAAAAATGCACGTCTTCGGCTTTGGCCCTGATGAAATGCCCGTGAACTCTGTTCAGTATTCGACGAATGGGTTCGACGAGAGATCTAAACTCCAAAGTCCCAACTGTTGCTGAAGGTAGCATCGGTGTGAAGAGGAAATAATTGGCAGGAGAAATGACCGTTACATGGTAGTCGTCGGGATTCAAATTTTTCAGCAATGCAACGCCTCCCCATCCGCCGCCTAAAATGACAAGTTTCGGCTTGTCTTTAATCCGCCTCTTTGCATCGCAATCGTCGTCGTCTATAAACACTTCAGCTATTGGAAGTTTGTTCGGCCCTCCTCTTCGAGGCTGGAGCGCAAGCTCCGAGACATTGATATCGCTCTGCTGCCCATCTTGTTTGTATGTCGAGGCATCGTAGAGAAAGAAGCCGACAATCCCCAGTCCAAGAACCGTTATCGATATACCGAGCCAAGCGCCGGCCCTGTAACAGAAGTTGAGCACCCAGGAATTCACCTGAGGAAGGGGCTTGCCAGAGAGAAACCGGTGCTGCAAAAATGTATTGGGCTTGGACCAAGGTGAGAACGCGCCGCTTCGGCTAAATTCGACGTTGAAACGGTTCCAAGACAACGGTTTGCGGAGGTGCGACACATGACTCGTACGCACACTGGCAAAGAGCGGCCTTTGATGGTTCAAGACGGCCGCCGCTGTTGAGGCTGACTGTCCCATGCGCTGTCGCATCTTGCGACGGATGAATAGATGCCAGTATTTTTTGCACAGTCAGGAATTGGGACAGCCTGGAAGGTGCCGGGCACCTAGAATACCATATGCGAGTAAAATGAGGGTAGTGCAGGGGATAATCGTTCAACTGGAGGCAATGAGAGTTAGCATGGCCAAGGGAGTGGCGTCATAGCTACATGTAACTAATGTTCCTTACTCCAGACCTACCTGAGGGTACAGGTCAACCGACCTGTGTTCCCCCCTTGTCATCCGACCCCCCCATAATAACTTAACTGACCTGACCATTGCTGTGGGCTATACTCTTAATATAATTGGTTTATTAGGGAATAGTGGGTCAGGTCACTTTATATAGAAAACTATATAGAGAAGTACTTTCTCTGATATTTTACTAGGTTCTTAGGTAGGGGTACTTAGTAAAAGAAATTAAAGAAGTCACTTTCTTTAGAAAAATATAGGGAGAAGTACTTTCTCTGCTGTTTTATTAGGTTCTTACGTAAGGGTACCTAGTAAGAATATTAAAGAAGTCATTTTTTTTGAAATATATATATAAAGGTACCTCTTTTTCTATCCCTAGTACCTAGATACTAGGTACCTAGGTACTTAGTAGAAATATAAGAAGTCACTTTATATAGAAAAATATATGTAAAGGTACTTTTTCTACGTATAGTACCTAAGGACTTAGGTACCTACCTAATAAAAGAAAGGAAGTCACTTGCGATACAAAAGTCTATATAAAGGTACTTTATCTACTTTTAATATTAGGTTCTTAGGTAGGGATACCTAGTAAAAATATAAGGGAAGTCACTCACTATAGAAAAATATATATAAAGATACTTATAGTCTAGTGGCTACTATAGATTAAGGGATCTACTACTATTTATTAGCGTATCTCTATATTAGGAAAGAGCATTGGTCAGGTCTGTTAAGTTATTATGGGGGGGTCGAATGACTAGGGGGGGGCATAGGTCGGTTGATATGTAGTCTCGACCTACCTCCTACCAGGTACCTGAGGCACCTAACCTTGTGGGTTAGGAGGTACCTAGGCGCTATGAATTAAATTGCATGTCGCTTTCATGCCGCTTCCACCCCCCACACCGCCAAGGTCAAAAACACCCATTCTCCTACATAAAACAATAACAAGTAACATGAGAGGTGAGCAAAGGAGTCCAGTTTTGCTCAATGAATTCGATAATTTAAGTGTATCACTCGTCAACAACGCCACTGCTTGGCTCGGCAGCTGTGCCTGTGGCCAGTGCTTGCTAGTATCAATGGTAAGAATAATAGCATCATGAGCCGATAGAAAATCCATTGCCATTACTTCGACGAGCTCTATGTATAGTTATACCAGGTCTGCAAAAGCATACTTCCGACAGGTAGGTAGGTTGGCCTCATATGAACAAGCCCCCAGGGTTGCCCTGAGACAGTGCATCACCCGTAGCTCAACTTCACATTACGATGACAAGTTACAATGGACTGACAAATCACCCACTGAAGCGGTGGGAGGTAAGTATAAGGTCCTGCGAGACTATAGACGAGTAATAGGTAGTATATAGCTTTTCCTCCCGGTACTCGGGCTTTTCCTATATAAAAAAATCGTAGAAGCATAAGTTATTAACTTGAGCTCGTAATTTGGGCTATATTCACACATATATGCATATGCGATATCCAGTGTACTGCCCCCAGGAGACAATGAGGGCATCTATCTACTTACATCCGATGCCTTGAACGTCGACACTTCAACATAGGAAATACCTCTTTTCGACCCAACGGGATTCCTGATCTTCGAGTATGTTGCACACTACAACGGTGATTTCGGGGAAAACCGTTGTCAGTCTATGAAGTCCATTTCTTCCTGCCGAGTAAGTTGCCAGGACAATGCGGTCCAAGCACACCCCATGATCAAGTAGTACCTGAACCGCCATAAGGGCCGCACCACCGCTTGCCATTTGAGTATCTAGTAGTAAAACGCTTTCATGCGTATCGATATCTTTGGGTAGGTCTAAATAGTGCAGCTCTGGCTCACCCGTGGAAAAGTCGGATTGAATGAGGAGCTGCCCAGTCCGACAGTCAGGGATAGTTTTTCGCAGCGCTGTCTTAAAGGCAGATCCACCACGTTGCACAATGACTGCGCTCACTTCACCTTTAGGCTTGAGTCCTCGGTACTCGTGTCCCTGTGGTGTCCCAATTATCACGGGTATGAACTGAACGTTATTAAGAGCCCTAATCGCTCGTTAGTGCAATATCGCCACATGTTACGTCCCTTCCTTACATTTGACTTACTGCTCAATAATAAGCGCAGCTAAGCGATCGAAATAGAAGATAAAATCCTCAGCGGATGTGTTAATATCCTGGAGGATAGTATTCATTGATTTCAATTGTGGAGTGTCGTCCAGCCTAATAACACGTTTTGACAGAGGTTGTCCTCTGCAGGTTGCTTCAAGCCTGGACAGGGCTTCACGATGATGAGTTGATTTCTCAATAAGTTTGTTTTCGATAAAAAGAGCCATTATATCTGTCAATAAAATGGTTAGGAATGCAAAGAGTGAGGAGTTTCTTCAATGCACATACCAAGTGCCACTCGAGTTTTGATATCGGTTGGAACGATTAGATCTGCTACCTTCCGTTGAGGCTTAACGTACTAGTCGTGAACATGGTCAAGTCAACCTGTATTCTAAACTCTCTTTCCAGTAATTAAACAAACCTTTTCGAAGTTTGGCTTCACAAACGAGAACCATTGCTTATTACAGCCTTCAATATCTCTTCCCCTTTCCTGCACATCACGAATCACTGTCGCACTAAGTTAGCTGGTAATCTTGAGGCCGCATAGTGTAGATAGAAACATACTTCGCCTCGACAAACACGTATCAGCATCTGCCTCACAATAAATCTAACCATGCATTAACCCCGGAATAGCCATACTGGCGAATTGATTGAACTAACCCCTATATCAATTAAATCTGTTACCCGAGGATCATGTAACGCGAAAATGCCTTCCAAAATTAAAACATGTGGGGAATAAATTGTCTCGGTTTTTTCCAATCGCTGATGCTCTTGGAACGAATAGGTTGGTATTTCGGCCCTTTTTCTGTTACATGGTTAGTACGCTGACTGGAGAACATCATCTGACCGTATCTCAGCAACTCTATACCCAGCTTTCAAATCCCGCACGCGGTCAATCAAAACATCAAAATCAATGGCCTATCCAAAATCAGAATTCACAATCGTCAATATGGGGAGAGGCTGATCGAATTCTAATGGTTACCTCCGGAGAATCGAAGTCGTACTCATTAGCGAAAGCCAGCTTCGACTGCTCGGGTGTCAAGGTTTTATAGAAGGAGTCCTATCGAGTATTGAGCCAGAAGAAGTAGAAGCGAAAGACAAAAGAACAAAGCAACGATTTCCAATGGCATAGTCCAGACAAACTTACCATGGATAAAATGACGACCCAAGGCAAATTTAACTTTTGCACGATGGCTTGAGAAAGCGTAGATTTTCCGGATCCTGAGCTTCCGGCTATAGCGATGATGCTTACATCAACCCATGGAGGGGAATAACCCGCTCGTTTTTGTACGGTAACATGACTTTCAAATTCTGACATTTCTTTCCTGGTATTCAGAGACAACTCTACCTGCGTGCAAGAATCCTTTGCCTGGGAAAGGAGTACCGTTCCCGAGAATGTCCTCAATACAGCAGCCCTCACAAGTTGCCGCCCTTGATCCCGCTGTTGGCGTGCAGAAGATCCTCGGCTGAACCGCACCAGGTTGAGAGAAGAACGAAGGAAAATTTGAGTTAATGGCATAGAAATTCTCGAATTGGCAAGAGCTCGCCTAATTGGTTCCTAGTACCAGACTCCAGATCGCTGAGACGGTAGCTACAAGGTAGGAGTTAGGAGGTACCTAAGGTAGGTTAAAGGAGGTCAAGTAATTTTGTCGTAACTGCTGTGGAAAGTATCAAAGGACATGAGGCTAGTGGAGACGTGGGGCTGTACTGGAGAGGACAACCGAAGATATATATGTTTTGAACCATCCCATTGCTGAACTAATTTATCCAGACCCAAAGGTTAGTGAAAATCTGGCTCATCAGTGAATCGGAAGATAGTACTTACAGTATGTAGTTGAAGGACCCGACGCCCACGCTCCTGGATGGCAAAAGTGCTACCGTTATTCACTGGTCATGTACGACGCAACCTGCTTCGTGTCGGAACTGCCGAAGGACCAGGAACCTGCTTTGCAGCCTGTTCTTAAGCTAATCTCAAAAGCTACACGCATTCTTACACAGGGCCGGCAATGTTGCGGTGCTGAGGCCATGCCCGTTGCGGAGTTCACCACATGCAGTTTACAGGTATTCATGGCGGCAGACATTGATGGCACAAGGGAAAGGTGCCCGCCTTCGGGTTGACGCATCTTAGAGTAGGTACCTCTTAAGATACCTGGTAAAAGATACGAACCTACACCCTACCTAACTTCCAGAGTGCCTGCCCACCTTAGATACCATGGTATATATCCAAGGCATATAAGGAATAAGGTAACGGGTTATAGGAGCTACTGTGGGTATGTACGCTAGATACCTTCAGATAGCAGTGGAATTTAGAAGGTATGAACCGAGATACCTCCTACTTGAGGTGATGAGGGGACCCGCACCCGCAGTTCAGTGGGGTCTGCCCTCGCCAAAGCGTAAGTTTGGGCCTAATCGCCTCCACTCCTCCCTCATCTTTCAGATTTCTCACCTCAACTTTTCATCAACATTTTTGCCAGTTTTTACGCTGCTTTCCTCTTACCTGGCCGTATTGTTCGTTACGCCTTAAAGTGTCCCGAAATGATGCTGACAAGCAACAAATCTCTCATTATACCCCCTTAATTCCAATGCACTAATCGTTTTGTGGCGGAATTCCGTCACGGTTTGCACACTTCTTCAAAAATCTAGTGCTGACCCTGACCACGGGTTGTCGAAAGAGCAAGGCTGTATATGTCATGGTAAGAAACACCCTCAACATCAATACACGTCTTCAACGCACTGCTCAAGTAGAGATGAGAACAGGCGTCGACCACTTCAACAGCAACGCCGAACAGGCATAATTTCGAGTTGCGGGTCCGGGAGGTTAAATCGCCAAAAAGGTACGCTCTGTCCTTCGACAATCCATTCGAGGAGTACAAGACATAATATAATGATGAAAGCAATATAAATGGGAATCTCTCTTAAACAACTATGTGGAGAAATTGTATCTTTTATTAAGGCTGTCTGAAAGTCATGTCTCTGGGGTCCTAACAGTTACCCAATGTACATTGGATCCAGCTGGGCTGACATCAACCACAGCGACATCAATGCCCTCCTATTAGATTATCTGACGATGGAGGGTTATCCCAATGCTGCGGCAAGATTTTCCAAAGAGGCAAATCTCCAACCACATCAGGACAGTGGCTCTATTCGTTCAAGGCAGAATATCCAAAATCACATTCACAGTGGTAACATCCAGGCCGCAATTGAGGAATTGAACGAGCTCGACCCAGCGGTAAGCCTACATCTTTTCCACTTTCCTTTCTCGGCTACATGCATGATTAAATCTCGAGTTATTACATGCACCACGCATATGGCTATTAAATAGTCAATGATGAGACGCAACCACCATCAAAATGATTCCTTACCTGTTTATATTGCAATTACACAGTTGTTCTATTCTCCATCAAAAACTAACTGTGATTAAGATCTTGGACGAAGATAAGGCCCTTCATTTTTTGCTCTTGCGGCTCCAGCTTGTAGAGCTGATCAGGTCTTGCAATGCTACGGAAGATATCAGTCCAGCTCTTAAGTTTGCCACAGAACAGTTGGGGCCACGTGCCCCTACAAATCCCAGTTTTTTAGAAGACTTGGAGCGAACCATGGCCCTCTTACTCTTTCCATCAGATGCCCTAGAGCCTCGATTGGCTGCCCTTCTTGATCCTCAACTGCGACTCGCGGCCGCTGACAGTGTAAACAAGGCTATTCTAGAGAAACAGTCAGCCCGACGTGAGGCAGCCATCCGTCATCTTGTAAAACTGCGAGTATGGGCGGAAAACACCGCCCGAGAAAAGGGCGTAAGTCTCCCAAGCCAGCTAGATATTGGCCTTCAAGGAGAAGAACACGACCAACAAGATCGTCGACAATCAAATGTTGAAATTACACATGAGCCTATGGTGACAGGCTGATTTTCACGTCTCGCCTCAATATCCGAAGTGTTTTGACATATTTTCCTTTTATCCTCTTTTCCTCAGAAAAACCAAGTTGAGTCAAATCACTACTGTATTCCAGCTCTGTTTTCTTGACCTGGGAGACATTTCAGAGTACAGCAGACAATGTAGTCCAGATCCAGCATTAAGCGATGTATATATGTTTATGGTTCTAATCGGTCCGGACGATGCTTTCTTGAGAAGACGTTCAAGGGGTAATTGTTTTCCGAAATGGAGTTTGGTAACGGCTTTGAAGTGTCAAACCCTTCAAGCGGCGCACTATGCTAGCATTGTCACGTTAAATATTCCTTATAACCCTGTTTTAAAGGTCCGAATGTCATGACTTCAAACGCTTTGACTTTCACTGGGCAATGTCTAACTGTTTACACGCGCACCTCCGGGCAATTCTAAGAAAATGCGGACGAACGCGTTTCTCTCGGATATGTCAGCTAGGCTACTAGAAATGAGTAGTCCTCGCGCTATCCTGTAGGATTTGGCGCATTGATAACGTTCAATTTTTTTGTTTCGGTATTCATATCGAACTGGCTGCTGTGGTACAGTTCCAAGAAATAGACGAAGGAGAATTGTTGCATTGCCTGGCCCGGTCTATAACCAATCAACTAACACGTCTACTTGGTACGAACATGCTTGAGTTTTTTCGGCGAATAAAGAAAGTTGTTGGCGTAAGCCTTAGGAGTGAACTTTCGGGAATTCGGCTCTTGAACGAAGTAGTCGTAACCTTGCTTCTCTGCAAAATGAACTGCGTCCTCCTTTGTCTTGAAGTTCACGTGAGTGCCCTGCATGAAGTCTCCCGATGACTGCCAACCCATCAGGGGGTTCTCCCAGCGATGGCCTTTGGGCAATATGTCCCAATCCATTCGCCACCGTTCTGTTCTGAAATCACCAGATTGCGTCGCTGGTTTGGATTCCTTGTATATTCTGTGTGATTCGGTCAGTATGTCGAACCCGAGACGACAGAGACGAGACCCAACGCACCTGACGGTGCGGGCTTGCAGCTCCATTGGGGCACCGGACAGAACTGCAGCTGGGAGAATGTCCTCGCTACCATCCTGCACTCGGGTGGGGATAGGAGTAAATGTACTGGACTATTTGTTAGAGTGTTTTCAATAACGGGACAGATTCAAATTATATACGAGGTTGCTTTATCAGCTGGGATATCGTAATCGGGTTGCTTTGGGAGGCTCTGGACAGGACTGCTAGTGACCGTTGTCAGCGAGCTTTGGAAGCGCTGAGAACTCGAGTGAATGGCCGGTCGAACTGCTCCGGCTCTCTTGAGTAGCATCCATGCATTTTGTGCGCGTAAAGAGGACATCGTGGTGGTGTTTGGCAGCTAGGTACTGTACCAGGATCGCTAAATTGTCACGACAGAAACTGGTGAAATCATCCCGGCTGGTCGGCACGGAGAAAGGTTTCGCCGAGATCCGCTTTTCGTCCAGAGAACATAGCCATCTATCCTTTCATCAACTCGTACGCATTTACAGCCGAGCCATTGTCGGTATCTGTTCAGATCCAAGTGTCAATTGATTTAGCTGACTTTAAGTCACCATTCACCGATATAATGAGCTTCGTCACTCGTCGAGCGCTTTCAACACTCATCCCTCCCAAGGTAAGTGAATCGGCAATCAGATTTCGAGGCTAAATATCTGCTAACGAAGAATGTCTAAGGTTGCATCCCCAAAGGTATGAATTGAGAGACGGCCGCATTCCCAAATACTGTCCACATTCAGGCCGAAGTTGCTTCATCGTGAACGTCTAAATAAGTGTCCTTCGTGGAAGTTGGATGTGCACCTTTCTTGCGCCAAAGCTCACACTTTCCTCCCGTTCAGGCCATTGGAGGTGCTCCTGACGCTCTCCGTATGCAGCGCGTTGTCAGTTTTTACGAAAAGCTTCCCCGTGGCCCGGCTCCTGAGGCTAAGGCTAAGGGGATCCTTGGCCGCTATCAAGCTAAGTACTTCGGCAAGAAGACTTCGGTTCAGCGTGGGTGCTATTATTGGGCAGGACTTTTCTTTTGAGGGGAAAATTACTGACGGGAATTAGCTATCATCCATGCCTTGGTCTTCTTGGTCGGCATTGGCTACGCTCAGAACTATTACTTCCACTTGCGTAAGTATTCTTCGTCTAACTGTAGAGGTTGTAAAAATTGTATAACTAATTGTTCTCTCTATCTGTACAGGTCACCACAAGAACAATGTTCACTAATGAGTTTCGCATATGCCTGGGCCGTAGAGCAAGGTGTATAGGGGTTGTCTCATGGGAGCTGTGTACATAAAACTAGCTGCGCAGACACAAGCACTCTAAGCCTTTTTTTTTTTTTTTTTGTAACACTGTCCGCACAGATAAGCCTCTTCCATTGGATCCATCTGCGTCTGCATGCTGCAGTCCCAGTGTTTGTATCTGTTTTCCATACGTGCATTGTGACGCTCCTTGGGTATCTGAACCTCTGGTCCTCTCACGCGCGTATAGTCCCTAAAATTTCCAAGCCAAACCGAACGTTTGAAGTTTGGGCCACACCCGTAAATGCAATCGTAGAACATGGGGCGGCTCAGGGCTTCGTTTCATTGCCAGGCAAACCTAATGAATCTGGTTATACGAGCAAATCAGCTGATGGCTAATCTGTTGAACACTTCTGATCTGGTGTACACGGGAATACAAGTGGAAATGGCACAATGAGACACGCATAGTTGCAGCTAAGCTACCGCGAATACATGATTCTACCCAACCCGAGTGGGTGCAGGTCGTAACAGAATGCTTGGAGAAACTACCTAAAGCAAGCGCAAGTCATTGATTGCTTCCACATGCATTCGAGTTATTACGCATCACAATACAACTTGGTAATTAATGTAGACTTCAGCGCTGGAAGAGAACCAGGCTTTTTCTCACCTTCGACTGCTACGACTCGACCCCCTTTCCCCACAGCCACCACCTGCGAGGCACTGGCAATTGCACAGCTTTCGGGCCAAAAGAGCGCTATGCCTAAATTAGATGGCTGAAGCTCTCAGACACCATAACGTTAATCCGAATTTAGTCGCTTTTTGCCTCACCACTGTTGGACTAGTCACCTACCAACTTTGGCCTCACGTAAGGAAAACCAACAGATCGCGAGCGGCGCGAAACGCCACAGCATTTCGTCAAAACGTTTGGTTGGTGTAGGGGAACTTCAAAGAGTTTGCCTCTGCGCAAATTCGCAACTCAACTACGTTTCGTGGCCCGTTGCAAACTCACCCTCAAATCGACCGCATCGACTTGGAGCCCATCGAAGTTTTCTCGGGTTTCTCGGGTTTCTCAGATCTTGGGGCAACGGCTGCAACACAACAATCTCGGGTCAAGCCTGCCGGTAGAGCATTTTGAACAAGAGAACGCCGGGGGCGATCGCGAATCTGGCTCGGTAAACCGAACATTATCTCACTGCGCACAGCATACGCCAAACCACCCTACGGCGGATGATGGCAACAGAGTCTTCGGGCGATAATTTTGCTGATGTCTCCATATCATCTCAGCTCGAGCTTGTAAATTTAATCCCCCCAAACCTTTCATCTGGCTTACTCTGCTGGATGAGAAGAGACTTTGTAAATATCTAACTAAGAAACGACAATAGCTCAATCAGATTGACAACCCTCACATCCAACAAAATGTCGCAGCGACGCCGAACGGTAGCGAATTGGACAAGAAACCTGTAGCCCACATCGAAGATCAACAAGCATTCGCAGACGTCCACCTGAGCGGCGGTTCAGATGGAGAGACGTCCCGAGCAGATTGGCCGAGGCAAAGGGATTCAGATAAGGGTCATGGACAGTCAGCTTCTGTAGCTAAGAAGCCCGCAACATTCAAAGCCGTTTCGGTGAACAAGACATTTCTGGCATCAAAAGCTAGCCCTACTGGTAACATTACCAAATCTGCCGACAAACCTACTCCGGGATCGAGCACCCCGCCTCCAGGATCGTCTTTGTCATCCTCGCGCCCACGCCTAGTCGCAAAAACTGGCGGCGGTGCCAAGGATACGGTTCCTCGGCTGTCTTCTTCTGTGAATGGTTCGAAACCTGCATCAGCTCCTGACCCAGCTGCAGTGTGGAACAAAAACAGACGTAAGTTTGCTCTTCAGTAAATTGCTAGACGAGATCACTTTGGTTAATGGTACTGGAACATCTTCAGCACCAGAGCCTAAGAAGTTCACCGACGAGGAACTTAAGAAGTACGGTATTCACATGGCTAGTCGCTTGAATGTAGAAGATGCACAAGGACAAAACAAATGGGCGGATATCGATGAAGATGACGAAGATTGGGCTCCGGAAACGATCACGTGGGGCGACGGAACCAAAACCACTTTACCACATCTCGATGAACATTCCGTTCCATCTCAAGAGAGCTCCGCTCTGTTCGACAGTGTCAAAGGACCAGTAAAACCAAAGTCACCTGTTCCGTCCATTACTTCCAGGTCCTCAGTTCCAAGGTCTGGGGGGCTTGGCACTGGGAGAGGCTTGGTCTTGAAACAGGCATCGCAAGAAAAGCCGGCTTTAATTTCCAAGACGACTGCTTCAGTTGCCCCTGCAAAATCGCCGTGGGCTACGCTGCCTCCTATCGATAGGGCCTCTCCAGGGTTCGTTGAGACCACACAACCGGCTGCTGCTCTGCCTCGAGATACCACGACTGCTAAGCTTCCCAACCAAAAGAGAAAGGAAATCGCTGCTGATGATTTTAGCCGCTCATCTTGGAGGGAAGGACTAACCCACAGCAACAAGGAGTTATATAATTCGCATTCCGGTCGTTACGAACCAGTCGTGGACCGGCGAGGGTCCTTCAGATCAGAGTCCCAAACCAAGCATCCGGCTCTGCTTCAACGACCACAGCCAAAAGATCAAGATGTGGAAACGGAAACCTTTCAGCAGGCCAGTCGTAACCCTCAAGAAAACCTGTTTCCTAGACGCCGAGGATCATCTAGTGTAAGTATAGGCAGTGGTTCGTTCCATCAGCGAATGCCCAGAAGCAACGATTTAGCAGGGCCGAGTACGCAAATGGGCAGCGTGGGCATGACTTCCCAGGCGAATTTGGCAGAAAGTCCTGTCTCTTCTGAGGACGGGCCATCTTCCAATTCATCGCAGCCCAAAGAGTTAAGCTCTCAAAGGCAGCTTACCAGCGTCTCACCAAATACAACGATTTCGAAGCCAAGCCAGGGAGGCAGTTCTTTTGATACATGCTCTCATCCTCCGCAACACCAGAACGGCGAGCTTGTGGATGAATTGGAGTACCAGAAGAAAGTCATGCGTGAACGTATAGAGCTTGCCCGCAAGCGACGCCAGGAGGAGGAGGCTCAGGAGGAGGCAGCAAGAAAGGAGCGCATTCAAAAGAAGCTTGAGGCTTTGGGTCCTCCTCCCGAGAAGAAAAGCGACAAAAAGGAGCTCTCGACTAGAGCTGAAGTGACTAAACCGAGTCAAATTCGGCAGCGGGATCGCCATGTACCTATTGATGCCATTAGCCAGAAAGCCGAACAGGAGCCAACAAACGAAGAGCAAAAAGCTGTTTCATCTGTTACCAATCAACCAGGTGGCGCGCAAATTCATACTAAACCTCACTCTTCCATCTCGACGCTGCCATCTGTATCGACACCTTTCAGAAGACTCTCACAAGGCCAGGAATCACGGCGTGCGGATCCATGGGGCGGGACCGGTCCTCGTCCTGAGAAGTTTACTTGGGCTTCTGCATTACCACCTCCATCTCGAAATGTTTGGGGTTCTCCTGATAATGATCGCGGCCTTGGAAATGGCACCTTCAATCCGGATCTTGGTAGAGTCACGAACAATACTGCAAGCTCTGCCCAATCATCCAAGGGGCCTTTGCCAATCGGACCACCCAGTACTAGCACAAGGGCACCTTCACAATCACAACCACAAGCTTCACAGAACCCATCTGTCAATGCTCAAAGCTCTGTTTATGGCCCGCCAGGATCCGAGCTCGCAAGCAAGTGGGTCGCTTCGGTTGCCGAAAATGATAAGAAGTTGAGCACTGCGAGGTTGGCAGACAGAGTTAGTCATGAACGCCACATGATGGAAAGAGGGATGGCAATAGAGGATTCGCAACCGGCTATTAAAGATTCATGGCGCCCTATGCATGCTCCAGGGGACGGGACTCGTCACTCGGTTGGAACCGTTGATGTACAGACTCATGCATCAGCCCCATGGAAAGCCGCAAAGGAAGGCATGCCGAAAAGTCCCAGGACGATCGAAGACTCGACTCCTTCAAGCACTGCTGGCATAATTGGATCTGGTGCCCCACCTCAATCCCGGCCCTCAAGATTTTTCCCGGCCAAAGATATACGTCAAGGAGTAGGCTTTAGGAGTATCCATTCTCGCCCCAACTCGCCAACACCCCCGCCTCCGACAATGGAAGGCCACCCAGTGTACGAGGGGGACATCATGCACCCCAACGTTTCTCTACCCAAGCCTCAGCCAGTCGTAAAGCTACCGCCTGCGATGACATCCATGCATCTTCATCAAACCAGACCTCAGAACGTGTGGACCACCCGAGCCGCCACCAAAAGCAGCCATCGTGACAATTTTGATCAAGGATGGAATTCAGATGGGCAAGGCAACTGGCAGGCTAGGTTTAATAAGCTTTTGCACGGAGACAAGCTGCCGCAATCGCGGGATGTCGGTGTAGATGCTTCCAGCAAAGGGCCACTTGATCATGCCAGTCATCAAGCAGCAGCGACTGTTTCGTTACCGACTCCAGCATCAACAAAAGTTGATACCAATGATCAATCCCTCATATCTAAGCCAATGGCAGAGGAATGTTTTGAGGAGCAGGAAATGGGCTCCCTGCCCCAGATTAGGCTTCCGCACAGGACTCCGGAAGCTGCGTGGCAACCTGCTGTTGCACCGGCCAAATCGCTACCTAAAAGGTTTCTCGTCCAAGCTGCACTAATGGAACCTTTCCAATTTGCATCAGATATTCATGGCAGGTCTTGTGTCATCAACATTCTCTTGCCTGGAATGAAAGAAGTCAGGACCGTGTCATCAAACCACTCGATCCCTCGAGGTTCTAGGGACTCTCATGGGCAAAGAGGGGCCCTTAGACATAAACCATTCGCCAGCGGTCCAAGAACAACTAAAAGAGAGGGCTCTGGTTCGCATGAAAGTGAGAGCACTCCTGGCCGTGTTGGGCGCGGTGGCCGTGGAGGATATCGCAGCAGCAGGGGATCGGACCATGGAACTCGACATCACTCATCGCAGTCACAGAAATCCGCTAAATAACATCATGATTCTTTCTACAGCATGCGTAAGAATTGATGCTTGTGCGCCGTGCCGCACATCGGAGCGTAGAAAGCTTTACTTGGCGACAGAGTGTTGGTTGATGCCCCAAGCTCTGTACCTCTTTCAGTGGCCCAGAAGCAGCAGTAGCAGCAAACACAGCAAACACAGCTTAAGATTTGAAAATAACGGCTTATGTGTGATAATCGCACAAGACGCTACCCACCAGGTTTGCCAGCTCAGTGCGCCTACACCACCCGGCTGGCTTGGCATAACAGAGCGACGTGTACTACTTCGAAGAGCCTTGTCCGGTTCTCGACTGGCTCTCTCGTCTAAGTCCTTCTTCAGTTTTAATTCTCGCGTCCTAGTTCTTTTTTCTTCTGCTCCATATAAGGGTTTCTTTTTGACTCTGCGCCTTGGGGCTTACGTGGTATACAAAAAATTAGCAGAGGATGAAATGAACTGTTTTATTTTCCGATCCTAGCAGCCACTTTGCCTGAACTGAACCTTGCCGCTCAGGAGCGTAGAAGCACCTCGTTGTGCGCAAGCTATGTATGCTTATACGTCAGCAACAAGTTTTTGTGGTCTGGCGTCTGTATCTAGATACCGACGGGAACGGGTGAGTGGTCACGTACGTGGTGGTGGATGAATATTCTCTGGCGCTGGGGGAGACAATAACACATGTCATGTAAATGGATTGCCCTGTTTATTTTCATGATCCGTCGTACAGCTTCCAGGTCCCCAAACCGCTAGTTCCTTGTTCTAATTCCGCTCGTGATGCATTCTGCATTTACGTTACCCTCAACGTAGTCCGTCCCTTTCTCGACTTGACCGACACACAAGCTGCGGTGTGGTTAAGTCCCCGCTGGGACTAGAAGGGCATATTATTTCAGTTGGATTTTTACCAGTGCCAATGTATTCCCCAAGTACACAGATTTTTCTTCAAAATTCTTCGACAGCGCAGTTAGGGTGCAAAACGTATATGGCGTCTGCGGCACTAAACGTCGCGCTGCCGTCTAAGCCTTCGCCACGGAGTGCCATCAGAATATTGTCCTAGAGTATTTCAGTTAGCGTAGGAAGACATGCCGGGCTCTTAATTCAGATGCTTACTTTGACCATCTTTTTGAGGACCATGTTGGCTAGAGCCTTCTCTGCGTGAAAGTCTCCCTCGTCTTGCAACTCGGCCTCCTGCTGTTCCAAATACCAGTTGATCAAATCCTCACCATTGACACCATCACCGCTACCATTCTCGTCGTCGCTGACACGTTGCACAATCAAGTTAACCATTTTAATGTACTTGTCGTGTGTGATTGTCCGCCTCTTTTGGGCTGCATCACTTTCCCTCGGTGGCTGCGCGGAATGCGAGGACACTTCTTCGTCAATGGCCATCGGGGTATTGTGTGAATGAATCCCTGAGGCGGCATCCGCGGCACGGTGCAAAGTTTCGCCATCTTCTTGCGTCTCGTCCTCATCCATCACCTCCACGTCATCATGCTCGACCGATATGATGCTCTGGCGCAGCAAATCATAAGCTTCGCAAACCATCTTCTCATCAATCTCTTCCACGCAATTTACCTTGGCTATCGCCTCGCTCAGTCGAATCATACTCTCCAGCTGACGTACGGTAATTCGATACGAATTCTTGCCCACGCCTCCTTGAACATCGTCAGCCCGCAGCTCCTGGTACTTCTTGACCAGGACTTCTTTTGCCTTGTTCGTAAATTGCGGACGAAACGTCCTTGCGAAGCGAATATATCGCTGGAGCTGCTCGGTACTAAATTCTGGCTCAACCGCTTCGTCACGGAGCTGGTGAATGCCCACTATGTGCTCGGCCAAGTGTCTGTCAATCTGCTCGTTACACTCGTCAAGAATGACGAAAAACAAGTCGAAGCGAGACATGATCGGAGCAGACATGTTGATGTTGGATCTCAACGTTGCCTTGCGGTTGTAGCGACCTCCCACGGGATTCGCTGCCGCGAGCACACTTGTTCTGGCGTTTAGTGTAGCTTGAATGCCAGCCTTGGAAATAGATATTGTCTGTTGCTCCATAGCTTCGTGAATAGCAACTTGATCCCCTATATCCATCTTGTCAAACTCATCGATGGCACATATACCATTGTCTGCCAACATCAATGCGCCGGCCTCAATTGTGAACTCTCCCGTCTCTTCGTCCTTTACAACTGCTGCCGTGAGACCCGCCGCCGACGAGGCTTTTCCGCTTGTGTAGACGGCCCGGGGGGCGAAGGAGCACACATATTTCAGAAACTGGGATTTAGATGTCGAGGGATCGCCAACAATGCAGATGTTGATGTCGCCACGCAGCTGCATACCCTCGGGGGTCGTCTTATGTACGCCAGACATCAGCTGCAAGAGTATGCCTTTTTTTACCACCTCATGACCGTAGACCATGGGTGCCATGGACTGCACCATGCGAGCATAAATATGGTCACCATGAACCATCGTTCGCAGGTCATCAATCTCTGAAGGGTTCATAGAGGCAAGCACAGCGGCTTGTGCTTCCTCAACTGACTCTGCTCCTTCTGCAGCGTTGCTCCTTGTGAGAGCATTGACCACATCAGACGCACTGCTTGCAACAGGTTGACCGGTAGAGGAAGTATCAGGCGCGACGAAACAAGCCAGAAAAGCTAGGCGATAAGTGAGATCGCGAACGCCGAGGGCTTTTAAACCAGTCACACCACTTCCCCCAGCGTCCGCGCCACGGGATGCTCCTCGATCGTCACGGATCGCCGTAGGTCGTAGGCCAGGCAGGCCCAGCTGACTCACGTCGGGGACGACAATGAGAGCACCGGAGAATATGCATTTCTCACCCGCTTTTGCTCTGTCTACGATTTCACCACGGAGAATAACATCGAGAGTTCTTGGCATGCTGCCAGTGGGAATCTCGGAGCTGTTTTCTTGAATTCGAACCTTCTGCCAATCGACGAAGGTGCTGTGCCGAATGTCTAGCTGCCATGCGACCCGGTTTAAGCAGGTTCTGTTCGGACATTGGGTTGGCTCTGTGTACCGAAAAGTTTGTTCAACGTTTGGTACAATGGCTCTGCATGCCTCGCACACAAAAGTGGCCGATGACAACTCTGGTCGTACCTCCGATGTACGCGTTACCGTTCCTGAAATGGACAGTAGCTGGCCAATGTTGGCTGCTCTCAAGCTTCGAACCCGAGAGACTAAAGGAAGGTTGTAGAAAGCTATTGAAAATAGTTTGTCCGTTTGCTGATGCTCATTTTTTCGGTGAGAGGGGTCACTCTGACTGCCAGATCCTAGCTGACTGGCTGCTGAGGTAGACAGTGCACTCGATGCTGTTGGCTGGCGATGTTCGCGAAAGTATTGCGGCTCGTATTTGGCGATCATGTTATGCAGTGCTGCAGTGAGGAAGGGCAGAAATCGGTAGTACTGCCGCATAACGCCGTCCGCGAGGCTGCCATTCTCCCACAAAGCGAGGTGCTTGAAGTCCACATAGAATGTTGACAACTGCAGGTTTTTCATGGCTCTAATCTGAGCAACATAGTATTTGTCAGTAGTAACAGCGCTGGATGTTGGCGCTCCAGACGAGCTAACATCCTCGGTGAAGCTGTTGAAGTGAACGAATGTTAGCTAATTTTCCGGGTGATGGACAAGTCGATCAAAGTCTTGCGAGTATAAAGGATTACGAACCTCTCAATAAAAGCTTCAAAATGTTCCTGAACAAGGAGTCCAATACGATCTTCAACGCGAGGGATATTGGCAGCGTCGGGTATACGTGAGCTTCGAGGGACTTGATCGTCAGCAAACCCATCGGCCTCATCTTCGCTGGCCGCACCAAGGTTTTCGGAGGGCGGTCCTCGTGGTCGCGCCGAAGAAGAGGAAAAGTTAACTTGTCGTCTTTGAGCGGCAGCCAGCGAGGGCGCATCCGACATCATGTAGCCAGCATCGCTAGAAGGCGTCATGCTGATCTACCAGGGTTGGCGAGTTATGCCGTGGCTGCTTGTACAGTGGCGTTACCGGAACTAATACGTCGCGTGTCGAGCTGGGTTTCCAGGAGATCCAATGTGCACAAGAATTGACAGGCAAGACAAGTTGCACTTGCAAGGACTGACGTCTTTGTTTCCAATTCCTCGTGCTCCAACACGTCTGCAGACGCGTATGAAATTGACCAATTGCAAGAAGTGGGGCTTTTCGTGTCGCGACTTTAAATGACCAGAGTAACGAATAACGCTGTACGGGGCCTGCGGCTGCTAAATATAGAGAACCCCGCCTCTTGTACTCCGACTTAGCAGTCATCAAGTTATTTCTTCCTTCGATGTATAATCTTAGCTTAAAATATGCGGAAGATGAATCTTCTTTTTTAAACCTCGATGGGATTTGTCTTATTTGGGAAGGGATTTTTCAATTTACTTGTTTTTTTTTTCCTCTAACAATGCGTTACCGCTTACGTGATGGCACGACTTCAAGAGCAGATGAATAGCTGTTCTGCGTAGCAGTTCTGTTGCGTAGGGGGGTTACTTCTATCTGATCAGAGCATATATCCTTGAAAAAAAAACTTCAAATAGCTGGGAATCTCGTGCTATGCCATGGTTATTATAGGTGTTGCTACTGACAGTATTTTTATTGCGTGCATGCTAACCTAAAACAGTGTGAATTCTCTCTATATAATAGTTTACTCAAGAGAAGGGTCAGTCGAGTGTTGCGTGGGTGTTGATTGATGGTGATGCAATGGTTTTTGACTACCCCACCTGAGCAAACATGATCGATCCCCTTACCTCGTTCTGTGTTTAACACTTGTATGATTTTCTAATCTTGCCCCGACAGCGCTCCGCTGCAAGTCGACTTCCTTTGTACGTTCCCTTCCCAGTCTTCCGAACCAGGAATATCCATCCAGTAGCCTCTCCCAAATGAAACCATTAATCGACCAAGTCGGCCCCTCCGCCCTTCGCCGTCTGGAAGGTCAATCGCAAAAGGCCCCTCGCTTTCATCTACACCTGGTCCCTCTAAAATCATCAGTTGCATATACTTCTGCAGGACTTGACGAGCGAATCCCATCACAATAGCAGTAAAATACACCCTAATGAGCGTGAGCCCAATGATCAAAAGCATGCTAGTGGCGGTTTCCTGAGGCACCACTTCGCCATGGACTGCGGTTTCGCGGCGTAGACCCTCAAAGCCCCCGACGACGATAGCCGTTAATGGAACCGCATTCGATTTGGCGCCTTCGCTGGTGGTGCTGGCAAAATACCAATCGAGCCCGAAGGCAGCCGTGTACGCTCCATTCAAAATCGTATCGAGACAATATAGCCACGCCAGAGCCAGGCATTCGAACGTGCTCTGTCTTCGGATGTGGGGGATCAGGTACACAAGCAGGCCAAGAACACTGATGGAGTATATATAAGTCGAGAGTTGGAGAAGAGACAGCTGATACCCAGTGAGGATCGCCAGAAGACCGTAGACGCCTGTGACTTTGTTGAACACCAGAGCCAGTGAGATGAGTTCTGTTCCAGTTTGGAGGCCCACCAAGCCGAAGAGACTCTACCAGATATCGTCAATGTCGGGACTAAACTTAGGGTACGCTCCAAATGAACCTACCTGTGGTCGCGGCGCCCTGAGATATAATCTCGTAAACTTGGACATTTTCCCACTTTCGAACAGTGAAAGTACCTGCTCTATAAGAAATAACAGAAAACGCGCCAAGAAGAGGTGTTAAAAGTATCTAAAGTTTGCGAGGGAAGTAACGTAACTGCAACATCTCTATCCCAGATTGGCTACGGAGTACATCCTGTCAAGGGGGCTGAAGGCTCAATTCCCCAAGCATCATGCATATTAGGCGCTAGAGTTACAGACGTGTCACGTGATTTCCTTTATCTAACGCTTTCGCAGTGCTGCGCCAACTGAAAGTACTGTACCTTCGTGCGCCACACCCATTTTCGGCGGTATGAAACCGCTCTCCACCTTATATAATGCTTCGAACGTCTCCGACCACAGCGGGAATAAATGGAGGACAGGTTTCAGGTACATAAACAAAACGTACCTGAAATCTTTGATTGCTTACATGCAGACTAAGCAATCACTTCTCGTTAAATAGATCGAATATTGACTTCTTCTACAGTATGGTGGTCTTGTCCTGGTTTTGCATGTTACTCGGCGGAGCCATACTTCCAGTATCGGCAAATGATGAGCCGCAATTGCCACTATACAACATACCCGATGCTTGTCCTGACTATGCCTCCTATGCTTCATACCCTCAGTGAGTGAGACCGATCTTTTGGACGCCTACATGCAGTATGGATGATTGATTACGGTAACAGCGAACCCCTGAGTTCCGGACCTTTGTCATTGCCCTTCCAGAGACCCGTCAAACGTTGTCGGACATTCAACTCTGTTGAAATTGAAAGAGTCATCAAAGATGTTACTTCACGGATGCAGGATCCAGATTTGGCACGTCTTTTCGAGAATGCGTTCCCGTCAACAACTGATACTACCGTAAGGTTTCACACCAAAGGCAGAGATACTGCCTTCATGGGCGTTGACGGATCTGAGGATGTTATGGATGACGCTTGGCAAGGGACCCATTCATTTATCATCACGGGAGACATCGTCGCGGAATGGCTGCGCGATTCGACGAATCAATTGCGCCCGTACCAAGCACTGGCGAAGTATGATCATGCCATATTCGACCTAATCCTCGGCGCTATCAACACGCAGGCGGAGTATGTTATCGAATCGCCGTATTGCAACGCTTTCCAACCACCCCCAATATCCGACCTTCCCGTCACCAGCAACGGCCAGGATGATTTGGTTCATCCTGTCTATGAGCCAAGTGCGGTATTCGAGTGCAAGTACGAGCTTGATTCACTGGCTCATTTTTTAGCGCTCGCAAATGACTTCTACGACCACACGGAGTCGACGGAATTTCTGAACGATCGATGGTTTCTTGCTGTGAACAGGGTGCTGGAAGTATTGGAACAGCAGTCAAAGTCGACCTTTGACCCAGAGACCCACGAGCTTCTGAGAAATGAATATACGTTTCAGAGGCAGACGAACATTGGAACAGAGACACTTAACCTGCAAGGAAATGGAAACCCCTTGAACAGCGGTACTGGACTCGTTCGGTCCGCCTTCAGGCCGAGCGATGACGCCACCATCCTGGGTTTTCTAATTCCTGCCAATGCCATGATGTCGGTGGAGTTGCAACGAAGTGCGAGAATTCTAAAAGCTGCCAAGAAGAATTCCTTGTCAGATGAACTGGACGGTTGGGGCAAAGCTATACGCTCAGCAGTTTTGGAGCATGGAGTCATCAAGCACAAAACATACGGCGAAGTTTTTGCCTACGAGGTCGATGGGTACGGCTCCTCGATTCTCATGGATGATGCAAACTATCCTTCACTTCTAGCTTTGCCTCTTATGGGCTTTTGCAACACGAGCGACACTATTTACCAGAATACAAGGAAGATGATACTGGATAGCTCTGGCAATCCTTATTACCTTAGAGGCAAATACTTTGAGGGAATAGGAGGTAAGACTTCTTATTGTTGTACCTTTTCCTCATCTACTGAGCTGACGCGGTTGTTGCAAGGTCCACACATCGGCCTGCGAAATGCATGGCCCATGAGCCTGCTTATTCAAGCCCAAACATCGGACGACGACGGAGAAATCAAGGACTGTCTCAAAATGGTCCTCAGATCCTCGAAACTAGGTCTCATACACGAAAGTGTGAACGTGAATTATATCCGACAGTACACCCGAAGTTGGTTTGCTTGGGCCAACGGCGTACTCGCAACTACCGTATTAGATCTGGCAAAGAGGAAACCCCATCTTATCTTTAAACCAGGGACGTCCGCATATGAGCCGTAGGGGTATGGGTTTCTGCCGTAGTATTCCGAATGCTAATCAGGAGTCGAAGCAACCCGCGATAACACCCAAGTGACCCGCCTCGAGCAAGGCGGCGGCTGTGGACTGCTATTGCTTCTTTCTACTTCCAATAATTTCGCGATATGGTTGGCAAAGAAGCAGCTATTATAGTAAATACGCACCTGATGTTAATACCCGGTATTTATGTACTTTTTTCTTGATCGCTGCAAACTGCAGGAAGTGCAATATGGAGTTCTCTGTTTCTTCTTTTTCCTTTTTTTGGACACCTTTTGACTGTGATAATACTACCGGGTGCGAGAAGCCCGACTGCGCAGTATAGCTGTGGGTGGGGCGTAGCACGAAGGAGCCAGGCGAAACTGCCAAACTGGGCTGCCGCTGCTAGGTTGTTTCAGGGACGCGACGGTCAAACAACGTGACGACGCGTGTCGCGCCCAGACAGGGTGTGCTTGAGTTGGTAGCACCTTTGTCTTCAATTATAAGCACTCGGCCGAATATAGTGAACTGAACTCAGCAAACTATGCCTGCACGCGAGATACTATTCAAGATTCCTGAGAAATGCCACATTTCTACACCAAATCTGCTACCCTGTCACATCCACCACGATGGAATGGTTGATCCCGTGGAAGGGTTATGGAAGCCTCATGCAACTTCAGGTAATACGGCACCTTTAAGAAGACGCGCGTTGTACCCCTGGGATCCGTACTGAATTCAATAGACGGGCCCAAAGTCACATATTTGCGAGGCAGGAAATTGATTGGCAAAGAGCTTCCATTGCCGGATCAATACACTGGTGTCTTGGTGCGAAGCGAACCAGCAGCAACGTCGAGCAATGATACCATATCGACACCGAATCGAGAAAAAAGCGCCACTGGAGTCGAGTTCCCCTCAGATGAAGCCGTGGTTTTTCACCTAGGATCCAAATTCAACAAAATCTGTATCTGGACGCACGGAGCGTCAGCCAGCGACACGGCTGACCCATACGCTAAATGCATAGAAGAATGGCTTCACACGGCTTCGCAGGTGCGTTGTGGTTACGAATTGCGCGTGGCAATTTACTGACCACGATTGTCAGATTCACGCGCATTAGCTGTTTTAGTCGGGTTCAAGATTTGTCCACAACATTGCATGACGCATGTATAACCTCGTGCTCAGCAATTCTACCACGCTCCGATTTCAATACTGTTTCTGGCGTACAGAGGCGGACGCATTACGAGGAAAGGGTGGTTGACTCCAATGCAGAGCTTAAGCTATGCGTAAGCTTTGCCCCCAAAGACATGGAAGGAATATTGCCTACACTTCTACCACTACGGAAATCTCATCATCTCTTGATATGTTCCGCGCCAAGTCATTTTCCTTGCTGAAATCGAGAATGAAGGCATCCTCTTGAAACAAGCCCATTCTTGCTGCATTGAGTGAATATCCAAACAGGCGGAAGTCAAGAAACGTTGTATTTGCCTTGACTAGTTCTCTGAATTGAGTCGGTCGTCGTCGGCGTTCCATTTGATGCCTTCAGATTGCTGCATTGAACAAGCCGATGGCAATGTTCTTTGTATTTGTAACATCATCCATGATCTGTAGCGGTATAATCGGAATAAGGTCTACAAAGCCTGTGGCAACGAACAGGTGGCAGACAACGACATGCCTTCCACGTCAATACGTACCTATGTGTGCTGTTGTCCATGCGTAAACCTCCGAGTGAACCAGAGCCACAAGACGAAATGAAAATGATAGTCTTCCGATTGTGTAAGGCACCTTCAGAAGGACCTCGCTGGGCACAAAACCATCCTTTTCGTACGCATGTCGGGCCTGGCCAAGAGAAATGCTAACAGTCTTGATTGGTCATCTTCGTGAACGCACGTTGCTGCCGCACAATTTAATACCTTCATGAGCGGGCATCGGACATCGGTCTGTCGGGGGTGGGGGGGGCGCGGAAGTCGCTGGCTGGTCCCAGCAAGCAGACAGGGGTATCCGCCCAACTCCTGCTCGACTACGACCCCTGCCTACTTGAGTAGCCTTTGCAAGTCAGACGAAAGAAATTTGTAATGTGCGATCTCGCCATCGCCCCCAGCATTGGCCTGACTGCGCTAGTGATCACGCAATTCTGGGAAAAATGACCCCGCCGGTCCCTGCGAATGCAGTTAAGCTGCACCGTGGGTCTGTCCCGACCCCACTGTCCGGTCGGACCAACAGTACTCCGTACATCGTTTGCAGCGTTACGTCCACATGCTCACGTGTACATGTACTTGGTATAGCGGGGTGCCGGGCCTGGACATACCCCTACCCTTGCTTGTACTCCGGAAGTAGCATGCAGTGTGCTTGCTGGCCTTGACGAGAACAATCTGCTCTCTCTGAAGTCTACAGTCGAACATTACCTATATGACTGAAGCTCTTTAATTCCTCCCCGCCCGATTTCGAGTCAATATGTCTTTTCTCTTCAGGCAAAGTCAGAGACCCGAAGACGAGAAGATGGACATGGACCGTCGAATTCGTGCGCCCGAGGAAGCTGGTATGTGTGCACTGTGCAGTCGCATCATGAGCTTATGACAATGCATCATCACGTCGACCAAAGGAAGCTTGGCTCATCTGCCACTTCTATATAGCTCCATTGGTTTCCCTTCTGATTTCGAATCCCCGGCTTGTCTTCAGAATCGCGAAACGAGCTGCACTTATCAACTAACAGCTTCTTCACTCGTCTTTTTTAGTATCTAGGATTGCGTATCTTTCAAGCGATGTCATTGTGTCAGTCCAGCCCTCTCTGTCCGCAGACTCGGGCTTCTCTTCTCATTTGAAGAGATACGTCAACCAAAAAAAGCAAGGCTTGGTTGCTGCTTCAGATGATGCCGTACCAGAGGTATGCCATCTTTGTCTTCTCAGCCTGTCCAAAGCCAGTAGCAATCCTTTCATGAGTATATTCTAATGCATCTGAAAGGTTCAATCGATTCGGCACAATTCTGATCCTCTTCTCGCCGTCTACAAACCTGTCCGCGATGGCAAATTTGTATCAGTCACCGCATCATCCACCATCCTCCTACCCGCCATCTCCCACCTATACAAGCTGGTCAACTATCCCGTTGTACTTCATATAGCGTTGGAGTCCCGTCCATCTGCCGATTACTCACAAATTACCTCCATTCGGAATTCTGGGTGGACTTTTCTACAATCCGAAACTTTACAGGAGGCTCAAGACATGGCTCTCACCGCCCATGCTCTCGCTATCCGCATCGGCAAGGGCGTCATTCACTTCTTTGCGCCAGAAACCTCCGAGAGTGAAATGCCAATCCCTGTCGAGGATGCAGTTACAGTGAGGGAAGTCCTAGACATAGAAAGTGTTCGTCGATTTCAAGCTAGTTCCATCCCAGCCGTGGGCATATACGCCGATGATGGACACGTCCCTGTGTCTTCAGACCATCCAGAGACCTCCTTGACAAGGAATGGTGCCAAAACTGCTGCTCTTCAGCCACCTCCGAGTGCCGGTGCTTCCAAGACTACTTCGGTTGACTCTTCAATCAAGTCCAGCGAAGCGTCGACCCCAGCTGCTCCCTCTTCAGTTGCCACTACCGTTGAGTTTGCTCCTCCGCGGGTGACCTCCGACGACATTTACACATGCTTGACTCGAGTATGGTCCCATATCAAGGCTGCAACAGGGAGAGGATATTCTGCCTTTGAATATACGGGCCCGGCGCAAGCCGAGGACTGCCTGCTGGTTTTCGGATCCAATACTGGCAACCTTGCCCAGGCCGTTGATAATGCCACTTCCGATGACGTCTCTGATATTGGAATTCTTACGCCTCGTTTGTATCGCCCTTGGATAGGTTCGAAGCTCGTTGAGGCGATTCCGAAATCAGTCAAAAGGATTGCTGTCCTGGAGCAGATCCACAGAGCCACCACGAAGTGGGGGCCTCTCCTTATCGACGTCCTCTCCTCCGTACATCGGGGTGCTGGCGGTGTTGAGACGATTGTTGGATACCAGCTTGGTCATATAACATCTGACACCGCAATGCAGGCTCTTCGGGGAATCGTTCAGAACCTCAGGTCTAAAAACCCCGTACAGAACCTCGAGGTGGGCAGCAAGCCGGCACAAGAACAGTCCGTAGCATACAATGTGCGCACTCCACAGCTCGAGACTGCGTATTCGAAGATCCTAGATCAGATTTTCGGCAAGAGAGCTTATATTGCCAATGCTTTGGACTCCAACCATGCGGGTGTTCCGTTGTCCGTATCCTCGAGTCCCGAATTCGGATTCGGGTCACTCATAGCCCGAATCGAGTATAGGACCAAGTTTATCACCGAGGTCAAGGATGCGGCGAGCAGTGGATCCTTCCAATCAGACGAGCCCAAAAGCTGGCTGACCCGATGGGTTTTGCAAGCCGAGTCTTCGGAAAATAACGCCGAGTTTGCAGACGAAATCCTGTCCAGTTTAGAGGCGGACGGTTCTGCACTTGCCCAGAAGCTTCTCACCAAAGGAGGACTTTTCCGAAAAGAGTCTCTGTGGCTGATTGGTTCCGACGCTTGGGCTTTCGATCTCGGTAACTCAGGAGTACATCATGTCCTTGCCTCGGGAAAGAACGTCAACATGCTCGTCATTGATTCGACGCCTTATTCCGCAAAGGCCGCCGCTGATTCGACTAGAAGGAAGAAAGACATCGGGCTCTATGCCATGAACTTTGGAAATGTATACGTAGCTTCTACGGCGGTATATAGCTCGTACACGCAAGTTTTGCAGGCACTGCTCGAGGCTGACAAGTTTAACGGTCCTTCAGTCGTTCTGGCTTACTTGCCCTACTTTGGAGAAACGGACTCGCCCCTCACAGTGCTTCAAGAAACAAAGAAAGCGGTTGATGCAGGGTATTGGCCACTGTATCGGTGGAATCCCGAGAACGAGCTTCGTGGCGAGCCCAGCTTCTCCCTAGATTCAGAGCTGGCCAAACAAGAGTTAAAGGCCTTTCTCGCCAGGGACAACCAGCTCACCCAACTTATGAAGAAGGAACCGAAACTTGCAGCAAACCTGGCCCAGGATTTTGGAACCGAGGTGCGAGCTCAGCAAAAGAGGAAGGCAAAGGATGCGTATAAGCGGTTGTTGGAAGGCCTTCTTGGCGCACCTTTGACTGTACTTTTCGCGTCTGACAATGGCAATGCAGCGTCTGTTGCCAAACGCCTTGCCAACAGAGGACGTGCGCGTGGCTTGAAAACATCTGTCATGCCCATGGAGGATTATCCCCTCGAAGATCTGCCTCAAGAAGAGAATATTGTTTTCATCACATCTACCGCTGGACAAGGCGAATTTCCTCAAAATGGCTTACCTTTCTGGGAGGCCATCAGAGGCAAAACTGATTTGGACCTCGCAACGACAAACTTTTCTGTGTTTGGTCTTGGAGACAGTCATTACTGGCCTCGAAAAGAGGACCGAATATACTACAACAAACCCGCCAAGGATCTTGACCGAGTTTTGTCTAATCTTGGGGGCAAACGCTTCGTGGATATTGGACTGGGTGATGATCAAGATCCCGACGGCTACCAGACTGGCTATCAAGAATGGGAGCCCAAGATCTGGCGGGCATTAGGAGTAGACAAGATTGACGGTATTCCGGAAGAGCCAGCGCCAATTACTAATGAAGACATCAAGATTGCTTCGAATTATCTGCGAGGCACCATCTTGGAGGGGCTTCAGGATACGTCTACCGGCGCGATTTCCGCTTCAGATCAGCAGCTCACCAAGTTCCACGGCACGTACATGCAGGATGATAGAGACGTTCGCGACGAACGAAAGGCTCAGGGTCTCGAACCCGCATATTCTTTCATGATTCGGTGTAGGCTCCCTGGAGGAGTCGCAACGCCGAAGCAATGGGTTCAAATGGATGACATCAGCAGCACACTGGGCAATGAATCCATGAAACTGACTACAAGACAAACCTTCCAATTCCATGGAGTCGTCAAGGGCAAGCTGAAACCCGCGATGCAGGCCATCAATCGAGCATTAATGACCACAATTGCTGCATGTGGCGATGTCAACCGAAACGTCATGTGCAGTTCGCTTCCAACCCAATCCAAGTATCACGAGCAGGTGCATAGCTGCTCTCAGAGAATTAGCGATCATCTCCTTCCTTCCACGACTGCCTATCACGAAATCTGGCTCACAGATGATAACGACAAGAAGGTGCAGGTTGCTGGTGACGCTGTGCAGGACTTTGAGCCTCTCTACGGACCTACTTACCTGCCAAGAAAGTTCAAAATTACCATCGCCATCCCTCCCCACAACGACACTGATGTGTATGCTCATGACATTGGCCTGATTGCTATAAAGGGAAGCGATGGAAACCTCGAAGGGTTCAACGTTCTCGCCGGCGGTGGTATGGGAGCCACACATAACAACAAGAAGACGTATCCGCAGACAGGTCGCATGATGGGATTTTGCAAGGCAGATGAAGTGCACATTGCTTGCGAGAAGATTATGCTGGTTCAGAGGGACCATGGCGACCGCAAGAACCGCAAGCATGCCCGGCTTAAATACACCATTGACGACATGGGCGTCGACGCCTTCCGCCGCAAAGTCGAGGAGCTCTGGGGCAAGGCTTTTGACAAGGACCGTCCTTTTGAGTTCAAGAGCAATATTGACACCTTTGGCTGGCAAAAAGACGAGACCGGGCTCAACCACTTCACCTTCTTCATTGAAAACGGCCGCGTCGAGGATACGCCAGAGTTCCGGATGAAGACGGGATTGCGCGAGATTGCGCAGATCCACAAGGGCGAGTTCCGCTTGACCGGAAACCAGCACCTCATCCTCAGCAGCGTCAAGGACGAGGATGTGCCAGCCATAAAGGCGCTTATGAAAAAGTACAAGCTGGATAATATCCAGTTCTCTGGTCTGCGCCTCAGCTCCTCGGCCTGCGTCGCTTTCCCCACCTGTGGTCTCGCCATGGCCGAGTCGGAGCGCTATCTGCCCGTCCTGATTTCCAAGCTCGAAACGTGCCTGGAGGAAAGCGGCCTGCGACAAGACTCGATAGTCATGAGAATGACCGGCTGCCCGAATGGCTGTGCGAGACCATGGCTCGCAGAAGTGGCCTTTGTGGGCAAGGCGTACGGCGCCTACAACATGTACCTGGGGGGCGGATATCATGGACAGCGCCTGAACAAGCTGTACCGCTCAAGCATCAAGGAGGACGAGATCCTGTCCATAATGAAGCCTCTCCTCAAGCGATACGCCTTGGAGCGGGAGCAAGACGAGAAGTTTGGCGATTTTTGCATTCGTGCTGGCATCATCAAGCCCACTACGGATGGCCAGAATTTCCACCATGACGTGAGTGCAACCTCGACGTGCTTGAATGTTCCTGCCGCACGGCTTCCCCCTGTGAGAGGAGTGACATGTATACTAATGGTCCGGTATTTAGGTTGCCGAAGCCGAGTCTGATGAGGAATGACGGATGGGTTTTTGGCCAGTTTCATCCTGTGGCAGCCGGGGTTTGGGCTGGGGGCTGGATAGGTTTGTTTTTCCCCCGCTTCCTTTTCCTTTTTTTTCTTCATCTTCCGTCTTCTTCTCCTTTTCCTTATTTGGATTTTGGCAGGCGTTTCTTGGATTTGGCGTGAGGTAAAGGTTCAAACCTTGGACTCGGACAGAACGGCAACTAGAGATTATTACCGCTGCAGCGCTTAGCGCCGCGTGCGCGCTTACGCCGTCAATATCTGTTCTCCATCAATCCGAAAGAGTCTGGTCCGAAGGTACCAGACGTTCAGTGAGGCTCCTCTACAAGTGACATGCAGCAACACCTCATCCCACTTCCTCCTTGACTGGAATGTGGCGATAATTCGAAAGGGGGGCGTGGACAACGGACGTCACGTACTGCAATTGCCTTCCGTCCTTGCTGAGTTATCAAAGTGCAGTCAACAACAATTTGCGCTGCAAGACCCCGATCGATCTGCAACAGTGTTGCCTCTCCGAACAAACTGTCTACCATCCATTAATGCATTTCATCGTCAAAATGTTCAGCCAGAACCCTTTCAAATCCTTTCAGAAAATAGTACATGTGCAACTCTTGGGCGGGAAAAGAAAACTGTCCGAAACGAAACCGGGGAAGGAAGGAAAACAAAAACAGAAAACCAACAGCCATCATCAGCCTTTAAAGCTGCCTCCCAAACTGCTCCCCAAACTGCTTCCCACACTGCTGACCTTCTCGCTAACCTTGCTGCCAAAGCCCCTCACCCAGGATGGTAGCTCGAAATTCATGCGTAATCTACCTTCCACAACCGTGTTGACCACATTGACGGCGGCAAAAGTCGTAGAGCCCAGGGCGCGGAACATGGCCAACGCGGCTACGCTCCAGAGAATAAATCGCAGGTAAAAGTTGTCGCCGATGGCTTTGTTACTGTAGATTTCGGAAACTGCCATGGCAAGGATACCATTGGCAATCATCCAAATAACCACCATGTACGTTCGGACGCTCTTGTAATAGTCTTCCTGCATCTGCGCTTCACTGATGGGAGCCGTGGGTACAGCAAGGCGATCGCGCAGATTCCTCAATGCCTCGTCGTACCCACTGTCAATGTCGAGCTGTTCGCTTGGCATTTCCAGCTCCACGGTTTGTCCTTTACCCACGGCGCCGCCAAGGTCCGTTTTCATGACATTGTCTCCCTTCGTTCCCCAAGTGACGTCATGCGTGTTGCAAAAAGCGTACACCTGCAACGTGCAGATATAGCTTGGAAGTAATAGGAAGTACTGAACCGACGAGGTGAACATGTGCCATGGGTCCAGATAGAGAAAAGACATGACGAAATAGAGCCCGATTGTCGACGTCATGGAAACAATCAGGTTCGTGAATACATTGTTTCCCATCGCGAGGTCCGGATTCTTACTCGCGAGCTGTCTAATGACGATGTAGAAAGAAGCGAATATGGTGTAGAACATGATGACACTGTAGATAATCATGCTAATCAAGTATAGCTTCTTGGCTCCTTGAGGTCTGTTTCCCAACGACAGGATGAACTGAGTCGCAATAAGCAACACACACGTGTACCGCAAAACGTGAAAGAAAATACTGCCGATGCCATGACCAAACGGATCAACGGTTGGATCGGTGAGGCCTCCAGCAACGAAGTAGAAGGTGAGATAGAAATTGGCCAGAGAAAAGTAGGTAAACATGAGCTGTATGAATTGGTAGACGAACTCTACATATAGCAAAATCTTTCTCATGATGGTGTGGTCCGTTGAGAGAATCTGGCGGAACTGGACCAGGGAGTATACGGCTGCAAAGAAGGCGCCATTTAACCATCGCCTTCGTTGCGATATAAATTCAGGAACGGCGTCTGCGCGATGATTAGCAATCGACATGGACAAGATATTTGCGTAAAAGTCGAAGCAAGACGCAAGCCCGGGGCCAAAGAGAGCCCCCAATTGTCACTTACCTGGAACATCGGTTTCTCCTGTGCAACTCTTGACGTATTTCAGCACCCATCTTTCACCGCGCTTAGCCACCAGCTCCCAGCATAGAATACGATCTTCCGCGAGGTACATGTTGGCGGTGAACACATCCGCATGTTGCCCGTGAAGTGTTTCTCCCTTGAAGTACTGGCTGAGGGGACCGTGACCTGTTTCGTCGTTCTGTAACGCGTGATATCGGTAGGCACTCAGAGCGCCCGGAAGAACGGTGATGTAGCCGAACACGGACTCTAGCGGTTTGTCCAGAATGTTTGACATCTTGTACTCGAAGTTTTGAGAAGCAACAAGTGGATTAAGCAAGTTGGAGCCAAGCTTTCCCTTCATGGCCTTGATCTCGCCACAGGCGCCGGCAACGTTGGAATCCGTATCAAAAGCCTTCCACAAATGGTAGAGCGAGTTGCCGCCAGGGCGCGTCCCGACGTCTAGCAAGATGCATACATTTGGGTTCAATGCCCGGCCGAACGCATTGAAAAACCACCTGTGGGAGTTGAGCTTGCGTGAGTTCTTTTCCTTGAGGCAGAAAATGAGTTGACAAGGGACGATGCCCTTCTCGGCACCCTTGAATTTGAGATCCGAGTCTAGTGAAACTTGAGTCGTATATTCGTACACATGGGCCTGGACGGCTCGGTTATTGACGTAGTTCTTGGCAATTCCATGCTGATAACAGCCCATCGCTGCCAGGGCATCCAGTGTTCGGGGGTTGATCTTCTCGCGACCATCAGAGATGATGCATACTACGATCTTTTGCCAGCCATTCTCACCCCATGTCCTGGAGCGCGATCGGGAGCAAAAGTGAGAAATGTTCTTCATCACGGCGTGCATTGTTCGGGTGAAACAGAACTCGTCTTCGTTGTACATTGTGATGCAAATGAAGAGCTCGGTCTCTCGAGTTGTTCGACCTATGCTCTGTCGAAGCTTATATCCTCTGTCTACGAAGTCGTCTGGATCGCATGTAACTGCGGTGTATCGCATGTGCGTGAACTCGACTTCGTTGCGCCGAGGAAGGAAGCTGTACAAGATGGTAGGGATTTTGCATTCGAGTACCAGCTCGCCGTTGATCAACTGTACCTCCTTCTTGGACATCTGAGGTGCGCGAACCCCCCGGCGCTCCTGGGCCCCATCGGGAGCAGGACCATAGTGCTCGATCTTATCATAGTCTTGCCCGTCCTCTTTCAGCGTTTCTTGCGACGCTGACCTGAATGAATCACGATGAATTGGCAGGGGCCCAGAGTCGCTTAGGTCTGTCTCGGTGCCAAACACATCATCACTGCCATCAAGGGGAATAGATACTGTTGCGTCATCTGGAAAAGCTTGCGAATCGCGAGCTGGATTTGAGAAGAGCGGTGCAGGTGGCAGGGGACGGCGAGGACTGCCTCCGTAGCGCGAAGATGGAGTACCTGGCCTGGGGCTTCCGTTGAGTTCCGAAGGCTCATAAGACAAGCCCGAAGGGGGTGGTCGCGAAAAATCCGCGGCTCTAGAGGATGGAGTCCAAGGCCGATGAGGAGAAGCAGTTTCTCGGCCGGCGAAGGGTATGTAGCTCGAATCGGGCGGCGGCATACTTGGCGTGTCGTCCAGAACAGAAGCTGATCGAGAGTTTGAGGATATTACGCTGGGCTGATACGAGGGCCGCGTTGCTCGAGGCCTGTAAACGCCATATGAGCGTGTGTTCTTGTTCGGTATCATGATCTTGGGAGAAATGTCTGCGGATAGTGGCAGGCAGGAAGCGCTTCTGGTCCCAAACGATTTTGGTCCCAAGGACGTTGAGGCTGGAAGCGTCAAGTGTGGAAAAGAATATGGATGGGGGGAGGGCAGTTGCTAGCTATGCAGAACATGCGAGGACGATGGACAGACTTACGATTCTTGGTTGACGGGATCCTCCATGGACGTCAACAGACGGACAGCAGCAGCGTTCTGCTCGGTAGGAATGTCATGTTCATCATTATAGCTGGGATAAGTGTACTCTGGGGGTCTCGAAGGAGTCCTTGGTCGATCCATTGTATTCACGGCTCGCTGTCGGGGGTGAGGGGAGGTGGATCGGAGGAATGTTTCTGGAATGCTGTTGGCAATCGTCCCTGAGACCAACAAAAACAACTAGCTGGGCAATGTACGGGCGGGGCGAGCGAGGTGCGAAGCCAAAATGATAGGCTGTATTGGTATGCGCCACCGGTCGAGGAGATGGTCGAGATGGTCGGGTGACTTCTGGCAGCTGTTGTCAAGGACGCTCGCGGCTCATAGACTCGTAGAAAGCAAGCTTTGGCGGGGAAGCGAGTCGATTGTGCTGATGGGAGATGGGAAGGAGCAAGCTTAGTTCTTGTGCGGGTAAGATGGTGTCCGGGGGTTAGGATGAGGAAGCCCTTCCATGTAAAAGCCCTGTCTTTCCACAGAGGAATGAACCAATTGTCGAGTAATACGCGGCAGATATGGTGGTTTAAGAAGTCAGCGCATTTTCGTTTTACGACAACAAATCTTATCTTATGCAACACGGGCGCTTGTTCCCTGTTCCAACAAATGCTGGTTGGGGTGACGACGTTGTTGTTGGTGCGCCGCTTGGTTGACCCAGCAACAGTGGTGATGCAGGGGGTGACACATTGCAAGTGTTTTGTCGTGGCTACTTGTCAAACTTGTCTGGAAGCTTCGCGTGCCACGATAAGCCACACCAACCCAAAAAAAAAAGGCGACATTGAATTATCACTACGTACTCCGTACTAAGGCTCAGAGCTGCTGTCTGCTACCATTGCACGCCAAACTTGATTCTAGTGATACATCGGTACTTTTCAGCTCGAGATAGCAAGTGCGGGAGCTGAGCCTTCCAGATTTGCTTCTCTTTTGGGGACGCCAGGAACGCTCTGATTGGCCTGCAGAATACTCCATACAAGTCTCGAAATTCTGATCTAAATCTTGGTTTTCGGTGCAAACCTAAAAATGTTTGGTAGGCTTAGACACGCAGTTCAGGCAGAGGCAGGATATCGGAATATCACTGCAACACAGTGAGTTACTGAACTCGGCGACTAATCCGACGACATCTTTGGCCATGATTATTGTATTATGCTCCGTACTCTTCAACTGTAGGAAAGTGGGAGGGTAGGCCCCCTTCTCAACCGATGTTGCTCCAAGTGAAAGGCCATGCGGTCCTTCGGCTGTCTGCGGAGTTTATCAGGCTTACAAGTAACTTTACTCTTGAGGTTTCGCATTCGTTACCCTCCTCGCCTTGATATCCGAGCTCCTAAACAGGTTATTGGGAGACGGTGATAGTTTGAAAGGTGAAAAGCTCTGTGCTGGCCACCTGTCGTGACTGACAGACAAGGATGAGCGAGGATCGACACTACGGCAAATAGAGCGTCAGCGTCGGGTTAGCCCCCAGTCTTTTTACGACGCACGACTATGCCACGCTGTGCCATGACAGCAGCTCCTTCAGACTAGCTACAAGGGCCAGCCCTAGACAAATTTGCAGGGAATCGTTGATCTTTCACACTTTGGTGCAAAAGTGTAATGGGATGATGACCAACAGGTACAGTACAAGTGTATATGTACCTAATGCAGTACTGAGTACGTACTCCGTAGGCTAAGCATTAGTGTGGGGAGTACGTGTAGCGGTGTGCGGGCGGGTCCGGTTGCTCCCGTGTCATCAATCCAGCCTGAACTTTGAAGGAGATACATACATGAATACATAATATAATAATAGACCCCACAAGTTCTCTGCAATATTGCGACGTCTACGGAGTACGACTTGCTGCTCATGCAGAGTAGCACGTACACGAATATCTTTTTCTTTTCCTTGCAAGAGTATCTTCAGCTTCGCCGACAAGTAATCGGAAAAGAGAGGCCCTTTACCATGGGCATGAATGCGCAAAGTGCAAAACTGCAGCCCGCCAAGCTTCATCCTTGCTGGATGTTTTTTCGCCTTCAATTTCATTTCCTTTTTCTTTCCTTTCCTGCGACACGGGGGTACGGCCGGGGGTTTCCCTGATTATTACCCCCGGAGCAAGTATCGCAGTCGGTGAGAGGTTATGTTCTGCGCCACAATTCTGCCCTCCCACTTCGAAGTAGCTGCCCTAGTGCGCGAATCCGAAGCACCAAATCTCCTCACGTCCCTAGTAAGAGAAAGGGTGATTTTTGGTAGGGCCACGCCACGGCATCCAAACTCGCGGCCGCAGTTCTACAGAGATGGAAGCACCGAGCGTTAAGAGTCAGTTATAGGCTAGAATACGGGAAATCGGCACGCGAGCTTCCCCACGATCCAAGTAATGGATGGAGTGGGAGTGGTTGGAGTCTAGCCAGGCCCGTCCACTGACAAGAATAACTGACTTCGGGTCTCGTCGGACCGGCAGTCGACCAAAAAGGACAAGATCTGCGTAGCACCTTAAATTCTTCGGATACGGGATGGGATGTCTAGTCTCATGCGCTTCAATTTCGAGGGCCAAAGCTATGCAGGTACTCTATCCTCCGGCGTTGGTTTTGTAGCCTGTTGAGACTAAGACGAACAGAGACATAAATAGTGCCTCTTTTGGCTAGGACGCCCACGGGATCACGGGATTACATGCTCACTCTACGCTGCTCTGCAAGCCTAATCCTTAGCTCTCTACTCGCTCGACTTCTTCTTTCTTGATCATGAGATATAGAGCCGTCATTACTCTCAGCTGCTCCTTGTTGTCTGGTGTGCGGAGTCAGTCACAAAATGGTCCGACAAACGCTCCTCAGGTCGAGCCTGATGTGCCATCGAAGGCTCCCCTCGTTGGCGATTATAGAGGTCAATACAGACCGCAAGTTCACTTCTCAGCCCCAAAACACTTCTTGAATGACCCGAACGGCTTATTCAGAGATGGAAACGGTACCTGGCACATGTATTATCAGCACAATCCTACAGGCAACACGGCAACGAACCAACACTGGGGGCATGCTACCTCCCAAGACTTGTACCACTGGACAAATCAGCCACTTGCTTTGTTCCCCCCCAGGAAGAATGTCTATATTTACTCAGGAAGTGCCGTTGTAGATACAAACAACACGTCAGGTTTCTTTCCTAATCAAGAAAACGGCGTCGTCGCAATCTATGTGAGCTCATACAGACTCCCTGTCTTGGCCATTCCCACTGCATGATATTTCTGAATGGCTCAATTCATCTCTGCTCGGCATCTTCGATCAAAACATCCGCATACTGACCTTGCGTGAAAAAAAGACCTTGGCTGAGTACGATGCTGATGGAAACCCTGGTCCGCAAACTCAGGCGATTGCGTACTCCCGTGACGGTGGCTTCCACTTCACTCCATACGCCAACAACCCCGTCATACACAGTACCTCTTCGCAATTTCGTGATCCCAAGGTAATTCGGTACCACCTTCACTGGGTCATGGTGGTAGCGTATTCGGAAGAACTCACCATCGGAATATACACATCGCCAGATCTCATCACCTGGAGTCATGCAAGCAACTTCACTCTTCCCGGACTCCTCGGCTTTCAGTGGGAGTGTCCTAACCTGGTACGCATGACGTACCGTGATGAAAGGGGCCACAGACAGCACGACATGTGGACTCTACTCATCAGTATCAACCCCGGCGCTCCCTTGGGTGGGTCCATCACGGAATATTACCCTGGAAGGTTCAACGGAACTCACTTCGAGGCTGTTGACTCGGTTGCCAGAATCGCGGATTTGGGCAAAGACAACTATGCCGGGCAGTTCTTCTACGGCACCCCCGATGACGAGGACCCAGTCTTTATCGCGTGGGCGTCTAACTGGGAGTACGCAGAGTCAGCGCCTTCCGATGTGGAGAACTGGCTGGGCGCAATGACTCTACCGCGGCGCACCTACCTGACAAAGACGGAGCGCGTCGGCTGGAAATGGGTCAACTATCCCTACAACATGAGGCCGATCATGGGGGAGACCTTGGCGGCCCACGAACGCCATGCCAACGGAAATGTCACTGTTGACTTCTCCCACGTGACTTCCAACGCTGTGTATTGGGAAGCCAACGTGACCGGGATACCGAAGCAGGGGATATCGAAGCTGGCAGCTCTGAAGTTTAAATTTGTCAGCCCCGTGACCGCCGAGTATATACGAGGCGGCTACTACTTGGGTGGATTATCGCAGTTTTACCTTGACAGAGGAGGTGCCAAGGGCTTTGACAACGTCTTCTTCACCGACAAATTCTCTGCGTCCAGCCTTGGGCAGAATGGATCGTGGTCAATGAGTGGTGTTTTGGACCGCTCAATGCTGGAAGTGTTTCTCGAGGGAGGGATCGACAGTGGCACGGTGACGTTTTTCCCTACCTGGCCATTGACTTTGATGGTCTTGGATATGTGCGACCTGCCCAAAGGTGTGCATGTCAGCATTCGAGTGAATGCCTTGAAAAGCAGCTGGGCCGGCATGGAGAGCAGGGATGGGCTCGTGTACGGAAATCAATCCACCAAGAACATGGCGTCCGAGGACATCAATCACTTGTTGCGATGGGTATGAAGAATCTTCACCGCGCAAGAGTCCCCGCAAAAGGAAAGACCCTGGAGGACTCAAGTCGCGAGTCTAAGGCTTTTCTACGTTGATTGCCGCAAACAAGTAAAGGAATCGACAGAGCCAGCTACGCGATAATTATGTCAAGACTGGGGTTAGGCCCGTAGCTTTCCCCCAGCAACCCGTCGACACAATACGTCGTAAAAGACAGTCTCGCACGAGCTGGTAGTGGTAGTAAGGGTTTGTGAGCCTTAGCCTAGTTGAAGTCGAAACATAATAGGATTGTCGTTGCGTTGACGCTTTGGGGAGCGGAGGCTGGGCTCCACTTGGCACAGCCTCCAGGCCAGGCCCATCTCACCAACACGATTGCCGCGTCAACATCAGATCAAATTGATCCATTTGGGGGGGGAGGGGGGGGCGCCGGGCCTATCGAACCCATCGAACCCACCTAGCCCTCCCAAAACAAGGCGGCTCTTAAGGCCGTCAATGCCATTCACCAAGCCGAGCCGGCCAAGCCACCATGGCACGTTGCTGAAGAGGCTGGGGCAAGTCGTCAGCGGCCAGTCACCCCTGAGCCTCTCCCTGACCCCTGCCATGGCCGCCCGCCCTCGCTCAGGAATGCCCCGCCATCCGATTTCCAACCAGCGACATAAGGCTGGGCCGTCAAACGTCGTGGATTGTCAGCAATGCTTTGTGTCTGTCGTTTTCCTGCATCTTCATTTTACTTTCTTGGTTTGTATCTTTATGGCCCTTGAAAGCTCCGTCACTTGTTTCATTCGCCTTCATCTCTTAGCTGCCATTGATAATCGACCACAGGCAGTCAAGGACATCACCCGTCGCGCTATCTTGTTGATGCCTTCAATCCGGATATTTTGGACGTCGCTTTAGTCGAGATCCTCTTGCGCCCATTTTTGGAAAGAAAAGTCCTAGAAACAGACCCCTTATTCTCTTGAAAATGGCGCCCCCAATCATTTTGGCCAGCTCCCTACACTCAATCGCCAGTCGTGTCGATACCAAACACCCCTCCCTTTATTCGTTGTCTCCCCGAGATTTGGCAAACCCTACGCACACGCAGCAAGTTACTCTGGGTATCATCGCCGCCTACGTTGTCTGCATTGCCATCCTCTGGAACGTGCCGTATTTGAAGCTGATCCTTTGGCCTTTCAAAGTGAGTTTGAGCATTGTTTGTCATGAAGAAAACTTCTTGCGCCTGCCATACTGCGCCCCGATGATTCTAGCCGCATGGCTCTTGTGCCCCTCGGCCTTCTTTTCCGCTGACGCACCCCATTCAGATGCTAGTCATTGCCTTTCACGAATTCGGTCACGCCATCACAGCCATTCTCACCGGCGGCAAAGTCGAGTCTATCAGCCTCGATCCAAACGAAGGCGGTGCAACTCTCATGACTGGTGGGATCAGTGCCATCACCCTACCCGCTGGTTATCTGGGCTCCTCCCTCATCGGAGCTCTGCTCACCTTTTGCGGCTTCAACATTGTAGCTTCCAAGGGAGCCAGCTTCGTCCTGGCCGTGTGCTTCCTCCTGACAATATGGTGGGGGAAACGTGACTGGCTGACCATGCTTACCGTGCTGCTCGCCGTCTGCCTCCTCATTGCTTGCTGGTTCATAGCGCACGCTCAGGCGCTGCGGTTTGTCGTCCTCTTCATCGGCGTCATGTCCTCGTTGTACAGCGTGTGGGACATCTGCGACGATCTCGTCGTCCGAAAAGTCAACTCTTCCGACGCCAGCGTTTTCGCCGAGCGGTACGGCGGTTCTTCGCAGTGTTGGGGCATCATTTGGTCCATCATCTCCGTCCTCATCATGGCAGTCGGCATCGTCGCCGGGCTTGCTGCCTTCCCGCAGTCATTTGAGCAACAGGAGCTAGACTCCCAGCATTTCATCCCAACATGAAAAATGACTCGACTTTGATCCCTGGCGCTCCATGTATAAGACAAAACCTCGTCCTTTCGAGCGTCCTGGGAAATTTTCGTCTTCTTGGTTTCTCTTCTTTCTTCGTGTTGAGCTGGTGTGATACCCCTAACGTAGCACGAAGTCAAATCTTCATGTCAACGTGTTTTTTTTTTCTTTCAAGAAACCGAACGTTCTGAATGCTTTGACATGTGCCGACGAACAACATCATGTGGGTTGTTCTCGACAAGATGTGGCGGTTTGGGCAAACTGCAAAAGGAGTTTCAGCCAACTACCAGCTGTTGACTTCAAGGGCGGTTACTCTGTTGATGTCAAGTACGATGCGCAACTGCAACAGGAGAACCAAGTCTGAGGAAAAGTCGCCATTCCACACATTCAACGCCGTACGCCGGTGCCCATTCCCGTCCCAAATATGCCCTTTTTGTTCTCTCTCTTTTCAGCATCATGCACTATTCTTGATCCCAGCACATGTGCTTTCACCAGCGTCCTCGGCGTCCTCGTCCGCCGAAGCCACCGCGGCCACCGCCACCCGCAATCATGCCTTGATCATACCCGTAGCCTCCCTGGTTGCCACCGAATCCGCCCCCGAAATTTTGTCCCTGATTTCCTTGGCTTGCAGGGCCCGCACCTCCGGCCTGCATTCCCGAGAACATGGCGCTCATTTGGCTGGGATCAATCTGGGAAGGATCCATGCCCGACGCCATCATCTGCTGCATCATGGCCTGCATCTCGGGGGGTATACCCTCCATACCAGGCATTGCAGCCCCCCCGCCGCTGCCGCCACCAGGCATGCCCATGCCGCCCATCATCATCATGTTGTGAAAGTCCTCCATCATCTTCTTGTTGTTAGACGCAAAAGAGTCTGCTCCAAACTCTCCCCGGATGCTCTCCTGCTTGGCGGCATACAAAGCCCAGGTGAACTCGTCAAAGCCGTAGTTGAAGTAGTCGCTGATGTCGGTTCCTGGCTTCCTCCATGGCTTTTCATTGTCTGGAAGATCTATGCACGACGAAACATTAGATTTCTTTTTTTCCCATTCTCGTTTCGCCAGGCGACTTGCGGCATCCAGAGACTCTATCGATTCTCACCTTCGTCAATATTCACTTGAGTGATAGGTTTGCCGGCGCTTGGGTACACCGGATTCGCGTTGATGTCAATCGTGGACTTTGACGCGGCTGCAGAAGCTTGATCCGCGCTCGGGGCTGCCACGTTCAAGGCACCGTTGGACGACTTGGACTCACTCTCCCTCTTGGCTGCCGCGGGTTTGGCGGGTGATTCGCCCGACGTCGATCGCTGAGGAATATTTCGAATGTCACTATACTTTGACTGACTGAAGCAAGAGTCAGCACGAACCCGGCAGGGTTACGAATCCCAAGGAAACGGCTCCGAAAGCTCACGTGGGAGGCGCGGCCGTTGTGCCGTCTTTCCGCTCGGTAATAATGTCGATGTCCTGCGCGTCAAACAACCATCAGCGCCTGGTTCCTGATTACCGCACATAGGTTCCATATGGAACGTACCGAGTCGTCCTCGTCCTCGTCCATTGCACCACTCTCGTCCTCCTCTTCGCCCTCCTCGAGCTCTTCTGTTTTGGATACGGGGTTCTTGTTGGTTTCTTGCTCGACTTTTGGCTCCTCTGGTTCGTAGAGGTCGTCGCCTTCGTCCATTTCCATTTCGTGTTCCGACATGTCCGAGCTCATTTTTCGCGTCGAGCGAAGATGTGGTAGGATTGACGACGAGACGCGGAAAGGATTGTTGAGCAGGTTATTGTGGTTCTAGTTGGTTCAAGATCCGTAACGGACCTACGTCTCCAAGAGGTTTGATGGCTGGTTGCCGCGGGGCCTATCAGAGGCCCTGCAGTCCCGCTTTCACCTGCTTGAGTTAGTGTGCTATGTAAGCCCACCCAGCAGGCAGCCTCGCGTCGCGAAAAGTGAGAACCATCTGCTGAATAAATCAGCCATTTTCAACATCCCTTGCGCGGTCTGCAGTGCACTAGGCGGCCTCACAACCAAATTCTGCCGCCAATTCTGTGTTAGTGTTGTGCTGCTAATTCTTTAATCATCGTACACTTCACATATCATCGCTTCTGTACGCGATTCGTCTCTCGAACGGTTGCTGTATGGTATTGGCCGTTGCTTTGAAAAAGCTCGCCCTTTCTAACTGTTTTGCTCCTCAGAACCACGTCGACATCTCAATCACCCGCCAGAAGAGCACTATTTCGGGTCTCAAGGCACGCCCGCGAGTCCGGCCTCGTCAGCGACTGGCGCAATGGCGACAACAGGAGGTTTGTTTGGAAGCACGCAACCAAAAACAGGCACTGGCTTGTTCGGCTCCTCAACAACGGCAGCAACAGGACCAACTGGGCAGACTGGCACCACGGGCGGGCTTTTTGGAGGAATTTCAAGCAGCCAACCGACCCAACAGAGCAGTATTAATACTGGCACTGGGCTTTTTGGGGCTGCGTCTACTCAGACGCAAACCCAACCAGCACCAAGTGGAGGACTCTTTGGCGGCAACCCAACGACACAACAGCAGCAGCAGCAGCCGCAGCCGCAGCCGCAACAGACAGGTGGTGGGCTTTTTGGGGCGTCAACGGCCAATACTCAAGCAGCTGCTCCAACAGCCGGAGGTATGTTTGGACAATCACAAGCAACAACCTCGGGTGGTTTGTTGTAAGTTTACGATTCCGTCCCATCCTGCCTCGGCTTGCGCCTTCTAGAAGCTCACGAGGACTAATCATGTGAGGTGGAGCGAAACAGCGTCCAGACGCAGCCGCAACAAGCTCAGACAACAGCCCAAGTAGTACCTGCCGTCCAAATCAACTATGACAATCTTCGGCCGCGTACGAGATTTGAAGAACTTGCCAAACCCGTGCAAGACGAGATCGCTCTCATAGACAAGGGCATCCAGCGCGTCATCAAAATGAAGGACGAGATTGGAGAGTTTATGCCTCAGCATAGGAGAGACATTGAGCAGCTTGGGAGGGACGTCAAGTTTGTCGAATCCAAATTCAGGACGGCTCAAGCTGCTTTGAACGGAGACATCCAAACAGTCAAAGTCCTGCAAGGCATGACAAAGAAGAATATTTCAGACGCCCAGCTTTCTTTTAAGGCTACCGACAACCTGAAACTGCCGACACACTACCATCAAACAGGACTTTTTGCAGGCCCGGCGCAATCCACCGATCCCGATGCCAACGATGCTTCTGCAGCTCATGCCAACGCGCAAGACCTCATCACTTATTTCAACCGTGTCTGCGACGATGTCGAGAAGCACAAGAAACGGCTGGACGATTACAGGGCCGAGATTGAAAGAGATATGCCAGGGGTCGAGAACGGACTGTATGAGCAAATCAGGAACCTGCGGGACCGTAACGCCGCCTCGGCGGGCGCTGTGCAAGATCAGCTCGGGCAAATCTTGTCCGCACTCAGAGAAATGGGGAATGCCATTATTGCTCAAGCTGGCCAGATTGCCGACACTCGCGAGCGGTTGTCAAGATTGCAAGTAGGGATTCTTGACAGTGACGCGTACGCTACGGGAATGACAGGTTGACGCTCAAATCGATGCATCATCTGCAATCCTTGGCAACAAGTGGGGAAATATCAATGCATGGGTCTTGCCTTTGGGTTACCCGCCCGGGATTCTTTACCAAGGCGCAAGCTCTGTAAACCTCTGGAGCTGTCTTTCTTTCTTCCTTCTTCCTTCCTTCCATTCTTTTTTCTTTTCTTTTCTTTTCTTTTTTGGACTGGCAACGTCTTCAACTATTGCGCATAGTATTCCTTCAACTGAAGTGCGTCGTCATCTTCAGTTGTGCAATGGCAACGTTGGACTCGATCGCCGCCGAGACAGACCCCTCAGTCTCGTCGCCAAGGGCTTTTTTCATCGGCAACGTCTGCGTAGTCCATGTCGGGGCTTGTCCTTCAAATACTTTTCATGTAAATAACAGGGTAGAGGACGCGGGGCGGCGAATGGAGTCTGCAGGCCCTCGGCCATGAAGCTGGAAAAGCACTGTTTCAATGCTGATGAAATGCTCGCGCCCTTGTCTTCGGTCTATGGTGGGTGTTGCGTAGGGATGGGGTATCTGTCTGGACATGCAATGCGGCCCGCGGTCCGTCCACGCAAAGGACTGCAGGCAGATAAACATGACTATAGTAGTCCCTCTTGCATGCTAATACGTCCCCTCGCCATCGTCTCCGTCACCATAATCATCGCCCATGTCATCACCGTTGTCAAAGTAATTCTCGGCGTCGTAATCGCCTGCATCCTCGTCATCGTAAGCTTCGTCCTCGTCCTCGTTCTCCAGCCCTTCCTCATCATCCAGTTCTGCACCTTCGTCGCCCTCGTCATCACGCATCGCATCTAGCTTCTCCAACAGATTCCTCCCGTTTTTGGCGCCCGCAGAAGTCTCGTCGGGGTCGCCATCCAACGATGCCATCCCGAACGCCTCTTCGGCACCGGGCAGAGCGCTAACCCGGCTCAGCTCCAGCCTGCGTTTCTTGCGCACACCCAGGCCGTCTTCCGGCTCGACGGTATCCAGCAGCTCGGCGGGGAACAGCTCGCGGCATATCGGGCGGGCCGTCCAGTCGGGCAGCGCTCGCTCTTCCCGGACGAACTTCTGGGAATAGGTGGGCATGGCGGTGAAGGGGTCCACGGATGCTTTGTTCTTGACTCCGTAGCGCGCATTCATCTGGGCCTGTCCGTAGAGTATTTTCGGGCAGGTAGGGTCGTCGAGCGAGTTTTTCTTGGAGGTGTAGAGCGGTGACGAGTGGATCTGGTGTCGGAGGAGAAGATAATGCTGGACGGCGTCGATCTCGGCACCGGACAGGTCTCGCGGCGTCGGAACCGCATAGTGCTAACATGATGAGAGAAGGGTGAGAAAAGAAGAATCAGTCGCGAGTTTGTCTTTTTCGCGCTCGCATGAGACAATGGGGCTTGGATGGCAGAAAGACGCCAGGGATTCAGGAACCACCTACCGGGAATAACTCTGATGGCCTGGCATCTGGCTCATCGCCAACGTCCCAGGGCACGTTTGGTCGCCCACCGCCTCTAGCTCCACCTCTGCCTCCGCCTCTGCCTCCTCGACCACCTCTTGACATTGGCGACTGCGACGTCGACTCTGCAGTGTTGGAAGTGGCAAGTCGCGGCCGCGGTGGACTCGAGGAGTTGCTTTCGGGACTTTTGGTTCGGAGCGGGATTCTGCAAAGGCGTGGAAACGCTCCGAGTTCAAGGACCAACCACGGGCTGCAATGCAATGGTGGGGGGTGGGGGGCCGGTTGCGCGGAATTAGGTCCGCCATGGACCAGTTGTGCCCCGCGGTGCCCCGCTATGGCAAGTACCGTGCAGTCGCTTCCCTTGACGCTTAGCCGTGAAGCAAGAGTAAACAACAGCACTGACAACTCGAACCTCGGCTCCAACGCCGTGGTGATGCCGCAACAGTTCATCCAGACGGACTAGCCCTATCGACATCACCCCCTTCCAAGACCGGGAGCCGGATCGGAAGAGCTGACCCTGCCTGGCGTATACCAGAGCGGGCTCCCAACACGCAGTCATGGACAATACTCCAATATCTGGCATCTCGGAACTGCAGGCTCATCTTCAGCAGCTAGCGATTGACCCTGCGCTTCCCCCCGACGCAAAACTCCTGGACGATGTGGAGCTACAACTCACTGGTCAGTGTCATGGTGAAACCCTTCACCTCCCCGGGCCGGCGGCTGACCGCGGTCTGAGCTGAGTGCTGATTCATTCGCGGCGGACCAGAGGACAACATTCCTCCCCTCTTACCCACCTTGCTGCCGCCGCTGGCAAACATTCTGAAATCCACCACGCAGGATCCGACGCCGCTGCTATCCCTGACCATCAAGCTCCTCTCTCCGCTATCCTTTACCCAGGCTCTCGGCGTTGCCGAGCCGTCGTCGCTGCTGGCCGCTCTGGCTTCACCTCTCGCCGGGGCCAACCTTCTAGCGCTGGCAATCACCAGCAAGGCCGCGGCCTCTCCATCCGATGCCTCCATTCTGAGCACGCTGCCCGAAGTCGTCGAAGCCCTCGTCCGATGCTGGCTAGCCAGCCCGGACGTAGGCGTTGGAGAGCGCGCCGCCAGGGTTCTCGGAGATGTGCTCGAGACGGATTGCGAAGTCCCCGACAACCGCCTCCTCGACGGCTCGAGGCCCGGAAGGCGGGTCCCCGCCGCAGAAGTCGCCAAGCGGAGTCTGCCTGGACACGGCCGGCTCTGGCGGCTCGTTCTCGGCAAGGGGCCGATTCTGCGGCTGATACACGCGCGTTGTTCTGCTGCGTCCCTCCCAGGGAATCCGGAGCCCGTGCTTTCCGACCGCCAAGTCACCATTTCCCAGGGCCGGCTGTTGCGCCTCCTCCCCCGCCTCAGTGTCTTGAACATTCGCGCCCTGAGCCAGGCCGTGGTTTCTGATGTTTTCGCGCTGCCTGTAGGCGCCGCCGTGGAAGGTGACGTCGGGCAGGGGTTGCTCCAATGGGCTGCGCTTGGAATGGTGAACCGCTCCGACGTGTTGATGCACCTGACCCTCATAGATTTCTTCGAGACTTTTGTCAGCATCATGAAAGTATCGGCACGGTCCGCAGAAGCCGATGTCCTCATCGGAAAACTCGTCAAGTCGGCAACCCGCCTCGACCGTGAGCTGGAGGCCGCGCTCCGGTCTTTACCTGATCGGACGACGGAGGAAGAAGCGGAGCCCTTGCGAGCATACATTGCCGATTTGCTGGACTAGGGTCGGCAGTGCTTCTGCGGGTGACACCGGGGCGACGAAAGGGTGGTCAACGTTGGATGATGCATCGGGCTTCGAGCGGACGCAATAAGGAAGGACCGTTTCTCCCGACGCCGGACCCTGCGGAAACAGGACTGAACTGCGACAATTGGCCAACCAGGGCTATTCTTGACAAAAGCTGCTGTACAATTCCGAGCGCCATGCACACCCCCTTGCGCATTTCTAGCAACCGCTGTCGATCCGCAGCCGCCAGATCGTCCGCTTACGACTGTCTAAAAGAGGAAGCTATAGTCCCGGAACCCCCCCCCCCCCCCGTGAGATGAAACTCGATCCGTCAAACCATCAGAACCGCTGGACATATATTGCTTAGACTATCTATCACACGGCAAACTGGCAGGGAGGCTGGATCTCTTCGTTATAGTAAAGTGAGAGTAAGGTGGCACGTGGATGGGGTGAATTGTAGTCGTTAGACCTTGGACCTAGATTTCATCCTTGGAAGTTATGCAGCAGCTAGGGAGGGTATCGATATGTCATTACCTTATTGCTATGGGGCTGTAAGTCCCCTCGCGCAAAGATTCCGGCCTTGAATCAAGTCGTGGCCTTGAATTTAACGTATCCAAGGCCGAAATGGTGTTCGAGGGGAGTTTCAGCCGAATAGTAACAAGTTCAACATGCCGCTACCCTAGCTGCTGAATGACTCCAAACGATACTTGTATTATATCCCATGCCTATGCCACACCCCAAGTAAGCAGAGCTTCCTCCCAACCGGCCTCACAACTGCGCAAACGTCAAAAATAAACCACCAAACAGTCCTCGCGTCGCGCACGCGTGCCACGTCCGACCGTTTACTCAGCTATCCGACGGTCCGATAGACATACATATATTCTTGGCTTTTCGACAGGACAAATACCCAGCTTGCTCTTGGTGCTAGACAGCATATACCTAGCTAGACATTGTGACTCGAGCACCGTCGACGTGCGTTCCATCCCGTGGGCTGTGCCGACTGCACGTGGTGGCGAGCATTACAGCGCAAGCGACACATCTACTGCTCCCGAAGCGAAAACAAAACATAAAGACTCGAGCATCGTGTCTCCGGTTCTCGTAGGCGGGGTGCGACTCCCCAGGGCTGCGCTCAGACCTCGAGTGTGAGAGTTGTTGACAGACACGTCCAAGGTCGAGGGCACGGGCATCGACAACATCAAAACAAGCAGCCACGAATACTTCGAACAAGGGCGCATGGATCCGTTGCCAGGTACAAACAAGATGAGCAATCGCAGATTGCGCAGACGCGGAAACAGTGCCTTTCTTTTCTATCTCCTGCCACAAACGCCGTGCCACTGCAGAAAAAGAGGGAACGGAAAACAATGGGGGGTTGGAAAGTGCCCTACTCTACAGCATCTTCATGGCGGATGCGTCCTGGCCAGCGCCGGCATCCTCGGGCGCCAGCTCACTCGCGACGCTCTCCCTGCGCCCTCCGTCGCCCTTGCCCATGCCCTCGATGCCGAAGCCGACTTCGCCGACGCGCCGCAAAACCACCAGCAGCGCCGCGCGCAAATCTTGGCCGAGGTCCTTGGTCAGCAGGTTGATGGCCAGCGGGTAGCATGCTCGCATGTGGGACCGGAACACGTCGTCCGGGAAGCTGGCGAAGCCCTCCAGCACGTCCACCACCACGGGACGCCATGCCATGATGTTGCGCTGCTGCGACTCCTCCGCCAGGGCCGAGTATCCCTGGATAATGTCCTTGCAGAGCGGCACCAGGGCGGCCTCGATGTCGGGGCGGCTCTCCAGCCGTTCCGGCGCGTTGTCCGCAAACATCCTGAACAGGATGGACACGTACGTTGCTGCGGAGCCGCTCTCCTGCTTCAGGAGGTTCGGTGGCTGCTTCATGAAGCCCTCTCGCCACAGCTTCATTCGGAGCTCCTTATCCTCGTTGAAGCGGCGGGCGAACTGGAAGGACCGCTTGAGCAGCGCCATCAGTCGCAGCAGCTCGGGGGACGGGATGTGCGTGTAGACGCTGTCGTTGCCGAAGAGCTCGTGAACCGTCTCAATCATGAGCAGCTGCAGTACGCAGCGCGATATGATGCGGTTGAAGAAGCGCCTCCTTGCGGCAGTGACGACGACGGGTTGCTGTTGGAGGCTCGAGGTCGGCTTGAACTCTTCCAGCGGCTGTCCCGCAATGCCGCCGCCGCTGCCGCCGCCAGGCGTGTCAGCATCGTCGCCGAGTGGCTTGGGCGATGTTTGGGGAGGGACGATGGGCTCGTCCCTGGCGGTCGCTGCGCCGTCATCTGTCCGGTTGACTTTGAGCGACTTTTCGCCCACGGACATCGTCTCGGCGGGGGGACTCAGAGCCCCGGAAAAGTCGAACCCGTTCGTGGCGGGCAGGGACAGGGCAGATCCTGAGCCCATGTTTGTGGCTGTGAACAACTGGTACGCGGTGGTGCGTTCAAAGAGTTCGCAAAAGGCCCCCACAATCTTGGCCCAGTGGTCAGGCGTGAACTTGGTCACGTTTTTCAGGATGAGCTGCTGCAGGCAGTTGCTGCCGATTCGGGATATGGTGTCGTTTTCCTGGCAGATGCAGAGGGCCAGCAGCTCGAGAAACCGATCCAGCATGTACTCGAGAGACTCAAAGTAGTGGGTAAACAGCGTAATCATGTTGCGGAGCGCTTGGATCATTGTGGTGGAAAGCCAGACGGAAAGCTCCTCGTGGTTCAAGACGTTGCTCAGTTCTGGTTTCGACCTCAGGACCATGAATATCGGGTAGAGCTGTTGGCGCCAAAGAATGTCCCAGAAATCTGAGGTGAAATCTCCTCCGTACTTGATGAGGGCAGCGAAGAAGTACTCGAGCGCGTTTGACCGCACCTCCAAGTCCTCTCCCGTCATGAGCACATCGTGGAAGGCAAACAAGACCGGGAACCAAAAGCCTTCCTCGACCGACGTGTTGGCCAACGCCTTCTTGGCACTTTCCATCGTCTTTCCCGCAATCTTGTCCCGTTCCCCCACCCCGTGAGCGCTGCCGTACCTGTGTGAGAGGGGGCACTCGGGGGTCTTGAGCATGGCCGGTATAACGGACTTGAGCAGTTCCAGCGCCGCGAGACTCTTCTTTTGAAACTTGAGGTTTTTGGAGAATTCGGTGAGACAGACAACGAGGTCTGTAAAGGCACCTTGCGATATCACCACCCCGAACTTCGTCCTGTAGACGAGGTTGACGTTCTCAAAGGCGAGATTCACGATACTCTCGTGCGTCTCTCTGGCCGCCACCGTAAACACACCAAACATGGTTCTCCAGCCGGAACGGATATTATCCCCCCGTGCCTGGATCATTTGAATGAGGCAGCGCAGGACCAGATCCTTGACTGTGACGTTTTGTGAATTTGCGAGGACGTGTTCAAAGGGCTTCAGAAAATCCTTTTGAAACTTGAAGCCCGCCAGCTCCTCAATCTCCATGAATCGCATAGACAGCTGGCGAAGCGAGTCCAGTGCGAAGAAGACTATGTTCATGTTGTTATGGCATCCCACTTCGTTGAAATGCTCTCCGAGTACATCCCAGATGTTGGTCCATTCGAAGCGGACACGCTTCATGTTGTAGTAGCTGATTTCGACAATCTTCTGCAGGCTGTAGGTTCTGGGCGAATCGTTGGAGCCGGAAGCCTTGATTTCCGCCCAACTAACTTCTGTCAAGGCCTTTGCAAAGTGCACGATGGACTCACCCGACAGGTTCGCCGTGTTTGTAAAGATCCGATCCACGCTGCGGACAAAGCCGTCCGATCGGCTTTCCAGCGCAATTTCATTGGAGAACCCCCTCGGCCCGGTCCCAGCTCGTTGCCTGGTCCTCTGTCTTGGTTGCGTGGCTAACCTCGAGTCGCCGCTATCAGTTCTCGACGCCGGCACGAATCGCGCTTGAGAGACATCTGGAATTGCGCTTTCGTCAACACCTCCCGTGATGAGTTGCAGCCGATCAAGCTGGCTGATGCACATGAGGATATCTTTCCAGGACGCCCGTAAAAGATTTCCTTCGCTCTGCCCTAATTCTAGAATGACCTTTAGGGCTTCAATGTTTTTTGCCTGGATATCTTGAGGGTTGTTCAAGTTTGTCGTATTTCTCAAAGCCGAGATGAACGCTTCCCGCGGAGTAGACAGCTCGAAGAAACATGCGATTCTCGTCGCGAGTTTCATGCCTTCCAAGCACAGTTTATTGACCTCGATGTTGTGAGATTTTTGAGTCTGGCTAGACAAGGCAGAGAAGAAGGACATCCAGGTCACATCGAACATAGAGTGGACATGCTTAAAGGACGTGGCCGGGATGAACTTCAGTCCCGCCTTGGCTGCGTTGCGGCGCTGGCTCTTGAAAAGATTTTTAAACAGTTGCTCAGATCGTAGCGAAATCTCTTCCGACTGCTGCACGTAGGCTTCACGTTGCAGATCTCGCCCTACGTTGGAGAAGGCCTGGCCAATACCAGCAAGACCACTTGGTTGAGCCGCCGGGGAACCGGCGGCCGCGGCAGCTTCACGCTCGCTCTTGAGAACAATTTCGTTACTCGCAATCTCATCGTAGATGCTAATCAGGTACTCGTCAGGAAGATCGGCGTTGTCGTTGATGCCGCGGTTATTCTTGATGAACTCCTCCTTGCTCATTCTCTTGGCAATCTTGCTGCTGTGTTGGTCGGTGTTTAGCATAATGACGGAGTAGGCAAGGACGTAGGCTGTGTCAGCGTTCGCAAAAGCATTGGGATTCCCCATAACGTAGCGCTCCGCGAACTTGAGCATGAAGCGGTCAATTTTCTGAGCTTCACCGGGCAAGCGAAATGCCTGCAGGAACTGGCGGAGAGCGTCAACAAATCGTTTCTTTGTAAAGTCCATTGCATCGACAAAAGCGTGCATGATGTCAATATTTTGTTGGTCGCCTTCACCCAAGTATTCGCCGATTTGAGCCTTGTCGAGCCTGTCTTCCTTTAAGAGAAAGTTGGCGATATCGGCAGGCCCATCGCTGATAATGAACCCGTCGCGGATTAGCAGCTTGATTCCTTTCTTGGGTTTAAAGTTGAACTGTGTAATAGCATTGGTGAGGGCCGTCTTGCGGGCCTTTTCCTTTTCGAGATGATCCGGATCGTCATCTACGACAGGAGTAGACGGCGGCAAGGGCGTTTCAAGTCGCGACGCACTGTCGCTCAAAGTAGGATCGAAAGAGGGTCGTAACTCGTCAACGGAGGCCTTGGCTTCCCCGTCCGGTCGAAGCATGTCTCCACCATCGGATCGCACAGAGGCGGACCAGTTTACCAACGATCGCAGGGTTTCGACCAAGGCCTCGAGTGACACACGTTTCAGGGCATACTCTTTGGGATAATCTGGTTCGGCATCTTGGGAGGTTATGATGTGAGCAACAGTCAATGGTGGCGGTAGTATGCCCTTCAGTTGCCATTCGCTCGCCGGTGAGATTTTGGACCTCGACTCCTCATATACCTGCTCATTAATTGTAGTGATGGTCAAGGGTGTTGTGGAAAACTTGGAAAGATCCTCTATCATGGTCTGGAATATGTTGTCCACGGTTTGATCGCAATCATAATTCAAGTACGTTTCAACCAACGCTCGCGGGTCAGCGCACAGTCGATTAAGTATAGTAACAAAGTATAGCTTCTGCGAGACGGGTGCATTGCGTCGCGACAAAAGGGCCAAGTAGATTTCGTTCAAGAACACTTCAATCTCTTTCTAGTGCAAGTGTTAGGAAAGCGAGACAAATTTTTTTCTTCCTCTTCTTCTTTAACAAGGCAAAGCCACCTTGTCACGTACCTTGAATGAGGCTCTCATGAACTTGAGCATTAACCAAAATATCTCAGAGCAGACTTCAAATACACGATCCACAGAAGTAGCGCCATTACGAGTAATGCTAAGGCATAGGTAAAATTTAATGGCTTGCAGAAAAGAAGTAGGCTCGTTATTTTTGGAGTTTTTGATGGTGCAGAGCGGCGAGGTGAAGACGGTAATATTGTTGTTGAGCAGCGTGTGGATGAGATGAAGAGAGATGAGTTTCGAACGCATTGGCTGTCCGCGTAAATCATAAAGCTGATCGGGAGGGAGAATCTTGGTAGAGAGATTACAGAATGACCGAAACACGAGATAGGCATCCCGTACATAGACTTCGTCTTCAGCATCCAAGGCTTCCATGACTTCTTGAGCTGAGCCCTGAGGTCCAAGATGGCTGGAAGTGGACGCGTCATCCTTTCCAGCCGACTTCAACCTGGTGACCATTGTCGGCCCATCGCCGAGGGTGGAATCGTCAAAGCTCTTGCGATGCTCGAGATCTTTCAACGTCAGCTTGGCTCCACCGTTGGACCGCTCCGAGGCGCCGGCTTCCAGCTCTGGCAATGGCGACTCATTGCCGTCTGTTTCAACAGGTATGTCGTTGGTCGTCTCACTTGGGTCAAACGTGACGTTGCTTGCGCTATGCTTTAGATTGCTCAGCTGTAGCCGGGATTCCTTCATGTGTAATCGTGTCTTGACGCGCTCGAATACTGTGCCAACCATTTGGGTCAAGGTACCTTGGGCCACCTGCTGGTTTGCCGTGCTCCTTGACAGAAGGAAGACATTGTACACCTGTCGAACAGCTTTGAGGAGGCCAGCACCATGAACGACGATCCTGTCGCTCAAGACGGCTGCCAAAAGCGACTTGACGATTTGCAGCTGAATCTCAACAACGGTTGTTTCTCCTTGAAAACAGTCGCATATTGTATCGATGGCTCGGTCTATCAGAGGTGATATACTTTCAGCGCCTTGGTGAGGTTCAGGTCCTGTGTCGTCTTTGCTTGGTAGTGAAAAGTACGAGGACGAGATGAGCTTGCCGATGCAATCGAGCGCCGCCGTCGTCAACTGCGGGTTGTTGGATTTGGTAGCAAGCTGGAGGGGGGCGAAAAGAACTTCAGGGTCAGGATGCCCATCCTGCTCCTTGATGGCATCTTGGGCCTTTTGGGTCGATTCGGCGAGCTGCTTATTGCGTTGTGCATCTTTCGAGCTCGCGATGGCATCCAGAGAGGACACCAGAAATTTGAGGGAGCTCATCGGGGAGCATGGGCAGGACCAGCGGCCATTCGAGAATCAAGTAAGAGAAGGTTGAAAGAGGAGCTAGCAACAGCGTGGGGGGAAGGGGGGCAAGATTAGGAGGGCGTGGTGAACAATTCAGAAGCGCATTTGACCAATGCAGTGGTTCGCTGGCAAAATTAGGCGGCGCTGGGAAACGAAATCAAGGGAGAGGAGAGACGGCTGAATCTTGTCGGAGCGAAGTATTCGAGGAGCACTTGAAGGGAGGCTCGTTCTTGGGGGGGAGGACGGGGGGGGAAGCACAATACTGTATGAGATTGCAGCCCGGTGTCAAATAAGAAGATGCTGCAGCCCGAGCGGTCTGAACTGCAGGAGACGGGATGCTTCAGAGAATACGGAGATGGGCAATCACCGGGAGGCAGCTCGCATGGTAGGTAGTAGGAGGTAGTAGGTGCTGAGGGCGCGGCGCGGCTGAGATTGATTGTACACGTACTCCGTATCTGTACGGAGTAGAGTTTCTCTCGACTCGAGGGGGTAGCGGGATAAGAAGTGGGGCGACTTACTCCGACCAACAGCCATAGCTCATAGGTTCCAGGGACCTTGGGTCGGCATCTCAAGGTTCAGACTGAGCCGAGAGCCAAAGAGTCAAATCGAGCTGCAATGTGCAATGCACGTCCGGGTTGGCTTGATGTTCTGAGAAATTGCTGCAGCGAAATGCCTGCCTGGAGGCATCTCCTATCTATTCCTGCAGGCTCCGGGATAGAGCTTCATCTCACACTGACTTGTTTTATCGACACGCAGTCGGCTCCAACGACGAGTTGGTTGGCAGTCTCCAGTCAGTAACAACCCCCCTCTACAGAGCAGGATGCAACATTGAAGCCAACATAAGTCTCGGGCCTCTCAAGCGGCTCGCGGTACCTTCTATAAGCCACAGGTAGCAGGTTCTGCACGACGTTGTAGGGCACCATCCCGACTCGTGAGTGCAACCGTATACTGTACTGTACGACAATACTCCGTAGACGAGCCGCGATTCTGCGCTGCACACACGTGCACACAGGGTTTGAGACTCGAAGAAAAAGAAGCCGTCGCCAAAGGTGGGTGCCGAGTCCTTTTCGGCCAAGTAGAGAATCGGCCAAAACCCGTCAAGGCATTGTTCTTTCGCAGCAGTTTGGCCACCCGAGATGCTGCTGCCGAGCAACAAAGCGCAGGGCGGTTTCTTTTCCACAAACAGATATGTATTCAGACGCTGGAGCCGCAGAAGCTTGCATTGAAGCATAAGCATCCAAGACACTACATAGGTACCCACTGGACCTCGAGGTGCTAGGGTAACGTGACTGGCAGCTTCACCCAACCCACTGCGAGGAACTAGACCCCTTGTCCATCGTGGCCTTAGCGGCCTTAGCGGCCTTAGCCCGCTGTCCACCGCCTGTGGGTCTTCCCCCGAAACGGGCTTAGGTCCCAAAGCTTCCAAACGACTGAGCTCAACGCAAAATTCTTGGACGGCCTTGGTCCAACCACAAACCCCCAAGATTTCTCCGTCGCCTTCGGAAGATATTCCCCATCAACAATTCGCGCGCTGCCGCAACCTCCCGTCTCCTGGCCTCCAAGCCTCTCTCCAGCCCTCCATTCCGACCTCAATCAGGTGCCTCAATCAAAATCTTCTCCCCTGGGCGGGCTCATTCTGTGCACGTTTGTTGGCCGAAAGAAAACCCGCGACATTTCCGCCGCCTTATTATCCATTTGTCACTTCTAGTGCTTTTTTCCAGAGTGTCTATTCTTTATTCTTTTCATTTCTTTTCTTTTTTTTGCTCCAAAATGCTCAGCGCCGCAATCCGGAAGCGTGTTCTCACCCCAACCTACAATGCCCTGCGCACCGGCTTTGCACCCCATGTCGTGAGGTACTATGCGTCCTTTCCAGATCACCAAGTTGTTAAAATGCCCGCATTGTCACCCACAATGCAAGCCGGCAATATAGGTGCTTGGCAAAAGAAAGCAGGTGATTCCATCGCTCCTGGAGATGTCCTGGTGGAGATTGAGACCGATAAGGCTCAGATGGACTTTGAGTTCCAAGAAGAAGGCGTAATTGCCAAAATTCTCAAAGAATCTGGTGAGAAAGACGTCCCCGTCGGCAGCGTAAGTCTCATCACCCTTGCATACCTGGCAGCTCATCGCCACGAAAATGACGCTCCTTTCTTTCTTTGCGTGATACTAACCCCTGGAAACCTGCAGCCCATTGCCATTCTTGTCGAAGAAGGAGCCGATGTCGCTGCTTTCGAAAAGTTCACCTTGGAGGACGCTGGCGGCAATGCGCAGCCTGCCGCTCAGCCCAAGAAAGAAAAGCAAGAGACGAAAGACGATTCGCCGCCTGCACCCGAACCTTCTGCTGAACCAGAACAGTACTCCTCATCTCAAGGCAAGCTGGAAACTGCCCTGGACCGAGAACCCAACGCTGCCCCTGCTGCCAAGAGACTCGCCCGCGAGAATAATCTCAGCCTCGACGGCGTCAAGGGCACGGGAAAGGCGGGGAAGATTACCGAAGAAGATGTAAAGAAGCTCATCAGCAGCCCTGCTGTGGCGACGCCGGGTGCCACGTACGAAGACATTCCCCTCAGCAGCATGCGCAAAACCATTGCAAACCGCCTCCAGGAATCGGTCCAGAAGAACCCGCACTTCTTTGTCACCAGCTCTCTCTCCGTCACCAAGCTTCTCAAGCTTCGACAGGCCCTGAACAGCTCAGCCGACGGAAAGTACAAGCTATCAGTCAACGACTTCCTCATCAAGGCTATCGCCACTGCCTGCAAAAAAGTTCCCGCGGTCAACTCGAGCTGGCGCGATGGCTCCATCCGCCAGTTCAACACGGTGGACGTGTCGGTTGCCGTCTCTACTCCTACTGGGTTGATCACTCCCATTGTCACGGGAGTCGATGCTCGCGGCCTCGAGTCCATTTCCGGAAAGGTCAAGGAACTAGCCAAGAAGGCTCGCGACAACAAGCTCAAACCCGAGGAATACCAGGGCGGCACAATCTCCATCTCCAACATGGGCATGAACACTGCCGTGGACCATTTCACCGCCGTCATCAACCCTCCTCAAGCCGCCATTCTTGCCGTTGGAACTACCAAGAAAGTCGCGGTACCTGTCGAGAACGAAGACGGCACTACTGACGTGGAATGGGATGACCAGATTACTGTAACGGCCAGCTTTGACCACAAAGTTGTCGACGGTGCCGTGGGTGCGGAGTGGATCCGCGAGCTCAAGAAGGTCATCGAGAACCCTCTTGAGCTCCTCCTGTAGGGATTCGAGCTCTGAGACGGCGACATGAGAGACACACAGTTGGGCAAGGGGGGTGAATTCGCGCATATACTATAGAATTGCCAAAAGTTCGTAATTGAGCGGCTGGGGGGAAGTTTGTACAGACTAAAGGCAGCCTGGCTGCTCGTTTGATTTACATTCGGTGGAAGCAAGATAGGCAACTGAGGTTGCCTGTGTACAACGACCCTTGACTTGGTACGGAGCACTGCATTTCAAGGTGATGAGAGACGTTGGGTTCCGCGCAGTGACTCGCATCTCTGTCGCCCGTGGTGCAGCAGTTGGTTCGGATTTTGTGCCCCTGCACACACAGCCAAGCTCGGCATCTGCTGTTTCAAGCTGGGAGGAAGTGATGGATTTCCCGCATGCATTGGATATTTGGATTACCCGGTAGATTCATCACAGTCAATCGTACTTGATGTTCCAACCTGCGGGCATTTGGTGAGATGAAACGAATGTGTGAAATCGTGTGAAGACGGGAGGCGATGGGACGATGTTCCGGAGAGTGCTGCTATGAGCGCCACTCTGCCGTCCAGTCGCGTATGATGGGTGGTGCGTTGGTCTACGGAGTATGTACCTTGGGATTGGCCATGGAGAAGTATCTACGGATTATGAAGACGCACTGTGTACAAGATAACAAAGGTTGTGTGATGCAATCCGGTGATGACGGATACAATGTCCGTTGATTTACATGACATACGATACAATACAGCCTGTTGGACCAATGAGCAATCTGAAAAGCTCGGGGGCAAGCAAATGGATTGGTGATTACCCAACTACACCATGGCCAATCAATGCCGGGGCCAGGCCGCAGCCCCGTGTTTGTCGAGGCTCGAGCCTCGGCGGGTGAATTCGTTCGTTCAAACTGCCGACATGTCCGCATCAGTTGCAGCTCTGTGTGTGTTTTGTCTTTGCCTGCTGGCCGGGGCTTTCCTTCAACAAGTCGAACCGTGATCCGTGATAGAGCTCGTCGCAGCCGTCGCTCACTTCCCGCGACAAACCAGGGGGATGGAAGTGCGATCTCGGACTGGGCACAAGTCGCAGCCGCGGTCAAGTCGCAAGCCCAGGCAGGCAATGTGCCGATTCTTGCCCCTGCTACAGCGCCCAAGGAAAAATGAAGTCGCCCTCCTCTGCAGCACAAGGGCGACTGCTTGGCTGCCAGAGTGCAACAGCTGGGGGGCAAGCTTGCCAGTGTCGTGCGCATCAGTGACTCCAAAGACGGGAATCTCTCTCAAGCTACGGGACGGGACGGCGGATGTAGTGCTACCCCATGCTGGTACGGTTTCCCTTGGATGAGATATTTCGGAAACAGCCATTTTGTCCAATGTGGGATTGATTGACTTGGTGAGCATGTGGAGGCAATGCGGGTGCGAAAAGGACACAAGAGACGGCCTGGTCCTCCTCCATAACAACTCTGCTCATCGAACCGCCGCAGCTGCCAGCAGAAACCAACCTGCCGAGCCAAGCAGAGACTGAAAAGACGCAAGTCTTTGGAGAAATTACCAAATGCAAGGCTCTGGGCTGCGAGAGCGAGACAAACAGACTGCGCCTTCTGTCCTCCGAGACTCCTGGGTAATCCATCCCCTCGAGGGACCTGGCTGACCAGCTTTCTAAAGAATTACCTCGATTTATTCGCAGGCGCGCTCCGTATCCTCCATGTGCCCATGTTTCGCTGAAAGTGCGAGCGATACTAGCAGAATCCAGGCGCGTCAAGTCGTTTGTCAAGCAGCTTCAACTCTGCCTGGCTCTGGGTGCCACGTTGTACGGCAATGACCTTTCCCTCGGAGCCGTGCCGATGCACTGGGTCTCTGAGGCGCAGCTACGGCTACGGCTGCCGCCCAAGAAATGCAAAATGGCAGTCTCGGGGATCCAGGTATGGTGTCTCTTGGTCATGGCGAAGTCGTGCCGCGGAGTCGGCCCAAGACATGTCCTGCAGGGGTGACCATGGGTAGCCTGGCGAGAATGGCCATGTACGTGAGCTTTTGTCGAGGCAAGCACCTCGGCCAGATGACGGCCATACAGGGCGGAAGCGCGCCGCCGGCTCTCGGCAACAATACCGGAGCTCAACCTGCAGTGCGCGTTCCAAGGCCGGCGACTCTCCTTGCCGCCTTTGACAGACTTCGACACGGAAGCGCCCGCCAACCGACGACGAGCAGCTTGCCGACGAAAAAACGACGGCGAGGTGCCCACGCAAAACGCCTGTTTCAGCAGGCCCATTCTCAAGTCGGTGTCGCTGAGGCTAGGCCCCTGGTCACAGTCGTCAACGACTTCCGGGCCTTACGAACAGATGTTACGGCTCATCTCGGACCTGACCAAGGCGTGCCGAGAGCTCTCGCACAAACTCGCGAGAATGCGCTCCGAAAGCAGCGGAAGCCGAGGGTTCTGTGGTCAACTGCTTTCACTGAAACCACGGAATGAACCCTCTCGGTGATGGATTGATCATTGTTAAAACAAGCTACGGACTTTGGAGTAATCCGTACGACCGCAACATGCCATGTCCTCCGCACTCGACTCTGCACCCTGCTTTGGTCAGGGCCCGTTCGGCCCCTGTCCTGGCTCTACAGGCTCTCGGTTGCCTGCCTGCATGATGCTTTCAGGTTTTCGTGGCGGGGTCCGCAACCGCCTGCCGACGTGGACGGCGTGACAGCCGCCACGAAGAACGGGAGACTGTGTAGCGACGCCGTGAGCCTCGGCTACCTCCCCCTCCAAGGGTGATGCCGACTTGCGGTCCTGCCTGGAGAGCGCCAGGTTGGACTTTGGCCGGAACCAGGCCTGGGGGGGGGGAACCAACGGCAAATCCCACTGCTTAGCTGCCGCGGGCCTGTCTCCGAGAGGAGGTGGACGGGGGCCATTGTGCGGGCAGCAACGGAGTGGGCGAGCCGGGTGTTTGCAAGCGCTCGAGGGGGGGGCGACCAGATGCGAGGGTGTGAGGCTGGACGAGCCGCTCGCCGAGCGAGCTGGTGGAGATGGATGGAGTGACGACAGCGTAGCCGCTGGAACGGATGGGGGGACTGGCAGTAGGATGACTGGGCGCAAACATGTCGGGGAGTGGTCTGGAGGGCATGGAGCATGGGCACGGGCACGGGCATGATGAATCAGGGTCCGTCGGGGAATTTCTGAAGCAAAGCATGATGTACCAGATGGATATGCGCGCGTGCAGAGACAGGCTGGGTGCAGCACGTTCGAAACACGGCATTCACACGGCGAGCCCCCGGCGACGAATCCGCCCCGGCGACTGCGACTCACCATGGATACGAGCGTCATGTCAGCCGCCACTCTGGCAGACCGACGTCGCGGAAGCAGCAAAATCGCGTGGACGGCAAGTCTGGCTTCGCCGCCATCAGCACCAACCCGCCAGCCCGCCCGCCTCGCCCACTTAGTCTGACTCCTCCGCCCCCAGCTGAAGTCTGGTACGAAGGAATCCCCGCCCCGTCATCCCAAGGGCAGACAGGCCCGAAAAATTCACCCGCCCCGCCAGGTCGGCGTCCGGCCGAGACGTCACATTGCATGGGGAGATGAGCCGCCGCGAGGCCCGCCAGCCCGAGCCCTCGGCTATCCGTACCCAAGCACACCAGGGACCAAGGACCAAGGGGCAAAAAAGCACTCAGAAAATTTCCGACTGCGTGCTGGCTGTCAACGGCGAGCGAGCGAGCGGGAGGGGCGCGGCCCTGGCCTGTGGTTACATCCGGCCGCCGCCGACGGGCGGACCATGGCTTGACCAGGGCGTTAGGGGTGGGGGCTATATCGCCTCTTGCTATGCGTGGCGCGCCGTGCCGTCTGTGCCGGTTTGCCGGTTTGCCGGGCGCCGTGGATTTCTTTTCTTCTTGCTTCAATGTTTTCCCTTGCTGTCAGGTCTGCAGGTGACTGGGGCATTTGGCCAGGGTTTCTGGGGTCCGGTGAGCCGGGCGGGAGCGCCAGAGGGCAGAGACGCCTGCTCCGGACTGGATGCCGACGGCCCGCGGCAAGCCGAGGGAATTTGCAGGTCGCGATGGCAAGGCTCGCTGCCAGTCCGCAGCAAGAGCGGGCGACGACGCAGGCACCTTGGTCACCTTGGTCAAGGGAAGCCGGGAACCGCGCCGTCGTTTTCCACCAGCCCGTCGCTGCTCGTCAGGATATAAAAGGCCTCGACGGCCGCGGTCCTGCTCTCCAGCTCGAACACCAGCAACAGTCCACCAGCGCTCTTGTACAAAAACGCCCATCATTTCATATCTCACCATCTCATCATCTTTATACGCCTCGTCGTCTTGACAGATACCCCCTTATCACACCCATCGCCCCAGCAACCATGCGCTCTCCTCAGATGCTCAGCCTTGCCGTCGCCCTGGCCGCCGTCGCCACGGCCAACCCTCTTCCTGAGCAGGAAGCCCCGACCGGGGGCTGCACAAAGACCATCGCCGTCCTGCCCCCCTTCACCTGGGGCCCTACCAGCACCGTCTGGACCACCACCACCACCCTCACCAGGCCCGTCGACTGCGGCGGCTGCACCAGCGTTGCCACGCGCGACATCGAAGTCGGCCCGGGCCCCGTCGTCTTCTTCACCACGACCGTCACCGCCACCGGCCCGAGCACCACCACGGTCTTGGCTTGCGCGACCCCCACCGCTTGAGCGGCTCAGATGCTGCGCCGTGCTCAGACTGTGAGACACGGGGGGATTTGATAACAGGGCCTGACTGGAAATGGCGACTGGGAAAAGGCGGCTCAAGAAAAGACATGAAATTTTCGGAAAAGGGAGACCAACATAGACTTTTGGGGCATTGGCTTGATATTGGCGCTGCGGGATTGGAAGAAAAGAAACGGGATACACACGGACGGCTAATACATTAATGCTTTTTCATCATCATCATCATCATCATCATCATAGTCTCCTTGTGTGTGTGCACTCATGTCTGCCGTCTGCCGGCTTGTGGCCCTCGTTGCCAACTAGGTTCCTCGTCACGTCCACCACCCAGATAGCAGGTCCGCACTCGTCGTCGCTCTGCCTAAACCTTTCCACGAGCGTTCTGATCTGCCCGCCAATCTCCTTGTTTGACGTCAGCGTGACGTTGCCGCTCGCCCAGCCGTACATGAAGATGGAAAGCTTGGCGCGCTTGAAGCCTCCGTGGCTCGCGACATACCGCGCAACGCCCGGCAGGCCGAGCTCCTCGCACCTCCCCTCGATGCTCGCCTGCGTCCACGTGTCGGCGAGCACTCTGACGGGTATCTGGACCGTGTCGGGCAACGCGTGCGCGGAGAGTTCCCGGAACCGAGCTCGCGCGAGCGTCCCTCCAGGAGCGCTTTCCAGCGGGACGAGCAGCTTCCCGCGTTCTCTTTCCGAGGCCGTCCCCACTGTGCTGAGCACGCGGTGGAAGTGCTCTGCTGCCTCTCTGGTGCAAACCAGTGCTCTGCCCGCGAGCACGGGATACAGGACCTGCGTCATGAGGCAGCGGCCCGTCATCTCGTCTGCCATCTGTGCCCTCGTGCTCTGCGCCTGCCACGGTCGAGGCTCCAGGCGGGAATGGGTGATGTCCGAGACGAGGTCGATCAGGATGGATAGGTCCACGTTGAGCGTCTCCGTCAGGCCGTCCAGCTCGTTTCCCAGCAGGTTCCGCACGGCCACATCGACAGCCGGCGGGGGGTTGCCGAGAAAGGAACCTTGCCCGTCCTCGATGACCACCTCGACCGAGGGATCCAGACGGCCCAGCTGGTCCAGCAGCACGGCAACGTCGGGGCTGTCTCTGCCAATGTTGGGCAGGACGATGCGCAATCGCGGGAGAGGGCAGCCGCGTCTGTTGACCCTCGTTGCTGCCACGAGCCGTCTGACCTGCTTGGCTAGCGGGACGTCTCCCCATTCCCCTTCGTCCACAACGTCTCCTGATCGGTGCTCCCCCCAGCCCCATCCACCGTCCGCCATTTGCCTCGCCAATCTGTCCTGCTGGACGAACCGGACGGCAATCCATTCAGCACCGCCTCGCACGACATGAGCCTCCACCTTGGCCTGCTGCTTCATGACCCGATGAGCGAGTTCCTTTTGCCTCGATGACAGGTTGGGCATGCTGGCAATCTCCTGGTCCCGCGACGCTCGGGCTGAGCCTTGGAACGTCCTGTTCACAGCGACAAGGGAATGGCACCGTTTCAGCACGTCCCAGTGTGTGGATGCCTGGGAGACTTCCACCGAGCAGACATCCAGCTTCCTTTCGATGCGTTGGAGAGAGTCCTTAGACAGCACCGAGGCGGATAGTCGTCTGATGAGGTCCTGAAGCGCCGACTGGTTCTTCTTCCCATTGTGAAGGAATGTCGGCAGGCCCGTGGTATGCGGTGTCTCGACTCCGGCCGAGAGCTCTTCGAGCAACACTTCAACCTCAGCGACGTACGACTGGGAGATGGAAAGCGCCGTGCGCGCCGACACTAACAACTTTCGTTGATGCTGCGTTGCGTTTTCAAGACAGGTGCCGCCGCTCGCATGGGTGCTTGTGCCGCGGCAAGCAGAGCCTCGAGTCGCCGCCGTACCGTCATTCTCGTCGTTGGCAGTCATGATTCAAGTTTGAGCCATTCCCCAGGGCCCAAGATCCGAAAAAAACCACACGTCCCACTCCAGGGTCTGCAGGCCATGCCGTCGCAGCGAGGCGCATGATTCTTTCGGAGCATCGCTGAGGGTGCAACGTCGTGGATCATGGGGAGCACTGCTCCCTACAGTGCGCGGGCACAGTGTCCCGCGACTATGGCGCTACGCATGAGTTGCTGCGTCGGGCCTTTCGTGAGGGATGACCTCTGATGGTTCTGGTGGTGCCGACGTGCAGAAAGAGTAGAATGAACTACCGTACTATTGCTCGTACGATAGAGGGGGTTAGCATGCAACTGCGTGCTGGGTGTAAAAGTTGCTGCAGCTGCACAGTAAAGGGGATCCCGACTTTGGTGCTCTCAGAGCATGCCACCCCCCTTTACCCCGATAAGTACAAATTCTGGTTATCAGGATATACGGCGTATCCCCCGCCAAATTTATCGTAGATCAACACAGTCATCCGTTACATTTCCTGACACCTTTTTAATACAAGCAACGACATTCTTACAAAAGATTTGGAAGTGCGACTCCTGACTACGGAGATAAAGAGCACGGGGCAGCTGGTCATCACGAGAAGCAAAATCCACGCAGTGGCATGACCAAGCCGTTGGATTCCGCCAGGCTAAAATCACACAAACAGAACCGTCGCGGCCAGCGACACTAAGCCGTCAATGAAAAAGAAAAAAAAAAAAAAAAAAAAAAAAAGTCAATCCCTTTGAAGCAAAGCTATGTACTACAAAAAAATATACAACGTAGGTATAAGTAGCACACGAGTGTGAAACTTACGCACCCTCATCGCGAAGCGTGAGAGCAACCCGGACGAAACGAGAGATGGCCCCAAGCTGGTAGATCACTGCACCCCATAAACACCCAAGTAAATAGTGATTCGCTCTGACGAGTGTGTCAACAAGCGACTGGCCGTCCCAGAATATTGACCCACGAACAAAGGAAAAAACCGCAGCCCCGTCTCGGTTTCTATGACGGTTGATCCCCTCAAAGTGTTCAACCAATAGTTACATTCAGAGCAACTGGGCCGGGGTTGAAGTTGAGGCCAACTCCGTCAAAGGCCTCCATATTCTGGAGATAAGCATTGGTGCCAGTACCACCGTTGTTGATGACGGAGCAGGGTTTGTCGCCGCCGCAGACCGTCATGGCTTGAATAGGAAGACCGGCGGATGCGGGAACGAGGCAGGAAGCATCGGCACCGCTGTGGCCGCCGTTGGACTCGTTGGCAAAGTCAAACTCGAGCCACGTGGCTCCCCACTGGCCGTACTGGTTGGTCTTAACGGCGTCGCCGGGACTGCAAGCAGCACCGCCCTGGGAGTTGGCCTCGGCGGCCAGGACCTTCTTGCTGTTAGCGGGGAGCTTGAACGTGATGATCTCATTGCCCTTTTGGAAGCCGTTGATCAAGCCGGTGGGTCCAATCTTGAGGAAGACGACGCAGGTCTGGTCCTTGCCAGACTTGTTCTCAAAGGTGGCCGTGTAGTCGTACAGGGCAGCATTGTCAACCATCATCAGGTTGCAGCCGTGCTCGAGGGTGGTGCCGACATTTCCCTTGTAGGCGATTTGGGCGGCCGTGGCACGCTTGTTGCTGCCAGTACAGAACTTCTTGGCAACGCCAGATACAGGGCTGTCAGGGGTAGTGGACTGAGACTGGCCAGCAGACGATGCAGCCGGTGGCTGAGCGCTTCCTAGAGATACGTCGAGGTTGGCGTTGACCTGAACGTCGGCAGGCTTCTTGGCCATGACATAGTCGGTTCTCTTTTCCATGGAACGGTGAAGGTTTCGGTGAGCATGGCCGCTTGGGTGGGCAGCGACGCCGAGGGCAGTGGCGAGGACGAGCGTGGTGGACGAGACCTTCATCTTTGCTGTGGCTTTCGTTTCGTGTGTTCTCTTTTTTACTGTTCTTATTTCCTGATTGATCAGGTGTGTTGTTTGTAGGTTTCGAGGTGTTAGGTCGAGTCAATCGTCCTTGGCGTGTCAACAGGCTTGGTTCTCGCAGAAAACTCAAGGAGCCTGAGTTGGGTTTGAAAGAAAAAAAAGGTGGGGATTTTCGGCGACGAAGTCGTCAAAAGCAGGAATCCGTAGAGAGCCCGAAAGGGATTTGAAGGGAGCGTGAGGGCGACAAAGATACAACGGCGTTTTAGTAAGGAATGACTTGGAAGGCAAGGAATGGATGAAGAATTCGTGAGGGTGGATGGGCAACACGGGGAATGGACACTTAATAAGGAGCTGCGAGCGGAAATGACCATTGCTGAGACTGGCTGCAAACGCTGGCGCTGACCGTCTGGGCTTCCCGCTAGTCTCAACACATGCAAGGCTTCAAACCAAGTCATTATGGGGTGGGGTGAAGGTTGGGGGGGGGGGGTGCGTGAGGTTAAGGGGTAGGGCAACTCTGACCCTGCACGAGGGCAAAGGACTGTGCTTACCCTAACGGCAGCGAATCATGTGAGAGCTGGACGGGTCACCAAAGCCAGGTACGCATCGGAGCTTATTGGTTCGATTGGGGTTTATGCAAGGGGCGCATGCATAACTGATGGCACTTGCTTGAACAGGAGTCCGCAAACCAGCAGTAGCGGACTTTCGAACCTGCAGTAGGAATTGGCCTAAGCGGAAGATGTACCTTTGCATATATTTTTATATCGCATTTCTCTTCACGACTTTTGCCCACGTGATAGCCTTAGAAGCGACCACTATGCACTTTACTGTAATTAGGTTCGGAGAATGCATAAGTCTGCTTACATATAATAATATATGCAAATGTACTTTTGGCCTAGTTCCTCCTGCAGGTTCGAAAATCCGCTACTGCTGGTTTGCGTACTCCAATCTTGAACAGTGGCTGCCGCTGGCTGGCTGTTGGCGGTCACGCCAGTGATACGTCAGCGACCACTGCACCGTATTTGTTCCGCTATGCACAACCCGAGCATCCTATCCCGTGCAGCCATGTTGTCGATTCTTTGTTGCAGAGCAACGAAACGCCCCTAGCTGCCCCCCTACCGTCTGTGCAGACGAAATGCTCAAAAGCACCAACTCGTCCGTAACGCCTTTCAAGACCCAGCCTCGACGATTGGTCTTGAATTTTGGGCACAATGGTGGAAGTCATGGGCGCTGCAACCAATTGTTGGTCGGCCAAGACACATTGACCGACACTTTTGGGCACTTGGGAACTGGGCTGCTGGAGTCGGTGGACCCAGCCAGACCCCTCGGCATAAATTTAATGAATGCACTAGCACCACTGATGCTCACTGATGCTGGAACTACCGGGTTCCTTCCTGCCCCCCTTTTCCTCCCCTCCCCATCGCACCACAACCCAGGTCGTTTATGCACAGGACGGACCCCGACGTAGGCGCATAAAGAAAACCCGCGAGGGAGACGCAGCGCATGCCCATTGGTTTTAAACTTTACCCACGCATCATGAAGAATAGTCGCCGTGGCCATGCCGCCTGGCTTTGCCGCCGGTCTGCAGGGCAAAGTCGACCATGTTGGACGACGCGTGGACGTCCCGACGACCCCATCACGTTTCCTATGCGGCGCATGCTTATCGCCGAAGCATTACTACGTCGTGCGCGATTGCGTACGTCAAGTGATCCACAACGTGTCGCTCGCTTTTTAGGTGCACACGTGCAGCCAGGGCAGCGTCGAGCGCAGCAGCAGGCCTGGGCCTGCATCAGGTCAATCGTGCCCTGATACCAGCAAGCTCAGCACAGGGCCACGTACCCGTTAGCCTGCATGTGGCCTGGCCTGTTTCAGAGGCCAGGTCTGGGACACTGCACGGGTTCCACCAGCCTTTCGATCCCACTGATGAGTCCACACGTGTGTGTTGGCCGTCCTCCTGGGCCGTGCCCGTTTAACCAACACTGTGCTAATCTGGCGCTGGGTGTTTGGCTCCAACTTGCCGCACTGTGGGGCCTCAAGTATTGACGGCGCCAGCACTAGCGATATTGTTGGGCAGCAGGCAGCCTAGGGTACGTCTGGAGAGCACATGCAACCAGTCAAAAACGCAACCAGACGCCAGCTGGTTGCTTGTTGCCTTGACCGGCGTTTCCCGCCACGGCCACGCATGGCCTGGGCAGCTACTAGCAAGACCACCAGCACCCCATGCCATGTGCCAAGCACCAATAGGGGCCAGCAAACTTCAAAGACAGCATAGCATGAAGCTGCCGCCGTCTCAGACGGTGCGACGACTGCAACCATTCAACCAGACGTTCTGCCACCCGACCTACACGTCAGACAGCCGTCTACTGCGCAAAAATCCCGCGTTCATCGTTCATCTCACCAAGTCCCCGGCAAACAAATAAACGCAGTCAACCCAAAGCCACCACGACCGCCGTGGCAACCCCAGTTCGATCCGTTCGAGGGCTCACCAAGCAAAAGGGGAGGCAAAGTAGGCAAAGTGAAGTATCTTATCTGCTGGGACTGGTGCCAACGCCCGTATCCGGCGACGACGTGCTAACTGACTGTTTGGGTGCTATAGAACAGAGCAGGTGAGCAGCGATCTAAGCCCCAGCTGGCACTTTTTATCGACCAGTCGCACTATTGTCAGGTGATGCTAACGGGGCCTGGTGCCATGCAGTTCCCACAGACGCAGGACGCAGGCTAGACTCCGGCCCTCCCTGTCCTTGGGGCCGTTTCCGAGACATCAACTTGTTTTCTTTATTACCGTCATCTGCGTACAGTACCTCTGGCAGGCGGCCAATTTCGGGGATCCTCACCCATCAGGAGCTTGTGGCCGGCAGGGCCAGGGGTGCTTTTGCCTGCCCTAACCCGGAGTCGAGCACCTGCGCGCAGCCCACCAGCACATTACTACGTGGTTACATTCCTCCTTGCTTCGCAGATGCGCCGACTAGGTGGGAGACAGCGGAGAAGCTAAACTGTGTCTCGCTGCCCAACCCCCGCCGAACGAGTCATCCCATGCTGGTCGGTATGCATCAGGGGTAGAGCGTCACGGCCCACGGCACGCATCCCGCATTACCACCGGTGCAAACATCCAAAGAGACGGCCGGCCCTCTTGCCGCCCTCAGTCCTGCCTTCAGTCCAGTTGCGCCTTGCAGCGACTGACTACCAGCCGGGACGGATTCGTCCGCCTTCCTCCCGCTCACGCTGCTGCGCACATACGTCTGTCTCTACGTGGGGCCGGGAGCCAGGGCTCAGGACTCGGGGACCCGGGAGCCTGCCTGTCTTGCAGTCAAGTTGCATATGATGGACCGTACGACCGTCGACGTGTGAAGCAGCAAAGCTACGCTGTGGGTGGGGCACAGTGCCGGCGGTAAGACGCATCGTGGAACCTTGTCGTGACGCCCTGGCCACGTACGCCAGCCCTGAGTCAGCACCGAGCAGCGCAAGCAACAGGGAACTTGACCTTTTACAGCAACCGAGCCCAAGCCCGTCAGTCAGCCAGTCAGCCACTGCCCTTCCCATCGCAGGATTACTCGACCGTCCCAGGGGCCAAGGCCCCGGACCGCCATAAAAAAAGGCGTGAGGCTTCTCCGGCTGGAACTTGTCCCCGACGTACCTGCATGGCAGCGTTCGTGGTTGGGGGACATGCCGCCACGCGCACACACATTGACCTCATAATACGTTTTTCGACCACTAGTCTCAGCATGCACGACTCTTGAACTACGGAGTAGTCCAGTCGGCACCCACCTGGTGGCTGGTCTTGTCGATCACTCACTTCCACCACTCGCCACAACTCCAAGCACAACCAACAAGCATCCGTGTCCCCACCATGATAAATCGTCGCAATGACTGACCTTTACCACCCCCAACACTTGTGGTGTCCGGTCCCCATCACAAAGCAAAAACACGCAATTTCCTGCCAGTCGTCCAGTCCTGTCCAGTCGTGGTATTTTCCGTGCGATCCAGATCACGGCCCTCGCTGCCTACATAGTTCAAGAGCGTAGGGTTACGGCATCAACCATGCCTTCTGTTGCGGTGCGTAAATGATAATCTCACGGTGAACACGCTACATATATATATCTCAACAGACCCAACATACATGATCTATTATAAAAATGGATTTTTCCAAAGAAGCAAACGCAGAAAAAATGATCTACAGTAAAACAGAGATGATAAGACAGGAAAACTCTTCAAATCCCTCCTCAACGTAGGAAAGAGTGCAAAAAAGTGAGCATGACCCAGGGGGCCGCCATCACCTACGGACTACGGAGTAGTTCAACAGCCAACTCTCTCCCATAATGCCGGGCCTCGCTAAAGCGTATTCCTTAGACTGCAGTGGTGGTGCTTTTGCTGCCGAGTTTCCTACGACTGCAGACTTCAGAAGCACCAGACATACTCCACATGTCCCGCAGTAATCTCGTGCCATTTTGCTAGCTCGGGTAGTCGGACTGGTGGCGCTGGACCACTGGAATAGGGGTGGCCCGCGTAACCATACATCACCAGCTCACAAACCCGCAAGTCTACAGCTCAACAGAGGGCTTTCAAGCACTGACTGGAGCGGCAGACGGAAAAACACGCTTGGATGACAAGTACCAAAGAGATATCTATACTCGGTACACTGCACCGCGACAACAGCTGATCCATCCCGTCTTAGCCATCGGTCGTGACTCGAGAGTGAAAAAAACCATCGAATCAGTCACTGGTGGCTCCGACTTTGCCTTGTTCCCCAAAATAAATAATGCAACATACCGCCACCACCTCCGGCTTCCTGTCTAAAAGTAGCTCCTCATGGCATCCTCAAACCCAGGCCCGCCCCGCAAATCTCGCCCAAACTTGATGTGAATGTCCACCACCTGATGCACATGCTTCATGGACAACGCTTCACCTTTGCTCAACGCCAAGTCTTGAGCAGATCCAATCAGGTTCTTGATTTCGCGCCCGTTGAGCTCATGCCTAGCGAGCGTTTGGAGATCGTCGTCCGTGAATTCGTCCACGGCTAATTTGCCGAAAGCCTTGACCCTGTCGATGAACATCTTGAAAATGCTTCGCTTGGCCCTGGCATCCAAGCCGTCATATCTCAGCGCGATGTGGATTCGTGACTGAAACGCCTCGTCAAATGTCTGTCTCCAATTATTAGCCCCCTCTGGTCCTTTCTTCACGCTCGACAAAAGGCTAGATTAGACGACTTGCCTCGACTCGGTTTGTCGTAAGGAACAAAACGCCCTGAAAATACTCCAACTGTCGCAAAAAGACACTGACGAGGGCATTGCGATGGATATCCTGCATGTTCCTCTTCTCCAAAAACACATCAGCCTCGTCAAGCAGCAGGATAGCCCCCCATGAATGGCAAATCTCCAAAATCCTCTGCAGATCTGATTCCAGCAAGCGAGGGTTCGTCCCCAGTTCGCCAGCAGATGCTATGTAGAGAGGACAGTGGAGCAACTCGCTGATGCCCTCTGCCGTAAGAGTCTTGCCTGTTCCAGGTGGTCCATGGAGAACGGCTGCAACAGATGGCGTCAGCTGGCTCAGCAATAGTAACAAGGAAATATATATAATAAAAGATCGTTTTTCAGATATTTCAACTCACTGACAAGCCCTTTTCCTTTTCCTTGAACGACATCGTCTATTGTCTGCGTCGCATTTTGTTGACGCGACGTGACAAGCGCTTGAAGAAGATCCTTGGTGACTTCTGGTAGCACTAGGGAGTCCCAAGCTGCTTCGTTCCATGTGATATCCTCAATCCTGGATACTGAAAACTCTAGCCATTGCTTCTCGGAGAACGAGAACCCTAGTACTACCGCGGATGCGAGCAAGTAATCATCATCAGTAAACTCCAACGACAGCCTCGAGCAATCTTCCCCCTTGGTGACGGTAGCTGCTTTTTCTTTACCAGATGAATCTGTGCTGCTTGTTTCTTGAATCTCTGTGCTTGCAGTTGTTGGCAGAGGTTGCAATTTCATCGCCTTCTTCATTGCCTCAATTCCCGCCTGCCAAGGTTTGCTGATTCCATCAATGCTAGGGCCTGTTTCCGAACCCTCATGGGCATTGGCGGAAACAACACAGTGCATGTCATCTTCTTCATCAGAGCCACCATCCCACAACGCATCAAATTTTGCCGACTGCACCGGCGACACAAAGTAGTTCGGGTTGATGCGTCTGAAAACGGCAGGGTCCACCATGACTCGACTAGGTTGAATGTGAAATTTCACCGCTACTTCCTTCTCCCCTTTCAGGTAGGCAACTCCCGAGTACGCTCTGAAATGTGCGCCGCTGAGAGAAACAAACTTTTTGCCCCGTTCAATCAGCATCTGGCGCAAAGCCGTCTCGTTCCTGTGGAAGGACAAGGGATAGAAAGGCAAGCTTGTGATCTTGCGAGTGCCTTGAAACGCTGGGATCTCGTCCGCAAAGATCCCATAGCCGAATTGTTTCCCGTCAAAATCAACGTATTTACCGTCGATAATGTAGGAGACGCCTCGTACTATGGTTTCGTGTCGTACTGCCATTTCAACCTTGAAGACTCTGGGATCTTCATCGCAGCCATATGTCGGGGAGTATACCAGTGAGCCCGGCTTCCACAGCGCCCACAAATGGTCGAAGTCGATGATACCAGCCTTCAGCATCGGATACACAGTCTTCTTGACATCAGCATAATCTTCATCGAGATACTTGATGAGCACATTCAGCTGCCTCCGCTTGTTGTCAATTCGAAGCTGATTCTTCTTCATTTCTCGTGGGCTATCGCCTGCTGGCCCCAACTCCTCCAAGTTCTTCCAATGTAAGCGCAAGTCTTCCAGATATCTACCGCCAAGTATTAGAGTGCGCCAATTTCGAAAGTCGCAAATACACCATTCGGAGCTTAGCGAAGACAGCGGCATCGGTTCATAACTTACAGAAACAGGATGTTCGGATCAATTTTCGGGGTGTGGTCCACAAGATTCACACCTCGAGTATTCCCTATAACATCCTCTAGACATTCTTTTAAAAGCTTACTCTTGAAGTCAACGAATGTGGCCCGATGTTTCCCCTTGCTGTCAAAAGATCGTCTCACGTGGAATAGGTAGGCATCATACTTGGGACCTTCAGGCTCTTTGGTTGATGCTTGGAGCTTGAAGACGTGCTGCTTCCTATCCCACACCAAATCGACACGTTTGTAGTCCATCTTCATCCCTTCCTGCTCATTAAGGGAAGGGTCGGGTTCCTCGATTGCTGTAGAAGACTGAGTGCTAGCCGCAGCCTTTGAGCTCCCTGGCTCGTCATCTTGATAACGAACCCTGTGTTGTGCAATAGTCGAATTTTGTGTTGATGGCATCATTAAATTGGCAGGGAGATTGTTCGGTGGCGGCTCAGGTGCCGGAAAAGAAAGTCTCGTTGGAAGGGGTGGCGGCGGAGTTTGGAAGAAACTGGCTGAGGAAGCGGTCATGTTGCCACTGATGGTGTGTACCTGAAGTTGTAAATGACTGAAACGCGACTCCAAATGGGCAACGGCTTCGGCCAAATCGCGCTGAACATTGCCATTGCCGGTTGAACGAACGCGATGACGAGAGGTTGAGCGGGACCTTGCCGTTTGCCGAGACTCATGTCTGCGATTATGGCTTCGTTTGTCCGGGGTAGACACGTAGCTGCTGTCAGAGACCTCTGACTCATCATAAGTTTCGGAATCGTCCTCCGAATCTGAGGTAGTGGTATGTTCTTTGCGTTTCCGATGCCGAGTCTTGACAGACTTCTCGCGCCCATTAACGTTTCCAGAGCTCCGGGACATTTTGGAAGTTTTCGACCTCGTCGGCTTTTCCGAGCCTGGATTGGAATGCCCCAACACCTTGGATGCAGACTTTTCCATGCCTTTGAAGTAGGGCTTCTCTTCCCAGCTTAATATGATTGAGATGGAAGTATGATAAGTTGGCAGATTTCAAAGCGGAGGCAAACACTCCTTCGGTCGGAGATGCTACAAAGAGAAAATAAGCCAAAAGAGTAAAAAAAAAGGAAAGAATGGGAGAAGAGAGAACACAAAAACTTCAATCACCGTGTTCTATGAGACACTTACTGGGAGTTTGTGGCGAGGTTCAAGATATCTACCCAGACAAGCGATCTTGAGTCGAGCTGTCAAACAAATGCGTCCCAGAGCTTGACTTGGTAATTAATGGGTTCTACACAGAGGTGCTTTGGCGTTTAAGTATACAGGTTATTGCGTATCAAGGTTGATGGTATAGTGTTTAGTGCGCTTGGCAACCTTTGAAAGGCAAGATGAACATGTGCCGAGATGAGAATGAGGAAGAAACTGCTTGACTAATGGAAGGTTTAGTGATGTTCCAAGAACCCGGGCTTTAAACGGAGAACGAAGCCTGGCAGGAATTAATGACTCGCGGTTTCAGTTGGAAAGCGACGAAAGCCAAACAGGTGCTTCCAAATGAGCAGGCAACAAGGCGACAAAACGGCCTACACGAGAGATGAACAGATACAGCACACATGGAAAGAGACAGGCACCGAACGGTGACAATTGTGAACAGCGATGGCTCGCTTGAAGACGCAGGGTGTTTGGTCGCAGTCCTCGTTGCTCTTGCCTGCCAATACGTGAGCGAGTTCCTCCAACCGAATGAAGCCATAACTGGGGTCCGGAGCGAGAAGAAAACTGTAGTCAGGCGGTAATCAAGGCAAGTGTCAACTTTGATATCCCGCAGTCGGTGCCGAGTAACGGAGCATGGTTATGCACATGATGGACGTAAGGATGCGTTGACCGTGGCAAACGATGGCCATAGTACCGGCCCCAAAGTTGAAGAGCCCGCAATTCCAATGCTTCCCGGTACGGTGTGCTTTGTAGAATGATGCATTTGTGGGCAATTTTATAGATCTGCAACTAGCCGGCCCAGTCATGCAACGGATTGCACTTAATTAAGGGGGTCTTCCTTGGGTGATGATAGTTTTTGTTCATTCTCGAAGGTAGAGGTGATGGTGTGTTTGCTAGTGACAATGTGCTCAGACTGATACATGCATGGATATACAGACAGTGGATAGAGAGGTACATAGTTACCTAGGCGGTATATTTAACAATGCAGGTCTCTGTCACCCACTTGCTTCTCTACTGTGCTACTCCATACTCCGAACTGTCTTGGACTTTCCACTGGCATTGCCCTGTCTACATTTGTGATGCCTGCTGCTACGTAATGATATTGATGGAAAATTTACTTACTATTCATGACCAGCAATACCATGAATAATCAAGGTACTAGTGCTGTAGAGGAATGCATGCATAATCGGATATTTCTTAAAGGCGATCCGCAAGTTGATTGCGCCCATCCTACATGCTGGCGCCCTCATGAACAAGTGGGCTATCCGACAGGGCGGAAAGGATTATACCGCGCCCGTTCGCATGTGGCGTATGGATCCGCGAGTTGGAACTGTCTGCAATATACTATACGTTCAAAATCGAGCATGGCAACTTGCGCATGCCACGGCAGTATATTCCATGTTCAGATATTGGTGGCTTGGCGGAGCTCTCATGCTCATGTCTGGCTCAACCTGGACTGAGGCCAGCCAGCCACAATAACGTCAACCATGGTCCTGAACCAGCCACCGGCTCAACTTCTTGCCCCACCAGGCTGCTTTGCATCTTATTGCACTAGCGACCGTTGAAAGGCGAGATGGTATCGTAGCCAATCCTTGCCAAACTCCGTCTCCTTTGTCTCTTTGGACCTCTGTTAGCTTCTTAGAGACTCTTGACGAGCGTTCACGAGCGTTCTTGACTGGCGTCCTGCTGGGCCACGCTGCTCTGCTTCCGCGTCATGCCCAACATGCGATTCAGGTGGCCGCGTTTCCTCGGCTCGAACGGGGATAGAGCCTCCAACAGGGCTCGGGTGTACGATTGGGTGCAGGAAGAGGAAAGGACCTGTAGGTTCCGTCATCGCCAAACCCAGACAATGTCTTCAGAGCAACTCCCAGCCAGGCTCCTGCCCTCATGGCTCACATCTGACCCAAGAGAAACCATCGATAGTGCTCTCGCCGTTTCGCCATGAACAGATGAGGCCAGCTGTGCCGGCTCTAGAGGTAACCAAAGTTTGCCTTCGGTTGCGACACTTGATTCAGGAATGCGTGCCCTGCGAAATGGAAGAGAGCAGGGTCACGGCTCCCCACAGTCGCATCATCACCCAAAAGGTCATTCAAGCAGCCAAGGAGGCCGGGAGTCCCGACCATCGAGCATGTGTGGTATGTTGAATTCCGGCCGCCGCCTTGCTAGCCCGGGAATGATTGCATGCCGATGAATGACTTGCCGTCAGGTATATTCCCTGCTGGTTAATCAAAAGTGGTTTCGACATGAAGCTCTCGTCGAGCTTTGGGACTCGGACCTACATAAACTGCGAGCCCAAGCTTGCGGAGTTATTGCCAAGGCTCTGTAGGTATTCAAACCACCGCCACCACCACCACCACCACTTGGGCAGAACGCAGTCGGTCTGATAGCGTATTCTAGTATCGAAACTGAGGAGGACACCAACTACCTCTTGTACGAGGTCCTCTTACGTCGATATTCTTACGTCGTAAACGGCCTTGCAACACCGCCAGTGAACGTCATTGAGAAAGCGGTCGATTTGCATGCCGTTCGAGTGATTGGTTCGGCGGGCTACCAGAAATGCATCAACTATCTTTGGAGGGGATGGCTCGTTCAGGATGAGAATGACCCGTCCGTTTTCGTGGATTACAAGGACAAAGACAACCCCAGCTTCTTTGCGCACATGGATCCAGATCGTATGAGAGTCCCGAGAAACCAAAATGCGGCGCAGTTGCTCTTGTCCCTGGTCTATCTCATTCTCTACACTGCTGCCATCAACTCGGTCAATCCTTCGGGAGAGCTGGACGGGGCTGAAATAGCGCTCTATTTGTTCACTCTCGGATACGTCTGTGATGAAATAACCAAGGTATACAAAGCGGGATATCATATTCTTGGATTCTGGAATGCCTTCAACTTCGTCCTATACTCCCTGCTTTCCGTATCCCTCGTCTTCCGCATCATCGGTTTGACAGCGTCCAGCGGCTCCGACTACCGCGAACATTATAGCAAGCTAAGCTACAACATGCTGGCTTTCGTTGCACCCATGTTCTGGTGTCGTCTCATGTTATATCTCGACAGCTTCAGATTCTTTGGCGCCATGCTTGTTGTGCTCAAAGTCATGATGAAGGAGTCGGTGATATTCTTCGCTCTACTGGCCATAATCGTCGTTGGATTTCTTCAGGCTTTCATCGGTCTGGATCTAGCCGAAGACAATGTAGCGGGCGATGTCCAGTTCATCGTAGAGTCGATGATCAAGGCCATTATGCAAAGTCCTGAGTTTCAGGGCTTCGAAGCCTTTGGTCCGCCTTGGGGTGCAATCCTTTACTATTGCTTTGCGTTTGTTGTCATGGTAGGGCTCGCTTTGGCTATTGAGTTTGAAACAGCACTGCTAATCCCCAAATTTCTAGATTATTCTTCTCAATATCCTCATCGCTCTGTACAACTCGGCTTACGAGGATATTTACGACAATGCAGACGACGAATATCTAGCATTGTTCTCCCAGAAGACTATGCAATTCGTCCGCGCACCGGACGAGAATGTATACATAGCACCGTTCAACCTCATTGAGATTGTTGTTTCAGCCCTGCTGGAGTGGTGGATGCCCAAGCACATTTACGAAATTATCAACGATTACATCATGGCCGCCTTATACTCGCCTCTACTTTTTGTTTCGGCATATTTCGAATCACGCAACGCCCATCGTATTCGACATAATAGGTCCAGAGGAGATGAGGATGACGATGTAATCGAGGAATGGGAGCAAATGGAGCATGAGCTTGATATGGAGGCCGAGGGGTGGTCCAAGACCTGCGATGCCGTCAAACCTAACATGGAAGATGATCCAGCCGTGTTGGAAGTTCGTCAATTGCGTTTGGAAATTAATGAGCTCAAAGCACTCTTGACCGATATAAGCCGAGCATCGGAGGCAAAAGAAACCATGGAGGGCATAGAGGGCAACCACGACAAGGGACAGTCATCAGCTGCGACAAGCTCATAATGAAAAAATTTCTGCTCGGTATGTGATTAGGAACCGAACAAAAATGCCGCTTCAATTCATCTTGTCGGCAATATTTATTGCAGCCAAGATGATGGCTTGAGTCCGTGGCCTACCCGACACGGTACAGGATTTTGCGCACCTGACGACCCGATACGAATTACTGAAAGCCTCATACTATGATAATAATAAAAAAGACATTACTGTTCCGCGGGGGGAAAGTACATTCTGTTGAATAATTAGTGTTGCAAGGCTAACTGAGGTTATTCCATTGCTGCTGACTGACTTACGGGAGTGTTTCCGTGTATGCCGCCATGTCTTTTCTCTCAAACGTAACAAAAACCACTCGTTCTAAAGCATCTTCGTTGCTCTCTAAAAAGTTTCTGACGGTTTTGCAGGCGATCTCCGCGGCCTCTTTGCTCGGATACCCGTAAACACCAGTGCTGATACAACTGAACGCCATTGTTTTGATCCCGTTTGCGACAGCTACCTGTAAACTCTTCTCGTAACAACTCTTTAATAGCTTTGCGCTTTGCTGAGCATGTTCCTCATCGTAAATAGGACCAACAGTATGAATAACGTATTTAGCTGGCAATTGATATCCAGCGGTAAGGACTGCATCACCAGTGGGGCATCCCCCAAGGCTGCGGCATTCGGACAACAGCTCTGGCCCAGCAGCACGATGAATAGCTCCATCTACACCACCTCCACCGCGCAAGGCGGAATTCGCAGCGTTCACGACAGCATCAAGCTCGAATTTTGTGATGTCGCCACGAGCGAGGCTGACGCGTGCGTTGATGGAGACGGAGGGAAGAAAGGACCGTGAGGAAGCATAGGCAGTCTCTCTAAGGACCATGTTTTGGTAGAGCTGAGTGATGGTTGGGATTTCCGAAATTGTCTTGATCAACGCCATCTTGTTATGTAGCAGTTGCGCAGGTCCGTGCCAAATCCACGACAGGGAGGAGCTGTCAGAGTAGTCCGTATCGAAAGCGCAAAATGAGCAGCTTTTATGCTAGTAGCAAATTGAGAAAAGGTAAGAAATGTACTTTGCAAGTATTTCGAGCCTGGAGAAGAACACGGGTTCGCTCCCAAGTCAGTACGAAACTGCAACTATTTTTGTTCTGTTCGTTTTGCGCCAAGGGAATCAGGAACAGTTCGAGGGGGCGATAAGACGGAGTCAGTATCGTCTGGTCTCAGCAGATATTGGAATGCGCATTTGAAAAAGCAATGTTTCACAAGTTTAGGCGCGGCGATATGAAGCAATCGATGGCCAAACTTCCGGCAAGCACGCCGATTGTTTCTCATCGAGAGGTAGTGAGTGCACTGGTGGAGGTGGAGCTGCGGCTGATGTAATGGATGGCTTGTCAGCGGGCCAGATTATCAGGGAAGGCGGACAGGACCTTTGTCTTCCTCAGAATTGCGACGAGTGCTTCGAACATGTTAACCCCGAATTTACGGATTAATTTAAAAGAAGTAGCCTGCTTTATAGATATCCCGGTAGCAAAAGTATCCCAAGTTAAAACAAGCGTGCGTCAGATTAGACTTATCGATAAGTCGCTCTGTTAGTAGTAGGCACTGGGCAGCATGTGGCATGTAGTCCGTACCTGTTGTTGCCTCAGTCGTTCAACCCCTCCTTCCCCACCATTAAGTACTGTGAGTCACAAGATCTTCGTCGACGAGCGTTGGCAACGCAGGGTTTTTGATATCCAGAGGAGTTCTACACTATTTTGAGAGCAAAAAAAAAAAAAAAAAAAATTCAAGTCAATCGCATAATTGGAAAAGAAATAATTGATAAATTCAGCATTCGGTGTCGAGTTGAATTATTTCGAGCCGACGTCCGTTCACAATGGCCGACGACGCGACGAAAAACATGGCCAAGCTTCAGCTTGACGATGTCACTGGAGAGATGGTCTCCAAGGCTGAGCTCAAGAAGCGGCAGCAGAAACGAGCCAAAAAAGCGATGCAAGAGAAAGCCCGCCTGGAAAAAGCTGCTGCAGGTCCGGTTCAAAACCCTGCGGCTCCAGCTTTGAAGCAAGAGGACGTACCGATTGATCCAGAAGCCATGTTCAAGCAGGGTTTTCTCCATGATGTTTACCAGGAACGGCCCGTAAAGAACGTAGTGACTCGTTTCCCACCAGAGCCTAACGGCTACCTTCACATTGGCCACGCCAAGGCCATTGCCGTCAACTTTGGATTTGCAAAATACCATGGCGGCGTGTGCTACCTGCGATTTGACGATACAAACCCCGAGAAAGAGGAAGAGAAATATTTCACGGCGATTCAGGACGTCATATCTTGGCTCGGATTTAAGCCGTTCAAGGTCACTTATTCAAGCGACAATTTCGAAAAGCTCTACCAGCTAGCAGAGAAGCTTATTTCTCAAGGCAAAGCCTATGTTTGCGCTTGCAATGGTACGTCATCATAGATGAGAATCCGACTGTGCTGGACGGAACGGCGCTCTATTAACGTCTTATTTTCCTGGGGTGATAGACACAGAGATAAAGCTTCAGCGCGGGGGGGAAAAGGGAGCCAATCCCCGGTACCGGTGCGAGCATGCGGACCAGACCGTCGACGACAACATGACCAAGTTCCGTGACATGCGCGACGGAAAGTACAAGCCAAAAGAAGTTTTCCTGCGCATGAAACAGGACATTGCAGACGGGAATCCTCAAATGTGGGATCTGGCTGCCTACCGCATCAAGACCGACACTCCGCATCATCGAACTGGATGGGACTGGAAAATCTATCCAACATACGACTTCACACACTGTCTGTGTGACAGCTTTGAGGGTATCACACATTCATTGTGCACCACAGAGTTCATCCTGAGCCGCGTGTCGTATGAGTGGCTCAACAAGTCCTTGGAGGTCTACGAACCCATGCAGAGGGAATACGGTCGCCTCAACTTGACTGGCACCGTCCTGTCCAAGAGGAAGATCCTTAAGCTTGTAGAAGAAAAGATTGTAAGGGACTGGGACGACCCAAGGCTTTACACGCTCATTGGTATTCGCCGGCGCGGAGTTCCACCTGGTGCCATTCTGGAGTTTGTCAACGAGCTTGGCGTCACCACCAATATAACGACAATCATGACTCACAAGTTTGAACAGAGCGTTCGGAAATATCTCGAAAAAACTGTCCCAAGGCTGATGATGGTCCTTGATCCGGTGCGTTTGGTCATTGAGGATGCCGAGGCTTTGGATGTGGAGCTGCCCTTCTCTCCCAAGGATCCTAAGATGGGAACCCACACTATACGGTTCACGCCGACTATATATATTGACAGGTCGGACTTTAGAGAGGTGGACAGCAAGGACTATTTCCGCCTGGCCCCTGGCAAGACTGTGGGATTGCTCAACGCACCTTACCCTGTCAAAGCCACATCATTCACCCGGGATGAAGCGACCGGCAAAGTAACTGAAATCCGAGGCGTCTTTGATAAGGAAACCAAGAAGGCCAAAACGTACATTCAATGGGTTGGTGCAGAGGGGTCGCGGAAGGTAGAGGCTCGCATCCACAACGCTTTGTTCAAGTCGGAGAAGCCAGACGACGTGGAAGGCGGCTTTCTAAACGATCTGAACCCCGACAGCGAAGTTATCTACCCAGAAGCTCTGATTGAATCAGGGTTCGACGAAGTCAAGCGTCGAGCACCTTGGCCAGAGGCTGCTGGTGAGAGCGAGCTCGGAAAAGGTGGCCCAGAAAGTGTTCGATTCCAGGCCATGCGTGTTGCATATTTTGTGAGTTACTGCTTGGGGATTTTGCGAAGGCAAACACCTGGTCCGACGAGGCTAACCGAATCCGTGAACAGGCAATGGATTCTGATAGTACCGACGAGAAGATTGTTCTGAACAGAATTGTGAGCTTGAAGGAGGATGCTGGCAAGAAGGCCTAGGGGTTGGAAGAAGGGGAAAAGTTGGGCCTGCTCTGATGGACTTGACATATTACAATGAGGCTGGATAGTTGCGAGGTTGGTCAGGCTGCGTGGAGGGGGGGTGTTCCGGTCATGGACGAATGAAGACAGTGCAGCTGTCGCGGGCATAAAGCGGTATACAAGGACTGACGATGGGTCATGCTTTCTACGTCGCTGGAACCCATGAAACATGCGTGATCGTTGGCTGATGACTTTGAAACGACGAACCCGGCTGGCGAGGCTTTCCCGATCTTCAACTCTGCCCGAACGGCGACAGTAACTTCTGGTCCGCTGTGGTGTTGGTGATCAAGGTAGTATATTCGGCAGTAGCACCTGTTATAATTACCCGATTTTTGATTCGGCAGCAAGCCACTTGTTGTCGCCGCAGAAATAGGCACAGCGGCACAGCCGACCACGGCGCCACAAGGTCGACCGACGGGGCTTCCACACGGGCCTTGACGTCGACTTGACCGCCTTTGCAATCTTTCCCATTCAGGGCTTAGTGTCTTCCGATAAGCCCCCGATAAGCCCCGATAAGCCCAGCTTTTAGCTCGGACGGAGGGACCAGATGTGAAATTTTTTTGCCCGCCTAGGGATGCAGGCTGCAGCACCCCTCCCCCCCAATCATCAATGAAAAAGGGCAAGTGGGAAAAAAAAAAAATAAGCTGTGGAGGCCAGGGGACACATAAATCTTGTCCACCCGCTTGCACATGCCCAGTGGTTCTCCTCCCTCCACCTCTTCATCCTCCTCACTCTCTCCTCCCCATCATTTTTTCTGGTCGTCATCCTCCACGGCGCACCTAGGACTAGCCATCTAGACAGTCCTTTATATTTCTTGTTCTCTGGACCCTCCTCCTGTGAACACCCTCCTCTTGAGCGACAGACGGCAGAAAAGCCGCGATAGAGCAGAGTCGACCCTCCATCGTCTCTGCGGGCTTTTCTTCGATAGAAAACCGACATCAGTGTCTGAATATATCTCGATAGACGTTGGATCGTTTATTGTTGTTTGCCACTTATACCAACACGCCGCCTTATAGACTTTGACTTTCCTGCATCGAATCGTGTACCCCCCCTTATTCAACATCATGCCTTCCGAGAACGCTCAGTCCGTCAAGATTCTTGACGAGCTCTTCCAGAAGCTCACCGTTTCCAAGGAGGCGGCTGATATCAAAGACTCTGCAAATCAACTGGCCAGCTTCATCAACGGCCGCATTGAGGATCAGGATGTTCCAAACAAGTGAGTTTACTCGTTGCATCTGCTCACTGCTTGGCTTGAGATACCCCGCCACCTTAGCGCTACCGATTATAATATTTTTCTTTCCCTGTTTCCCTTTTTCTTTTTTTTTCTTATACCCCCCCCCACACCCCCTTTCTTTCTGTGCACCACTGGTACCCCGCCAACGTCGGCAACTCCACCCCTCTGCACCAAAGCCGGCTGTTCATTGCAACCTAGGCTAGACCAACCGCGGGCGAGGAGCAGTTTCCCGTTCAATAGCTTTTGTCAATTGGCTACGTTCTCTCACCGACGCATCTGGATACTAACACCTGCCCCCAGGACCATCGACAGTCTGAAGAAGAGCCTTGGCAACAAGAAGGATGCTGTGGCTCGTGAGCAGGCTTGCGTTGCCATTCAGGCCATAGCTGCCCACTCTGAGGTTGCTGCCAACGTCGAGCCTTACTTGGTTGTTCTCCTCCCCAGTGTTCTGGCTGCCGTTGGTGACAAGATTACCGCTGTTAAAAACGCTGCAACTGCCGCAGTTGTCGCCATTGCTGGCGCCATTAACGGAAATGCGTGCAAGGCCGCCCTCCCCTCCATCATGGAGTCCATCCGCACCGCGCAGAAGTGGCCCGAGAAGATGGCTGCCTTGGACTTCATCGATGTCCTCATCAAGACTGCCCCTGCCCAGCTTGCTTTCCGTGTTCCTGATTTGATCCCCGTCGTCTCCGAGGCTATGTGGGATACCAAGAAGGAGGTCAAGGATCGCGCCTACAAGACTATGGAGCAGATCTGCCAGCTTATTGTGAACAAGGATATCGAGCGCTTTATCCCCGAGCTCATCAAGTGCATTGCCAAACCCGAGAATGTTCCCGAAACCGTTCACTTGCTCGGCGCCACTACCTTCGTCACCGAGGTCCAGGAGCCTACTCTGGCTCTCATGGTTCCTCTTCTCGACCGTGGTTTGGCTGAGCGCGAGACTGCCATCAAGCGAAAGTCGGCCGTCATTGTTGACAACATGTGCAAGCTTGTCGACGACCCCAACATTGTCGCTCCTTTCTTGCCCAAGATGATGCCTGGTCTCCAAAAGAATTATGACAACTTGGCCGACCCTGAAGCGCGTGAGAAGACGAAGCAGGCTCTGGACACCATTACCCGCGTCGGTCACGTTGTCGACGGCAAGATTCCCGAAGTCCGCAACGATGGCGACTTGAACATTGTTCTCGGCAAGCTCAAAGAAATCCTGGCCCCCAAGTATGCCACTTACCTCGACAAGATGGGCCCTGTTGCCGAGTACATTGCTGCCATGGCTGGCCAGCTCATTGACGAGAAGGAGTCGGAGAACGCCGTCTGGGTGGACAATCTGAAGGCTTACATCGCCGTCATCACTGGCATCGACAATGCCGAGGCTACTGTCGACGCTCTGCGCAAGCGCGCTTCCCCTGGCGCCGCTGAAGAGGAGGCTACGGAGCCCGACGAGGAGGAGGGCGAGGACCTCTGCAACTGCACCTTCTCTCTCGCCTACGGCGCCAAGATTCTGCTCAATCAAACCCACCTCCGCCTGAAGCGCGGACAACGCTACGGTCTTTGCGGCCCCAACGGCTCTGGAAAATCCACCCTCATGCGCGCCATCAACAACGAGCAAGTCGAGGGCTTCCCCAAGCAGAGCGAAGTGAAGACTGTCTTCGTCGAGCACGATCTTGACTCTGCCGATACTGAGATGACCACCATTGACTGGACCATGAAGAAGCTGGAGGAGGCTGGCGTCAAGACGACCCAGGCCGATGTCGAGAAGCAGCTAGTCGAGTTCGGCTTCACCCCCATGATGATTTCTGGCGAGATTAGCGCCCTTTCTGGTGGTTGGAAGATGAAGTTGGCATTGTGCCGCGCGGTCTTTGAGACTCCCGACATCCTGTTGCTCGATGAGCCCACCAACCACTTGGACGTCAAGAATGTCAAATGGCTCGAGGAGTACCTTGTCAACTCTCCTTGCACGTCCATCATTGTCTCGCACGACTCTGGCTTCCTCGACAATGTCTGCCAGCACATTGTCCACTACGAGCGTTTCAAGCTCAAGCGCTACAGGGGCAACCTGGCCGAGTTTGTCAAGCGTGTTCCCTCTGCCAAGTCGTACTACGAGCTCGGCGCCTCGGAGATGGAGTTCACATTCCCCGAGCCCGGCTTTCTCGAAGGTGTCAAGACCAAGGCCAAGGCAATCTTGCGTGCCACCAAGATGTCCTTCCAGTACCCCGGTACCTCGAAGCCTCAGATTTCGGACATTACTTTCCAGTGCTCCCTGGGCTCTCGTATCGCCGTCATTGGTCCCAACGGTGCCGGCAAATCTACTCTGATCAACGTCTTGACCGGTGAGCTCATCCCGACGCAGGGTGAGATTTACCAGCACGAGAACATCCGTATCGCCTACATCAAGCAGCACGCCTTCGCCCACATCGATAACCACCTGGACAAGACCCCCTCCGAGTATATTCAATGGCGATTCCAGACTGGCGAAGATCGCGAAACGATGGATCGCGCCAACAAGGTCATCACGGAAGACGACGAGAAGGCCATGGACAAGGTGTTTAAGATTGAGGGCACTCAGCGCCGCATCATTGGCATCAACTCGCGCAGAAAGTTCAAGAACAGCTACGAGTACGAGTGCTCGTGCGCCATTGGCGAGAACGTCGGCATGAAGAATGAGCGCTGGACCCCCATGATGTCGGCAGACAACGTGTGGCTGCCGCGTAACGAGCTCTTGGCTTCTCACCAGAAGATGGTTGCTGAGGTTGACATGAAGGAGGCGCTTGCCTCTGGCCAGTTCCGACCGCTCGTCCGAAAGGAGATTGAGGCTCACTGTGCCAACTTTGGCCTCGACGCCGAACTCGTCTCCCACTCGCGTATGCGTGGTCTCTCTGGCGGTCAGCGTGTCAAGACTGTGCTGGCTGCTTGCTCGTGGCAACGACCTCACCTGATTGTGCTCGACGAGCCTACCAACTATCTTGACCGAGACTCTCTTGGCGCCTTGTCCAAGGCTTTGAAGAAGTTTGAGGGTGGTGTCATCATCATTACGCACTCTGCCGAGTTCACCAAGGACTTGACCGAGGAAGTCTGGGCCGTCATGGATGGCAAGATGACTCCTTCTGGTCACAACTGGGTGTCCGGTCAGGGTTCCGGACCTCGTCTCAAGGCCGACGACGATGACGAGGAAGAAAAGTTTGATGCGATGGGCAACAAGATTGTTAGCACCAAGAAGAAGGCCAAGTTGACGTCTTCTGAGCTGCGAAAGAAGAAGAAGGGTAAGTGAATAAATCCGGCTCGCATGTGCCCGAGTCCTTGAACGACGTTTTTTATTTTCCCCCCAGAGCTAACCGATGTGTGTTTTTCGCAGAGCGTATGGCCCGCCGCAAGCGTGGTGAAGAGGTGTTCAGCGACGAGGATGATTGATCTTTGAGCGAGTCCATGCCCCCAAGGCATGCCCTCTTTTCTCTTGCTTTCTTTTCTTTTTTCTCTTTTTTCTATCTCTGGTCTTGTCTCTTTTTTGCCTTGCCTTTATGACGACGTTTTCCCATAGTCTAATCTTTCCTTTGTACTGTAACGTGAGGGTAAAAGTTCTGGAATACCGCGATGCGTTCTGGGATATGATTGCATGCTGCATGCTCGGGCCGCTGATGTAAAAGGCCTGTTTTGAATGGGAGATGCCGTGGCCGCGGGCGCTTCGGAGCAAGTGATGGAGGGATTGGAGGACCCCGACACGCTGGTTCCGGACGACGGGACGGGGCTGCAAAGTGATGGGACGGTAGGAGTTCAAGCCCACATAGACTTTTCTTTTTTTTCCCCAATGCTTGTCGAAGCCGTCGTAATATGTGATGTTGAACTCGTCGTGAACGGATGCACCGGCCCGCGGCCTGCCCATGCGTATGTATATACATGTCCGGGAGCCCCTCGTCCCCCGTGCCACGTTGACCCCGGCGGGTAGAGCCTCGCCACAAGGTGGACCGAGGTCCAACCGCATGGTGGTGAGCCAGACGGAGAGAATCATTTTAACAGTTTGGCCCTATGGTGGTGAGTTCTCGGACAGATGATGGATGTATCCGGCAGTTTGACCATGTAGTGGTGGGTTCCTGTGCAGAGATAATAATCCTGTCTCGACAGTTTAACCATATGGTGCTGGTTTCATAAGAGTAATAATCATGTTTAGACAAGTGCTGATTCGTGACAGAGATGATATGTCTAACAGTCCGACTATATAGGTCTAAGATCTTTCGTTTGGACAGGAATTTGATGATCATGTTACTCCAGTTAGGACTACACGGTGCAGTTCCCCAACAGAGACGACGTGTCCTACAGTTCACCCACGTGTGCTGATTTTCCAACACAAAACGACATGGCCGAATCTTGACCGCATCATGCCGCCCCGCCCACGCATGCAAAGTCGCCGCATCGTCACTCATCAGCCCCGTTCGCCTTGGCCCTCCTGTTCATGCCCACCAAGCGACCCATCTCGGTCCAGAACCCAACCGGCGGACCCCTCAAGTCAGCCTCGTACCTGTCGATGAGCGGCCGCTCCCACACCAGATCGGCGTCGCGCGGCTTGACCGTGCGGGTCCGCTTGGCAACCTTCCAGCCAAAGAACAGCACCGGGGCCAGGATCTGCATCGAGTAGTTTCGGAAGAAGCTCTCCACGCTCCAGGGCGTAAAGGCCGTGTACCCGTAAAAGACGACAACCAGGCCGTGGACAAGGAGGGCGACGTAGGAGCCGTACGGCTGGAACCGTCCGCAGTAGGGCAGCGTCGCGCGGTCGACCTTTTGGGCCTCGCACGCGCGGTAGAAGTAGAGGAAGGTGACGTTCATGACCAGGTAGTCGATGATGCCGCCCGCCGTGATGAGGTCGACAAGCCATCCGACAACCTTCCTGGAGCCGTTGCCGACCTGGAGGAAGGACAGCAGCGGGAAGAACATGACGACGCAGAAGCAGTAGATGGGCACGCCGTTGCTCCACGTCTTGCGCAGGAACCTGGGGGCGCGGCCCTCGAGCGCGAGGCCGTAGAGGGATCGCGTCGCGCAGTAGGTGTACGTGTTGCCGGCCGAGAAGATGGACGTCAGCATGAGGGCGTTGACAATGTGAGGCAGCACGTCGATGCCGAGCATTCGCATGGACATGACGTAAGGTGAAGCGGCGGCGGTTTGCGTGTTGCCCGTCTTGCCCGCCAGGATGTCCACCAGGTCGGGGTAGTTGTAGGGCACGACGATGCCGACGCACAGGGCGCTTCCGGCAAAGAAGAGGCCGAAGCGCCAGTAGATGGTCTTGAAGGCGGTCTTGATGTAGGCGCGCGGGCGTTTTGCTTCGGCCGCGACCATGGAGACATACTCGGGCCCGACGACGGCAAAAGCCGCGCTCCAGAGAGCCCCCAGGAAACCCTGGAAGCGGCCCAAGTCGCCCGTGCTGCCGTTGTACTCGGCAAAGGCGCCTGGCTCCCTCCAGTATCGAAATCCATACGCGTCGTGCTTGGGGTTGCCGCCGAGCATTGTGATGAAGGTGTAGAAGAAGAGCATGAAGAGGAGGATGACCTTGCCTCCTGAGAGCCAGAATTCGGCCTCGCCGTATGCTCGGACGGCGAGGACATTGATCAGACTGCATTTCCGCGAGAAGGGGATGGCTTAGTATTTACAACCGTCACGGCCGGGCCCCAGGGGGGAAAAAAGGAAGAGAGAGAGAGAGAGAGAGAGAGGAGGGGAAAGAACATGGGACAGCCTCAGAAACTTGCAGGCAGAGTAGACAATCTTACGCGTAGCAAAGGATGACTGCAGCACAAATGGCAGCTGTAGGGCCGGGCTCGGTAATCTTTTCATTCCAAAACGAGAGCACGAGGTTCACGGCCGTGATTTCAAAGGGAATCAACAGGGCTTCGTAGAGGAAAAAATTCCAGCCAGCCATGAAGCCCAAAGCGTCATCAACCCAATGGCCGGCCAAGCGGATGAAACCACCGGAAACAGGCATTAAACACGTCATCTCGGCAACGGAATTGTTGACGCAAGCTACGACGAGCGAGTAGAGGCTAAAGGCAAGCAGCAAGCTGGCGGGACCACCCTTTGCCAGGCCGGTGCCGATGCTGACGAAGAGCGCAGTGCCGATGGAGCCGCCAATGGCCACGAGCTGGATTTGGCGGTTGTCGAGCTTGCGGTGCAAGCCGTCTGGATTGCCGTCGACAACGAGCTCGCCAACCTTGGGAGACGGCGGGCGACGGACTTGGGCACCCTTTTCCTCATCACGGGCCGCCATGACGGGGAAGGGGGGACGCGGGCGAATCCGAGCAAGCCAATTTCGACGTCTACCAGCTGGTTTTTGCGAGTTTTTTGCGCGAGAGTATCATGTGGTTACTGTTTGGCGCAATAAAGCCCTGCCGCTAGATGTGACGGATTGAACGGGATGTCGAGGGTGGGTCGAACGAAACATGGAATGCCCGGGTCGAGGCGAAGGAAAGAAGGCGATGGGGGGGGGCGACGAAGGCAAGAGGAACAGAAACATTCGGAGGAGAAATCGGGGGGGGGGGGCGCGCAGAGGTCGGCATGCATATACATATTGTGTACAAGGCTGGCCACGAAACTGGAAGGCAAGGCAGCAAGAGCAGCAAGTGGACGGCATCTGGATGCACGGAGGCGCGACGGGCCCGTCCTTGATGCCAGGATGGATGCAGGATGCAGGATGCAGGATGCAGGACGCAGCACTGAGATGCAGTGGAGAAGGAGCTACCGCCTCGAGGCTGCCGGGCATGTGCATGGTCGGTCTCCTCGAGGGCTCTCCGGATGCACCAGACTTTTTCTTCTTTTCATCATCACCATCAGCTGAACCAGCACCCTCATCGTCCTCTTCCCACTTTCTTCCTCTCTTGCTTCACTCTTCCCGTCTTTCGTTTCGTCGCCCAGAGCTGACCGGTGGCCGGGAACGTGGAAGTAGCCTCAGTGGGGCGCAGGGCCGGGGTGCAGCACTCAGGACAGGACCTGGATCTTCAACTGGCCCCGGTCGACTTGCTAATTCAAGCATTAAAACGCCCACGCCCACCGACTCTCTCCGGTAGAAGCCAACCAAAGTTGATGACAAACTCGACAACAAACTCGACAACAGAGAGTCTGGCGTCACGTGCGCGTGGGCATGGCTACTCTTGCAGCTATGCGTCGCCAACCAAGGCACCAACCTACTCTTGCCCTCAAAGGCCGGCTGTGGAAATCACTGCAAATGGCGCCAACAATGTATAGCTCAGCTGGATTCCAGGCGGATGAGAAACAACTTCCTGCTGACCCATGTCCGGGCCGCGGCAGGTGTGATGTCATCAGTTCTCAACGGCCCCAACTTGGACCACCCCATTCCTTGCATAGACGGCTGACTTTGGCATTCTGATGTGTCTAACTGGTCAAGCACATGTTATGTTTGCCGTCGAGGCGTCAAAAGTCACGGCCCAGAAAGTCAAAGAGTCACATGCACGCGGGCATAGGCGAAATGGCATCGCATCGCATCGCGTCTTGATTTGCTTGTGGCGGGCTTTGAAGCTCTTGCGTGCGGCCTTTTGACGGCTCGGTGGATTCGATCTTGCGACTCGATCATTGGGCATTCGGGAAGTGGCCCTGGGAGACAAGCCCAAACCGGATTTATTACAGTAACTGCTTCGATTCATTCAGTCAGAGTCCAGAGTCCACTTGCTCGAAACCTGAGCCCACATAACCCACAAAACCCACAAAACCCACTCGGCCTGGTTTGCCAAACGAGGCGAGAAAAAAGTCTTTTTGAAAGGAAAATTTAAAGCAATGACCGCCTTCCCACCATGACACTGGACAGACAACCTGGCTAAACTTGTTGCAGAGGCAGCAGCAGGACAGCAGCACCTGGAAAACCCACAATAGGCGGATCCCCATGCCCGTGCGGACTACGGGGTAGACGGACTGGAAGCGCTCGGCAAGACCTGGCAATTCTTTCTGAGCAGCGCGTCTTGGCCTCGAATTAGGTGAGAATGGATGATGAAAAACTCTTCATCTTATCGTCCCTGCCATCCCATTCGCTTCCGGTCGGTCCTCTCCTGCCCACCGAAGAAACTACAACCAATCCAGTCAAACGTCAACCACCACCACCAGCCGACCACTTGCAACCACTTTCAGCCAGTGAGAGCAGCCCCACCAGCCGCGCCCCCACCAGCCCCCGCGCGCAAAAAAAAAAAAAAAAAAAAAAGGCTGCCAGAGCTTATCGATAGCCTCGTCGAGTGGAAGGTGCAAGAAGCTTGAACTTTGCCCCCCGAGGGAACAAGAGCAGGGTCTGGTCAAAGCCATCACGAGAAATAGTAAAATCATTACAGCGTGTCGAGTAGATTCAGAGCGTGATGGCGTCTTTGAAATTGGCATGTTGATGTTGATGTTGCTGTCGCGTCAATGTCGATTCCTGCCCACCATTCCTTTTCTCTCTTTTTTTCCCGTTTCGCTCCCGTTTCTCTACCCTTTTGTTGCTTCCTTTTCCTGTCCACACCAGCGACGCCCCAAGCACGGAGTGACATTACAGTCCATACCAAGTCTGCTAGGCTTTTGACGCGGCTTCTCGCCGAATAGGACGGGACCAAAGCTGGCGCGGGCAAACGGACCTGCGAGCACACGATGGCATCGACTCATTGCCACGACACCACGGCCTGCCAACTCTCCGCCTCTTCCTCTCACCGCGATGCCGCCACCAACCTGTCCATCCTGCTAGAGAGCCAGGCCGCCAGCCGTCTGTTTGCAGCACATGTTTCCGAGCTTGTCGCTTCGACGTCCCCGCCAGGCCCGTGCCCGTCTGCTTCTGCAGCCGCCGAGATCCTCTCCATCCCGGCCAGCGAGAAGCTCGACGTCGGTCTAGCGGCTCTCGATATTTTCCTCCAGGCCAATGTTACCGGACCCGTGGTGCCTGCGGGAAAACTTTCCGCCGTAGTCTCGCGCTTCGTCAAGTTGTGGATCACTGCCTCCCCGGCTGAGGGGAACGAGTCACTTGCACTGGTTCGGCTCCACAAGGCTTGCCTGGTGCACCTCGAAGTCGACGGGGTATCTCCATACAGTCGGGTTCCTCACCTCGTCCTGTTTTCTTTGGCCCGGTTTGTCTTCCAAACCGCCCTGTCCGCGGACGGCGCTGGCGTTGTGGAGGTTCCGGCACATAGCAAGTCCGACAACAACAGCAACAGTGCCAGATTTAGCTTGTCATGGATGAGACTTCGCGTAAATATCTGGCACTACAAGCTTCTCACCCAGCCAAGCCTAGGGCCGTCATCCAACTTCACCAGGAGCTCCCAGTGGAGTGAAGTCCCTAGTCTGGCTGCTAGGATACTCGAGGATACGAGTGCTCTTCGCGCCCAGATCGCAAGCCGTCAAGTCTGGTCCGAAGTAGAAGCGTGGAACCAGCACGATGCGGCCTACTTCCTGGTCGAAGCCGCCAACAACTACATCCTCCTGGGGAGGCACGAGCAAGCACGGGAGGCTCTCAAAGAAGCCACGCAGGTTACCGGGTTCAAGTACGCGCTATCTGGCGCCCTTGGCAAGCGCACCAGGTTTCAGGAAAACAGCGTCAGTCAACTGGTCGTGCTCGCTCGCAGCGGTAGCACCGGCCAGGATCCTCCCGTCGGCCCGGATGCTGGGCAAGACGGCGACGGCGATGGCGATGGCGACGGCTACGGCGACAATGTTGAGGATGCCAAGCCAGACGCGCTGCCGCTCAACGACGACACCCTCCTGGAAGAGATTGACTTTGCAAAGAATGTGGCGAGTGACGCGGCAAAGGAGGAGACTCTGCCGCCCAGTCTATCAGAGCTGTCGCCCGACCACCAGCCGCAGCTGGCTCCTCTCGACCAGATCATCCTTCTGACAGAGGCCACCTTGAAGGATGCGTTTTCACCAACCGATGCCCTGACCTCGCAGGAGATACTGCCCTATGCCGTCCGCGTACTGGCCGACAAGTCGACCAACTGGCAAATCTACACGCAAGCGCTGCTGGTGCGGTCGAGAATCGAGATCCACCGAAGCAGGACGGTAGAGCGCGGCGTGCTGCAGCTCCAGGCCGTGGCAGATCAGGTCTTGACCGACACTTGCGCAAACCCAGAAGACGACGCGGAGAGCAGAGCCGCAGACAGAGCGACCAGGGGCAGCAGAACCAGCGGGCCCGGGCCCGACATTCGCGTATCCGCCCCGGACGACGAGCCTCACACGCCCCCTGCTCCCGGAGCGTCCCCGGTCCCCACGTCGTTCCTGCCGGCCGCGAAGCCGACCGAGTCTGCCCCGGCCCACACCCGCCTCCGATACATTGACGCCCTGTCCACCCCGCCACGATGGCATCTGGAGTCGGAGCTGGCCTACGCCTGGGCCGGCGTCGGCTCGCTGACATCTGCCCTTGAGATCTTTAAACGCCTCCACCTATGGGCCGAAGTCGCCCTCTGCTACGCCAGCGCTGCGGCTTCCAACGACGACGACGAGCCCGGCCGCGGCGGCGCCGGCGGGGAAGACAAGGCCAAGGCCATTATCCGCTGGCGTCTCTTCCACCCGACCGGCCGGGCCGCAGGCGACTCCGCAGACCCGGACGACCAAGACGTCCAAGACGTGGTGCTCTGCAAGCCCGCGCAGTTCCGGGGCCCGGAACGGGAACCCGCACCCCCCAACGCCCCCCGGCTGTGGTGCATCCTGGGAGACCTGGAAGACGACGCGGGCCACTACGAGCGCGCGTGGGCAGTGTCGAGGAACCGCTACGCCCGAGCGCAAAAGTCCCTCGGCGAGCTCCACCTCGCCCGCAGGGACGCGACCCGAGCCCGGGAGGCCTACCGGCTGGCCACGGCGGCCAACCGCCTGAGCCCGGAGCTCTGGGGCCGCCTCGGCGACATCTGCCTCGGCCTCGGGCAGTTCGACGAGGCGGCCGAGGCGTACACGCGCTCCATCGGCTGCGCCAACGACACGGCGGGCGGGGAAGACGCCCGCACATGGAGCAACCTGGGCAGCGCGTACTGGAGCCTCCACTGCGAGGAGGCGGCCACGGCCAAGGCCAAGGCCGACGACGACGACGACGACGACGACGACGAAGACGCACCGCTCCCGGGCGCCCTGCTCGCCAAGTCCCTTGCCGCGTACAAAAAGGGCGCGTCCATTGCCCACGATAACTGGCGCATCTGGGACAATGTGCTCACCCTGGCCGCCCGGCTGCAGCCCCCCGCCACGGCGGACATGGTCCTCGCCCTCACGCACATTCTGCGCATCCGCAAGACCGAGGACGCCGTCGACGCAGACGTGCTCGCCGCGCTGGTGCACGACGCCGTCCTCTGCAAGGAACACACTCCGCCGGCCAGCGGCAGCAGCGGCAGCAGCGGCAGCGACGGCATCTACGAGCCCCCCCGCGGCTCCCCCGAGCGTCTCGTCAAGCGCCTCCTCGAGGAGGAAATCGTGCCGCTCATCACCCGCCGCCCGGACCTGTGGTCCCTCGTCGCCCGCCTCCGGGCCTGGCAGCGCGACCGCGCCGGCGCCATTGACGCCTCTGAGCGGGCCTGGCGCGCCGCCACCGACGCCGACGCCGACGCCGATGCCGCCTGGGCGGAAGCCGTCCGCCGCACGGACGAGCTCGTGTCTGCCCTGCAGAACTGGGGCCCGGACGCGCCGTCCGTAGGGCCCAAGTGGCGAGCCAAGGCCCGCAGCGCCGTGCGGAGCGTCATGGCCCGCGGCGCCAGAGAAAGCCGCGAGGACTCGCCGGGCTGGAGAAGCCTCGAGGGCCTGCTGCAGGGTCTCAGCCAGGGCGGTTGAACAAGAAACGCTGCTGCGGTGATGGAAGCTGCGTCGATGGAAGCTGTAGCGTCAAACTCCGTAATGCGTACTCCCTACAGCGCGGCAAACAACACGGCGGCTAAAATGGTCCAGAAAGCAGAAATAGCATAGCATGCACTCAGCAACGGCAAAATTCCCACCGGCTTACCGAGTATCAAAGCCCAAACAGCACGCCCCCCCCTCCCCAACCACACCGTTGGCAATGCCATGCACTGTATATATGTTATAAAGATGGCGCCGCCTGCCAAGCGCGGCGTTTTCTCCTTGTTCTTTACAAGCAAACACACAAATATAAAAAGTCGTAAAAATAGGAAATAGAAATTTTTTTAAAAGAACAACCGATTTTCTCATCTGGCGTACGTACGGGACCGGTTATCGCCTTTGGCTTTTGATCCAGCCCGGTTCGCCCGCCGTATGCGCTGCTCATGCAACTAAACTACTTTGTCAACGCTACCTGCCGTACAACAATTCGACAAACGTCGGCCGAATCGTAGCTGCCGTTACAGTTACAACAAGTGTCCAAATCCCTTCCCCCCCCCCTACCTCCTACACCTCAATAGATTGAACAAAAGAACGTCAAATCAAAGAAAAAAAGAAAAGAAAAACTCGCTTTCGGTGCCGATACAACAAGCCGTCACCGCATCCAATTCAACATAGACTCCTTCCAGCAAACCCCCCCCCCAACTCCCACTCCCACTCCCCAGCCTCGTAGTTAAGCTCTGCGTTCTTTCAGTACGTGGAAGCGCGATTGACCCTATTTCTTGCCCTTCTTACGGCTAGGAACAACCTTGAAGCCGGCGCCTTGCATGTTTCCGCCCTCGCTTTCCTTTGGCTGCGTGTTTCCGCTTCGCTTCGCTACTTCGCTCCAACCGCCGCCGCCGCCGCCGCCAGGCGACTTGCTGGCTTCTCCGGACGGCTGCTTCTCAACGATGCCCTTTTCGGCCAGCTTCTTACGTCGAACATATTCGGCAGCAAAATGTCGGCCATCCATCGTAGTGGAGCTGGCATACACAGCATCGGCAATGATGCCAGTGTCCAGCGGCAGCACGTCTAATGTAGCTTGAAAGGTAGCGACTGCCAAAAGGCCATCAGTTGCGCGTCCGTGGACAAAGCTTGCCGTGGTTGCAAGAACGAAAGAAAGAAAAAAAAAAAAAAAAAAGAGGGCACTTACGGTCTGATGTAATCCCGCGAGAAAGCTCTCGCTGCGTCCACTTGTTGAACTCATCCATCGCGACATTGCCCACGTCTGGTTTCGCGGCAGCGTTGCCTGCGGACGACCCCGACTTGCTTGCGGCCTTGACAGGAGCCGCACCGCCAGACGCTTTCACGTTGTTGGAGCTTGGAGCTCGTGGGCCTTGGCCGGCAGGAACCGTGGGGCCTTTAACTTTACCTCCAGCGCCAACAGTAGCCCAGCCGGCTCCGACCGGTGAAGTGGACTGGGGAGCTCCGGCAAGAGCGTTTGGGTTGGGTTTTCCGGCAAGGTTGGCGTAGCTCTTGGAAACGTTCCCCGGCGTGCCGGATTGTGTGGCGACATCTCTTGCCTTTTGCTTGCGGAACTCTTCTTCCCGCTGAATCTCTGCCAGCGTCTTTTTGCTGTTAGCAGCAGCCGTGCTCACCGGTCCGGGCGGCGTTCCCTTGGCAGCCACTACCGGCTTGGTCCACGGGCCGGCAACGGAGGCGGGCGATCCATGGCCCCAAGTGCTCGTAGCTGGGAGGGCGGCAGTGGCGGCAGCGGCAGCCTGCTTCTCCCTCTCACGCACCAAGGCCGCCTCCTGCTCCATGGCAGCCTTTCGGACGGCAGCCGCGGCTTCTTCGGCTTTGGCTGCCTTGCGAGCCTCGGCCTCTTGAATCTCCTTTAAGCTCGGTCCCTTTTGTCCCTCCTGGCCAGGTTCTTTAGCCCATGGTGCCAGAGGTGGTGGTTGAGAGGCATCGGGACTGCCATTCTGAGATCGGCTGTACTGTTCTGGAAGGTTGGACCGCGCTCGTTGGGCGGTGGGCGCCGGAAGCGGCGTGGTGGACGAAGGTGGCGGAAACGGCATTGGCATTCCGGGTTCATTGTGCGCGGTGACGATGCCGGTGCCGGTGCCGGTGCCGGTGCCGGTGCCGGCGGCGGCGGCAGCCTGGGCCTTCTGCACTTGCTGGGTGAGGGAGAGGGTAATGTCCTCCGACAACAACACCTTCTTCTTCGACTTGTTTCCCTTGCTAGCGCGGCGGGCTGAAGGCATCCCACCAATCGTCCCTGTTGCAGCGGCGGCTTCCATCTCCTTGTCGCAGCCGCCAAAATCAACCGATTGCTCCGCCTCGTGCTCGGCACGCAGTTCTTGAAACTCCTTCAGGCGCTCACGAAAACCCTCCGGATCCTCAGAAAACGGTTCGGTGCCCGGAAGGTGGTCCGACCTGAGACCCGGGTCAGCGCCCTGCTGTTCGCCGTCGCCGCCGTCGCCTCGGTCTCCGCGTAGGGAGACGAGGACGTCACGTTCGGCAGCAGAGAGGCCAGGCAGTTCGTTTCGCCGGAACAGCTCCCCGTTCCCCGCATTTGCTCGGCTCGTCATTGGAATTTCCGTGAAGGCGCCTTGCTGAGCCGCAGCTGTGGCCCCAATAGGCTGTTGCTGTGGAGGAACGCCGATCGGAGACGTCATACTACCGAAGCTCGGCTGACTCTGCAAGCTGTGCGCGCTGGAATGATGCTGGAGTCCAGGGCCGGGAATCGGGAACTTGGGCATCACTTGCTGTCGCATCATGTATTCACGTTGCTGGGCCATCATGTACTGCTCCTCCTGTTTCCTACGCTCGAGGTTATTCTGCTCCTCTGCAGTCAAGGTCCTGCCAAAGCTAGGAAACACTCCACTGAGAGGAGGGACAACACCGCCACCCGTTGACGGGTTGAATGGCCCGCCCTGAGGAGCAGGGCCATGTGGGATTCCGATTTGAGGCACCAAGAACGGCTCGCGCGAGTTGCCGATTCGGCGGATCAACTGACCCAAGGGCTCGAATTCCGGATCTTCCACCTTCTTCACACGAAGATCAGGAGTAAAGAAATTAGCCTTATACCAGTCATTCATCTCCAGCCCGGTGAAGGGGCCTTGCACCTGACCCTGCGGATCGAGATAGACCCATCGCATCCTGTCGGGCATGACCATTTGCCGAACTTGGGAGGGAGGAGGCTCTGTTCCGCCCCGTGTGCCTCCAAAAGCAAGTCCCCCGGTAACGGGAGTAAAGGGCTGCTGGATTCCCGAGCCAGCCTGCTGCTGCTGGTTGTCAGAGGGGTTAAAGCTGGGGTGGGACCGTCCTGCATCGCTCGAAGGGAAAAGCTCTTCAAAAACCCCACGGTTTGGTCGCATGGGGCTCCCGGCATCCCGCGTCGGCCCGCCAGGCAGATTTCCTCTACCAAGGGCCCCCAGCGGATGTCCTTGCATCGGCTCGTGCATGCCTTGCTCATGGTCATGGCCTTGCATCTGGGCCTGCATTGCGGGAGGGAACAAAGAGCCCAGCTTGCTACCGCGGCCGAGACCAGCACTGGCAGGGCCAAACACATTGCCAAGATTACCCAGACCTGGCGATTGGAGGTCGCCCATGGGGCTGAACAGAGAGCTTCCGAACGCGCTCCCAAAGTTCGGGCGGTCACGGTCTGGGGTGCCTGTAGAAGGGCCGGCTGGAGCTGGCCAGCCTGACAGGCCTCCGAGGGGGTAAGCCTTGGCACCAACACTGGAAGTCTGGCTTCTGTCGCTACCATCGAAGTTGGGGGCACCAAAGCCCCTCGAAATGGAACCGAAATTGGCCGGGGGCTCGTTGTGCCGTATTCCAAGTGCTGCTGCATCTCCTGAACCTGTTTCGGTCTCGTCGTGATCATGGCGCTCGGCAAGTGGACTTCGATAGGGATTTGTTTCCGAAGGGCTTGCCGGTCCATTATCACCAACCTGGGCACCGAGACTGAGACCAGACATTCCAAAGTCGCCGGCGGACCCCTTGATCGGAGTACCAAGGACACCTACGCGGCCCGTGTGGAGTTGCCCAGAGGAACCGGTATCCTGGGCTCCGCCAAGCACGGCACTGCCGGACAACTCGTCCTCGCCAAAAGGATCCGTATCGGTGCGAGGCCGCGTGCGCCAAGATTGTTGGGAGGCGGAATTCGGGGCATCGCCGTCAGCCCTGGAACTCGAGTCACCCACATCTTTGGGAATCAGGTGAGCCAGGCGGCTCCCGCTGCCGCCAGGCATTCCGCTGCCAATTCTCTTGTCCCCCAGCGCTGATGCAGGCGGCATTGCAAAGTTTCCGAAGCCACCGCCGCCTGGCGTTGTCGGATTCGACGAGGGCCACAATGCAGAGACGTTTGCGCTCCCCGCCACGTTGGACCGCATCAAGTTGCCAAAAGGCAGCTTACTGGCGGCTTCACGGACTCCCGCGTCAACGTCAGCATCATCTGGCTCCGAATCTTTCAAATCGTTGCTCCTGCGCTGGGCCCACGGCGAGGAATCTTCTCGGGTGAAGCGCCCAGCCGTGGCGGTCGGTGAAGCTAGGCTGCCACTGAAAGGATTCGAGTCCAAGGTCTCTCGTCGTCGTGTTCCGGGTCGAGTCGCGGAAGAGGGCGACAAGACTCCAAAGGCACTCCCGGAACCTTGGGAAACCGAGGCCTTTCGACCATTGACGTTTCCTTGGTGGCCTTCCTTGTTCTGCGATGGAGGTTTCAATGGCGAGTTGATCTCTGTGGAAAAGGCCTGCTCGGAAATAGACGCGCGTTAGCTAGAGCTGGAAAAAAAAAAAAAAAAAAAAAGACAACTAGGGAGTGGCACTCCAGCATGCAATTTCCCAGCATGGAATGGAATCTTGGTAGTCTAACCTCCTTCTCTTCGGTTGACAAGCTGTGCAAGCCTAGAGGAGTGTTGTCTCCATTCGGATCCCAACAGGCGCCAGGCTCCTGTGGAACGTAATTGTCATTTGACTTGCCCCAGCCTCGCACGTTACCGCCATTTACGTGCGACGGATCCCAGCCTGATATGAACAGTCGTGATGGATCATCGCTTATTTTTTGCGACCGAAACATCTCCAACAGATCATCCTTGGAGTAGCGTGCAGGCCCGGGCTCGTAGGTCGAAGGAAGCGCAGACGTTGTTTCAGCAACGACCGGATGCTGAACGGCGTTGTCGACAGAGGGAGTAGGTTGTGAAGCTTGACTGACAGGGGTTGTCGAGGAGCGCCGAAGAGTGAGTGTGCCATTAGCGGAACGGCCGTCTCTACGAGACCTACCACGATGAACACTGTTAGCTGGCACAAGTGATGAGGCGGAGGGTGCTGCCCCTTTCCTGCCCAGAGTGCAGTCCATGAGCACGGGAGGTCCAGCAAGACTCGGGCATCTCGCACTAGCGAAACACCGTCCTCGCCTATCGTGGTCTCGTCCACCATTTCGATACACAAGGGGGCAGGCTACATGATACGATGCCATTGCAGCCGACCACGAGACGTGAGCGTCGAGGATTGGCATATCTTGGGTCCCAAGATGCAGCATGGCAGTTCAAGATTGGTAATGGAGCGTTTGCTCGTCTGGAGTGACGTGGGAAAAGCATCCAACTCACCAGTCCCCTCCGGCAGCTCCCCTTCCGTCAGCTCTGCCACCTCTCAAATCTCGATTCGCATTTTGACCAGCGGCAGCCGAGGCGAAGCTCGAGGGAAGATTGGATGGCATATTGTATCCCGCAGGGTTGTGTTGCGTCGGAGGATCGTTGTTGACGAAGGGCCTTTGGTTCGTCCGTGTTTGTTTTGGACTAAAAGAGGCGGAAAACGAAAACGGCAGAGGAGGACCTGGTGTCAAGAGTGATTGTTATGATTGTACAAGAGCAATATATGCACAGGGATGCTGTCGGTAGCGATAAAGCAATGCAATAGTGCGCGCCAAAGGGGACGAGACGGTAAGTTCGTGTTGAGGATATCAGGGCTTGAAGTTTGTGTGCAAGTGACGGAAAAAGCTAGTAGAAAGCTGTGGTGGTTGGTGGTTGGTGGTGGTAGTGGTGGTGGTAGTGGTAGGGGTGGTAGTGCAGGGGGGAAAAACCTGATGCCCGGCTCCGGCAGGACGCAGTTGGGGAGACGGCCCAGTGGGCAGGAGCGGCGCGGACAGCGCCCAGTGGCCAGAAACTACGAGGGCACGCTGCGCTAGGCCGGATGCAGAGCATGCCGAGCTTTAACCGTCGCCGCTTCGCGAGGGCTGAACCTAAACGTGGGGACTGGAAGCTGGGAGAGTTTTCTCCAACACGACAGGGCACAACAGGACCCGACAGGATTCGACACGAATTGCCACAACAACTTTCCGTGCAAGCGGTACCGAGTGTTGCAGTGCTGACATTCGATCCGATTCCCTCGCTGCACTTGTATTGCGACTTATCCGCTCTGGGAGCACATGTCATCTTGCGCCACTCTCCTGATGTTCACTCAGTGTGACTGCTGAGAGGAGGTCAAAAGGAGAGGAAATACGTAAAAAGGGTAAAATGGATATAAAAGGCAAGGAAAAAGAAAAAAAAAAGAAAAGGGAAGGGGGGGGGGGGGGGGGGGGGGTTAACTGCACCGCAGCTGCCAAAGCAGGCATCATGCATAGCATCACGGTCTCTTGCTGGTGCAAATGGTGGAAAAGTAAGTAGTTCAAGTGATTAATGTACATACGCTGCTGCTCTGTCACGACTAAACAACACATATACATCTGGCTTGGACAATGGCCAAGTAATGCAAGCCCTATAGCCAGGCAGGGACTGACGAGTTAACGCAACACTTGTAATGCTCCATGTCTCGAAAGCTCGGCCGGCACAAAAGTGCAAGGAAGTCTGGCAAACCTGCTCTCCGTAGTAAATGGCAAAAGCAGTCCATGGCATGAGGCAACTATTTCCCTGTCACAACCTGGAATCCTCTTCTCGTCCTGTGAAACTGAATCACATAGGACTCGCCGTCCTCTCCATGGTAACAGCGTTTTGTATCGCTTGTGCGCTGACATGGCCGTGAGCACCTTGTGTGTGCATCTCGCACGTGAAGAAAAACACGTGCGGCACAGATGATGAAATAAGCAGGATCTTGATCCCAAGCCAAGGTTTGACAGGCGCAAAAAGATTAGACCGGTTTAGTTGTCGACTCGGACGGGATTGGTGGTGAAATCAGCAGATAAATCGCAGGCCATTTATAGCTTTAAGCCTTGGTGAGCCTTTCTAGCCTCGGAGGTCAACTGGCAACACCAACCAAGCGCAAATGAAGCGGGATTGGCGTGTTCAGAAAGGGTGGGGTAGAATCTCGACGGCAAAGTAATGAGCCAGTTGGAGGAGAAACGCCCCCAGGAAAGTCAGCTTGACGGACCAATGCCTCAGCAGCAGTCCATCAATCTGTGCCATGTCACCATGCTTGCGACTGTGGCCGAGCGTTGTGCTAGCGACGGTAGACTCGCTTTGCTCGAGGGCATGGCAGGACGGCAGAGCAGATGCAAAAGGGAAGAGCTTGGGTGCGCACGAGGCTACGTGCCAGGAGCAGCATTGAAGCCATTTAAGCTGTGTGCAACGCTGGTTCCGCGCCGGCGCATTGTAGTGCATATCCCTCGGCGATGCAACGGCTCAGAGATTGGGCAGAAAATGCTGCTTGAACTTGCGGTTTGCCCGGTCTGCAGAGCGGAGCATGAATTGGTCCCCCAAGACGTCAAACGCAAAAGGCTTGGCGTTTGCCGACGGGCCATTATTCTCGGGATGGACCTCGATGCGAAACGTGGTCCCTTCTTTGGGTATTACTTTGAGGCCCCTTTTGCGCGTGATCATGTCGAAAACAAACTTGCGGTCTCGGACGATGATGCCTTGAATGCCCACACGTCCAGAGCAACGGCTTCTGACAACTTGGGCTTGAGCCCCCACGAGCTCGGCGCTGGCCAGTTTGGCGGCTGCCTCGGGACCGCCGCGGTAGATATCGCTGCCCAGCACTTCTCTTGCGTACCCCTGCCACAGGTCATGCAGAGGCTTGTAGATGTCGAACTTTTGGCCTTGCCTGGGAATGTCGTAGAGGCCGAGCCTTCGGCGTTGGCGAGACGAGAGAGGTTTGGGGCGCAGCTTGCTGTTGGCCTTTTTCTGATCGCGCGCCCTCCTGCGGGCGGCGCGTGCGCTCAGCGCGGCGGGAGGTGGAGAGGACGGCTTCAGATGGAGGGTCCTGTGCTGGATCTTGTCGTTGAAGATGCGGTTCACGCTGTCGGGGGAGTGCGCTCTGGCAAGCAGCTCTTGGGTGACTTGTTGCGGGGTAGACGTCGCCATGGTGCGGGACTTGTCGGCAGCTGCGTTGTCAAGAAGCAAGAACCCAGGTGGCTAGTTAATGAGGCGCTTAACGGGCGTTGGTAACGTGGAAGAGAGGGAGAGACATGTGCGACATGGAACATGGAAGAGGAAAGCAAACTTGGTCGGAGGATATCATATCCAGTGGGCCAGCGCCATTGGCCAGGCAGACCCCACTTTTGGGGAGCAGAGCTCGTGGCGTACGGAGTACTCGGTACACAAGATGCCGTTGTTGTAGGCACCTAAGCCCAGGTGTTTGTTTACGGAATACAACTCTTGTGAAGGGACATTATTTTCAGTCTGGATGGCCATGGGGAACATCCGTGCTAGAGTTGACTCTGTCAGAAGCGGGATCCAACGCTCGGAAATTCAAGTTCTACCCTTCAGCTTTGCTGTCGATTGCGTTGAAAATGGAAGGAACGAATGGGCGAATGAATACCCATCAAGTTTTTAGTGAAAAAAAAAAAAAAAAAAAAAAAAAAAAACCAGTATGTTGTTCTTTCCATTTCAAGACGCATACGGGTTTTATTACAGGACCATCGGAGGCTTCAAGTGTTTTCGAGGCGCTTATTCATCAGCAACCGTCGACCTCCTCACATGTCTACGTCTATCTGGTTCTGTCTGGTTGCTCAAGTGACAAGTCCCTCGGCTGGCCGGCAATCCGCTCCCGCCCCAGTGACCCCGCCGTCTTGGAACTCCATCCCCATCCCCATGGGCAACGCTCTGGGCCCAATGGGTCGTGCGGACTCTCGGAGCATCGGTCCTCTCACCGGGCATGCAGTTGACTTCCTCCGCTGTTCCCGCGGCCTTGGTCTCATGCGGCAGATTACGGCCCCGTCGTCTCACCCTGGCCGCTAGAGCAAACAAGTGCCGCAGCGCTGTGCTGCTGCCCACTGGCCTGCCTCGTCTGCCTCGTCTGCCTCTTCGTCCGCTTCAAGCCAAGTCCAACAGCAGCCGCTGCCAGCCATGGCGCCCAGCAATCAAGAACCCGTCCCGCCCCCCGATGCCGGCAGCAGCTCCGCCCCCGATCTCCAAATCCTCGGCGACGAAATCACCCTGCAACCTAGCGGGTTCGTAGAGCCAGAGCGCGGTCAAGAGGGCAAGGAGGAGGCATTGATGCATCAGTTTGCCTCGTTCCGCACCGAGCCTCTGCAGTAAGCCGCATTCCCGCTTGATGCCTCCCCCCCCCCCTCTTCTGCTTGCTTCGTGGCTGATTCCCCCCCCATCAAAAAGGTTCCTTCGCGAAGTGTCGCTCTACGTTTCCGGCCAAGGCTGGCGCGCGTACGACAATGTCGTCGGCCAACCCGTCTTTTACTCGGGCTTTTCGGAAAACATGAAGTCCATGGTCCTTTCGGCGCCCCTGCTGCAGAAACGCATCGCCGAGCTGGCCGACAACAGGGTCAACGTCGAGGTCCAGGAAGGCCTGATCAACCAGGACGACAGGGAGTTTGGCGTCAAGCGCGCGCAGAGGCGCAGCGCCCTCGAGAACGGGCTCCAGCAGGTCGCCGAGAAGATGACCGACGACATGATCTGCAAGATGGAGAGCAAGACGTTCATCCGCGGCGCCTACTACATGACCACCCAGCTGCTCACCAGGGCTTACCACCAGGGAATCCATGTCTCGAGCGAAGAAGTGCTGCGCCTGCGCAAGGTGGCCGACGCCGCGGCCAAAAGGAAGCAGAGCATCATCTTTCTCCCGAGCCATCGGTCTCACGTCGACTACGTCTCGCTGCAGCTCATCTGCTACCGCCTCGGGCTTACCCTGCCCATCGTGGTGGCCGGAGACAACCTCAACTTCCCCCTGGTCGGCAGCTTTCTGCAGCACGCCGGCGCCATGTGGATCAGACGCTCCTTCGGCGACGACGCCCTGTACTCCACCCTTGTGCAAAGCTACATCGACACCCTGCTCCAGGAAGGCTACAACTTTGAATGCTTCATCGAGGGAGGCCGGTCCCGCACGGGCAAGCTTCTACCGCCCAAGTTTGGCATCCTGAGCTTCATCCTGGACAGCATCCTCTCGGGCCGTGTCAAGGACGCCATCGTGTGCCCCGTCAGCACGCAGTACGACAAGGTCATCGAGACGGAAGGCTACGTCACCGAGCTGCTTGGCGTGCCAAAGAAGAAGGAAAACCTCGCAGACTTTGTCTCGGGAGGATCGTCCGTTCTGTCGCTCAAGCTTGGCCGGGTCGATGTCAGGTTCCACGAGCCCTGGAGCTTGCGAAATTTCGTGGACCAGCAGCTGTCCCGCGTCTCGTCGATCCCGCCCGGCCTGGACACGGATCGCCAGAACCCGCAGGTCAAGGCGGTCCGGGAGAAGATCCTTCGGACCATGGGCTACAAGGTCTTGGGCGACATCAACGCCGTCTCGGTGGTCATGCCAACAGCCCTGATCGGCACCGTGCTCCTCACTCTGCGGGGCCGCGGCGTCGGCCACCAAGAGCTTGTCCGGCGCGTCGAATGGCTGACGGCGCGGATCCGGGCCAAAGGCGGCCGCGTCGCCCACTTTGGCAACGCGCCCACGTCGGACATCATCAATCGCGGGCTGGAAGTTCTCGGAAAGGATCTCGTCGGAGTTGTCGACGGGCTGGCAGAGCCCACGTTCTACGCTGTCGATCGTTTCCAGCTCTCCTTCTACCGGAACATGACCATCCACCTGTTCATCTACGAGGCTCTCGTGAGCGCAGCCATGTACACGCGGGTGAAGCTCGGCGGCGGCTCTGCTATCCAGGACATCACGTACGAAGAGCTTAAAGGCCAAGTGCTCTTCCTGTCGTCACTCTTCCGCGGCGAGTTCATCTTTGGATCCGCAGGCCTGGCGACCAACCTAGAAAACACGCTCCGGGGTCTCGAAGCCGACCAGATTGTCCGCGTCGACCGTGACGAGAAGGGCAACATCACCACGGTTGGCTTGTCCGCAGAGGAGCGCAAGGCGGGCCGTGAGAATTACGACTTTTACTGCTTCCTGATTTGGCCCTTTATCGAGGCCAGCTGGCTCGCCGCCGTCTCGTTGATGGGCTTGTCGCCGCCGCTTGGCACCAACGGGGACATTTGGATCGAATCGGCCAAGGCACAAGACAGTGCTCAGCTGGTAAGGCTTTTTTTCTTTTTTTTTTTTTTTTTTTGCAACCTTGGCCCCCCTTCCCCCCACCATCACAAATGGGCTTCCCTACACTGTTTCTGTTGAGTCTGATTTGGCGTCTTCTCTTGTGTATTTTTTCCCTCTAATTTCTATTCGTTTGCTAATCATTCCCCTTCGCCCTTGCAGCTCGGCAAGACGCTGTATCACCAGGGCGACTTGTCCTACTTTGAGGCGGTCAACAAAGAGACGCTCAAGAACTCGTACGCGCGGTTCCAGCAGGAGCACATCGTGCACGTTGTCAAGTCCAAAGACCTCAAGATCCCGCCGAGGCTGCAGCTCGACCCGGAGTGGCGGCCGTTGCGCGATGCCACGACGGGCGCTCTCCTTGCCGAGGGCAAGCTGTGGGATTTCACGGAAAAGATTGCCAGCTCCAGGCGCGAAGGCAAGAACAGGCGCGACGGAGCCACCGTCAGCGTCCGCGTGCTGCGACTGACAGACCAGCTGGGAGCCAGCTTGTACGCGCAGGCCACGGAGGCCGACAAGTCCGGCAAGAACAAGGTCCCCAGCCGGCTCAGCCAGGAGGATCAGGAAGCGCACAGGAGTGAATTGCGCCGGAAGAAGAAGCGCATCCAGAAGGCGCACCTGTAGCACGTGCGGGAGCGTTTTCTGTATTTTGTACTATGCATGGGAAGCGACGGGAAAAGACGGGAGTCCTCTACACACCCCAAAAATATACCACATGCTGTGCGCTCTCTCTCTCTCTCTCTCTCTGTGTGTGTGTGTGTGTGTGTGGACCGCACAATGCCTTCCCGTGCGCTTCACCCCCGTACTGGTCTGTCTAGAGCGTTGCTATACAATGAGAAAGAACGGGATCCAAAACGCCGGATTTTTTCTATACTGCTCATACATAACCCCCCCCCCAGAGTGACTGTTCGGATGGTCCACGATGGGATATTGTCGCTCCGCTTGGTATCGGCACGTCATGTCCGCTCCGCTTGTGAATGCGGCGGCTTTGGCGGCAGGATGATGTTGTCAATCAGGCGAACGGCAGGGCCGCCAGAGTGGCCCAGGTCCTCGCCCGGCTGGGCCTCCTCGACGGGCAGCATCCTGACGGCGCCGCTCACGACGGCGCCCTTGTCCGCGTCGACGGCCTGCACCTCGTGCAGCGTGTCCGGGTCCGCCAGGGAGATGTAGTCGATTTCGAAGAGGGCGCGCTCCGAGGCCGCCGTGGCCAGCTGCGCGCGCAGGGTGGCGTCGCACACGCCGTGCGCGGCGCCGAGGATGCCCGCGCGGCGCGTCTCGCCGCCGCGGTAGGCCCGCTCGGCGGCCCGCAGCGCCGCGCTGAGGACGCCGGCGACGCGGCGGCGCCGGGCGCCCAGGTAGACGTTGCGCGAGGCCATGGCCAGCCCGTCGGGCTCGCGGCGCGTGGAACACACGACCACCTCGGTCGGCACCAGCAGGTCCGCGACCATGCGGCGCACCACGACCGTCTGCTGCACGTCCTTTTGGCCAAAGTAGACGCGCTCTGGCTGCACCACGTTGAACAGCTTGGTGCAGACGGTGGCGACGCCGCGGAAGAAGGTGGGCCGGCTGGCGCCCTCGAGCACCTCGCCCACGGGGGTGACGGTGACGAAGCAGCCCTTGCTGTCGACGGCCTGGCCGGGAAAACCGGACGGGTACATGTCGGCGGTGGAGGGCGCGAAGACGGCCGCCACGCGGCCCAGGTTGGCGCCGTCGTCGGCCAGCTCGCCGTCCAGGGCGGCCAGGGCGGCCAGGTCGGCGTCCCAGCTGACGGGGTACGAGGCCAGGTCCTCGGCGACGCCGAACTGCGCCGGGTTGACGTAGATGCTCACCACGACGTGGTGGTTCTCCCGGGCGGCCGCCCGCACGAGGGCCAGGTGGCCGTCGTGCAGCGCGCCCATGGTGGGCACGAGCCCCACGCTGCGGTGGTTGATCAGGAGCGGCCTGCGCCATTTACGCACGTCGTCCACGGTGCGCAGGATCCGGATCGGCGTCGAGGCCACCCTCTCGGCGGGCTTGGACGGCCGCGCCGCCGACAAGAGGCCGCGCGCTGGCGCCACCGCCGCCGCCGCCGCCGCCGCTGCTGCTGCTGCCGCTGCGGGCGGGGTGCGTGCCGCCGCAAGCCGGCGCATCGCCAGACGGTGGTGGTGGTGGTGCAGCATCGCCTCTGCTTGTTTGGGAAGGCAACCTTTCGGGTCAAGGCGGAAACGGACGGGGGGGAAGGGGGGGGAGGGTCGCAAGGAGGAAAGTGGAGGCAGAGGGCGGGAGAGAAGTTGGCGCGGAAAACCCCAGGATGCGGTTTATTCCATCGTCACTGCTGTTCTGGCGCCGGGGAGAGAAAAGGAAAAAGTCTGGGGCGGGGGACGCAGCCCGGGCTGATTGTGTGCTTATGTTGCCTTGCTGGTGATGGTTTCTGCGGCGGAGATTTGGGGACGATCAAATTGACGATGGGAGGCGGCGCAAGGCGGGCTTGATTTTGCAGGGCGGTCGGTTTAGCGCTGAGCTGCGCTGGCGGGAGAAGGTGGGTGCCGCTGGGGCGAGCTGATTGGCCGGATGGGATGGGCCTTGGCTTCGTGAGCTTGGGTGAAGCAGTGGGACAAGCAGAACGGGATTAACTAAATAAAAGAAGCCATTGGGGGGTGGGGAAAAAATAAAGAATAAAAGATTGCCTACAGCAGTGAAATTATTTGGCCTTGGGAACTTTATCTTTGGTAGGTTGAAAAGATGGCCCGATGACAAGACGTCGCAGTCGTGGCTTTTGCTTGTACCCCGGTGCTGTCGTTCCGAGACAGCCGGGCCAGCCAGGCCAGCCAGGCCAGCCATTTCAGTGCGACTCTGCTCTGTGCGACAGCAGACTGACTGGTCTTTGACCCGCAGGTGCCATGAATCGATTTGTGACACTGTGTGCGACATGGTGATCGGCGTGCGAGCTTGGCATGCAGAAACGATAGAGGTTGACCGACGCTGGCAGTTGCTGTGGGATCAACGAATGATGCGAATGATTGCCTTCAAACCTGACTCCCGTCGCTGCAGCCTTACTCTCCAGGCATCAATATTCCGGCGTCTTCACCACTCTTCCATGGCCATCGGCATCAAGCCTTATCAGTCTCGAAAAAAAAAAAAAAAATAGAGAAGCAACGCCTTAAGGGGAGCTCACGTCTATCCAGCCTCAAAACAAGCACACTCTTTTGGCAGACATGACCTGCAAGGCCAGCCATCATCGCATCGCGACATGTCGAATACGCTCCGATTCCACGGCCACTCCATGTCAGGTATATTAATAGTAGAGTATTTTATGGTAAGACTATTGTTTACATCTGTTGCCTGGACTTGCCCGAGTCGCCATCAAACGCTAATCTAATGACAAACATTCCAGACGCGAGAAATTTCTTCAGAACTACAAATGGCCGCCAGGGCGTAGCGAGTCCCGTCCACTCTTGCTCGTGATGTAGTGGTCAACAACGTTCAGGCCATGCCACCGGCCGCCGTTTTGTCCCGCTGCAGCTTGTTCCACCGCGTGGCGAGGCTTCCCAGCGAGGCGATGCCCGTGGCAGCAATGCACATGGCAAATACCACCTTGATGCCGGACATGTATCCGTCAATGACGACGGGTTGCTGGTCCGTGGGGAAGGCGTGGCGAATCTCGGTGGCACCGGTGAGAATCAGAGTGCGCAAGTCAACCCGAGGTGCGTTTTTGGTGACGTGGCCAACCATCTGGTTGACAAAGGCGGCCTGAGCGCCCGAGACGATGTATGCGCCACCAATGGCTTGAAAGACTGGAGACGACGAGAAGTTAGCCTTGACCCCCTTCTCCACAAACCGCTGACAGACCGCTGAAGAGTTGTGCTCGACTTACAAAGAAGCATGCCCGTGGCAGAGGCCAAGTCCTTGGTAGAAACCGAACCTTGGACGGCAATCATGGGAGTCTGAAAGGAGGCACCCCACCCCAGACCAGCCACAACCTGGTAGCCGATCCAGGCGCCGGCGGGAGAGTCCAGCTCGAGCGTGTACAAGAGACCGGCTCCCACGGTAGCTACCACGCCACCGCCGATGAGCATCGGCTGGTAGCGACCGGTGGCAGAGACAAACGCGCCGCTGGCAATGGTGGACGCGGTAACGGCAATGATCAAGGGCAGGTTCCGGACCCCGCTCATGGTCGGGCTGGCGCCGTGCAAAGACTGGAAGTAGACGGGGATGTAGTAGATGACGGCAAAGTATCCACCGGCCAGGACGAAGGAGACGAGGCTCATGACCAGGTTGGTGCGGTCGCTGATGAGTCTGGGCGGAACCATGGATCGCTCGCCCTGGCACCACTGCAGCCCAGCCCAGGCGGCGACAATGGCGACGAATCCGACGAGCAAGCCGACGACGACGGATGAGTCCCAGGCGTGCGCGACGCCGCCATACTGCACGGCCAGGATGTAGGCGACGGTGGCTCCCATCATCAGAACGATGCCGAGGGGATCCATCTGGCGCAGCTTCTCGAGGAGAGGGGCCTGGACAGGAGCAGCCTGCCTGGGCGTCTTGAAGAAGATGAGGATGACGAGGGCGGAAAGGGCGCCGACGGGTAGGTTGACGTAGAAGCACCACCTCCAGCTGACGTGGTCGGTAAAGACCCCCCCGAGGAGAGGGCCGACGACGCTGGCAAACCCGCAGGAAGCACCCAGGAAGCCCGTAAAGGCAGGCCTCTTCCTGGGTGGAGCGGAGAAGGCGACAATGGTGTAGGCGCCGGAACCGAGACCTGCCGCGCCCACGCCGGCCACGGCGCGGCCAGCGATGAGGGCCTCTGCGCTGGGGGCGGCGCCGCAGATGACGGAGCCGAGCTCAAAGATGGCGATGGCGATGAGGAAGGACAGCTTGAGGGGGAAGTACTTGTAAATCTTGCCCCAGGTGGACTGCGTGGAGCCGGCAGTCATGAAGAAGGCAGCAGCGTACCAGCCGACCTCGTCGAGACCCCTGAACTCGTCGGTGATTTTGGGGATGGCGGTAGCCACAATGGTCATGTCGAGAGACAGCAGGAAGACGCCCAGGACGAGGGCAACGACGATGAAGCCCAGCTTGATGCCGGAGGGATACTCGACGTCGTCGGCCACGTCCGCGGCCGCCGTTGACGAGACCTCGTCTTCTTTTGACCTCTTGTCCTTGGTTTTCCCTCCATCTCGGACGCTGCTCGGGTAGCCAGCAGCCTTTTCGGAAACGTGGTCATCTGCCAGCGTGGAGGATGAAGAAGAAGCAGGCTCGCCGTCCTGGGGGACACGGCGATCCGAGTTGGCCGCCATGCTTGGATGGGTGATTTGCATCGCAGTCTCTGATGGATGGTTTCCGTCGAGTCTTGGGAGGGGGGGGGACCAACGCCAGGGCTGGGAGGCCCTATTGTATCAACAAGAGCAAAACAAACAAGACGCAAGGAACCGAGCTGGTTTGGCGGAGATTGCGGCCGGGACTCTGGGTCTGGGCAGTGCAACAGAGCAGCAAGCAGGGATATACACAGGCATACGCGCAACATATAGTGCACGATTTTGCCTTTGCTTTCCTTTTGGCAACATTGTTGGACGGCACATGCCATGCCGGCCTGGGGGCGCACCCGGCCAGGGGAGTCGGGCATGAATGAAGATGGAGCCGGTCCGCCCGGAATTTGGCGTCAGCGGGGATGGCATTGCGGGCTGCCGGCCCTTGCTGTCGCCGTCCTATCCTTGTGAGGGGGGGGGGGGGTCCAAGGGAAATCAAAAGGATGCCTCGATGCTATCAGTGAATTGACTCACCGGCAAGTTGCGTCGAGCAACCGGCGCACCACCACTCGAGTGGGGGTGACCGTGCTGCCGCGCTTCCCTTTCTTTCCCTTGCTTTCAATGTTCATTTCCAGCTTGTTTCCGGACGCGGGGCGGGGCGGGGCGGGGCTGACAGCTGACAGCTTCACGTCACGGCATTGACAGACAAGCCCTGGGTTTGACGCGATGGCGCGTGACGCGGCGCGGCCCACACCCGTCGTCAAATAGAGTGGCCGGCCCGTCAGATGTAGCGGCGCCATCCAAAGCCACGGCGGCATCGCAGCCCGGTGCTTGTCAGATAGAGTGGCCCGCGGGCCAAAACTCGGCGGCCAGGCGGAGACGAAACCTTGGTATCCGGGATCTGGGCCGGCCGCTGCCCCGTGTGCGTGTGCATGTATGCAACTGAGGGCTTTTCAACTTGACGCCTCGACTATTAATTGGCGGCCGATATTGCTGCCCCTTGGGTATCGTTGCCTTGCGTGTTGACATTAGGCACACGGCGATTACCCCCGTACCCCGCAGAGCCTTGGATGTCCTCGGGGTCTTTCTTCTTCTCCTTCCTTTTTTTTTTTTTTTTTTTTTTTTTTTTGGTAAGGTTTCCCCTTCCATCATTTTAGTGACAGGGGTTATGGACGGCAAGAAATCAACCGGCAGCCGTGTCAACAGGCCCCTGCGCCAATTATCGCGACTGTCAAAACCAATCAACCAACCAATGCGACCGCCGAGCCCATATATATGCCAATCGCGCACCGCAGTTGCGGGGAGCGCGTTTCCCCCTTTTTGCAAGTGGCGCAATGGCCTATCGGCTCGACCGGAGGTTCCGGACTCGTACGTAGAAATCCGACAAGCCTTGCATGCCCCGCCCCAGCCGGCGACTCGACGCGGCCGTCTTCACCAGGACCTTGGGGAGAGCGCCTTGTTGGGCCGCCGACATCGAGGCGGCATTGGCCTGGTCGACAGCAGCCAGGACGGCGGCGTCACGCACGGCGGGATCGGGCGGCGGCGGATTTCATCGAGAGAAGACAGAGTGCAAGCGCTTTGATACAGGCTTCATTCATGTTCGTCAAGACGCATCAACCGTTCGAGGCGGTGCCGCAACTTGCACATGATAACAGCCCCTTGGTCACCAGCCAGCCGAGACACCAGAAAACCATCCCGACTGCATCAGTCTTTCTTGACGTACTGCTTCATTGCCCCCTCGGCTTTCGTGAGCAAGGAGTTTCGGCGCAAACCAGCGACAATGGCTTCCGATGTATACGAACGCTGTCGTCGTCATTACATGCGGGGCTATCGTTCATGCAGTGCGCTCTCCTATCGTGCTCCCATGCCACTCTCGTGTCACCCCCCACGCTGCCTCTTGCTGCTCCGTGCTGGCTAGTATATATCCCACAGACTGACTTTGCCGTCCTTGGCGCCCGCGGCCACCCAGTGCGCGATTTTGACGCGGTGGCTCCGTCGGTCCATGACGCTCATCCGGCCTTGGTCGACGCAGGCGCCCGTGCCGGCTGCCTGAGCCGTGCGCGGCTCGGCTGCGCCCACGTCCGAGAAAGCGAGCGCGTACGCGCCTTGTTTGTGCCACTTGAGAACGGCCAGCTCCTTGAGCGTCTTGCACGAGTATATGCGCACCTTGGAGTCCCAGCCGGCCGTTGCCAAGATGCCGCCGTCGGAGCGGACTTGCAGACTCTGCTGTCCCGCGTGCCTCGTGTTGACGACTTTCCGGGGCTCTCGGCAGCAACTGTCTGGCGGCTCGGTTCTCCTGTTGCCTCGAGCCTCGTCCAGCAAGGCCTGGGAGAGCAGGGAGGCCCCTTGCGAGCCAGCCGCGGCAGCCTCTTCGGCGACGCGCTCGGCCGGGCTGGATGGCCCGGGGGTTTCTGGCGACGCGGCAGGAGTGGCGACGGGAAGGGGGTGCTTGGCGATGACGGAGTCGGCCCCAGCGCTGTAGAAACAGCTCAGGTCGGGACGCACGTCCACGGACAAGACTGGTTGCGAGTGCGCCCGAGCTCGATACGCCGTGGCCCAGCCCCCCGTAGGTTGCAGCTGGTGGACCGACACGTATCCGTTCTCGAAAGCAGCGAGCAGCGTCAAGAGGCCGTGCTGGTGAAACAGACACAGACCCATGGCCATCCCATTTGCCGACCCGGGCTGAACCGTGTGGGTGCGCTTCTGCGAGGGCAGCGTGTAGATGTCGACCTGTGCAAACGACGTCAATGCCTCTGGGGGTGGAAGGTGGGGAAAAAAGGGAGAGACAGATGGCTCCGAATGCGTACCGCCTCGGATGCGAGTGTGTTTGGAACAGCCACGAGGACTTCGGACACGGGGCCGAGAAACCGAGAGTACTCGGTGCTGCTGGACGGACAGGCCGCGAAGGAGCAAAAATTCATGGTGTTGACTTCCAGCAGGTGCAGCATCCAGGGCTGGGGCCGATGCACCGCGAGTCCTTCCAGCGGCAGCGCCGAGCTCAGATGGCTCTCGTCCTGCTCTGCGATTTTCCAGACAACAAGCCTGTGGTCCCGGCCATGACTTGAAAGCACGGTTAGAACATTTCGCCGTCCATCTTTATATATCACATATATATATATATATATGTACTCCCGCGGCTTTTTGATTTCGACTTGAACAGCAAGAAGCGCACGTCGAGGGCAAGCGGGGCCTTGTACGTACGTCATGACCTTGTCGTCGCCCCAGCCCCGTACGCCGAGTATGGCATTCCTGTGCGCCCTCCACACGGCTGTGGCTCTCATGACGACGAGGTCCCATAGCACCACGAACCCTTCGGCGTCGCCGGTGGCCAGGCGCGCGTTTTGCCGCACAAACGAGGCTGCGTGGACGGCGGCTCCGTGTCCGCGCAGCACGAACTTGGGCGTCGGGATGCCAGACATTTTCCCCTCTGTTCTCGCCTGGGCCAGGCCTGGCGCTGTGGTGTGCATCCAACGCGCGGCTGCTACGGCGTGCGACGTCGACTCATATTCGATGGCGGTCGTGGCTCGGCGATGCTTTGCTTGGAGGGGGCTTTTGTGAAGGCGTCAATGCAGACGGGATGGATGGGACGAGGGTTTGCGGCGGTCGACACAACAAACTGCGATGGGGGGGAGGCGGGTGGGAGTCACGTGGCGTTGTTGACGCAGCACTCATCGTCGGCCCACATGTGACGCCCGTGGCAAAGCGATGATGAATCGCGAAGCAGAGTCGACATTCTGCGATGCAGCACCTGGCGCAGCTCGCAAGGTCTAGGCGTGCAGTGCCGTTTGAGAAAAGGCATCTCGAGCCGGCGAGCATCCCCGCAAAATGACGGGAAAGCCGAGGGCATCTGCGCAACACAAGACATTGGATGCAAGACGTGGAGTCGGGGGCATTTTGCTGGCCAAGCATTGATATAGCAGGGGGGGGGCTGTGTTTCACGAGCCGGGCTACACGTATAGAGCCTGATAATAATCAGTAATCATCATCACCGTCGCCATCACCATCACCATCACCATCACCATAGTCCGATTTGCCTCGCAGTCGAACCCGGCTTGTTATCGCGGGGTAAATGCCAAGACTGCTGCTTGTACGTTGCAGAAGCCGGTGCACAAAGATGCGCCCCATCAAGACTTCCCGTACCGTACTCCGCAGACAAAAGAGTAAAGACTGGTTGGTTGTCCATCCGCCGCCCCCGGTTCAGCCAGCGCACCGTGGCCCCTGAACCCGGCCGGGCCGGTTTGCATCTGCTCAAGCGAAAGATGGTCCGCAACAGGCCCATCGCCCACACGACGCAGATTCCCTGCCTCCAGCCTCCAGATGGGAGAGGCTGCTGCATCATAGCCAGCCCTGTGGTGCCAAGAGCCGCCAGCTGCTACGACGCCTTGGACGAGCCGTCCCCCGAGGTAAAGTTCATGCTGTAGCCGCCAGACTTTTCGTCCTTTACCATCTGGAAGTTGTCGGTGCTCAGGCCAAACGGCTTCAGGATGCCGTCGCCCAGCGTCTTGAGCTTGCCCCACATTTCCGACATTTCCTTCTCCCGCGCAGCCTTTGTGCGAGGCGGCAGCGCAGCAAGCTGCCGGCGAACAGTCCGCGCATCCGCCGGGCCAAGGCCAGGCATGTCCGACAAGAGCCGGTAGTCGTCCTCGGCGCCGGCGAGGTTCTGCCATCCGCCAGCCTCGCAGCGTGCGCGGGCGCGCCGCAGCAGCGCCTTGGAGCGGATCCTCAGGATGTCGGACCTTCGCGTCTCGGACGGCGACGAGGCTCCCCGAAGCGCCGGCGCCGGCGCAGCGCGAGACGCCCCCGAGCTGACCACCTCCTCCTCAACCCCGTCGTCCTGTGGCGCTGACTCAGTCTGCGCGGGGGGTTCGTTTCCGGCCTCTTGCACGCTGTCCTTGGCGTCCGCGCCCGCGTCTGCGTCTACGCCTGCGTGCCCCGGCTCGGCCTGTTCCAGGCTGTCGAGAGCCTTGCTGGCGATCTTGATGGCGTCACTCCACTGCTCCTGCTGCAGGTGGCAGGCGGCCATATTGCTGTGCAGGACGGCGCGCTCGTAGTGCAGGTAGTTGGGGCATGTTGCCACGGCGTCTTCATATCTGGATAGGGCGTTTTCAAAATCCCCGGCCGAGTATAATTCGTTGGCTTCAGCTTTGATGGCGTTTGACTCTTCTAGTAGTGCCTGGGGGGGGGGGGGGGGGGGCCAAATCAGAGAGGGAAAAAAAAAAAAAAAAAAAAGTCAAATTAGGACAGCATAAGACGCTTCGAGGCATCGAGAGTCATACCTGTTCCTCTTGTGGAGAGAACTTGACCACCTCGGGTTCCACAGTTTGCTTTGGCTGGTCGCCCGCAGTGCGGCTCGGGGGCGTCATGCTCGGTGCAAGCCTGTCATTGATCTTTGGTCCGTCGCCGGGGATGCGAGTTCACTGCAGTCGAGACAACGGGCAACAAGCCGACGGGATTGAAGAACCACGAAGCTTGGTGTTTCCGCTGTTGGGAGAAGCAGAGGCAGAGGCGGAGGCGGAGTGGGGCCAACGGTGCCAGAAGGCAGGCAGGAAGGCGCTGGGCGCTGGCACCTGCCCTCCCTTGCACTTACTTGGCTGACGGGGCTCGCTGAACCACGGCTATTCAGCGGGAGGCCGGCGATGCATCCACGTTGTCGCCGCCGCTTGGCTCGGCAGGACAAACGAAGGGCCTGGCACCTTGTGGCCCATGCGAGACCGGAAGCTGTTTGTCGGCAAAGGGGAGCGCTCTTCACAGCGTGCTTGTGCTTTTCTTTCAGTCATTCGTTCGTCTCGCCCATAGAGTATAAAGATAGATGTGAGTTATCCCATGCCGCCTCGCACGAAACCCACAGTGCAGATTCTGCAGCACAAGCCTAGGAGGGATTCCGTCGTCCTCAGCTGACGCCTTGTTGCAGCATACCCCTTTGCTAGATTGCGTCGGAAAGTCTCTTGAGAAGTGACAAAGGGAAAAAGAGAGCAACACGGAAGAAAAGAGGAGAAAAACTAATCATGGCGCCGAGCACAGAGCAAGTCCACGTTCTTGGTCCAGCTCGCAACGTCGTTTGCTAACCTTTCCCCCTCAAAGCTTTCCTCCCGTCCGCGCGTGTCTCTTTGACATGGACGGCCTCCTCCTGGACACCGAGGACCTCTACACGCAAAGCGTCAACGCCGTCCTGGCGAGATACGGCCGCCCCCCTTTGCCGTGGTCTGTCAAGTCCAAGCTCCAGGGTCGCCCCGGCCCCCAAGCCAACCGCATCTTCGCCGAGTGGGCAAAGCTGCCCATCACCATGGACGAGTACACGGCCCAGCTGCACGTCTTCCAGCGGGAGCTGTTCCCCCGCGCGAAGCCGCTGCCCGGCGCGGCCGCGCTGCTGGCCAACCTGCCCCCCGGGGCCAAGGTCCATGTCGCCCTCGCCACGAGCTCCCACGCCGCAAACTTCCGGCTCAAGACGGCGCACCTGCACGGCTTCTTCTCCGCATTCCCAGAGCACAGGCGCGTGCTCGGCGACGACGCCCGCCTGCAGCCCGGGCGGGGGAAGCCTCTCCCCGACATCTTCCTGCTAGCTCTGCAGACCATCAACGACTCTCTGCCGGCGGGCGAGGAGCCCGTCACGCCTGAGGAATGCCTCGTGTTTGAAGACTCGATCCCGGGCGTCGAGGCGGGCAGGCGGGCCGGCATGCGCGTCGTATGGGTTCCGCACCCAAAGCTCAAGGAGGAGGTTGCCGGTCGCGAGGACGAGATCCTGGCGGGACGGGCTGGCGAGGCGGGAGACGTGGACATGCATCAGGTGGGAGAGGTGGGAGATGGCTGGGCCGAGGAGCTCGCTACCTTGGAATCGTTTTCCTATGAAAAATACGGCATCGCCGTCCCCGCCAAAGCCACGGCGAACTGAGGGCATTATCTGAGGCATTGGAGAAGAAGCTTTGCCAGGGACATGGAGGGGCGAAGACTACACGATGCAGATTAGGTTGAATTTTTTTTTTTTTTGGGGGGGGGGGTTGCGAATACATTGACATGCATGGTACAAAGTCTAAACTCGTGGCCGTCGGCGACTTGACGAGCAGATTTCCCTGGAAAGGATTCTGAAGCTGAGTGCTTTTTCTTGCTCGCTTCTTTCTCCGAGTCATGGACTCTTCGGCGACTGACAATGCAATCAAGGGGGAGTGCATAGATGCACAAGCGCCCAGCCACTTCTTGGCGATATACCCGTTCCGATTCACTGCCGTGGACTGATGCTCTCGGAATCAGAGAGACCAACGGCGAGTGCTTCACTGGTGGGTGGCACTGGATCCCTTGGTCTGGTCACAGGGACCGGCGTTTCCTAGAACGGCGTTCCTTACTAGGAGGTAGTCAGGTTTTGCGCTGCCATGCTGGGACGCGGACCGAGTCGGTAGGACTCGCGGCACTCGCTGCACGCTGGCTGCTACGCCCGGAGCTTGCGCGAGCGAGCCATGACATTCCAAGCCGCGCCCGAAGCCCAAAGCTTATCCTCTGGAAAGGCCCGCCTTGGCTACCGTGTTACGTATGCACGTTGGGATTCACAAAAGGTTTCGGGCAACTGAAAAATGACTGCATCGCCGCAATAAGCAGTAAGCAGCAACATCTGCCGACGTGTCTCTGAGATGAACGGCCCACGAGAGAGTGGCCGCTCGAGCAAATGATGGGGCTCAGCGTCGACTTGGCAAAGTTAAGGTTTTTGCTTCTCACTTCTCAAGCAAAGTGGAACAGCTTAGCAGGCCGGCCGGCGGGGTCGTTGAGCTCCGAGAAAACGAGAAATAAATGCAATTAATCATCAGGGATCGAGGGGGGGGGGGGGGGAAAGGGGCGGGCGGGTTCAATCCTCAGCCCGGCAACAGCCGACACGGAGCTTTTCTCTTCCCGGTCAAAAAATAGGTTTAAGTTGAAGGAAACGAACCAACGCCGAGATGCGGCGGGGGTGACTGGATCGCAGGTGGATACCACCACCAGACGGGAGCGACATGGTGGTGAGGACGATGACGGCGCCGAGTCTGTAGCGGCCTGCCTGTGGGCAGGGAAGGCACGGGGGCTTTGCAATACGAAGGCGGGTGCGGGTCGCAAATCTCGGAAGCTTGCAGAATGCCGAACTTCCGATGGAGTATGGATGACGGAGTGCTGCGCACAGCCTGGTACGGTACGCGGTACGCAGTACGCAAGACGAGGTAGTGAGAGGTAGAAGGTACCTGATAGCAAGTGCTTTGAGCGGCAGCCGATGTGGCGTAACGCCCATGCGCGCGATGCAATTGCCACCCGTTGAGGAATTTTCTGCTCCTGCTCTGCCTGCCTTGGGATTCTAGCAAGGAATATTTTCTTAGCATCATGGCTACGGCCTTTTCATTTCTTTTTTTTTTTTTTTCCCCAATCCTTGCAGCTGCAGCCCAACAAGTGCAAGTACGACGTATCCGCAAGTACGACGTATCCGCAAGTTCACCGGCAAGCCCGTGGCAAGGAGCTGGGGGGTGACGTTGTCATGGGTACCTGGATACTCCCTGCATGAACGCCGAGGTACCTGCAGGCACATGGTGGCGTGTGTAAGCATTTTTAGCGGTGCCTCTGGAAAGGCTCGTGCTTGGCAGGGGCCGTTGCAATGCCCCCTTCATCAGGGCAGCATGACTCCTCCAAGCCCGCCATTGGCTGAACGCAGCTCAACGCCAATTCCCCAACGTCCGCCACGCCAACCCTCCTTGACAACCTCGACTAACCCTGACAACCTCGACAACCTTGACAACTTTGACAACCCGGACGACCAGGAAGAGGCGAGTTTTGCCGTTTGCGCGCCGTCACTGCCATGTATCTTCCCACGCTGCATGCAGTCGACATGTGGATCGCCAAGCAACTGCCTGACCTGGCGGTTGATCAGCCGGGCTCGTGTACGAATCGCTGCCCATGCCGGCACCAGGCCGATGCCTTGTTCATATTGGCATAGCCGAGATTGGCAATGGCCAGCCCGTCCGTCTGTTCACGACGCCAGCGGTGACAGATGTCTCGGCTTGGAGCAGAGCCGCCATGGAGCATAAAGTCGAGCCGCATCCCCTGGAAAGCATCCCTTTTTTCCCATCACGATATCAGCTATCAGTAGTCGAGGATAGTCAAACAGCCTGCAGGTTGCTGACTGATTCCCCCCTTTTGCACTCCATTCCCCGGATTCCCATCACAAATACAAGCAAAAACTGTTTATCCATCCACTATGCGGTTCACTGCTGCTGCGGCTTTCCTCGCATCCACGCTGCCGCTGGTTGCCCGCGCTGCTCCAGCGCCTGCGCAAAACACACCACAGACTGATTATGATGCCATCATTGTCGGCGGCGGCCCGGCAGGGCTGAGTGCTCTGAGCGGGTTGGCCCGAGTACGCAGAAAGGTGCTGCTGATAGACTCGGGCGTCTATCGCAACGCCGAGACAAGATACATGCATGATGTTTTGGGGTTCGACGGTGAGCATCCTCGAGGCGACTCCTTGCCCCTCTTCTTCGATTAAACCCCCCCCCCCCCTTTCCCACCCCAGCTGACCTTTTTTCCACTAACTGGGGATGCTCGACAGGTGTTAAGCCAGACTATTTCCGCTGGGCGGCTCGGCAGCAACTCTCGCACTACGACACAGTCACCATGACCAACGGCACAGTCTCAAGGATCCAGCCGCAACAGAACAATGCCTACTTTACCGTCACGAGCAAGGATGCCGCCGGCAAGGAGCAATCCTTGACGGCCAAGAAGATCATCCTCGGCACGGGAATCCGGGACCTAATCCCCGACACGCCCGGGTTGCGCGAGAATTGGGCCCAGGGCATCTTCTGGTGCCTGTGGTGTGATGGCCACGAGCACGCCGACCAAGCTCTCGGCATCATCGGCCCGCTGACCGACGTCATGGGCGACGTGCGCAACGCCCTCACCCTGAACAAGGACATGGTCGTCCTGGCCAACGGCACCGACACGGCGGCCAGCCGCGACGCCCTCGACAAGGCAAACCCCGGATGGCAAAAGTTCCTCCAACTGCACAACATCAAGGTTGAGAACCGAGTCATCAAGTCCATCGAGGTGCTGGAGAAGGACAACGGGACCTCCAGCAACGCCAGGCTGCCCTCGCAGCCCGAGCACTACCTCTTCCGCGTCAACTTTGACAGCGGCGAGCCTCTGCTCCGCAACGCGTTCCTGACGAGCTTCCCCAACGAGCAGTACTCGACGCTCGGGCAGGACCTCGGGGTGCAGATGGTCAGCGGCAGGCTCGCGGTGGATTCCACCAAGGGCTTGATGACGAGCGTTCCGGGGGTGTACGCTGTGGGGGACTGCAACTCGGACGGGGTGACCAACGTCCCGCACGCGCTGTTTAGCGGCAAGCGGGCTGCGGTGTATCTGCACGGTAAGAGCTGTCGGCGCGAGTTTTGTCGGGGGGAGCACGTTCTCTTTTTTTTTTTCTTTTTGCTGACTGCGTGTTCAACAGCCCAGCTGGCGCGGGAAACCGCCTACGCGGAGACTGGCGAGGTGGCGCGACGAAGCATCCACAAGGAAGCACGCTGGCTGTGGGACTTTATGAACCCGCAGCACGACATGTTGAACGGCGGGCGCTTCAACCAGTATGGCCAGTGATGATGTGATGAGTTGGTGGGGGGGGGGCAAAGTACGGGAGACACGTAATGAATCGTGGAGAGGTAAAAGTACGCAAGCGGCGCATGTTGTGTTAATATTGTAATGTACATTGGACGGGTGGTCGGCTCATTTTCGCTGGACTTGGGTGAAGGCAGGGAAGTACGGGTTCGATGGATGCCATCGTGTTGAGCATGTGGTTGAAAATAAAAGTAGACATGAGCATCTCGGCCACGACAGTTATAAGTGGTTGAAACAAAAGTAAATAGACATGATCATCATCACTTTCTCGCCTACCGACTGAGTCGTACAGGTGCTCCAGCAGACGTACACAAACGTCAATCATCACCATCTCGACCACCGGTCATACCGCCACTTGAAAACACAACGGCATCATCTGCATCACAGCTAACGGACAGCATCACAGCCCACGCGCTCGCTCGGGAAATCGCAAAGCATCATGCCCACCCATCACCCGCCCCCAGCCCCTAGTCCTAGTCCTAGTCCTAGTCCTAGTCCTAGTCCTAGTCCGAGTCGGAGCTGGAGCTGGAGCTGGACCCCAGCCCCCGCGCCCCGTGCTTCTTCTTCTTGTCCTTCTTCTTCTTCTTCTTCTTGTCGAGGGCGTGCTCGAGGACGTTGGCGCCAATGGCCCCCGCGATGGCGGCGCCAGCGGTGCCTAGGAACCCCCCGCCGGCCTTGTGGGCAGCCCAGGCGGCGCCGCCGCCGCCGACGAGGGTGGCGCCGAGGCCGCGCTCGCCGTCGGGGCCGCCGGGGGGGCGGAGCCGGGGTGCGGCGCGGAGCCGGCGTACTCGTGGGCGGAGCCGGCGCGGGGGTCGTGCTGGGGCGCGTGCTGGTGCTGTTGCTGGTGCTGGTGCTGGTGCTGGGGGTGCCCGTACGTGGGCTGCTGGGGCGGGTACCCCTGCTGGTGCTGCTGGTACGGCTGGTGCTGCTGGTGCTGCTGGTGCTGCTGGTGCTGCTGGTGCTGCTGGTACGGCTGGTGCTGCGGTTGCTCCTGGTACGGCTGGTACGGCTGCTGCTGCTGCTGCTGCTGCTGCTGCTGGTGATGGTACGGCTGGCCCGGCTGGGCGTGCTGGCCCTGGGCGTACGTGGGCTGCGAGGGATACCCCCCGTAGTACTCTTGGTTGGACATGGCGTGCAGCGCTTGGGTGGAGGCCAGCCGCGGCAACAGGCAGAGCGAGGGCGCACGCCCTTTTATATATACATTCCCCCCTCCCCCCCCCCTTCTCTTCTGGCCCGACTTGGACGCCGGCGCGACTGGTCGGGGGCGTCCAAGTGTCATCAAGTCAAGGCAAGGCAGGCAGGCAAGTCAAGCTGGCTGGCCCTGGCCGAGGCGCAGCCGGCGGGGGAAGGCGCTGCGCCACCCCACGGGGCATCTGGTGCATCCCTGCGTTGGGCGGGTGCTACGCCACGGCACACAAAGGGCAGTGCTCTGTCGTCACGGTACGGAGTACATCTGTGTGTACATTTATTTATAAAGGCTGCTCGGTCGCCGCTTGAAATGCAAGCGTGCATGCAGAAAGGCTGCTCCGTCGTCGGCTGGGCATTTACACACGCATGCGTGCGTGCGTGCGTGAATTGGGTCGTCGCTGGTGTTGAGCCGGGCGTGGCGCAGCTCTTCCGTAGCCGGTGGCACGCAGCACAAGTGGCGGCGGCGCAGGTGCCACCAGCTGGCGTCGACTCCGAGACTCAAAGCCATCGTTGACCTGACCTGACCTGACCTGACTGCAACCAAACCAACAGCAACGGCAAAGTCTTCCGTCACGTCATGTTTTCAGAAGCCGTCGTGACGCGGCACAAATGTCGCCGCGGAACGGCGGGCTGCCAGACTGTCGGGATCGCATCCAAGCCTTGTCAATATCAACACCGCCCAACGCAAGCAAGCGCCCGAGACTGCAAACACATGGCCGCAGGCAGCATGATCCCGTGCCTTGCAGAACCTCGTCCGTCAAACCAGTCAACCGTCGACCGTCAACCGTCAACCGTCAACCGTCCCCCCGTCACCGGACTGAAAACCCCCCCTTTTCTTCCTCCTCCGTCTCCGCCTTGTCGTCGGCCCTCGCCCCCCCCGCCACCCTGGCGACGGCGTCGTCGCCCACCGCCGCCCGCGCGTCCGCGTCGTGGCCGACGTCGAACCGGCGCCGCAGGTGCTCCGGCCCCAGCAGCGTCAGCGCCAGCGTGTAGGCGTACACGCACGCCATGAAGCACGCAATCACCTTGCCGTAGTCGTAGCGATGGGCCCCCCCGGCCGTCGTCGGGCTCAGCGGGAAACGCTCCCCCAGGCGCGCCTCGATGGTCGACGACGCCGACGACACCAGGTTGCCGAGCTGGTAGGCGGTGCCGACGACAAAGGTGCGGAAGGCGCCGGGCGACAGCTCCATCAGGTGGATGGGGATGACGCCCCAGGCGCCCTGCACGCAAAACTGCTCCCAGAAGGCGGCGGCGATGACGGCGCGGCTGGAGACGAAGCCGTAGGGGTAGAGCAGCGCGCCGCCGACCACGCAGCAGGCCACGATGCTGAGCCGGCGGCCCACCGACTGGCTGCAGAAGCCGACGACGGACCCGCCCGCCATGGCGCCCAGGTTGGCCACCACCTGCGTCACCGTCACGCCGTCCTTGCCGAAGCCCAGCTGGTTCTGCAGCATGGTGGGGTACAGGTCCTGCGACCCGTGGCTCATGAAGTTGAAGCCGGCCATGAGCAGCACCAGGTACGTCAGCAGCAGCCAGTGGCGCCTGAGGGCCACCTTGCCCTCGCTGAGGAAGACGGAGCTGGCCGACCGGCCCGCCGAGCCGGCCTCTTTGCGCAGCCGCTGGCGCTCCCGGAACACGCGCGTCTCGGGGAGGACCAGCCGGACGGCGATGAAGAGCACGGGCGGGCAGGCGGCGAACCAGTACAGCGGGCGCCAGCCGTGCGACGTGGTGTCGACGAGGCCGCGCGCAAAGGCGGTGCAGAGCAGGTAGCCAAAGGCGTACTGAGAGAAAAGGTTCTTCTTGTCAGCAGGAGAGGGGCATGGCCATGACAAAAAAAAAAAAAAAAGAAAAAAAAAAGAAAAGGTTAAAAGGGGGTGCCGTGTCTTGTTTGCTTACGCCTTGCTGGAGGAGACCGCTCATGAGGCCACGGGCTTCCTCTGGCAAATCCTCCAGAGCCGTGGCGGCCACGTTGCCGTACAGGCCGCCCATGGCCACGCCAAAGAGCGCGCGGCACGCGAGAAACTGCCCGTAGGTCTGGCAGAAGCCGGTTCCCTGTGGGTGCGCGGGATCAGCGGTTGGTCAACAGTCGGCAGTCGGCAGTCGCCGGACGGTGGTCGGGCGGTCCAGCCCGAGAACGAGTTCTTTCGTCTGGCATCTCGGGCCCGACGCGCAAGACGTGTGCTTACCAGCTCCAACACGATAAACAGCAGGTTGTTGACGATAAACGGCCACCGGCGGCCGTAGCGATCGCTAGCAATGCCAAACAGAATGGACCCGACCGAGCGAAACATGAGCACCAGCGTGATCCCCCACGTGATGTCGGTTGGCGTTTTGCCAAAGTCCTTGGCGAGATCGCCGACGGTCAGGGAGACGGTGAAGAAGTCAAAGGCATCCCACGTCTGCAGGCACGCAAGGGGCAAGGGCGTCAGCAGCCGATCCCATCCGATCCGATCAATGCCCCTCGCGACAAGGGAAAGAGAAGAGCGAGCGCAGCGAGCGCAAGTAAGACGGGAACAAGGGAGGGGGGGAGGGGGGGGGGGGGGGCCGGCGCAGGCGCAGGCGCACAATCACACGCAGACTCACCCAGGCGAAAAACGACAGGGCGAAAAAGGCCCACTGCTGGCCGTTGAGCATGCGCAGCAGCCTCCACGGGTTCGGGACCGGCAGCATGGGCGGCTTGAGGGTGGTCAGGCGCGTGGCCAGGTACCGGCGCGGCGACATGCCGTCGTGGGGGGCAGCGGACTCGGCGGCCTCGTCGTCCATTGGAGGGCTTTGCGACGGCGCTGGCTGCTGGCTGGCTTTCTTGCTTTCTTGCTTTCTTGCTTTCCTGCTTTCTTGCTTTCTTGCTTGCTTGCCTCGTCTGGCGTGGGTTGCGGGTTAAGCGGGCTGGGTCGGGCCGGGTCGGGCGCCAGACGGAGGACACGGCGCAGGATGGCCTTGAAGAGGGGTTACCAAGGCAAGAGGAGAGGAGAGGGCACAAGAAGGGTGGTGGTGTGTCGCGCAGCACAGCAGACCGGTCGGCCAGGGCATGGCTGCGTAGATATACGGCACACTGGGGGGCCGAGACTATAATAAGCCCTGGGTTGGCTGCGTCGATGGCGCCAATGCTGCTTATGTTGCCATGTGTCAATGTTGCGTGGACGCCGGCAGGTCTGGTGTGTGTGTGTGACAAAGTAAGCGCTTGCGCTGGGGTGACGAGGAGCCGGCACCGGCCAGCCAGCCAGGCGTCGGGCGGGCAGTCGTCAGTCGCCAGTCGTCAGTCGTCCGGCTCGGCTGCAGCTGGCGGCGCGCCATAGGCTCCGCCAGCAGGCCGGGGGGCAATAGCGCACGTTGTGGCTGGGCCACCGCGAGCCCCGCCCCTGGCAAAACAACAAAAAAAAGGGAAAAACGCTGGGGATTCGTCAACAAGCCCAGCCAGGCAGGCCCGCGCAGCATTATGCCATGCCATGCCATGCCATGCCATGCCGCACCGCACCGCATTGCATAATTTCGCTTCGCATCACGTCTGCTCTGCCGCCGCCGCTGCCTTGCTTCGCGCGCCCAGAGCAGCCGGGCAACGTCTGGACCAGACGTTGTCTTCCCATGGCGGCTGGCCGGCAGCGCCGCGTACATATCGCCCGCGCCACGCGCCATGCAATCTCGGCAATCTTGTGCCGGGGCCCCACCGCATTTGGCTAGTTTGGCTTTGCCCCACCACCGCCTGCTTTACTTTTACGTTGCGTCTTTCAAATAGTGCGGAAGTACTCCGTATATTTTTGTTTTGTGCGAGGGCACCCACCCCCCTCGTCCGACGAGACGCCGAGCCAAGCCGTCGACGGCTCGCGAGAGAGCCCTCTCGCGGTCTATGGAAAGCCCGGTGCGAGGAAGGGGGACCCCCTCTCTGCCTTTATGCGGAGCCGATGAGGGCGCGATGATGATGCTGATGCTGATGCTGATGCTGCTGCTGCTGCTGCTGCTGCTGCTGCTGCTGCTGCTCACCGCCGGGCCGAGCGAGAGCCCCATTGGCTCCTGGTGCGCCTGCCGCCGTCGCGTTTGCCTCCGCGCCAATGGCCACCTGACGCCGCGCTCGCTCAAGCCGACGCGGCAAGGGCGTCCGTCGCTTCGCTCGGCCACCTCAACCCCCCACAACCGTGGAGCTGGCCGCCCCGCTTGCCGGCTGTCAGACTGCGCTGAGCCGTCGCATTGTGTGTGCATATTTATATTCATCTGCGAGACAAGTTCCGAGCCGCCCCCCCCCCCCCCCCCCCCCGGCAAGGTGGGCTGCGGACTGCCGGCAATGCCTTTTGATGCCCCTGCGTGTGCGGGGGCGGCAACTAGCACCTTCCATCCCTCGGACCACGCAGCGACGGCATCATCAGCGGCAGCAGCTGAGTTCAAGGTATTCGCCCGGCCCACGAGTAGCCTTTGCCGGCGTGTGCAGGCCAGCTGGCCCCGCTGCCTCCGATACCCAGTCGCCAAACGCATCGCCGAACGCACCGCCGCATCGGATTGACGCTATAGGACGGACGGGCCTGCAGCCTGCCTCCGAGCCCGCTGCCCCTGGACAGTGCTGCAGACCAACACCGCACACGCGCGTCCGGACATGCCTCGCTCGGTCGCGCCTGCCGTTGCTTGACGACGCATCAGCAAGGCATCAAACCTTCACATCAAAGCACCAACATCGGCATTTCCCAACAGCCTTCTTAGCAAGCACATGATAAGCATAGCTACAACTTCTCCCTACATCATATCAGGTATTCATTAAATCACGGACCCGCCCCGCTCGGGGTGCAAAATCTTCCTGCAAAAACCCGGCCCTCACCCCGCGCCCCCTCCCATACGCCTGGCTCCCTGTTGCTCCCTCAGTTTACACCGTTTTCTTGGGGTATCCTCGACTCCCTGAATAATCCTACAAAGTCCCCCCCAATCTCCAATTCCCTCCCCCGGCCAGCTACACAAGGCAACAGCACAATGCCCAATCATCCGAGCGAGTCGTCCGCATCGCTCGAGACAACGTCCAAATCAACTCCGAGACCCCGCGGCTTCACACGTCCGTCAGTCGACAAAGAGACCGACCTAGCATCCTGCCGCGCGTGTCAAACTCCGCCACCCATAAAGGCCGCGAGATCGTCCAAATCAATGAGCTGCCGCTCAAAAGCCTGGCACAGTTCCGGCGCCGTCATATCCTGGCTCGTGGTTTGCCCGTCTTGCATCACGGCCATCCCGTTCGAGCCTGCGTCGGGGCTCTGCTGCTTCACGTCGGCGGCTTGCATGACCGCCGTAGGTGCTCCGCCAGAGGGAGGAGAGTTTGTGACGCTGGCGCTCGACACGCCCCCCGAGCCGCCGTTGATCGTCGTGACGCCGCGCCGAGGAATGGCGACGGGCGGCTCGCTGTCGCCCCGAGCGGATCCGGATACGGACCGACGGCTTGATCCGTGAGCCGCGGCCGTCTGATGGTCGTAATCCATCACGTCAGGGTTGGTGTCGGCATTGGACGAGACCTCGTCATTGATGCCGCCGCCTCCGGATGACTTGTGCCGGGTCGACAAAGCGGCCGAGTTTCCTCCGGCGGCGGCGTCGTTGTTGAGAACTCGCTGCATGACGGTCAGATGTCTGAGCCAGGTCGAGATCAGTGGCCAGGTTTCGGTGCCTTCGTGCATGAACTTGAGCCCGTCTCTGACAATGTGAGAGGCCGTCTCGGCGGCGTTTGGCGGGGCAAGCCCCTTCAGGGACAAGTAGGCCACGGTAGCGCTGGCGGTGAAGGCGGAGAACAGCATCACAATGGGCAGGCAGGTCGGATGATCCTTGTCAGCCCCGGCTTCCACCGCGTTCAGGAGCAGGATTGTGCCGTGACAGGCTGTAAAGACGCGATCGACGAGATCATGGCACCGGGGGCTCAGCCGGAACGACTCGAGGTCAAAGTTCTGGGCAGCAACGTCCTGAAGCAAGCGTCTCCGGTGGACAAAGACGGTGGCGCTGTGCAGCAGGCAATGCAACATGGCAAAGGTGTAGCCCGAGCCCATGGTCATGTGCAGGTTGATTTGGCCAGGCTTGTCCACAAACTGCATCGGCAACGAGGCTCGAAGTCCCTCAATCTTGGCAACGAGCTCGGTGCAGTCTTCCTCCCGGAACGTGTGCAGGGTGGTGGCCGTCAGCATGCTGACAACGTCGCGCCAAATGGTCGACGCCAGGACAATGTAGCCAAACTCGCCCACCTCCCCGCTCGCAGAGTGGCTAGGGGACAAGGCAGAGTGGCTAGGGGACAAGGCAGCGTGGCCAAGATGTTGAGGCAGGGTCTTGACAGGGACGGCGTTGCCAAAGGCAAAGTTGATGTCCGAGCATGGAAGGGACACGTCCGCTGTGTCTTGGAGTGCGAGAGCAGAGTAGCGACCTGGGGTGCTGGTCAAGAGGCAGTCGAGTATGTAAACAAGCCACAATGTGCGCCGGAGCGACTCGTCGCGAAGAAACTGGTCGGTCTGATCAGAGGAGTGATGGGTGTTCAAGATGCGATACATCTGGAGCATCCGAGCTGCTTGTCCGAGGTAGATGTAAGCACGCACGGCATTCCGGGATCCCCATTCATGTATGACGATGAGACATAGCGCCTGGATATCTGCCAGGTTGGGATGATCCAAGTTTTGGTTGATGAGGGAAACGGCCTTGGAGGCATATGTTTCGGCGGCTTGAGTAGGAGAACCATGACGACGAATAAGAGCCGGGGAGCTTCTGGAGATTTATCAGCACAAGGGAGTGATACGGATAAGAACATTGAGTGGGCGACGACAGAGGCTGCAAAAAATAAAGAGAGAAAAAGAAAAGGAACGGGGGGTGGGGAGGAGGTATTATTCACAACGCATCTATAGTTGCAAAGGGGCATCACGGTGACGAGAATCGGAAAATTGGGGCTGATGTAACAAGTCGGCCGCAACTCCTGTTGACAAATGCCACAAGGGGAAAAAAAATGGGGGAAACACTGACAAGAGATTCACAACTTACCGTGCTGCACAAGTCAGGAGTCCGTAGACAAGACTAGACTCTAAAGTGGCATTTTTGAGCTGTTGGACAAAAGAGGGCTTGTGGAAAGCTACACAGGCTGGGAAAGTCTTGGAGACGACCCGCTCGCATTCTCCAATGAGTTCGGGTGTCAACCTGAGGCAGAGGTTTATGTCAGCACAGTCAACAAGTAAACAGCAGAACAACAAGGCCACCATCAGACCACCAGCCCACCAGCACACGCAAGGCGACAAGGCCACCCACCAGGCCATCAGACCACCTCGAGTCTGACGCGACCGCGACCGCGACCGGCCACCGCCACTGGCAGCAGCTCTTGGGCTCAGGGAAGCACGCAAGCGGCGACGGCGGCGGCGGCGGCGGCGGCGGATGAAAAAATGAAACAGGGGTGGAGGGGGAGGGTGCTGCGCATGTGCGCGCGTGTTTGCCTGGGGACAAGGTTGCGGACGAGTAATGAAACAAAGTACGGTCGGGTAGCCGTGCAAGAACCGACAGGCCCGACAGGCTGCAGGGCAGGTGGCTCGGTGCCATGTGTGCCAAACAGCACGAGCTTTGCCGGCATCTCGGAGGGCCTTGGTAGGCTTGGAGAGGGGGGAGGGGGGGGGGGGGTGAGGGTCCGAGCCAAGAGCAGGGCCGTGGTGAGGTGTGGCGGGAAGGACAGCGCCAACGGGCCTCTGAGCTCCCGGGGGGTGAAGCGCTGTGCAGTCGCCAACAGAGACAGCTGGTGGCGAAAGAGGTGGGGGGGGAAAGGGATAAAAAGGAAGGGGAAAAAACGAGAGAGAAAAAAAAAAAAAAAAAGAAAAATCGGACTGTACGGGACGGGGAGGCTGCAACGTAGGTATCGAGAATGCCACGGGAACGGCACACTTACTTTTCTGGTGTGACCTGGACGTGTCTGGCCGAGGCAGATGGCACAACGGCTTGTCTGCTGCCCTCTGATGCGCCGGGCCCGGCAGCCGGGATGTTGTCGCGCGCGGCGCGATGGGGGTTTGCGTGGCGAGCTGGGCTCTGGCCGTGATGATGAGCCATGCTCTCCGAGGGCAGGTAGCACTCGTGCATGCCCTTTGCGCAGTTCTTGCAAGGAGCGCGGCCATTTTCGTAGACGCACTTGGTCTTTCCTTTGCGGCAGCGAACACAGGCGCCGCCCGCCCTGAGGGCGGTTGAGCGCACCACTCCGCCCGAAGACATAGGTGGACTGGACGACAGCTCAGCGGGTGGCGAGGACGAACGGGGGAGAGCGGGGACCGCGGTGCAGGACCAGACAGACGCGATCCAACTCTGCCAAAGGGCAAACAAAATCAACGCGCGCGCGGTGCCTGTGGGTGCCTGTGGGTGCCTGTGGGTGCCTGTGGATGCCTGCGGGTGCCTGCGGGTGCCGGCCGGTCACCGACGACGAAATGGATAGGATGAGAATCGCGTCGCGCCGAAGTTGGTGACGATGGGAAGGGCGACTCCGGAGAGTCGACCAGCTTTCGCCGTGGGTTTTATCGGGGAGGGAAGGGGGGGGAAAGGGGAAGAGGGGGGCCGGCGGCAGGAAGGGTAAGTAAGGAAAAGACAAGGAAAAAAAAAAACAAATAAAAAGGCTTTTTGTCTCAGGCGGTCAATGACGCGTGAAGGGGAGAGGGAGAAACAGGAGCACTGGCAGTGATGCGCCGTCGGTCTCAGTCTTTCTATTCCAAGGCGTCCACGGGAGTCATGGCGGGCGAGGAGACGGTGAAGGGGGAGAGTTTGGACGGAATGAGAGATTTAAGAGAGAAAGAACAAGAGGGAAGGGGGCGGGAAAAAAAATTAGGATGACGAGGCGATGCGGGTGAGGTAGAGCGAGGTAGCGAGGCAGACACGGACGGGCGGCGGACCTCTGGGAGAGGGCGGGCGCCTCGACAGGACGGGGAGGGGGAAGGAAAGCTTCCCAATCCAACACAAAGGCACGGGCGGATCGGCTTGCTATGCCGGGCCAGGTGCTCCACTCCAGACCCCCATCAGCCAGCTCTCTGCCCTGGCTGCACTCCGTACGGTGTACCGAGTACATGCCACGCCCAAGCAAACCTTGACTCCATGCCCTTGACTCCACCTGACTGGCACGGAGCATCCGCGATTCCGCGATTCCGCCATCCCACGCAAGGCGGCTCAGCTTGACAAGCAGCGGCGGCCTGGGCACGACTCGCTTCGAGGGCCACACCGCACGCCCACACCGCACGCCCACGCCGCACGCCGGAGCCGGATGGGGCTGGGGCTGGGGCTGGGCTCGATTCGACTCGACTGCTGACTTTGCGTCCAGGCGCTTCCTCCGTCGGCCATGCCCCTCTGCCTGCAGCGTCTTGCCATCGAGTTTAGTCCCTGCGTCGAAGCCAGGTACCTAAGGTAGGTACCTAAAAGTAAGAGGTACCGCGAGTGCCTTTGGGAGGTCAACTGGCGCCCAAGGTAGCCACGGCCAGCGACTTGGTATTTCGCAATCGACAGCAAGCAGGCGGCCAGCGGCCAGCGGCCAGCGGGCAGTGGGCAGCGGCCAGCGGGCACCGAAGCAGGCTGGCCGGGGGGGGCTCCTTCCTCCCCCAACCCCAGCCTTCTGCGCCTCGAGCTGCGTTTGCCATCCAACCCCCTCTAACCGGCCGATGCGGCTGCGGGCTCGTCGGTCGTCGACCATGTTTGTTTGCAACTTTGCACCCCAAGACTCTTCACTCTAGCCAATGCCGTCCGCGTTTCTTTGTCCTGCCCCTTTGACCCTTTGACAGGGGTTGGTTTGGGTCGATGCCGTCCAACTACGGAGTACTCCGTACCCTTTCTCTTCATCATGACTTGTTGATTTTTCTGCACCCGGGTTCGTCTCCTGCCCATCGCGAAAGCGTCAAACTGACAAACAACCGTACCGTCTCCCTGCTGCCGCCCTCCGTGCTGATGACTGGCCCGTGAGAGCCGCCTTTGCAGAGACGGGTGCCTAGCCTGGGGTTTAAGCAGAGACATGGCCGCGGCATTACCCGACCGAGCTCGAGCTTTTGGAATCCGCAATCCTGTTCCAAACCGACCCAAACGGGCCAAACCAACCAGGGGCCAGGGTGCCGCTGCGCTGCCGCTGCCGCTGAGTCGTTTGACACTGACAGCAAGGTTCACCGTTCCGGTCAGTCAATCTTGGCGACTTGGGTTGGGAACTTGGAACGCGTGAGCGGAACGGAGGACGGAGCTGACCTGACGCAACAAACGTCCGGCAGGCCGCAGCTTGGCTGGGTCCTACCGTCTGACTCCCCCACGTCAATCCTCCCTCCCTCCCCCAGCCCTGCTTGGCGGCCGCGAGAAGCTATTTTTACACAGCAGCTTCCTTGGCCCGTACCGACTCCGTGCATCCTCGCGCGGGCTTCCCAAAAAAAAAAAAAAAAAAAGAAGTAGAGAATAAAAACGAAAAAGCTCGGAAAGCTGACAAGCCTCCTTGTGCAACGATAATGGATAATTCTAGACGATCAAACGGCCAATCGTGTCTGCGAGGCCATGGCTGCCATGTTTCCCGCAGGTGTGTGCTGTGTTGTCGTGTCACCCCTGGACGCGATGGCTCCTGCCAATGCGCGTTCCATTCTTGCCGTTTGCGCCTTCCGGAGGGGGAGAGGGGCTGCTGGGTTGGAGCGGGAGAGACCAGACGAGACCAGACGAGGCCGCCCCCAGGAAGGCACGGAGAACCGTACAGTGCAAGTAGTACGGAGTACCGGTGCCGTGAAGGGGAAAAAGAGAATGGGCAGCCGGGGTTGGAGGGGGGAAGGAGGACATGAGAGAGAGGCCCAGTCCCAAAGCCGGCGAATAGGCTGCTGCCCGGGGTGCCCCGGTTTGGATGGCCCGGTGCAACAGGAAGGCACCACCAACATGAGAAAATTTGCCAATTTGCTCGTCGATTCGGCCACGACGTTTGCCTTGTCATTCTTTTTATCCCATCTTTCTCTGCAAGGGCCCCTTTTCCCCTCGATATCAGATGCAACCCGCCTGAGGCGACGGAGGAGCCGATGGAATCAACATGATTATCACGCAGGACAGAGGGAGAAGGAGGTGGGGGGGGGGGGGGGGGGGGGGGGGGGGGGATGCACGCCCGCCTCCATGCCGCCTCCATGCCGCCTCCATGCCGCCTTCAAGCCCGCCTCCATTCCCGCACCGCGCGCGACAAGCAATGAGCAAGCCGACAAAGTCTCTCGCTTTCTCCGACCGCGTCAAATCGAGCAGCCCGACGGCCTTACTCTTGCTCCTCTGTCCTTTTTTTTTTTTTTCGTCTTATCATCCCTTCTTCACCCTTGTCTTTTGATGTGTGTGCGTGTTCGTGTTTCGGGGGGGGGGGTTTTTTTTTTTGCCTTCTTTCCCACTCGGAGCGCAAAGGCGTCCTGACGGGTCCCCTCACCTCCGAGCTTGAGCTTGATGGATGCCGGCGTCCCCAACCCAAGTTTCTTTGCCGAGGAGGGCTGTGAATCATGCCGGATGAAACGAGAGAGAGAAAAAAAACGAAAGCCTGCCGGACATGTCACTTTGGTTCGGGCAGCACGGTGCAGACGGGCCGTCGCATCCCTTTACGCCGCGGCAGGGTTGCAACTCATGCATTCCAGAGTCCAGACATGTCGATTCCATCGATTCATTGCCTGGAGCATAATTGGGTAATCTCCCGGTGAACTGCCCAGTTGTCCGTTCACTCAAAGCGTCGACAGCCGACGAAGCAAGGGGTGGTTGCAACCAGTGACCGTGTCACTAGGCCTCCTGGTTTGCCAAGTGAAAACAGGTAGGTACCAGACATACTTGCATGTTATTTCTCGGCAAGTACGGAGTACCTAGAGTGAAGAGGACCTCCCGAACCTTGCAGCGGCCGCTGGTGGGGCCGAGAAGCCTTGGGGCGCCAACTCAGCCAAGACAAGTCGCCGACAAACTCGTGGAAAACTGGAAAACTGGTTCGGCCCAGGTTGAGGGCTCGACGGGATTTCGCCGCCAAGGTCGCCTCGCATGCGCCTTTGCGTGGCAGCACTTTCTGCCGGCTCAGAACCCAAGAACCCAACTCGACGATCGCCTCGACAAACACGGGCTGGCTTCCGTTCGGTTGAAGCTCATGGGTTATCGTGCGCGTGCCGAATAGCTCGTGCACAGCGGCCAACAACTGGGTTTCTTCGCCGGCCTCTGGACCCATCATCGGGGCCATGCCCAGCCGGAAGTGTACTTCCCCCCCCCCCTCCCCCCCCCTCTTCCACCCCCCTCTTTGGTAGCCGTGCTGTGCTATCCACCGTGGCAAGTTTCGTCCGTGTTTCGTCCGTGGCTTGCAATCTTCCTTGTCCGTCAAGTATTTTTCCGCGTCCGAGGCTGTGATTGGACGTGCCTTGTCCATCAGGATGCTCGGACCCTGTCACCGGGCTTCCGGGCTGCAATATTCGAGCACTGAATCGATCACTCAACTTTCGCCGTCGCGCCGAGCAAGACGGACGAATGGGATTGCCATTTTCTGGGCCACTGTGGCGTGGGCCTTTGCGTTTTCCGGTGCAATCACATCCGCCATTCACGAAACGGGGCGTCTTTGTCCAGTTACTCTTTGTCCAGACTCCAGCCCGCAAGCCCCGTCCATCCCTCCAGGCTGATGATGTGCGGGAAGCCGAGAATCGTTGTCCAGACCGTACCGTACCGTCTGTTCGGCTTCCGGTTGACGAGGACGCACCTCTGAGACGGTGGCGACCCACGTTTGCCCCAAATGGCTGCTCTTGCTTTGATTCGCTTCCGACATGGCGCTCGATCCTCTTCGTTATCCCCTCCTTGATTTCGCAAAACCTTCCTTCTGCAAGCATAGTGCGCATTCCGCCGTCGGGGTGGGTTGGTTCTCCCGTGCTCCCGCGACCGGCAACTTTAGCCCCTAGACAGGGCCAGTCAAATCTGGGCCGAAACGTTGTCACCTCTCGGCGCCTGAGACCGGCGCAAATCTGCAGGGAGGGAAAAAAGAATAAAAAAAAAATAAAAGAGTCACCAAGAAGAAGGGGGGCCGCCGGTGGGGAGGGCGGGGGGTGGAGGTTGGATGCGACTCGTTCCGGGCTTCCGCATGACCAGCATTCGGTCGGCACCGTTGATTTGATTGCTCAGTCACCAGTCCGTCGGCGTATGACCCGCTGATTCGGTGCGACCCCCGTTTGTTCTGACCAGGGTCCAAACAAGCAGTAATAAGTCAACGCACAAGATTTCTCGCCAAAGACGGCTTTGCGTGCACAGATGAATCGGAGAAGTGAGGCTTTCAACTCGAAGCACTACAAAAAGCCCTGTTGATACCAACAACCATCGTCGCAGGGCAAAAAAAAAAAAAAAAAAAAAAAAAAAAAAAAAAAAAAAGGCGACTGCACAACCGTAACCATTTGTTCCTCTTCATCTCCCCCAATTTCAACATGGATATGTTCCGGTGGGGAAAGCGATGCCATACTCGAGTGTCAAGCGAACAGCCTTGCCAGGATTCAAGCTTACGTCCCAACTGACCTCGCCATCCTTCTTCAGCCTGGCCTTGGCGGTGCCCCATTCCTTGTTGTCCCGACCCTCGAGTCCTGGAGACCCAGCCCGAACTTCACCTGCTCCGAATGCCACGCCTTGAGGAATCAAGACTTCTATTCTTAGCTTCTCGTCCTGGGACAGGGGCGTTTGATCGAGCACCACGAGCGACGTGGGCTTCCCGGACGAGGCGCGCGTGTTGTGCAGAGTAATGTTTCTCGTAAAGACGGCCGTGTTCTCCTTGCTGAACAGTCCGGCTGTTGCCCGCTGGATGATGGGCTTGGGATACGTGACCTTGATGGCAGGGTCCACGCCCAGGCTCAGGGTAAAGGCTTCGCCGGCACTGCAGCGCGGCAGCGTGGTTCGGCCCATGAAGCTTCCGTCGAGCGTGAGACCCGCCCGGCCCTTGAACAGGGTCATCCTGCTGGTGTTCTTGAACCTGGCCTTGAGGTACGCCACCGGCTTGTACTTGGCCACGACCGTGTGGCTGTAGGCAATGTTGGCAAAGCGAATGTGCGCAACGCGCTGCTTGGTCGCGACCGACTTTGGCACCAGCGTCTTGAGTCCGGGAAGCTCGTAGGTCGAGGTCAGACCCGTCTCCTCCATGACCGAGTCTGCCGCTTCCGACTCTGGCTCGGAGCGGTCGTCGGCATCCTCGTCAATCATGCCCATCTCCTTCTCCTTCTCGCTGGTCATGGTCATCATCTTCTTGGCCCGGGAAACCGACCTCGGCATTTCGCGTCGATCGACCGAAGCTTCCGTGCCAGCGGCGCCGAATCCCCCGGGGGCGACGGCGGAGGCAGCGGCACTCCCGAAAAGCGCGGAAGAAGATCTTCGCTGCGCGTTGGCGGCCATGAGCGATGATGACGACAATGATGATGATGCAGGAACAGGAGGCGGGGGGAGCGGCGGCGCTATGCTACTCTCAAAAGCCTGTGCCTTTGCCTTCTTCTCCATTCTCCGGTGGCTCTGAAAGGCGGCCAAGGAGCCGACTTGGTCCGGAACACCAAACATGTCGCTCCGGGGCTTTTGCTGCCAGGTCTGCTTGTGCTTTGCCAGGTAGGCGTTTGTGCTGGACATTTCGTCATGGCTGCGGGCAATCTGTTCGTGACTCTGACCGTAGCCAAAGGGAGGCGCACCATGGGCGAGGCCGAGGTACCACGGATTCAGGGTAGGGATGGCGTCGTCAAGTCCGGAAAAGGTGGCCTGCGAGGTGGAAAGGACGATTTTGCAGTTTGACCAGGCCTCGGAGGTGGAGTTGTGGAGCTCGGCGTCGAAGCTGAGCGTGCCTGCACCGTCGACGGTGGACAGCTGCAGATCGTAGCTGGGTGCCCAGTAAGCAGACGAGGTTACGTACGACAAGACGAGACTACACCAGACGGGGGCGGCGGCGGCGGCGGCGGCGGCGGCGTCAGCATCAGCATCACTCCCCGCTGGCTTGGAAAGACGCGTGTCGCCGGAGACGGATGTGGTCGGGGAGCCGGCCGGGGTCATCACGTCGTCGGTCTCGAGCGTAATCTTGACTGCGTAGCAGAACTTGGGCCAGAACTTTTGCCTCTCGGCGCGGATGCGCTGCTTCTCCTTGCGCCTCTCCTCGCGCCGGCGAGCCTTTGTGAACAGGTCCTTCTCCTTGACCCTGCGGGCCTTGTCCTTTTCCCTTTGGGCTTTTGCCCGGGCCTTGTCGTCGATCTTTTGCAGGCGGTAGACGTCGTCAAGCTGGTCCTCGATCCGGTCGCTGATTTGTCGCAGGTCCTTCAAGCCAGACATGTAGTCGGCGTAGGCCACGGAGCGCTGCTCCTTGTACGTCTGCAGGCAGTCTTGGATGACGACGCCTCGCTTCCTGTCCAGCGTCTTGCCGTGGGCGTCAAGCAGCCGCAGACGGCTCTCGGCACTCGCAACCGCCTCGTCGGCCAGCCGCCGCGCATCCTGGAGCGCCATCAGCTTCTCCTTTGCATCCCTCAGCTCCGCGTGCTCTCTCCACCGCCGCGGCTCGTCATCCTCCTCGTCATCGTCGTCGTCGTCGTCGTCGTCGTCTGAGCCGTCCGTGTCCGAGTCCGGATACACCTGCTCGAAAATGTCCCGGTTGGGCCGGGCCTCGACGCAGACGTCGCTGATGGTCAAGGCGACGGCGCCCTCGATCTTGACCGAGTCCTCGTCCACGGTGGGGCTGAGGCCGCAGATGGTGACGTGGTTCGTGCCGGGCTTGAGGGCGACGTTGGCGATGTCGCGCCGGACCTGGGCCCTGGTGGGGAAGAGGGTGACGGAGCGGGTGGGCAGGTCTCTCAGGTGGTAGTCGATGGTGTTTACGGAGTCCATGGCGATAGGGGGAGGGGATGCGAGCTGGTGGGAGGCCGAGGGGAGGAGGAGCAGTATGGAGGAGAGGAGAGGCCTGGGGGTGGCATGGGGTCAAGCGGGCGTGGTGAAGTCTGGCGCGAAGGGGGGGGGGTGGGCGTTGGACGGCAGGGGTGCTGGGCTCGACGGGTGCTGCGTGGCGTGCGGCTTTATCCAAGATGCTGGAGTTGGGTAGAATCTATGCACCCACTAGGCAGCAACGAGGGCGAGGGGATGCGGGACGATTGGGCGCGTCGCTGTGGTTGTGGTAGTGGTTGCGGTTGTGGTTGTGGCTTGTCTTTAGCCGCAAGTCACGGCCTGAATATTCTTGGACTGGCGTGAGGCCGTGATGCCGCAAGTGACGCGCGGCGTTCCACAAGCTCCAGGCAGCAAAGCTTAGCAGCTGGCCACAGCCAGTTGCCAGCGGGCTGCCGGGGCTGGTATGGCAGCCGCGGTCAACTGGCCTGTGGCGCTGCCGAAAGCGGACTGGAAGCCTGGAAGCCTTGAAGCCTTGAAGCCTTGGGCACCAGCCCCACGGCTTGACGGCTTGACGTCAGAGGATGCTTGGGCAGGACGCATCATTTGCATTGCCTGGGGCGCGGCCAAGTTTGCACCGTGCGACTCGACAGCTTCCAGCTTCCAGCGACCAGCATTTTGCATTTTGCCCCGTTCCAATTGATTCTGCCGAGGCGGTGCCGCCGCCCCCGCCCCCCCCCCCGAAGCTCCGACTTTCGCCACAGGTAGGTCGCGCCGCCACCCTGGCGCCCAGCAGCCTCCAGGATCCCGGCCCCCGCCCCCGGTCTGAAGTTTGAACCCCGGTTTCCCATGCGCGAACGTTATGTTTTTCTTTTGGCCCCCGACGTGCCGTGCGCAACCAGAGAGCCGGAAGCAGGGAAGAAACAAACGCAGCAAGGGGCGCGCCCCCCCCCCTAAAGAAAAAAAAAAAAAAAAGGAAAACTGTGCTGGAGGAGCCAACCCCGCAGCGCGGCCTTTGATGCCCGCCGTCCGCCGTCCGCCGTCTCTCCCACCGAGTACCGCGTTCCGCGGAGCCCAGAGGCTGCCCAGAGGCTGGTTTCGGGTGCTGCGGCAAAGGCCGAGGGAGTCCGAGGTGGGGAAGAGCAAAGAAGACGACCAAGTTACGAGTCACGTTGTCTCATTTGCTGCGTGGGAGGTTTGAAAGCGTGGCATTGCGTATCGTCTGGGCACGTTGACCTTGAATATAGGCACCGTCGTCGCCATCACGTTGGAGACGCACCGTCGTCGTCGTCGGTTGTTTTCGTTTTCCCGGGCAAAGGAGAGTGGGTTTTGCTCAAATGTTGTTGTTGCAGCGCGGTGCCACGCGGTGCGGTGCCGGGTGAGGAGACCGACCCCCGACCCCCGACCTGCCGCAAGAACCAGGCCGGGCGGGCGCACAAGGTCAGCACAGTGCGGGATTACATAATCATCGCTCACGGAAATGCAAAATTCTGCTGCTACATTCCGAAATTCTAATTTGAGACCAGCTACATACCAACTACCAACTACCAACTACCACTCGCGTATATACCGTTATGCAGTATTGGCGAGCTACTTCCAGCAGGCGGCGTGCGGCCTTGCTCCCCGGAACGCCATCAAGAAAAAAAAAAAAAAAAAAAAAAAAAAAAAAAACCTTCTCTCTGCCTCGGGCCTTTGTTCAGGAATAGCCGCAGCCCATGCAGACTCCGTCTTTAGCCGCAAAGCACAGCTTGTCAAACGCGTTGCCCAGCGTCTCCAGGCTCTCCCAAGCACCCGCGTACGGCGGGCTGTTGTAGAAAAGCCTGCCCATCTCCCACTCATACTCTGCTGGTTTGACGTAGACCATCACATGGGCGCATTGATGGCAGAATTGGTCCCCATTCCTGAGGATTGAGTTGATGGAGCCCACGTCGCAGGCAGCCGAGGGCGCAACCTCCATGCTGGGTACGGAGTCGCTCCCGGTGCAGCCGGCCACCCCGCTTTGGATGGCCTGCAGAATCCCTCGGCATTGAGGGTGGTGGTCCCACGCGAGGCCGACGTGGACCAAGGCGGCTGCCTGCGCAAGGGCGGCTTTGATGCGCATTGCCGAGCCTGCTTGGATGACCGCGGGTTGTTGCCGAGAGGCAGGAAGGAGGGGGTGGTGGGAAAAAGAGACGAACGGGCGTTTGATCGCGGACGATGGATCAGACGGAAGCGGTCGGTCGGTCGGTCGGTCAGACGGACGGGTGTTAAAAGTCGGCGGGCTGACGATTGCTTGACTCTGGCCGTCCGAGACGAGGGACACGCAGCCCCCCCCCCCCCCGACATATTTATAGACGACTTGTAGACGACTCGGGACAATTCTCTGCCGCCGTCCGTGAAAAATATTCCCCTCCCCGCCCCCGGGTCTACATATAGCAAGCACTTGGCCGTTATGCGTTGCCTGAGCTGGGTTGATTGCCCTGCCCGCCGCCCAGCAGCAGGCGCCGTTCCTTGTGGAGAGGTTGAAGCTCGCGTCTTATTGCCGCCCTGCACTCTCGGGTACCCTTCCGCCGCTCGCCGCGTACGGGCGTAGGGAGTACGTGCTGGCTGGCCAATCGGGTTGCCTTGTTCTGTTACCGAGTACGTTGTGTTACGTTATGTTCCAGGTGTCATCCTCAAGGACCCGCAGGCCCGCATTTGAGATGTATGCACCGAGTACCCTTTGCTGTCCATGGGTCCTGGGTAGACCGTACCTCCGCTTCATTGACGGGGGGTCTGGTGGCAAGTGTACCTAAAACAGGAACCGCAAGGCCTGGATATGGTAACAGTCACTGGCAATAACATAAGGATGCAGAATACCCGGCAAAGCCAATTAACTGTATTGCATATACATACAAGCTGGTAGATTCGGTGCCCGTCTTGCGACACAATCAAGAAGCGGGTGCCTCCGGGTACCCCGTATTGCCCGCCGGGTTCTCCGTACCTACCTACCTACGGTACTTTTTACGACCCGCAAGAGCCGCCAAAATGGCCGGTGGTGGGGGCCAGAGAGCGGCCGGTATTTTCCCGGGTGCCCAGACCCATTTCCAGCAGGCTTAAGCCTTATCCGGGTGCGCGTGCTGGTAGTAAGCGATGGGCACCGCACCGTATGCACCGCACAGTATGCACAGTGGAACACGACAAGTTCACCCCCGCCTCGCATGTCCAAGCATGTCCAAGCATGTCCAAGCCATCGTCACCACCCTCACCATCGTCACCATCTCGCGAAACACCCGACTCGTCGTCTCGGACAAGCAAACGGCATCTTCAATGGCCTCGCCTCCGCCCAGCCCAGATGCCGACCGCCGCTTCCGCGAGCTGTACGCCCGCCCGCCCGACTTCAAAGCGCTCTCGCGCCTCGACCCCGACTTTGCAGCAGTGTACGCGCTCCGTCTCTGCCGCGCAGCCACGACCGATACGACCCAGCTAACGGCACCTCGTGCTGGGCCTGCAGCGCAAAGGGACGCGAACTCGACTTTTCGGATCCAAAGGCCGTCATGCAGCTGACCAAGACGCTCCTCCGGCTCGACTTTGGCCTCGAGATGCATCTCCCAGACACGAGACTGTGCCCGCCGGTCTGCAACGGCCCCCACTTCCCCGTAGCGTAGCTCGTTTGCTCTTGTTTCTGTTTCGACGGCAAAAGGGTGACCCCAGGGCAAGGGGGGGCAGCTCGCTGACAGTTGCTGCCTGCCTCGCAGGTCCCCAACAGACACAACTACATCCTGTGGCTAAAGGACCTCCTCGACACCTCGTCGTACAGCAAGCCCGGGCGGGAACTCACCGGCTTGGACATTGGCACCGGCGCCAGCTGCATCTACCCGCTGCTGGGGTGCGTCCAGCGGCCATGGTCGTTCATCGCCACAGGTTAGCCAGACAGACAGAGACATAGATAGACAGACAGCCAGCCAGCCCACCCCCCCACCCCCCCCTATCATTTCTTTTTTCCCCTTTTTTAGTCCCCCGCAAACGGCAGACACGAGTCTAAGCCCCGGCGCAGACATTGACGACGAGAGCCTACGCTTCGCCAGAAACAACGTCGAGCGCAACGGCCTGTCGGGCCGGATCCGCCTCGTGGCGCGGTCCCCCGGCGACCCGCTGATCCCGCTCGACGAGCTCGGCATCGCCTCGATCGACTTCGCCATGACGAACCCGCCGTTCTACGAGTCGGAAGAGCAGCTCCTGCGGAGCGCGCAGAGGAAGCGGCGGCCGCCCTGGACGGCGTGCACGGGCGCCAAGACGGAGATGGTCACCCCGGGCGGCGAGGCGGCCTTTGTCGACGCCATGTTTGCCGAGTCGCTGCGCCTGCGGGGCCGCGTGCAGTGGTACACGGCCATGTTGGGCTTCCTGTCCAGCCTGGCCGGCTTCGTCGACAAGCTGCGCGGCGCGGGCGTGGGCAACTACGCCGTGACCGAGTTTGTGCAGGGCGCCAAGACGCGCCGCTGGGGGGTGGCCTGGTCCTTTGCCGCCATGCGGCCCGCGGGGCACGCCGCGCGCGGCACCCGGGCGGCGCTGCTGTCCAGGAACCTGCTGCCGGCGGCGAGCGAGGCGGAGATGGAGGTCCCGCGGGCGGGGGCGGGGGCGGAAACGGAAGCGGCCGAGGACCGCGCGCGCGTCGTCGCCGCCCTCTCGGCCAGGCTGGCGGCCGCCATGGCGGCGCTGGATCTGCTGTCGTGGGAGTGGGACGACGCGGCGCTCGAGGGCGTCGGCCGCGCGCCCGACAAGGTGTGGGCGCGGGCGTGGCGGCGGCGCACGAAGCGCGGGCGGGACGGCGCCCCGGCGCAGGGGGGCCCGGCCGGCGCGTTTGGCTTCGCCGTGTGGATCCGGGCGTCGGCCGCGCGCGCGAGCCTGGGGTGCCGGTGGCTGGAGGGCTTCGATCCCGCCGTGTTTGAGAGCTTCCAGGGCTTTCTGAGGCGCGTGGTCGAGGGGGCCTGATCCCTGCAAGGTTTGATAAACAACAACAACATCCAGGCCCTCCTGTCGGCTTAGTCCGCATGTACCAGTCGTGCGTGCGTGAGCGTGCGTGAGCAGGCTGCGTTGCATGTTCCTAGTCATGGCCGGCCATCCACGATTGTCTGATTCGTCATACCTTTGTCATGCCTTGCTTTGTCTTGATCACCCCCGCCTGTGGTTTGTCTCGACCCCTGCCTCCGTCTTGACGTCTTCCCATCTTCACACCCTTCCTTGCCCCCTTTTACTCTCATCATCCCGCTGGCATCTTTCGTCCCCCCCCCCCAAGGATGGCCTGCAGCCGTGCACCCAGCCACGACCCCGACTCCCGATACGCCCTCGTCGCCGCCTGGCCCAACCCCAGCTAAGCCCGTGCTGCGGCCACGGCGCGCCGTCCTGTGCGCCGTCCTGTGAGCAAAAGCCCAAGCACGAACCCACCCCCGTTGTTGTCGCCGACTACTCCTTGCGACGAATCACCGTCCCCCCCACGCGCACGTCGTTTGGGCGGCCCGCGTCCCCCGGCGAGGTTGCATCGGCCGACAAGCTGGGCTGGAACACCGGCGGGGGCTGGGTGTCGGTTTTATTTCTCTCGAGAGGCAGGCGCGGAAGCGGCTGCGCATGGCAAAAGGGCGAACGGTGATGGCGAATGCTGGCGGGAAACGGCCCGGCTGGCCGCGACGCAGCGCCTGGGGGCTGTCTTGTCTTCTTTGGTGCCCCGTGGCAGACGGACGACGTCATCAGAGACAAAAAGAAAAGAAAAGAATGGCCATGGGCAAGACATCGTGACAGACCCGGCAAGCCGTCGAGGGGTGGGGCCCAGAGCCTCGTTCCGTCCCCACCAGCCAGCCTGTTGGCCCCCCATCCCATCCATCGTCAGCGTCATCGTCACCAGGCGCCTTGTCCCCCAACAGCTGCCGCCTTCGCCTCTGCCTTTTATCGTGCGCTGCCTCGCCTGTTCTCGTCCAACGTCTTCCCTCCGCGCCCTCCATGCCGCCGGTCGCCTCGTCGCCCTCGATACCTGTGTCGCCGCCGCCGCCGCCGCCGCCCAGCTCGGTGCATCGCGCTCGCTCATCATGTCTGCCCACGCTGCGGCTGGTCTCCGGGAGGCCAAGCCGGCCCGGTCGCTACGCAAGAAGCTGTTTTACGAGTTTGCCGTCTTCATCCTCGGCAGCGGGAACCCGCTGCTTCTCATGCTCCTCTGGCCGGGGTGGCTGGTGGTCGCGGCGCTTTCTTTCGCGCTCTGGACATGGTGCCTCTGAGACGGTCGAACCAGGGGGGGGGGGGGGGGGCATGCAAACTCTGGGTGTCTTTTGCAATTGGGAGAAATGCGAGATGCTTCGCATTCAGGACCGGGGTCGGTTATTCGAAAAAAAAAAAAAATCACGGGAAAACACACAGAGCTAACTGCCACAACCGACCTGCCTGTCCTGTACACTTGCGACCCTGTCCCGCCCAATCCACCACAGCCCTCGTTGGATCACGCCTCCCCCCCGCGTCACTTGGAGAAAAAATACGTGTTGCCCCCCGTGTCCTTGCGGATTTGGCCGGCATAGTCTTTTTCCGGATCGAAATGTTGCCAGGTGCTCGCGGGGTAGATGTGCTTGTTCCGCTCGTACCACCGACGGTCGACTATCTTGGTCCGGGCGGGCTCGTCTGCTGCCCCTTCGAGCGTCTTGATGTCGGCGACGCTCTGGGCCGCGGCGGCTCGTGATGCCGCCGTGCTGAGGTGGTTGATGCCGGACGGGCCAGCCTCGTTTCCCGAGCCCTCCTTGTCCAGCGGCGCTTCGCTGCCATGGTCGAAGAGGCGGAGACCCGTGGGCCCGACGCACTTGTTGATGATGAAGAAATAAAAGTCGTAATGCTTTGCAATCGCCGGGGGTTAGCATATAATCATGGGGGAGAAGGGGTGCTGCTGGATATTTGGAGCATTCAATGGGATCGCGTATAGACGACGACGACGAATAAAATAAAACATGAAAATATGAAGCATATTGGGGCAAAAAAAAAAAAAAAAACTCACATGCGGAATGATGACCGTGTCTCTCACCAGCATCAAGTCGTCCACGCCAACCCGTGCCCAAGCCCGTCGCTGGTTGCCATGCTCGCCGGGTCTTCGCTCGGCCGCCACCTTGCGGCTCCTGTCCAAAAACACCCAGATAAAATCGCCCTTGCTGACCCGCACCGTCCCGCCCGGTATGTTGGCTCCGTCGTAGTATATAAAGGGGATCGCGAATTCCGTCGCCTTGACCGCCTCCTGGATGGCCACAAACTCCCGCCGCAGGGCCTCCCGCTCCGCCGCCTCCTTCAGCAGGGCCGCCTTGGTCACGGCCCTGGGCACCACGCCGACCGATGCGTTGGCCTTGAGCCTGCGCTTCGCCGCCTCCGCGTCGCCCCCCGGCCCGGTGGTCTTGGCCTCCTCGGACGCGAGCGCGCCGTCGCCTTCTTCTCCCTCGTCGGCAAACGACAAGAGCTTCTTCCCCTGCTGCTGCCGCTGCTGGTTCTTATCCTTCTCCTTCTTCTTCTTCTTCTTCTTCTTCTTCAGTGGCCCTGCGCCGGGTCCGCTGGCGCTGTCGCTGGCGGCCTGGTCAGGACTGCCCGTCAGGGAACGGTCCGGTGCCGAAGTGGACGTGCCCGAGATGGCCGCCTCGCGAGCTTCGCGCTCCTGCTGCTCGAGGACCTCTGCTCTTCGCTTGCGGAAGTCGGATAGCGCTACGAGACCAACTGTGTTTGTCGAGAGACGTTCGTGGGTCGCCTTATTCTGCGGCGTGAAGCGTGGAATGATGGGGTCCGGCATTTTGATCGCTGGCTGGTTGCCGGGGTTTGAACACGACGAGCTTGCGCAGGTAGAAGATCCGGTTGGAGTTCACTGTGTGCACACTGTGTCGGTCGCCACAAGACTGCAACGAACCACAGTGCTGGAACTGTCACGTTTCAAGATTTTTATTAAAATGCACAAAATACGATGCCAAAGGCAAAAAAAAAAGAAAAAAAAAGGCAAAGAAGGGGAAAAGAAAAGTAGCAGCTCGACGCATCGTCAACCTTGTACCACACAAAGACACATTTCCGACGGGCAGTTACCCACAGTCAAATTGCCATGGCCTACGACTTCATCTATGGCAGCTTCTGTCCTTGTCTGGTCGCCTGTCCAACCAAGGAATTGGTGGTATCGTCGGCATATCGCTTGTAGGCCACGACATACCGTTCATCATCACTCCACGTCTCCTTGACGCTCTGCCTGTTCAGGATCGCGTCATACCACCTGTTCCATCGCTGCCAGGTACCGTCGCCGTTTCCACTCGGGATTCCCAGACCACCAGACTTGAAGTGATCCAGCAGCCACAGCCTCTTTGCCCACGGAGCTAAGCTAACGTCAACCAAGCTCAGGTGGTCACCCAAGAACCAAGGTCCCGCGGGGTCCATCTCGTCCGCAAAAGTCCTGATATGCTGGTGAAGCTCCTGTCGGGCCTCGTCAATGCTGTAGGGCTTCTCCGGCCTGTGCTGAAGAAACTTGTAAAAGGCCGGGACGATCCTTGTGTTGACGTGATCGATACACAGACGAGCGCGTGCGCGCCGGTAAGCGTCGGAAGGCAGCAGAGGACGGCCGTGACGGCCTTGGTCTGAGTAGGCATCGTCCAAGTACTCGCAAATGACGGAGCTCTCGTACAGCGGTTTCCGGGCCTTGCCGGCTCCGTCGACGGGCACAGCCAAGGTGGGAACCAGGCCGCGAGGATTCAACGCCAGGAAACCGGCGTCTTTCTGGTACGGGTTAATCTCCACGTACTGGTGGGGGATTTTCTTCTCGTGCAGCGTGATCCAGGCTCTCTGGACAAACGGACAGAACCATCCGCCGTATAGTTTCAGATCGTGTTCCGAGGCGTGCCGCGCGGCGAAAGCGGCGGCGGCGCCCGAAGGCTCCGGGGGGAGGGACGTGTCCACGTTGGCCATGTTCCGGCGAGCAGTGCTGCGGCTGGCGGGGGTTGATTCAGTCTCGAGACAGATCTGGATTGAAAATACAGAAAAGAAGGTCAATGCGGTGGAGGACGACGATGATGGAAGCGTCAACTGTGAGGAATGACGTGATGGATGCGACATGTCGACCCCGCCTGCTCGACAGTGACGGTGCCATGCCCGGCGGCTCCTTCCCGAGTTGCTCCTCGCATGCCCTTGCCGTTCAATGCTGCCACTGCCGCTGCCGACTGCCCACTGCTACTGCCGACTGCCAACTGCCACTGTCAACTGTCAACTGTCAACTGCCACTGTCAACTGTCAACTGCCAACTGCCCGGCTTTGTGGTGCTGTCCGAGTTTCTTCATTCGCAACCTCCAGAGTCCAGACCCCCGAATCCAGAGTCCGGCGGATGGCAGATTTCTCCAATCACCTTGCTGCCGACTTGACAGACAACGTCAACCGACGACAACTGCATCTACGAGCAGGTATAAGCAGCGCAACGACCCTTCGACATAAACCCCTCCCACTTGAAAGGGCACCGCTCAAGCTCCCCTTCCGCCCGGGGAAAGCTGCTGCCCTCGGCTTCCGTCGTGAATGACGCCGGCAAACCTGCCGTCCTCCCTTCCGCCGTGGCCAATGGGAAAAGCCGCTGCGGCGATGCCGTTTGCATCTGGGTGCTGGTGATTTTCTCGGTGGGCCTGGCTCCCGCCAGCAGTGCTCGATGCCACGCATCGGAGGACAAATATCGACAGATTCACGGCTTTCTCTTGGACACGGTGCAAACCTCGACGAATCTGGGCTTCTGAATCAAAGCCGGTGGCCTACCAATAGGTACCCAGCGTACTTTGTTGCAATGGAGCCGACAGGTCGATTCCAGGCATGCTGATTCCTGACCTCCTGGAGGAGGAACCCGCGCATGCTGTGGACAAGTCCCGAGGAGTATGCAATTGCATTGCATTCGCGCCACGGCCGACCGGCTTTGTCGGGTCGCAGGGAACGCATAAATTGGATTGATGACATGGATCTGGAGGATAATCGATAAGCGGTGGAGAAGGCGAAGCTTCTGCTTCTGCCATGGGCCTTTTGACGGGATGGCCTCCCTTCACAGCAAAGCAGCGCTCTGCATCTTCATTCACTGTTGCAGCCCCATGCCAACTATAAAACAAATAAACTCACATACATACACAGACTCATAGACAGAAATGTAGGAGGATAGCTGCTCATGTCTCAACCTCGTCTTCAGCCACTTAAGCATTTTCGCAAAAATTATGTACATCATGAACGAATCTGAGACAACGCATGAGCTTACGGAATTTCTGCAGCTTCTAAGCCTGGACGACCAGGCTATAGACGAGAGCGAAGTTAACAACACCCCCGTATTCACAGAAGCCGTGCGGCAAAGTGCGCTCGCGGGTGAGGCAAAGGACGGGTCTGGTCTGACTCAATACGGGCTGCTCGGGGCCGACGTGCCCAAGCTTCGGGGATACAAAGTTGTCGACGGCGCTCCGTCTCAGCAAGCCCCTTTCATCTACTACAATATCAAGGCGCCCTCGAGCGTTTTCATTTGCGGGAGCCAGGGGTCGGGGAAAAGCCACACGCTGAGCTGCCTCCTCGAAAACTTTCTGATTCCGTCGCAGGCCAACAGGCTTCCGGAACCCTTGACCGGAATTGTTTTCCATTTTGACCCCTTCCTGTCCGAGGACAGAGGGAATCCCTGCGAAGCCGCATACTTGTCATCTCACCCTCAGGTAAAGGTGAGGGTCTTGTGTCCTCCCACCAACGTAGGACCGATCAAGGTGTGTTCCCTGTACAGTGTATGGACACACTTTGATGCTAATGTCTGTCGCTCTTTTTCTGCTCGCAATAGAGGGCGTATAAAGGGCTTCCAAATGTTGACGTTCAGGAGCTCCGCTTGGGTCAAGGATCTCTCACGACAAGGAGAATGCTTGATCTCATGGCCGTCAGTCCCGGCCCTGACGGAAGTCTGCCTCTATATTGCCAAATCGTGATCCGCATTCTCAGAGATCTCCGGATTAAACAGCAGTTATCTGGCGGAGGCTTCAACTACGGCGAATTCAAGCAAGAGCTTTCGCGGCAGAACCTTACTCCCGGGCAAAAAGGCCCCCTCGAGCAAAGACTCGACACGCTGGAAAGCTTCATGGCCAAAGAGGATGTGGAAGGGCGTTTGAGGACGGTCTGCGCAAACAAGACAGCGACTACTTGGATGCCAAAGGTAAGCTCTCAACCCCCATGGCAGGAACCGGAATGAGGCTGCACCCGTATGGACGAAAAAAAAAAAAGATGACTGAAATGAATATGCGCAACGCTTTTGCAGGCTGGTCATCTCACCATTGTTGACCTTTCCTGCCCCACTGTGACGGCAGAGTCGGCCTGCGCCATGTTCAACATATGTCTCAGTCTTTTTCTCGAGCAAGACACGCTTGTTGGACGAGTCGTCGCTCTAGATGAGGCCCACAAGTACATGACGGACGGCGGAGAGAGCCAGGCGCTGACAGAGGCGCTTCTGTCGTCTATCCGACTGCAGCGGCACCTGGGCACCCGCTTGCTAATCGCAACCCAGGAGCCTACCATCTCGCCAAAGCTCTTGGATCTGTGCTCCGTCACCATTGTGCACAGATTTTCATCTCCGGCCTGGCTGGAGACTTTGAAGAGGCACCTGGCCGCAGCCACTGCCGGGGTCATTCTCGGAACAGGCGGATATCGAGAGCCAGTCGGTGCCTTGATGGATCGAATTGTCGCCCTGCGCCAGGGTGAGGCCCTTCTGTTCTCTCCGAGCGCCATTGTGGACATTGGCAACGGCATTATGAAGCACGGGACGACGCAGAACGGCCAAAACGGCTGCACAAACGGGGCGGGCAGCGCGAATGGCGAGCATGATGTCGGCACAGATCAGAGGGTGGTTCACCTCGGACAAGGCATCATACATATTCGCGTCCGCAAGAGAATCACGCAGGATGGAGGCAAAAGCGTCATGGCCGGATGAGCTGACGCAGAAATCTTGATGCATTGCCAAGGCAGCAGCCGATGGTGGGGGGGGCTCGGAACGAAGCATGAGGTTCTTGTCTAGAGGCAAAATTATAGAGCAGCCATGTCTGTACAAAATCATACGAAACGTTCACGTAGGAGACAGACTGATCAAGTGTCATCGTCGAAGCCGGTAGCTTTGCGGCCGGCGAGGGTCTGGGTAGAGCCGTCGGCTACTATCAAGCTGGTAGGACTTTACGTGAGGTTAAAGAGCCTTGGTGGCATGCCCGATGAAGCCGGCTATCATGAATATGAAGATGCTTTAGAGCAGCCTCAGACCTCGGCATGGTCAGTACAAGCAGCCCATCTAGATGACTGCTCACTAAACGCCGTGGATCAAAACCGCCTTTAACCACGTCGACATCCACAATAGCTGGCTGCGCCAGGCCTACCAGCAGTGTGTTGGACCACCTCTACCAGGCTCGCTCCAATGTAGCCGACGGCCTCGCCAAAGCCCTGACAGGCGGGGATTTTACTTTCTAGCATCATTGTTGTTGCCGTTGCATTACACAAATACAACCGAGGAGTGTGTATGGGCCTAAGGTCCGCTGGCTGGGCGGGCTTGTAGATTCCTGTATCCCAGGTATCTATCCATGGATGCCCTCGCAGGGGCCCGTTTAAATACCGACTAGATTAGGGTTGATGCCCCCCCCCCCCCCCCCCTGCAGCTCTTTGCGGTCTGGTTGCTGGTTTGTAGGTGGGCCCTGCGGTGTAAATTGGAGGGCGTTCCGCGTTCCTTGGCCTAGGAAGAAGCTGCTGAGGCGGGCGGCGGCGCTAGGGGCGTTTCCGCTGGCCAACGCGGCTGATCTCGTGGGAAAGGGTCAGCACTCGGCAGGCGGCTCGGAGGTCGAGCAGCCGACTCAGCGGGTCGGGGCTCGGTGTGCTGCGCGCTATGCTTAGCAGGTAAACCACCGTGGATAGCGGCGGTAGGTCGGGGTAGTGGAATCCCCGTTGGTCCGGTTCGCGTTGGGTGGTCAGGTCATATACAACTCATGCAAGCTTTTCCATGCCCCAAGGCGTGTCCAACTACGCCGTCCGGTGGCAGCTGCGCTTGAGATACTGCGCCGTGCAGCGGTCTCAGGAGCGCCGGTATAGGAGGAGCCCTCAAAGGAATTGGCATCCCCCCCATCCGCCGTACTTTGCCGGGCTCTGGTACGCGAATGTTGAAGATGTTGGTGGAGCCGCTTCCCCTTGAGCAACGGCGAGGCGAGCCTCTTTGGCATTTTGCCCTCTGCAACGGATTCGGTGCGTGTCGTGTCGCATACGTTCCGGACGAGCTCGGGGAGTAACAGTCGCTGGTCTGGTGCCAGGACGCATTCCGCAGATGCGGCCCCGGAACGGGGAGTCTGCAGCCCGCGATCATTCGGGGAAAGAAGCAAGCGAGGGCGGCTCGCGGAGCGGGACGTGGGATCAAAGGACGATGCGGCGGCGACGGGGACACTACTGACGGAGGGGAGGCACATTTTCAGGTTGTGAGGCGCGGCAAGCGAAGCCATGGCGGCGCGTTCGAGGTCGGGTCTGCTGGCATGTGTCGGCGATTTCTCGCTTGGCGTCTTCAAACCAGAAGCTGCGGGATCCGACCAGACGACGCGCCGAAGGGTGGTATCTGGCCTTGCCCTGTGGGAGCAAGAACATGCTGCGCGTGCTCACCATGTGTCGAGGCTCCAGCTCTCCATGGTCAGTTGCACCAACGTCTAGTGAGACACGCGGGCTCCTCGGCAATCCGGCCAGCGCGAGGGCTCAGTCCGGACATGCAACGTTGTCCGCTGGAATCGGAGGCAAGACGGCTCGCGGGCGCAAGGCTCGGGAAACAGTCGCCTGAGGTGGTGGACAGGAGGCGATGCCGCATCGCGGGCGGAACATGGAAAGACGAGACACTTGCGTCCCATGTCCGGGCGTGGCCACGGTCTTGGCGAGAGCCATTGCCAAAGGGCCCAGGAGGTTGGTTCCAGCGCGCCCGCGTGATGCTTGTCGCTGGATGAGGCACCGTGGCGTCTTGGTGCGGGCCTCGCTTCCCTACGTAGGCGGGCGTCGAAATAGGAACGAACCGCGGCGAAAGATGGCTGCGCTCAAGAGCCCGCGACTCTGGGCGTCAACCGCCTCCCCGCGGTAGAATTGGAAGGGGGGTGGGGGGGAAGCGGTGTGCCTGATGATACTGTAAGGAGCTGAAAAAGGCTGGGCTGATGGTGGTTGCGCCGCGGACTGGCATATTGGTGGCCGCGGGGATTCGGGAAGGTCGCTGGTCAGAGAGGGACAGTATCAGCCGATTTGCTGCTCGGCGTCTTGTGTTGTGACACGGAAAGCAATGACACTCACCGCTCCTAGTCGTGGCATGTAGACGTAGCATCCCAGGGCGACATGGGCATGTCATTGGGGAGGAGGGGACCCCTTGCGCGTGCCACGGGCCAGAACCTTCCGAACTGGTTCCGCACCCGTACAGTGCATGAAGGCTTCTTGCTGTTGTTGTTGGTCATTGCCCCCCCCCAGCCATCAATGTAAATGAAGAAAGAGGGCGAGAGGCCCTGGGTCCTGGGGTTTCTAGGGGTTTCTTCCCCGCATCGATTCAAGGTGAGAAGGTTAAAGGGTAATGTTCCGACCTCCAAACTGCCCGCGGAGTCTGGCGCACTCCGTAAAGCGTCTCGTTTTCCTGTTCCCACCTACGGACTCTGGAGTACAACATAGGTCCGCGATGCATGGCTTGGTTGCAAGCACGACAACCAGTTTAGGACAAGGCGTGGTCGGATCTGCCGTTGCATTGCGTCAGAGGCCGCAGCTCGCGCCTCTGCCAAGACACTTGCATCCCCCGCCCCGCCATGGTCATGATTCGAATGCGAGCTTGCAGGTGGACGACGACCAGTTTTGGCGACTGGTGGGACTTTTTTTCGGATCCGCCCGGTGGCAGCATGATGCCATGGACGTTCTCGACAGCCGTCGATCTAGGCAGAGTCATGACTCGGCAAGCGTTGACCCGGATTACTAGTCGCCTGCCTCTCTCTCTCTCCTTCTCTCAGGTGAGGCCAACCTCGACTCGGACATAGTCGGTAAGCGAACGGTGGTATGTATCGCCTGCATGTTTGACCACGCTACGGAGTACGGACTCCGGAGTACTTGCGCGGCATACGCCGGGATTGCGCTGCAGTCTCTGCAGGCCTGCTCGACCAACTACCACCTAGCAACAGGTCGGAGGCACCTCGCTGCTTGATGGCACATGGCACACTTGACTTGACTTGACGCGTTGGGCAGCCCTGGTTTGCTGCCGCACATCCTCCTCACCAGAGCTGCACAAGGCGGCGGGCTACCTACCTCGTACGACGTGTGTATGTATGTTTCCTGTACTCCGTACGAGCTTTGCATGGACGCATGCAGGTCACGGGATAAGAGTACGTAGCATGCATGCAAATGCATGTCTTGCGAACTGGTCGCCCAGATGTCACGCTGGATGCTTATTGCTGCAGGATGGTCTGGACTCTGTTGCCGTGGATTTGCCCGCCCATTGCCCGCCCATTGCCACACCCCGGCCCGGCTTGTTGGTCAATTGCTGGGCATGCTCACACCCGAAGGATCCTTGTCGTCTTGGGCATGAGCAGCGAGTGAGTGAGCACGATGGTGGTGAGGAGAGGCGGGGAGCGTAAAATACGAGACGCCCATGCCAAGAATGCTTGTATTTTGGAGTTTCTTCGTAATTCCGTACGAGTTGATGTCAACAACGGCCTCGCCGCAGCTGCGGGGAAGAATGCAATGGTGACGTCTCGTGGCGCTGTAATCGATCCGCCGGCCGTGGGGAGAAAATTGGGCCGAGGCGCATCGAGAAGACTTCCATCCGGGTCACACAGCCCCTTTCTTTGGACAAGAGTCCGTAGCAGCATGGCCCCGTCTGCGGCTGCGCTTGCCAGCCCATGCGCTTAACGCTATTCTTAGCCCAGTCTTATGCAGCATCGCTTGGACCCATTGCATGTCATGTCATGCAACTTTCCCCTCTCCTCTCATGGAGCATGACAGCAGTTCAGTTCCGTCGCTGGCAGGGAGCTTGGGAATGTCGCGTCGACGGACGTTTGACTCAGTCGACCGGTTCGATCCCAGGCCTGCTGCAACGTAGCGCGGCCTCTGGTTTCCGTCGGGGGCCCTCCTTGTCGCTGTTGTTTTCTTGTTGTCCGACCACATGTCGTCCCGTCGTATGGAGCAGGTCGTGCCATGCTCATGCTGCAAAAAAAAAAAAAAAAAAAAAAAAAAAAAAAAAAAAAAAAAAAAAAAAAAAAAGAAGAAGAAGTTGGTTTTGATTTTCTTCTCCACCATCAGCGTAGTGTTGCGTGAAGCAGCTTGCGCCGCAATCGGAAGAAATTGCCAGCTGCGAAAATTGCCAGCTGCGTTCATGTCACGTTGACAACCCTTTGCGGCAAGAGCAGCCCGTAACAGTAACTTGGCGACAAGGGTGGCGGCCGGCAAGTGGGATTCCGCTTCCGGCAAGCAGACGTCAATTGAAAATAGAAGGGGCTGGAAAAAAAAATATAATAAAAAAAATATATAAAAAAATTACGGGTCCGCCCGTGTGGAAACTCGCGAAAAAGCTCAACGCCCCCGACGTAACGAGGGGCAACACTCACTGACACCTGCCAGATGTCGTCGGTCAGTCAAGTGGGCTTGCGCAGGGCTTGCACTTGCACGGCCTGGCTTCAAATTACTCGGGCAAGTGGGCGGCGGCTGGCTGGTGGGCCCCGCCGCCGTCAGCCAGGAGCTAAACGGAAGGCGCAGCGCCTCCCTTAGTCAGCGTGGCATGATGGGGTTCAAGTTGATGTTTTCACCAAAGGACATCAGCGCCAAGCCGGCTGGGAGGACCCCTGCACCTGCCAGCTGCCAGCTGGCCAAGCAAGCCCTGGCCCCAAACCAGACCTGGGCAGCTATATCGGGCTTCCCAAGGGTCCAGCAGCCCAGCAGCCCCGTGGAGAAAGCTGCTGGGCCCCCTCTGCCTGCGCGCTCGGCGCACGCCGCGCTTCTGGAATACGAAGTCGGCCTGGAGCGGTGCAACGTCATTTCGCCTTGGCCGGGCTTGGCCTCCTCTCCGCACGGCGTCTTTCTCTCGCTCGTAAACCATCGTGGGGCCGGCCAGAGCGGGCGAATCGAGTGCGGATCCGGAGTCCGACGACATCGTCATGTTGCTGCGCGGCGGAAAGCGGCGTCCAGGGAAGGTCGTGGCGAGGCTGTGCATGCCCGTCTTCGTCGACGAGCAGCGAGCAGCCAACACGGGCGGATGAGGGGGGGGGGGGAGAAAAAAAAGTGAGAGAGAAGGCTCGAGACGTCCACCTGCTGCTTGCGTCTATATCAAGCGGCCTGATCTCCCTTCCCAGATGGTTTTGGAAAAAGTTCATCATCATCCTCTCTTCTTCATCACATTCCAAGAACCAACACAACCAACACTACCAACACAACCACCACAACAACCAACTCAAATCGTCCGTCCCCATCATCCATCCAAGCAATTACATATCATCCAGCTTCGCTGCTCTCCCATCTCATCACCGTCTACTTGCTTTCCCCTGCTGCCACGCAACCTCCTACTTTCGGCACGGTATAAACCAATCAAGACCCTATTCTACACGCAAAGCACAAGACCCATCATTATCAACATGCTCGCCCTTGCCTCTGTGATGCTTTTGGCTGGCTCTGCCCTGGCCGCCCCGGCCGCGGTGGACGCACGAAGCACCCAGCCCAGCTGCTCAGACAGGGCGACTACCGTCGATCAGTGGTCGGTCAAAAACTTCGACTTCCACGCCTCGTACACCTTCAGCACGCCTGCGCACCAAAACTCGCAGGGCTACGTCTACTTCACGCTGGAGAACGAGGCCCTTGACTTCAAGACATCGTGCACAGGTGTATCCGGCCAGCTTCAAGACTTTTTCTACGGCCAAATCGTCTACAACTGCACCGCGCCCGTGGGCGGCAACGAGGCCTCCTTCACCTTCAGTCGCCCGTCAAACGAGCTCAAGCTGACCCAGACTTGGACCTGCGCCGACGAGGGAAGCCGTTTCTGGGCGCAGGGCGCTGCCAACCTGACGCTCAAGTGCGACGACAAGACCTGGACCAACCCAGACTGGAAGATGGGCCAGATTTACTCTTCCCGAACCGTCTCGTGCGACCTTGTGGATGCGACTGTTCCCATAACTTCCAAGCAAGCTGTTGCTTAAGCAACGCCTCAACACATGGCGTCGGGGGAGGCATCCATGACTCTTGACTCTTGACAGTGCGCTTGGCAAGTCTCCTGCACATGACATGGAATCTCTCGCTACGTACGCACGGGATTTTCTCACCTTGGTATCCGACCTAGAAGACGTTTGCATACGGCAAGGCGCTCATTACATGGTGTATTTTTTTGTTTTTTTTTTTTCGGTTTTCTCTTTTTGTCCTTCTTTTATCGCTTTTTCTTCTTTGGATTTTCTTAACCTAGAGGGGGAGTTGATGGCCCGGCTTTGTTTTTCTAGGTGGCGGGGGTAGATGACTCTGTCGCATATGGCTGTCTTTGCAAAACACGCATTGCTATCGAGGACTTGATGAGAATTACACTATAGACGGATCGGATCGGAAACAAATAGAATTTATAGTTTAATAATAGTAAAGCATAACCAGTATGAGATTCTCAGAGTCCTCTTCCGCTCAGTTGTGCCATGGTCGAGGGCATTGCCTGTCACGTAAAAACCGCCCTGCATGGAGGTGTTATTTCTGTGAAGTTATTTACACCAGCGGCTCTCTCAAATCCATATCTAAATAAACTGTCTAGAACCTCTACAGGTAGCGCGGAAAGGAAAAACCCGAGCGCCGGGGGGAAACCCTCCCCTGCAACGGTAGAAACTGCCCAAATCGTCGATGCGTTTCCATGATGCCTGGTAAGTTTCGTTGCCTCGGCCAGAAAAAGTCCGACGGCAACGTGTCGCAAGCCGTGCATGCTGTTGCATTCCCAACGTAAGACTCGGCCATCTTCAGCTTGCTCCTCCGAAAGAGAGTTAGTTGACCACGTGCCGCAACAGGTGAGGGTTTGTAACCCGACTCGACGTGTTTCCGCACCACAGCCAGCGGTGTGGCATCGTGTCCAGCCAGTCCCGCGTCTTGGTGCTGCAGTCGTCGAGGCACGATGAGACGAACGGCACGGCACGGCGCGGCACGGCCTTTGACTGCCCTGCCCTGCCCTTTGCAGACGACGCTGCGTTTCCCCGGACGGGCAGCGCTACAGGCCTTGGAACATGGCACCAATGGCGCGCCGTCGAGTGCCAACGTCAATGCTAAGCTCGCGGGACAAGGGTGCGCTTTGCGTCGTTTGCGACACGTGGACGTGGACTCTTGCAGTGTAGCAGTGCATGGATGTAGCAGTGCATGGATGCATGCGGCTCCCGCTGAACCCTCCGGGGGGGGGGGGGGCCGACGCATCGCGTCATCGGGGGCTAAACGGCGCAATCTGAGCTTGTGCGGGTTTACGTTGGACGAGCGAGATGGCAGGGGCCGGGGCCAGGGGCAGAGGGTTGGTGCCTTGGCGTCGTGAAGGGGAATGGGAATGCGGGCTGCAGCTTGGCGGGATATTGTCATGATGTGTGCGTTGGTTCAGCGGCATCTTGGTTGTGGTTGTTGTTGTTGTTGTTGTTGTTGTTGGTTTTTTTCCTCTTCCTCTTATGGTAAAGTTTCTTCCTTTGCCCAAGCATCGTCATGGCCGTGTTCGTGTTCGATGCGGCAAGTTTTTCATGCAACAACGCCACCCGTCGAGGGATGGCATCATCTCCCATCTCCCGCCAGACCCGCCCGGTGAAGCCAGCACAAACCAGCAAAAGCTCGAGCGAGGTGGGAAGGGGAGGGGAAAATTGCCTCTCTTCTCCTGTGTGGGTTTCCGGCTCCACCTGCACAATCTGTCAGCGTTCAAAATAGAGGCCCGCCGCGATGAGGTGCTTTGCCGGCCAAGTTGCGGATTCTGGGGCAGCACCGCGCCGGCGGTTTGAATAAATAAAAAAAAAACTGTTAAATACCGCTGCGGCTGGTTATCCCTTTTTATTTATTTGTTTGTCTGTTTATTTTCTCGCCCATTCGTCTGCGGGCTTTGTGTTCTCGGTCCGGTCTTGTTGATTCAAGCGGGTTGAGTTGGTTGCATCTACGCCTGGGCACGTCGGTAGCTGGGCGCATCTCTGGCAAACCAGCGGGTCCTTTGCAAGCGAGGAGGTGTCTGACCATGGCATCGTCGCGACCCGGCAAGACGATAATGCATCGAGTATTTGGCGGCATGCGGGCCACCAAGGCTGATGGAGGTGTTGCTGCCAGCGCCAGCGACTCTGGCTCCGTCAGCGGCTGTCACGACGCGGAGAACGGTACCGGCAGTTCCCCTGCTTTCCCCCCTTTCTTATTAGCTTGACGTCCTCGGCAAAAGACGACGAGAACTAACCGCACCCCTTCTCCCTGCCCCCGGCAGACCGGCTCGAAATCGCCCGAGAGAATAAGCGGCAGATCGGCATCTTCTCGGCCGCGCTCCTCATCTTCAACCGCATCATCGGCACGGGCATCTTCGCCACGCCCGCCAGCATCCTGGCGCTGTGCGGCTCCGTCGGCCTCTCCCTCGTCGTCTGGGTCATGGGCATGCTCATCGCGGCCGCCGGCACCGCCGTCTACATGGAGCTCGGCACCGGGCTGCCCCGCAACGGCGGCGAGAAGAACTACCTCGAGTTCGTGTACCGCAGGCCCCGGTTCCTCATGACGAGCCTGTACACCGGCTACGTCGTGCTGCTGGGCTGGGCGGCCGGCAACTCCGTCATGTTTGGCGAGTACATCCTGCACGCCGCCCAGGTCCCGGTGACGAGGTGGAACCAGCGCGGCCTCGCCCTGGCCTGCATCACCGCCGCCTTCCTGATCCACGGCACCGCCCTGAAATGGGGCATCAGGCTCCAGAACCTGCTCGGCGTCGTCAAGCTGCTCATCATCGTCCTCATCATCCTGTCGCCCCTGGTGAACCTGAGGCGGGTGCGCGACAACGACTCCTTCTCCCGGCCGTGGGAGGGGACCACCGGCAGCGCGTACGGCGTCGTCACCGCCCTCTTCAACGTCATCTGGAGCTACGCCGGCTACAACAACGCCAACTATGCGCTCAGCGAGACCAAGAACCCCGTCCGCACCCTCAAGTTCGCCGCCCCCCTGGCCATCGGCTCCATCTCCGCCCTGTACATGCTGGCCAACGTGGCCTACTTTGCCGGCGTTTCCAAGCAGGAGATGCTGGCGTCCAAGAGGCTGGTGGCTGCGTCGCTCTTCCGCAACATGTTTGGGGCGTCCGCCGAGCGCGCCTTGTCCGTCTTTGTCGCCCTGTCCGCCTTTGGCAACGTGCTCGGCGTCATCTTCTCCCAGGGCCGTTTGGTTCAGGAGCTCGGCCGAGGAGGCATCCTCCCCTTTTCTCGCTTCTTCGCCAGCAACCGGCCCTTCAATGCGCCTTTGGCCGGCCTCTTTGAACACTGGCTGGTCACAGCCATTACTGTCCTGGCCCCTCCGGCTGGCGACGCTTACAACTTTGTGCTCAACCTCATTTCGTACCCCTTCTCCATCATCAATGTCTTTGTTGCCGGAGCCTTGATTCACCTGTATCGCAACAAGGCCTCTCGGAACTGGAACCCTCCCATCAGGGCCACTCTGCCCGTCGCCGTCTTCTACCTCCTCAGCAACATTTACCTCGTCGTGGCCCCATTCGTTCCTCCGGAGCAGGGTCAGAGCGTATACGAGAGCTTGCCGTACTGGATCCATTGCGTTGTCGGCTTCGGCATCATTCTCGCCGGAGGTGTCTACTGGTTGATTTGGGCCGTCCTCCTGCCCAAGATTGGCAACTATGAATTGGTGCAGGAAACCTATGTGGACGACATTGACGGCTGGGAGGGAAGCTACTTTAGAAAACAGCCTTTGGGTAAAGCAAGCCATGTCCAAGGTTCCGGTGCATCTCTGTAATTCCCAGCACCTTTCAACAAGAGTCTAGCCTCTCAAAATATGACAGCGTAGTATTTGATTTGATCATCAAAAAAAGGACGTCTGCGTCATCCATGCTTTTGTTCTTTCTTTCTTTCTTTCTTTCTTCCTTTTTTTTTCCTTTTTTTTCACAAGGAGACCAAGCAAGCTCAAGCTACCTTTCGGCAGGTCTTCTGGAAGAGACATCTATTTCCGGCATGAATGAATTTGAATTTTCGGTATGCCACACAGGGCGCCTGATCGGTAACTGGCGAGAGAGTCACTATGCGTCATGTGCCGACAGCCGGAAAATGGTGTAGAACGATGCGCGGGACAGATCAACCGTTGCCTGAATCGTCTGTAGAGTACAAAGGGTCCTGCACATTAGACGCCTTAGCCAAGGCGGTGCAGTGTCAAGGTTTGCAGAGATAAGTCGAACCAGCGGTTCACTAAGAAAGGTGATCGGTCCTTGACACTGACTTCCCAGAATGCAAAAGTTGCGCAAGCGTGGGGCCCGTCTTGAATAACCTTGCTAGGTAGGTACCTAGGTAGATATTGGCCATGTCCAGGGGGCAGGAGTGATCCTTTAGATAATGTCGCATTGGCGGATTCAGCGTCTTGACGAGTGAAAAGACCTTGTTTGCCAACGGACTGGATGAGAAGCGTCGAGGAAGACAAGCGTACCGGAAGCCATTCCCAAGTTGGTAGTTGGACTGCCGGAGACAAGTATCTGGCCGAGATGCGCAAAGAAGGTGTTGGGAATTTTGATGGAGCATCAACGTCATATTATTGTGACCTGGCAAACTTTGAGCCACGGCATCGAGTTTACCTCCCCTTCGAGGTAAGGCAACAGCCCAAGCAACAGCCCAAGCATTAGTCGAGGCAACTAGCGGGGCGTGGCGGGCCAAGTCACAAGGTGAAGCGACAATGCGCAAGGCAAGGAAGAGATGGACGCCAAGCTGCTCCATGTGGCATTGGTGTCGGTCCCGAACAGAAGCGGATAGCCAATGTGAACCGGGCCGTGTGACGACCCAACTTTGCCATGATACACGAGCTGCTCAACAAGTCTTGGTGGCAGGCCTAGGGTGCCGCTTCAGTCAAGGAGTCTGGGAATCAAGTATGTTGGACGCAAGCAAGCTGATGGCAACTGACCGGGCAGAACTGGTGTTGAAGCGGGCAGCTGGCTTGATTACGAGCGAGGTGAGGTGTACGGAGTCGACACGCCCGCAATCCAAAAGCAATATGAAGGGCGCGGAGCGTGCAGGAGTCGGAACGAGCGTTTGCCTGGGCCGGCTTGATTTTCATGCTTTCGTGACGAGTGTGCAGTGCAGTGCAATCTTGGTCGTCCAGACCGGCTCTAATTTGGGTGCTCTGCACCTACGCAACAGCAACTTTTACCTTTGCGGCATTATGCTCGCTGCATTATGCTCGTTGTTTTGCCTCCGCATCAGCAGCGGCGTCCCGATGGAGCCTTCTGGCCGGTCGTGACTGCCTGAACGGATTGATCGTTACACAAGTCCATGCGTTGGTTGGTTGCAGACGAGGTCACAGGCTCGCCCATCCTGGAACCCCTCTCCACAGCTAATTGGGTACCCGGTTCAACTCGGCACCTACCTTGGGTACCTGTAGATGAACTCAACTTTCTGGGAAGGAGCGCATGAAGCGCCAGGCCGGATACTGCGCTCTGGACCGCAATGATTGGCAGGCACTTTGTACCTTCCTTCCTCTTCAGGGGCTAGGCTTTCTTTCTGGTGATAAGGCCTGCAGAGGCCTGCGTGTGCGATCCGCCGCTGTGGCAAGTCCGAGATATGCATCACCTGTCTTGAGAGTTGCTTATCATTTAAAAAGAAAGAAGAAAGACAGGGAGAGAAAGACCAGAAAAAAAGGGAAAAAAAAAAAAAAGGCCGAGCCACCGCCAAGCTTGGTGATTCAACGCTCCCCTGACGAGTCAGGACTCAGCACCGGCATCTCATCCTTTTCTTTCAACATGCGCTCCTCCGTCATCTCCCTCCTGTCGTTGGCCTCGTTGGTCGCAGCTCTGCCCAGTCGGACTGCCGGCCCCAAACCAGCTCTGAAAAGGTCAACGTTTCGCAAACCCGACAGCCAGTGGAGCCATGTTATTCACGGCGCTGATGTTAAGACCGCCAAGGGTTCCCGTGGCCAGCTTGAAAACTATGCTCTCCGTGCCAACAAGGTAGACCCGTCAAGCCTCGGGGTTGACACGGTCAAACAGTATAGTGGTTACCTTGATGACAACGCCACGGACAAACACTTGTTCTACTGTAAGCAGGCCAACCATGACGTCTCTCAAGCCGTAGTTCCTCTGACCGACCCTGATCAGGGTTCTTCGAATCACGCAACGATCCCAAGAATGACCCTGTTTTCTTATGGCTCACCGGCGGCCCGGGCTGCTCTTCCATGACGGGACTTTTCATGGAGCTGGGTCCTTCTCATATCGATCAAAACGGCCAGTTGGTCCGGAACGAGTACGCGTGGAACAGTAATGCCTCGGTTATATTTCTTGACCAGCCTGTGAACACTGGCTTCTCTTACAGCAATTCTCCCGTGTCCACCACGGCTGCCGCCGCCAAGGATGTGTACGCCCTTTTGACGCTGTTCTTTGCCAAGTTCCCCGAATACGCCAGACAAGACTTTCACATCTCTGGCGAGTCATACGCGGGCCATTATATCCCCATCTTTGCTTCCGAGATACTCTCGCACAAAGACCGAAACATCAACCTCAAGAGCGCCCTGATAGGCAACGGCCTGACAGATGCACTTACACAATACGCCGCCTATGAGCCCATGGCTTGCGGAAAAGGCGGTCACCCGGCGGTCCTCGATCAGCAAAGTTGTCGGTCCATGCGAGATGCCCTCCCAACGTGCCAGCGCACTATCCAGGCCTGTTACAAGGGCAACCAGGACGCTTGCGCCACTGCAAGTGACGATTGCGACGGGCAACTGCTTGGCCCCTACGAGCAAACCGGACTTAACCCTTATGACATTCGCAAGCAATGTGTGGGAGGGGGTCTTTGCTACAGCGAGCTGGATTGGATCCAGACTTGGTTGAATAGGGACGACGTCATGCAAGCCCTCGGAGTCGAGGTTGACGGCTTTAGCACTTGCAACAGCCAGGTCAATAACGCCTTTCGACAGGCCGGCGACTGGTTCCTCCCTATCCACAGATCAGTACCTGGAATTCTTGCCCAGATCCCGGTTCTGATCTATGCCGGGGACTGCGACTTTATCTGCAACTGGCTGGGTAACCAGGCTTGGACGAACGCTCTCAAGTGGCCAGGCCATGACGCCTTCAACAGCGCCCAGAGCGTGGAGCTGACTTTGGGCCCAAGCCCAGCGTACGGCACTATCAAGCACGCAAAAGGCTTTGCATTTCTTCGAGTCTACCAAGCGGGACACATGGTTCCTTACGATCAGCCCGCGAGTACGCTCGACTTTGTAAATCGTTGGGCAAGGGGGGAGTGGGCCAAGTCAAATCCAGCCCCAGCCCATCCAACTGAAGGGCGTACCTGATGAATACATGATAGTCTTACAAGTATTTCAATTCCACGCATTTATAGCCAGAGTGTTTCAAGCGGGGGCGGATTCGCAAAAAGTGATCATCTCTCCGGCTGACCTGGCGGAGGCGCCGAAGGGTTCATTCCAACTCCCCTTGTGCCTGGCAAAAAACAACGACTGCGACCCGAGCGAGAAAAACCAATCAATCGGACGACCAAGCACGATTCCGACAAAAAGCGACGTGGGCTGGTATTCAGCTGCGGCACCCAAGTAAATCCCCTCCCTGTATTGCCTGCCTTTTATGTAGCCCGATGCGAAATGCAACAGCACAGTGATGCTAGAAAAGGAAGATGATGAATCATGACTACCTAGCTATCTAGAAGAGGGGGGTTAGGGGGGAAATGACCGTCAGTATATCAGGCCGTCCTAGTGTTTTGCTCGTGTTTTCCCCGTGTTTTCCACAACCATCCATGCCTGCCGAGTATCCAACGCCTCCAAAGTCAAGTCGAGGCGAAAGAGGTTCAGATGCTACATGACATAGCCATACGCGATGGAAGGCTTTTCAGCATGAATCGTCACCAATCCGGGCGGGCAGCTAAAACACGACCAGCTGGATCCCGATCCCGTATGGCCAGCCGTGTCGCGAAAGCGGCCGTAAGAGGAGGGACTAGGTCCGGTGTACAGGGTCAAGTCCAAGTTCAAGTGGTAGTCCAAATCCGACTGCGCCGGATCCTCCGGCCTGGAAGCATAAAACTCGCCGGCGTATTCTCCACCCTGGTTTGGGTCGGTTCGCGCCTCCTTCTTGGCGACCTTGGCCGCTTGCACGCAGAGTGGCCATTTGACCTTGCGAGCATTGAAGTTGTACGCGAATAGCATATCTGCGTTGCATACCTCGCCCTCGGCACACGGCTTGTACACGACGCTTATCTGCGCATGGGCTGGATTTCGGCAGTTGACGGCCCTTCGTCTTGCGGCGTTCTTGATGCAATTCCCGCCGATGGAGCGGCTTCCTGGATGTTTTGCGTGGCACGCCTGGTGGAAGGGCAGGAGCTGCAGGTTGACGGCTGCGGAGTTGTTGATTTCCCCCTCGAACTGACGCTTATGAATCCGCGGGCTGGTCCGCTTCCTTCTGCGGCTGACTTCTTGGAGAAACTGCTCGAAGGTGAGGCCGGAGCGGGATTCGGGCTTGGTCATTACATGCACCTTTGTACACCTTTAAATACCTTATACACACATACGTACATATATATAATATATATAAATCCCGCGCCATGTGGCGGCTCGTTGCAGCAGACGGGGACGGATAGATGGGCCCAAGAAGAAAGACGGCAGACGCAGACTTTTACTGCAACTAGGTTGCGCGCGGCACGCAACCGGAGGAGGGTACAGGTCAACCGACCTGTGTCCCCCCCTTGCCATCCGACCCCCCCATAATAACTTAACTGACCTGACCATTGCTGTGGGCTATATTCTTAATATAATTGGTTTACTAGGGAATAGTGGGTCAGGTCACTCTATATAGAAAAATATATAAAAAGTACTTTCTCTGCTTTTTTACTAGGTTCTTAGGTAGGGGAACCTAGTAAAAGAAATTATATAAGTTACTTTATATATAAAAATATATAGAAAAGTACTTTCTCTAATTTTTTTTATTAAGTTCTTACGTAGGGGTACCTAATAAAAGAAATTAAATAGGTCACTTTATATATAAAAATATATAGAAAAGTACTTTCTCTAATTTTTTTATTAAGTTCTTAGGTAGGGGTACCTAGTAAGAGAAGCTAAAGAAGTCACTTTATATAGATATATATATATAAGGGTACCTCTCTTTCTATTTCTAGAACCTACCTTAGGTAGTAGATATCTAGGTACCTACTTAGTAGAAGTACTAGAAGTCACTTTATATAGAAAAATATATATAGAGGTAATTCCTTCTACTATAGTACCTAAGTACCTAAATGCCTACCTATTTAGTAAAAAGAGAGGAAGTAACTTTCTATAGAAAAGTCTCTATAAAGGTACTTTACTTACCTTTAATACTAGGTTCTTAAGTACCTAGATACCTAGGGATACTAAGAAAATATATAGTAGAAGTCACTTTCTATAGAAATATATATATAAAGATACTTATAGTCTAGTGGCTACTATAGATTAAAGGATCCACTACTCTTTATTAGCGTATCTCTATATTAGGAAAGAGCATTAGTTAGGTTAGTTAAGTTATTATAGGGGGGTCGGATGATAAGGGGAGGGTATAGGTCGGTTGATATATAGTCTCCAACCAGAGACGGGGTTAACCGGGCGTATGCATGGGAAGCAGAACCTCAGCAGGGGTATTATATAAGGGTACAGGTCAACCGACCTATATCCCCCCCTTATCATCCGACCCCCCCATAATAACTTAACTAACCTGACTATTGCTGTGGGCTGTATTTTTAATATAATTGGTTTATTAGAGAATGGTAGGTTAAGTCACTTTATATAGAAAAATATATAAAAAGTACTTTCTCTGCTATTTTTGTTGATATAAACTCGGGGTACCCAGTTATACGTAGGGTCGCGCGCGTGGTATTATGTACCGGGAGGTCACTAAGTAAAGGATTTATTGACTTTACTAATGACTGAATATCTAAAAGGAAAGAAAGGAAGCAAAAGAGGGTAATTACACGATATGGCCTTTTGTGCGTGCCGTAGTCACGTGCATCGGCGCAGTCGGGCCGGGCTGCCCGCGTGCCCTACCGGGCTCAGGGGTAAAGGGGCAAAAGTAGCCACATCGTAGGCAGCAGTATGCACGGCATATCCGTCGCAATATGCCCAATTGGGCACCTTACAATAGTGATTCCAATACTGGCAGCTTCTCTTTTTATAGAAGCAAACATCGGAATCGCTAGGATATAAGGCGCACATATAGAAAAGAAAGTGCGGCGCGGTCTCGGCAGGTTGTGCCGCCAATAATGCTATTATGCCGCGCGGCCGGTTTGTATAGGATTATACTATACAGCCGGTATATTGAATATCTCAGCCGAAATAAAGGGGTAAAAAGGGGCAGCAGTAAACGCAGTAAAAGCAATAAATGCATACAATATTAAATATAGGAAAATCACAATATTGAATATAGGAAAATCATAATATTGAATATAGGAAAATCTATACACTTGCTATTAGAGGGAAATTGGCTTATCTGTAAAGTGGATATCGGTTATATCTGAGGTCGGATGTGCCGAGTTCCCCCTTAATCAGTAGGCCCTTAGGGGTACCCTTTTACCCACTATAAATAGCTAGGAATACAAGTCTCTTTGAAGGAGACTTAGTTCTTTTAATTAAGCATTTATCGCATTTTCCCTATGCATTCTGACATAGTAGCAATTGCGTAAATATCATAACGAAAACCTTATTATTATCCCTTACCTTATAGCCCAGCCTTAAGATCAATTATTATCTTTATTTTGCTATAAAAGCCACTATTTTCCGGATCCTATTTGAGCAAGCTCTAGGTTCCCCATTGAATCTATTAAAAGCCTTATTGCTGATATACTTATGTAGCCTTATTAATTAAAAAAGGAGGCTATTCGGAAAGTCGCGATATTTCCTTTAAAATTATACAACCGATATCTTGACCGCTATTTTCATCAGATTAATTCGTACCTTAAATACCATTATCAGCAAAAATAGGTACTATTACTAATAATAGCTCTAAACCAGTAGTCAAGCTAATATCCCAATATGATTAGGATATCTAGTATGATTATATTTAAAAGCGTGCTTTAGAGGATAATATTTAGATATTTATTGACCCTAAGGGCTCGGCGATACTAAATATACCCCTTCTATTGGTGTAGGAATTAGATAAACCTATCTATTCCATATAGGCATTAACATTAATACTAATATCTGCAGCAACAGCCGATTTATTAATAGAAGCTGCAGATCGTGCCCCTTCTGTAAATACTAGAGCTGCAATAGCAGCTAAGGCATTATCGATAGGACTAATATTACTTACCCTAGTAAGAATAAAAATAATCTGGCCTTAGCAAGTCGAGAATATTAAAGAAAACTACTACTTCAAGCCGATATAACGCCTTAATTGTATTACTACTGCAGAATGGATAAAACAAGCTAACATTTAGTACAATTTTCAGAACGACCGTTATATAATATTTAGTCGGAACCTTTAAGCATATACAGTATAGTTTGAATCAACATTAAGCCCTAGCTATAAGATATTAATAGCAGGCAATCGGAGCATTCGAAGAAAAATTTAATACCTAATAGAATATATACAACCGGTTCAGCTTATTATCTAGGAATACCTCGAAGAAAAATTTAAGCAGGCTATACAATATAACCTTGGAAAATATAATATAGAGGAATAGTTCAACGAAATCTCTATGTTATATAAGCAATTAGTGCGAATAGACTCGATCCTTATTAATAGGAATACGCCTACTAAATAGCTAATAGAAGCTCTTTATTAAAAATATCCTGCCTTTAAGGATAAAATCCTCAATCGAATAATAAAGGCATAAGAATAAAATAAATATCTCAATTTTCTAATAACTATTAAAAATATTCAGTAAAAATAGGAATTAAAAGAGAAGGGGAAGGTTAGTAGTAGTTATATAGTATTTATAACTAACGATACTAAACCTTCGTTATAAGCCATTTCTAGCGATACTTCGGCTTTATTTTCGGCAGAGAAAAAGACCTATAAATACTATAGCAAGCCCCATATAGTAAAGGGGCCTTATTATAAGAATTATTAGATATTAACTCTATTAATAGCTCTATACTATTTAAAAGGCAGGATCAGTAAGAAAAGCTAGGAAGCTATATATAAAAAAATGAAAAAGGAATCTAAAAAGGTGCAAAATATATTTAAAGCCTTTTAAGATAAATAGAAGGGCAAAAGCAAAAGTAATAACGATAATAATAAAGAAGAAGATAGATTAATAGAGAAAAAAAAGGAAGATAAGGTATTTACAATATTTATCCTTTCTATAGGAATTTACCTAAATAATTTAAGCCTTTTAAAGTCTTATATTATACTCGATAATAGCACTTTAACGCATATCTTCAACGATATAAAGTGGTTTATTAATATCGACTATAATATCGACGAGCACCTTATTCGTAATACTTATAATAGTGTTTTAAAAGTCCTTAGTATTAATTCTATTCGGATTATATTACAGGATAGAAGGGCTATTACCTTTATTAATATTCTATATAATCCGACAATCATAGCGAATCTTCTTACTATAAAAAAGATAAGAAATAAAGGATTATTTTAGAATAATAAAGTCAATAAAATTTACCTATAGAAAAATGGTCAATAAGAAGTGATCTTTTAAGTTTCTTAAGTAGAAGAAAGGCCCTATATCCTCTACTAAAGTGGCGGAAATAATATGCCTATAGATAAATTTATCATAAGGGCTTAAAGTAATGCCTTAATTATTGACGAAGCCTATTTAGCTCGAGGAGATAGCTATTAGCCTAAAACTTTAATAAAAACGCTTTATACTATCTAGCATACTCGTTTTAGGCACTTAGGTCGGAATTCGATAGATTATATCTTTAAAGATATATTATAGATGCTTAAGGAAAAAGAAGCTTCAAATTATAAGGTTTATAGTAGCATAAAAATCGTGAAGCAGATATTACGGTTATCTTATAAGCTCTCGATGCCTTAGGAACCCTTTAAAGTAGTTTCTTTCGATTTATTTCTATAAGCTACTGCTTTTAATAGTAATAAATATATAGTATTATTCACCTACCGATTTATAGGAATAAAGTATATTTTCATAATACCTAGAAAGACCAACCTACCTAAATGCTAGCTAATCTTCGAGAATTAAGTTTTATACTTATATAATATAGCGATCGCAATAGTCATTTCGGATAACGAAATAGCGCTTTAGATTAGCAATAGTCATAAAGAAGCTAAGCGGAAAGGCATTATAATTTGAAATTCGAGCCCTAGCTATTAATATTAGAACGGTTATACTAAATATTCTAGGGGGGTATTAAAGATAAAGATAGCCCTTTTTAATATATAAGCAGGCTTTCCTAAGGAGTTATAGCCTATTATAGCTAAAGCAGCGGTATATTTACTAAATTAAAGCCCTAAGAAGTCAGAAAGACCTTACGATAACTAGAAGTCACCTCTTTAAATGCTTCAACTTTAGTTCTATAATAATAAGCCCGCCTAAAAATACCTACCGGTAGATATTCGTCTATAAATTTACTACTTCTACGCCTACGGATATAAGGCTTTTATAATAACTCGCAATAGGATATTATAGAAAGGTCTGAAGCTTAATTAAAGAGCTTACATTGGGTATTTAGCAGGCTATATCTCGACCCCTTAGTACCTAATTTAGGTGCCTTTATTGAAAAGAAGCTACTAATTCAATTCTAGCTATATTATATTCGATAAGACCGTTTTTTATTAAAATAAATACTACTTACCGATTTCTGAACAACAGAAGGAGGCCCTAAATAGCCTTATCGGTAATATTGAAGAAACACCTATTATTAACGACTTTAAACTCGTATTATCTAGGAATTTAATTGAAAATATCTTTATTAATGATTTAATTATTAAATAGGCACTAAAAGCATAAAATAAAGCTATTAATAATACCCCTTAACCGATAGAAATTAATCTTAAAGTTATAGATTACCCTAAAAAAGCTATTACTTAAGTAATACTACCGTCCTTACTATTTTCGCTTAAACCTAACAATTAATTAGAGCCGATTACTCCCTTTAATAATATATTATTTATAAAGCTTAAAGGAAACGCTTATAATATTTTTGTAGCTTCTATTGCGAAGCCTTTAGCTATAATAGAGGCACCACATATTACAAATATGCCTAAAAAGCCGGCGATATAGAGGGAGCTTAAAAAGCACCCTAAACGCAAGGAATTTATTACCGCCGCGAAAGAAGAATATTCAAAGGTTATAAACAGGGAGATTAGGTATATTATTCAATATAATAATTCATCTATTGACCCTTAGATTAAGCTATTAGACCTAAAGTGGGTATTTGCCTATAAATAGGACTAAAATAGGTATTTCACCGGTTATAAAGCACGATTATGCATTTATAGTAATTAACAACCCTATGATCTTCGTAATACCCAGGCAATAGCGCTTATGACACGTATATTTCAGCTTCTTATAGCATTAATATACTTCTTTAACCTAAAAACACACTAATATAACTTCATCACAGCTTTTCTCAACGCACCTTTTAATAAGACTATCTATTGCAAACAACCCGATGGATTTCATAATAGCTTTACATTCATTAGGTTATTATGTGCCCTATATAGGCTTCGAAGGTCTCTGCTACTATAGTTTAAAGAGTTATTACGATTCCTATTGCACTAAGGCTTTAAATAGGTCTACGAGGACCCTTATATCTTCATCAATAGCTTCCTTATTATATTCTTCTATATTAATAACCTAGTTATACTTTATTATAAGTTACGAATAGAGGCATTCGAATTATTCTATACGGTATTAATAGCGGTATTTAAGATTAAAAATCTCGGCGAACTATAGTAATTCCTAGCAATTAAAGTTATTCGCAATCGTATGGCCGGAAAGTTATAGCTTACATAGAGGGCTTACTTCGACAAGCTAGCGATAAAATATAACCTTACTGCATTTAATGATACTAAAGACCGCCTTCCGGAGCACCTACTGCATACTATAAGACTTAAGGCATTCGATAGAATAACTAAACTATATAATATAAAGTAATACCAATCGATAGTAGGCTCGTTAGTATATCCGATTATAATTATAAGGCCTAAACTAGGCTATATTGGATCGTAGCTATTAAGATTCCTTTAAAATCTAAATCTAGACTATTTATAAGCCGTAAGGAAGGCACTCGACTACGGCTATATATAGAAGAATACCATAATAGAATTCCAGGCTAATATAGTAGAAATAGAGGCATTTTCTAATGCTTCCTATGCCGACGATATCATAATGCGATAAAGCAGTTAGGGCTATATAATTAAGCTCTTTAGCGGCCCGATTATATATAAATCGGGTCAATAGGATATTATTACGATATTATCAATAGAGGCAGAGCTTCTTGCGATATCTTATATAGCAAAAGAGGTTATCGCCTTCAAAAAATTATGCGAAGAAGTAGGGCTCTAATTATATACCGATATCCCTATAATTTAATATAACAATATCTAGACCATTTGCCTATTAAAAGAGGAATTCTTTAAGCTTATAACGCGGCTTTATTACGTAGATATTCATCATTATTAGCTGCGCCAGGAGGTTTAGAAAGGAATAATCGATATTATATAGGTTCTAACGGGTAATATAGTTGCTAACGGTTTTATAAAGCCCCTAATAGGCCAGAAATTTAAAATCTTCCGCCGGCAGCTTAGGCTCGTTATTTTGAAGGGATCCTATAATGCTGGACCGCAGTCTCACGATATTGATTTTAATGGTAAGGAAGAGCCTCAGAAGGACCAAAATAAAAAAACGCCCTAAAAAATCAGATTAAAAGGGGCTTTTCAATAGCTATACTTAGTTCCTAGAAAAATTAGAATCTACGGTTTGTTGTTGTTTCTTACTTTATATATATGCAATTGGGCCAATTTACCCCGGTACAGGTAGCCTATTTAACAACGGCACTATTATTTTTTGCGCATAACGTTTTAAGTGGATTGATATTTCTACTTATTATCTTGCTTTGCACTGAGTTTAGCTATATGGCAGGATATCCTTGAGAAAGCATATCCTAAGGGGGTATATTAGAGGGAAATTGGCTTGTCTATAAAGTGGATATCGGTCATATCCGAGGTCGGATATGCTGAGCTCCCCCTTAATCAGTAGGCCCTTAGGGGTACCCCTTTGCCACTATAAATAGCTGGGAATACAAGTCTCTTCGAAAGAGACTTAGGTTTTTCAATTAAGCATTTATCGCATTTTCCCTATGCATTCTGACACTTGCTATATATGATATCACTAATACTGTCGGAATCGCTGTTGCAAGGTGCCCAATTGGGCACATTGCGACGGATATGCCGCGCACACCTGTTGCGCACGATGTGGCCACTTTTGCCCCTGTGCCCCTAAGCCCGGTAGGGCACGCGGGCAGTCCGGCCCGACTGCGCCGATGCACGTGATATCGGCATATGCACAAAAAGGCCATATCGTGTAATTACCCTCTTTTGCTTCCTTTCTTTCCTTTTAGATATTTTTCAGTTATTAGTAAAGCAATTAAATCCTTTATTTAATGACCTTATGGTATATAATACCACGCGCGCGACCTTACGTATAACTGGGTACCCTAAGTTTATATCAACACTGATTAGTGGTAATAATCACCACTCATAGGATTATATCCTGCAAAAAATGATGTATTATAGATTAGTAAGATTACTCTCGAAGAGACGATTTCTATTGCAAATCGTGCTAATTAGGAAGGCAGATAACCTATTCTATTGAACGGTTATACTGCCGACTAATTAGAAAAACAATATAGACCTTTTTTACCTCCGTCTATTATAAAGGAAGAAAATATATTAACTGTTACGATTTTTGACGATATCCTTAGTATTTAGGAGGCGGCTGACCTATTCCGTTGAATGGTCTGCTGCTAACTATAGGAGGCAAATAACCTATTCCGTTAAATGGTTATTTTGCTAATTAATCCCTTCTTTTCCTTCTTTTATCCTACCCTTACGGATATCCTTACGGATACCCTCACGGATAAAAGCCCTTTTATATTTCTTATAACAACTTTATAAGGCACAAACCTTATACTTCTTGCAAGAGTAAATCTTACACTCTTTGCAATATATCCCCCCCCCCCTCCTCTTAATATTATAGCACGATCATGATCATCAATATTACAACCGGTACTGCCTAAAAGGCTATAACGATTTGCCCCTTTACTTAATAATAACTAGGCTACCGCGATAGAGCCTATTACCCCTAATGCCACCACTGTGGCATTATACAACCGCCTGGTCTTCTTAATCTATACCTATAAGAAAGACCGTATAATTAATAATGACCTATGGGAACTATTCTATAACGACTGTAGTAAATAGGATGAACAACTATTTAACTGCGTTAATCTACTATTCCTATGCAAATTCCGTATATACCTATAGGATTACGGCGTATATATCGGAATATTAGGCTCTCTAATAATACTAACCCTAATAGAATGCCTTTAATAAGAATAGAACCCTAAATGGCTTTAAGAAGAGATCGACCATTAATTAGGGCGTAAGATATTCCGGTTACGACTTAACCCTTATAGGGAAGTATTAGTACCTATCGGTAATTTTGATTAGGAAGTTATAGGCTTACGAAATTCATTATGGGTACCTACTGTAATAAGACCCTTAAGAAGATCCTTATAAGCCTTAATATCAAAGGACTTCGCAATACTAAGGGTGGCATAATTATAGTTATAATAACTTATTATCCCCTCCTTTATATCGAAAAAGCCTCTTACTTTTGCCCCTACCGAAGAAGAAAGGGGCCAGTCCTAATAACTAAAAGGGAAGACGCCTATTTATAATAGGTTACTATTCGAAATAGGGGAAAGCTCCTGCTATTAATAATACGTAATGGCCGACGAAGACTATAGCCCGACCGACTAAATACTTTACCCTAGGGGTTATACCCCTAGCCGGGCTAGCTAAAGCGGCTATTATAATGCCCCTTAAGATTATAGTATACCTAATAGAACTCGGATTATAGGCCTTAATAATGTGCTTTTTTTAATAGAAGATCCCGATAATACCCCTAATACCAGATATCGGGCCTAAACGCCTTACCCATTAATGCTAAAAATAGGCATGGCACCCGGCCCTTCCTACTAATATCGGCCTACCTAAACCGATGAATAGGCCGTTTATCCGGACTAACCTAAATATCCTGCCAGCCTATCGTAAGCTAACCGATAAGCTATTTTGGAATACCCTTCGGAATACCTTTAAAAAGATTATACCTAATAAAGGTTTAACTAAGAAGATTATTCCTAAACCGGGTTTAATAATATATTGAAGAAAATATCTAACCTCTTATATAGCTATCGTATAGAGGATAGATATAGCGGCAAAATAGATGACTTTATTGTACTAAAAGTTATATCCTTCAAGAGTAAGTACCGCCTACTAGGATTACCTAATAATGCATCCGCCAGAGTATTCTAAATTATACTAATCGGCGATACTAAGATATATTACTTTGATAATATTGAATGTATTTGCGATACCCTTACTTTTAACGATATAGTCCGCAAAGTTAAGAGCCATTTCAAAAATAAGAGCATAAAGCAATTCTATTTGCACTATTAGAATAGAATAATACTCTAATTAGTTATCGCAAAATATCCCAATAAGTTAAAGCTAAAATGCCTTAATATCCTATTAGAAGAACTTTAACGCCTATATCGTGGTCTTTTTCCCCCCTTTATAGCTAATATAGAGCTTTATCGGCAAATGCTTAATGCTATAAGGGATACCCCTGAGTATAGCCAGGCGCTATATCGATATGCCCCTACATTTAAAGGCCTCGCCGCTAATTTATAGCGATCCCTTTCTATCTACGAGACTACCTATATGACTTAATAGTATTATTTCCTTTAATAACAGTCTTAACAACATTAGGATGTTAAAGATATTAATATCGCTAATAATATAGTATTATTTATAGATCGTAGATACGGTTAATCCTATAGCCGGTATTAACGCCCCTAATGATATGGACCCCTTTAATGCCGCTTTAAATAATAGAATCGCGCCTTTTTAGCTAGGCCTTATTAAAGAAGATACTTCATTTGCAATAAAATAGGGTATTAGTTATCTAACTACTCTACTAAAAAGCAATAAGAATTAAAAGACTAATAGATAAAAAACCAATCCCACCGTACTGCCCTTAATGATAAGAAATTCTGTATTTTTTTATAGGAATACGAAAAGCCTGGCCCCTAAGGCCTTAAAAAAGAAGAAAAGGCTGACCTTAATGATATTATCGGTAATATTGAGGTAATAATGGCAGGGGATATAAACTAGGATGCAGAGAATGCTGCTATACCGCAAATTATAGCTACTTAGTATTTCGAAGCCCCTATGCAAGCCGAACCGTTATTATCTATTGAGATATTATAGGCCCTGTAAGATGAATTATGCCAATACGCCTTTTTATAGGTTAACCCTTTTTGAATGCCTTTACTATTAGACTGTAATTCTACCTTTTTAAAAGAAGAATAATATAGTGACTATACCTTCTATGGAATCCTACCGGATATTAGTGCTTCCGGCCTATTAATAGTAGACCTAAGTTAAGTAAAGGTATTAATGAGATTAATGAAGACCCTAACTATCAAGATAACTAATAAGAAGCATATAATGAATTTTAGCGCGGGCTCTACTATATCTTCTGGTATATTGAATATCCTAATGATATTCGGTAATATCCCCTTCTATATTCTTAATAGCGGCACCCCCTTCTTATATTCTATTGTAGATATAGATAAGATGAGCGTAAAGCTTAATAATCTTAATAACCTACTCATCTAAGGGGATATTAAGGTCCCGATTATTAGGAAATGGGGATATCTATAGTGGACTCTTAATGCTATAGATACTATAGCCTTCCATTTATTATTATAGGAAATCCGTTAGCTATATCGTCGATTCGGGCATCCCTCTATTAATAGGCTCTCTAAATTGCTTTAATAGGCTAGTTATAATGATATTGACCGCAATATTATTGAGAGTATCACATATATATGCCACTAATGCCAGATAAACGCTAAGGCACTTAGCCAATTTAAATTCATCCTAAAGGATAACTGCTAATTTAATTACGAGATAATCATAAATATTTTTTATATTAATAATCGGCTGGTATTATATATTGTGGATGCCGCAATAAGCTTCTAGGCAGCTAGGTTCCTTAACCTATAGAAATAGAAGGCCTAAGATATTTAGAATGCCCTTAAGGAATACTAGATCGATATATATTTTAGCCCGCCGGATTAAATAGTTTACGATACTAGACCTAACTTCGCTTCTGCCGAATTCCGCTATAATGCCCGGCTTCTATCTATTAATATAAATGAAATTCCTATAGAAGCCTATAATAGTATTAGCAAAGTCGAGAGATATTACGCCCCCTTACGCCAAGCTTATATAATTATCAATAATAAAGTAGGCGACCGAATAATAAGGGAATAGAAATTATAGCTTACTGTAAAAGCTATTAACGATTCCGCTAGACCTAACGGTCTAGTGCCTATGTTATTACTCTTTAGAGTATATCTTCGACTCACAGATAATTCACCCCCTAGCTTATTAGTATTATAATACGCTTTAACGTTACGAAAGGCCACTAATAAAGCTAGGAAATGCCTTACTTATTGATACAAACCCGGTATACCCAGTTATACGTAGGGTCGCACGCGTGGTATCTGGTACCGTGAGGTCACTAAGTAAAGGATTGATTGACTTTACTAATGACTGAATTATCTAAAAGGAAAGAAAGGAAGCAAAAGAGGGTAATTACACGATGTAGCCTTTTTGTGCGTGTGCCGATGTTATATGCATTGGCGCAATCGGGCCGGGCTGCCCGCGTGCCCTACCGGGCTTAGGGGTAAAAGGGCAAAAGGGGCCAAAGTGGCCATATCGTGCGCATCGGGTGTGCGCGGCACATTTATCGCAATATGCCCAATTAGGCACCTTGCGATAGCGATTCCGATACTGGCAGCTTCTCTTTTTATAGAAGTAAACATCGGAATCGCTAGGATATAAAGCGCACATATAGAAAGAAAAGTGCGGCGCGGTCTCGGCAGGTTATACCGCCGATAACGCTATCGCGCCGCGCGGCCGGCATCATACTATACAGCCGGTATATTAAATATCGCAGCCAAAACAAAGGGGCAAAAAGGGGCAGTAAAAGCAGTAAATACACACAGCATTAAATATAGGAAAACCCATATACTTGCCACCCATAATATCACTAATACCTCCTAAACGCAGTTAGACATTGACCGGCCTTTTTACCCACCCTTCCACATATATAACCGCCCTATTTTAGTTGATGAAGGTCTTAAAGGCTTTATTAGGCATTCCCTTAATCATTATATCGGCGAGATTATCATTCCTATTAATCTAATAGATCTCATATATCTCCTGGCGCTTATATAACTATCGTAGGGCTATAATATCTATTATAAGCCTTTTCTCTTTAGTAGTGCCTAACTTAATAAGGCATTCATATAATAAAAACGAATCTATATATACAACCGTAGGGATCTTCGGTAATCCCAGCCTGCTAGTAATCATATTGAGGGTTATACCTATTGCATATGCGATATCGACCCCTTGCACTATACTATACAGCTCCGAAGCGAGTGCGCTGCGTGTCATACGCTTACTTTTTATAGAGCTGTAAGTGATGATATTACCTATTAGGTTGAAGGTATTATCCGCTATATCTTCCTCGTTCCCTAGTATAATCACGTAACCAATCTAGGAGCTTAAATCTTTATTATTAGCAAAAGATCCGTTAATAAATATAAAGATCTTAGCTATATTAAGAGCCAAATTGATATACCGTAAGCTATAATCTTAGTTATCGCGCTGCTATTAGAGGCGTTTATTCAACCTCGCGATATCGTTATGGTTAGGTTGCTAGTATTATGCTGCGATAGATAAGTCAAAAGACGCCTCAGGCTGGCAGACCGTAGCTATATAAGCACCGCAAGCGTATTGCTCGATGTAATTACGCTAGGCTATAAGCGCATTTTTGTCGATAGTCTCGATCTTCTTACTTTAACCTTTCTAGTATAACGTCATTATGCCATCGGGAGTGGCCGTTAGTATACACCCATTAAATATCAAAGGCACAATTAGCAATAGCCTCGTCTTAGGCTTAGCATTAAAGCCTGCCTTAGTAAGCTCTAATTCTTCCCATTAGAAGAAGGCATTATCACTAAGGCTAAAGGTATCGTTAGTCTGTATACCTACAATACCGAAGCATATAGTATCGCCAGTACGATCAGGAATATTAGTATCGTTAGTACGGTTAGGAATATCAGTATCGTTAGTATAGTCAGTATTGCCAGTGCGGTCATTGCCAGCAGATATTAGCAAACAGGGGTTATAAGTGGATGTAGTCATACCCAATTTCTCGCGATAATGCCGGAAGTATATCGCCCACTAGTAAGTGCCTGCCTCAGCTATTCTGTATAGTGGCTTTACCACTTCTATGATCGTATTATCGGGGTATTAATGCGCTATCTGCTTAGGTAGCTTAGCGATAATCAATCTATTAAGGGTGGTGGATAACTGCACATAAGCCTATATAATATCACATATCCAGAGGAATAAGCCGTAAAAGCGTTATAGTAATAGGGCTAATAATATAAGTAACTATTAACTAGCCTATTGGATTGTAGGGGACTAAGTTAATATCAATTGCTTTTCATTATCACTATAACCTTATATAACAAGTCGTGATTTCTCATACAGTATATCTATGCTTTTACCCTTAATCTCTCGTACTATACGTAAGTTAAAAAGGCGTTAGGCTCTATATTTACCGATATTAAAGGTAATAAATCGGAATATATCGCGGGCCTATAATGCTTCTATTTCTATACGGTTAGACTATTCGAACGGGTCTCTAGGGGTTATAATCTTGCCTTCCCGGCGTAATTAGCTAGTAAGCTATAGGTCGGCTTGCTCTTTAGCGGTTAGGAAAGAGGCATTAATAACGGTATTAGAAGCGATAGCATTAATAAAAGCCTCTTCTTAGTCCTTATTAATTATAACATCGGATACCACCCTTACTAGTGATACTAGCCTAACTTAATCAGACCTAGTAGCTGGCGACGGATATATCGCGGCTATAGGTATTATTAATAATATCTCGGCTGCAGGTATTATCGCGACTAGAGGTGCGGCTGCAGCCGGTACCGGTATCCTGACTTCTATCCGGCCGGGGCGGGCCAGGCCTTTAGTATAGATAATATCTTCGGCATTATTAGCAGTAGGATTGCTATTAAGGTTGTAGTTATAAGGCTTAACGACCGTTAACCGGAACTTAACCAGGCCATATGGCATCTATACGATATAGGTCTCACTATCGAGGCTGATTAGCTAGTACAGCCTATACCATCCACCCTTTTCTCTCTATACCTATATATTTAACTATAGGGGTAGTCGGTAGATAGGCTATATATTTAGGCCATTCTATTAGGTAAGGGCATTATGAACTTATCGCTTAGCGAGGCATTTCCTAGCCTTATTAGTAGCATTTTGTAATATTAAAGCGCATTATAATACTAATAAGCTAGGGGGTAAATTATCTATAAGTCGAGGATATACTCTAAAGACTAATAACGTAGGTACTAGACCATTAGGTCTAGCGGAATCGTTAATAGCTTTTACAGTAAGCTATAATTTCTATTCCCTTATTATTAGGTCGCCTACTTTATTATTAATAATTATATAGGCTTGGCGTAAGGGGGCGTAATATCTCTCGACTTTGCCAATGCTATTATAGGCTTCTATAGGAATTTCATCTATATTAATAGATAGAAGCCGGGTATTATTGCGGAATTCGGTAGAGGCGAAGTTAGGTCTAGTATTATAAACTATCTAATTTAGCGGGCTAAGGTATATATCAATCTAGTATTCCTTAAGGGCATTCTAAATGTCTTAGGCCTTCTATTTCTATAGGTTAAGGAACCTAGCTGCCTAGAAGCTTATTGCGGCATCCACAATATATAATACCGGCCGATTATTAATATAAAGGATATCTATAATTATCTCGTAATTAAATTAGCAGTTATCCTTTAGGGTGAATTTAAATCGGCTAAGTGCCTTAGCGTTTATCTGGCATTAGTGGTATATATATATAATACTCTTAATAATATTACGGTCGATATTATTATAACCAGCCCGTTAAAGCAATTTGGAGAGCCTATTAATAGAGGAATGCCCGAATCGACAATATAGCTAATGGATTTTTTATGACGATAGATAGAAGGCTGTAGTATCTATAGCATTAAGAGTCTACTATAGATATCCCTATTTCCTAATAATTGGGACCTTAATATCCCCTTAGATAAATAGGTTATTAAGATTATTAAGCTTTACACTCATCCTATCTATATCCATAATAGAATATAAGAAGGGGGTATTGCTATTAAGAATATAGAAGGGGATATTACCGAATATCGTTAGGATATTTAGTATACTAGAAGATATAGCGCAGCCTACGCCGAAGTTTACTATATACTTCTTATCAGTTATCTTAATAGTTAGGGTCTTTATTAATCTTATTAGTGCCTTTGCTTCACCTAGGCCTACTATTAATAGGCCGGAGGCATTAGTATCTAGGAGGATTCCATAGAAAGTATAGTCACTATAGCGCTCTTCTTTTAGAAAGGCAGAATTATAGTTCGGTAAGGGCATTCAAAAGGGGTCAACTTATATAAAGGCATATCGGCATAATTTATCTTATAGGGCCTATAATATCTCAATAGATAATAACGGTTCTGCTTGCGTAGGGGCTTAGAAATACTAAGTGGCTATAATTTGCGGTATAGTAGCATTCTCTGCATCCTAGTTTATATACCCTATTATTATTACCTCGATATTACCGATAATATCATTAAGGTTAGCCTCTATATCTTTTTTTTTAAGGCCTTAGAGGCCGGGCTCTTCGTATTCCTATAAGAAAATACGGAATTTCTTATTATTAGGGGCAGTATAGTAGGATCGGTTCTTTATCTATTAGTCCTTTAATTCTTATTACTCTTTAGTAGAGTGATTAGATGACTAATACCCTATTTTATTGCAAATGAAGCATCTTCTTTAATAAGGCCTAGCTAAAAAAGCGCGATTCTATTATTTAAAGCGGCATTAAGGGGGTCTATATCATTAGGGGCATTAATACCGGTTATATAATTAACTATATCTACGATCTATAAATAACGCTATATCATTATCGATATCTTTAATATCCTAGTGTTGTTGAGGCTACTATTGAAGGAAATAATGCTGTTGATTTATATAGTTAGTCTCGTAAATAGAAAGGGATCGCTATAGGTCAGCAGTAAGGCCTTCGAATGTAGGGGCATATTGATATAGCACCTGGCTACACTTAGGGGTATCCCTTATAGTATTAAGTACTTATCGGTGAAGTTCTATATCAGCTATAAAGGGGGGAAGAAGACCACAATATAGGCATTAAAGTTCCTCTAGTAGGATATTAAGGCATTCTAGCTTTGATTTATCGGGGTGCTTCGCGATAATCAATTAGAGCGTTATTCTATTCTAATAATATAAATAGAATTGCTTTATACTCTTATTCTCGAAATAGCTTTTAACTTTGCGGACTATATCGTTAAAAGTAAGGGTATCGCGAATACATTTAATATTATTAAAGTAATATATCTCAGTATCACCGATTAGTATAATTTAGAATGCTTTAGCGAATATATTATCGGGTAATCCTAGTAGCCGGCACTTACTCTTAAAGGATATAACTTTTGGTACAATAAAGTTATTTATTTTACCGCTATATCTATCCTCTATACGATAGCTATATAAGAGGTTAAATATCTTCTTCATTATATTATTAAACCTAGTTCGGTAATGATCTTCTTAGCTAAACCTTTATTGGGTATGATCTTTTTAGGGGTATTCTAAAGGGTATTCTAGAACAGCTTATCGGTTAGCTTACGGTAGGCTAGCGGGATCTCTTGCTGGGTTATCCTATAACCCAGGTCGGTTAGGGTTTACCGGTCCTCTTATTAAGATGGTCTATTTATTGGCCTAAGTAGGCCGATATTAACGGGAAGGGCTAGGTGCCGTGCCTATTTTTGGCATTATCGGATAAGGCGTTTAGGCCCGATATCTAGTATTAGGGGAATCCTCTATTAATGGAAGCATATTATCGGGGCCTATAACCCGAGCTCTGTTGGGTATATTATAACCTCAAGGGGCATTAAGGTAGCCGCCTTAGTTAGCCCGGCTAAGGGTATAACCCCTAGGGTGTAATATTTGGTCGGTCGGGCTATAGTCTTTGTCGGCTATTGGATATTATTATCGGGAGCTTTCCCCTATTTCGAATAGCGACTTATTGTAAATAGGCGTCTTCCCTTTTTATTATTAGGACCGGCCCCTTTCTTTTTTAGTAGGGGTAGGGGCAAAAGGCTTTTTCGATATAGAGGGGGGGATTATAGGTTATTATAACTGTAATCGTGCCACCCTTAGTGTTGCGAAGTCCCTTAATATTGAGGCTTATAAGGATCTTCTTAAGGGTCTTACTGCGGTAGGTGCTTGTGATGAATTTTGTAAGCCTGTGATTTCCTAGTCGAAATTGCCGATAGGTACTAATGCTTCCCTATAAGGGTTGAGCCGTAACCGGAATATCTTATGGCCTAATTGATAGTCGATCTCTTCTTTAGGCCATTCAGGGTTCTATTGTTATTAAAGGCATTCTATTAGGGTTAGTATTATTAGGGAGCCTAATATTCCGATATATATGCCGTACTCTCGTAGATATATGCGGAATTCGCGTAGGAATAGTCGATTAATACGGTTAAATAGCTATTCATCCTATTCACTATAATCTTTATAGAATAGTTCCTATAGATTATCGTTAATTATGCGATCCTTCTTATAGGTATAGATCAAGAAGGCTAGGCGGTTATGTAATGCCATAGTGGTGGCATTAGGGGTGACTAGCTCTATCGCAGTAGTCCAATTATTATTGAGAAGGGGGGCAAATCGCTATAACCTTTCGGGCAGTGCTGGTTGTAATATTGATGATACTGCCCATTGTGATAATAATAATCGTGATTGAGCTATAGTATTGAGAAGAGGGTTTAAGAGGGGGGGGGGATATATTGCAATAAGTGCAAGATCGGCCTTTACCGGTAGGGGTAAAGAAAAGAAAAAAAGGGGTTAGTTAGCAAAATAACTGTTCAACGGAATAGGTTATTTTGCCTCTTATAGTAAGCAGGATGACTATTCAACGGAATAGGTCAGCTGCCTCCTATTTATACTAAGGGTATCTTTAAAGATCATAATAGTCAGTATGTTTTCTTCCTTTGTAATAGACGAAGGTAAAAGAGGTCCACATCGTTCTTCCAATTAGTTAGCAGTATAACCGTTCAACGGAATAAATTATCTGCCTTCCTAATTAGTACAATTTGCAATAGAAATCGTTTCTTCGAGTAGATCTTGCTAATCTGTGATGCACCGTCTTTGCGGGATATAATCCTATAAGTGGTGGTTATCACCACTAATTAGTATTGATACAAACCCGGTATACCTAGTTATACGTAGGGTCGCGCGCGTGGTATCTAGTACCGTGAGGTCACTAAATAAAGGATTAATTGACTTTACTAATAACTGAATTATCTAAAAGGAAAGAAAGGAAGCAAAAGAGGGTAATTACACGATGTGGCCTTTTTGTGCGTATGCCGATGTCACGTGCATTGGCGCAGTCGGGCCGGGCTGCCCGCGTGCCCTACCGGGCTTAGGGGTAAAGGGGCAAAAGGGGCCAAAGTGGCCACATCGTGCGCATCGGGTGTGCGCGGCATATCCGTCGCAATGTGCCCAATTGGGCACCTTGCGACAGCGATTCCAACATTACTAAGCGACAAGTTTGCGATGCCTTCGCCTAATAGAACGGCCCGGATATACAGCCTATCTACCGACTACCCCTATAATTAGATGTATAGGTATAGAAAGAAAAAGGTGGATGGTATAAGCTATACCAGCTAATCAGCCTCGATGGTGAGACCTATATTATATAGATGCTATATAGCCCGGTTAAGTTCCGGTTAATAGTTATAAAGCCGTATAACTACAACCCTAATATAGACGATCCCAAAGATATCGTTTATGCCGAAGGCCTGACCTGCCCTAGCCGGATAGAAGTTAAGATACCGGCACTAGCTGCAGCCGCACCTCTAGCCGCGATAATACCTATAGCCGAGATATTATCGACGATACTTATAGTCGCAACATCATTAATAACACCTATAGCCGCGATATATCCGTCGCCAGCCACTGGGTCTGATCAAGTCAGGCTAGTATTACTAGTAAGGATGGTATCCGATATTATAATTAATAAGGACTAAGAAGAGGCTCTTATTAATACTATCGCTTCTAATACCATTATTAACGCCTCTTTCCTAACCGCTAAAAAGTAAGCCGACTTATAGCTTACTAGCTAATTACGCCGGGAAAGCAAGATTATAACCCTTAGAAACTCTTTCTAATAGTCTAACCGTATAGAAATAGAAGCATTATAGGCCCGCGATATATTCCGATTTATTACCTTCGATATCGGTAAATATAAAGCCTAGCGCCTCTTTAACTTACGTATAATACGAGAGATTAAAAGTAAAGGCATAGATATGCTATATGAGAAATCACGACTCGTCATATAAGGTTATAATAATAATAAGAAGCAATTGATATTAACTTAATCCCCTATAATTTAACAGGCTAGTTAATAGCTACTAATATCAATAGCTCTATCACTATAATAGTCTTACAGCCTCTTCCTTTAGATATAGGATATCATATAGGCTTATATGCAGTTATTTATAACCCTTAATAGATCGATTATCACTAGGCTACCTAAGCAGATAGCGCACCAATATCCTGATAATACCATTATGGAAGTGGTTAAGCCGCTATACGGAATAGCTGAGGCAGGCACCTACTAGTGGGCAATATACTTCCGGCACTATCGCGAGAAGTTAGGTATAACCATTTTAACCTATAACCCCTGTTTGCTGATATCTACTGCCGATATTGACCGTACTAACGATACTATATGCTTTGGTATCGTGGGTATATAGATTGATGATACCCTCGGCCTAAGTAATAATGCCTTCTTCTAATGGGAAGAATTAGAGCTTAATAAAGCAGGCTTTAATATAAAGCCTAAGACGAGGCTATCGCTAACCGTACCCCTGATATTTAATGGATGCATCCTAACGGCTGATAATAACGGTATAACCTTATGCCAGAAAGGTTAAAGTAAAAAGATTACAACTATCGATAAAAATACGCCCACAGCCTAGCGTAATTATATCGAATAATGCGCTCGTGGCGCTTATATAGCTATAGTCTGCCAGCCCGAGGCCTCTTTTGACCTGTCTATCGCAGTATAATATTAGCAGCCTAACCCTAATAATATCGCAAGGTTGAATAAGCGCCTTCAATAGCAGCGCGATAACCAGGATCGTAGCTTACGGTATATCAATCTGGCCCTTACTATAGCTAAACTCTTTGTATTTATTGACGGATCCTTTGCTAATAATAAAGATTTAAGCTCCCAAATTGGTTATATTATTATACTAGGGAATAAAGAGGATAATCCTATAGATAACGCTAACGCCTTCCTACTGACCGGTAATATCGTTACTTATAGTTTTATAAAGAGTAAGCATATGACGTATAGTACACTCGCTTCGGAGCTATATAGTATAGTATAAGGGGTCGATATCGTATATGCAATAGGCATAACCCTCAATATGATTACTAATAGGCTGGAATTGCCGAAGATCCCTATGGTTATATATATAGGTTCGTTTTCGCTACATAAATGCCTTATTAAGCTAGATACTACTAAGGAAAAGAGGCTTATAATAGATATTATAGCCCTATGATAGTTATACGAGCACTAGGAGATTTACAAGATCCGTTAGATTAATAAGAATAATAATCTCGCTAATATAATGACTAAGGGAATGCCAATAAAGCCCTTAAGACCTTTATTGACTAAAATAGGGCTGTTATATATATAGAGAGGTGGGTAAAAAGGCCGGTTAATATCTGACTGCATTTAGAAGGTATTAGTGATATCATAGGTGGCAAATATATGGTTTTTTCCTATGTTTAATATTGTGTGCATTTGCTGCTTTTACTGCGTTTACTGCTGCCCCTTTTTGCCCCTTTGTTTTGGCTGCGATATTTAATATACCGGCTGTACGGTATAATGCCGGCCGCGCGGCGCGATAATGTTATCGGCGGCACAACCTGCCGAGACCGCGCCGCACTTTTCTTTCTATATATGCGCCTTATATCCTAGCGATTCCGATGTTTGCTTCTATAAAAAGAGAAGCTGCTAGTGTCGGAATCGCTATCGTAAGGTGCCTAATTGAGCATATTGCGACAGATGTGCTGCGCACACCCGTTGCGTACGATATGGCTACTTTTGCCCCTATGCCCTTAAGCCCAATAGGGCACGCGGGCAGTCCGGCCCGACTGCGCCGATGCATGTAACATCGGCACACGCACAAAAAGGCCACATCGTATAATTACCCTCTTTTGCTTCCTTTCTTTCCTTTTAGATATTTTTTAGTTATTAGCAAAGCAATCAAATCCTTTACTTAGTGACCTCACGGTACATGATACCACGCGCGCGACTCTACGTATAACTGGGTACCCCGAGTTTATATCAACAAATACCTCCTAAATGCAGTTAGATATTAACCAGCCTTTTTACCTACCCTTTTATACGTATAAAAGCCCTATTTTGGTCGACGAAGGTCTTAAGGGCTTTATTAGGCGTTCCCTTAGTTATTACATCGGCGAGATTATTATTCTTATTGATCTAATAGATCTTATATATCTCCTAGCGCTCGTATGACTATCGTAGGGCTATAATATCTATTATAAGCCTCTTTTCCTTAGTAGTACCTAGCTTAATGAGGCATTTGTATAATAAAAACAAATCTATATATACAACCGTAGGGATCTTTGGCAATCCTAGCCTGCTAGTAATTATATTGAGGGTCGTACCTATCGTATATGCAATATCGACCCCTTATACTATACTATATAGCTCCGAAGCGAGTGCTCTGCGCGTTATACGCTTACTTTTTATAGAGCTATAAGTAATGATATTACCGGTTAGTAGGAAGGCGTTAGTATTATCTATAGGGTTATCCTCTTTATTCCCTAGTATAATAATATAGCCAATCTAGGAGCTTAAATCTTTATTGTTAGTAAAGGATCCGTCGATAAATATAAAGAGTTTGACTGTAGCTAGGGCCAGATTAATATACCGCAAGCCACGATCCTAGTTATTGCGCTACTATTGAAGGCGCTTATTCAACCTCGCAATATCGTTAGGGTTAGGTTGCTAGTATTATGCCGCAATAAATAGGTTAAAAGACGTCTTAGGCTGGCAGACTATAGCTATATAAGCACCGCGAGCGCATTGCTCGATATAGTTACGCTAGGCTATAGGCGAATTTTTGTCGATAGTTATAATCTTCTTGCTTTGACCTTTCTGGCATAATGTTATTATGCCGTCGGTAGTGGCTATTAGTATACACCCGTTAAATATCAGGGGTACGGTTAGCGATAGCCTCGTCTTAGGCTTAGCGCTAAAGCCTACCTTAGTAAGTTCTAATTCCTCCTATTAGAAGAAGGCATTATTACTTAATCCAAGGGTATCGTCAGTCTGCATACCTACGATACCAAAGCATAAGGCATTGCTAATATGGTCAGGAACGTTAGTACGGTCAGTATCGCCAGTAGATATCAGCAAATAGGGGTCATAAGTTAATATAGTTATACCTAACTTCTCGCGATAGTGCCGGAAGTATATCGCCCACTAGTGGGTGCCTGCCTTAGCTATTCTATATAGAGGCTTGACCACTTCTATAATAGTATTATTAGGATATTAGTGAGCTATCTGCTTAGGTAGCTTAGCAATAATCGACCGATTGAGGGTAGTTAATAACTGCACATAAGCCTGTATAATATTATATATCTAGAGGAATAAGCTGTAAGAGTGTTGTAGTGATAGGGCTAATAATATAAGTAACCGTTGACTAGTCCGTTAGATTATAGGGGACTAAGTTAATATCAATTGCTTCTCATCATTACTATAACCTTATATTATAAGCCTAGATTTCTCGTATGGGGCATCCATACCTTTGCCTTTGATTTCCCATACTATACGTAAGTTAAATAGGCGTTAGGCTCTATATTAACTGATATTAAAGGTGACGAATCTAAATACATTACAGGCTTATAGTGCTTCTATCTCTATACGGTTAGACTGCTTAAAAAGGGCTCTAGGGGTTATAATCTTTCCTTCCCGGCATAATTAGCTAATAAGCTGTAGGTCGGCTTACTCTTTTGCGGTTAAAAAAGAGACATTAATAATGGTATTAGAAGCTATAGTATTAATAAGAGCTTTTTCTTAGTCCTTATTGATTATAACGTTAGATACTACCCTTACTAGTAATAGTAATAGTTGTCTAGCTTAATCAGTCCTAGTGGCTGGCGACGGATATATCGCGGCTGTAGGTATTATCAATGATGCTGCGGCTGTAGGTATTATTAATAATGTCTCGGCTGTAGGTATTATTGCGGCTAGAGGTGCGGCTGCAGCTGGTATCCTAACTTTTATCCTGCCGGGGCAGGCCAGGCCTTTAGTATAGACAATATCTTCGGCATTATCGGCATTAAGATTAGGGTTATAATTATATGGCTTGACGACCGTTGACCAGAACTTGACCGGGCTATATAGCATTTGTATGATGTAGGTCTTACTATTAAGGCTGATTAGCCGGTATAGCCTATGCCATCCACCCCTTTCTCTCTATACCTATATATCTAACTATAGGGGTAGTCGGTAGATAGGCTGCGTATCTGGGCTATTCTATTGGGCGAGGGTATTACAAACTTATCGCTTAGCGAGGTATTTCCTAGCTTTATAAGTAGCCTTTTGTAATATTAGGGCGTATTATAATACTAATAAGCTAGGGGGTGTTACGGACTCGGGCTATACCCGTGTCACAAATTGGCTAGGGCTCGGGCTACGCCCGTACCTAATTCAGGACGGATGACATAAGGCAGACGCGCGGGCCCATAAGGCAATATTAGGGCTCTAGCCCGCGCTATATATAGATATATATATACTACAGAAGGGACCCGATTCGGGCTCTTCTCCCTTCCTCTTTAATTTTATTAATATATTCAATTAATGCCTATTCGCAGCCGCCCTAAGGCCAGTCTATTACAACTAATAAAACTCTCTTAACCCTTATTATTATATCTTATATAACTGCTAATAATAGATATAGACCCCTCACAGAATGCTATAGGCGCTAATAATGCCTAATATGCCTCTGCTTGTTAATAGGCTATACAATTAGAGTTAATTATAAATACTATAGAAGTACTTAATATAAGGTTCTAAAAGTAGCTATCTTAAAACTAAAAGAGTAAGCGCTAGATACACACTTAGGCCGAATAGACCGAGCATTAGATATAGGCATTTATCGAATAGATATAATAATAACTATCGCTAGCCCCTATAACGACTTTTAACCGGTCTTTAACTAATTCTATCCTAATCCTAAAGGAAGTCCGACTAAAGCATAAGCTGATATTAGTTAAAGAACCCTTTAATAGTAGGAAGGCTATATTTACCATATAGAGGACCTTTATAGAGTATAAACTAGAGATCAATTGGGACTTTATTAGTAACAATAAGACTTAATAGATATTTATCTACTAAAACCTCTCGGCTATAGTCTAATCTTAAATTATAGTATTCTTCGAGAATAATACAGCCTTCTATTACTAACAGGCCGCTTTTTTTAACTACCTATAGCGGCTCTTTAAGGATCTATACTAAGAAGAATATATAATTAGCAAGCTTAAGTATACCTTCTATTAGAAGCTATAAGAATCTTTCTCTACTTTCTTTATATACTTTAAGGAGAAATTAATATTAATAAAGGGGCTTAAGTAGCTTAAATCAATTAAACTAAAAATATTCCGATCTACCTTTAACCCTTATATATTGGAAAAAATTATTAGCCTAAGGGTCTCCCGGAAGGATTACGATATAGCCGTTATATAGTACTATAAAATCGCTATCGACCTAGAAATAAGCCTTACTATAAAACGATATATAGACCCCTTTTAGGATTATAATAATAACGCCTAAGATCTATAGGCAACCGGTCGGGATAAGGATAGTAATACGCCTATAATAGGTATTTATAAGCTGGGCTTAAAAGGCAAGTAAAAGTTTCCTAATAAGAGGGCGCTATAGGTTTTAAAGAAAATCCTTAAGGAGTACTACTAGAAATCACTCTACACCTAATATAAGGATATTAGCTATAAAATACTAGAATATAAGCTAAGGCCGGCCTAGCCCCTATTAGAGATAATTATAGCTTCTATAGACTTAAAGGCTATAGAAGCCTTACGAATCGCCGAACTTAAAGATAGTAATAATAGCGATTCTTAAGGAAAAGATTAGCCTTTAAGCTAAATCTCGCAAGAGAGCTTAAAAAACACATTTAGCCCCTAGCTAAATTATAATAAAAATACTATATAAAGAAGATTAATAATATTAAAGACTATATAAATAGATACCCCTTTTTAGTCTCGATATTATATAATAATTCTACCTTTATCGATACCCTAATTAATTTTAGTTATAACTACTATAGTGCGATAAGCAAAAGAACTATCTAAAGATTAGGACTTTAGCCTATCTGCCTATTATCTTATAAGAAATTTAGGATTATAGTAAATATAAAGAGTCAATTAGAAGAGTAATAAGTTATTACCCCCTCAATTACCTATACTATTTATATCGATATCGATATCGATAGATAGCTATTAGCTATAATACTATATATTGTCTTAGGCTTTACCTATGATATTATTCTAAGGTTGCTTTAGATAGAGTATTATAATATCGAATTATAGGCAAAGCAGTACTAACTAAAAATTAGAATTACTAATAGCCTCTTTATAAAGGAATTAACTATTTAATCCTCTAAGCCTGCCGTAATTAATATTCTTAGATCAATCTTTTACGGTATACTATAATGTATAGTATATACTTAGGATAATTCGACCTCCTTCTTCCTTATAAGCCTATAGGAGCTTATATATATCCTCCGTATTATACTCCCGCTATATTAAAATTTAGCTTCCCCTTTAGCCTAACTATAGACCCTGTCACGGACTCGGGCTATGCCCGTGTCATAGATTGACTGAGGCTCGGGCTGCGCCCGTGCCTAGTCCGGAACGGATGACATAAGGTAGACGCGCGGGCCTATAAGGGTAATATTAGGGCTCTAGCCCGCGCTATATACAGATATATATAGACTGCAGAAGGGACCCGATTTAGGCTCTTCTCCCTTCCTCCTTAGTTTTATTAATATATCCGATTAATGCCTATTCGCAGTCGCCCTAGGGCTAGTCCATCACAATTAATAAAACTCTCTCAACCCTTATTGTTATACTATATACAACCGCCGACAATAGATATAGGGCCCTCATAGAATACTATAGGCTCAGATAATGCCTAACGCGCCTCCGCTTATTAATAGGCCGCTTAATGGGAGTCAATTACTAATACTATAGAAGTCCTTAATACGAGGTTCTAAAAATAACTATCCTAAAGCCAGGAGAGTAAGCATTAGATATACACTTAGGCCGAACAGACTAAGTATTAGATACTAGCCCTTATTGACTAGATGCAATAATAACTATCGCCAGCCTTTATAATAACCTTTAACCGGTCTTAGACTGACTCTATTTTAACCCTAGAGGAAACCCAACCTAGGCATAAACCAATACCAATCAGAGAACCCTTTAACGGTAAAAAGGCTATATTTACCGTATAGAAGACCTTTATAGAGTATAAGTTAGAGATCGACTGGGACTTTATTAGTAATAATAAAACCTAATAGATATTTATCTACTAGAACCTCTCGGCTATAATCTAATCTTAAGTCGCAGCATTCTTCGAGAATAGCGCGGCCCTTTATTACCGCCCTATAGCTTTCTTTAACTACCTATAGCGACTCTTTAAGGACTTACATCAAGAGGAATATACAATTAGCGAGCTTAAGTATACCCTCTATTAGGCGCCGAAAGAACCCTTTTCTACTTTTTTTATACATTTTAAAGAGAAATTAGTATTAGTAGGGGGGCTTAGGTAGCTTAAATCGGTTAAGCTAGAAATACTCCGATCCGCCTTTAACCCTTATATATCGGATAAGATTATTAGCCTAAGGGTCTCCCGTAAGGACTATAATACGGCTATTGCATGGTACCGTGAAATCGCTATCGACCTAGAGATAAGCCTTACCGCGAAACGCTATATAGACCCTTACTAGAATCACAATGATAATGCCTAAGATCTATAGACAACCGCTCGGGATAAAGATAGTGATATGCCTATAATAGGTATTAATAAGCTAGGTTTGAAGGGTAAGGAGAAGTTATCTACTAAAAGGGCAGTATAGGTTTTAAAAGAGGTCCTTAAGGAGCGCTATTAGAAATCACTTTATACCCGATATAGAGACGCTAGCTATAAAATACCGGAATATAAGCTAAGGCCGGCCTAGCCTCTACTAGAGACAACTATAGCTTCTATAGACCTAAAGGCTATAGAAGCCTTATAAATCGCCGAGCTTAGAGATAGCGATAATAGCAATCCCTAGGGAAAAGACTAGCCCTTAAGCTAAATCTCGCGAGAAGGCTTAAAAAATACACCCAGCCCCTAGCCAGGTTACAATAGGAATACTATATAAGGGAGACTAATAATATCAAGGACTATATAGATAAATACCCCTTTTTAGTCCCGATATTATATAATAATTCTACCTTTATCGATATCCTAATTAATTCTAGTTGTGATTGCTATAGTGCGATAAGCGAAAGAACTATCTAAAGGTTAGGACTCTAGCCTATCTGCCTACCGTCTTATAAGAAACTTAGGATTATAGTAGATATAAAGAATCGATTAGGAGAGCGGTAGACTACCCCCTTAATTACCTATACTATCTATATCGATATCGATATCGATAGATAGCTATTAGCCGTAATACTATATATCATCCCAGGCCTTACCTGCAATATTATCCTAAGGTTACTTTAGATAGAGTACTACAATATCGAACTTTAGGTAAAATAATACTAATTAAAAATTAGAGCTACTAGCAGCCTCTTTATAAGGGAATCAACTACTTAATCCTTTAGGCCTACTACGATTAATATTCTTAGATCGGTCTTTTACAGTATACTATAATACGCAATATACACCTAAGATAACTCGACCTCCTTCTTTCTTATAAGCCTATAAGAGCTTATATATATCCTCTACATTATGCTCCCGCTATATTAGAATTCAGCTTCCCTTCCGGCCTAGCCGCAGACCCTACTACTAAAGCTTTAGGACTTTACCGACCTTTTCAATAAGGCGAAAGCCTCCAGCCTCCTACTACACTAGGGCACGCTTAATCACTATATTAAGCTTAAACCGACCCTAGATAGGGGGCCACCCGACCTCCTATAGGGACCGCTATATAATATGCTGCAGGACCAGCTACTTAAGGTTCAGAGATAAGTAATAGACCTTATAGATAAAGGATAGATCTATATGAGCTCCTTATCGGCAGTAGTACTAGTCCTATTCGCGAAAAAGGCGAATAGTAGATAGCGTTTTTATGTAGATTATTAGGCCCTAAATAAGGTTATAGCATAAGACTAGTATCCCTTTCCTTTAATTAAAGAGACGCTATATTCCCTATCTCAGGCGAAGTAATTTATAAAGGTAGATATTTACGCTATATTCTATAAGATCTATATCGCTAAGGGCGATAAATACCTAACTATATTTTAGACCTGCTTCGGCCTTTTTAAGTGGTTAGTAACCCCTTTTAGCCTAACTAAGGCCCTTGTAATATTCTAGCGGTATATTAACAGGGCCTTAAGGGACTTATTAGGGGATTTCGCTACTGCCTACCTAAATAATATTTTAGTCTATACCGGCGGCTCACAAAAGGAATATATAGACCGCATTAAGATTATCTTTAGATGCCTATAAAATACCGATCTAAATCTAGATCTAAATAAATATAACTTTACAGTAAAGGAGGTATACTACTTTAGCTATATCGTAATGGTAAGGAAGGAGATCCGCCTAAACCTTAAGAAGATTAAAGCGATCTAAAAATAGGAAGCCTTTACGAAATTATAGGGTATCTAAAGCTTCTTAGGTTTTGCAAATTTCTACTGCGATTTTATCCTAGACTTCTCCTATTTAGCTAAACCCCTAGTTCGATTAATATAAAAAGGTATTCCCTTTTAATAGCTTAAAGAGGAGGAAAAGGCTTTTTAAGCGCTTAAATAGTATTTTATTTTACACCCGGTTTTCGCCTAATAGGACCCTAAAAGGGAAATAATCCTTAAGGCAGATAGCTCTAGTATAGCTTTTAGTAGCTATTTCTCCTAAATCAGGGAAGATAAAGTATTCTACCTAGTCGTATACTATTTAGTATAGCTTACGAAGGCTGAATGGAACTATATTATCTATAATAAGGAGCTACTTACTATTATCGTATGCCTTAAAGCGTGGTTAGCTAAGCTCTATTCTATTACTGCCCTATTTATGATCCTTATAGACTATAAGAACCTTAAGTATTTTACCCAACTAAAGGAGATATTAGAATATTAGGCATAATAGGCTAAGATGTTAGCCCTTTTTAACTTCTACCTTTAGTACCGGCCCGGCTTATAGGCCTAATACCTTAATACCCTCTCGCGATAGGAGCAAAAGGCAGACGGTATAATACTAAGGTTTAGCTAAATCTTTTAATTACTATCTATTTCTACTATAAAGGCAGACCCGATAGAGGTTTAGCCGGACCTAATAGGAGATCGGCCGACTATAGCCTTAGGTATAATAGAGGATAAGCTAATAATAGCTTTATCGACTGGAATCTCCCTACCTAGCGGCTCTTAGGTCTTTACTAATATATACCTATAGGCGCTTTAGGACTAAGCTATAGCTAAAGACAAACTATATTAGGCCTAGTAGAAAGCCATAGCAAATAGAGAATAATAATTCCCTATAGAGGCAAAAACTAGAGAGTAGATCGCAGATTATACCTTAAATGCCTATAGAGCGCTATTCTACTAGGGCCAGATTTAGCTCCCTTCGTTTAAGCCGCTAATAACTATAGTAATCTAATAATGCTATAACTGCCCTACTGTAGGGCACCTAGGGAAGAATACGACCTTCTAACTCTTACGATAGGACTACTATTTTAATAGTATATTATTTAAGGTGGCTTAGTTTATTCGGAATTATTAATACTATAGGGCGCATAAGAGCCGCTAATTGCGATAGGGCCTACTTTAGCCTTTACCAATCCTAAATCGTTTTTAGTCTTAAATCTCTATTAACTTTATAATTGACCTCTTAGCCCGGGATGCTTCTAACCCATATTACCTAATAGTTATTACCGACCGCCTATTTAAGTATATCTAGCTTAAAGCGATATACTCAATACGAGTAGAGGATTATATAGAACGGTTTCTCGATTACTAGTAGCGGCACTATAGATTTCCTATCTAGATTATTAGCGATAGAGGCTTAGACTAAGTAGGCTAATTCTAGACTATAATATATAAGGCTATCGAGACCGAATAACTCCTCTCGACTATATACTACCTATAGACCGATAGTAGTATAGAATATATAAACTAGGAGGTCTAGGCTATTTTACGCATTAAAATAGTATTCGACTAATACGATTAGCCTTAATATCTCGCGATTTATTAATATGCTCTAAATAACCGTACTTCTTTAGTCACTAGATATAGTCTTAACCGTCTTTTAAATAGCTTCGACTCTCTTATTATAGCACCTCCCCCTAATATTATATTAAGTTTAACGACCCCTAAGGGGTAAGCGGTATGCTTTTTAGCTATAATACGGGAGGGGGGCAAACTCGCTTAGGCCGCTATTGCTTTTGCCCAGTAGTAGTAATAGGACATAATAAACTACTCCTAACGCCTAGCGGAATGCTACTAAATCGGGGACTAAGTCTAGCTAAGCCTATAGAATATTAAGACTAATTGGCCTTATAAGAAGCTCGACTAGGTATCTGCTAAATATATTATTATAGCCGTCCTATTCCTACTTAATATCCAACTCGATATTCCCGATAGTATCTACCCGGTTTTTTATATTAATCTTATAGAATATACTGCTTCCGACCTGCTGCCGAGCTAAATACTCATAAATACTAGGCCCGGTCCCCTATTAGTCCTACTAGAGGACTCTAATACCCTATATAAGGAATTCGAGGTCGAGGAGATACTAGCTGCTAAAAACGCTCGGGGTTATAGTGGTAAACGTAATATACTAGTAAAATAGAAGGGGTACGATTTGCCGACTTAAAAACCGCTAGAGAACTTTAAAGATACCATAGCGCAGGCAGCATTTAAGGTTAAATAGGGGGATATTCGGATATATAATAGACCCGGTCGAACCCTATAGCAACCCTAATATAGAATAAATGAAATTTTTCCCGGCGAAGGGGGGTATATTATGGACTCGGGCTATACCCGTATTATAGATTAACTGAGGCTCGGGCTGCGCCTATACTTAATCCGGAACGGATAATATAAGGTAGACGCGCGGGCCTATAAGGGCAACGTTAGGGCTCTAGCCCGTGCCACATACGGATGTATATAGACTATAGAAGGGACCCGATTCGGGCTCTTCTCCCTTCCTCCTTAGTTTTATTAATACATCCGATTGACGCCTATTCGCAGTCGCCCTAGGGCCAGTCCGTCACAGACCCTACTATTAAAGCTTTAGGATTTTACTAACCTCTTTAATAAGGCGAAGGCTTTTAGCCTCCTACTATACTAAGGCATACTTAATTATTATATTAAGCTTAAACTAACCCTAGATAGGGGGCCACCTAATCTCCTATAGGGACCACTATATAATATACTATAGGACTAGTTACTTAAGGTTTAGAGATAAATAACTAACCTTATAGATAAAGGATAGATCTATATAAGCTTTTTATCAGCGGCAGTATTAGTCCTACTTACGAAAAAGGCGAATAGTAGATAGTAATTCTATATAGATTACCGGGCCCTAAATAAGGTTATAGTATAGGACCGGTATCCCCTTCCCTTAATTAAAGAGATACTATACTTCTTATCCTAAGCGAAGTGGTTTATAAAGGTAGATATCTATATTATATTCTATAAGATCTATATCGCTAAGGGCGATATATACCTAATTGCATTTTAGACCTGCTTCGGTCTTTTCGAGTAATTAATAACCCCTTTTAGCCTAACTAGGGCCCTTACTGTTAGTGTCACATCAAGGGGTACCCAGTTGTACGTAGGGTTACGCGCGTGGTATTAAGTACCGTGAGGTTACCGGTTAAAGGTATGATTACTTCTTTAATTATGACTGACTAACTAAAAGGAAAGAAAGGAAGCAAAAGAGTAATTATACGATATGGCCTTTTTGTGCGTATTATAGTTACATGCTTCGGCGCGGTCGGGCCGGACTGCCCGCGTGCCCTACCGGGCTCAGGGGCATAAGGGCAAAAGTGGCCATATCGTGCGTAACGGGTATACGCGGCACATTCGTCGCAATATGCCCAATTGGTGCCCAATTAGGCACCTTGCGACAGCGATTCCGATACTAGCAGTTTCTCTTTTTATAGAAGCAAACATCGGAATCGCTAGGATATAAGGCGCACACATAGAAAGAAAAGTGCGGCGCGGTCTCGGTAGGTTATGCCGCCAATAATGCTATCGCGCCGCGCGGCCGGCATCATACCGTACAGCCAGTATGTTAAATATCGCAGCCAAAACAAAGGGGCAAAAAGGGGCGGCAGTAAATATAGGAAAAACGGCCGCATTAAACACAATATTGAACATAGGAAAATCCACACACTTGCTACCCATCATATCACTAATACCTTCCAAACGCAGTTAGATATTGACCGGCCTTTTTACCTACCCTTCTATATGTATAATAGCCTGATTTCGGTCGATAAAGGTCTCAAGGGCTTTATTAGGCATTCCCTTAGTTATTGCATCAGCGAGATTATTATTCCTATTGATCTAATAGATCTTATAAATCTCCTGGCGCTTATATAACTGTCGTAGGGCTATAATATCTATCATAAGCCTCTTTTCCTTAGTAGTACCCAGCTTAATAAGGCATTCGTATAGCGAAAATGAATCTATATATATAACCGTAGGGATCTTCGGCAATCCCAGCCTGCTAGTAATTATATTAAGGGTCGTGCCTATCGCGTATGCGATATCGACCCTTTGCACTATACTATATAGCTCCGAAGCGAGTACGCTATATATTACCCGCTTACTCTTTATAAAGCTATAAGTAATAATATTACCGGTTAGCTGGAAGGCATTATTTATAGTATCTACCTTATTCCCTAGCATAATCATATAACTAATCTAGGAGCTTAAATCTTTATTATTGGCAAAGGATCCGTCAATAAATACAAAGATCTTAGCTATATTAAGGGCCAAATTGATGTACCGTAAGCCGTAATCCTAGTTATTAAGCTGCTATTAAAGGCGCTTATTTAACCTCGCGATATCCTTAGGGTCAGGCTGTTAATATTATACTGCGATAGATAGATCGAAAGACGCTTTAGGCTGGCAGACTATAGCTACGTAAGTACTGCGAGCGCGTTATTCGATATAATTACGTTAGACTGTAAGTGCATTCTTATCGATAGTCGCGATCTTCTTACTTTGACCTTTCTAGCGTAATATTATACCATCAGCATTAGCCGTTAGTATATACCTGTTGAATATTAGGGGCATAATTAGTAATAGCTTCGTCTTAAGTTTAGTATTAAAGCCTGCTTTAGTAAGCTCTAATTCCTCCTATTAGAAGAAGGCATCGTTATTAAGTCCGAGGGTATTATTAGTCTGTATACCCATAATACCGAAGCATATAGTAGTATCGCGGTTAGGAACGTTAGTACGGTCAGTATTACTAGTGCGGTTAGTATCGTTATTACCGGCAGATATCAGCAAATAGGGGTTATAGGTTGATGTAGTTATGCCTAACTTCTCGCGATAGTGCCGGAAGTATATTGCCTACTAGTGGGTGCCTGCCTCAGCTATTCCGTATAGTGGCTTCACTACTTCTATAATAGTATTATTAGGATATTAGTGAGCTATCTGCTTAGGTAATTTGGCGATAATCGACCGATTAAGGGTAGTTAATAACTGCATATAGGCCTACGTAATATCTTATATCTAAAGGAATAGGCCGTAAGAGCGTTATAGTAATAGGGCTAATGATATAAATAGCTATTAATTAGCCTATTGGATTATAGGGGACTGAGTCAATATTAATTGCTTTTTATTATCACTATAACCTTATATAACGAGTCGTGATTTCTTATATAGCATATCCTATCACGGGCTCGGGCTACGCCCGCGCCACAATATAGCTAGGACTCGGGCTGCGCCCGCATCTAATCTAAGAAGGGCAATAGACGGAGTCATAGGACTATACTAGGACTCCGATACGTATCATAATCGGGATATAAATAGACTAGATAGAAGGTTCCTACTTAGATCCTTTTCCTTCCTCTTTAGTCTATTTAATATATATCACTAATGCCTATTCGCAGCCGCCCTAGGGCCAGTCCGTTATATTTAAATAGACTCTCTCAGCCTTACTATTATAACTCCGTATTATAGAACTAATAATGCAAGCATTATACGATATCGAAATGAATACGCCTAATAAGATAGGGGCAGACGGCACGGGGCAGTAACGCCCCCGACGTAATATACACACCCAAATACAGCAACTTTCCAAGGGAATGCAATAGATTTAATCGCAAATAAACTCTTTATAGGCCTATCTCGTAAAGCAGGCGAGTAAACCCTAACCAGAATACCAACCGGTCTTAGTAATATAATAGGGCAGACCTATCCCCCCTACTACTCTAGATGCAGCTTATACCCAACCTAAGCGTAAGCCGATCCTAATAGGGGACCCTTTTAATAGCAAAAAGATAATATTTACAGCCTAGCGAACCTTTATGTAATATAAACTTAAGGTCGATAAGGACTTTATTAGGGACGAAAAGATATAGTGGATATTTATCTTTTAGAACCTATCTTCTATAGTCTAATTATAAGTCGCAGCCTTTTTCGAGAATAGTAAGGCCTATAATTATAATATAATAAAATTCTTTAAATACCTCTAATATCTCTTTAAGGATCTACATCGATAGGATTATATAATTACTAAATTTAAGCACTCCTTATACTAAGGCCCTAAAGAACCTTTTGCTACCTTCTTTATTTAGTTTAAAGAAAAGCTAGCGCTTATAAGAGGAATTAGCTAGCCTAAAGAAGTAAAATTCGAATACCTCTATTCTGCATTAAATGCTAGGATAGCCAATAAGATCATTAGACTCGGGGTCTCCTATAATAACTACTACCTAATAGTTAACCGCTATCGTTAGATCGCTATTAACCTTAAGATTAGTATAACGACTAAATACTACCTTAATCCTCCTCGCGACCGATAAAATAATAACTAGGATATAAAAGGTAATATATAGATAATAGGTATTAACTAGCTTGCTTTAAAGAGTAAGTAATATATAGCTAAATAGGTCTTATAAGAGGTCCTTAATAAGCGACGGGAGAAGGATCTATACCTTTATTATAGTGCTTCCACCTACTATATATAGAAATACCGTTTATAAAAGGCCTGCAGATTAGGAATAATTAAAGTAGCTATAGTAGACTCTTAGGCTGCTAACGATAATAATAGCGATAATATTTAGGGAAAAGAATAGCCCTTAAGCCTAATCTCGCGAGAGGGCTTAAAGTATACGCTAAAAACCTTAATCGATTATAAAAAGGACCCTATATAAGGGAGATAAAAGAGATTATAAAATATATAAATAGGCACCCCTTTTTAGTACCGATATTATATAAATCTTATACTTTTATTAATACCTTAATCGACTTAGGTTATAATTATTATAGCGCTATAAGCGAAAAAATAGTATAATAGTTAGGTCTCCAATCTATCCGCCTACTATAACGTAGGAAAATCGGAATAGTAGTAGAGATTTAGAGCCGTTTAAGGGAATATAAGGAAGCGACTTCCTCTATTACGTATATCGTTCGCATAGATATTAATATTAATAGCTAGCCTTTTACGGTTATACTTTATATAATCCTAGGCCTTACTTATAATATTATCTTAGGTTTCCCTTAGATAGAATACTACAATATTATATTATAAGCGAAACAATATTAAATATAAATTAAAACGGCAAGTAATCTTATTATCTAAGAATCGGTAGTATAATAGTCTAGCCCCACTACGGTTAATATTCTTAGTTCGGTCTTCTATAGTATACTCTAATAGGTAAAGCATTCTAAAGACTAATTAACCTCTTTTATTGCTATAAGCCTACAAAAGATAATATATATTCTCTATATTATGCTTCCGCTATATTAAGACCCTATACTATCCCTATAGAAGCCGTAGGTACTACCCCTAGAGTTATAGAAATTTAGCGACCTATTTGATAAGGAAAAGGCCTCTAGCCTTCCTCTATACTAGGGTATATTAGACTATTATATTCAGCTTAAAAAGGCCCTAAATAGAAGTATATTAGACTTACCTTAGGGCCTATTATATAATATGCCATAAGACTAGCTTTTTAAGGTTTAAAGGTAGGTAACTAACCTTATAGATAAAAGATAGATTTAGGCAAGCTCCTTATCAGTAATAGCTTTAGTCCTCCTAGCTAGGAAGGGGAATAAAAGGTAGTATTTTTATATCGATTACTAAGCCCTAAATAAGGTCACAGCTTAAGACCGATACCCCCTCCCGCTAATTAAGGAAACCCTATAATTATTATCCTAGGCGAAATAATTTACTAAAGTCGATATATATACGGCATTCTATAAAATCTATATTGCAGAAGGCAATAAATACCTTACTATATTTCGCATGCGATTCGGCCTCTTTAAGTGGCTTATTACACCTTTTAGCCTTACTAAAGCCCCTATAATATTCCAATAATATATTAATAGGGCCTTAGGGAATACACTTAGGGATTTTACAATTGCATACCTTAATAATGTCTTTATTTATATCTTAGGATTAAGGGAGGACTATATAGGCCGCATTAAGGATATACTCTAACGATTTTAAAATGCTAATCTTAACCTAGACTTAGAGAAGTGTGATTTTACTATAATAGAGGTCCGGTATCTAGGTTATATTATAATAGTAGGAAAAGAGATCCGCCTAGACCCTAAAAAGATTAAAGCTATTTAAAACTAGGAAGCCCTTACGAAACTAAAGGGGGTCTAAAGCTTCCTTAGCTTTATAAATTTTTATTGCGATTTTATTTTTAATTTCTCCCGACTCGCTAAACCCCTAATTAAGTTAATAAAGAAAGGTATTCTCTTCTAATAGTTAAATAAAGAAGAGGAGGCATTCTAAACGCTTAAATATTACTTTATCTTATATCTAATTCTCACTTAATAAGACCCTAATAAGGAGATAATTCTTAAAGCAAATAGCTTTAATACCGCTTTTAATAGCTACTTCTCTTAAATTAGGGAGGATAGAGTCCTCCACCCTATTGTATACTATTCTATATGCCTAATAAATACCAAATAGAATTATATAATTTATAATAAAAAGCTTTTTGCTATTATCTTTTATCTTAAAATATAGTTAGCTAAACTCCGATTAGTAGCTTCTCTATTCACTATTCTTATAGACTATAAGAATCTAGAATATTTTGCTCAACCCTATAAAATATTAGAATAGTAGGCTAAATAGGCCGAAATACTAATGCTTTTTAATTTCTATTTTTAGTATAGGCTAGGATCGCAGGCTTAATGCCCTAACGCTCTATCTCAATAGGAATAAAAAGCTAGCGGCATAATACTAAAGATTAGCTAGATCTTAAAACCGCTATCGATTTTAGTACTCTACCTAGACTTAACTACTAAACCGGTTCCTATAATTATACCTTTAGGATTTAGCTTACCTAATAGCTCGCGTATTTTTGCTGACTCCTACCTTTAGGCGCTTTAGGATTAGGCTATAGCTAAGGATAAAACGTATAGGGTATACTAGGTAGTAATAGCGAAAGGCGAGAAATATTTTCCGACTAAGGCTTCAATAAAGGAATAGATTATAGATTATACCCTAAATACCTATAGCGCGCTTCTCTACCGGGGGTAGATATAGCTCCCTTCTTTTAAACCCTTAACTACTATAGTTATATAGCGATACTATAAATCACCTACTATAGGCTATCTAGGGAAAAATACTATATTCTAGCTATTATATCGAGACTACTACTTCGATAATATATCTTTAGCGGTAGTAAGATATATCTAGAATTGCCGATACTGTGGGGCATATAAGAGCCGATAATTGCGCTAGGGTCTACTATAGCTATTACCTATCTTAGACCGATTTTAATTATAGATTTCTATCAACTTTATAATAAATCTGCCTATATATAATATATCCGACCCGCGATTCCTTATAGTTATTACTAATTGCCTATCGAAGTATATTTAGCTTAAGGCAATACACTCTATAAAAGTGGAAGATTATACTAAATGGTTCTAATAATACTAATGGCGTTTCTATAGGTTTCCTAAAGAAATTATTAGCAACTAAGGATCTAACTAGGTAGGATAATTTTAGACTATACTTTATAATTTAGTCGGGACCGAATAACTCCTCTCGACTATATATTACCCCTAGACTAACGGCGGTATAAAATAGATAAACTAAAAGGTCTAGGCTATCTTACGTATTATAGTCTCTTTTGACCAATATAACTAGCTAAAACACCTTACGGTATATCAACTAGCGTTAAATAACCAGATATTATTAGTAACCGGTTTTAGTCTTAACCGGCTCTTTAATAGATTTAATATTCTAATAGTTATACCGCCTCTAAATATAATACTAAGTTTAATGACCCTAAAAGGGCGGGCCGCCCTATTTTTAGCCACCCTCTATAAGGGATAGGAGGTAGCCTAAGCCACTATCGCCTTTATATAGTAGAGGCAATAAGACGCAACTAACTATTCGCGTTATCCAGCAAAACGTTTTTAAATCGGGGATTAGGTATAGCTTACCTTACGCAATATTAAAATAAACCGGCCTTATAAGAAGCTCAATTAGGTCTCAGTAAAGTATATAATTATAGCTATATTATCCCCGCTTAATATTCGATTTAATATCCTATAAGATATTTACCTAATTTTCTATATTAATTTAGTCGAATAAATGGCTTCTAACCTACTATTAAATTAGAAAATAATTGATATATAACTTAGTTTTTTACTTATACTACCCTAGGACTCTGATTAGCTATATAAAGAATATAAAATAGAAGAGATTTTAGCTATAAAAAATGCTTAAAATCAGGGGCGGAACTATAATATACTTATTAAATAAAAAGGATACGACTTACCTATATAGGAACCCTTAAAGAACTTCTTAGAGATAGCAGCATAAAAGGCATTTAAGGCTAAATAAGGGGATATTTAGATATATAATAGACCTATATAGCCTTAGGATTATATTTTAGACCTATAACCTTAATATCGTCTAATAATATAAAAAAAAAAAATATACTAATCCTTTTCCTTTCTAGTAAAGTAATCTAATAAGTTTCGGCATTTATCTTTTATTTCTTAGTAATTCTAGCCCTACTCTTATATTCTTTAATTCCTACTACCTCTACTACCTTTACCCTTATCGGCATTCCCTTGCCCCCCTATAGGATTTAATAGGGGGGCATATAGGGGAAGAGGGGGGACTATAAGATAGTAAGGTAGGAATAATAGCAGTAGTATTAGTAGTATAATCGGCAGATACCAATTAGGCATAGTATAGCTTAGGTACCTATAATAGGGCGTAATAGGTCTAGGGGGAAATACTTATAATAGTAGGCTAGTAGTAATAGAACCGGCCTTAGCTTACGGCGCGATCGTCGGTATAAAGGCCTAAGGCGAGGCTATATTGGTATATAAGGAGGATGCTAACCAAAGGGAAGTAGGCAGAGTATAAAGCGTAAGTATAACAGGGGTAACCTAACGTATAAAGCTAGTTATCGCCTCTGCTATAATCCGCATATTTTATTATTACTCTGCGAGCAGTTATATAATAGGCGCTATAGAGTTGCCGCCAGCCTATTGGGACCTAATAGTTAAAGTAGAGGGAATAATAGTCGTTATAGGCGCAATAGGAGTTAATTTACTAATATTAGCAGCCGGGGTATATACAGAAAAGGCTATCACAGTATACTCTTACGCTATAGCCTATAGTTTATCCTATTAATAATATAGTATATTAAACTTAGGGCGAAGACAGGCCTTTCAGCCCGGGATATCTCCTACCTTTAGATAGGCGGCCTCTTTAATGCTTTATTTCTTTTATACTATACAGACAATACGCTTTATTACCTACCACAATTAAAGATTTATCGATATTATATACTCGCACTAGATATATATTTTATATTTCTAACGGCATCGAATATATACCTAAGAGCGACCGGACTATATACAGACGATATATTCTCTAGTATCTATAGTATACTATATGCAGGCGATATAGATATACTCCACCTCCTCGATATCGTTAGTACTTAATCCCTTAGAATCCCCCTAGATAAAGAACTCCCCTATAGTACGCTTCTTTTATAACCGCTAATATAACGATCTAATAGTAGGTAAGGGCGGCGTTTTCCTAGCATGCGAAGGTATTTAGGGCATAATTATAGACGAGAAGGGAGCTAATAGTACTCCCAATAGGGTCTTAGGGGTAATAGCTATCGAAGAAGAAGTTTTTATTAGTATTACCCCTACTAATAATAGGACTCTTATACGAGAAGGGGCGGGAAGATATAAGGGGGACAATAGGGCCCCTATATTAGGCGATAGGGGCTTTGCCGAACTCTTATCGTTATCAGAAATAATAATAAGCTTAAAACTAGGGGGGGAAACACGCGATTATCCTAAAGAGGGTATAAACCGTAGCGGCCGCGATAGCATTTCTAGCTAGAAACCTCCTCCGCGCCTAGCACCTTTAGAGTCCCCGGTAGATACTTAGGATAGAATTAATAGGGTCATAAGAGGGTCCCAGGCGATAGGCGTTTTCCTATCCACTAGTCCTCTAAACGATATAGCGACGAATCCGACGTAATAGTAAACGGGGGGACCTAATACGAACGATCTAGGAACTTTTAATAGCGCCACTCCATTAGCAGGGACGATTCTCACGATAGTAGTAATGCCATAGACTTACTACTAGGAATAATAGCCTTAGTAACGGTAGGCATAGGGATAGAGAGAGGGAGAAAGAAGTATAAAAGAGAAGTAAATAAAGGAAGAAGCCTTAGTATAAATAGATTCCTACCGACGGCTAGCGATAAAATTTTTTCTGCTCTACGATAGCTGCGATACCGTTCCTTCTAGCTGATAGCACTATAACCGGCTTCGATAAGATTCCATTATATCTGCCTAAAGCATACCGACTCTAGCCCCTACTATATTTATATCGGTTACATATTGGTATATCTACGCGCCCGATTGATATCCTATATATCTAATTGAGGTTATTTTTAAAGGCTATAAGAGGTTTTAATTAGGGGGCGATATATAAAGGGGATGACTTTAGATAGTTTATTCTTCCGACTCTAAGGAGGAGGAGGGGGGTATATTATAAGCTCGGGCTACGCCCGCGCTATAATATGGCTAGGACTTAGGCTACGCCCGCATCTAACCTAAGAAGGGCAATAGACGGAGTCACAGGACTATACTAAGACTCCGATACGTATTATAATCGGGATATAAATAGACTAGATAGAAGGTTCCTACTTAGATCTTTTTCCTTCCTCTTTAGTCTATTTAATATATATCACTGACGCCTATTCGCAGCCGCCCTAGGGCCAGTCCGTCACATATCCATACCTTTACCTTTGATTTCCTATACTATACGTAAGTTAAATAAGTATTAGGCTCTATATTAACTAATATTAAAGGTGATGAATCTGAATATATTACGGGCCTATAATGCTTCAATTTCTATATAGTCCGACTGCTTAAAAGGGTCTCTAGGGGTTATAATCTTGCCTTCCCGGTATAATTAGCTAGCAAGCTATAGGTCGGCTTACTCTTTAGCAGTTAGAAAAGAGGCGTTAATAACGGTATTAGAAGCGATAGTATTAACAAGAGCCTCTTCTTAGTCCTTATTAATTATGACGTCGGATACCACCCTTACTAGTAATATTAGCCTAATTTGATTAGGGCTAGTAGCTAGCGATAGATATATCGCGGCTATAGGTATTATTACGGCTAGAGGTGCGGCTGCAGCCGGTATCCTGACTTCTATCTTGCCGGGATAGGCCAGGCCTTTAGTATAGATGATATCTTTAGGATCATCTATATCGGGGTTATAATTATAGGGTTTGATGACTATTAACCGGAACTTAATAGGGCTATATGGCATCTATACGATATAGGTCTCACCTTCGAGGCTGATTAGCCGGTATAGCCTATGCCATCTACCCTTTTCTCTCTATACCTATATATCGGACTATAGGGGTAGTCGGTGGATAGGCTATATATTTGGGCCGTTCTATTAGGCGAGAGTATTATAAACCTATTGCTTAGTAAGGCATTTCTTAGCTTTATTAGTAGCCTTTTGTAATATTAAGGCACGTTATAATACTAATAGGCTAGGGGGTAAGTTATCTATAAGTCGGGGATACACTCTAAAGACTAATAATATAAGTATGAGGCCGTTAGGCCTAGCAGAATTATTAATGGCTTTAATAGCTAGCTGTAATTTCTATTCTCTTATTAATAGGTTGCCTACTTCTTTATTAACGATAGTATAGGCTCTATATAATGGGGCGTAGTATCTCTCGACTTTACTAATGCTATAGTGGGCTTCGATAGGGATTTTATCTATATTAATAGAGAAAAGCCGGGCATTATAACGGAATTCAGTAGAGGCGAAGTTTAGACTAGTATTGTGAACTATCTAATCTGGCAGGCCGAGGTATATATCGATCTAGTATTCCTTAAATGCATTCTAAATATCTTAAGCCTTCTGTCTTTATAGATTAAGGAACTTAGCTGCCTAGAAGCTTATTGCAGTATCCACGATATGTAATACCAGCCGATTATTAATATAAAAGATATTAATGATAATTTTATAATTAAATTAGCTAGTATTGTTATCCTTAAGGGTAAATTTAAACCGGTTAAATGCCTTTGCGTTTATCTAGTATTAATAGCATATATAGGTAATACTCTCGATAATATTGCGGTTAATATTATTATAATTAGCCCGTTAAAGCAATTTAGAGAGCCTATTAATAGAGGGGTGCCTAAATCGATAATATAGCTAATAGATTTCCTATAATAATAGATAGAAGGCTGCAGTATCTATAGTATTAAGAGTCTACTATAGATGTCCCTATTTCCTGATAATTGGAACCTTAATATCCCCTTAGATTAATAGGTTATTAATATTATTAAGCTTTATACCTATCCGATCTATATCCGTAATAGAATAAAAAAAAGGGGTGCTGCTATTAAGGATATAAAAGGGGATATTACCGAATATCGTTAGGATATTCAGTATACTAAAAGATATAGTAAAGCTAGCGCTAAAGTTCACTATATACTTTTTATTAGTCGCCTCGATAGTTAGGGTCTTTATTAATCTTATTAGAGCCTTTATTTGACCTAGGCCTACTATAGATAGGCCAGAAGTGCTGGTATCCGGTAGGATTCTACGGAAGGTATAGTCATTATAGCGTTCTTCTTCTAGAAAGGCAGAATTTCAGTCTAATAAAGGCATTTAGAAAGGGTTAATTTATAGGAAGGTATATCGGCATAATTCATCTTATAAGGCTTGCAATATCTTAATTAGTGATGCCTCTATTTATAGGGGGGCTTAGAAATACTAAGTGGCTATAATTTATAGTGCGATAGCATCCTCTGTATCTTAATATATAACCCCTACCATTATGACTTTAATATCTTTAACGATATTATTAAAATCGGCATCTTTAAGGGCTTAATCAGCAGTCCCTTTGTATTCCTATAGGAAAATACGGAATTTTTTATTATTAAGGGCGGTCCAATTAGAGCGGTTCTTTAGCTATTGTGTTTTTAATTCTTATTGCTCTTTATTAGTATGGTTAGATAACTAATATCCTAATTTATTATATATGAAGCATCTTCTTTAATAGGGCCTAGCTAGAAAGGCGCGATTCTATTATTGCTATTGAAGGGGTCTGTATTGTTAGGGGCGTTAATACTAGTTGTGGGATTAACTATATCTACGATCTATGAATAATGCCATATTCTTATTAATATCTTCAATATTTTAATATTGCTAAGGCTATTATTAAAGGAAGTAATACTATTAAATCGTATAAGTAGTTTTATAGATAGAAAGGGATCGCTATAGGTTAGTAGTAAGGCCTTCGAATATAGAGGTATAACGATATATAGCCTAGCTATACTTAGGGGTATCCCTAATAACGTTAAGTACTTATCGATGAAGCTTTATATTAGCTGTAAAGGGGGGAAAAAGACTATAATATAGGCGTTAAAGTTCCTCTAGTAGGATATTAAGGCATTTAAGTTTTAACTTATTAGGATGTTTCGCGATAGTTGATTAAAGCGTTATTCTATTCTAATAATGCAAATAGAATTGCTCTATACTTTTATTCTCGAAATGGCTCTTAACTTTATATACTATATCGTCGAAAGTGAGGGTATTACGAATGCGTTCGATATTATTAAAGTAATACGTTTCAGTATTGCCGATTAGTATAATTTAAAAGGCTCTTGTGAGTATATAATTAGGCAATCCTAAAAGGCAGTATTTACTCTTAAAGGATACTACCTTTAGTATAAAGAAGTTATCTATTTTACTGCTATATCTATCTTCTATACGATAGCTGCGTAAGAGGTTAGATATCTTCTTCGAAATATTATTAAACCCGGCCTTTATATAGGCTCTTTAGGTATAATCTTCTTAGTAGTATTCTAGAGGGTATTCCGGAACGGCTTATTAGTAGCCTTACGGTAGGCTGGTGGGATCTCTAGCTGGGTTATCCTATAACCTAGGTCGGTTTGGGTTTACTAGTCCTCCCATTAAGATGGTCTATTTATCGGCCTAAATAGGCCGATAGTGCCGGGAGGGGTCTAGTGCCATGCCTATCTTTAGTATTATCGGGTGAGGCATTAGAGCCGGTGGTTGAGGCATCCGGGCCTGTGGGTTATAGCTGCGATACTATAATTCGTGATATCTAGCATTAAGGGCAGCTGTTTTATTAATATTAGGGGCTTGCCTAGTGCCGCTAGTAGCGGTATATTAGGGAATATTGATATTAGTGGCTTAGAGGGTATCGCTAGCAACTTCGAGGGTGTTGCCGTTAGTACTCTTTATTGATTAAAGCATATTATCGGGGCCTATAATTTAACCTCTAGTCCTTGTAGGCATATTATGATTCCGAGGGGTATTAGGATAGCCGCCTCGGCTAGCTCGGCTAGGGGTATAACCCCTAGGATAAAGTATTTAATCGGTCGGGCTATAGTTATTATCCGTTGAATATTGCTATTATCGGGAGCTTTCCCCTGTCTTAAATAGCGGCCTATAAATAGACGCTTTCCCTTTCTATTATAGCGGCCGGCCCTTTTCTTCTTCGGTATTAATAGGAATAGGGGCCTTCTTTAATATAAATAGAGAGATAAGGGGTTATTATACTATTAGTATTGTAAAGTCCCTAGGGGTCGAAGGGGCTTATAAAGGTCTTTACGAGGGTAATTGCGAAGGTGTTTATAAGGGTATCTATAACAGTATCCGTAAGGGTATTCGAATAATTATAGCAGGAAGTAAATTCCTTAAGCTTATAATAGAGGGGGCATTCTAGTTTATTTATATCTCCCGTTCGGTATAAGCAGTAGGGACTGATTATTCCCTATCTAGATTTAACCGGGATATAAAGGTTTTATATGCAAATTGGAGATCTATTTCCTTTTAAGGCTATTTAGGCATATGCTCTTATTAGAGACAGTAGGTAAGGGTCTTAACTGCTAATGATCTTATGCTTCCAACGTATACCCTATGTTCCTATAGGGTTATTCGGAATTCCCATAGGAGCTGTTTATTAATACGGCTAAATAGCTCTTCGGTCTACTTATTATAATCCTTACGGAATTATTCCTATAGATCGTCATCTATCTCATCGCCTATTGTATAGTTATTAATAAGGTAGGCGATACAATTATGTAACTATTCGTTTGTGGTATTAGTAGGATTAATCTGCCCTTTTGAATTTACCTAGTCTTTTATAATAGTATCGGCGTGAGGCTTAAGCTTTTCGGGTAGTAATCCTTCTATCGTGGTATTGATAGGGGTAGGCATATATATTAGAAGAAAGTAATTAATAAAAGAAAGAAGGAAGTAATTAATAAAAAGAAGGAAGGAAGGAAGTAAGGAAGAAGGTTAGGAAGGAAGTAAAGAAGGAAGCAATAATCAGGCAGGATATTATAGGCGTTCCGGTTGCTTATTTGACTATTAAATATAACGGTAAATAGGCTCTTTACCATAAATATTATTGCGGTTTATGGTCGCTTGCATAAGAACCCGCGTTTTGGCCTACTAATTGTATTTACTGGCTGTTATACTATTAGTGTGATATTTAGCGATTGTTCCTCGTAATAGACGAGTAGGGAAGGTTAGATATAATTAGTTTATCCTTTAGTTCGTAATATCTATAGCCATTCCTCTAAATAGGCTAGATTACGTTCCTTATTAGCACGATTTAATCAAACCGTCTCTTTTTGCTGGTCCTAGCTAATCTGTGAAGTGAACTTCAACTTCACTGATTAGTATTGGTGTTATATTAAGGGGTACCCAATTATACGTAGGGTTGCGCGCATGGTATTAAATACCGTGAGGTTACCGGTTAAAGGTATAATTACTTCTTTAATTATAACTGACTAACTAAGAGGAAAGAAAGGAAGCAAAAGAGTAATTATATGATATGGCCTTTTTGTGCGTGCTGTAGTCACGTGCTTTGGCGCGGTCGGGCCGGACTGCCTGCGTGCCCTACCGGGCTCAGGGGCATAGGGGCAAAAGTGGCCACATCGTGCGTAACGGGTGTGCGCGGCATATTCGTCGCAATGTGCCCAATTGGTGCCCAATTGGGCACCTTGCGACAGCGATTCCGACACTTACGATATTCTAGCGATATATTAATAAGGCCTTAGGGGACTTATTAGGGGATTTTACTATTACTTACTTAGATAATATTTTAATCTATACTAAAGGCTTATAAAAGGAATATATAGATTGCATTTAGGTTATCCTTTAACGCCTATAAGATGCCAGCCTAAATTTAGATCTAGATAAATACGACTTTATAGTAAAGGAGGTATACTACTTTAGCTATATTATAATAGTAGGGAAGGAGATCTTTCTAGACCCTAAGAAGATTAAAGCGATCTAAGAGTAGGAAGCCCCTATAAAATTATAAGGCATCTAAAGCTTTTTAGGTTTTACAAATTTTTATTGCGATTTTATTTTAAACTTCTTTTACTTAGCTAAGCCTTCAGTTCGACTAATATAGAAGGGTATCCCCTTTTAATAGCTTAAAGAAGAAGAAAAAGCTTTTTAAGCACTTAAGTAGTATTTTATTTCGCACTTAGTCTTTACTTAATAGGACCTTAAGAAGGAGATAATCCTTAAGGTAGATAGCTTTAGTATAGCTTTTAGTAGCTACCTTTTTTAGATTAGGGAGGATAAAATACTCTACCTAATCATATACTACTTAATATAGCTTACGAAGGCTAAATAGAATTATACTATCTATAATAAGGAGCTGCTTACCGTTATTATATACTTTAAGGTATAGTTGTAATGGACTAGCCCTGGGGCGACTGCAAATAGGCGTCAATCGAATATATTGATAAAACTAAGGAGGAAGGGAAAAGAGCCTGAATCGGGTCCCTTCTACAGTCTATATATATCCGTATGTGCGCGGGCTAGAGCCCTATCGGTCCCGCGCGTCCTGCCTTATATAATCCATCCTAAGTTAGGCACAGGCACAGCCCGAGCCCAGCCAGCTCATAACACAGGCATAGCCCAAGTCCGTAATATACCCCCCTTCTTTAGAAAAAATTTCACCCATTTCCGCAGCCCAAGTCTATAATATACCCCCCTTCTCCGAAAAAAAATTTTAACCGTTTCCATATCGGGGTTACTACAGAGTTCGCCCGGGTCTATTATATATCCGAATATCCCCCTATTTAGCCTTAAATGCCTCCTATACCATAGTATCCTTAAAGTTTTTAAGAGGTTCCCAAGTCGGCAAATTATATCCTATCTACTTTACTAATATATTGCATTTCCCGCTATAGCCCCAAGCATTTCTTGCGGCTAATATCGCCTTAATTGTAAAGGACTGGCCCTAGGGCTACTGCGAATAGGCGCCGAATAAATATATTAAATAGACTAAGGAGGAAAGAGAGAGGGCCCGAATAGGGGCCTCTAAGTAGCCTATTTATACCCATATATAGCACGGGCCGAGTCCTTAGCGAGCCCTTATGACCCTATGCCGATACTCCTAAGGCTAGTCGCGGGCGTAGCCTGAGTCCTAGCCATATTATAGCGTAGGCGTAGCCCGAGCCTATAATATACCCCCCTTCTCCGCCTTAGAGTCGGAAAAATCGCCTTCTATTATTAATCAATCCTCCGCTAAGGACTAATTATATCGCCGATTACTATATCGCTATATCCTCAAATCCGTATATAGGCTAATTGCCGGGTATAGGAAGGATTCGTCTGTAACCGTAGTAAATATAGCTATACAACTAATAGGAGTCGTATAGTCATTAATTAGGAATAGTATAGTAGAAGCGTATAGAAGTTCGTTATCGCGCTGCTAGCTAGAGGTTAACCGATGCAGCTAGGAATATTATAAAAAAATTTTTGCTAGCTGCCGGCTGGAAATCTCCTTATAGTCTTTATTTTTCCTCGTTAGGGCTTTTTTCCTTCTTCCCTTCTTCTTATTAAGGCTATTAATAAGCATTAAAGGTCCCTATTATTATAAGTTTTATCCCGTATTAAGCCTATATTGTATACTAATCGGTTGAAGTATTATTTCTATCCCGCTTGCATTAGTATTCCTTACTAAATTCTATCTCTATTATAATTAGCTGCTAACTCCTTTCGTAGTAAGACCTAATCTAGCCTATTATAAAGCCTATTAGTAAGTCTTAAGTCCTTACCTCTATTGTAAGCATCTTGTACTAACCCTATTTAGAGCCTAAATATATCCTTATCTGCCGCTAGAAGTGCCCCTATTAGGGAGGGATCGAGCCCTATTCGTCCCTAAAAGCCATACTATACCGCTAGCGATTATCTCCTAAAGGGGGACTCCTTAGATAAAGAGTATTAGTATATAAAGGATAAAGAGTTTTTATGTAATAGATATACTAAGCGTATATAATCGACTAGAGAATTGCCTATATATAAGTATTATAGGAGAGCTAAAGGGTATAAAAGCTACGCTAATTCTTATACATCCTACGTATAACTTAATTAGTATCTTACAGGGAACCCTATACTATAATATATCTTATGCAGCTAGATTAAAATAGTAAAGGAGGGGAGGGCTATTATAGAGCCCACTTATCCTAAGATAGATATACAGAAAGCGTATACTGCTATCCTTACCCCTAAGTTTCAGGCTTTAAATAATTAATAGTATCGCGCTTTTACTGCCGAATAGGTAGCCCTTAGCGCCCTGCATTTAGCATTCGGGCTAAGAGATACTACTAGTATGGTTTCTGCCGTATCTATAGTATTAACGCCCTTGCGGCGCTAGGCTAGGTCTATTATAGATCTCGCTTTTATTCTAAATATTATAAGGGAGATATAAGTAGAAGCCTGGGAATATTATACTAGGATGGAGCAGTATTAGGTTAGAGCTTAATATCCCTAACTGCCCCTGCCCCTATCTCGGCCTGCCCTCCCCATATATTACATAAGGGGGGAACTATTATACGATTAGGACGGCTAATATTATATAGAGGCTCTACTGCCGCTAGCGTAAGGTTATCTAGTATAACCCCTATAGTAGTAGGCAGACCCCGCTCTATAGCCCCTTATGCCCTCGCTATCTTTATCGTAGCCGCCTCTATAGATACTATATTATCTAGCCCTATCTCATTAAGGGGTCTCATTATCTCTTAGTGCACCCCTATTATATTCGCCTTATAGTATCCCGCAGACTCTATTATATTATAGATATATAGGGAACTATCCTTGTCTAATATACAGCCTATATATATGCCCTGCCCTATAAGGACCCTTGCTGCTACTAGCCTATATACCGCCGTAAGAGCAGGAGGAGGCTTAGGGAGATAAAAAGTGGCCTTAAGAAGGGGTATATTAGGGTTAAGCCTATATCGGCCCCAGTTTAGTTTATTATATTATATTTTTTTTTTTAGGCGTATTTTTATTATTTTATTTTATTTTTTAGTAGTAGTAGGCATTCGGTATTATTTACCGGTCTAATAGACCCTATTTCGGGACCTAGCTAGGCCTATTATAAGTCCTAATATCCCCCTATTTAGCCTTAAATATTTCCCATATAGTAATATCCTTAAAGTTTTCTAAGGGTTCTTATATCGGTAAATCGTACCCTTTCTACTTTATAAATATATTATATTTCTATTCTTAACCCTATATATTCTTCGCTATAAGTATCTCCTTAACCTTATATTCTTTATATAGGTTTATAGAGTCTTAAGGGAGGATAAATAGGGGCCTAGGTTGTATATTAGTTATTACCTAATTAGGTAGTAGATCGGAAGCAGCCTATTCGATTAGGTTAATATAGAAAATTAGATAGATACCTTATAGGATATTAAGCTAGATATTAAGTAGTAATAAAATAGCAATAATAGTATATTTAGTAGAGACCTAATCGAGCTTTTTATATAGGCGGTTCGTTTTAATATTCTAGAGGTTTAACTATATCTAGTCGCTAACCTAAAAGCATTTAGCTAGGTATTATAAATGGTTAGTAGTATCTTACTATTATTACTATATAAAGGCGATAGCAGCCTAGGCTAATTCCTATCCCTTTTTAAGGTTATTAAGAAAAAGAGCTATATACCCCTTTAGGATAATTAAGCTTAAGGTTATCTCTAGGGGTAAAGCGATAATTAGAATATTAAACCTATTAAGCAGCTAGTTTAGGCTAAACCCGATAATAGATAATATCTAGTTATTTAATGCGAGTTAATATACCGTAAGATAGTTTGGCTAATTATACTAATTAAAGGAAACTATAATATAGAGGACTGCTTATACCTTTTAGTTTATTTACTTTATACCGCTATCGGTTTAGGGATAATATACTATAAAAAGAAGTTGCTTGGTCCCGACTGATTTATAAAGTATAGACTAAAATTAGCCTATTTAATCTAAACCTTAATTACTAATAATCTCCTTAGGAAAACTATAAAAGCGCTATTAGTACTATTAGAACCGCTCTATATAGTTTTCTACTTTTATTAAGTATATAGCTTTTAGCTAGATATATTTTGATAAGTAGTTTATTATTACTATAAGGAATCGCGGGTTGGATATATTATGGGTAGGAAGGTTAATTATAAAGTCAACCGATATTTATAATTAAAAGCGGTTTACAATCGGTAGCGGTTATAGTAAGCCCTAACGCAATTAATAGCTTTTATGCACCCTATAGTATTAGTAATTCTAAATATATCTTGCTACCTTAGACGATATATTATTAAAGTAATAATCTTATTATAATAGTTAGAAGGTAGTGTTTTTCCCTAGGTAGCCTATAATAGGTGAGTTATAGCAATATTAGATTACCATAGTAGTTAGGGGCTTAAATAATAGGAGCTATACCTATGCCCGGTAAAGGAGTATGCTATATGCATTTAGGGTATAGTTAGCAATTTATTCTTATATTGCTACCTCTACTAGAAATTGTCGTTCCCTATTTGCGATTACTATCTATTAGGCCTAATATATATTATCTTTAGATATCGCTTAATCCTAGATAGTTTAGAGGTAGGAGTTAGTAAAGATATATAAACCATAGGGTAGGGTAGTCTTTAGGGCTAAAGTCGGTATCTTCTTACTTTTTATCTTATCTATATCGAGTGCTAAAATAGATAGCGGTTTTAAGATCTAGCTGATTTATAGTTTTACCTTATCTACCTTTTATTCCCGCTAAGAAAGCGTATTAAGGTATTAGGCTTATAATCCAGGCCTATACTAAAGATAGAAGTTAAAGAGTATTAGAGTTTTAGCTTATTAGGCTTATCGCTTGGATATTTCTTATAGCTAGGCAAAATATTCTAGATTCTTATAGTTAGTAAGGATAATAAAGGGGGAGGCTATTAAGTAGAATTCTACTAATTATACCTTAAGGCAAGAGATAACGGTAAAGAGTTCCTTATCGTATATAGTATAATTTCATTCTATATCTAATAAGCAAGCGGAATAGTATATAATAGGGTAGAGTATACTATCCTCTCTAATTTGCGATAAATAGCTACCAAATGCTATACTAAAGCTATCTACCTTAAGGACTGTCTCTTTATTAGGGTCCTATTAGGCAAAAACTAAAGACGATATAAAATACTATTTAAGCGCTTAGAATACCGCCTTTTTTTCGTCTAACTATTAGAATAAGACCCCTTTCTTTATTAACCTAACTAAAAGGTTAATAAGGCGGGAGAAGTCTAGGATAAAATCGCGGTAAAAGTTAGTAAAACCGAGGAAACTATAAACGCCTTTTAATTTTATAGGTGCTTCCTAGTTCTAGATAGCCTTAATCTTTTTAGGATCTAAATAGATTTCCTTTCCGGCCGTTATAATATATCTTAAGTATTAGACCTCTTTTACTATAAAGTTATATTTATTAAGATCTAAATTTAAGCCGGCCTTTTGTAATTATTAAAGGACTTCTTTAATGCGCCCTATATAGTCCGCCCTTAATCCCCCGGTATAGATTAAAATATTATCGAGATAGGTAGTTATAAAATCTTCTAGCGTATTCCCTAAGGCCTTATTAATATATCTTTAAAAGGTTATAAGGGCCCTAGTCAGACTAAATAGTATAATAAGCTATTTAAATAGTCCGAATCGTATACAGAATATAATTAAGTATTTATCGCCCTTTATAATATATATCTTATAGAATACTGCGTATATATTAACTTTAGTAAACTATTTTGCTTAGGAGAGGGATCGTAAGGTCTTTTTAATTAAAAGGAGGGGGTATTAGTTTTAGATTATAACCTTATTAAGGGCCTGATAATCGATATAAAATCGCTATCTACTATTCCCCTTCCTAGCTAATAGGATTAATACTACTATTAATAAGAAGCTTATTTAAATCTATCCTTTATCTATTAGGTTAATTATTTATCTCCGAATTTTAAGTAATTAATCTCGTAGTATATTATATAATAGGCCCTAAGGTAAGTCTAGTTAGCTCCTATCTATAGTCTTTTTAAATCGGATATAATAGTCTAATATACCCTAATGCAAAGGGAGATTAGAAGCCTTTTTCTTATCGAAAAGATTAGCGAATTCCTATAATTCTATTAAAAATACCCGCGGCTTTTATAATCGTAAGGCAGAGTCTTAATAAGGTAATAGTATAATATAGAGGATATATATTATTTCTTATAAGCTTATTGCTATAAAGGAAATCGACTGATCTCTAGAGTATTTCGCTTGCTTTAGTATACTATAAAAGACTAAGCTAAGGATATTTACTATAGTTAGACCTTATCGTCTTCTTATCGATTCCTTAACGATAAAACTACCTATCGATCCAATCTTTAATTAGTAATACTTCGCCTATAGTATAATATTATAATATTCTATCTAAAGCATCCTAAGGATAATATCGCATATAAGGCCTAGGATAATATAAAGTATAACTATAGATGGCTATCTATCGATATCGATCGCTATATAGATAATATAGATAATAGAGGAATATATTACTTTATATTCTCCTAAACGGCTTTAAATATCTATTGCTATTCCGATTTCCCTATGTTATAATAGGCAGATAGGTTAGAAGCCTAACTATTATACTATTTTTTCGCTTATAGCGCTATAGTAGTTATATCCCGAGTCGATTAAGGTATTAATAAAGGTATAGGATTTATATAAGATTGGTATTAAAAAGGGGTATTTATCTATTTATTCTGCGATCTCCTCTAATTCCTTCTATAATTAGGCTAGGGTCTATATATACGTCTTAAGCCCTCTAATAAGACTAAATTTAAAAGCTATTCTTTTTCTTAATCTTTATTACTACTTTTAACCTCTATAATTTATAAGTTAAGCGAGGCTACTTTAGCTGTATTAGGTCGGATTACTAATAGTAGGTAATATATAAATATTTAATACTTAAGAGAGCTATACTAAAGGTAGAAGCCTTTTTTCCTATAATCTTTATATCGTTCTTTAGAGACCTATATCGCTTTAGGAGTGTATTAATTACCTTTTGAGTCTAGCTTATTAATGCCCGATATTTATATATCGCCTTTAGAATCCTAAGCGTATATTAGTTAGGAATAGGCCGAGCCCGATTAGTAGTTAATAGTTAGGCTAGTCTCGATATTAATAGCAATTTATTAGTAGTAATCTACTACTAAATAGTAATTATAATGGGAGACCCTAAGACCGATAATCTTATCAGCTATATAAGCGTTAAGTGCTAATCGGAGGTATTTTAATTTAACTTCTTTAGGCTAATTAAGACCGCTAGTAAGTATAAGTTTTTCTTTAAATCGAATGAAAAAGGCAGCAAAAGGTTCCTTTAAGCTTTAGCATAAAGAGTGCTTAAGCTTAATAATAGCGCGATCCTACTAATATAAGTCCTTAAAGAGATATTAGAGGTATTTGAAGAACCTTATTATATTATAATTATAAGCTATACCGTTCTTAAAGAAGGCTGCGACCTATAATTAGACTATAGACGAAAGGTTTTAAAAGATAAATATCTATTAGGTCTTCTCATCTCTAATAAACTCTCTATCGACCTTAAGTTTATATTATATAAAAGTCCGCCAGGCTGTAAATATAGCCTTTTTGCTATTAAAGGGGTCCCCCATTAGGATCGGCTTATATTTTAGCTGGGTATCTTAAGCAGTAGGGAGGGGGGCGTTCTATTATACGATTAGAGCCGGTTGGATAGTATTTTAGGAGCTATTTAACTAGTTTGCGAGAAAGGTCTGTAGCGAGGCAGTAATAGCAGTAAAGTGCTGCGCATTAGTCTGCATCTGCGCCTCTATCTGCTGTAATCCTACTGCAAGCTACTCCACTCGGGTATATATATTACGTCGGGGGTATTATAGCTTCGGGTTCTCTCTACTTAATTCCCTAGGTATGCTTATCTCGATATCTTATATAGCCTGCATTATTAGCTCTATAATATGAGGTTATAATAGTAAGGCTGAGAGAGTCTATTTAAATGTAAAGGACTGGCCCTAGGGCTACTGCGAATAGGCGTCGAATGAATATATTAAATAAACTAAGGAGGAAAGAGAGAGGGCCCGAATAGGGGCCTCTAAATAGCCTATTTATGCCCATATATAGCACGGGCCGAGTTTTTAGCGAGCCCTCGTAACCCCGTGCCGATACTCCTAAGGCTAGTCGCGGGCGCAGCCCAAGTCCTAGCCATATTATAGCGCGGGCGTAGCCCGAGCCTGTAATATTAATCTTAAATTCTTTATGCGGGGTATTAGAATCCTCTAGTAAAACCAATATAAGACCGGGCCTAATATCGGTAAATACTTAGCTTAGCAATAGGTCGGAGGCGGCCTATTTGATAAGATCGATATAAAAAACCGGATAGATACCATTAGGGATATCGAGTTAAATATTAAATAGGGATAGAACGGCTATAATAATATACTTTATAGAGACCTAATCGAGTTTTTTATAGGGCTAATTAATCTTAATATTTTATAGGCTAAGCTAGATTTAGTCCCTAACCTAATAGCATTCCGCTAGGCATTAGGAACGATTTATTGCGTCCTACTGCCTTTACTAGGTAAATATAATAGCAGCCTAGGCGAGTTCTCCCCCTTTCTATATAATAGCTAGGAAATACATTGCCTGCCCTTTAGGGGTTATAGAGCTTAATAAGATATTAGGGGAAAAGGCTATAATAAGAGAATCAAAGCTATTTAAGAGATAGTTCGGGCTATACCTAGTAATAAAGGAGGTATAATTATTTAGAGTATATTAGCAAATTGTAAGGTATTAAAGCTAATTGTATTAATTGAATATTACCTTAATATATAGGATAGCCTAGACCTCCTAGTTTATATACTCTATATTACTATCGGTCTAAAGGTAGTATATAATTAAAAAGAGTTATTTAATCCCGATAGCCTTATATAATGTTATCTAGAAGTAGCTTACCTAATTTAAGCCCTTATCGCTAATAATCTAGGTAGGGAATCTATAGTACCGCTACTAATAGTCTAGGAAATATTCCGTATAATCCTCCGCTTATATTAAGTATATCGCCTTAAGTTAGACATACTTCAATAAGCAGTTAGTAATAACCATTAGGTAGTACGGATCGGAATTAGTATAGGCCGGAAGGTCTATTATAAAGTCTATTGAGATTTATAACTAAAAGCGATTAAAGATCGATAGAGACTAAAATAGGCCCTATTGCAATTGACGGCTCTTATACGCCCCGCGGTATTAGTAATTCTAAATAAACTAAGCTACCTTAAACGATATATTATTAAAATAGTAGTCCTATCGGAGCAGTTAAAAGGTTATATTTTTCCCTAGGTGCCCTATAGTAGGGAAGTTATAGCATTATTAAATTACTATAGTTATTAGCGGCTTAAACGAAGGGAGCTAAATCTAGCCCTAATAAAGTAATACCCTATAAGCATTTAGGGCATATTCTATAATCTATTCTTTAGTCTTTACCTCTGTAGGGAATTATTATTCTCTATTTACTATAGCCTTTTACTAGACCCGATATAATTCATCTTTAGCTATAGCCTAGTCCTAGAGCGCCTATAGATATACATTAGTAAAGATTTAGGGGCTATTAGGTAAAGAGACTCTAGTTAATAAAGCTACTATTAGTATATCCTCTATTAGGTCTGTCTCTATAGTAGAGATAGATAGTAGTCAAAAGATTTAGCTAAACCTTAGTGCTATACTATCTACCTTTTACTCCTATCGCAAGAATGCATTAGGATATTAGGCCTATAAGCCGGGCCGGTACTAAAGGTAAAAGTTAAAGAGGGCTAGCATCTTAGCCTATTGCGCCTAGCATTCCAATATCTCCTTTAGTTAGGCGAAATACTTAAGGTTCTTATAGTCTATAAGAATCGTAAATAAAGCAGTAATAGAGCAGAGTTTAATAGACTATACTTTAAAGCATAAGATAATAATAAGCAGCTCTTTATCGTAAATAGTATAATTCTATTCCGCTTTAGTAAACTATACCGAATAGTATATAATTAGGTAAAGCATCTTATCCTCCCTAATTTAAGAGAGGTAGCTACTAATAGTTATACTAAAGCTATCCGCCTTAAGGATTATTTCCTTTTTAGGGTCCTATTAGGCGAGGACTAGATATAAAATAAAGTATTACTTAAGTGCTTAAAAGGCCTTTTCTTCTTCTTCTAGTTATTAAAAGGGAATACCCTTCCGAGTTAATTAGACTAATAACTTAACTAGGTAGGAGAAGTCTAAAATAAAATTACAGTAGAAATTCGTAAACCTTAGAAAGCTCTAAATACCCCTTAATTTTATAAGGGCTTCCTACTCCTAGATTACTTTAATCTTTTTAGGGTTTAGGCAGATCTCCTTTCCTACTATTACGATATAGCCTAGGTAATGTACCTCTTTTATAGTAAACTTATATTTATCTAGATTTAGGTTTAGGCTAGCATCTTATAGCCGCCTAAAGACCTTCCTTATGCAATCTATATACTCTTTCTATAAGCCCCTTATATAGACTAAGATATTATCTAAATAGGCTATAATAAAATCTCCTAATATATCCCCTAACGCCCTATTTATATAGCATTAGAATATTATAAGGGCCCTAATTAGGCTAAAAGGGGTTATTAATTATTCAAAGAGGCTAAAGTATATCCAGAATACAATAAAATACTTATCGCTATTAGTAATATAGATCTTATAGAATGCGGCCTAGATATCTACCTTTATAAACCACTTCGCTTATAATAGGGATTATAGCGTCTCCTTAATTAAGGGAAGGGGGTATTAGTCCTATATAGTAACCTTATTTAGGACCCAGTAATCTATACAAAAACGCTATCCCCTATTTACTTTTTTTATAAATAGGATAAGCGCTGCAGCCGATAAAGAGCTTATATAAATCCAACCTTGTTGCAAAATAGTGATTCAGAACACTGTTGGAAATGTACTGGATACCGACAGTGGCGTACAAGGCGTTGCAGAATAAAACAAGAGCTGGTTAAAGATTTAAAGCGCACAAGAGGTTGACCAGAGCAAAGATGTCAGGGAAATCTGATTCTAATTGTTGATGACTATTCTAGCTAGAAAGAGGGAATTTTGGGCATATTTCTACCATCTTGAGAAAGTGGTTGAAAATAATGAAAAACCGCAAAAATAGCGAAAAACCCGACGAAAAGTCGGTCTGCCCAACCGTGCCCAATATCCTACCCAGTGCATACCCAACCAAGCCCTAGTGGCTTATAGCGGTGTGCCGGATGCCCTATAACAGCCTGCCGTACGGGCCGGAAGCCCTATATTGGTCTGCCGTAAATGACCGGTGTAGCGGGTGACTGTATGTAGAAGGCCGAAAGTGCTGGTATTAGCAAGGTTTGCCCATTTGGTAATCCCGTAGAAATGCGCCGCCTGTTGTGGGCCCTGTGGCCCGCTGTGACCGGCCGCTGTGGCCGGCTGTGGGGCGCTGTGCCGGTGCCGTGACCGGCGCTGTGGCCCACTGTAATCGGCGTTGTAGGGCGCTATGCCCTACTATAGCGCCTGGTATAGCCACCGCGATATCTCAACGTAGAGACATCGTACGGTAGCGAGACCAGTACCAAAATACAGCTAAAAAGGCGCTGATTTTAACACCCCCTCTGATTAGCAATATGGCTAATCCTAGCGTTAGAATAAAAGAAAGAAACCCTGTAAAAAATCAGAAAAAAAAGATGATGATGCTATAGGGATTGCAGCCCTAATAGCTGCCGAAATATGGGGAATTTCGGGCTTAGGAGTGGTTTGGTAAGTCTATCTGCAGGTATATCTGTTGTGGGTAAATAAGATATTTTTACCAGGCCACTATGGGCCTTCTTACGTATATACCGGAATTTAAGTAAGGTATGCTTAGTGCGGGCATGCTGATTTGGGTCATTTGCGTTAGAAATAGACCCTTAGTTATCGCAGTATAGTGGTATCGGGCGTTGAATATCGACCTGGATTTCTTTAAATAAATTAGATATCCACTCCACTTCGCGAATCGCTTTAAGCATTGCATTAGACTCGGCTTTAAGCGTTGATAAAACCACAGTTGAAGACCGTTTTAACCTCTAGCTAATAGGCCCACCATTTAAGGTAGTAAGATAACCACTAGTAGACTTCAAAGTCAGCCGGCACCCAGCAAAATCGCTATTAGAAAATGCAGCTAATACTACAGTAACTTTAGCGGCTCGGTAACAAATGGCTATATTAGCCGTACCAGCTAAGTAGCGAAAAGCGCCCTTAGCAGCATTAAGCTGTATAGTGGAAGCCTATTATATATATCGTGATAGGTACTATGTCGGAAAGGCAAGGTCAGGTCTTAACATCATCATCAACCACATTGCTATTCCTACTAGCTACTGGAATAAGTGTTGATTACTAGCATCCAGCGGCATATTACCAGCCTTAGACTTAGTAAGTATACCGGGCTATAGTGGGATTAGATACGGTTATACATCCTTAAGGTTGAATTTCTTAAGGACTTCCGCAATAAATTGCGATTAGTGCAGCCATAATAGGCCCTTTTCTCTATCCCTAATAATTTACACTCTAAGAAAGAAGGAGGCAGGTCCTTAGTCTTCTATAGTATAAACCTTATGGAATTTGGCCTTAAGCTGGTCAATATAGCTAAGGTCTAGACCGATAATTAAGTAGTCATCCATATAGGTCACAATAAAGGTATGCATTCCTTTATTATAGAAGACAGTAGCATCAGAAAGTAACGGCTTAAAACCCTTTTATACTAGAAGGTCTTTTAACCGTAACTACTATTCGCGAGGGCCTTATTTTAGCCTATATAAGGCTTTCTTTAATAGTATGACCTATGATGTAGAGGGGTTATATCCAACCTTAGTAAGTAAGGCTAGAAGTCGATAACGCTACTGGTCAGACCATAAGGCTGGGTTAGGTGAGAATAGGCTTTCTGCAAATTCTAGAAAACCAGCTGGAATCTCCATATAAATCGTCTCTAGTAATTTACTATTTAGAAAGGCACTAATAAAGTCGATCTGCTCTATTTCCTAGTTATTTGCAGCAGTAAGAGCAAGGATAATCCTCTATATTAGTAGGATCGAAGTAGAGGCATAGGTCTCCGTAAAGTCTTGCCTAAATACCTGCATAAAGCCTTTAATAACTAATCGTGCCTTATATTTAACCGGGTTATTATTCGTATCTTTCTTAACGCGAAAAATAGGCCGGTTATATAATATTTTCCTACTAGTAGGAATACTAGTCTTAGGAATAAATTAGAAGATATTTAAATCGATTAATTGCTTGAATTCCGAAAATAAGGCTTTTACCTAGCTATCTTTTTATAGGTTATATAAGACTTCCTTCTAGCTATTAGGCATACCTTCTAGGGCCCGTTTTGCAGCCTTTACCTTACAGTAGATATCGTGCATTTGTTGGTAAAAGGCATAGGAAGGGGGGAAATCCTATGTGGAAGCCTCTGGGGGGCTGCCTAGGTATCTGAAAATCTGGTTGTTTTTCGGCTGGGTGGGTAGGAAAGCGAAAATACCGTTATTTTCCGGCTGTATAGATAGGAAAAAGCCCTATTGGTCCGCTTATAGGCCAGAAAGTAACCTATAGTATCTATAATTTAGGATACCTTATATATCTCGTATCTGTATATGCGCTCTTCTTCTACCCCTAGTAGCTATAATAGGCCTATTTTCTAGTACTCGAAATATTCTCTCCCACGATCTCTCATTTAATGCGATATCTAGACTCTTAAATTTTAGATATTCTAGTGTAGGCAGCGTTTTACTATAGCGAAATGCTGTATTTACTAGGAAGCCGGGCGAAAAGGCAGAATCTATTATATCGGAAAGTCGCAGAAAATCAGTATATATAGGGCTTTAAGATTCGGACCATTGAAAATTTATTATATAGGGCAAGTTAGAATTTTCACTTATATGGGTTATACCTACTTTTGTGATAGATTCGGAAAATCTCTAAGATTGAGATTCCTAATGATGAGAGCTTTCTGCATTTCCTAGCATTTGCAGCCTTTTTGTATGGGAAAAAGGTATATTTTCCTTAGCCGGTGAAAGCGGACCGTCTTGCTTAAGCTGAAAAGCTAAGTTAGGCTAAAGCAATTTGGAATCGAAAGACAGCGAATTGCTAAGAAATATTGCAGAGTGCTGTAGCGGGCTAATTAGTAGTAGGCCCACTAGTTATGGTAGGCCTGCTAATTGTGGTGGATCCGTATGCTGTATTAGGCCCATTGGTTGTGGTAGGCCTGTAGGCTGTATTGGATCCGTGGCCTATGGTAGGCCTATGCCCTCGGCTAAGCCTGAAATAGGCATATTTAGGCGAGGCGACTTCTAAATAGGCTTTTCTAGAGTAATTTAGTCGATATTTATCCCCTTTAAATTAGAAGGTGGTTAGAAATCAAAAGTGCCCTCTAGGCCACTTAAAATAGGGCCTATACCTTCATTTTAGTAGGTGAAAATAATAAAAGAGGTCTTAGTGACGACCCGGCGATATAGGATATAGACGAGGTAGGTGCTATTACCTAGTGTAGCTAGTAACCTACCTGACTCGGTCCGGGGGGCCAGCTTATAGCTAATGACCCGTTTTTCTAGAGGGATTAGCACTTCTATAGCCGCACCAATAGCCCTAAAGCTAGTAAGGTCGGGTAGGTGGTAGTGCGTAATTTCCGGAAAGTCCTTCTTTAATTCCTCGAAAAGTGACGAGGAACGGTTTAAAACTACTATTAGATTTACTAAGGTAGTAATACTAAGAATCACCGCAGACCAAAAGTAAGAAGGTAACCGAGACTAAAGCATAATAGCTCTAAGTCGGTTAATAATAACCCGTATAAAGTATTCTGCTAACCCATTTTGCTTATAAATATAAAGGGAAGAGGTTAAAAAATCTATGCCTTTAAGAGCTAGCCAGGCTATAATAATATCGTTGATTTCCTTACTACTATTATAGTGGAATTCAATAGCTGATTTGCTATAGCGATTCCTAAGACCTTAGAAGAACCCCTATAATACTAGGAATACCGTGGGTCCCTCCTTATTAGGTAGTAAATATACCTAATGGAAGCGTGATTTCCGGTTAACTAAAATGAGGCAAATAGGGCGTTTGTTATATAGAAGAGGATTAATTTAGAAAATATCACCCTCTATAATATCTAAATAGTGCATAGGGTCTGGTATAGCCCCTGATGTAAAACGCCGAACTAATTTTGCCCTTTTACAGGCGATACAGTTGAAATCAGAATCCTTTACCTTACTGAGATCAGGTAACCCTATGGTTAATATATAGGTTTTCTTTAGAAGTTGGATTCCGATGTGCCTAAGCCGGATATGCTAAAGTCCGGCTAGTAATAGTAGCTTTTGATATTCTATATTAGCAGCTGGTATTATAACTGGGGCTGGGTTGAGGGTGACCGGGGCCCTTTATAGTGGTTGGGCTATATTGGGAATAGCAGCCTCTATTAGTACCACCGAAAAACCAGGACTAATTAGTAGGTCAGCTAGTAGGATTTCTTGCGAATTAGCTAGTAGAAGTGGAAGGTCCGAGTCAGCTAGTAGGGTAGGTAAATCCTTTGGCAGGGGATATTCCTCGTATTCTTCTGGGTTAGCTAAGGCAGGTAATTCGACCGAGATACTATATAAAGCCGGTTAGCTGGTATAGTGTAAAAACGGCGAATCTACCCTTTTTTATTATAAAAAGAAGCCATACTTCTTAAAATTAAGAAGCCTAATGTACTTATTGTTGCTATTAACTAGGCTTTAGCCCTAAATACTGCCACGATTTAGATAGTGTTTAACGCCGCTAAAGATGTTAATATTAAAAGCTGGTATAAAGAGGGCATTAGTTAGCTCTAAGGTGCCCCACTAAGGTGGGTTAGTGGCCTATAGTACGGTAAAATGCGCTATGCCCTACCTACTGGGCTTAATTGGGCCACCACCTATGCTAATAACTGGTCTATTTCCGGTATAGTATTAGAAGTAGGTAAAATGCTTTTTATCGTTGATAATATATACTATAGAACCAGTATTATAGAGCAAGGAATCTGTTGGCGTTTTCCTACCGGATTATACACTATAGCTGGTAGCTAGAAATTGTATATATTCGCGGTCCTAGAAGGAAGAATAGGCTATCTCACTAGGTGTAAGACTTAGAGTATTATAATTCCCTAGTATGAAGGAATCAATAGTCTTTTCGTCGGTCTTTTATAGGATATCTGCTTTATTAGCTGAATCTTTCTTTTCTTTATTCTTCTTCTTATTTTCCGGCTTACCTTATATAGCAGAAGAAGACCCTTATTAGGTAGAAGACCCCTGTTTCTTTTTATTGGCGTTAGTGGTAGTGTTTTTACTACCCTTACTAGTGTTATTACTAGCTGGCTTGCTACTATTGCTATTAGTAGCGGCACCTTTAACCTTTACGAGGTAGGTGGTAGCCCTTACTACTAATGACCCTTTAATGCGTTATTCTTCCAGTAAATCAACCATATAAAATTGCAGGTTAATATTTAATGTATTTCCTTAAGTATAGGCGATTCTTATTATTATACAGTGCCGTTCTGCCTACTGAAAAAAGACCCCTTCTATAGTATGTAAATACTAGCTGATTTGGTCGAAAGGTTGTATATAGGAGCCTAAAATTTACAGCCTAGATAGGTAGCTATTAAAGGAGGCGTTGAAAGATTCTAAGGTACCCTTATAGCCTATAAAATTTAGTTAATGGAAGGCAGGGTATAGGTAGGTCCGTTATACGTCTAATAAGTGAGAATACTATTTAGTGAGTAACGTAAAGGCTAACTCTAGGTTAGTGCACTAATTGATAGCGGCAGCTGGTCCTTCTATGCAACTATTCTTAATAAGTAATAGTAAAAGTGCTTGCTCTAAATTATTAAACTTGCTAGCAATAGAAGGTTCTTCGATAAATTTAGCGATATTAAATACCCTAAGTTGAATTATAAGGGCTTATTTCTATTGGTCGAAATTAGATGCCCCCTTTAGCTTTTAGGATTCCTAGAATCTATTGGCTGTCTTAGCTAGTTCCTTAATAGCTATAGCGCTAACTTGGCTGCTAATATTGGATGGAACCGGTAGGGGTTGTTACTAGACTTTAGGTAGAGAGGTATTTCCCTTACCCATAGGAGTTTAGAAGGTATCCACATCCATTATATCCTGTGATAGTAGGCTAGCAACAGGCTTAATTAATCTATCTACTAAGGTGCCTACCTTATTAGCCAAAAAATCGATTTTTAAGTTTATTCGATTAAATTTATAACTGAATTCTTTTCTTATTTCCTATTAGTCTTCCCTAAGCTGGGTAATTTCCTAGTTATTATTAGATTCTTCTACCTCTGCTGTATCAAAGACTTAGTAGCCTGGGTTATTAGTAGGAACGTTCTGATTGGCTATTATAGGAAGAGAAAAGGTGCCGGAATATCTTAAAAATACGAAGAAAATTAAGACTGAAAATCTAGATAAAAAAATCTAAAAGAAAGCTACATTAAGGAATAACCTTAGAAAATCCTATTGCAAAAAGGATGTATTGCAGCTTGGTATGGTAGCTGGGTTCCTAAATCTGGGATGATCAGTCCTTTACTACCGATTAATAATATTATTAGTTAGATTCCTGGAAGGTTAGCTGCCAAATGCATTAAAATCCTAAGTTAGCGTAAAAAAGTCTTAAGCTGGAAGCCTTAAGACACCGGGCTTATAACCTATTACAAAATGGTGATTCAGAATACTATTGGAAATATACTGGATACCGATAGTGGCGTACAAGGCGTTGCAGAATAAAATAAGAGCTGGTTAAAGATTTAAAGCGCATAAGAGGTTGACTAGAGTAAAGATATTAGGGAAATCTGATTCTAATTGTTGGTGACTATTCTAGCTAGAAAGAGGGAATTTTAGGCATATTTCTACCATCTTAAGAAAGTGGTTGAAAATAATGAAAAACCGCAAAAATAGCGAAAAACCCGACGAAAAGTCGGTCTGCCCAACCGTGCCCAATATCCTACCCAGTGCATACCCAACCAAGCCCTAGTGGCTTATAGCGGTGTGCCGGATGCCCTATAACAGCCTGCCGTACGGGCCGGAAGCCCTATATTGGTCTGCCGTAAATGACCGGTGTAGCGGGTGACTATATGTAGAAGGCCGAAAGTGCTGGTATTAGCAAGGTTTGCCCATTTGGTAATCCCGTAGAAATGCGCCGCCTGTTGTGGGCCCTGTGGCCCGCTGTGACCGGCCGCTGTGGCCGGCTGTGGGGCGCTGTGCCGGTGCCGTGACCGGCGCTGTGGCCCACTGTAATCGGCGTTGTAGGGCGCTGTGCCCTACTATAGCGCCTGGTATAGCCACCGCGATATCTCAACGTAGAGACATCGTACGGTAGCGAAACCAGTACCAAAATACAGCTAAAAAGGCGCTGATTTCAACAAACCTAAATCTATAAGGTTAGTTACCTGTCTTTAAACCTTAAGCAATTAGTCTTACGGCATATTATATAGTGGTCCCTATAAGAGATCGGGGGGACCCCTATCTAGGGTCGGTTTAAGCTTAATATAATAATTAAATATGCCCTAGTGCAGTAGGAGGCTAAAGGCCTTTTTTTTATTACAAAGGTCGGTAAAGTCTTATAGCTTAAGTAGTAGGGTCTATAGTTAGGTCGAAGGGGGGATTAGATTCTAATAAAGCAAGAGTATAATACGAAAGATATAGGTAAGCTCTTATAGGCTTATATAAAAAAAGGAGGTTAAATCGTCTTAAAAGTATACTACTTATTATATTATACTATAAAAGACCGATCTAATAATATAAATCGCGGTAGGTCTAAAAGGTTAGGCAATTAATTCCTTTATGAATAGACTATTAATAGCCCTAATCCTTAATTAATACTGCTTCGCTTATAGTTCGATATCGTAATATTCTATTTAAGGCAGCCCTAGGATAATATCACGGGTAAGACCTAGGATAATATAAAGTATTACGGTTAATAGCTATCTATTAATATTAATATCAACTTAGATAATATAGGTAATTAAAGGGGTAATAGTATAATACTCCCCTGATCGGCTCTTTATATTTATTATAGTCCTAAGCTTCCTATAAGATAGTAGGCGGATAGGTTAAAGTCCTAACCTTTAGATAGTTTTTTCGCTTATCGCACTATAGTAATTATAGCTAGAATCGATTAAGATATTAATAAAAGTAGAATTATTATATAATATTAGGACTAAAAAGGGGTATCTATCTATCTATTCTTTAATATTATTAATCTCCTTTTAATAGTAGTTCTATTATAACCTAGCCGGGGGCTAGGTATATATTTTAAGCCCTCTTAGGAGACTCGGCTTAAAGGCTAGTTTTTTCCCTAAGAATTACTATTATTACTATCTCTAAGCTTAGCAATTCGTAAGGCTTTTATAGCCTTTAGGTCTATAGAAGCTATAGTTATCTTTAGTAAAGGCTAGGCTAGCCTCAACCTATATTCTAGTATTTTATAGCCGGCATCCTTATATTAGGGATAAAATGATTTCTAATAGCACTCCTTAAAGACTTTTATTAAAACCTATACTGCTCTTTTAATAGATAACTTCTTTTTACCCCTTAAACCTAGCTTATTAACGCCCGTTATAGGCATATCACCGTCCTTATCCCGAGCATTTATCTATAGGTCCCGGGAGTTAGTATTATAATTCTAAAACGAGTCCGTATAGTATTTCGCGGTAAGGCTGGTCTCTAGGTCGATAGCGATTTTATAGTACTATACGATAGCTATATTATAGTCTTTATAGGAGACCTTTAGGCCAATAATCTTCTCTAATATATAAAGGTTAAAGACAGATTAGAGTATTTCTAGCTTAACCGACTTAGGCTAACTAAGGCCCCCTATTAATACTAATTTTTCTTTAAAATATATAAAAAAGGTAGAAAAAGGTTCTTTTAGGTCTTAGCGGAGGGTATACTTAAACTCGCTAATTATATATTCCTCTGAGTATAGATCCTTAAAGAGTCGCTATAGGTAGTTAAAGAAAGCAGCCGGTTAGTAATTAAAGGCTATATTATTTTTAAAGAATACTATAATTTAAGATTAGACTATAGCCGAGAGGTTCTAATAGATAAATATTTATTAGGTCTTATTATTACTAATAAAATCCTAATCGATCTCTAGTTTATACTCTATAAAGGTCCTCTATATAGTAAATATAGCCTTTTTACTATTAAAGGGTTCCCCGATTAATATCGGCTTATACTTTAATCGGGCTTTCTCTAGGATTAGGATAAAATTAATTAAAAATTAGTTAAAAGTTATTATGGGGGCTGGCGATAGTTATCGTTATATCTATTCGATAAATGCCTATATCTAATGCTCGGTCTATTCGGCCTAAGCGTGTATTTAGCGCTCACTCTTTTAGCTTTAGGATAGCTATTCTTAGAACCTTATATTAAGTAATTCTATAGCATTTATAATTGACTCTATTTATGCGGACTATTGGCGAGCGGAGGAGTATTAGGTATCGTCCAGGCCTATAGTATTCTATGGGGGGTTTATATCCATTATCGGCGGTTATATATAATATAACAACAAAGGTTAAGAGAGTTTTATTAATTGTGATAAACTAGCCCTAGGGCGACTGCGAATAGGCATCAATCGAATATATTAATAAAACTAAAGAGGAAGGGAGATATTGCAATTCTCAAGGTCACTATAAAAGCAGAGCCTTACTAGCTAGCTAGATGGCACGAGACTGTCTGCGACCTGTGAACTAATCTTAGTATAATACTAGATTTTTCACCAAGTCCTAAGACTATATAAGTGCTATAAAGCAGGGCAAGTGTAAAGGCAAGGCAAATATAAGATAACCAGAAAACGCAGGGAAGGTAAGAAATTAAGAGGCATATAGTGCATTAACAGACTCGATTGTGCTGCCCTTCAACTATCTAGAAAGAAGGGGGAAAGCTATCCTATATATACACGAAGGAGGGGTGGGCCTAGGCATCCAAGGTAGCCAGTAAGAAAGCTCCTCGTAATACTCGCTTTGCCATGTATATAATACGTTAGCAGCCCTATTATATCGGGCCTTTTCAACCACCCTAGCCACCGCACTAGTAACTAGTCACCGCACTAGTAACTATCCACCACGCTAGTAACTACCCACCACACTAGTGGACTAGCCACCACGCTAATAGACCTACCACGCTAATTTAGCAATGCCACACCTTTTTATCAAGGCCTACCTTAAGGCCTACCTTACTTGATATACAGTAAATAATCCACTGAAAATCCTTAAGGTAAAAGGCAAAGGCCTGGGTTGGTAAGAATACCGTAAGTCTAAGAGACGGTATAAGGGCCAGAAGGTTAGTAGACCAGTAGGGTATTAGGCCAGCAGCCTAGTAGGCTACTATAGGATTTTAACACCCCCTCTGATTAGCTACTGTAGTATTAAGCTAATCGTCGTATAAAGGATAGGAAAAGAAAATGCAATAAAAGTACTAAGGAAAAACATGGAAAAACCTTAGTAAGTTAGTATAAGTTAGCAGGCCCTAAGACCTAGTAACTCGCGGAACCTAGTAAATTTAGGGCCTGGTAGTGGCTTGGTAAGACCGTTAGCAGGCATACTATTAGTAGGTAAATAGGTAATTTTAACTAAGCCCAGCTGGGCTTGCTCCCTAATATACCGGAATTTTAATAGCGTATGCTTAGTGCGAGCGTGCTGATTAGGGTCATTAGAATTCGAAATGGAGCCCTGATTATCGCAGTATAACGGTATAGGGTGTAGAATATCGATTTCCAGCTCCTTAAAAAGGTTAGAAAGCCACTGGACCTCTCGGATAGTCTTAAGTAATGCATTAGATTCAGCTTCTAAAGTAGATAGCACTACTAAAGAGGCTCGCTTAGAACGCCAGCTAATAGGACTACTATTAATAGTAGTAAGGAAGCCTCTAGTAGATTTAGAGGTTTCTTTACAGCCAGCAAAATCGCTATTAGAATAAGCGGTTATAATAGGCTGTTGATTGCTTTTAGTAAAGCAAATAGCTAGGTTCTTAGTGCCTTTAAGGTAGCTAAAGCTGCCTTTCGCAGTATTTAAATGCACATTAGTTGCCTTAGATATAAACCGAGAGAGGTATTGGGTAGGAAATGCTAGGTCGGGCCTAGTCATCATTATAAGCCACATTATAGTGCCAGTAAGGCTCTGATAAAGGCTCTGATCAGTAGGGCTGAAGTCTTTTCCACTAGATTCATTTAGAATCCCTGGTTGAAGTGGAATTAGCTGAGGTTTAGTATCCTGTAAGCCGAATTTAGCTAAGACCTCTGCTATAAATTGGGCTTGGTGTAGCTATAATAGACCTTCCTTCCTATTTCGTATAATTTGTACGCCTAGGAAGAAGGAAGCCAGACCGCAGTCTTCTATAGTATAGACCTTATAGAATTTCCTTTTTAGCTGGTTAATATAAGTTATATTTGGACTAACTAATAGGCAATCGTCAATATAAGTGACGATAAAGGTGCTAGTTTGCTTATTATAAAAGACGGCAGCATTAGATGCTAAAGGTAAGAAGCCTTCACTAGAAATCAGGTCTTTTAGCCGGTGTTGCTATTCGCAGGGTGCTTATTTTAGCCCGTATAGGGCCTTTTTTAGTAAGATAGCTTGCTTAATAGAAGGGTTAAATCTAGCTTCTTTAAGCAAAGTTAGTAGCCGTTAGCGCTGTATATTAGACCAAAGCTTGCTATTAGTTAGTAGATTTTTTGTAAATTCAAGAAATCCGTCAGGAATATCTATATAAATAGTCTCAGAAAGTTCGCTATTTAGGAAGGCGCCTATAAAGTCGATTTGCTCTATCTCCTAGTTATTACTAGCAGCTAAAGCTAGTATAACTCTTTAGGTAGGTAGGATAGAGGTAGAAGTATAGGTATACTAGAAGTCCTTTCCTTCGACTTATATAAAACCCTTAACTACTAATCTAGCCTTATATTTTATAGGCTGATTATTTGCATCCTTTTTCACCCGAAAAACAGGCCTATTGCATATAATTTTCCTATCAATAGGAATGCTAGACTTAGGAAGAAATTAGAAGACTTTAGTATCTAAAAGCTGCTTAAATTCCTTAAATAGTGCCTTTATCTAAAGGTCTTTTTCTTTTTTAGGGTATTATAGCACATCCTTCTAGCTATTAGGCGTATCATTAGGGGCCTTTTTAGCTAGCTTACGCTTAGCTGCATAGCAGGAATCCTATATTAGGTGGTATAAATCCTGATTAGGGAATAAGTCAGTAAAGCCAGTAGGGTCGGTAGGGCCTATAGGATTAGTCGGGCCAATAGGGCCAGTAGGGCCAGCAGGGTCAGTAGAGTTAGCAATATCGGTAGAATTAAGGCTAGTAAGGATATCTATAAGGTTATCCTTTACAGTAGCCGGGGACTATATTATAGGACGGTTATCTAAGGTAGCATTAGTAACGCTAATAAAATTAGTAGGGTCTGGTATGCTTTCTAGGTCATCTGGTATAATATTAGTATTAGTAATATTAGTGAGGTTAGTAGGGTCTGAGATGCTTTTAAGGTTATCTAGTAAAATAGCAGGTTCTTTACTGCTAGATACCCCCTTTGAACCTATATTTTGCCCTCTATGAAAGTCTCCTTTTAGGCCACTAGAAATAGGGCCTATACCTTTATTTTGGTGGATAAAGGTAATAAAGGTTGTTTTAGTAACAACCTTCTTCTTTAGAAGGTAGATAAGGTAAGTATTATTACCTAGAGTGGTAAGGAGCCTATTAGGCTCGGTATAGGGCGCTAATTTTCGGCTTTTTATACGCTTTTCGTATGGTATAAGCACCTTAATAGCTGCTCTAATAGCCCTAAGGTTAATAAGATCAGGGTAGTGCTCTGGTGTTATCTGGTCATAATCTTTTAATAGCTCCTGATAGGGGCTAGAAGGTCTATTAGTAATAGCTGTTATATTTACTAGCATAACAACGCTAGTAATTACAGTAGACTAGAGGTTAGATAGTAGTCTTGACCAAGCTATAGTAGCATATAGCCTATTAGCTATAACCCTAATAGACCGCTTAGCTAGGCCGTTTTATTCGTGAATATAAGGGCAAGATATATTAAAAGTTATACCCTATTCGACAAGCCAATCACTAAGCATTTTATTGATTTCATTTCCACCATTATAGTGGAATTCAATAGGCGTTTTACCATATCTGACCTATAGGCTTTGTATAAAGCTCTGTAATGCTTTAAATATAATAGTGCCTTCCCTATTAGGCAGTAAGTAAAGCCAACGGAATTGGGATTTTCTGTCTACTAATATAAGGGCAATAGGTCGTTTGTTATATAGTATAGGTGATATAGCAAAAGTATCACCTTCTATAATATCTAGGCATTTAGCTGGATTAGGTATCGCATCTTTAGAAGGTCGTCTAACCTTCTTAGCCTAGATATAGGCTAGGCAGCGAAAATTAGCATCTTTAACCTTATTAAGGTTAGGCAGACCAGAGGTATTAGCATAGGTCTTTTTAAGTAGCTAAATACCTATATGCCCTAGCCGTACATACTAAATGCCGGCTAATTGTAATAGCTTCTGATATTCTGTATTAGCAGCTATAGGGGCAGGAGTAGGGTTAGTAACCTCTATAGGGTCTTTGCTAGTTGTAATAGCGGAAGGTTGGGTAGTAGGGCTAGTAGCCTCTACGGGTTCCTTGCTAGTTATAATAGCAGGAATATCGCTAGTTGTGGTAGCGGGCTGGTTAGTAGTAGGGCTAATAGCCTCTACAGGTTCCTTACTAGTCGCAGTAGTAGGAATAGGGGTAATAGTAGTATCCTCAGGATTACTATAATCAGCAGGGTTAGTAGAACTGGGGACCTCTACTGATATATTATTAGTAATAGTATAATGGCTGCAAGATTGATGCAGTAGTAGTGTGTCTATTCCTTTCTGTGGAAGGAAAAAGCCGTATTTTTTAAACTTAAAAATGCCGATGCATTTACGGCTTGCTGACTAAAGCTGATTTTTAATTAGTACCCCTTTAGCGGCATAGTGCTTTATACCGCTAATAATGTTAATATCCAAGGTAGGAATATATAGGACATTCTTGAGCTCTATAATACCCCATTTGGTAGGATTAACGCCCTATAATACAGTAAATCGTGCTATACCCCAACTAGTAGGGGAAATAGGGCCACCGCCAGTAGTAATTATAGGCTTATCATCCTTCTTAAAATAGTGAAAAGTAGTGAAATATTTCTTGTTATTGATAATATAATAAGTAGAGCCTATATCGTAAAAGAGGGCATCCTTAGGGGTCCTACCGCCTAATTTAGCACTATAGCTTATAGCTAAGGGCTGGTTATTAGTGGATATAGTAGTAGAAGAAGAGGAATAGGATATATTAGTATCCTGGGTATTATAATTGCCTATAATAAAGGACTCGATATCTTGCTATTTATGAGAGTCCTATTTCTTCTTCTGTTACTGCTTCTTTTTAGTAGAGTTATTCTTACTATTATTAGTAGAAGCAGTATTAACAGACCCTTTATTCTTAGAGTCCTTAGAAGCCTTAAGCTGCTTAGGGTTATTATTAGCAGCCACCTTATTTGACCCTTTAGAGTGCTATTCTTCTAATAGGTTAACCATAAAATACTGGAGGTTAAATTTGCTGCTATTAATAATACCTTAGGCGCTATAAGCCCTAATTATAGAGCATTAGCGTTCCATCTAGCGGGTAAATACCCCCTCTATAGCCTAAAGGTACTGGTTAACTTGGTCGAAAGAGTCGATCTTAGAACCTAGGATTCTAAGGCGAGAAATATAGCTATTAAATTCGCTATTAAAAGCCTCTAAAGTGCCTTTATAACCGGTAAATATAAGGGTGTGAAACATAGGGTATAAGTGTGCCCGCTATACTTCTGGTGAGTGGCAGTACTAGGCTACTAGCAAAAGGTAGGCTTCCTCTGGGTCGTTACACCAGTCTATAGCCTCTACAGCTTTTTTACTACAGCTATTTTTTAGTATTAGTAGTAAAAGTGCCTGCTCAGACTTATCAAAGTGCCTTGCTATAGAAGGGTCGTTGATAAAATTAGCTATTTTAAAGTCCCGAAGTTGTATAGTAAGGGCCTGCTTCCACTAGTCAAAATTATAAGGGCTTTTTAGCTTCTGGGACTCCTTAAAGCGGTTAGCAGTCTTAGCTAATTCTTTAATAGCCCTATTACTAATTTGGTTAGTGATAGTTATTAGTCCCATTGTGGTATAAATAGGCTCTTTACCTTTATATTTTATAGGGGTAGAAGGTTAGTCGATTTCTATAACGTTAGCCTCATTATTATCATCCTTAGTAGTAGTCGTCTTAGTGGAAGGTCTAGTTTCAGTAGCTTTAGTAGGCTTCTCATTAGTAGCCTGGGTATCGTTATTTTGCCTACTAACTAAGCCCTGTATAAGGTTAATTAGTGTATTCATCTGGGACTTTATATCGTCTATATCCAGCTGTAGTTATGCATTAGTATCAGCTTTAGTATCGGATTTAGGGACCTTATAGGATCCTGACTCTGCTATAGTGGGCAAAAAGGGTTTAAAAATTCGTTGAAAAATGGTGCCGATAGTTGTAAAACCAGAGGAATAACTAGCTGAATAGCTAGCAAAGTAGTCAAATAACTGGTAAAATAGCCAGTATATATAGTGGCTAGTAGCCTACTATAAAAGATAACCGCAGAGTATAGCAGCAGGTCTCAATATAAAAGCACAGATGCCGTAGGCGTTGTGCAAGTCCGTATTATAGCGTTGGTGTTCAAGGTGCTTATATGGTGCTGTAATATAAAGGTGCCGTAAGTGCCTCAGGTGCCGTAGGTGCCGTAGGTGCTATAGGTGCCGTAATATAAAAGGTGCCGTAAGTGCTATACCAAAAGTGCTATAAGTGGGAGAGTATAACAGGTGCCATATAGTGCAATAGGAATTATGCACTAGGGGAAAAGGTGTTATACAGTAGTATAATATAAAGAATATTACACTATAAAATCCATAGGTACCGTAGGTTACGCCGAAAAATAACGTAAGGTTACGCTAAAAATGCCTTGAGGTTATACCGTAAGTTGCCGTTAGATACGCCGTTAATTGCCGCAGGGTAATGCCGTAGGTAACAAAGGGTAAGCCAAAAGTGATAAGGGTAAGCCGAGGATGCCAAAAGATAGCTATATTAGTAGTACTAATAAGCAAGAGAGACCAAGGGGTGAACACAAAAGAGGTAGGGTAAAAATAAAGAAGTATAAACCCGGGCTCATAACCTATTGCAATTCTCAAGGTCACTATAAAAGCAGAGCCTTACTAGCTAGCTAGATGGCATGAGACTATCTGCGACCTGTGAACTAATCTTAGTATAATACTAGATTTTTCACCAAGTCCTAAGACTATACAAGTGCTATAAAGCAGGGCAAGTGTAAAGGCAAGGCAAATATAAGATAACCAGAAAACGCAGGGAAGGTAAGAAGTTAAGAGGCATATAGTGCATTAATAGACTCGATTGTGCTGCCCTTCAACTATCTAGAAAGAAGGGGGAAAGCTATCCTATATATACACGAAGGAGGGGTGGGCCCAGGCACCTAAGGTAGCCAGTAAGAAAGCTCCTCGTAATGCTCGCTTTGCCACGTATATAATACGTCAGCAGCCCCATTATATCGGGCCTTTTCAACCACCCTAGCCACCGCACTAGTAACTAGTCACCGCACTAGTAACTATCCACCACGCTAGTAACTACCCACCACACTAGTAGACTAGCCACCACGCTAATAGACCCACCACGCTAATTTAGCAATGCCACACCTTTTTATCAAGGCCTACCTTAAGGCCTACCTTACTTGATATACAGTAAATAATCCACTGAAAATCCTTAAGGTAAAAGGCAAAGGCCTGGGTTGGTAAGAATACCGTAAGTCTAAGAGACGGTATAAGGGCCAGAAGGTTAGTAGACCAGTAGGGCATTAGGCCAGCAGCCTAGTAGGCTACTATAGAATTTTAACAGGAGAAAAGCCCGAATCGGGTCCCTTCCGCAGTCTATATATATCCGTATATACGCGGGCTAGAGCCCTATCGGTCCCGCGCGTCCTGCCTTATATAATCCATCCTGGGTTAGGCACGGGCGCGGCCCGAGCCCAGCCAGCTCATAATACGGGCATAGCCCGAGTCCGTGACAATAGTCGGCTGAACTCTATTCTATTACTGCCCTATTTACGATCCTTATAGATTATAAGAACCTTAAGTATTTTACCCGACTAAAGGAGATATTAGAATACTAAGCGCAATAGGCCGAGATATTAGCCCTCTTTAACTTCTACCTTTAGTACCGGCCCGGCTTATAGGCCTAATGCCCTAATATACTCTCGCAATAGGAGTAAAAGGCAGATAGTATAGTACTAAGGTTTAGCTAAATCTTTTAACTACTATCTATCTCTGCTATAGAGGCGGACCTAATAGAGGTCTAGCTAGACCTAGCAGGAGATTGGCTAATTATAAACCTAAGTATAATAGAGGATATACTAATAGCAGTTTCATTAATTAAAGTCTTTATACCTAGCGGCTCTTAGGTCTTTACCGATATATACCTATAGGCGCTTTAAGACTAAGCTATAGCTAAAGACGAAAAATATTAGGCCTAGTAGAAGGCTATAGCAAATAGCAAATAATAATTCCTTATAAAGGTAAAGACTAGAGAGTAAATTACAGATTATACCCTAAATGCCTATAGAGTATTATTCTATTAGGGCTAGATTTAGCTTTCTTTATTTAAGCCGCTAATAACTATAGTAATCTAATAATACTATAACTCCCCTACCGCGGGGCACTTAGGGAAGAATATAACCTTCTAACTCCTATAATAGGACTACTACTTCGTTAGCATATTATCTAAGGTGGCTTAATTTATCTAGAATTACTAATACCGTAAGACGTATAAGAGCCGTTAATTGCAATAAGGCCTACTTTAGCTTTTACCAATCCTAAATCGTTTTTAGTCTTAAATCTCTATTAATTTTATAATTAACCTCCTAGCCTATAATGTCTTTAACTTGCGTTACCTAATAGTTATTACCGACCGCCTGTCTAAATACATTTAGCTTAAGGCGATATACTTAATGCAAGCGGAAGATTATATGGAATAGTTTCTCGACTACTAATAGCAGTACTATAGGTTCCCCGCCTAAATTATTAGCAATAGAGGCTTAGATTAAGTAGGCCAATTCTAGACTATAATATTTAAGGCTATTGGGACCGAATAACTCCTCTCTACTATATACCATCTATAGACCGACGGTAATATAAAGCGTATAAACTAGGAGGTTTAGGCTATTTTACGCATTAAAATAGCATTCGATTAGTATAACTAGCCCTAATATCTTGCGATCTACTAATACGCTCTAAATAACTATACTTCTTTAATTACTAGATATAGTCTGAACTGTCTCCTAAATGGCTTCGACTCTCCTATTATAGTACCTCCCCCTAATATTACGCCGAGTTTAACGACCCCTAAATGGCGAGTAGTACGCTTTTTAGCTATAATATAAAAAAGGGGCAAACTCGCCTAAGCCGCTATCGCTTTTACTTAATAGTAGCAGTAGGACGCGATAAACTATTCCTAATGCCTAGCGGAATGCTATTAAGTTGGGGACTGAGTTTGGCTAAGCCTATAGAATATTAAGATTAACCGGCCTTATAAAAAGCTCGATTAAGTATCTACTAAGTATACTATTATAGCTATTCTATCCCTACTTAATATCTAACTCGATATTCCTAATAGTATTTATCTAGTTTTTTATATTGATTTAATAGAATGTACTGCTATTAACCTACTACCGAGCCAAGTCCTTATAGATATTAGGCTAAGTCCCCTACTGGTCCTACTAGAGGACTCTAATACCCTATACGAGGAATTTAAGGTCGAATAGATTATTATTATTATTATTAAATTACGCTAGAGGCTATTTAGAGCTAAATAACCTATCTAGTACTTTTATATAGATAATTCGGAAAGGAAAAACCCGGTAGCTAGGAGGAAAACCCTTCCTACTTTCTTAATTTCTGCTTTTTATCGCCCTATATCGGGGGCGGCGGATATCTAGTATATAAGAGAGTAGGGTATATAACCACTTAGGACTATATCTAGCGGTATTATATAGGAAGAGTGCGAGCGAGAAGTCTTAGAATATCGGGTCTAGGTCGGTAATCTTATCGGGTAAGAAGTAAGAGAAGGGTAAAGCTAAAGGGGTAGGGCTAGTAGCGCGCTTGCGGCAGGCGTATTCTCGCTAGGCGTGCGTTTATAGTAGCCCAGGCGCTTCTCGGTATATATTAATTTTTAGGTCAGAAGAGGAAGTAAGCTAATTCTAAAGGTTAAAGTAGGCGGCCTTAGGCACTATATTAGTATATAGGTTAGCGATGCCCCCTAATTTAGTGCCTTTTCTTCTTTTCTTCTTTTCCTTTATATTGCTAATTTTAAGGTATATAATAACCCCTCTATCGCGGTATAAGGCTAATACTAACCCTATTAGTAGCATAGCAGTAGTAGTAGCAATAATAGTAATAATAATAATACTAGCAATAATAAGAATAATAATAACGAAAATGCCTAAACGGTTAGCAATACTAAATAAGGGGGTAAGTATGGGTCTTATGCGCGGCAGAACCGTAGCTAACCTTTATAATATAGCCCGGAGAACTATATATATAGCCTTTTAGGCTGTATCTAATGCGCTCGGAGGATCCCAAGTATTAATGCTATAGCTAATAAGGTATAGACTAGATCGTACCTACTCTCTAGCAAAGCTAATATAGGTAGGGATTAATACGGCTTACTATCCCTACGCCTTTATAGGCAAAATGTATATACCCCTAGAAAGGACCCCTAGAAACCAGGTCTTAATATAAGAACTCTTAAATATATAGGAGATTATTACTAGGGGGATAGAAGTACGTTTTCGATTCGTATATAGCATAGGCTACCGGCTGACTATTTTTAGCTTTAGGTAGACGATTATAAGGCCCTCTAGTAGAAGGCTAAATAGGCGTCTGCCTTTTAAGGGTATAATCGGGCGGCGGTAATAGCGGTAGCGGTAGCGGTAAGGGGCCTTAGCGCTCCTAAGGTAACCTAGGAGATATTAGACCTTAAAGAAAAAAAGGTCTTTACCTTAAAATAATAGGCCTATACCTAAAAGGATATCGCTATATCGTTATAGGTTTTTTTAGCCTAAAAGGAGGGGGAAAGGGCTTTAAAGGGGGAGTAGACTAGGGATAAAGGGGGGGAGAATAATAGGGAGAGCGAAAGGGGAGAGGGGGGGGAGAGTGCCCCTATTACTAATATAATAACTATTAATTAGTTTTAGCCTATAGGGCCTAAAAGATTTACTTATTCTTAATACACCTTATTCTTATTATAGGATTGCCGTAAAGGTTATACGGGGGCTATATAGGGGTATTTAGTAGCGCCTTTAGCTATACTATATTAGAGGGATTAGGCGAGCTAGAATTAGTTAAATCGGTCGATATTAAGTATCTAGCAAGCGATTATTTATATAAAGTATAGTTTATCAAATATAATAGATATACTATATTGGTTATAAAGTAAGCTAGGGCTGGGATTAGACCTAAAGAGTATATGCTTTTATCTATAGTACTTTAAATAGGAGAGGATAATATAGTAGAGGTCTTCTAGGCCTTCCCTATAGCAGCAGAAAAGTAATAGTACTAAAGGAACTTATTAGAGATAAAAAAAAAAGTTAAGGCCGATTTTTTCTATATAGAATTAAGTAAGTATCGCCGATTTATACTTCTATAGACTTTTATATAATTGGGTTATTTTCGCTATAAATTAGAAATCTAATATCTTTTTAGCTGCTAGGGTCTTATGCTAAAGGCGTTTCGCCTTTATTACTACCTAATTACTCTACTATTAGTTATATTAGTTTTTTACTAATCGCTCTTTAGCCGGAAGCTAACTAGGATTAGGATTAAAAAATAGTATATAGGCTAAAAGTCTTTAGTAGCCTTTCCTTTATCGGCATTAGAGTATTACTACTACCGCTACTAATATACAGTTAATCCTATTAGTTATACCTATTTTATCTATTCTTTTAAAGAACTACTAATAGATATAATTAAAATAGAGGTTAATTAGGGGCATAGCTGCCTCGGTCTTAAGGGTATCTAGCGGTATAGCCTTAAAGGCCCTAGTAACTATATAGAGGTAGGCTGATTATTCTATAGCTAGGGATTTTAGAATACCTTTTACTACCCCTCTAGAGGCAGTAGGGGTATATTATACCCTTACGCCGAAGGCAATAGAGGTCTAAATAACCTACATATAGATTAGGCATACTTCCCAGTATTAGTAACCCTAGGTTAAAGCCGCTATTACTATAAGCGTGAGTTACTACCGCTTAAGTTTCTTTGCAATTTTAATATAATATTCCTACTATTTTAGCTTATAGTAGATTTCGACTCTTAGGAATCTAATATATTGCTTCGGCTAAATTATTATAGTCCTAAGCTATACCTTAGTCTTATCCGCTTTATATATATAGGTAAAGTAGATAAGCTCGCTTTTGCTAAGGTTAAAGTTAAGTCTAGCTTATTTAAACTAGCTATTATAAATAAGTTATACTTTCTCGAGTAGCGCCTTTATCTCCCTTATATCTCTCCTATAGGCTATAATATTTATATCGTTAGCAAAGCCTAATATAATAGTTAAGGCTACCTTTTATAGCCTCTTATAAAGCGGTATAATATAGATAAGGAAGAGGATAAGAAAAAGGGGGGACCTTTATAGTACCCTAGCAGTAATTAGTAATTTCTCTATAAGCTATCCCTTAAAGTGGATTTATACTATTCGCGAATCGGTAAAGCTATATACTTATATTATAAGCTATAGCAGGAGCCCTTTATTAAGGAGTAGGTAGATAAAGTAGGTATAATTAACTATATTAAATGCTATTAATATATTTAGTTAAAAGAGCGAGGCGATCCCGCTATAGTGCTAAATCGTACAAATAATCTCTATTAGTATACTTAGTATTATATTAATTAATCGGTTAGCCCTATTACTTATTTAAAGATCTAGGAGGAGGTTATCTTCTTTAAAGGCAGTAGTAAACCGCCTTATAACCGCAGCTTCTATAACCTTCCCTATTAGGTTAAGTAATAATATTAGTCTTTATCCTCTTACCTTTAAGTATTCCTCAGGCCTTTTCCTAGGCTTCTATAGTATTATTATTTTAGCCTCCTAGAATTAGGCCAGGTAATACCTAATATAGTATATATTGCAATTCTCAAGGTCACTATAAAAGCAAAGCCTTACTAGCTAGCTAGATGGCACAAGACTGTCTGCGACCTGTGAACTAATCTTAGTATAAATACTAGATTTTTCACTAAGTCCTAAGACTATACAAGTGCTATAAAGCAGGGCAAGTGTAAAGGCAAGGCAAATATAAGATAACCAGAAACGCAGGGAAGGTGGAAGTTAAGAGGCATATAGTGCATTAACAGACTCGATTGTGCTGCCCTTCTATTATCTAGAAAGAAGGGGGAAAGCTATCCTATATATACACGAAGGAGGGGTGGGCCCAGGCATCCAAGGTAGCCAGTAAGAAAGCTCCTCGTAATGCTCGCTTTGCCACGTATATAATACGTCAGCAGCCCCACTATATTGGGCCTTTTCAACCACCCTAACCACCGCACTAGTAACTAGTCACCGCACTAGTAACTAGCCACCACGCTAGTGACTAACCACCACACTAGTAGACTAGCCACCACGCTAGTAGGCCACTACGCTAATTTAGCAATGCCACACCACGCTAGTAGGCCGCCACCACGCTAGTAGGCAACCACGCTAGTAGGCCGCCACCACGCTAGTAGGCAACCACGCTAGTAGGCCGCCACCACGCTAGTAGGCAACCACGCTAATTTAGCAATGCCACACCTTTTTCAACAAGGCCTACCTTACTTGATATACAGTAAATAATCCACTGAAAATCCTTAAGGTAAAAGGTAAAGGCCTAAGGTAATACTACCATAAGTCCAAGAGGCGGTATAAGGGCCAGAAGGTTAGTAGGCCAGTAGGGCATAAGGCCAGCAGCCTAGTAGGCTACTATAGGATTTTAACAGTATATTTCGTTAAAGAGGTATATAAGGGTTTAAATAAGTAGAGGGCTATATACTTTAAAGAATCCTATTAGAAGCCTATTAGGGCCTAATACTTTCTAGCCTACTATATTGCGTAATACAATATATACCTTTTTATAGGTAAAAGAGTCTATAGAAGGGAATATAGTAATAGTAAGCTAGGGGAATATTAGGTTAGGGATATCGTTATAAGTAGCCTAGGAGATAGGGAAAAACTATTAGGCGAGTATTTATACTTTCTCTTTATATATTATTGCCTTTAGTTTTAGACTGCTTTATTTTAGTAGAGGGATCTCTTTTAATTTAGGCAGGAGGCTATTATATAGATAAGCCTATTTCTCTAGAAACTATAGGTCGGCATTTTAGGCGGTTACTTTATTAAAGGCCTTTTGCTAAAACTAATGCTATTCCTCCTAGATAATATAAGACTAAGTCGCTCTCGCTTTTTAGGCAGTACTAAGGTTTTCTAGAGTATAGTATACTACCTATTTTCGGTAGGCCTTTTTTACTACTATTTAGGCCATCTTAGCGCAAGAGTTTTATTAAGGCTCTATACTAAGAGTTTTAAGTGCCCTCTTTAGTACCGCAATATCGGCAATACTCTAGAATTAGCCGGTAAGCTATTTAGTATATATATCTATTTTAGCAGGGGAGTAGAGCAAGGCCCTAGTATAGCAGATAGTAAATCGGTTTTTTATTTCGGCTTAAATAAGGTATTAATTAAGGGATTTTTAGCTATTCTTTAAGGGGGGGGCTTTTATATAATAATTATCGGTCTCGATATATATAAGCTAAAAGATATAATCGGACCCAATAAAGTTAGTATTTTTAAGATATTCGACTATAATATCTAATATAACCTATATATAGTCGATAGTACTACTTCTTTTTCTTAGGGCCCTCTTTATTACCTTACCGTAAGGAGTAATTAGCCTAAGCCGCTATTATATTATAAATTTAAAAAGAGTATTAATATTAGGCGAGGTCTGGTCTAGGCTATCCTAAAGAGGGTAGTATATATTGAAGTCTCTAATAAAGGTACTATAGGGGCAGGGTAAGAGCTTAATAAACGCAATAAGGGGGGTTATTTAGTTTACCTTATAGCCTAAAGAGTAGATAGAATAGATATTAGTATATAGTAGGGAAATTTTATACTAATTAGTTCTTTTATTATTAGACTATATATTAGGCCTATACCGCTTATAGATATATATTGCTATTCTCCTGCTATATGCTGCTAATATATATCTTCTAAGGCTAAGGCTTAGTAGGGTCTAACTAAATGTAGTAGGTTTTTAAATTGCTATAATATTAGGCTTATACTAGTAATAGAGTACTAGTCTTATAAGGGTAGTTTTCTTCTATATATTCTAATATAGGACTATTATTATATAGATAGTCGCAAGGGGATTAGTAGTAGTAGTATATTAGAGGTGGCTATAGGTTAGGCGTCTAGGGTAGGTACGGTCGCACTATAGTCTTATATAGGGGCGGCTTAGAGGAAAGCAATAATACTACTATCGGCCCTAATATAGGGGGTCCTATTAATATTTCTAACCGGTTGGCTTTATTTCTAAAGGGAGGGCTTATATAGGGGAGATCTACTAGCTATATAATAGCGGTCCTAATTTATAATTAGGATAGTATTAGCATCTAATGCTATATACGAGGCGAAGAGCTTTAGTTTATCGCTATAGGAATTTCTAGCTTTTTCCTATTATTTATTTGCTACTTTATAGAGGCAGGATATACCGGGTAGGATCTATAGCAGTTAAGGCAGGATTTGCATTAGTTCTATATAGTAGCTAGGCAGCTTTAATTGCTATCTAGGTAGTATTTAGATCTATACCGGCTATAGCGGGCTACCGCTATATAGTATATAGCAATATAGCCGAATTTAAAGCAATTATAGTACTAGCGAGGGTATATAGTATCGTTATAGGGTTCGGCTTTAAATATCTCTACTTAGTATATAATGCTGGCTTTATAAAGCTTATTTGTAAGGTCGATAGAGTCTACCCCTATAATTAAGGGCGCCTATATTACGGTCCCCCTAAGGCGATAAAGGGAGACCCTAATAAAGCCCTTTCTATTAGCTTTAGTTAGATTCAACTAAATATCCTTTATTATAGTATTCGTAGTGTAATAGGTTAGGAAGCTTTTAATAATAATACTAAATAAGCATCGGTTAGGTTCTGCTTTTTAGCTAAAGGCGGGGCATATCTAGGTCGTATCTATAGTATACTTTGCTTTTTCTTTTTTAAAGGTAATAATTATATCGCTATTATAAAGCCTATAGGCTATAACTACTACTCCTTTAGTGGTAGCCCTATTTACTATATTAATGATTTTAATTAAAGTATAGTTCTAAAGGATTTCGCTAATAGTATTTCCTTTAATAAGGACTTTGCGGTAGATATAGGAGGGTATCGTAAAGGGAGCTAAGCTATATTAGGGTAGTATAGCAGCTGCGAGTCCTTATGCAGTAATAGATGCCTATATAATAGGGGCTATAGTAGGTTTTAGGAGATTCTATATAGCCTTATTAATTGCGGTCTTAATCGTCTATATAAAAGTTCCGATGGGGGTATAAATATTACTTAAATCGGCCTCTTGCCGGGCAGTCTCTACTATAAAGTTTATAGCCTCTTGCACTCTTTTTAGTACCGCTAGGGGAATATAGTCCTAAAGCTCTTTTATGAAATCTATAATAATATCGGCTATTAATTGCTTCCGCCCTTAGGCAGGTTCGGTCTCAATTTAGTTATATTATATACTATTTACGATTGTAGTATTAGGGTTATGGCGGCTGTATGCTATACTGCCTCTATTCCCTCTGTCGATATCTATTACTTCGTCTGCGCCTACTGCATTTACTCCCTAGACGCGATGCGCTATAGGTGAGGGGGGTAAATAGACGAGAAAAAGCGATTAGGAATATTAGAATTGATTTTAGAGGCGGTTCTATGCCGCTACCTAGGTGCGGGCGAAATCGCGAAAGTTCTTTTTATCAGCTTTTCTTTATATAAGGTCGAGGAGATATTAGCCGCGAAAAACGCTTAGGGTTAGGGCAAAAAGCGTAATATATTAGTAAAATAGAAGAAATACGATTTGCTATTTTAGGAGCCCCTTAAGAACTTTAAAGATACTATAGTGCGGGAGGCATTTAAAAATAAATAAGGGGATATTCGGATATATAATAGGCCCGGTCGAACCCTATACTAACCCCGATATAGAAATAGATAAAATTTTTCCTAGAGAAGGGGGGTATATTATAGACTCGGGCTATGCCTATATTATAGATTAGCTAGTGCTCGGGCTGCGCTTATGCCTAATTCGGGACGGATAATATAAGGCAGACGCGCGGGCCTATAGGGTAATATTAGGGCTCTAGCCTGTCAGAATGAAATTATTTATTGTTATTTTAGTTTATTATTTTTGGATATCTATCGCCGACAATCTCTACACATCGCCGCATCATCAGATTGAGAAAAGTATTAAGTATTCAGTACTTATATGTATATGGCGGCTGCTAGTAAAGTTGAGTACCCAGTACTTACATACATTCCCTCACGCGCAAACATATGATGCATCACAAATTGATCACACCACTTTATCGTCGCAAATCTCGATGCACTACAAATGCATATTTCGCCACATATCTATGATATCACAGTATGGTCATGACATTCACGTCAGATTGATTTCACTAGGGATGTTCTATGTTGGAATATTATGTATTTAAATCCCTAGATATTCCTACCCAAATAGTGGGAGGAATATATGGGGAGGAAGCAAGTATGCAGAATTAATGCACATCAGATTGTCCCTACGCCTTAGTCTCGTATCTTATCTGTGCCGTTACTTTACCTTACTGCGATTTTACCATTCCACTGCCTTTATCCTTCGCATACTGCATTATCTTAGCAGGCGCAAAAAACACCGTTTTTGTTTGACAGTTATGAGCCCGGTTTGCACCCGGTAAATCGCTTTATTCTATCTATTTTATCCTTTCGATTTCTCTCCGACTATTATTCGCGTGCATTTATTGCCAGCTGCACGCCGACAAATTACCAGCTGGTCCGACGGATTACCAGCTGTTTCCCCCTTTTATTATATACGCAAACAACTGCGTACTGACTTTAGCCAGCTGCACGCAGCTGTGCATAGGTTTGCAAGAGTGCAATTACGCATTCTATGCAATATCAATCTTTTCTTGCTGCTATATTTCTTATACCTCTGTGCTAATATTATTACTAGGACCGTATAAACGCGTGATAAATAGCGTGCAAACCAGCACAATCGCGCATTTTCATATTGCAATTCTGTCACCTTAATCCGACCTTCGCCGTACAACGCGCAATAGGCATACCGACTGCTTACCTACGCACCTTCTATTATATCGTCGCTATCTTGCCAGACGATTTTCTACGATTAAATATTCTTTCTGACGAAGAAATCAGCCTCAGGCAAAAGTTCTGCTAGGGCACCCGTGCCGCCATACAAATTGCTAGTGCAAGGCACAGCCCAAAAGAACGCAGCAGTGCCGATACATTTGCCTACGCGAAACATTTCTTCTGACTTAGGAAGCCGGCAAGCGACTTTTAACTACTAAGGCCGGAAGACCATAAGTGTGGTATATTGTGACTGGATTAACTAGATTGACCACCTGGATTGATCCCTTTTGCCTAGGACTATTTACCGGGACTATTTTGCCCTTTAGATTTACTTGGACCTTTATCCGTTAGATTTTCTTTGACTAAGGCTAGGTTATTATTCTTTCTTATTATTATTCTTTCCTATCTATCTTACCTATCCTACCTATCCTACCCATCCTACCTATCCTACCTATCCTGCCTTTCTTACCTATTCCACTATGGCTACTAATACCGACCTAGGGAACCCGGCAAACTTCCAACTGCTAGGCAGTAAAGACTAGTTTAAATAGATCTCGATTATTAAGAAGTTCGCTATCAACGAAAATATCTGGGCCTATATCAACCCTTCTATGCAAGATAGGCCTACTTTACAACAACCCATTAAGCCTACTGCTTCTACCATCAAGCCTTATGCTTCCTCTATCCTTAACCTCGACGATTCTGATTTTACTAGGTTGCAGTATATAACAAATATCTATAGGACTGCCCTACAGGATTATAAGGATAAAAAAAAGGCTCTCGTCAATATCCAACGTTGGATTATCGCAACTATAGGCAACTACTACGATACCATAAGCCAGGAGAATGATGTTGCCGCACAGCTATACCTGTTAAAACAACGCTTGCAGCCCACCACTTGGGACCATGAAAAAGATATCCGCTAACGCTATACAGCTGTACTGCGAAGTCCTAATAGGACTAAGATATCTAGCTGGATTACTTCCTATAAGAAAGTCCTTGCAGAAGCTATTAATATCAATATACCAGATACATAAGGACTCCGACCAACCTAGGATTTTATCGACGCCGTGGAATCTATTGCACCAGCCTTTTCTAATTATTAGAAGAATAGAATCAAGGAAAAGCAATGCAATAATAAAGAAGGATGGGAGAAGAAGATACCCGACGGTCATTATATTAGTGATTTATTCGAGCAAGAGTTTGCCTTATAACAATAAAGAGCATAAGGTGCCTTTGCCTCTTTCCAGGATATGCATACCACCAATAATGCAAGTAAAAATCAACAAAATAATCAATAAAAAACAACTGATATTACTAAGCCAAAATAACTATGCATTTGTGGCCTTTTTCATCGCTGGGAAGATTGTTATATTTTAAACCAGCAAAAGGCGCCCAAGGATTGGAAGCCTAATACCACTATACTTAATAAAATCCAATCCAAGTTTTCATCTGATTAGCGCTTTAAGGATATAGTTATTAAAGCATTGCAAGCGAAAGGAATCACGATTAATCCTATTGTGCTACAACCACCCTCTCCTTCTATATCACTAGGAAGTGCGTTTGCTAGCAAGGATAGTAATACGTTATACAACCTTGTGTAACCTAAACTGACTATATTATTAACGCCTATTATTAGCCCACAGGTATCTCTCTCAACCACACCTTATCCACTCAAAGATTCCTGGATACTGGATAGTGGTTCTAATTTTCATATCACCAATAATAAGGAACGGTTGCTGGATTATGTACCAAATATCGAGCCCGAAACAGCATTTGCAGGCGAATCTAACCCTTCTATACTAGGATATGGAAGAGTGCGATTAAATACTAATAAAGGCATCTTCGAGCTAATACACGTAGTATATATACCAACGTTTCATACTAATGTGGCAAGCTTGGAGCGATTTATGCGTGCGAATTACTACTGGAACTCACAGACTGGCTGGATTACACATAATAAGGACCGTTTATTTTATACCAACCGGATGTTTGGCCAGCAGGTTATTGAGTATAGCGAAGTCGCTGTTGCTACTGCCACTACTACTACCACTACTGGGGATACTACGGTATCTTACCTAACTGGCACTGGGGATACTACGGTATCTTACCCAACTGGGGATACTACGGTATCTTACCCAACTCGCACCACTATTACTACTGGGGATACTACGGTATTTTACCCAACTGGCACTAGAGATACTACGGTATCTTACCCAACTAAGGATACTATGGTATCTTACCCTTCTGACGATACTACGGTATCTTGCCCTTCCATATCTATTACCTCTGAGGATACTACACCTCCTTCATCTATTATTAGTAGGGAAGATCCTACTATACCAGATAAAAATATGTCTCCGTCAATCAACAATTCTGCGGCTACACAATATATAATATCTTATCCCATTCAACCCACTATAGCGCCCGCTACAGTAGTGGCTATCTCGAAGGATACCTAAAATGCGTCTGCCTCGGAAGCTACAGCTACGATATGGCATAAACGACTAGGTTACCGCGATAAAACATCCTTAGGTATAGAGGATAAAGTCACAGCGCCTTATTTATCGGCATAAAATGGCCCAGCTGAACGCTCGGGGGGTATTGCACAAATATGTGATGTTACCGTTAATGAGAACAACTATGATAGTGGTAAAGCCGCCGCTATACAACAACAACTTGGAATATACCCACCATAACATATCGATAATGCTTCTGAGTATGAGGATATAGATGAGCTCTATATATCTCACCCTTCTACTACTGTTATACCTATTCCTACTACTACCTAGCCTTATATTCCTAGTCCTACCATGCCTTCTACTAGTATAACCTTACCTTTGACTTCTATACCTACTCGTGAACAAGCTGTTCCTAGTAAACAACAACATCTTACAGTCCAGCTACCTACCGCAGCTTCCATACAACCTTCTGAAGTAAGGACTGGTAGTCCTATACTACGAAGGTCAGCTAGGCTGGCTAGTAAGAATGCTTCTAGTACGGCTTTTATTAGCAGCTTCTTTCTAGGTACTAAGAAGTGCCTACACCGACCACTTATACCACTTTAACTAAGTAATACCGACTTGCTAGATAGAGCTAGATCCTAGCCTATCTAGGGGGGTATGTTAGAATGAAATTATTTATTGTTATTTTAGTTTATTATTTTTGGATATCTATCGCCGACAATCTCTACACATCGCCGCATCATCAGATTGAGAAAAGTATTAAGTATTCAGTACTTATATGTATATGGCGGCTGCTAGTAAAGTTGAGTACCCAGTACTTACATACATTCCCTCACGCGCAAACATATGATGCATCACAAATTGATCATACCACTTTATCGTCGTAAATCTCGATGCACTACAAATGCATATTTCGCCACATATCTATGATATCACAGTATGGTCATGACATTCACGTCAGATTGATTTCACTAGGGATGTTCTATGTTGGAATATTATGTATTTAAATCCCTAGATATTCCTACCCAAATAGTGGGAGGAATATATGGGGAGGAAGCAAGTATGCAGAATTAATGCACATCAGATTGTCCCTACGCCTTAGTCTCGTATCTTATCTGTGCCGTTACTTTACCTTACTGCGATTTTACCATTCCACTGCCTTTATCCTTCGCATACTGCATTATCTTAGCAGGCGCAAAAAACACCGTTTTTGTTTGATATAGCCTGCGCCATATATAGATATATATAGACTATAGAAGGAACCCGATTTAGGCTCTTCTCCCTTCCTTTTTAATTTTATTAATATATTCGATTAACGCCTATTCGCAGCTGCCCTAGGGCTAGTCTATTACAGGAAGTGAGTTATCTATAAGTCGGGGATACACTCTAAAGACTACTAATATAAGTATTAGGCCGTTAGGCCTAGTAGAATCATTAACGGCTTTGATAGCTAGCTATAGTTTCTATTCCTTTATTAATAGGTCGCCCTGTCAAACAAAAACGGTGGTTTTTGCGCCTGCTAAGATAATGCAGCATGCGAAGGATAAAGGCAGTGGAATAGTAAAATCGCAGTAAGGTAAAAGTAACGGCACAGATAAGATACGAGACTAAGGCGTAGGGACAATTTGAATTAATTGTGCACTCTTGCTTATGTGCATACATCCATACATTCCTCCCACTATTTAGGTAGGAATATCTAGGGATTTAAATACATAATATTCCAATATAGAACATCCCTAGTGAAATCAATCTGACGTGAATGTCATGACCATACTGTAATATCATAGATATGTGGCGAAATGTGCATTTGTAGTGCATCGAGATTTGCGATGATAAAGTGGTGTGATCAATTTATAATACATCATATGTTTGTGCGTGAGGGAATGTGTGTAAGTACTAGGTACTCAACTTTACTAGTAGCCGCTATATACATATAAGTACTGAATACTTAATACCTTTCTCAATTTGATGATGCGGCGATGTGTAGAGATTGTCGGCGATAGATATCCAAAAATAATAAACTAAAATAACAATAAATAATTTCATTCTGATATACCCCCCTAGATAGGCTAGGATCTAGCTCTATCTAGCTAGTTAGTATTACTCTCATCATCTTCTGTTTTTCGTACTAGGTCTTCAATATCTACTAGGCCTAGTTAGTTATAGAAGATAGTAAATCGTTGACCTATAAGAGCTTTTGTGAGCCCATCCGCTACTATATTATTAGTAGGAATATAAGTAAGGTCGAATAAACCCTACTGATAAGCCTGTCGCAACCAGCTGTTGTGGATATCGATATGCTTTAATGCAGTATTAATACGGGGCATTATTATTGTTACTAGGCGTATAGCTTGTAGGTTATCGCACTCAATAGTAACCTTATGATTAAGCTTAAGTCCTAGTTGTTCCATAAGACGGGTTACAGATATAATAGTCTTAATAGTTGACGATAGAGCTAGTAGCTCTGCTTCGGTGGAAGATATAGTAACGGTATATTATTTAGTGGCTTCCTAATTAATAGGGCCGCTAAATAGGCTGAAGAAAGATCCCTAGGTAGACTTCTAGGTCTCTTTATCATCGGCAAAAGCAGCATTAGAAGATATTAATAGCTTTCTAGTAGATAGTTGCTGCTAAATATCATCATTTAGTTGTTATTATATAGCAGTATATTGAATAGCTAAGTAATGTGTGATATAGAGGTATATTGTGACCCCTATTGCTAATAGGTAATAGTAAGGGGAAGGGTTATATAGATATTCTAAAAGGCGGGAGACTGCAACAGCAGTATTAGGTCGGGTCATAGTAGTTGGGTAATTTATAGAGCCTATAAACTTTTGGTACTGGTATATCTCGTGTACCGTAGCAATGCTAGTATATTTATCAAGAGGCTGTTCTGGGATTAGATAGTCTTTATATGTAATATTTCTTCCTTTTAAGAAGTCGTACGCAAGCTTTTCCATATAAGAGTCTTACAATAGCCAGGTCTTAGTAGGTCGATGCCGTATAATTCAGATACCTAGGAACCATTTCAAAGTACTAAGGTCCTTTATTTTATAGGCTGCTTTTAATTTATTAACGACGGATTCTGCTTTAGGACGATTCTTTGGTTGAAATAGTACTACTATATCATCCACAAAATAAAAGACTACTATAGTAGTAGTAATCATAATATAAGGGTCTTCTGTGATAAGAGTAAGGTCGAGGGATTTAAGGGTTAATAAAAGCTTTTGTTGCTATAGGTAAGGAGACCTGCGAAGACCATATAAGGCGCGCTATAGTAATAGTGCCTATCTAGGTCTTTTAAATCCATCCGGATATTCTATATAGACGACTTCATCCTATAGGCTATTAGTAAATACCGATACAGCATCCATTTATATAGTATTAAGGTCGAACTTCATTATAATAGCTATTAAGATTCGGAAGGACTTAGCAGCTAGCGTAGCGGCATAGGTTTCTTTATCACTATAAGGTTAAAGATTACTACGCATACAAATTCGGGCTTTAAATTTGGTAAGAAAGCCGTGTTTATCACACTTATATTTAAACACCTACGTAAGTAGTATAGGCTTATAATTATTAGGAAGGTCTGATAGTTAGATAGGCTTGAAGGTTCCTTTATTCTAGTTATCATAGAATTCGCTCTTTACGGCCTTTTTAAATTCTAGTTTAAAATGGTAACCTTTTAGGTCTTTCTAAAACCTTGGTTTAGGCGGTAGGGATGATTAGTATAGGCATTCCTTAGTGCCTAGAAAAAAACTGCTAATAAAAGCCGTACTAGAAGCATTCTTATTAGCCAGCCTAGCTGACCTTTATAGTATAGAACTAGTCTTAGCACTTGCTTTAGAAGGATGTGTAGAAGCTGGGGTAGGTAGCTGGACTATAAGATGTTATTATTTACTAGGAATAGCTTATTCACTAGTAGGTATAGAAGTCGAAGGTAAGGTTAGGCTAGACATAGAAGGCTAGGTAGTAGGAATAGGTATAACAGTAGTAGAAGGGTGAGATATATAGAGCTCGTCTATATCTTCATACTTAGATATATTATCAATATATTGTGGTAATTATATTTCAAGTCGTTATAGTATAGCGGCGGATTTACTACTATAGTAACTATTTTCATTAAAGGTAATATCGCGAATTCGTCGTACTTCATAAGGGTCGGGAATCTATATACGGTAGATATTAGTAGAATCATAACCTACTAAATATCCTATCTCAGCATATAGTGCTAGCTTTAATTCTCATCGATCAGTGCCTTTTAACGCTATTATTGTTAATAGATAGGCCTTATAACCGTAAGCCTTGAGGAATGATATAAAAGGCCTAGGGTCAGTATATTGAGTATCCCTAGCGTTATTAGCTAGCTAGGAATAAAGTCGTTAATATAGTATAATCTACTGAAGGCCTTATTGTAGTATGCGATTATATAAAAAGGTTGCGGCTTTCTATAGCTCCGGCCATAGATCTTTAGGTAGGTTAGCAGCTAATCGTAAGGTCCTAGCTTTAGTCCCTATAATACCCCCCAAGCGTTCAGCTGGGCCGTTTTATACTAAGGTATAAAGCGCTATAACTTTATCCTTTATATCTAAGGATATCTTCTAATTGTAGTATTATTGCTAGAAAGCAGGGTCGTTATCGCAATAAATAATAGAGATAGTAAGGTTCCACTAGCGCTATAAATAGTTATCAAGGTCTGCTAGCTTTCCTAGGATTTCCGACTGGGTTTTAGAATATAAAGGATAATAGAAGATAAATTTAGTATTATTATCCCGTAATAATAATACTGCAATAGCACCATTGTAAGCTTGGTCTAGTATAAATATATTAATATATACCCGCTAGAAAGGTCTTAGGCTAGGTAAATGGGGCTGCCGGCTAATAATCCTAGTAGCCTTAGATAGTAAGCACTACTTACAATTAATAGTAAATAATCCCTTAATTTTAGTGCTAATAGTCGACTGGACTATCCTTTCTAAGGCTTCCTTATTAGAGTAGCCTAGTCGCTTATACTATATCGTAGCTATAGCTTCCGAGGCAGACGCATTATAGGTATCCTTCGAGATAGCCACTACTGTAGCAGGTGCTATAGTAGGTTAAGTGGGATGAAATAGTATAGATTATATAGCCGCAGAATTATTGATTGACGGAGATATATTTTTATCCGGTATAGTAGGGTCTTCCCCACTAATAATAAATGAAGGAGATATAGTATCCGCAGAGGTAGTAGATATAGAAGGGCAAGATACCGTAGTATCGTCAGAAAGGTAAGATACCGTAATATCCCCAGTGGTGGTAGTAGTAGTGGCAGTAGCAATAGCGACTTCGCTATACTCTATAACCTGCTAGCTAAATATCCGGTTGGTATAAAATAAACGGTCCTTATTGTGTGTAATCCAGCCAGTCTATGAGTTCTAGTAGTAATTCGCATGCATAAATCGCTCCAGGCTTGCTATATTGGTATGAAACGTCGGTATATATGCTATATATAGTAGCTCGAAGATGCCTTTATTAGTATTTAATCGCACTCTTCCATATCCTAATATAGAAGGATTGGATTTACTAGCAAATGCTATTTCTAGTTCGATATTTGGAATATAATCTAATAACCGGTCTTTATTATTAGTGATATAGGTATTAGAACCACTATCTAGTATCTAGGAATCTTTAAGTAGATAGGGTATAATCGAGAGAGATGCCTATAGGCTGGTAATAAATAGGGATGCCTGTGGGCTAGTAATAGATAGAGATGCCTATAGGCTTGCCTATAGGCTGGTAATAGTTATTGATAATATAGTCGGTTCGGGTTGCATAAGGTTGTATAACGTATTACTATCCTTGCTAGCAAACGCACTTCTTAGTGATATAGAAGGAGAGGGTGGTTATAACATAATAGGATTAATCGTGATTCCTTTCGCTTACAATACTTTAATAATTATATCCTTAAAGCGCTAATTAAATGAAAACTTAGATTAGATTTTGTTAAGTATAGTGGTATTGGGCTTCTAATCCTTAGGCGCCTTTTGCTAATTTAAAACATAATAATCCTCCTAGCGATAAAAAAGGCCACAAACGTATAGTTATTTGGGCTTAGTAATATCAGTTGTTTTTTATTAATTATTTTGTTGATTTTTATTGGTATCTATATCCTGGAAAGAAGTAAAGGCACCTTATGCTCTTTATTGTATAGCAAACTCTTGCTTAAATAAATTACTAATATAATGACCGTTAGGTATCTTCTTCTCCTATCCTTCTTTATTATTACGTTACTTTTCCTTAATTCTATTCTTCTAATAATTAGAAAAGGCTAGTTTAATAGATTCCATAGCGTCGATAAAATCCTAGGTTAGTCGGAGTCCTTATGTATCTAGTAGGTTAATATTAATAGCTTCTGCAAGGACTTTCTTATAGGAAGTAATCCAGCTAGATATCTTAGTCCTATTAGGACTTCACAGTATAGCTATATAGCACTAGCGGATATCTTTTTTATAGTCCCAAGTAGTAGGCTGCAAGCGTTGTTTTAATAGGTATAGCTATACGGCAATATTATTCTCCTGGCTTATAGTATTATAGTAGTTGCCTATAGTTGCGATAATCTAGCGTTAGATATTAACGAGAGCCTTTTTCTTATTCTTATAATCCTATAGGGCAGTCCTATAGACATTCGTTATATACTGTAACCTAGTAAAATCAGAATTATCGAGATTAAGGATAGAGGAAGCATAAGGCTTAATAATAGAAGTAGTAGGCTCAACGGGCTATTGTAAGGTAGGCCTATCTTGCATAGAAGGGTTGATATAGGCCTAGATATTTTCGTTAATAGCGAACTTCTCAATAATCGAGATCTATTTAAACCAGTCTTTACTGCCTAGCAGTTGGAAGTTTGCTGGGTTTCCCAGGTCGGTATTAGTAGCTATAGTAGAATAGGTAGGAAGAATAGGTAGAAAGGAAGGATAGGTAAGATAAGTAAGATAGGTAAGATAGATAGGAAAGAATAACAATAGGAAAGAATAATAACCTAGCCTTAGTCAAAGAAAATCCAATAGAATAAAAAGTCTAAGTAAATCCAAAGGGCAAAATAGTCCTAGTAAATAGTCCTAGGCAAAAGGGGTCAATTATTCAGTCACAATATACCACACTTATAGTCTTCCGGCCTTAGTAGTCAAAAGTCGCTTGCCGGTTTCTTAAGTCAGAAGAAATGTTTCGCATAGGCAAATGTGTCGGCACTGCTGCGTTCTTTTAGGCTATGCCTTGCACTAGCAATTTATATGGCAGCACGGGTGCCCTAGCAGAACTTTTGCTTAAGGCTGATTTCTTTATCGGAAAGAATATTTAATCATAGAAAATCATCTGGCAAGATAGCGATGATATAATAGAAGGTACACAGGTAAGCAGTCGGTATGCCTATTGCGCGGCGAAGGTCGGAATATAGTGACAGAATTTGCGCGATTGTGCAGGTTTGCACGCTATTTATCACGCGTTTATACGGTCCTAGTAATAATATTAGCACAGAGGTATAAGAAATATAATAGCAAGAAAAGATTGATATTATATAGAATTGTAAAGAACTGGCCCTAGGGCTACTACGAATAGGCGTCGAATGAATATATTAAATAGATTAAGGAGAAAAGAGAGAGGGCCCGAATAGGGGCCTCTAAGTAGCCTATTTATGCCTATATATAGCACGGGCCGAGTCCTTAGCGAGCCCTTATAACCCTATGCCGATACTCCTAAGGCTAATCGCAGGCGCAGCCCGAGTCCTAGCCATATTATAGCGCAGGCATAGCCCAAGCCCGTAATATACCCCCCTTCTCCGCCTTAGAGTTGGAAAAATCGCCTTCCATTATTAATTAATCCTCCGCTAGGGACCAATTATATCGCCGATTACTATATCGCAATATCCTCAAATCTATATATAAGCTAATTGCCAAGTATAAGAAGGATTCGTCTATAACCATAGCGGATATAGCTATACAATTAATAGGAGTCGTATAGTCATTAATTAAGAATAATATAATAGAAGCGTATAGAAGTTCGTTGTTGCGCTGCTAGCTAGAGGTTGACCGATATAGCTGGGAATATTATAAAAAAATTTTCGCTAGCTGCTAGCTAGAAATCTCCCTATAGTCTTTATTTTTCCTTATTAGGGCTTTTTTCCTTCTTCCCTTCTTTTTATTAAGGCTATTAATAAGTATTGAAGGTCCCTATCGTCGTAAGTTTTATCCTATATTAAGCCCGTATTATATGCTAATCGGTTAAAGTATTATTTCTATCCTGCTTGCATTAGTATTCCTTACTAAATTCTATCTCTATTATAACCAGCTACTAACTCCTTTCGTAGTAAGACCTGGTCTAGCCTATTATAAAGCCTATTAGTAAGTCTTAAGTCCCTACCTCTATTGCAAGCGTCTTATATTAACCCTATTTGGAGCCTAAATATATCCTTATCTGCCGCTAGAAGTGCCCCTATTAGGGAGGGGTTGAGCCCTACTCGTCCCTAGAAGCCACGCTATACTGCTAGCGATTATCTTCTAGAGGGGGACTCCTTAAATAAGGAGTATTAATATATAAAGGATAAAGAGTTTCTATACGATAGATATACTAAATATATAAAGTCGACTAGAGAGTTGCCTATATATAAGTATTATAAGAGAGCTAAGGGGTGCAAAAGCTATACTAATTCTTATGCATCCTATATATAGCTTAATTAGCATCTCGCGGGGAACCCTATACTATAATATATCTTATATAGCTAGATTAAAGTAGTAAAGGAGGAGAGGGCTATTATAGAGCCCGCTTATCCTAAGACGGATATATAGAAAGTATATACTGCTATCTTCACCTCTAAGTTTCAGGCTTTAAATAATTAATAGTATCGCGCTTTTACTGCCGAGTAGGTAGCCCCTAGCGCCCCGCATTTAGCATTCGGGCTAAAAAATGCTATTAGTATAGTTTCTACTGTATCTATAGCGTTAATGCCCTTGTAGCGCTAGGCTAGGTTTATTATAGATCTTACTCCTATTCTAAATATTATAAAGGAGATGCAAATAGAAGCCTGGGAATATTATACCAGGATAAAGCAGTATTAGATTAGAGCTTAATATCCTTAATTGCCTTTACCCCTATCTCGGCCCGCCCTCCCCGCATATTATGCAGGGGGTGAACTATTATACGATTAAGGCAGCTAATATTATATAGAGGCTCTACCGCCGCTAGCATAAGGTTATCTAATATAACCCCTATAGTAGTAGGCAGATCCCGCTCTATAGCCCTTTATGCCTTTGTCATTTTTATTACAGCTACCGCTATAAATACCGTATTATCTAGCCCTATCTTATTAAAGGGTCTTATTATCTCCTAATATGCCCCTGCTATATTCGCCTTATAGTATCCTATAGATTCTATTATATTATAAACGCATAAAGAACTATCCCTATCTAATATATAGCCTATATATATGCCCTACCCTATAAGGATCCCTGCTACTATTAGCCTATATATTACTATAGGAATAAAAGGAGGCTTAGGGAGATAGAGAGTAGCCCTAAAAAGGGGCGTATTAAGGTTAAGCCTATATCGGCCCCAATTTAGTTTATTATATTATATTTTTTTTTTAGGTATATTTTTATTATTTTATTTTATTTTTTATAATAGTAGGTATTTAGCGTTATTTACTAATCTAATAAACCCTATTTTAAGACCCGGCTAGGCCTATCGTAAGTCCTAATATCCCCCTATTTAGCCTTAAATATTTTTTATGCAATAGTATCCTCGAAGTTTTTTAAAGGTTCTTATATTAATAAGTCGTACCCTTTCTACTTTATAAGTATATTATATTTCTATTTTTAACCCTATATATTCTTTGCTATAAATATCTCTTTAACCTTATATTCTTCGTATAGGTTTATAGAGTCTTAAGGGAAGATAAATAGGGGCCTAAATTGTATATCGGTTATTACCTAATTAGGTAGTAGATTAAAAATAGCCTATTCGACTAGGTTAATATAGAAAACTAGATAAATGCCCTATAGGATATTAAGCTAAATATTAAGCGGTAATAGGATAGCAATAATAGTATATTTAGTAGAGACCTAATCGAGCTTTTTATATAGGCGGTTCGTTTTAATATTCTAAAGGTTTAATTATACTTAATCGCTAATTTAGAAGCATTTAGCCAGGCATTATAAATAATTAATAGTATTTTGCTATTATTACTATATGAAAGCGATAGCAGCTTAGGCTAATTCCTATCCCTCTTTAAGGTTGCTAAAAAAGAAAGCTATACGCCCTTTTAAGGTAATTAAGCTTAGGATTACCTTTAGGGGCAAAGCGATAATCAGAATATTAAACCTATTAAGTAGCTAGTTTAGGCTAAACCTAATAATAGATAATATCCAGTTATTTAATGCGAGTTGATATACCGTAAGATAGTTTAGCTAATCATACTAATTAAAGGAAACTATAATATAGAGGACCGCCTATACCTCTTAGTTTATTCGCTTTATGCCGCTATCAGTTTAGGGATAGTATACTATAAAAAGAAATTGCTTAATCCCGGCTAATTTATAAAGTGTAGACTAAAATTAGCCTACCTAATCTAAACCTTAATTACTAATAATCTCCTTAGGAAAACTATAAAAATACTATTAGTACTATTAGAACTACTCTATATAGTCTTCTACTTTTATTAAGTATATAGCTTCTAGCTAAATATATTTTAATAGGCGGTCTATTATTACTATAAGGAATCGTAGGTCGGATGTATTATAGGCAAAAAGGTTAATTATAAAGTCGACTAATATCTACGACTAAAAGCGGTCTATAATTAGTAGTAATTGCAGTAAGCCTTAGCGCAATTAATAGCTCTTATATACCCCGCAATATCGGCAATTTTAAATATATCTTACTACTTTAGACGATATATTATCGAAGTAATAATCTTATTATAATAGTTAGAAGGTAATATTTTTCCTTAGGTAGCCTATAATAGATAAGTTATAATAACGTTAGATTACTATAATAGTTAAGGGCTTAAACGATAGGAGCTATACCTATACCCAGTAAAGGAGTATACTATATATATTTAAAGTATAATTAGTAATTTATTCTTATATCGCTATCTCTATTAGAAATTATTATTCCCTATTTATAATTACCGTCTATTAGGCCTAATATATATTATCTTTAGATATTGCTTAGTTTTAAATAATTTAGAGATAAGAATCGGCGAAGATATATAAACTATAGGGTAGGGTAGTCTTTAAAGCTAAGGTCGGTATCTTTTCGCTTTCTATTTTATTTATATCAAATACTAAAATAGATAGTAGTTTTAAGATTTAGCCGATTTATAGTTTTACCCTATCTGCCTTTTATTCCCGCTAAAAAAGCATATCAGGGCGTTAAGCTTATAACCTAGGCCTATACTAAAGGTAGAAATTAAAAAGCATTAGAATCTTAGCCTATTAGGCTTATTACTTAGATATTTCTTATAATTAGGCGAAATACTCTAGGTTCTTATAGTTAGTAAAAATAATAAAAAGGGAGGCTATTAAGCGGAGTTCTATTAATTATACCTTAAGGCAAGAGATAATAATAAAGAGTTCCTTATCGTATATAGTATAGTTTCGTTCTATATTTAATAAATAAGCGGAATAGTATATAATAGGGTAGAGTATACTATCCTCTTCAATTTATGATAAATAGCCATTAAGTGCTATACTAAAGCTATCTACCTTAAGGACTATCTCTTTATTAGGGTCCTATTAGGCGAGAACTAGAGATAATATAAAATACTACTTAAGTATTTAGAATACCGCCTCTTCTTCGTCTAATTATTAATGTTGGTGTCACATCAAGGGGTACCCAGTTGTACGTAGGGTTGCGCGCGTGGTATTAAGTACCGTGAGGTCACCGGTCAAAGGGATGATTACTTCTTTGATTATAACTGATTAACTAAGAGGAAAGAAAGGAAGCAAAAGAGTAATTACACAATATGGCCTTTTTGTGCGTGCCGTAGTCACGTGCTTCGGCGCGGTCGGGCCGGACTGCCCGCGTGCCCTACCGGGCTCAGGGGTAAAGGGGCAAAAGGGGCCAAAGTGGCCACATCATGCGCATCGGGTGTGCGCGGCACATCCGTCGCAATATGCCCAATTGGGTACCTTACGATAGCGATTCCAACACTGGCAGCTTCTCTTTTTATAGAAGCAAATATCGGAATCGCTAGGATGTAAGGCGCACACATAGAAAGAAAAAGTGCGGCACGGTCTCGGCAGGTTGTGCCGCCGATAACGCTATCGCGCCGCGCGGCCGGCTTATATAGGCTCATACCGTACAGCCGGTATATTGAATATCGCAGCCAAAATAAAGGGGCAGAAAAGGGGCAGTATTGCACACAATATTGAACATAGGAAAATCCATATACTTGCCACCCATAATATCACTAATACCTTCCAAACGCAGTTAGATATTAACCGGCCTCTTTACCCACCCTTCCATACGTATAACAGCCCTATTTTAGTCGACGAAGGTCTTAAGGGTTTTATTTGGCGTTCCCTTGGTTATTATATCGGCGAGGTTATCATTCCTATTGATCTAGCGAATTTTATAGATTTCCCGACGCTCGTATAACTATCGCAAGGCTATAATATCTATTATGAGCCTCTTTTCCTTAGTAGTGCCTAGCTTGACTAGGCATTCGTATAGCGAAAACGAATCCGTATATATAACTATAGGGATCTTCGGCAATCCTAGCCTACTGGTAATTATATTAAGGGTCGTGCCTATCGCATATGCGATATCGACCCCTTACACCATACTATATAGCTCCGAAGCGAGTGCGCTACGCATTACCCGCTTGCTCTTTATAGAGCTGTAAGTAATAATGTTACCGGTCAGCTAGAAGGCGTTATTCGTAATATCTGCCTTATTCCCTAGCACAATCACGTAACCAATCTGGGAGCTTAAATCTTTATTATTGGCAAAGGATCCGTCAATAAATATAAAGATCTTAGCTATATTAAGGGCCAAATTGATGTACCGTAGGCCGCGATCCTAGTTATTGAGCTGCTATTAAAGGCGCTTATTCAACCTCGCGATATCTTTAGGGTTAGGTTGTTAGTATTGTGCTGCGACAGATAGGTCAAAAGACGCCTCAGGCTAGCAGACCGTAGCCACGTAAGCACCGTAAGCATATTACTCGACATAATTACGCTAGGCCGTAAGCGCATTCTTATCGATAGTTATAATCTTTATGCTTTAACCTTTCTAGCATAATGTCATTATGCCGTCGGTAGTGACCGTTAGCATACATCCATTGAATATTAGGGGCACAATTAGTAATAGCCTCGTCTTAGGCTTGGCATTAAAGCCTGCCTTAGTAAGCTCTAATTCTTCCTATTGGAAGAAGGTATCGTTACTTAGGCTAAAGGTATCGTTAGTCTACATACCTACAATACCAAAGCATATAGTAGTATCGCGATTAGGAACATCAGTATAGTTAGTATTGCCAGTACGGTTAGTATCGTCATTACCGGCGGATATCAGCAAATAGGGGTCATAGGTTGATATAGTCATGCCCAACTTCTCGCGATAGTGCCGGAAGTATATTGCCCACTAATAGGTGCCTGCCTCAGCTATTCCGTACAGTGGCTTTACTACTTCTATGATCGTATTATCGGGGTATTAATGCGCTATTTGCTTAGGTAGCTTAGCGATAATTGAACGATTGAGGGTTATAGAAGATTGCATATAAGCCTATATGATATCCCGTATCCAAAAAAATAGGCTATAGGAGCGTTGCAATAAAGGGGCTATTAATATAAGTAACCGTTGACTAGCCCGTTAGATTATAGGGGCTAAATTAATATTAATCGCTTTTCATTATCACTATATCCTTAAATAATAAGCCTAGACTTCTCGTACGGTATATCCATACCTTTGCCCTTGATTTCTCGTACTATATATAAGTTAAATAAGCGTTAGGCTCCATATTGACCGATATTAAAGGTAATAAATCGGAATACATTATAGGCTTATAATGCTTTAATCTCTATACGGTCCGACTGCTCAAAAGGGTCTCTAGGGGTCGTAATCTTGCCTTCCCGGCGTAATTAGCTAGCAAACTATAGATCGGCTTACTCTTTAGCGGTCAGGAAAGAGGCGTTAATAACGGTATTAGAAGCGATAGTATTGACGAGAGCCTCTTCTTAGTCCTTATTAATTATAACGTCGGATATTATATATACTAGCGGTAGGGCTGCAGCCGGTATCCTGACCTCTAGTCTGCCGGGGCGGGCCGGTCCTTTAGCATAAATAATATCTTCGGAATCATCGGCAGCAGGATTGCTATCAAGGTCGTGGTTATAAGGCTTGACGACCGTTAACCAGAACTTAACCGGGCTATATAGCATCTATACGATATAGGTCTCACCTTTAAGGCTGATTAGCCGGTACGGCCCGTACTATCCACCCTTTTCTCTCCATACCCATACATCAGACTATAGGGGTAGTCGGTGGATAGGCCATATATTTGGGCTATTCCGTTAGGCGAAGGCATTACAAACCTATCGCTTAGCGAGGCATTTCTTAGCTTCGTCAGTAGCCTTTCGTAATATCAAGGCACGTTATAATACTAATAGGCTAGGGGGTAAGTTATCCGTAAGTCGGGGATACGCTCCAAAGACTAATAACGTAGGTACGAGGCCGTTAGGCCCAGCAGAATCATTAACGGCTTTAATAGCTAGCTATAGTTTCTATTCCCTTATTAATAGGTCGCCTACTTCTTCATTAACGATAGTATAGGCTCTACGTAACGGGGCATAGTATCTCTCGACTTTACTAATGCTATAGTAGGCTTTGATGGGTATTTCATCCACATTAATAGAGAAAAGCCGGGCATTATAACGGAATTCAGTAGAGGCGAAGTTGGGTCCAGCATCGTGAACTATCTAATCTAGTAGGCTAAAGTAAGTATCGATCTAGCATTCCTTAAGGGTATTCCAGATGTCTCAGGCCTTCTATCTTTATGGATCGAGGAACCTAGCTGCCTAGAAGCTTATTACAGCATCCACGATATATAATACCAGCCGATTGTCAATATAAAGGATATCGACGATAATTTCGTAATTAAATTAGCTAGTATCGTCATCCTTAAGGGTAAATTTAAACCGGTTAGGTGCCTTTGCATTCATCTAGCATTAATGGCATATATAGGTAATACTCTTAATGATATTGCGGTTAATATCATTATAACCAGCCCGTTAAAGCAATTTGGAGAGCCTATTAATAGAGGGGTGCCCGAATCGACGATATAGCTAATAGATTTCCTATGACAATAGATAGAAGGCTACAGTATCCATGGCATTAAGAGTCCACCATAGATATCCCTATTTCCTGATAATTAGAACCTTAATATCCCCTTTAATAAGTAAGTTATCAATATTATCCAGCTTTACGCCCATCCTATCTATATCCGTAATAGAATAGAGAAAAGGGGTGCCGCTATTAAGAACGTAAAAGGGGATATTGCCGAATATCGTCAGGACATTTAATATACCAGAAGATATAGCAGAACCTGCTCCGAAATTAACGGTATGCTGCATATCTATTAACTCAATCGTTAAAGATTTCATCAATCTCATCAGGGCTCTTACTTAACCTATGCCTGCTATAGATAGGCCGTATTGCAATTCTCAAGGTCACTATAAAAGCAAAGCCTTACTAGCTAGCTAGATGGCACAAGACTGTCTGCGACCTGTGAACTAATCTTAGTATAAATACTAGATTTTTCACTAAGTCCTAAGACTATACAAGTGCTATAAAGCAGGGCAAGTGTAAAGGCAAGGCAAATATAAGATAACCAGAAACGCAGGGAAGGTGGAAGTTAAGAGGCATATAGTGCATTAACAGACTCGATTGTGCTGCCCTTCTACTATCTAGAAAGAAGGGGAAAAGCTATCCTATATATACACAAAGGAGGGATGGGCCCAGGCATCCAAGGTAGCCAGTAAGAAAGCTCCCCGTAATGCTCGCTATGCCACGTATATAATACGTCAGCAGCCCCACTATATCCAGCCTTTCCAACCACCCTAACCACCGCACTAGTAACTAGTCACCACACTAGTAACTAGCCACCACGCTAGTGACTACCCACCACACTAGTAGACTAGCCACCACACTAGTAGGCCGCCACCACACTAGTAGGCCCACCACGCTAATTTAGCAATGCCACACCTTTTTAACAAGGCCTACCTTAAGGCCTACTTACTTGATATACAGTAAATAATCCACTGAAAATCCTAAGGTAAAAGGCAAAGGCCTAAGGTAAGACTACCATAAGTCCAAGAGGCGGTATAAGGGCCAGAAGGTCAGTAAGCCAGTAGGGCATTAGGCCAGCAGCCTAGTAGGCTACTATAGGATTTTAACAGGCCGGAGGCGCCGGTATCCGGTAGGATTCCGCGGAAGGTATGGTCACTATAGCGTTCTTCTTCTAGAAAGGCAGAATTACAGTCTAATGAGGGCATTCGGAAGGGGTCAATTTATAGGAAGGCATATCGGCATAATTCATCTTGCAAGGCTTACAACATCTCGATAGATAAAGAAGGTGACGGTTCTATTTGCGCAAGGGTTAAGAAGTACTGAGTGGCTATAATTTGCGGTGCGACAGCATCTTCTATTTCCTAATGTATAACCCCTGCCATCATGACTTTAATATCTTCAGCGATATCATCAAAATCGGCATCATCGAGGTAGCTTTAGTCGGCAGTCCCTTCGTATTCCTATAGGAAAACACGGAATTTCCTGTCATCAGGGGCGGTACGGTTGGAACAGTTCTTCAGCCATCGTGCCTTTAATTCTTATTATTCTTGGGCAGTATAGTTAGATAACTAACATCCTGATTTATCGCAAACAAAGCATTTTCTTTAACGGGGCCTGGCTGGAAAGGCGCGATTCTATTATTAATACTGTTGATTTGGGCCGAATCGGCATTGAGAGGGTCCGTATCATTAGGGGCGTTAATACCGGTTATAGGATTGACCATATCTACGATCTGTAAATAACGCCATATTATCATTAATATTAGCATCTTTAATATCCTGATATTGCTGAGGCTGCTATTGTTATTGAAGGAATTGATGCTGTTAAGTCATATGGGTAGCCTTATAGATAGAAATGGATCGCCGTAGGTCAGCGGCGAGGCCTTCAAATATAGAGGCATAACGATATATAGCCTGGCTACACTCAGGGGTATCCCTTACAGTGTTAAGCACTTGCCGATAAAGCTCTGTATTAGCTATAAAGGGGGGAAAAAGACCACGATATAGGCACTAAAGTTCCTTTAGTAGGATGTTAAGGCATTCTAGCTTTGACTTATCGGGATATTTCGCAATAGTTGATTGGAGCGTTATTTTATTCTAATAGTATAAATAGAATTACTTTATACTCTTATTTTCAAAATAGCTCTTGACTTTACGGACTATATCGTTAAAAGTAAGGGTATTACGAATGCATTCAATATTATTAAAATAATATATCTCAGTATCGCCGATTAGTATGATTTGAAAGGCTCTTATGAGTGCATAATCGGGCAATCCTAGAAGGCGGCACTTACTCTTAAAGGATACTACCTTTAGTATAAGGAAGTTATCCATTTTACCGCTATATCTATCCTCTGTACGATAGCTGTATAAGAGGTTAGATATCTTCTTCGAAATATCGTCAAACCCGGCCTCTATATAGGCTTTTTAGGTATGATCTTCTTGGTGGTATTCCGGAGGGTATTCCGGAACGGCTTATCGGTAGCCTTACGGTAGGCTGGCGGGATCTCTGGCTGGGTTATCCTATAACCCGGGTCGGTCTAGGTTTACCGGTCCTCCCATCAAGATGGTCCGTTCATCGGCCTAAGTAGGCCAATAGTGCTGGGAGGGGTCTGGTGCCGTGCCTATCTTTGGCATTATCGGGTGAGGCATTAGAGCCGGTGGTTAAGGCATCCGGGCCTGTGGGTTATGGCTGCGATACTATGATTCGTAATATCTAGCATCAGGGGCAGCTGTTTTATCAATATTAGGGGCTTGCCCGGTGCCGCTGGTAGCGGTATATTGGGGAATATTGATATTAATGGCTTGGATGGTATTGCTAGCAACTTCGAGGGTGTTGCTATCGGCACTCTCTATTGATTGAAGCATATCATTAGGGCCTATAACCTGACCTTTAGTCCTTGTGGGCATACTATGATTCCGAGGGGCATTGGGATAGCCGCCTCGGCTAGCTCGGCTAGGGGTATAACCCCTAGGGTATAGTATTTAGTCGGTCGGGCTATAGTCATCGTCCGTTGTGTGCTATTATTGCTGTCGGGAGCTTTCCCCTGTCTCAAATAGCGGCCTGTAAATAGGCGTTTTCCCTTTCTATTGTAGCGGCCGGCCCCTTTCTTCTTCGGTAGGAATAGGGGCCTTCTTTAATATAGATAGAGGGATGAGGGGTTGTTATGCCGTTAGTGTTGCAAAGTCCCTGGGGGTCGAAGGGGCTTATAAAGGTCTTTACGAGGGTAATCGCGAGGGTATTCGTAAGGGTATTCGTAATGGTATCCATAAGGGTATCCGTAAGGGTATTCGAACAATTATAGCAGGGAGTGAATTCCTCGAGCTTATAATAAAGGGGGCATTCTAGTTCATTTGCATCTCCCGTTCGGTATAAGCAGTAGGGACTAATTATTCCCTATCTAGATTTAACCGGGATATAAAGGTTTTGCGTGCAAATTAGAGATCTATTTCCTCTTAAGGCCACTTAGGCATATGCTCTTATTAGAGACAGTAGGTAAGGGTCTTAACTGCTGACGATCCTATGCTTCCAATATATACCCTATGTTCCTGTAGGGTTGTTTGGAATTCCCATAGAAGCCGTTTATTGATACGGTTGAATAGCTCCTCGGTCCATTCCTCACAATTATTACGGAATTATTCCTATAGATCATTATCCATCTCATCGCCTATTGTGTAGTTATTGATGAGGTAGGCGATACGATTGTATAACTATTCGTCCGTAGTATTAGCAGGGTCAATCTGCCCTTTTAAATTAGCCTAGTCCTCTGTGATAGTATCGGCGTGAGGCCTAAGCTTTTCGGGTAGTAATCCTTCCATCGTGATATTAATAGGGGTAGGCGTATATATTAGAAGGAAGTAATTAATAAAAGAAAGAAGGAAGTAAAGAAGAAGGTTAGGAAGGAAGTAAGGAAGGAAGCAATAGTCGGGCAGGATATTATAGGCGTTCCGGTTGCTTATTTAACTATTGAATATAACGGTAAATAGGTTCTTTACCGTTGTAAGGCTCTGAGTCGCTTGCGTAAGAACCTGCGTTTATATGCCTGCTAATGGTATTCACTGGCTGTTATACTATCAGTATGATATTTAGCGATTATTCCTCGTAATAGACGAGTAGGGAAGGTTAGACACAATCAGTTTATCCCTTAGTTCGTAATATCCATAGCCGTTCCTCTGAATAGGCTAGATCACATTCCTTATTAGCACGATTTGATTAAATCGTCTCTTCTTGCTAGTCCTAGCTAATCTATAAAGTGAACTTCAACTTCACTAATCAGTATTGGTATCACATCAAGGGGTACCCAGTTGTACGTAGGGTTGCGCGCGTGGTATTAAGTACCGTGAGGTCACCGGTCAAAGGGATAATTACTTCTTTGATTATAACTGATTAACTAAAAGGAAAGAAAGGAAGCAAAAGAGTAATTACACGATGTGGCCTTTTTGTGCGTGCCGTAGTCACGTGCTTCGGCGCGGTCGGGCCGGACTGCCCGCGTGCCCTACCGGGCTCAGGGGTAAAGGGGCAAAAGGGGCCAAAGTGGCCACATCGTGCGCATCGGGTGTGCGCGGCACATCCGTCGCAATGTGCCCAATTGGGCACCTTGCGACAGCGATTCCGACAATTAAAATAAAATCCCTTTCTTTATTAACCTAACTAAAGGGTCGATAAAGCGGGAAAAGTCTAAAATAAAATCGCAATAGAAATTAGTAAAATTAAGGAAACTATAAACGCCTTTTAATTTCATAAGTACTTCCTAGTTCTAAATGGCTTTAATCTTTTTAGGGTCTAAATAGATTTCCTTTCTAGCTATTATAATATATCTTAGGTACTAGACTTTTTTTACTATAAAGTTGCATTTATTAAGATCTAAATTTAAGCTAGCCTTTTGCAATTATTAAAAGATTTCCTTAATATGCCCTATATAGTCTGCCCTTAATCCCCTAGTATAGATTAAAATATTATTAAGGTAGGTAGTTATAAAATCTCCTAGTGTATTCCCTAAGGCCCTATTAATATATCTTTAAAAGGTTGTAAGGGCCCTAGTCAGACTAAATAGTATAATAAGCTATTTAAATAGTCTAAATCGTATATAGAATGCAGTTAAATATTTATCGCCCTCTATAATATATGTTAAAATCCTATAGTAGCCTACTAGGCTGCTAGCCTAATGCCCTACTGGCTTACTGACCTTCTAGTCCTTATACCGCCTCTTGGACTTACGGTAGTCTTACCAACCTTAGGCCTTTGCCTTTTACCTTAGGATTTTCAGTGGATTATTTACTGTATATCAAGTAAGGTAGGCCTTATTAAAAAAGGTGTGGCATTGCTAAATTAGCGTGGTGGGCCTACTAGTGTGGTGGCGGCCTACTAGTGTGGTGGCTAGTCCACTAGTGTGGTGGGTAGTCACTAGCGTGGTGGTTAGTCACTAGCGTGGTGGCTAATTACTAGTGCGGTGGTTAGGGTGGTTGGAAAGGCTGGATATAGTGGGGCTGCTGACGTATTATATACGTGGCATAGCGAGCATTACGGGGAGCTTTCTTACTGACTACCTTGGATGCCTGGGCCCACCCCTCCTTCGTGTATATATAGGATAGCTTTTCCCCTTCTTTCTAGATAGTAGAAGGGCAGCACAATCGAGTCTGTTAATGCACTATATGCCTCTTAACTTACCTTCCCTGCGTTTTCTGGTTATCTTATATTTGCCTTGCCTTTACACTTGCTCTGCTTTATAGCACTTGTATAGTCTTAGGACTTGGTGAAAAATCTAGTTTTATACTAAGATTAGTTCATAGGTCGCAGACAGTCTCGTGCCATTTAGCTAGCTAGTAAGGCTCTGCTTTTATAGTAACCTTGAGAATTGCAATAATATATATCTTATAGAATACTATATATATATTAACCTTAGTAAACTATTTCGCCTAGGAGAGGGATCGTAAGGTCTCTTTAGTTAAAAGGAGGGGGTATTAATCTTAGACTATAACCTTATTAAGGGCCTAATAGTCAATATAAAACTGCTACCTACTATTCCCCTTTTTAGCTAATAAGACTAATACTACTGCCGATAAAAAGCTCGCTTAAATCTATCCTTTATCTATTAGGTTAATTACTTATCTCTAAACCTTAAGTAATTAGTCTTATAGTATATTATATAATAGGCCTTAAGGTAAGTCTAATTAACTCCTATCTATAGTCTTTTTAAGTCGGATATAATAATCTAATATACTTTAATATAAAGGGAGACTAAAAGCCTTCTTTTTATTAAAAAGGTTAGCGAATTCCTATAATTCTATTAGGAGCACTTATAGCTCTTACGATTATAGGGTAAAGTCTTAATAAAATAGTAATATAATATAGAAGATGTGTATTATCTCCTATAAGCTTATTGCTATAAAGGAAGTCGATTAATCCCTAAAGTATTTCGTTTGCTTTAATATACTATAGAAGACTAAGCTAAGGATATTTATTGCCATTAGACCCTATTATATTCTTATCGATTCTTTAATAATAAAGCTACCTATTAATTTAATCTTCAATTAGTAATACTTCGCCTATAGTATAATATTATAATACTCTATTTAAGGCATCCTAAAGATAATATCGCATATAAGGCCTAGGATAATATAAAGTATAACTATAGATAGCTATCTATCGATATCGATCGCTATATAAACAATATAGGTAATAAAAGAACGTATTACCTTATATTCTCCTAAATAGCTTTAAATATCTATTGCTATTCCGATTTCCCTATATTATAGTAGGCGGATAAATTAAAGGCCTAACCATTATACTATTTTTTCGCTTATAGCGCTATAGTAATTATATCCTAAATCGATTAAAGTATTAATAAAGGTATAAGATTTATATAAAATTAGTACTAAAAAGGGGTATCTATTTATTCGTTTTATAATCTCCTCTAATTCCTTTTATAATTAGGCTAAGGTCTATATATATATTTTAAGCCCTCTAATAAGACTAGGTTTAAAGGCTATTTTTTTTTTAATCTTTATCGCTACTTTCGACTTCTATAACTTATAAATTAAGTAAAGCCATTTTAGCTATATCGGGTTAGATTACCGGTAGTAGGTAATATATAAACGTTTAATACTTAGGAGAGCTATACTAAAGGCAAAGGCCTTTCTTCCTATAATCTTTATATCGTTCTTTAGAGACCTATATCGCCTTAAGAGTGCGCTAATTACCCTTTAAGTCTAGCTTATTAATACCTAATATTTATATATCGCCCTTAGAATCCTAAGTATATATTAGTCGGGAATAAGCCAAGCCCGATTAATAGTTAATAGTTAGGCTAGTCTTAATATCGATAGCAATTTATTAGTAGCGGTCTACCGCTAAGTAGTAATTATAATAGGAGACCCTAAGACTAATAATCTTATTAGCTATATAAGCATTAAATACCAATCGGAGGTATTTTAGTTTAACTTCCTTAGGCCAACTGAGACTATTAATAAATATAAGTTTTTCTTTAAATCGAATGAAGAAGGCAATAAAAGGTTCTTTTAGGCCTTAGTATAAAGAATGCTTAAGCTTAATAATAGCGCGATCCTACCGATATAGGTCCTTAAAGAGATATTAAAGGTATTCGAAGAACCTTATTATATTATAATCGCAAGCTATACTATTCTTAAAGAAAGCTGCGATCTATAATTAGACTATAGATAAAAGGTTCTAGAAGATAAATATCTATTAGGTCTTTTCGTCTCTAATAAACTCCCTATCGACCTTAAGCTTATATTATATAAAGGTCCGCTAGGCTATAAATATAGCCTTTTTACTATTAAAAGGGTCCCCTATTAGGATCGGCTTACACTTTAGCTAGGTATCCTAAGCAATAGGGAGGGGGGCATTCTATTATACGACTGGAGCCAATTAGGTGGCATTTTAGGAGCTATTTAACTAGTTCGTAAAAAAGGTCTATAGCAAGGCGGTAATAGCAGTAAGGTGCTGCGCATTAGTCTGCATCTATGCCTCTATCTACTATAATCCTACTGCAAATTGCTCTACTTGGGTATATATATTACGTCGGGGGCGTTATAGCTTTTGGTTCTCTCTACTTGGTTCTCTAGGTATACTCATCTCGATATCTTATATAGCCTGCATTATTAGCTCTATAATATGAGGTTATAATAGTAAGGCTAAGAGAGTCTATTTAAATATAAAGGACTGGCCCTAGGGCTACTGCGAATAGGCATCGAATAAATATATTAAATAGACTAAGGAGGAAAGAGAGAGGGCCCAAATAGGGGCCTCTAAGTAGCCTATTTATGCCCGTATGTAGCACGGGCCGAGTCCTTAGCGAGCCCTTATAACCCTATGCCGATACTCCTAAGGCTAGTCGCGGGCGCAGCCCGAGTCCTAGCTATATTGTGGCGCGGGCGTAGCCCGAGCCCGTGACAAGAATGCGTAATTGCACTTTTGCAAACCTATATATAGCTGCGTGCAGCTGGCTAAAGTCAGTACGTAGTTGTTTGCGTATATAATAAAAAGGGGAAAGCAGCTGGCAATCCGTCGGACCAGCTGGTAATTTATCGGCGTACAGCTGGTAATAAATGCACGCAAATAATAGTCTGAGAGAAATCGATAGGATAAAATAGATAGAATAAAGCGATTTACCGGGTGCAAATCGGGCTTATAACTATTAAATAAAAACGGTAGTTTTTGCGCCTGCTAAGATAATGCAGTATGCGAAGGATAAAGGCAGTGGAATGGTAAAATCGCAGTAAGATAAAAGTAACGGCACAGATAAGATACGAGACTAAGGCGTAGGGACAATTTGAATTAATTGTGCACTCTTGCTTATATGCATACATCCATATATTCCTCCTACTATTTAGGTAGGAATATCTAGGGATTTAAATACATAATATTCCAACATAGAACATCCCTAGTGAAATCAATCTGACATGAATGTTATGACCATACTGTGATATCATAGATATGTGGCGAAATGTGCATTTGTAGTGCATCGAGATTTGCGACGATAAAGTGGTGTGATTAATTTGTGATGCATTATATGTTTGTGCGTGAGGGAATGTGTGTAAGTACTGGGTACTCAACTTTACTAGCAGCCGCCATATACATATAAGTACTAAATACTTAATATCTTTCTTAATCTGATGATGCGGCGATGTGTAGAGATTGTCGGCGATAGATATCTAAAAATAATAAACTAAAATAACAATAAATAATTTCATTCTGACACGCCCTTTGTTACTAACGATGGTATAGGCTTTGTATAATAAGGCGTGATATTTTTCGACTTTGCTAATACTATTATGGGCTTCCATAGGGATTTTATCCATATTAATAGAGAAAAGCCGGGTATTATGGCGGAATTCGGCAGAAGTAAAATTTAGTCTAGTATCGTAGACTATCCAATCCGGTAGGCTAAGGTAGGTATTAATCTAGTATTCCTTAAGGGCATTTTAAACGTTTAAGGCCTTCTGTCTTTAAGGGTTAAGGAACCTAGCTACCTAGAAGCTTATTGCGGCATCCACAATATGTAATACCGGCCGATTATTAATATAAAGGATATCTATAATTATCTCGTAGTTAAATTATCGGTCATCCTTTAGTGTAAATTTAAATCGGCTAGGTGCCTTTGCGTTCATCTAGTATTAATAGCATATATAGGTGATGCTCTCGATGATGTTGCGGTTAATATTATTATAACTAGCTCGTTGAAGCAATTTAGTAAGCCTATTAATAGAGGGGTGCCCGAATCGACGATACTAACGGATTTCCTGTGACAATAGGTGAAATACTGCAGTATCCGTGGCATTAAGAGTCTACTATAGATATCCCTATTTCCTAATAATTGGAACCTTAGTATTTACTTAGATTAATAAGTTATTAATATTGTTAAGCTTTACGCCCATCCTATCTATATCTGTAATAGAATAAAGGAAGGGGGTGCTGCTATTAAAGACGTAGAAGGGGATATTGCCAAATATCGTTAGAACATTTAGTATGCCGGAAGATATGGTAGAGCTAGCGCCGAAATTTACTGTATGCTTTTTGTTAGTTGTCTCGATAGTCAGGGTCTTTATTAATCTCATTAGGGCCTTTACTTAACCTAGGCCTGCTATTGATAGGCCGGAGGCGCTAGTATCTAGTAGAATTCCACAGAAGGTGTAGTTACTATAGCATTCTTCTTCTAGAAAGGCAGAATTACAGTCTAGTAGTAAAGGCATTTAAAAAGGGTTAATCTATAAGAAGGTTGTTAAAATCCTATAGTAGCCTACTAGGCTGCTGGCCTAATGCCCTACTGGCTTACTGACCTTCTGGCCCTTATACCGCCTCTTGGACTTATGGTAGTCTTACCTTAGGCCTTTGCCTTTTACCTTAGGATTTTCAGTGGATTATTTACTGTATATCAAGTAAGTAGGCCTTAAGGTAGGCCTTGTTAAAAAGGTGTGGCATTGCTAAATTAGCGTGGTGGGCCTACTAGTGTGGTGGCGGCCTACTAGTGTGGTGGCTAGTCTACTAGTGTGGTGGGTAGTCACTAGCGTGGTGGCTAGTTACTAGTGTGGTGACTAGTTACTAGTGCGGTGGTTAGGGTGGTTGGAAAGGCTGGATATAGTGGGGCTGCTGACGTATTATATACGTGGCATAGCGAGCATTACGGGGAGCTTTCTTACTGGCTACCTTGGATGCCTGGGCCCACCCCTCCTTTGTGTATATATAGGATAGCTTTTCCCCTTCTTTCTAGATAGTAGAAGGGCAGCACAATTGAGTCTGTTAATGCACTATATGCCTCTTAACTTCTTACCTTCCCTGCGTTTTCTGGTTATCTTATATTTGCCTTGCCTTTACACTTGCTCTGCTTTATAGCACTTGTATAGTCTTAGGACTTAGTGAAAAATCTAGTATTATACTAAGATTAGTTCACAGGTCGCAGACAGTCTCGTGCTATCTAGCTAGCTAGTAAGGCTCTGCTTTTATAGTGACCTTGAGAATTGCAATAGGTTATGAGCCCGGGTTTTTACTTCTTTGTTTTTACCCTATCTCTTTTGTGTTCACCCCTTGGTCTCTCTTGCTTATTAGTACTACTAATATAGCTATCCTTTGGTATCCTTGGCTTACCCTTATCACCTTTGGCTTACCCTTTGTTACCTACGGCATTACCCTGCGGCAATCAACGGCGTACCCCTACGGCAACTTACGGCGTAACCTTACGGCACTTTTAGCGTAACCTTACGTTATTTTCGGAGTAACCTACGGCACCTACGGATTTTATAGTGTGATATCTACCACACTATACCACTGTATAACACCTTTGCACCTAGTGCACGACACCTACTGCACTATACGGCACCTGTTATACTCTTCCACTTATAGCACTTTTGGTACGGCACTTACGGCACCTTTTATATTACGGCACCTATAGCACCTACGTCACCTACGGCACCTACGGCACCTACGGCACCTACGGCACTTACGGCACCTTTATATTACGGCACCACATAAGCACCTTAAATACTAACGCTATATTCTGGACTTGCACAACGCCTACGGCATTTGTGCTTTTATACTGAGACCTACCGCTATATTCTGCGGTTACCTTTTATAGTAGGCTACTAGCCACTATATTTACTAGCTGTCCAGCTAGTTACTCGACTATTTTGCCAGCTATTTAGCTGGTTATTCATCTGTTCCTACAGCTATTGGCACCATTTTTAACGACTTTTAACCACTATAATGGCACAGTCTAGGCCTTCCACTTATAAGGCCACTTTGGATTCCAACTCTAAAGCTCATCTTACTGCACGACTACAGCTAGATATGGACTATATAAAGTCCCAGATGAATACCCTAACTACCCTTATACAAGGCTTAGTTAGTAGGCAAATAGTAACGTTCCTACTATTACAATTAGCAAGGAACTAGTAGAGGCTACTAGCCCTACTATCTCCGGTCCTACTAATATGAACAGTAAAGACCCTGTAGAGGCTATTAGCCCTACTATCCAACCTTCTGCTATTACGACTAGCAAGGACCCTGTAGAGGCTACTAGCCCTACTATCCAACCTTCTGCTATTACGACTAGCAAGGACCCTGTAGAGGCTACTAGCCCTACTACTATTAATGCCGCTTCTACTAATAATAGCAAGAATAATTCTACTAATAATAGGAAAAAGAAGCAGCAAAAGAAGAAGGAACAGGACTATAATAATAGCAGCAAACAGCAAAATATTGAGTCCTTTATTATAGGCAATTATAATACCCAGGATACTAATATATCCTATTCCTCTTCTTCTACCACTATATCCACTGATATAAGCTATAGTGCTAAATCAGGCGGTAGGACCCCTAAGGATGCCCTCCTTTACGATATAGGCTCTACTTATCATATTGTAAATGATAAGAAGTATTTCACCACTTTTCACTATTTTGAGAAGGATGATAAGCCGGTAATTACTACTGGTGGTGGCCCTATTTCCCCTACTGGTTGGGGCATAGCACGATTTACTGTGCTACAGGGCGTTAATCCCACCAAATGGGGTATTATAGAGCTCAAGAATGCACTATATATTCCTACCTTGGATATTAACATTATTAGCGGTGTAAAGCACTATGCCGCTAAAGGGGTACTAATTAGAAATCAGCTTTGGTCAGCAAGCCGTAAATGCATCGGCATTTTTAAATTTGAAAAATACGGCTTTTTCCTTCTACAGAAAGGAATAGACACATCACTACTGCATCAACCTTGCAGCCATTATACTATTACTAATAGTATATCAGTAGAGGTCCCTAGCCCTACTAACCCTGCTGATTATAGTAATCCTGAGGATACTACTATTATCCCCGTTCCTACTACTGCGACTAGTAAGGAACCTGTAGAGGCTACTAGCCCTACTACTAACCAGCCCGCTACCACAACTAGCGAAGACCCTGTAGAGGCTACCAGCCCTACTACTAACTCTCCCGCTATTACGACTAGCGAAAATCCCGCTATTACGACTAGCGAAAATCCCGCTATTACGACTAGCGAAAATCCCGCTATTACAACTAGCGAAAATCCTGTAGTGGCTACTAGCCCTACTCCTGCCCTTATAGCAGATGATACAGAATATCAGAAGCTATTACAATTAGCCGGCATTTGGCATATACGGCTAGGGCATATAGGTATTCAGCTACTTAAAAAGACCTGTGCTAATACCTACCTGGTTTACCCTTTAAAGAAGAAGGATATTACTAGAACAACCTTTATTACCTTTATCCACCAAAATGAAGGTATAGGCCCTATTTCTAGTGGCCTAGAAGGGGACTTTCACAGAGGGCAAAATATAGGTTCAGAGGGGGTATCTAGCAGAGAACCTGCTATTTTACTGGATGACCTTGAAAGCATGCCGGACCCTACTAACCTTACTAACATTACTAATACTAATGTTATACCGGATGACCTAGAAAGCATACCGGACCCTACTAATACTAGCGTTATTAACACTAATGCTACCTTGGATAACCGTCCTATAATACAGTCCCCGGCTACGGCAAAGGATGACCTTATAGATATCCTTACTAGCCTTAATCCTACCGATATTGCTAGCCCTGCTGGCCCTGCTGGCCCTGTTGGCCCTGCTGGCCCTGTTGGCCCTGCTGGCCCTGTTGGCCCTGCTATACCTGCTAGCCCTACCGACCCTACTAGCCCTACCGACTTATTCCCTCAGGAAGGTAATACTTTACACCACCTGATATGGGATTCCTGCTATACAGCTAAGCGTAAGCTAGCTAAAAAGGCCCCTGATGGTACGCCTAATAGCTGGAAGGATGTGCTACGATGCCCTGAAAAAGAAAAAGACCTTTGGATAAAGGCACTATTTAAGGAATTCGAGCAGCTATTAGATACTAAAGTCTTCCAATTTATTCCTAAGTCTAGCGTTCCTATTGATAGGAAAATTATACGCAATAGGCCTGTTTTTCGGGTTAAAAAGGATGCTAATAATCAGCCTATAAAATATAAGGCTAGATTAGTTGTTAAGGGCTTTATGCAAGTCGAAGGAAAGGACTTTCAGCATACCTATACTTCTACCTCTATCCCACCTACCTAGAGGGTTATACTAGCTTTGGCTGCTAGTAATAACTGGGAAATAGAGCAGATCGACTTTATAGGCGCCTTCCTAAATAGCGAACTTTCTGAGACCATTTATATGGATATTCCTAACGGATTTCTTGAATTTACAGAGAGCTTACTACTAACTAATAGCGATAGCAAGCTTTAGTCTGATATTCAACGGCAACGGCTACTAACTTTACTTAAAGAAGCCGGCTTTAATCCCTCTATTAAGCAAGCTATTTTACTAAAGAAGGCCCTATACGGGCTAAAACAAGCACCCCGCGAATGGCAACACCGGCTAAAAGACCTGATTTCTAGTGAAGGTTTTTTACCTTTGGCTTCTGATGCTGCCGTCTTTTATAATAAGCAAACCAGCACCTTTATCGTTACTTATGTTGACGATTGCCTATTAGTTGGTCCAAATATAACTTATATTAACCAGCTAAAAAGGAAATTTCATAAGGTCTATGCTATAGAAGACCGCGGTCCGGCTTCCTTCTTCTTAGGCGTACAAATTATACGGAATAGGAAGGAAGGTTTATTATGGCTACACCAAGCCCAATTTATAGCAGAGGTCTTAGCTAAATTCGGCTTACAGGATACTAAACCTCAGCTAATTCCACTTCAACCAGGGATTCTAAATGAATCTAGTGGAAAATGTTAAAATCCTATAGTAGCCTACTAGGCTGCTGGCCTTATGCCCTACTGGCCTACTAACCTTCTGGCCCTTATACCGCCTCTTGGACTTATGGTAGTATTACCTTAGGCCTTTGCCTTCTACCTTAAGGATTTTCAGTGGATTATTTACTGTATATCAAGTAAGGTAGGCCTTGTTGAAAAGGTGTGGCATTGCTAAATTAGCGTGGTTGCCTACTAGCGTGGTGGCGGCCTACTAGCGTGGTGTGGCATTGCTAAATTAGCGTGGTGGCCTACTAGCGTGGTGGCTAGTCCACTAGTGTGGTGGTTAGTTACTAGTGCGGTGACTAATTACTAGTGCGGTGGTTAGGGTGGTTGGAAAGGTCGGATATAGCGGGGTTGCTGACGTATCATAGCGAGCATTACGGGGAGCTTTCTTACTGGCTACCTTGGATGCCTGGGCCCACCCCTCCTTCGTGTATATATAGGATAGCTTTTCCCCTTCTTTCTAGATAGTAGAAGGGCAGCACAATCGAACCTGTTAATGCACTATATGCCTCTTAACTTCCACCTTCCCTGCGTTTTTGGTTATCTTATATTTGCCTTGCCTTTATACTTGCCCTGCTTTATAGCACTTGTATAGTCTTAGGACTTAGTGAAAAATCTAGTATTTATACTAAGATTAGTTCATAGGTCGCAGACAGTCTTGTGCCATCTAGCTAGCTAGTAAGGCTCTACTTTTATAGTGACCTTAAGAAGTGCAATAGGTTATAAGCCCGGGTTTTACTTCTTTATTTTAACCCTACCTTTTTGTGTTCACCCCTTGGTCTCTTTTGCTTATTAATACTACTAATATAGCTATCCTTTGGTATCTTCAGCTTACCCTTATTAACTTCGGCTTACCTATTATCACCTTTGGCTTACCCTTATTACCTACGGTATTACCCTGCGGCAATCAATGGCGTACCTAACGGCAACTTACAGCATAACCTCACGGCACTTTTAGCGTAACCTTACGTTATTTTCGGCGTAACCTACGGCACCTACGGATTTTATAGTGTGATATCTACTATATTATACCACTATATAACACCTTTGCACCTAGTGTACGACACCTACTGCACTATACGGCACCTGTTATACTCTTCCACTTATAGCACTTTTAGTACAGCATTTACGGCACCTTTTATATTATGGCACCTATAGCACCCACGGCACCCACGGCACCTACGGCACCTACGGCACTTACGGCACCTTTATATTATGGCACCATATAAGCACCTTGAATACCAACGCTATAATACGGACTTGCACAACGCCTACGGCATCCGTACTTTTTTATATTAAGACCTGCCGCTATATTCTGCGGTTACCTTTTATAGTAGGCTACTAGCCACTATATTTACTAGCTATCTAGCTAGTTACTCGGTTATTTTACCAGTTATTCGACTATTTTGCTAGCTATTTAGCTAGTTATTCCTCTATTTTTACAACTATCGGCACCATTTTTTAACGGATTTTTAAACCCTTTTTGCCCACTATAGCAGAGTCAGGATCCTATAAGGTCCCTAAATCCGATACTAAAATTAATACTAATGTATAGCTACAGCTAGATATAGACGATATGAAATCCCAAATGAATATACTAACTAACCTTATATAGGGCCTAATTAGTAGGCAAAATAACGACACCTAGGCTACCTAGGCTACTAATAAGAAGCCTACTAAAGCCACTAAAGCTAGACCTTCCACTAAGACTACCACTAAAGATAATAATAGTGAAGCTAACATTATAGAAATCGACCAACCTTCTACTCCTATAAAATATAAGGGTAAAGAGCCTATTTATACAACGCCACTAACAACTATCACCAACCAAATTAGTAATAGGGCTATTAAGGAATTAGCTAAGACTGCCAACCGCTTTAAAGAGTCCCAAAAGCTAAAAAGCCCCTATAATTTCGACCAGTAGAAGCAGGCCCTTACAATACAACTTAGGGCCTTTAAAATAGCTAATTTTATCAACGACCCCTCTATAGCAAGGCACTTTGATGAGTCTAAGCAGGCACTTTTACTACTAATGCTAAAGAATAGCTATAGTGAAGAAGCTACAGAGGCTATAGACTGGTATAATAACCCAGAGGAAGCCTACCTTTTACTAGTAGCCTAGTACTACCACTCACCAGAAGTACAGCAGGCACACTTATACCCTACGTTTCACACCCTTACATTTACCGGTTATAAAGGCACTTTAGAGGCTTTTAACAGCGAATTTAACAGCTATATATCTCGCCTCAGAATCCTAGGTTCTAAGATCGACTCTTTTGACTAAGTTAACCAGTATCTTTAGGCTATAGAGGGGGTATTTACCCGCTAGACTGAACGCTAACGCTCTATAATTAGGGCTTATAGCGCCCAAGGTGTTATTAACAGCAGCAAATTTAACCTCCAGTATTTTATAGTTGACCTACTAGAAGAACAGCGTTCTAAAGGGTCTAATAAGGTAGCTGCTAATAATAACCCTAAATAGCTTAAGGCTTCCAAGGACTCTAAGAATAAAGGGTCTACTAATGCCGCTTCTACTAATAATAATAGCAAGAATAATTCTACTAATAATAGGAAAAAGAAGCAGCAACAGAAGAAGAAACAAAACTATAGCAAACAGTAAGATATTGAGGCTTTTATTATAGGCAACTATAATACTTAGGATATTAATATATCTTATTCTTCTTCATCTATATCTACTAATATAAGCTATAGTGCTAAATCAGGCGGTAGGACCCCTAAGGATACCCTCCTTTATAATATAGGCTCCACTTGTCATATTATTAATAATAAGAAGCATTTCACTACTTTTCACCACTTTAAGAAGGATAATAAGCCTATTATTACTACTAGTGGTGGCCCTATTTCCCCTACTGGTTAGGGCACGGCACGATTTACTATGCTACAGGGCGTTAATCCCACCAAATGGGGTATTATAGAGCTCAAGAATACCCTATATATTCCTACCTTAGATATTAATATTATTAGCGGTGTAAAGCACTATGCCGCTAAAGGGGTATTAATTAAAAATCAGCTTTAGTCAGCAAGCCGTAAATGCATCAGCATTTTTAACTTTAAAAAATACGGCTTTTTCCTTCCACAGAAAGGAATAGACACACCACTACTGCATTAACCTTGCAGCTATTATACTGTTACTAATAGTATAATAGTAGAGGTCCCCAGCCCTACTAACCCTGCTGATTATAATAATCCTAAGGATACCACTATTACCCCTGTTCCTACTACTACAACTAGTAAGGAACCTATAGAGGCTACTAGCCTTACTACTAACTCTCCCGCTATTACGACTAGCGAAGAGCCCGCTATTACGACTAGCGAAAATCCCATAATAGCTACTAGCCCTACTCCTGCCCCTATAGCTGCTGATACAGAATATCAGAAGTTATTATAGTTAGCCGGCATTTAGCATATACGGCTAGGGCATATAGGTATTCAGCTACTTAAAAAGACTTATGCTAATACCCCTAGTCTTCCTAACCTTAATAAGGTTAAAGATACTGATTTTCGCTGTCTAGCCTGTATATAGGCTAAGAAGGTTAGAAGACCTTCTAAAGATGCGATTCTAAATCCAGCTAAATGCCTGGATATTATAGAAGGTGATACTTTTGCTATATCACCTATGCCATATAACAAACGACCTATTGCCTTTATATTAGTAGACAGAAAATCCCGATTTCGTTGGCTATACTTACTGCCTAATAGGGAAGGCACTATTGTATTTAAAGCATTACAGAGCTTTATACAGAGCCTACAGGTCAGATATAGTAAAACGCCTGTTGAATTCCACTATAATAGTGGAAATAAAATCAACAAAATGCTTAGTAATTGGCTTGTCGAATAGGGTATAACTTTTAATACATCTTGCCCTTATATTCACGAACAAAACGGCCTAGCTGAGCGGTCCATTAGGGTTATAGCTGATAGGCTATGTGCTACTATAGCCTGGTCAAGGCTTCCATCTAACCTCTAGTCTACTGTAATTACTAGCGTTGTTATGCTAGTAAATATAACAGCTGTTACTAATAGACCTTCTAGCCCCTATCAGGAGCTATTAAAGGATTATAACCATATTACGCCGGAGCACTACCCTAATCTTATTAACCTTAGGGCCATTAGAGCAGCTATTAAAGTATTTATACCACACGAAAAGCGTGTAAAAAGCCGCAAATTAGCGCCCTATACCGAGCCTAGTAGGCTCCTTGCCACTCTAGGTAATAATACTTACCTAGTCTACCTTCTAAAGAAGAAGGTTGTTACTAAAACAACTTTTATTACCTTTATTCATTAAAATAAAGGTATAGGCCCTATTTCTAATAGCCTAGAAGGAGACTTTTATAGAGGGCAAAATACAGGTTCAGAGGGGGTATTTAGCAGAGAACCTGCTATTTTACTGGATGACCTAGAAAGCATTCCTGACCCTACTAACTCTACTAACCTTACTAGTATTACTAACACTAATGCTATACCGGATGACCTGGAAAGCATGCCGGACCCTACTAATACTAGCGTTATTAATACTAATGCTACTTTAGATAACCGTCTTACTTTGGATAACCGTCCTATATTATAGTCCCCGGCTACTGCAAAGGATGACCTTATAGATATCCTTACTAGCCTTACTCCTGCCGACCTTGCTAGCCCTGCTGGCCCTGCTGGCCCTGCTATACCTGCTAGCCCTACCGACCCTACTAGCCCTACCGACTTATTCCCTAATTAGGATTTATACCACCTGATATAGGATTCCTGCTATGCAGCTAAGCGTAAGCTAGCTAAAAAGGCCCCTGATGGTACGCCTAATAGCTGGAAGGATATACTACGATGCCCTAAAAAAGAAAAAGACCTTTGGATAAAGGCACTATTTAAGGAATTCGAGCAGCTTTTGGATACTAAAGTTTTCCAGTTTATTCTTAAGTCTAGCATTCCTATTGATAGGAAAATTATACGCAATAGGCCTGTTTTTCGGGTTAAAAAGGATGCTAATAATCAGCCTATAAAATATAAGGCTAGATTAATTATCAAGGGCTTTATGCAGGTCGAAGGAAAGGACTTCTAGTATACTTATGCTTCTACCTTTATCCCACCCACCTGGAGGGTTATACTAGCTTTAGCTGCTAGTAATAACTGGGAAATAGAGCAGATCGACTTTATAGGCGCCTTCCTAAATAGCGAACTTTCTGAGACTATTTATATGGATATCCCTAATGGATTTTTTGAATTTACGGAAAGTCTACTAACTAATAGCAAGCTTTAGTCTAATATACAGCGCCAACGGCTACTAACTTTACTTAAAGAAGCTGGATTTAACCCTTCTATTAAGCAAGCTATCTTGCTAAAGAAGGCCCTATACGGGCTAAAATAAGCACCCCGCGAATAGCAACACCGGCTAAAAGACCTAATTTCTAGTAAAGGTTTTTTACCTTTAGCTTCTGATGCTGCCGTCTTTTATAATAAGCAAACCAGCACCTTTATCGTCACCTATATTAACGATTGCCTATTAGTTAGTCCAAATATAACTTATATTAACCAGCTAAAAAGGAAATTCCATAAGGTCTATACTATAGAAGACCGCGGTCCGGCTTCCTTCTTCCTAGGTATACAGATTATACGAAATAGGAAGGAAGGTCTATTATAGCTACACTAAGCCTAATTTATAGCAGAGGTTTTAGCTAAATTCGGCTTACAGGATACTAAACCTCAGCTTATTCCACTTCAACCAGGGATTCTAAATGAATCTAGTGGAAAAAATCTTAGCCCTACTGATCAGAGCCTTTATTAAAGCCTTACTGGCACTATAATGTGGCTTATGATGATGACTAGGCCCGACCTAGCATTTCCTATCCAATACCTTTCTCGGTTTATATCGAAAGCAACTAATATGCATCTAAATGCTGCAAAAGGCAGCTTTAGTTACCTTAAAGGCACTGAGAACCTAGCTATTTGCTTTAGTGCTACTAAAAGCAACCAATAGCCTATTATAGCCGCTTATTCTAATAGCGACTTTACTAGCTATAAAGAAACCTCTAAATCTACTGAAGGCTTCCTGACTACTATTAATAGTAGTCCTATTAGCTGGCGTTCTAAGCGAGCCTCTTTAGTAGTACTATCTACTTTAGAAGCTGAATCTAATGCATTACTTAAAACTATCCGCGAGGTACAGTGGCTTTCTAACCTTTATAAGGAGCTAGAAATTGATATTTTACGCCCTATACCGCTATACTGCGATAACTAGGGCTCCATTTCAAATTCTAACGACCCTAATCAGCACGCTCGCACTAAGCATACGCTATTAAAATTCCGGTATATTAGGGAGCAAGCCCAGCTGGGCTTGGTTAAAATTACCTATTTACCTACTAATAGTATGCCTGCTGACGGTCTTACGAAGCCACTGCCGGGCCCTAAATTTACTAAGTTCCGCGAGTTACTAGGTCTTAGGGCCTACTAACTTATACTAACTTACTTTTACTAAGGTTTTTCTTATGTTTTTCCTTAGCACTTTTTACTGCATTTTCTTTCCCTATCCTTTATACGATTAGCTTGCTACTACAGTAGCTAATCAGAGGGGGTATTAAAATCCTATAGTAGCCTACTAGGCTGCTGGCCTTATGCCCTACTGGCCTACTAACCTTCTAGCCCTTATACCGCCTCTTGGACTTATGGTAGTATTACCTTAGGCCTTTGCCTTCTACCTTAAGGATTTTCAGTAGATTATTTACTGTATATCAAGTAAGGTAGGCCTTATTGAAAAGGTGTGGCATTGCTAAATTAGCGTGGTTGCCTACTAGTGTGGTGGCGGCCTACTAGTGTGGTGTGGCATTACTAAATTAGCGTGGTGGCCTATTAGCGTGGTGGCTAGTCCACTAGTGTGGTGGTTAGTTACTAGTGCGGTGACTAATTACTAGTGCGGTGGTTAGGGTGGTTGGAAAGGTCGGATATAGCGGGGTTGCTGACGTATCATAGCGAGCATTACGGGGAGCTTTCTTACTGGCTACCTTGGATGCCTGGGCCTACCCCTCCTTCGTGTATATATAGGATAGCTTTTCCCCTTCTTTCTAGATAGTAGAAGGGCAGCACAATCGAACCTGTTAATGCACTACATGCCTCTTAACTTCCACCTTCCCTGCGTTTTTGGTTATCTTATATTTGCCTTGCCTTTACACTTGCCCTGCTTTATAGCACTTGTATAGTCTTAGGACTTAGTGAAAAATCTAGTATTTATACTAAGATTAGTTCACAGGTCGCAGACAGTCTTGTGCCATCTAGCTAGCTAGTAAGGCTCTGCTTTTATAGTGACCTTGAGAAGTGCAATAGAAAAGATCTTAGCCCTACCGATTAGAGCCTTTATCAGAGCCTTACTGGCACTATAATGTGGCTTATGATGATGACTAGGCCCGACCTAGCATTTCCTACCCAATACCTCTCCCGGTTTATATCCAAGGCAACTAATGTGCATCTAAATGCTGCAAAAGGCAGCTTTAGCTACCTTAAAGGCACTGAGAACCTAGCTATTTGCTTTAGTACTACTAAAAGCAACCAACAGCCTATTATAACCGCTTATTCTGATAGCGACTTTGCTGGCTGTAAAGAAACCTCTAAATCTACTGGAGGCTTCTTGACTACTATTAATAGTAGTCCTATTAGCTGGCGTTCTAAGCGAGCCTCTTTAGTAGTATTATCTACTTTAGAAGCTGAATCTGATGCCTTACTTGAGACTATTCGTGAGCCACTGCCGGGCCCTAAATTTACTAGGTTCCGCGAGTTACTAGGTCTTATGGCCTGCTAACTTATACTAACTCACTTTTACTAAGGTTTTTCTTATGTTTTTCCTTAGCACTTTTATTGCATTTTCTTTCCCTATCCTTTACACGATTAGCTTGCTACTACAGTAGCTAATCAGAGGGGGTGTTAAAATCCTATAGTAGCCTACTAGGCTGCTGGCCTAATGCCCTACTGGCTTACTGACCTTCTGGCCCTTATACCGCCTCTTGGACTTATGGTAGTCTTACCTTAGGCCTTTGCCTTTTACCTTAGGATTTTCAGTGGATTATTTACTGTATATCAAGTAAGTAGGCCTTAAGGTAGGCCTTGTTAAAAAGGTGTGGCATTGCTAAATTAGCGTGGTGGGCCTACTAGTGTGGTGGCGGCCTACTAGTGTGGTGGCTAGTCTACTAGTGTGGTGGGTAGTCACTAGCGTGGTGGCTAGTCTACTAGTGTGGTGGGTAGTCACTAGCGTGGTGGCTAGTTACTAGTGTGGTGACTAGTTACTAGTGCGGTGGTTAGGGTGGTTGGAAAGGCTGGATATAGTGGGGCTGCTGACGTATTATATACGTGGCATAGCGAGCATTACGGGGAGCTTTCTTACTGGCTACCTTGGATGCCTGGGCCCACCCCTCCTTTGTGTATATATAGGATAGCTTTTCCCCTTCTTTCTAGATAGTAGAAGGGCAGCACAATCGAGTCTGTTAATGCACTATATGCCTCTTAACTTCTTACCTTCCCTGCGTTTTCTGGTTATCTTATATTTGCCTTGCCTTTACACTTGCCCTGCTTTATAGCACTTGTATAGTCTTAGGACTTAGTGAAAAATCTAGTATTATACTAAGATTAGTTCACAGGTCGCAGACAGTCTCGTGCCATCTAGCTAGCTAGTAAGGCTCTGCTTTTATAGTAACCTTGAGAATTGCAATAAAGGTATATCGGTATGATTTATCCTGCAGGGCTTGCAATATTGCGATAGATAAAGAAGGTGACGGTTCTATTTGCATAGGGGCTAAGAAATACTGAGTGGCTATGATTTGTGGTGCGATAGCGTCCTCTGTATCCTAATGTATAACCCTTACTATTATAGCTTTAATATCTTTAACGATATTATTAAAATCGGTATCTTTAAGGTCTCAGTCGGCAGTCCCTTTGTATTCTTGTAGGAAAATGTAGAATTTCTTATTATTAGGGGTGGTCTGGTTAGAGCGGTTCTTTAGCTATCGTGCCTTTAATTCTTATTGCTTTTTATTAGTATAGTTAGATGACCAATATCCTAATTTATTGCAAATGAAGCATCTTCTTTAATGAGGCCTAGATAGAAAGGCGCGATTCTATTATTGCCGTTGATACTATTATTATAGGCCGAATCGGCGTTAAGGGCAGGATTGACTATATCTACAGTTAGTAAATAATACTATATTGACATTAATATCTTTAATATCCTAATATTATTAAGCTTGTTATTGTTGAAGGAATTGATGCTATTAAGTCATATGGGTAGTCTTGTAGATGGAAAGGGATCGCTATAAGTTAGCGGCGAGGCCTTCGAATATAGGGGTATGACGATATAGGGCCTGGCTATACTTAGGGATATCCCTTATAGCATTAAGTACTTACCGATAAAGCTCTATATTAGCTGTAAAGGGGGGAAAAAGACTATAATATAGGCGTTGAAGTTCTTCTAATAGGATGTTAAGGCATTCTAGCTTTAATTTATTGGGATGTTTTGCAATAGTTAATTGGAGTGTTGTTTTATTCTAATGGTACAAATAGAATTGCTTTGTGCTCTTATTTTCGAAATAGCTCTTGACTTTACGGACTATATCGTCAAAAGCAAGGGTATCGCAAATACGTTTAATATTATCAAAGTAATAGGTCTTAGCATCGTCGATAAGTATGATTTGAAAGGCTTTAGCGAATATATTGTCGGATAATCCTAGTAGGCGGTATTTACTCTTAAAAGATATAACCTTTAGTATAAGGAAAATTTCTATTTTACCGCTATATCTATCCTCTATATGATAGCTGCATAAGAGGTTTGTTAAAATCCTATAGTAGCCTACTAGGCTGCTGGCCTAATGCCCTACTGGCCTACTAACCTCCTGGCCTTTATACCGCCTCTTGGACTTATAGTGGTCTTACCTTAGGCCTTTGCCTTTTACCTTAAGGATTTTCAGTGGATTATTTACTGTATATCAAGTAAGTAGGCCTTAAGGTAGGCCTTGTTAAAAAAAGTGTGGCATTGCTAAATTAGCGTGGTGGCCTACTAGCGTGGTGGCGGCCTACTAGCGTGATGGCTAGTCCACTAGTGTAGTGGTTAGTCACTAGCGTGGTGGCTAGTTACTAGCGTAGTGGTTAGTCACTAGCGTGGTGGTTGGGGTGGCCGGATATAGCGGGGTTAGTCGGATATAGCGGGGTCAGTGACAAGCATTACGGGGAGCTCTCTTACTGGCTACCCTGGATACCTGGGCCCACCCCTCCTTCGTGTATATATAGGATAGCTTTCCCTCTTCTTTCTAGATAGCTGAAGGGCAGCACAATCGAATCTATTAATACACTACATGCCTCTTAACTCCCACCTTCCCTGCGTTATTCTGGTTATTTTATATTTGCCTTGCCTTTACACTTGCCTCGCTTTATAGCACTTGTATAGTCTTAGGACTTAGTGACGAATCTAGTATTTATACTAAGATTAAGTCATAGGTCGCAGACAGTCTTGTGCTATCTAGCTAGCTAGTAAGGCTTTGCTTTATAGTGACCTGTAGAATTGCAATAAGGTTAGATATCTTCTTCGATATATTATTAAACCCGGTTTAGGAATAATCTTTTTGGTTAAACCCGGCCTCGTAGGCTTTTCGGGTATGACCTTAGGGGTATTCTGGAGGGTATTCTGGAATAGCTTATTAGTAGCCTTACGGTAGGCTGGCGGGAGCTTTAGCTGGTTTATCCTATAACCTGGGTTGGTCTAGGTTTACCGGTCCTCCTATTAAGACGGTCCGTTTATTGGCCTAAGTAGGCCAATATTAGCGGGAAGGGCTAGGTGCTATGCCTATTTTTGGCATTATCGGATGAGGCGTTTGGGCCCGATATCTAGTATTACGGGCGTTAGCGGCGTTAGCTTAGAGGGTATTATTATTAGGGTTCTCTGTTGAAGGAAGTATATTATTAGGGCCTATAACTTAACCTCTATCGGGTATATTATGACCTCGAAGGGCATTAAGATAGCCGCCTCAGCTAGCCCAGCTAGGAGTATAATCCCTAGAGCGATATATTTAATCGGGTCGTTCTTATGGGCTATAATTATCGGCTATTATATATTATTGTTGATAGGAGCTTTCCCCTGTTTCGAATAGCAGCCTATTATAAATAGGCATCTTCCCTTTTAGTTGCTAGGGCTAGCCTTTATCTTCTTCTTCTTCTTTAATAGGGGCAGGGGTATAAGGCTTTTTTAATATAGAGGGGGGGACGATAGGTTGTTATAACTATAATTGTTCTATTAGTGTGACAAAGTTCCTTAGTATTGATGGGGCTTATAAGAGCCGTAATGCGAGCCTTAGCGAGGGTATTCGTATAACCATTATAGGGGCTTATGATAATAATAATAAAGGCCTTATGCGTATGTATAAGGGCGTATTTTAAAGCCTTTACATCTCTTACTTAGTATTACCGATAGGTAGTAAGGCTTCCTTAGTAGGGTTAAGCTAGGATAAGAATACACTACAAGTAAGTTGCTAGGTTACTTCCTCTTAAGGCCATTATAGATTCTATTATTATTGAAGGCATTTAAGTAGGGTTAGTATTATTAGGAAACCCAATGCTCTAATATATACGCCGCGTTCCTGTAATATTAAACGGAACTGCCGTAAAACCTGGATATTGATACGGCGGAATAAGGCTTCATTCTACTCGCTATAATCCTCGCGGAATTATTGTTGATATAAACTCGGGGTACCCAGTTATACGTAGGGTCGCGCGCGTAGTATTGTGTACCGTAAGGTTATAGGTTAAAGATATAATTACTTCTTTGATTATAACTAACTATCTAAAAGGAAAGAAAGGAAGCAAAAGAGGGTAATTACACGATATAGCCTTTTTGTGCGTGCCGTGGTCACGTGTATTGGCGCAGTCGGGCCGGGCTACCCGTATGCCCTACCGGGCTCAGGGGTAAAGGGGCAAAAGGGGCCAAAGTGGCCACATCATGCGCATTAGGTATACACGGCATATCCATCGCAATATGCCTAATTAATGCCCAATTGGGCACCTTACGACAGCGATTCCGACACTAGCAGCTTCTCTTTTTATAGAAGCAAACATCGGAATCGCTAGGATATAAAGCGTACATATAGAAAGAAAAGTGCGGCGCGGTCTTAGGCAGGTTGCGCCGCTAATAACGCTGTCGCGCCGCGCGGCCTTATACCGTACAGCCGGTATATTGAATATCGCAGCTAAAACAAAGGGGCAAAAAGGGGCAGCAGTAAACGCAGTAAAAGCAGCAAATGCATACAATATTGAACATAAGAAAATCCACACACTTGCCACCTATGATGTCACCAATCGTATCCAAATGCAATTAGATATTAACCGGCCTCTTCACCCACCCTTCTATACGTATAATAGCCTGATTTCGGTCGATAAAGGTCTTAAGGGCTTTATTAGGCGTTCCCTTAGTTATTGCGTCGGCGAGATTGTTATTCCTATTAATCTAATAGATCTTATAAATCTCTTACTGTTTGTATGACTATCGTAGGGCTATAATATCTATTATGAGCCCCTTTTCCTTAATAGTACCTAGCTTGATAAGGCATTCGTATAGCGAAAACGAATCTATATATACAACTATAGGGATCTTCGGTAATCCTAGCCTGCTGGTAATCATATTGAAGGTTGTACCTATCGCGTATACGATATCAACCATTTGTACTATACTATATAGCTCTGAAGCAAGTGCGCTGCGTATTATACGCTTACTCTTTATAGAGCTATAAGTAATAATATTACCGGTTAGCTGGAAGGCGTTATCTATTATATATTTTTCATTGCCTAGCATAATTATATAACTAATCTAGGAGCTTAAATCCTTGTTGTTGGCAAAGGATCTATTAATAAATATAAAGATCTTAGCTGTATTAAGTGCCAAATTGATATACCGTAGGCTACAATCCTAGTTATCGAGCTACTATTAAAGGCGTTTATTCAGTCTCGCGATATCATTAGGGTTAGGTTGCTAGTATTATACTGCAATAGATAGGTCAAAGGACGCCTTGGGCTGGCAGACCATAGCTATATAAGTACCGTAAGTGCGTTATTCGATATAATTACGCTAGGCTATGGACGTATTTTTATCGATAGTCGCGATTTTCTTACTTTGGCCTTTCTGGCATAACGTTATTATGCCGTTAGCCTTATCAATTATAAGTATATATCTATTGAATATTAGGGGTATAGTTGGTAATAGCTTTATCTTAGGCTTGGCGTTAAAGCCTGCCTTAATAAGCTCTAATTTTTCCTGTTGGAAGAAGGCATCGTCATTTAGGCCGAGGGTATTGTTAGTCTACATACCTACGATACCGAAGTATATATTAGTATCGCTAGTATAGTTAGGGATATCAGTACAGTCAGTATCGCTAGTACGGTTATTGCCAGTAGATATTAGCAAACAGGGGTCATAGGTTGAAGTGGTTATGCCTAGCTTCTCGCAATGGTGCCGGAAGTATATCGCCTACTAGTAGGTGCCTGCCTTAGCTATCCCGTATAATGGCTTCACCACTTCCATAATAGTGTTATTAGGGTATTAGTGTGCTATTTGCTTGGGTAGTTTGGCGATAATCGACCGGTTAAGGGTTATAGAGGATTATACGTAAGCCTATGTGATATCCTATATCCAAAGGAAGAGGCCGTAAGACTATTATAGTAATAGAGCTATTAATATAAGTAGCCATTGACTTGCCTATTGAATTATAAGGGATTGAGTTAATATCAATCGCTTCTCGTTATTACTATAACCTTATATTATAAGCCTAGATTTCTCGTATAGGGCATCTATGCCTTTGCCTTTGATTTCCTATACTATACGTAAGTTGAATAGGCGTTAGGCTCTATATTGACTAATATTAAAAGTGATGAATTTAAATATATTGCGGGCTTATAGTGCTTCTACCTCTATACGGTTAGACTACCCAAAAAGGGCTCTAGGGGTTATAATCTTCCCTTCGCAATATAATTAGCTAGCAAGCTATAGGTCGGCTTACTCTTTCGCGGTTAGGAAAGAGACATCAATAACGGTATTAAAAGCTATAGTAATAATAAAAGCTTCTTTTTAGTCCTTATTAATCATAACATTAGATACTACCCTTACTAGTGATAGTAATAGTTGCCTGGCTTAATTAGATCTAGTGGCTGGCGACGGATATATTGTAGCTATAGGTATTGTTAATAATGCCTCAGCTAGAGGTGCAGCTGCAGCTGGTATCCTAACTTCCATCCAGCCAGGGCGGGCCGGGCCTTTAGTATAGACGATATCTTTGGGATCATCTATATCGGGGTCGTAGTTATATAGCTTGATGACCGTTAACCGGAACTTGACCGGGCCATATAGCATCTATATAATGCAGGTCTCACTATCGAGGCTAATTAGCCGGTATGGCCTATATTATCCACCCTTTTCTCTCTATACCTATACATCTAACTGTAGGGGCAGTCGGTAGATAGGCCGCGTATTTAGGCCGTTCTATTAGGCGAGGGCATTATAGACCTGGCGCTTAGCGAGGCATTTCCTAGCTTCATTAATGGCCTTTCGTAATATTAAGGCGTATTATAATACTAATAAGCTAGGGGGTAAATCATCCGTAAATTAAGGTATTGCAATTCTAAAGGTCACTATAAAGCAAAGCCTTACTAGCTAGCTAGATGGCACAAGACTATCTGCGACCTGTGACTTAATCTTAGTATAAATACTAGATTCTTCACTAAGTCCTAAGACTATACAAGTGTTATAAAGCAGGGCAAGTGTAAAGGCAAGGCAAATATAAGATAACCAGAAACGCAGGGAAGGTGGGAGTTAAGAGGCATATAGTGCATTAACAGACTCGATTGTGCTACCCTTCTACTATCTAGAAAGAAGGGGAAAAGCTATCCTATATATACACGAAGGAGGGGTGGGCCCAGGCATCCAAGGTAGCCAGTAAGAAAGCTCCCCGTAATACTCGCTATGCCACGTATATAATACGTCATCAGCCCCACTATATCCAGCCTTTCCAACCACCCTAACCACCGCACTAGTAACTAGTCACCACATTAGTAACTAGCCACCACGCTAGTGACTACCCACCACACTAGTGGACTAGCCACCACACTAGTAGGCCGCCACCACACTAGTAGGCCGCCACCACACTAGTAGGCCCACCACGCTAATTTAGCAATGCCACACCTTTTTAGCAAGGCCTACCTTACTTGATATACAGTAAATAATCCACTGAAAATCCTAAGGTAAAAGGCAAAGGCCTAAGGTAAGACCACCATAAGTCCAAGAGGTGGTATAAGGGCTAGGAGGTTAATAGGCCAGTAGGGCATTAGGCCAGCAGCCTAGTAGGCTACTATAGGATTTTAACAAGGCTCTTTACCCTTATATTTTATAGGGGTAGAAGGTTGGTCAATTTCCATAACGTTAGCTTCACTATCATCATCTTTAGTGGTAGTCTTAGTGGAAGGTCTAGCTTTAGTGGCTTTAGTAGGCTTCTTTTTAGTAGCCTGGGTAGCCTAGGTGTCGTTATTTTACCTACTAACTAGGCCCTATATAAGGTCAGTTAGTATATTCATCTGGGATTTCATATCGTCCATATCTAGCTGTAGCTATGCATTAGTATCAACTTCAGTATCGGATTCAGGGACCTTATAGGATCCTGACTCTGCTATAGTGGGCAAAAAGGGTTTAAAAATCCGTTGAAAAATGGTGCCAATAGTTATAATAATAGAGGAATAATTAGCAGAGGAATAACTAGCTAAATAGCTAGCAAAATAGTCGAGTAACTGGTAAAATAGCTAGTAAAATAGTCGAATAACTAGTCAGATTGCCAGTATATATAGTGGCTAGTAGCCTACTATAAAACTAGCCGCAGATTATAGCGGCCGGTCTCAGTATAAAAGCATAGATGCCGTAGGCGTTGTGTAAGTCTGTATTATAGCGTTGGTATTCAAGGTGCTTATATAGTGCCGTAATACAAAGGTGCCGTAAGTGCCGTAGGTGCCGTAGGTGCCGTAGGTGCCGTGGGTGCCGTGGGTGCTATAGGTGCCGTAATATAAAAGGTGCCGTAAATGCCGTACCAAAAGTGCTATAAGTAGGAGAGTATAATAGGTGCCGTATAGTGCAGTGGGTGTCGTGCACTAGAGGCAAAAGTGTTATACAGTGGTATAGTGTGGTAGATATCACACTATAAAATCCGTAGGTGCCATAGGTTACGCCGAAAGTAACGTAAGGTTACGCTAAAAGTGCCGTAAGGTTACGCCGTAAGTTGCCGTTAGGTACGCCGTTAATTGCCGCAGGGTAATACCGTAGGTAATAAGGGTAAGCCAAAGATGATAATAGGTAAGCCGAAGTTAATAAGGGTAAGCCGAAGATACTAAAGGATAGCTATATTAGTAGTACTAATAAGCAAAAGAGACTAAGGGGTGAATATAAAAAGGTAGGGTTAAAACAAAGAAGTAAAACCCGGGCTCATAACCTATTGCAATTCTCAAGGTCACTATAATAGCAGAGCCTTACTAGCTAGCTAGATGGCATAAGACTGTCTGCAACCTATGAACTAATCTTAGTATAAATACTAGATTTTTCACCAAGTCCTAAGACTATATAAGTGCTATAAAGCAGGGCAAGTGTAAAGGCAAGGCAAATATAAGATAACCAGAAACGCAGGGAAGGTAGAAGTTAAGAGGCATGTAGTGCATTAACAGACTCGATTGTGCTACCCTTCTACTATCTAGAAAGAAGGGGGAAAGCTATCCTATATATACACGAAGGAGGGGTGGGCCCAGGCATCTAAGGTAGCCAGTAAGAAAGCTCCCCGTAATGCTCGCTATGCCACGTATATGATACGTCAGCAAACCCACTATATCCGGCCTTTCCAACCACCCTAACCACCGCACTAGTAACTAGTCACCGCACTAGTAACTAGCCACTACGATAGTAACTACCCACCACACTAGTGGACTAGCCACTACGCTAGTAGGCTGCCACCACACTAGTAGGCCCACCACGCTAATTTAGCAATGCCACACCTTTTTAACAAGGCCTACCTTACTTGATATACAGTAAATAATCCACTGAAAATCCTAAGGTAAAAGGCAAAGGCCTAAGGTTGGTAAGACTACCGTAAGTCTAAGAGGCGGTATAAGGGCTAGAAGGTCAGTAAGCCAGTAGGGCATTAGGCCAGCAGCCTAGTAGGCTACTATAGGATTTTAACAGGATTATTTTAGAATAATAAAGTCGATGAAATTTACCTACGGAAAAATGGTTAATAAGAAGTGATCTTTTAAGTTTCTTAAGTAGAAGAAAGGCCCTATATTCTCTATCGAAGTAGTAGAAACAATATGCCTATAGATAAATTTATTATAAGGGCTTAAAGTGAAGCCTTAATTATTAATAAAGCCTATTTAGCTTGAGGAGATAGCCGCTACCCTAAAACTTTAATGAAAACGCCTTATACTATCTAGCATACTTGTTTTAGGCACCTAGGTCGGGATTCGATAGATTATATCTTTAAAGATATATTATAAATGCCTAAGGAAAAAGAAGCTTTAAATTATAAGGTTTATAGCAGTATAAAAATCGTAAAGTAGATATTATAGTTATCTTATAAGCTCTTAATACCTTAAGAACCCTTTAAAGTAGTCTCTTTCGATCTATTTCTATAAGCTACTACTTTCAACGGTAATAAATATATAGTATTATTCACCTGCTGATTTATAAAAATAAAGTGCATTTTCATAATACCTAAAAAGACTAACCTACCTAAATGCTAGCTAATCTTCGAGAATTAAGTTTTACGCCTATACGATATAGCAATCGCAATAGTTATTTCTAATAACGAAATGGCGCTTTAGATTAATAATAATCGGGAAAAAGCCAAACGGAAAGGCATTATAATTCGAAATTCGAGCCCTAGTTACTAATATTAGAATAGTTATACTAAACGTTCTAGGGGGGTATTAAAGATAAAGATGGCCCTTCTTAATATATAAGCAGGCTTTCCTAAGGAGTTATAGCCTATTACAGCCGAAATAGCGATATATTTACTAAATCGAAGCCCTAAGAAATCAGAAAGACCTTATAATAACTAGAAGTTACCTCTTTAAATGCTTTAACTTTAGCTCCATAATAATAAGCCCGCCTAGAAATACCTACTGGTAGATATTCGTCTATAAATTTACTATCTCCGCGTCTATGGATGCAAGGCTTTTATAATAACTCGCGATAGGATATTATAAAAAGGTCTGAAGCTTAATTAAAGAGCTCACATCAGGTATTTAGTAGGCTATATCTCGACCACTTAGTACCTAATTTAGGTGCTTTTATTAAAAAGAAGCTGCTAGTTTAATTCTAGCTATATTACATTTGATAAGACCGTTTTTTATTAAGATAAATACTATTTACCGATTTCTAAATAATAGAAGGAGGCCCTAAATAGCCTTATCGGTAATATTAAAGAAATACCTATTGTTAATAATTTTAAACTCGTATCATCCGGGAATTTAATTAAAAATATCTTTACTGACGATCCTATTATTAAATAGGCACTAGAGGCATAAAATAAAGCTATTAATAATGCCCCTTAACCAATAGAAATTGATCTTAAGGTTATAGATTACCCTAAAGAAGCTATCGCTTAAACGATACTACTATCCCTATTATTTTCGCTTAAACCTAACAATAAACTCGAGCCGATTACTCCCTTTAATAATATATTCTTTATAAAGCTCGAAGGAAACGCTTATAATATTTTTATAGCTTCTATCGCAAAGCCTTTAGCTATAATAGAGGCACTATATATTACGAATATACCTAAAGAACCAGCGATATAGAAGAAGCTTAGAAAGTACCCTAAGCGCGAGGAATTTATTACTATTGCAAAAGAAGAATATTCGAAGGTTATAAATAGGGAGATTAAATATATTATTTAATGTAATAATTTATCTATTAACCCTCGGATTAAGCTATTAGACCTAAAGTAGGTATTTACCTACAAATAGGACTAAGATAGATATCTCACCGGTTATAAGGCACGATTATATATTCATAGTAATTAATAACCCTATAATCTTCGTAATACCCAAACAGCGGCGCTTACGGTATATATATTTCGGCTTCTTATAGCGTTAATATACTTCTTTAACCTAGAAACGCACTAATATAACTTCGTTATAGCTTTTCTTAATACACCACTTAACGAAACTATCTATTGCAAATAACCTAATAGATTTCACAATAGTTCCATATTCATTAGGTTATTACGTACCCTATATAGGCTTTAAAGGTCTCTACTACTATAGTTTAAAGAGTTATTACGATTTCTATTGCAATAAGGCTTTAAATAGGTCTGCAAAGACCCCTATATCTTTATTAATAGCTTCCTTATTATGTTCTTTAATATTAATAACCTAATCGTATTTTATTATAAGTTATAAATAAAGGCATTCAAATCGTTCTATACGGCATTAATAGCGGCATTTAAGATCAAAGATCTCGGCAAGCTATAGTGGTTCCTAGCAATTAAGGTTATTTACAACCGTATAGCCGGAAAGTTATAGCTCATATAGAGGGCTTATTTCGATAAGCTAGCAATAAAATATAACCTTACCGCGTTTAACGATACTAAAGACCGCCTTCTAAAGCACCTACTGTATATTATAAGACTTAAGGCATTCGATAGGATAGCTAAACCATACGATACGAAGCGATACTAATCAATAGTAGGCTCATTAGTATATCCGATTATAATTATAAGGCCTAAACTAGGCTATATTGGATCGCAGCTATTAAGATTCCTTCAAAATCTAGGTCTAAACTACTTATAAGCTGTAAAGAAGGCACTCGATTACGGCTATATATATAAGAATACCGCAATAAAATTCCAGGCTAATATAGCAGAAATAGAGGCATTTTCTAATGCTTCTTATACTGACGATATTACAATACAATAAAGCAGTTAGGGCTATATAATTAAACTCTTTAGCGGCCCAATTGTATATAAATCGGGTTAATAGGATACTATTACGATATTATCAATAGAGGCAGAGCTTCTTACGATATCTTATATAGCAAAAGAGGTTATTGCCTTTAAGAGATTATGCGAGGAAGTTAGGCTCTAATTATATGCCAATATTCCTATAATTTAATACGATAATATCCAGACTATTCGCCTCTTAAAGGAGGAATTCTTTAAGCTCGTAATACGGCTTCGTTATATAAATATTCATTATTATTAGCTACGCCAGGAGGTTCAGAAAAGAATAATTAATATTATATAGGTTCCAACAGGCAATATAGTTACTAACGGTTTTATAAAGCCCCTAATAGGCTAAAAATTTAAAATCTTCCGCCGGCAATTTAGGCTTATTATTTTAAAGGGATCCTATGATGCTAAACCGTAGTCTCACGATATTAACCTTAGTGGTAAGGAAGAGCCTCTGAAGGACTAAAAGTATCGGAATCGCTGTCGCAAGGTGCCCAATTGGGCACCAATTGGGCACATTGCGACGAATATGCCGCGCACACCCGTTACGCATAATGTGGCCACTTTTGCCCCTATGCCCCTGAGCCCGGTAGGGCACGCGGGCAGTCCGGCCCGACCGCGCCGAAGCACATAACTACGGCACGCACAAAAAGGCCATATCGTGTAATTCCTCTTTTGCTTCCTTTCTTCCCTCTTAGTTAGTTAGTCATAATTAAAGAAGTAATCATACCTTTAACCGGTGACCTCACGGTACTTAATACCACGCGTGCAACCCTATGTATAACTGGGTACCCCTTAATGTAATACCAACACTGATTAGTGAAGTTGAAGTTCACTTTATAGATTAGCTAAGACTAGTAAGAAGAGGCGATTTAAAAAGATCGTACTAATAAGGAATGTGATTTAGCCTAATTCAGTCGAAACGGCTTATATGTTACGGACTAAGGGATAAACTAATTGTATCTAACCTTCCCTACTCGTCTATCACGAGGAATAATCGCTAATATTACACTAATTGATTGTGTTAGTTAGTAACGATTGCTGAATATCACGATATCTTTAGTTGTGCCGGGAACTACGGAACGCTAAATCTATTGTGATACTATTAGTAGGCATAAACGCAGGTTCTTATGCAAGCGACTCAGAGCCTCATAACGGTAAAGGACCTATTTACCGATATACAGTCAAATAAGTAATCGGAACGCCTATAATATCCTGCCTGATAATTGCTTCCTTTTTCCTTCCTTCCTTTATTAATTTACTACCTTCCTTTATTAATTACTTCTTTTTTAATTACTTCCTTTCGATATCTACGCTAAATACTCCCTATCCTTCTGCCTTTTCCACCTTATCCTTACCTCTATTAATATTATAATGGAGGCACTACTACCGGAAAAGCTTAACCCTTTCGCTAAGATTATTATAAAAGACTGGATCGATTCGATAGATTAAGTTAACCCTATAAATGCTACGGACGAATAGTTATACAATCGTATCGCCTACCTCATCAATAGTTACACAATAGGCGATAAGAAGGATAATAATCTATAGGAATAATTCCGTAAGGATTATAATAAGTAGACTAAGGAACTATTTAGCTATATCAACAAACGGCTCCTATGGGAATTCCGAATAACCCTACGGGAACATAGGGTGTATATTGGAAGCATAGGATCATCAACAATCAGGACCCTTCTCCACTATATACAATAAGAGCATATGCCTAAATAGTCTCAAGAAGAAATAGACCTCCAATTTGCACGCAAGACCTTTATATCCCGGTTAAACCCAGATAGGGAATAATTAGTCCCTATTACTTATACCGAACGGGAGATATAAATAAACCAGGATGCCCCCTCTATTATAAGCTTAAGGAATTCACTTCCTGCCACAATTATTCGAATACCCTTATAGATACTATTATAAATACCCTTACGAACACCCTTGCGATTACCCTCGCGAAGACCTTTATAAGCCCCTTCGACCCCTAGGGACTTTGCAATACTAACGGTATAATAACCCCTTATCCCTCTATCTATATTAAAGAAGGTCCCTATTCCTACTAAAGAAGAAAGGGGCCGGCCGCTATAATAGAAAGGGAAAGCGCCTATTTATAGGCCGCTATTTAAGACAAGGGAAAGCTCCCGATAATAGCAACATTTAACAGACGATAACTATAGCCCGACCGACTAAATACTTCATCCTAGGGGTTATACCCCTAGCCGAGTTAGCCGAGGCGGCTATCCTAATACCCCTCGGAATCATAATATGCCTATAAAGACTAGAGGTCAGGTTATAGGCCCCGATAATATGCTTTAATCAATAGAAAGCGCCGACGGCAATACCCTCGAAGTTGCTAGCAATACCATCTAAGCCACTAATATCAATATTCCCTAATATACCGCTACCAGCGGTACTAGGTAAGCCCCTAATATTAATAAAACAGCTGCCCCTGATACCAGATATCACGAATTATAGTATCGCAGCCATAACCTATAGGCCTAGATGCCTTAACTATAGGCTCAAATGCCTCAACTACCGGCTCTAATGCCTCACCCGATAATACTAAAGATAGGCACGGCACTGGACCCCTCCCGGCACTATCGGCCTACCTAAGCCGATAAAAGGACCGTTTTAACGGGAGGACCGGTAAACCCAGACCGACCCGGGTTATAGGATAACCCAGCCAAAGATCCCGCCAGCCTACCGTAAGGCTACTAATAAGCCGTTCTAGAATACCCTCCGGAATAATAACACCACTAAGAAAATCATACCCGAAGAGCCTATATAAAGGCCGGGTTTGATAATATTTCGAAAAAGATATTTAACCTCTTACGCAGCTATCGTATAGAGGATAGATATAGCGGCAAAATGGATAACTTCCTTATACTAAAAGTAGTATCCTTTAAGAGTAAGTATTGCCTTCTAAGACTGCCCGATTATACATTCGCTAAAGCTTTTCAAATTATACTAATCGGCGATGCTAAGATATACTACTTCGATAATATCGAATATATTTATAATACCCTTACTTTTAATGATATAATCCGTAAAGTCAAAAGCTATTTCGAGAATAAGAGTATAAAGCAATTCTATTTACACTATTAAAATAGAATAACACTCTAATTAACTATTGCGAAATATCCTAATAAGTTAAAGCTAGAATGCCTTAATATCCTACTAGAGGAACTTCAGCGCCTATATTATAGTCTTTTTCCCCCCTTTATAGCTAATATAGAGCTTTATCGGCAAGTGCTTAATACTATAAGGGATACCCCTAAGTATAGCCAGGCTATATATCGTCATGCCTCTATATTTGAAGGCCTTGCCGCTAACCTACGGCAATCCCTCTCTATTTATAAGTCAATTTATACGAATTAACAGCATTATTTCCTTTAACAACAATATTAAAATACTAACGATATTAATAATAATATAGCATTATTTATAGATCGTAAATATAGTCAATCCTATAACCGGTATTAACGCCCCCAACGATACGGACCCTCTTAACGCCAATTTAGCCTAAATCAATAGTATTAATAATAGAATCGCGCCTTTCTAGCCAGACCCTATTAAAAAAATACTTCATTTGCGATAAATTAGGATATTAATTATCTAACCATACTGCCTAAAAACAATAAGAATCAAAGGCATAATGGCTAAAGAACCGTTCTAACCGTACCGCCCCTAATAATAGGAAATTCCGTATTTTCCTATAGGAATATAAAGGGACTGCCGACTAAAGCCACCTTAATAATACCGATTTTAATAATATCGCTAAAGATATTAAAGTCATAATGGCAGGGGTTATATATTAGGATATAGAGGACGCTATCGCACTACAATTTATAGCCACTTAGTATTTCTTAGCCCCTATGCAAATAGAACCGCCACCTTCTTCATCTATCGATATTATAAGCCTTATAAGATAAATTATGCCGATATGCCTTCCTATAAATTAACCCCTTCCGAATGCCCTTATTAGACTATAATTCTACCTTTTTAGAAGAAGAATGCTATAGTGACTATACCTTCCGCGGAATCCTACTAGATACCGGCGCCTCTAGCCTATCTATAGCAGGCATAGATTAAGTAAAAGCCCTAATAAGATTAATAAAATCTTTAACGATTAAATCAACGGATAAGCAGTATACCATTAATTTCGGAGCAGGTTCTACTATATCTTCTGATATATTAAATATCCCGATGATATTCGGTAATATCCCTTTCTATATTCTTAATAGTAGCACCCCCTTTCTCTATTCTATTATAGATATAGATAGGATAGGCATAAAGCTAGATAATATTGATAACTTACTTATTAAAGGGGATATTAAGGTTCTAATTATTAGGAAATAGGGATATCTATAGTGGACTCTTAATGCTATAGATACTATAGCCTTCTATCTATCGTTATAGGAAATCTGTTAGCTATATCATTAATTCGGGCACCCCTTTATCAATAGGCTCTCTAAATTACTTCAATAGGCTAATTACGATAATATTGACTGTAATATTATCGAGAGTATTACCTATATATACTATTAATACTAGATAAACGCAAAGGCACCTAACCGGTTTAAATTTACCCTTAAGGATAATAATACTAGCCAATTTAACTATAAAATTATTGTCGATATCCTTTATATTGACAATCGGCTGGTATTATATATTGTAGATACTGCAATAAGCTTCTAGGCAGCTAGGTTCCTCAATCTATAAAGATAGAAGGCCTAAGATATCTGGAATACCCTTAAGGAATGCTAGATCGATATTTACTTTAGCCTACCGGATTAGATAGTTTACGATACCGGTCTAAACTTCGCCTCTACTAAATTCTGTTATAATGCCTAGCTTTTCTCTATTAATATGGATAAAATCCCTATCGAAGCCTACTATAGCATTAGTAAAGTCGAGAGATACTACGCCCCATTATGCAGAGCCTATACTATTATTAATAAAAAAGTAGGCGACCTATTAATAAGGGAATAGAAACTACAGCTAGCTATTAAAGCCGTTAATAATTCTACTAGGCCTAACGGCCTTATACTTATATTACTAGTCTTTAGAGCGTATTCCCGACTTACGGATGACTTACCCCTTAGCTTATTAGTATTATAATATGCCTTAATATTACGAAAGGCTATTAATAAAGCTAGGAAATGCCTTACTAAGCGATAGGTTCGTAATGCTTTTGCCTAATAGAACGGCCTAAATATATAGCCTATCCACCGACTACCCCTATAGTCTGACGTATAGGTATAGAGAGAAAAAGGTGGATAGTATAAGCCGTACCGGCTAATTAGCCTTAAAGGTGAGACTTATATTGTGTAGATGCTATATAGCCCTATTAAGTTCCGGTTAACGGTTATTAAACCCTATAACTATAACCCTAATATAGACGATCCCGAAGATATCGTCTATACTGAAGGCCCGGCCTGTCCCGGCAGGATAGAAATTAGGATACCGGCTGCAGCCGCACCTTTAGCCGCGATAATACCTATAGCCGCGATATATCCGTCGCTAGCTACTAGCCCTAATTAAGTCAGGCCAGTATTATTAGTAAGGGTGGTATCCGATATTATAATCAATAAGGACTAAGAAGAGGCTCTCGTTAATACTATTGCTTTTAATACTATTATTAATGCCTCTTTCCTGACCGCTAAAGAGTAAGCCGACCTATAGCTTGCTAGCTAATTATGCCGGGAAGGCAAGATTACGACCCCTAGAGACCCTTTTAAGCAGTTAGACCGTATAAAGATTAAAGTATTATAAGCCCGTAATATATTCCGATTTATTACCTTTAATATCGATCAATATAGAGCCTAATACCTATTTAACTTATATATAATACGAGAAATCAAAGGTAAAGGCATAGATATACTATATAAGAAGTCTAGGCTTATTATTCAAAGGTATAGTAATGATGAAAAGCGATTAATATTAACTCAGTCCCCTATAATCCAATAGGCTAGTCAATAGTTACTTATATTAATAGCCCCTTTATTGCAATACTCCCACGGCCTATTTCTTTAGATATAGGATATTACACAGGCTTATATATAGTTATTAACTACCCTTAATCGGTCGATTATTGCTAAGCTACCTAAGCAGATAGCCTATTAATATCCTAATAATACTATTATAGAAGTGGTTAAGCTACTATATGGAATAGCTGAGGCAGGCACCTACTGGTGGGCGACATACTTCCGGCACTATCGCGAGAAATTAGGTATAACTATATTAACCTACGACCCCTATTTGCTAATATCCGCCGGTAATAACGTTCCTAACCGTATTAATGCTTCTGACTATACTAGCGATACTAATATATGCTTCGGTATCATAGGTATATAGACTAATAATACCCTTAGCCTGAGTAATAATGCCTTCTTTTAACGGGAAGAATTAGAGCTTATTAAAGCAGGCTTTAACGCTAAGCCTAAAACGAAGCTATTACTAACTATGCCCCTGATATTCAATAGGTGTATACTAATGGCTAATACTAACGGTATAATATTACGCCAAAAAGGTTAAAGTAAGAAGATCGCGACTATCGATAAGAATACGCCTACGGCCTAGCGTAATTATATCGAATAATGCGCTTACGGTGCTTATATAGCTACAGTCTACTAGCCTAAGGCGTCTTTCGACCTATCTATCGCAGTATAATATCAATAGCCTAACCCTAAGGATATCGCAAAGTTAAATAAACGCCTTCAATAGCAGCGCAATAACCAAGATTGTAGCTTATAGTACATCAATTTAGCCCTTACTATAGCTAAGATCTTTATATTTATTGATAGATCCTTTGCCAACAATAAAGATTTAAGCTCCTAGATTGGTTACGTAATTATGCTAGGGAATGAGGCAGATACTACAAATAACGCCTTCCAGCTGACTGGTAATATTATTACTTATAGCTCTATAAAGAGCAAGTGGGTAACGCACAGCGCACTCGCTTTAGAGCTATATAGTATAGTGCAAGGGGTCGATATCGTATATACGATAGGCACGACCCTTAATATAATTACTAGTAGGCTAGGATTGCCGAAGATCCCTATAGTTATATATACGGATTCGTTTTCGCTATACGAATGCCTAATTAAGCTAAGTACTACTAAGGAAAAGAGGCTTATAATAGATATTATGGCCTTACGATAGTTATACGAGCGCTAGGAGATTTATAAGATCCGTTAGATTAATAGGAATAATAATCTCGCCGATATAATAACTAAGGGAATGCCTAATAAAGCCCTTAAGACCTTCATCGACCAAAATAAGGCTATTATACATATAGAAGGGTGGGTAAAGAGGTCGGTTAATATCTAACTGCGTTTGGAAGGTATTGGTGATATTATATATGGCAAATAGGTGGATTTCCTTATATTCAATGCTGTATTTGCCGTTTTTCCTATGTTTACTGCCGCCCCTTTTTTGCCCCTTTATTTTGGCTGCGATATTTAACATACCGGCTGTATAGTATAATGCCGGCCGCGCGGCGCGATAGCGTTATCGGTGGTATAACCTACCGAGACCGCGCCGCACTTTTCTTTCTATATATGCGCCTTACATCCTAGCGATTCCGATATTTGCTTCTATAAAAAGAGAAGCTGCCAGTATCGGAATCGCTATCGCAAGGTGCCCAATTGGGCATTAATTGGGCATATTGCGACGAATGTGCCGCGCACACCCATTACGCACAATATGGCCACTTTTGCCCCTATACCCCTGAGCCCGGTAGGGCACGCGGGCAGTCCGGCCCGACCGCGCCGAAGCATATGACTACGGCATGCACAAAAAGGCCATATCATGTAATTCCTCTTTTGCTTCCTTTCTTCCCTCTTAATTAGTCAGTCATAATCAAAGAAGTAATCATACCTTTGACCGGTGACCTCACGGTACTTGATACCACGCGCGCAACCCTACGTATAACTGGGTACCCCTTGATGTGACACTAACAAAAAGACGCCCTAAAAAATCAGATTAGAATAGGCTTTTTAATAACTATACTTATTTCCTATAAGAATTAGAATCTACGGTTTATTATTGTTTTCTTACTTTATATATATGCTATTAAGCCAATTTACCCCTAAACAGGTAGCCTATACAATAACGGCACCGTCATTTTGCGCATATCGTTTTAAGTGGATTGATATTTCTACTTGTTATCTTGCTTTGCACTAAGTTTAGCTATATAGCAGGATATCCTTAAGAAAGCACATCCTAAGGGGGTATGTTAGAGGGAAATTGGCTTATCTATAATGTGGATATCGGTCATATCCGAGGTCGGATGTGCCGAGTTCCCCCTTAATTAGTAGGCCCTCAGGGGTACCCCTTTGCCCACTATAAATAGCTGGGAACACAAGTCTCTTCGAGGGAGACTTGGTTCCTTCAATCAAGCATTATCGCATTTTCCCTGTGCATTCTGACAGAAAGAAAAACATCGGCGGTGACACCAGACGGTCCGCCACTCCGCAGGGACCGGCAGCATGTACCACACGACTCGCCCGTCCGCTGCAGATCCTTTCTTCTCATCACCCTGCTCTTGGAGGATTCGCGGACGAACACGTCGATATTCGCATCGCTGGTGCGTCGGACGGGCGGATGGCATGATCTAATTGCCAACGGCGCCGCACCCACCACGCGGCAGACATTGAGGCAACGCGCTCCCGCGTCGCCGGTGCGCAAAGCGACATTTCAGTTCAGCCTGCCGTGTTGTGCGTGCGGGCCGGGCCGGGCCGGGCCGACTCTGCCAGCAAGCTCCTGCTTCTTCTCCTGTGCTACATCCCCATGCCGACTGCGTTCTCGCTTTCCTTGCTGCACCTGCAGGCAGACCTGCCTAAACTACTGCTGGCGGTTTTCGCGACAATTCCCACGACGGTCCACGCTAGCGGCCAGTTTGTTTTCCGATGGCTGGATCGCCCAGCATTGGAGGCTTGAATAATACCCGAACTGACGGCTGACTCTTTGAATTAGCCGGGTTGTCTTCTGACAGGCCGAGTGGCCAGCCACTTGATCGCGAACGGGTATACCACGCGATTCAACGCCAGCAACGTGAAAGTATCTCGTATGCATTGTACACTCCGGGGTCCATGGATGCACCTGCATCACTCCATGTCCTTTTCCCGCGGCGTCTCCCTCCCGTCTTGACTAGGTACGCTTGGCTGGCAGCTGACATGGGACATCCATGGTCCGGCGATAGCTCGTCGGCGGATGCGTCGCCAACGTGCTGTCGCAGGCAGGACCAGCTTTTTTCGGACTGCAGGGCGGTATTGGATGGCTGCTGTGGCTCTGCACCAACACATCAACACGCAGCAGCAGCACCGCTTCTACCATCGAGCTGCTCACGACGCGCACTGCAAACTAGCACACGCCAGGGCTGCCTGGCACGAGAGATGCGCCGTCGGTTCGAGGATCCAGGCCTCTCGGTTGAAGCCACGATCGGGAGGGTTTCGTCCACGTTTCCGGGGATCCGGGGGGGGGTAGTCGAATCCAACCCGCCCCAGACATATATTCGTGCTCCCGGCAAGGGGAGCAGCATGGCTCTTTTGAGGCACGTCGTTGGCGACTGCGATCCTTCTTCTCTGGCGCCCGAGACTCCAAGACAACCTGCAAGACCATGCATGCCCCTTGCCAGCAGTTGTCGTCGCCTGTCGTGGTTGCGCATATCTGACAATGTCCATCAGGTCTAGTTCGACTTGGTGCCTCGGATGTCGTCGGCAGCAACTCCGTGCCCGATTTAGTTCCACTTGCGATGCCAGAGGCACATGGCAGCGTCAAGTGGGAGCGCTTTCACAGAGGGAAATAGACGGAAAATAGACGGAAAATAGACGGCAAAGACGGCAACTTGCCCAGGTGAGGAATTTCACCACGTTGGGTCTGGTGGACATGGACTGCAACTCGGCGAATAGCATCGTGCTGTGCTTCCCCACTTCTCACCAGATTGATTGACCAGACGGCTTCGGCCCCGAGCAATCAACTGTGCAAATGTGTCAAGTGCCAGCAAGGGCGAACCAGTCACGCAGGGCATTGATCCGTCCCCACCGCGCCACCCCACCGCGCCACCCCGCGGCTCTCAACTCTCTGCTCTGCCCCTCCTCAGCCTATGCGCCTCCATGCTACTGTAGCTAAGGTACATATGTACTGGCACGACTATTTGCTTCCAACGTCGACTACTCCCATACCAGTCTCCATAACGTACTCCGCAACGTACAAAAGAAGTCGACGCCTAAACGGCTCCGGCTCCGCAAAGCCACCAAGACCCCCCGGCGAGCGATGACAGCAGCTGAACATGGTGGCATCAGGCCAATAGGTGCTGACGGAACTCCTCCCCGCCAAGCCCGTTACTTGCGTCTAGACCGCCCGCCAATGTCTCTCTCTCCCTTCGATCCGTAATCCGTAATCCGTAATCAACACCGAACCCGATGGCCTCACTCTTCTCGCGCCCCGTCGCCAAACTTTGCCCTCCCCGAGCTTCGAGTCGCCTTCTTCCTCCACCCATCTTGCCTTGCCGTCCTTTTGCTCTTGCGGTCGCTTGTTGGAGCCCGAGCAGCTTGAATATCCCGGGCTAGCCTCTTGCTGGTCACCTTGGTTTCCCCTTCTTGCCACTGCGCGGCAAAGGCCTGGCCAAAAAAAAAAAAAAAAAAAAAAAAAAAACCTCCCTTTGGAAACGGACTGACCAAGAAGAGCGAGAGAGAAATCCCTTCCCCCGCCTTCCCCCGGAGCGCCATGGCAGTCGCCGACGACGAGAAAAAGCGCGGCTCGCTGCGTGGACCGCAAGACGTTCCCGCAGAAGCTCCCGCGTGGCCCAAGGAGCAGGACGCTCAGCTTCGCGATGCGACGCCCGACCTGGAAGAAACCCCCAGGTGCCCGGCGCACACGACCGAGAAGCGACTGATGATGAAGATTGATCTTCACGTCATCCCCTTCTTGTGCATCATGTACCTGCTGGCCTTTCTTGGTAAGCCATCCCCTGCCATGCCACTTGCCGGTTCAGCCAACTCGCCGGGTCGTCCATGGCCTCGTGCTTACCTCGGATGCTGCCAACACGACCAGATAGAGTAAACATCGCCAATGCCAGGCTTTTCAAACTGCAGGAGGATCTCCACATGGCCAGCGAGCCCTCCAAGTTCAACACCGCCATCGTCATCTTCTTCGTGCCCTATGTCCTGTTCGAGATCCCCTCCAACATCCTGCTCAAGAAATTCAAGCCCTCCACCTGGCTGTCGTTGAACATGTTCCTGTTCGGGTTGACAACCATGATGCAGGGCCTCGTCCAGAACTATGCTGGTCTCTTGACCACGCGCTTCTTCCTGGGATTGTTCGAAACGGGCATGTTCCCTGGTGGTAAGTGGCACGACTGCGGGCTCCCTCTTTCTCTTGTGCCCCCCCCCGAAACGAGGCATGTCAATGACCAACCCGCAATCCTTCCCAACCCCCCCTTTGGGCGCAGCTTTCTACCTCATTGGAATGTGGTATCGCCGCCACGAAGCGCAGCGTCGCTACTCATTCTTCTTCAACAGCACCACCCTTGCCGGCGCCTTTGGCGGCCTTCTCGCCGCCGCCATCGGCAAGATGAGCGGCTTGCGAGGGTACAGTGGCTGGCGCTGGATCTTCATCCTGGAAGGCGGCCTGACCGTGCTCGTCAGCTTCTTCTTCTACTTCTTGCTGCCCAACTTCCCCGAGCAGGTCAAGTGGCTCGACGACGACGAGCGCCAGTACGTGGCGGCCAAGCTCCGCCTCGACCAAGGGAAGGCCGGCCTGGAGCGCAGCATCACGCCCCGCGACGTGGCCAACGTCTTCAAGGACTACAAGGTCATTGTCGGCGGCGTCATGTACTTTGGGCTGATTGTCCCGGCGTACGGCTACGCCTACTTTGCCCCGTCCATCATCAACAGCTACGGCTACGACGCCATCGAGACGCAGCTGCGCAGCGTGCCGCCGTGGGTCGCCGCCTTTGGCTTCTCCATGATGTGCGCCTTCGTCTCCGACAAGCTGAGGCACCGCATGGCCTTTGCCGTCCTGGCCGTCGCCGTCGCCGTCGCGGGCTTCTCCATCCTCCGCGCCGTCCACCGCAACACGGACGCGCAGTACGCGGCCTTGTTCCTGGCCGCCATGGGGGCCTACACGGCCATGCCCGTCATCGTGTGCTGGTTCAACATGAACCTGGGCGGCCACCACAGACGAGCCGTCGGCAGCGCCTGGCAGGTCGGCTTCGGCAACCTCGGCGGCATCGTGGCCGCCTTTGTCTTTGAGCAGCAGAAAGGCGCCAAGGCCGACTTCAACGTCGGATACTCGTGCTGCATCGCGTTTTGCTGCCTATCCGTCCTGGCGTGCTGCGTCTACGGATTCGGGTGCTGGAAGGCGAACAGGGACCGCAGCGAGGGGAAGCACCGCGCGGGGCATCTGTCCGAGGAGGAACGCTTGGATCTCGGCGACTTGAATCCCAGTTACCGATATCTTTTGTAGCTTGCCCCGGGGTGGGGGAAGGGGGGAAGACGGGTGGGCCGGGCGCGTCTGTTTTGCTGTACGGCGGGTTAGCCATCCTTTGTAAAACATGCAAAACGTGTGTAAAAACACGTAAACCATGCCATGTGTGGCACCCGCAGGTCGGGCAAGCAAGCAGCCCTTTGTCAATACGGTCCGGACCATGGACCCTGCGGCGTCCGTCTCTGTCAAAACGAGTCAGGAAGGGCGCCGGCTCTCCACTTGGTCGCGCCCTTTTTCATGTTCGCAAAACGCCCCCGCGCATGTCCGTCTTGACCAGCTCCAGACGGCATAAAGTCAAAGCATTGCCTGCTGCCAACCGACCTGCCAATACCGCTCCACCCGTCCATCTACCACGTCGACATACACCATGGCCCCTGAAGCTACGGTACGGCACGCTCGCCGCACAGGTACACGAGACACACTCACCACACACGCTCCCCGAATGCCAGCCCCCCCAAGACAATAAAAAAACAATATTAACAATATTAACAATACCAATAATACCAATAATACCAATAATACCAATAATGCTAATACTAACGATGAAAACTCGGTAGATGCCCCGGCGATCCTGGAGCTGATTCGCGCTCTTGCCCTCTACGAGAAAGAGCCCCATGCTGTCGAGGCCACGGTCGAGAGCATACAGCGGACCGTGGCGTTTGCGCCGTGCGACTCGGCGGGGGACGATGCCGCCGCGCCGGATACGGAGCCCGTTACCCCCCAGCGGCCGGCGCGGTGTCTGCTGCTCATCAGTCCCGCGGGGGAGGCTGTAGGAATGGCGCTGTACTTTTACAACTACAGCACGTGGCGGTCCAAGCCTGGCATCTACCTCGAGGATCTCTTCGTCCAGCCCTCGGAGCGGGGAAAGGGCTACGGCAAGAGGCTTTTGGTCGAGCTGGCCAAGCAGGTCGTGGCCATGGGCGGCGGAAGGCTGGACTGGGTGGTTCTCAAGTGGAATGAGCCGAGCATCAGGGTATATGAGAGCATTGGGGCAAAGGCGCAGGACGAGTGGGTGGGCATGCGAGTCGAGGGAGCTAGTCTCGAGAAGCTTGCTCATCTTCTAGACTAGGGTATCGTTGCAAGGCAGAGAGACTTTCTTGTCTCTCCCCCCCCTCCCACTAAACGGCCCGAGCGCGTGCCAAGGATGATGGATGTCGTGACTGCTTGGTTTAGGAGACCGGCTCGCTGTCTGCCTTGTTGCCCTGTTTGTCCAGCCCTTCAAAAACGCAAGATTGAGCCTCGGTGGCGTCGGGCAGGTCGCACGAAGCACTCCCCCAGGTAATGGCATACTGCAGCGTCGCGGGGTGCTGTTCCATTTTCGCGGTGAGCTGCCATGTCCTGTTGTAGACCCTTCGAAACCATCTGCTCGAAAGCCGTGTGCTCCGTGCATGTCCGCCGTACGGTCCGGCATCGTAGTGACCTGTGCGTCGCTGCCTCGACAGTGTTTTCGGCTGCTCCACCCGCCCTATGGGCAGAGTCGCGTACTGCTCCCACTCCCAGCTTGCGGGCGCGTTGCTCATAGGGTACGCGCGCCTCCGCGGCACGGCCCAGTCGGCCCCGTCTTGGGCGCCGCTGCTCAAGCGCCGCAAGAGCTCCCACTCGCCGTTTCCCAGGGGAGGCATCATCTTGTCCGCGCTCCTTCTCCACCAATGAGCTCGCTTGGTCCTGACCAGGACCTCGGCAGGCGGCTTGCCCCAGATGTTGGTTTCCGGGACGAACTGATTGGGGTTGACGGTCTTGACCGAGGACCCGAGCCAGCTAGTGGTGCCCTTGGTGTCCCTTTGCTGCTGCTTCTGCGAATTCAGAAACTGCAGCAGCTTGGGCTGGTCCCATTTCTCGAAGAAGGAGTTTTTCTTCCCGGAATGTGTCTTTTTGACTTTCAGAGACTGGCTGGGACTCTCTGGGCTGGGGTGGCCTGAGCAGGAGGATCCGGGCGGTGGCTTGTTGTTGTTGTTGTCGTTGTTGTTGTTGTTGTTGTTGCTGTTGTTGTCGTCGTCGGCTTGGTCCAAGAGGGACTCCAGAGCGTCGCTATCGGCCGGCCCTCCCGACTTGACAAAATGCACCATGAGCTCTCGTCTTCTGCTCCCCGTCCTGCCAAAGCCCTTCATGATCAAGCCTTCCATGGCGGTCTTGTCGCCGCTGTTGGCAGCTCGCAAGGTGCGCAGCGTGGACATTGCCTTTTTGAGCCGAGCCTTGGTGTGAGGCCCATCCTTTCGGTTACCGTGAAACCTTTTTCGAATGGTCGAGTCGACTGTCGCTCGGAAGGAGGGCGGGAGGTAGGTGGCTTCCCGCAGCAGGTGGCGGTAGATTTGGAGCGGCGTCAGATGTTGGGGGAGATGATACACTGGGGCGGGCATCTTGGGGGGGGGGGGCAGGGAGTTTGGTTGAATAGGAGAGGGAGTGCAAAGGCTTCTGAGCCTCGCATTTCCAGATAAGAGCCGCCTTGATTGCTACCAGATGTGGTCACTGTTGGATAGCTGCAAGCATTGTTGTTGCTCGTATGTAGACGGCATTTTCGTGGGCATCTTCGGATCCACCTGGGGGGGTGGGGGGTAGGGGGTGTGACACTGGTTGACTTTGTACGGGGTACTCCGAGTCCGAGTCCGCATTCTTTGCGAGGTTTGGCCGTGATGGGGGGGGAGCTAGCCCCACCAGTTGACAGTTATTAGTCCACAGCTTAGCTGAGATGTTAGTCAACGCATGTACTCCGTAGATGTCATCCACTCGGTGGATTCCCAATGATCCCCAGTTGACATTTAGCCGGCGCCTAAAGGGATCGGTCGCTTTGCTATCAGCTGAACTTTTCCCGAGCAGTAGAGCACTGCTGATCCTGCTCGACAGGAGTCATGCATGAGTGCACAGGGTGCGGAGTACAGTGTCTACATACTCCGCACTGTATGGAGCACTCAAGATGTACCACCGTGTAATTAAGCCCCCCCCCCATCTCAAAAGACCAGCTGAACCCCCTCGCGACGCGTCATGACACGTTTCGTTTCGCCAAGTTCACGAAACAGACACGTCGGGCTTAATTGACAGACTTTCCCGGTTCACGCGCCGACCAAATTGAGCCGCCATCAGAGAAAGAACCTTGTCATGTCATCATATTCTTTTGGCTGCATGTGCATGTCTGACTAACGTCCAACGATGCCCCTCGTCTGTGTTCTGTGCTTTGCATACATAGCAGACTTCGCTCTCGTCAGCCGTCGTTGGCCAAGTGCAGGATTGCCGACTGGAGAAATCATAAAAGGGCTGCTCCACCAATCATCCATCAGTCTGGGTACTTTCATCTGCTCGATTCCTCCGTCCTTTTTACTTCTGTTACCGACGAATGCCCTTGCCTTTTGCATTGGCACAGGGCTTGCGAATCCGGCTTGCCTTTGCTGAATGAAATTCAGAACCACTGCGACCCCCTCCCCTCCACCTCGACTCGACTCGACTCGACTCGACTCGCTTGCGCAGTTGACGCTTTGGTTACCGCCAGGCGCGGCCCCTGCAGTTGACAACCCACCCACCTTTACCTCCGCCGTTCCTCGTGCTCACAGCATCGCATCCCGACCTCAAACTCACTTTATCCCCCCCTACGCCTCAGCTTTTCTTCTTCTTTAAGCCACTTTCACCCTGACACGGACGGTCAGGGGGCTTAAAGCATCTCTCTTTCTCTCCCCAGTACCCATGCGCCTAGACAGCTTTTGAAAGTCACACGAGACCTTTGAGACCTTTGCTTCTTTCGCTTATTCTCCCCTGGCAGATTATATTTCCAGGTCGAACAAACTCCCGCTACTTCGTGAGAGGAGCGACCTTTTTTTTTGTCTTTTTTTTTTGTTCTTTGTCCCCTCTCAAAACCGAATCCTTGTCAGAATGCCTTCTGCGTCACAGTCTTCACAACAGTCCTTTTCGATGACTCAGCTGCCCCAGACAAGGCACAATGCCAATGCCTCTTTCCAGCAAAGCTACGATGGGCCCATTTATTCGGTACGTGCCTCCCTTGCATGCAACGGGCTTGGGAACTAACAGAAGACCTTGTCGGTGGATGCAGGCCTCTTATTCGGGCGTGGACGTGTACGAAATGGAGGTCAATAATGTAGCAGTCATGAGGAGACGGCACGATTCATGGCTCAATGCTACGCAAATTTTGAAAGTTGCCGGCGTCGATAAAGGCAAGCGAACCAAGATTCTCGAAAAGGAGATTCAAACCGGAGAACATGAAAAGGTCCAGGGGGGTTACGGAAAATATCAAGGCACCTGGATAATGTTCGATAGGGGCGTCGAGGTCTGCCGACAATATGGTGTGGAAGAGCTTCTGCGACCGCTTTTGACGCACGACATGGGTCAGGACGGTGGCGTTGCTGGCAGAGGAGACTTCAATACGCCTACAAAGGAGCAGGCCATGGCAGCCCAACGGAAACGTCTGTATAATTCCAGCATGGAAGGGCGGCCCAATGGCATGTCCGGGACCTTTTTCAAGAACATCTCGAGCACAGCCTCGCATGCCGTCGCCGCCATCAGCAAAGCGCGGTTCGACTCACCGGCTCCCAGAAACCGCAACGGTCCAACACGGGCTCCAAGCTTCAGCCGGCAACCTTCCATGCAGAACGGCGACGAGTTCCCCGGAAACTCTCAACAGAGCTACACTTCCGACTACGGACAACAGGTTGACTCGGCATACTCGACCCAACAGGCAGCTGCCACGTCTGCCATGACTGAACATGAGCCTCCGAGAAAGCGACAGCGAGTCGCCATGACGCCAGTTGATAGCTTTGCTGGTGGATACGGGCAAAGCATGGACATGTACGCGGCGAATTGTCCTGGTTCGCCAACCGAACCAAACGAGTCCTTCATGTACACGCAGAGCGCGGCCCAGGACCGGTCTCCCGCAGAGGATGGCAGTGGCCCCTTGCCCCCGTTACCTTACGAAATGTCTCCCGACGTGGAGATGAAACGCGGCATGCTTATGGGCTTGTTCATGGACGCGTCAGTCCCTGATGCGTCCAAGCATGACATGCTGCGAACCTTCAGCCCTGGTGAGCTTGACATGCCTATAGATCCTCAAAGCCATACCGCTCTTCACTGGGCTGCAACCCTGGCTCGCATGCCCCTGCTGCGTGCTTTGATCACCGCTGGTGCGTCCCCTCACCGGGTGAATGCGTCGGGTGAAACTGCCCTGATGAGAGCCTGCCTAGTCACCAACTCGATGGAGCAAGGCTCATTTCCCGATCTGCTCGAGGTACTCGGTGGCACAATTGAATCTCGTGACCACAAAGGCCGGACAGTGCTTCACCACATTGCTGTGACAAGTGCCGTCAAGGGTCGGAATGCCGCAAGCCGGTACTATCTCGAAAGCCTCCTAGAATGGGTTGTTCGGCAGGGTAGCGCCCCGAGCAGCCAGACCAATGGTAACGGGCCAGGCAGCTCCCAGTCCACCATTCCCAAGATGGGCATTGCTCGCTTCATGAGCGAGATTGTAAATGCCCAGGACAGCTCGGGAGATACCGCGTTGAATATTGCTGCCAGGATCGGCAACAGAAGCATCATTTCCCAGCTCCTTGAGGTAGGGGCCGACCCAAACATTGGCAACCGTGTTGGCTTGCGTCCTCTTGACTTTGGCATCGGTGGTGAGAATAGCGAGGAAAAGACCAGTGGTGCCGCACCAGCAGAGAAGAACGGTGCCACTGGATCAAGTCAGCGCACTCGTGAGAGTAGCGATGAGATTATTGCTTGTGAGTCAGCCCTGTCAGCCCTTGAGCTAGAAAAGGGGGCAAAAAAGGAATGAAAAAGGAAAAGAAAAAGGAAAAACCCGCCCACTGACGCTATCAATAGCCATCACCCATCTTCTCAACGAGACTGGCACTGCATTCCAGCAGGAAATGAAGGCCAAGCAGACCTCATTAGACGCAATGCATGCCACTCTACGCATTACGTCCACCCAGCTGGGAGACGCTCGCCGAAATATCGAGCAGCTCACAGAGGGTGTGAAGAAGCAGCAGCTTTCCCGACAGAAGGTGGCAAATCTGGCACACGCCCGCGAGGACGAACAGCTCCGCCTGATGTACGAGCAAGCCCGCTCAAATCAGCCAGAACCGTCGTCATCGTGGGAAACTGAGTTGTCCGCGATGCTCGAAGCCGCCGAAGAATCATCAGCCGCTGGCGGAGGAGGCTTTGAAAGCGAGGGAATGCTTCCTTCTACCGCGGTTCTAAAAGCCCGAATCCGGGCCCTTGAAGGCCGCCGAGATGTCACACGGAAGATGGTGTCAGCTCTCAAAGGTAGAAGCCGCGACGTCGAGGTCAAGTACCGTCGCGTGGTGGCTCTTTGCACAGGCGTACAAGAGAGTGACGTCGACGCGGTTGTCGACGGCCTCCTCAAAGCCGTCGAAAGCGAACGCGACGAGCTCGACATTGGCCGTGTGAGGAGGTTCCTCGGCGGTGTGGAAGGCGTTGTACATTGACCCGTCTCGGTGCCTGTAGGCCTGTCTGTTTACCGGTTTTTTTCTCGTGCACTTTATGTTTTAGATATCCCGTCTTGGTTACAAGTGTTTTTCGATACCTGGTTTTTTTTTCCTTTTTTATTTATTTATTTATTTATTTACTTTTTGAGAGAGAACCCCCGGTTTTAGTCGGCGCCAATAGAGCATCCCTCCCCTTTCTTTCGTCAAGTCTTTCTTTCGTTGGCCACGTTTGCGTTTGCTTTTTTTTTTCCGCGCTTCGTTCGTTTTTGCCGACGTTTTTTTTTCTCTTTTGGCTGTGAATTCATCTTGTGTAAATCAAATGGCGTATATAGCGCGCCAGAACCTGCAGCGCGCGGCGTCGTGGCACACAATATGATTTGCACATCTCTTCCCTCGGTCTACCAATGCGCAAAATGGGCTCGTCTTGGATCGATGGTGCGTCCGTCGACTGCCTTTCAGGCCTGCTGTCGCGCAGGAGCTAGTCTCATCTACTAGGCATCTCGTCTTCTTTAAGTGCATGAAGCTGACTGACCGCAAAAAAAAAAAAAAAAAGGAACGGACCCCCACCCCCTTTACGTAGTTTCCGCGATGGTTTGGTTTGGTCTGACTGCGTCCCAAGGAACTATTTGTTGAGAGCTCTGTTTTCAACTACCTGGCAATGCATGCAACGTGACGCGTGACCCAATACGGCGAATTGACAAAGAAGAATGAAACACCGAAGCACCAGACGCCATGCCTTGCTACATATATTCATAACCAAGCATACACGGCGTAGCAGAGCTGAAGATGATGCTGAACGAGGAGAAAAATGGGCCAAAAAAAAAAAAGAAAACAAAACAAAAAAAAATGGGAAGGGGTGGATTAAAAAAAAAGACCAGGTAGCCGGCTGGCTAGGCTTGCTCACGCCAGTCCGCTGCGATGGGCATGTTCCCACTTCTGCTCGACACTGTCAATCTTCGTCTTCAGCTCCTGGGCCTCCTTGTCCAGCTCAAAGGCGTTGGCGGACAGGGCGCCAGCTTCTTCGAAGCGGCGGGCGCTGGTGGCGGAGCGCATCATCTCGTCGACGAGGAACTTTTGCTCCTCCAGCACGGCGAGCCGTTCCCGGAGGTCCTTTTCCTCAGTCTCGAGCTGGCTGACGACGGTGCTGGCCTCGCTGGCTGCTTGGGATCCCGCATCGGATGCCAGCTCGGAATGGCGCAGGCTCGACGTAGATTGGGCCGGAATGGTCAGGAACCGCGACGGGTGCGAGGCCGCGGACCGCCGGCGCAGGAGCTGCGGCAGGCTCTTGAGCGGCAGCATGTTTGCGTGCAGGAAGCTGCTCGAGTAGGCGTAGACGGCCTGCTGCAGCCTCTGCTGCGTGGGACTGCCTGTCTCGAGGTCCCGCAGCCTCTTGGCGGCCACGCCGTACTTGCCGAAGCTGTCCATGAGGCGTTTGCGGATCTTGCCCGCCTCCTGGATCTGGGCGTGCGTGGGGGGCGGCTTGGTCAGGTCCGTCTCCCCGCTGGGCAGGGCGGCTGGTTGCAGGAGCTGGAGGGCTCTGTGGAAGGCCGGCAGCAGCTGGCAGATGCCGCGTTCGAACTGGCGGAGCGTGTCGTAGGCCCTTTGGTCGGGGGGCTTGTGCAGCACCGATGCCGTGAAGTCGCGGCCGGAGAAGATGGTGTGGTTGCATTCGCGGCACATGCGGATGGCCAGGGCGAGGACATCTGCCGGTCCGGCCGGAGGCGTCTTTTCGGGCGACAGGTTTGCCGGTGCTACAAGGGGGAGAAAAACGCGTGTCAGTAAAGACGGGGTGTTCAGGCATCATGGTTCGTCGGTTTCTCTCCCCATCCCCTTCCCCCCCCCCCCCCCAACATCCCCCAACGCTGCATTCAGCTTACTACTAGTGATATTGAGGCTAACTTGTGAAGAACAACCCGTTGCGGTGTCTGCGCATACAACGCGTCCGCAGATTCGACAATGGTGCCTTCTAAAGGTCCACGAACCAAACTCTTGTTGACAGAGCGGGCACTGGGTAACTTTGTCGTCGTCTTGCCAAGTCACGACGCTTTGCTCCAGCAGCTTCCTCGTGGTCAGTTGGCCAGTGAGTGTTGAGACTGGGGATAGGATGGACCCATTGTGCGACGGGAGCTTGTCCGGGGGTCGAGACAAGAGTTTCGTTAGCTTTGTCAGTCTCTTCTCTAATCTCGACACGTCCAGCTTTTGTCGTTCTACCTTGGTCCTCCTGATTCCCGAGAAGAAGTCCATGTGGTCTACAGACACGCCATTGTGGTCATTGTACCCGTCCCTCGACTTGTAGCACGTCTCGCACACTCTTGCCCAGTAGCCGCGCACCGGTTCGTGACTCGCAGTCCGGCTCAGCTTCATTTGGTACATTGTGTGTTCCTCGCAGAATAGCTTTCCGCAGTGCCTGCAGTTGACGCTGCCGTTCATTGGCCCCAGTCTTTTACCGCAAGCTGGATCTGTACACGCGTCAAAATGCGTCGATCTCTGCCAGTGGCTGCGAGTAATAACATCGTCAGGGTCAATGGGAGCCTCGGCCGGAGACTTGCCCGCAGCCGTGGCCGCAGCCGCAGCCGTGGCCGTGGCGGAGGTGGGTATCGGCAGGGACTCGTTCGACTCGAAGACTTCCAACCCGCGGAGTTTCTGGTTGATGAGGGACAGCGGTTGGAAGCGTTTGGCTTTCAGAACCTGCTTGTCGAACCACGTCTTGACTTCGTTCTGCGCGGCCTCGGGTAGCTCTTGATGGCTGTCGTCGATGTGTCGGTTGAGCTGGAGCAGAGTGACCTGGGATCCGGGTTAGAAACCAATACCGGCGGGGCCGATGCTCTGGGCTGCTGCTTTCGGCCGTACCATTTCTTCATTGCAGATGGGGCAAAAAAGAGCGGTCTTGTTGGCTGCGTTGGACTTTGCTTGGGCCCCGACGCTTATGCTCGCGCCGATGTCTTGGCCCAAGTCTGGCAGGCTCCCGCTGACCGGGGGGGATGGAGACGCCGAGCCCAAGGACACGGTGCTGTCGGATGGAGGAGCGGTCGGGGGGGTGGGAGGCGCAAGACCTTTGCCACTGCCGAGTATACGGCCGCCTCCCAGTTTCCGTGCAGACATGGTGCTGACGGAGAGGAGGGGCAGCGGTGGCAAGAGCTGCTCCTTTCAGAGGCAAAGGCAAAGGCAAGGCCGAGATCAGAAAGGGACAGGCAAGGCAAGGCTTGGAAACGACGCGACGGGACGACCTCGTGTGGCCGGCCGAGCTACGTATTCCGAGCTGCGATGATGTGCGTCTGTGCATGCGAGGTCTCGGGATGGTGGTCGTGGCAGAAGCCGGGCTGGGATGTTCCGCAGGGCAAGGGCACCGGGATGCCGTCTGAATATTATGAGGCTGGTCGCATGAGGAAGACGATGGATGATGGATGATGGATGATGGATGATGGATGAAGCATGCAGGCTGGGTCGAGCAACCTAACCTAATCTTGTCAAGTCATGGGTCTGTTTGGCCCCGCGTTGTTCGGCAGGCAAGCAGCACTCTGGTCCTGGTCACTGGGATTGTAAGGATTGTACTGAGTGAATGTGAATGACCAGTCAAAATACCTAGGTACCTAGGTATCTAAGTAAGCGCTGTTGCATCCACTCCCGCGCCTGCTTAGGTACCTAGGTACCAGACCAAACCCGTTACAAGGCACCTACTGGGAGCTGGGGTGGACAGTGTGCACTGTGCATGTCTACATTGAAAGTACTTGCTTAGCGTCGGCCGTCGGCGCCGAGTTGCTGGTATTAACTTGTAGCTGGTTTAGCGCTTTGCTTGATCCATTCCGCCGAGCTCGGCATTTCAGAAACAGCAACGATTTCCCGCCGTCAACTTTCCCGTTCCCCTATCCGTTTCGATATCGTCTACGTCCTCACAACGCCCAACGCCCATGGCCAGGAAGTTCCCAGAGGTACAGCCGGGAGGCAGTCTCATCTTGGCCTGGCAGATCAAAGACAAGACCGTCCTAGTTGTGGGTGGTGGCGAGGTATGTTTGGACCTCTCCCCTGGCCCAAAGTCTCGATGCGTCCGATGAGGTCATGCATCGCCAAGTCCAATCTCATGGCTGCATCGACACCACATCTACTGACCACCACCCTTTCATCCAACAGGTGGCCGCCGGTCGGATCCTGAACTGTCTCAATGCCGACGCCAACGTCACCGTCGTCTGCCCTGCTTCAGGGCTCAACGCCGAAGTCGGCTACCGAGTTGCGCAGAACCAAGTCACCCACGTCGATCGCGTGTTTGAACCCTCGGATCTGGACGGCGCGGATATGGTCCTGGTAGCCATTGACGACCCGGCCGCTTCCACCGCCATATGGAAGCTTTGCAAGCAATACAAGATCCCCGCCAATATCGCAGACGTGCCCCCTGAATGTGATTTCTACTTTGGGAGCATACATCGCGATGGACCCCTCCAGATCATGGTCAGCACCAATGGCAGGGGTCCGCGACTCGCTGCCTCCATCCGCAAGTTCATTGCGAGCAAGCTGCCCAGGAATGCAGGAAACGCAATCGAGTCCATCGGCTTGCTAAGAACCAAGCTTCGCAAGGTCGCCCCCAACGCGGAGGATAGTCCCAGGAGGATGCGATGGTAGGCAGTCACCCCCGTCCGCGTATTTCCTTAGCCCTCGTCATGCGCAACCGCCAAACTGACTTTTCTTGTCCGCTCCAGGATGTCGAAAGTGAGCGACACTTACAAGTGGGATGAGATGTGCAATCTCACTGTCGAGGACATGGACAACCTGTTGCTATTCTACCCTGCCGAGAAAGTACCCGCAATTGACATTCTTTTGGCTCTTCGAGGCGGCAATGACGTGAAGAAACTTGACGTGTTTGACGGGTCATTCGGATTTAGCGTTGGCGCATAGTGATACCAATCTCATTCGCATCATCAAAGCACCTTACGATTGTATGCTTCTCATCCTGTCAAGTGATGTTTTACGAGGTATATCCATCCGAGCGAGACCTGGGAAGAGAGAAGGCCATGTCTTTTGCATCCCTTATTTTGTGTCGAGTTCATGACTCCGCTCGTAAAACCAGAGCTCCATTTCCGCGGCAATGAGTAGAGCGTGACAGGGGTGGGGGGGGGGAGGAGCCCGGAAATATCTGTCTCCATTGGTACTTGGTGTTTTTGCGCCAAAACTCTGGCACGCTATTGGCAGCCTGGACGTGAAGTGGGGACGCTGAGTCAGCAGTCTCGAGCATCAGGGAGCCATGAACTGGGCGAAGCTGAAGCTGGACCGTCGAGCAGAATTGTCCTCCAGCAGGCGAGGGAACCTATAATTCAAGCCCGCTATCAGATCCTTCAACTACTGCCGGCCCGTTCCTGCAAATCTTCTCGTATATACTACTGGCTCTCTGCGCGGAGCACCACGCGCTGAGGTCTCGGGGCGACGCCCAACCCGCAACTCCTCTGGGGCGGCCATGCCACCCAGACCAAGGCAAGGTCGGGATAATCCAGGGGATCTTGATGAAAATGAGGACGAGGCCCAGCCGCCATTTTTCAATACCACCTTCTCAACCCACCGCGTCTCCCCGTTGTACATTGGTCGGCAGGAACTCACCTTGGCCCGCCTCGCACAACTTGCTCATCGTCTCCGAGATACGCTCGTGGGAGACGTCGTACGGGGCATCCAGATTGGGTTGGAATCAAGCGACACGCCTTCCGGACAAGTAGGCTCACTGAGATCAGTCAAGATCCGCTGGTTCCAGGCGCAAAACCTGCTTGGCGGCGAGCTCACCTACACCGAGCAGAGTGGCGGAGGGGGCATCGCCGACTCGGTCATGAGGCAGTGGAATCGGTTGCGTGAGGGGCACAAGCGCGGGCTTTGGATTGAAATAGCGCACGAAAACGCGTCCTACATGGCCCTGTTATTACCGGGACACCCGGGCGCGGTTCGGGACAGGACAGCCTCGGTCGGTTGGGCCATGCAGCCTGATGCTCAACCTCTCGGCAGAGGCGCTGACCAGAACCAGTTTGTGCACCTGCCGCTGCTTCTGCTGAGGATGCCCCAGGCTCTGAAGGGCGTCGTCGGCGACTGGATCTCTACGACGTTTGATTGCCGAGTGAGCAAGCTCAACTTGGGGACAAGAACACTGGTCACAGTATGGGAAGATTGGATCAGGATTGCGGGGTTGCCGGGAAAGGGCCCAGACTTTGCCATTTCATTGGCATTCAACGCACCACTGCCCGAGAAGGAGAGATCGAGGACGTCCGAGTCGGAAGAAGAAAGCGACGACGACGACGACGATGACGACGACGACGGCGGCGGCATGTCGACGGAACCAGGACTCCGCAGCATGGAAATAACCATATCGCCCCAGGATCTGCGGCGATTTTTCCGCGCTGGCGAGCAATCCGGCGAGCCGTTCAGCAGCTCCAGCTCGGGTCCCTGGGAGAACGACGCTCGCGAACGTCGCCGCCTAGCGGGAGGCAACGTAGACGACGGCTGGGCATGGCGCGCGAACCAGGGACCAAATGAGCAGCCATTCACAGAGGCGCTGGCGCGATACCTAGATCACCATCTGGCGCTCGACCTGTTCCACCCCAGTGTGCGCGTCGTGCAGATTTCATGTGGTGGCTTCGTGCTTGCACAGTCCCGCCTGAAAATCGTCAAGGTGGGATCCGTATCAGAAGAGCTGGCTCGAGCTGCGTGGGTGTTTGTCACACGGCTGGGGGAAAGACTGCGCGGAGAAAAACTTGCCGACATTGGATTCTGAAGGCGATGAAGAGGACGAGCTTTGGCGCCTTCTCCATCCCATCAGCTGCGACTATTATGCAACCCATGTTGCTAAATAAGTTTCCTAGCTCCTAGCAACCAGCAACCTCAACCTAGTCGGCAGGGTTTTCCACTTACGACGACTACTCGGACCAACTACGCCACGCGATTACGCGAGCCTCCTCACTGACAGCCATGATGGGTCACGGGGTGAACCGTCCATGGCCCATGGGCCTTGACTCATGAGGAGCTCCACCGACGTCGGCGGATTAACCTGGCCATGCATGCGTGGATGCCTGGCATGCCGATTCCCCACAGTCAATCGAATTGTGGAACACTCTAATCTTGCTGCTAGCTCACTCATGCTCATGATCATGCAAGTCCATCGTCTCGAGGTGAAACAGACGGCGTCACTCGCTGTGTATTCGCTGTCACTTACTTCCCTCATCGGTCGAGACGGTTTCCGTGGCCTCGTTCGTCAACCTCCGCCTGCCAGACGCCTCGGTTATTGTGGTCGGGGGTCCGTTGGTGTTGGCGAATCCACAAGTGCCTCAGCCAGGGCAGTTCATTTGACTAAAACCAATGTCCGTTCTAGGAGATAATTCCAGCAGCAACCCACTTTTGCCCGGTCCAACCATCCGCGACCGACATTCGCCAGAAGTCATCGCCGGCATGTATCGGCATCCAGCGGCCATGGGGAGAAGAATGTTTGTTGGGACCCCCGCCGCAAGGGCGCTATGTTTACCAAGGCTGATTCCCCACTAACAGAAACTTTTGGCTGAGTCGATTGCGCAAGCAAAGCCTCCAACTTTCAGCCTGGAGAGCCTTTCTGGATTTTTGAAAACCTGGTTTGGCTGCTTGCGTTCGTCTTGTGTGTTTTCTCAGAGTCCGGCCCTTTTTGGTTGCCCATCCCCACCGTCCACCTGGCTATCGGTGTTTGGCATTGGCACCGGCATTAGCATTAGCATTAGCATTGGCACTGGCACTGGCATCCGCATCGGTTCAGCAAAGATGCCCGACACGAGCCTTCTTGGTGTCAAGGAAAAGTACAGCTTTCTAGACGATTACAGTCAAGGTGCCCATCCTCAGCTGCTGGAGGCTCTCATCGCAAGCAACCACACGCAGGAAACCGGCTATGGCAATGACAGATACTCTGCAGAAGCCAAACGGAACATTCGCGCCCATCTAGGCTGCGAGGATGTCGGCGTCTTCTTTGTTCCAAGCGGAACATCTGCCAACGCCATATCGATTGCTGCTTGTCTTCGACCTCACGAGGCGGTCATCGCAGCCACCTCCGGGCACATCGTCACCCGTGAGACGGGCGCCGTAGAAGCGAGCGGCCACAAAATCATCACCGTTCCACCCGTGAACGGCAAGCTAACCACCGAGACCATCACCAAGGCGTTGGACGATAACTGGCACTTTCCCCACATGGCAAAGCCTCGACTCGTCTACATCTCAAACGCCACAGAAGTCGGGACGGTCTACTCCAAGGGGGAGCTGACAGCCATCAAGAGGCTTTGCGAGGCAAAGGGGCTCCTCCTGTTCATGGACGGAGCCCGCATCGGGGCCGCCTTGACGTCGACCAAGAACGACCTGACGCTCTCTGATGTCCTGGAGCTGACTGACATCTTCTGGATCGGAGGGACCAAGAACGGCGCTCTGCTTGGCGAGGCCGTGGTGGTCAAGGACCCCGGCCTGGCCCAAGACTTTGAGTTCTACGTCAAGCAGCACGGCTCCCTGCTAGCCAAGGGCCGCATCATGGGGGTTGCGTTTTCCGAGCTGTTCCGCGGCGACCTGTACTTTGACCTGGCTCGACGCGGCAACGTTGCCGCGGAGAAGCTCTCGCGCTCGATAGTCGGTGCTGGTTACGCTCTGCGTGCCGAAACGGAGACCAACCAGGTGTTTGCCATTCTCCCCGTGGACCTGGTGCAAGAGCTGCAAAAGGACTTTGTCTTTTACGTCTGGGAGAAGTGCGGCGAAGACTGGGCGGTGGTGCGGTTGCTGACCACCTGGGCGACTGATATTTCGCAGCTCGAAAAGTTTAACCAGACGGTTCTGAGCTGGTCTCGGTGACGGGGCTGCATTCGAGCATCGAGGGCTGGAAAACAGAATGGGGGGGTTTGGCTGGTCTGTCTCCGTCTTGTAGAGTGACGGGTGACGGACGCCAGAGCGATGCAGCGGCGACCCTCCGTTGGTGTGGACAGACGGAACATGGTGCAGACGAGACGACGAGCTGCAATGGAGCAGAGCGTTGGTTGTCATTCGGAGTTGTGCATCGTGTGCCTGTGGGCCGGGGCGCAAGGGATCCTGCGCGGCTCGCATGCCATGCCGCGATGCCGCGCGCTAGGCACTTACGTTATGTGCTCGCTCGATTGTATACGATTTATCTGCTTGATTCTGCGTCATCGCCATGCTCTTTTGTTTTCGTCGAAGCAAGCAAACGCCTAGTCCCTTTTGATGACAATAAAACAGACGGGATTATTGATTGGCCCGTTTTGCTGCTTGTCTAGTGCTTTTGCCGCCGTCGTCCTCGGACCAGCCAGCAGTGCAACCTTTAAGCACGTCAAACGGCCTGTCTTACGCGCTGATTGCGCGTGTCTCGGTCGTCAGCCGTGCGCTGGTCTCGGCTCGATTAATTACGCTGTTGCCTTCTCAACCATTATCTTTCGTTGGCCCTTTTCCCCCCATCAATCATTATTGCTACTCCGCAGTGTCCGCACTGTCTTTTCGTATAGTTTTGACGCCGTGTTAACGCCTGGTAGCGAGTGGCGTACATGGCGGCAGCGTTCGCCGATTTTGCGTGCGGAAAGAACAAGGACCTTTGTTGCACCCTTCGCTGGCATACCCGAACAGACAAGACATGTATCCAACCCACAATCTCTCTGCTGAATCCTAGCACCGAGCTTCGAAAGTCGTCTCCAGCTGGTCTAGGTGACCCGCTGGCCACTGCAAAAGGCAAAAAGAGTGCAAAGCCTCGAGTCATTGTCCATCCATGCCAGAGGCGACCAGAGCCAGAGCCGGCAGCCAGACAGACAGACTGGAGTCGGCAGGGCAAGTTCTTTCGCCAAACGTTCCAGATACGTTGGGCAGCACGGGGTGGACATGGTGTTGCCGTTGCCGAAACTGGTGCTTTGCTACATAACGGGTCCAGTACAGCACCGTCTTCCCAGCCGAATCCCGGAGCCGCTGTTACACCGACCGCGTAGAATCATCTTGATCACCAGGACGACTGGGATGGGTAGACGGCATAATGGATGACCGATCCAGTGGGTGGAATGACGGGAGATGTAGCCGAGCTTGGGACCCCAAACGCAACAAATCGAGCAAAGATCTTTCAACCCCCTGTCGCAAATCCCCCCCCCCCCCATCATTCTCGCAGCACCGACCAAACTGCTGCGCCTAAAAGGCATGTTTCCAGTGTGCTCTGTTGTTTCTCCGTTTAGCAGCACCGGCCGTGGATGGAAAATCCGGCTGCAGCTATTAAAAACCAAGTTCATTTGCACCTACGCTGCTTTCATTCGGAACAACTCGATGCATTCATACAAGGTACTCCGTACCCATGGATGAAAGATGGGACAAAATGCGGTGGAATGGTGAGCCGCGTAACGCGAGGCCGTGCATTGTGCCGCCCAGGTACTCATGCACACGACAGTGTCACTCGATTGGCAAGCTTCCGCTGAAAACAAAACGCCATAGCCCGCCCATGCATTGCCGAGGACCAGGGTGCAGAAGAGCGTGCCAACGTGTCCCAGCAGCTGGACAGCAGTCTGCCGCCGTTCCGGCAACCGGAGATTATATTCAGAATCACCCCGACCGACAATCGGGCATACGTTGGAAACCCATCGCAGCCGATGACTGGGGCGATTCGGATAATTCGGCACGTTCCATGACCGACCGGATGGCGCGTCTCTGGATGGAGGGAGACCGGAACAAAACAGCAGCCCAAGATCGTGGTCGGCTTCGTCACCAAAGGACTTGGCATGTATATTCGATACTTGGTGTATTTGGAGTTGATTACCTGGAACGCAAGTGGAGTAGGAGCACAGTTGACATTTCCATCGGTCGCTACCTTTGTTGAAATGGGTCTCGACAGTGAACAGTGGTGAGCTTGACTGATGGATGGATGCATGGGATTCTGCAATGCTCTCCAAAAATAAAGGCCAAGACAAGATGGTCCAGATTCACCGACAATCAGTCCTTGTCCTTGACCTCGGGCCCTGCCTGCATCCTGAAGGGTGGGTCGCGCCTTCCACTGAAGCACCTACCTGCCTCCTGTCCTAGGTGAGGTACATAGGTACATGTACCTATGTAGGCTGCCTGCGGATTGATTTGGCACGAGGCAGACGATCGATAACAACATTGTCAAGTCCCACCAGACGTTGCCGACGCTCTGCATCTGTGCTGTGCTGTGCTGTGCTGTGCTGCGGCTGCAACCATGCAGTAATGCAAATCTGCTGGTGTTGGGTTTCTGGGGTTTCTGGCTTGTTTTCAATGGCCTCGGGTTGACTGACTGACACGCGACGCTTTCAAGGTTGCCGTGCCGTCAACTTGCGTGGGCAGTTATTTCCGCTGCACAAGCTGCAGGCAGGGGTTTGGGCTCTGCTCTGCAGTGTAGTGTGTGCAGTGTGCACCAGCCAATCCCTGCAGGTATTCCATTCAGGTCAACATCTGGACCTGCACTTGCCTGCCCAATGCTGGATGGCATCCCAGCCATCATCCATCCATTCCCCCTCAATCAATCCCACCAGCCCAGCCCGACCCGACCTGACCTGCCACTTGCGCTTGCGCTTAATAACACCACGGATCGGGTCTTGGCCCATCCAAAATAACATTGACATACTCCGTCCAGAGTCCTCGACCTCCCACGAATTAACACGGTTGCTCAAAATATCACGAGTCGACCTTTGCTCGCCCCCTTGCTCTGTCTACACCACAAACGTCAGCAAAATCTCGGCTCCTCGAGGCTTGGGCCTCGCTTTCCTCCCAACTCTACGTGACCACCGATTACCTCTGCTTCCATTCTCGGGCAACTGAGCAACTGAGCAACTGAACCGTCCTAGAGTCTCCGCCTCGGTACGCGAGTGCAGCCACCACAGCAGCTCGGCCTCCTTGATTCTGCCGCTCTGCCGCTTGGCCCCCCAGCCGACCTGGATTCCGCGCAAGCGCTTAGCATAGCTGTTCAGCTCGATTTATTCGCTGGGCTGCCAAGGAAGCCGTCATCTGGCCCGAGTACCATGTACAAGAGATTCTACTGCCGCCGTCTCTGATTGTGCGCCCGCCCAACAGACTGTAACCCTGCCGCGACGCAGCGACCGTGGTACGAGCCCGGGGGGCTTTATTGCTTCACAGAGAGGTATGGAAATCTTATGCTTTGTCAATGGTCAAGTATATCTGGATGCACGGTTGCCCCAAGGGAGTCCGTAAGTGCTCGGCATCTGGCTGTGATGCCTTGTCAAGCCTCGGCCCGGTATTTCGCCAGCCAGCTCTTCCATTGCGGATAAAGAGCTGGCTGCTGCTGCTGCTAGCTTGGCAATCATTCTTCGCACACCCGGCAGGGGTCGATGCAGACGAGTGCGGGCTTGATCGCGTGTCTCATCTGACAGTCTTCTCTGATGTGACAATTTGCTTTTACTTGCACACGTCCTTCCACCGGCGTCGAAAACAGTTCTCTCACAAATGACTGGCCCCCTTTTATACGTGTTTGGCTCCTCTGTGTGGTTCTGGCACTGACAAGAAAAATTTCACTACGTAGCTCGCGTCGGGTTCGAGCCATTCTGCTTTGACGCCGCCAAGCTCGGTTGGTCTTGCGAATAGATGAAGGTTATCGTGACTGGCGCAACCGGCCGTGCCGGACGGGAAGCAGTCCACTGCTGCCTCGACAATGACCGCATCACCAAAGTCATCATACTTACCAGGACAGCAGTGTCTGGGGATATCGAAAGCCATCCCAAAGTAGACCTTGTCATGCATCAAGATTTTACGCAGTACTCGGACTATTTGATTCAACGGTTGGAGGGAGCGGAAGCTTGTATATGGTAGGCTACGCCTTGACATACAAAGCATAGGATCAAATTTCTTCAACCCCGTCTACTACAAGTCTGTGTACGTACACACGTGGCCGCCAAACGACTAACACGGTTGACGTTGCAGGGCGATTGGTGTCCGTCCGGAGCAAGCCAAGTCTGAAAAGCTTCTACAGCGCAGTGTTGGTGTCGACTTGCCCATTGCTTCCGCAAGAGCCTTTTGCCAAAAGCTGTCGCACAAGACGCCCGGTGGGGTGAAATTCCGCTTTGTGTACTGCAGCCTGAAACACACGGATAAAAGCAAGAAGACGCTCATGTTTGCAACGGACACCAGAAGAATGGCCAATGACCTGGAGAAGGGAATCGCCGAGATTGTCGACGCTCACAAAAGCACCTTTGAGGCTTACGCACTGCGACCGGCAACATTTGCGAGTGCCGACGGCCCGCAACAAAGACGGACATCATCGTCGAGGAAGTTGGTGTCCGGACTTGGGCATGGCCCAATGGCATCTATCGAGCCATCGAGAGTTGGCAAGGCCATGGTCAAGGTCGCATGCGACGGATGGAAAGAGACGGCCATTGAAAATGATGTGATCCTCAAGTTGTCGAACTAACCTGCGTGGGAAAGTCATGCACCAACTTGACGGGGCGCACCGAGGAAAAGGTCAGCACCCGAGGAAGCAAGGTTTTCATTTTGAAAGGAGACGACGTTGTTGGTCATGATGCATCGTGTCATTCGACTTTGTTCCATTTCCAGCCTACAAAACATAGCATAAAGGTTAATGCGGCTAGACATTCCAGAGTGCAGAGATTGCAGAAACTGCAGAAACCGCAACAGTGAGACACTGCCGCCACGCCAACTCAACCATGGTTTTTTTTTTGTTTTCTTTTTTTTTTTTTCGTTTTGTTTGTCATTTCCCCCTTCATCATGGCCTAAATTCTTTGCTCTTTGTGGTTTTCGTGTCGTATTTTCTCGCGCTTTCTAATGTGGTGACGGCTAGATGCGAGCCAAACGACGCAACCCGCACAGTCAAAACCCCCGGTTTCAAGCTTTGGCTTTGACCTTGCCGACTTGGCCATGTCTTAATCTAGCTGGTTGACTTCCCAGTCGCATCCGTGAGGTTGGCAGACTGGCTCATCATCTGCGACAGCGGCGACCGCCCAGGTGGTGCCCACGACCGCCAAGTCTTCCTAGCCGCAGGCATGTCTCGCCATCGATACGGCGGCATCTTGCGGTGCCGGTGGGAAGCACCGGCGTCGGCTCGGTAGACGGTGACTGTTGGGCTGCACAGCAGCTGATGGAGGTACGCAAGGGCCCGTCTGATGAAGGACCGTCGTCTCGGCCGGGCCTGAACCTCCGGGTCCAGCGACCAGCGGTCGGGGAAGGCGTCGCGACTGCGGTGCCGGTTCCTGCCGCCAAACAGGGCAAGCAGAGGGCCGAGTGGCCAGTATCTTCTCCATCTCGGCGGCGCTGGTGCGCAGGGCTCGCCCGCATAGCGGTCTGACGCGCGGGAGGCCGGACGGAGGAGCGCGTGCTCCGGCCAGTCGTCGTCCGAGACGGACGCTCCATATGCGCTCTCGTTGAACGCACCGGTCGGTCGTGGACGGGATACCTGCTGGGACATGGACATGGTGTCATGGGCATGGGCACGGGCAGGCGGCTCGGCGGCTTCAAGACGGGCGAAGAGTGGATCCTCAGGGGTGTCGACGCGGACTGACCACGGGCGCAGCGCGGTCCGGGTGTGCTGCGGCATTTGCGATCTGGAGGGAAGATGGTATGGGGGTGTTTGCAGAGGTAGGCGGGAATGAATTCGCAGGGTAAGAGGCGAGAGGGACGGGGATGGCGTGGGCGAGAAGGCGAATGTTGATGGCGGGCGTTGGGGGGCGTCTTGCGAAGGTTTGCCCCTGCAGCCATGAGGATGCTTTAAGCTCGAGATGGGGGGAGGGGGGAGGGTAGATGAGAGTTTGCACCACGCACCAAGGCACAAACTTTGCGGGATGGGCGAAAAGATAAAAAGCGCTGCTTCGTTTTCTCTGCCCCTGCCGTTCTCCAACGTCACAACTCGTTCAAACCGCATTCGACACTCGCCTTTCATATTGCTCCGCCTGGACGGGAAAAGAGAAACCCCTCGACTCGCAGACTGAAGAAGGAAGACGGGAACAGAAAACATCCCAACTGGCCAACGGAAAGCGCCCGCTGAGGAACCAGAAGTCAGACGTCGGAAGTCAGAAGTCGGAAGTCGGAAGTCAGAAGCCAGAAGCCAGAAAGAAAACAAAAACGCTTCGAGAAAAAAAAAAACCATGGCTTGGCTACCTGCAAGAGACGCTGGCATCATCCTGGCTCTCTTTGTGCTGTTCCTCGTGGCCGACTTTGTCTTTTGCATGTTCCTCGCGACCATGTACAACCGAGCCGCCTTCGCGGCCAAGGCCTGCAGGCGGCGCTTCCAGGAGTGGCGCGAGCGCCGGGCCGGCGGCCCCAGGGCACAGATGGATGACGGCTACAGCCAGAGCGGCCATCTCGAAGATGGAAAGGCCGTGCCCATGCCGTGCGTGGACGGCATCTCGCTAGCAAGCGAGGAGGGGAAGGGGGCGTGGGGAGACGACAAGCAGATTTTGGTGCCGACGGCCTGCCACGTCAGGGAGTGACGGGGAACTGGCGTGGGTTTTTGGGCTGTCCTTTGAACGGGTCGCGAATCGTCGAGGGCTTTGTTGGCTCGGCGGGGGGGGGGGGGGGGGGGGGGACAAGAATGGTGGTGGTTGCGATTCACGATGGAAGCAGGTTCGTCGGGATAACGGAGGCTGGGCTTGGTGGTGCGGTGCGCTGTTCTGTTGATCCTCGATGTCCTTGGTAGATGGATGGTCTGAAGGGGGGGGAAAGGAAGTTGGTGTTGGCGAAGGGGCAGGAGTTTGGTTGTGTGTACGGAGTGCTCGGCTGATGCGTTTTCTTTTGTTGTCTTTCTCTTTTCTAATAGATGATCAAGTTGTGTGCTGACACGTCTAAATACTCATGGCTTGATTCTGCATTCTGTAATGGTAACGGCTGATGCTCTTTCTTCTCTTTTCTAGTAGATGATCAAGTTGTGTGCTGAGCCGTCCAAATACTCATGGCTTGATTCTGCATTCTATAATGGTAACGGCTGATGCGTTTTCTTTTGTCGTCATTGTCTTTTATAGTAGATGATCAAGTTGTGTGCTGATACGTCCTAATACTCATGGCTTGATTCTGCATTCTGCAACGGCAACAGCTGATGCGTCTTCTTTTTTTCCTCTTGCCCATTTCTTCTTCCTCGTAATGGCTGATCCAAGTTACAGACAGCCAAGACACACGGCTCGTTCGTCCATGTAACCACACGTTCACGGAGACTCCTGGTCGCCGGGCTCACAAGACCAGGGAAGTAGGGAAAGTCCAGCTCCGCGCGGACCGCATCTCCGACCGGCCGCAGCGGGGGGGCCAACGGCAGCCCCCCCCTTCCAACAGCCGTGAACGCTGCCTCCAATGTCGGAACCAGCGAGGCACACGATGCTGCCGCAAAAGTGCATGGGCTGGCGCAGCTGGACCTTTCGCGACAAGGGGGGCGGCGACGCTCGGTTCTGACGCCGGGGCGGCCACCTGCCACCGAGGCAATCCTTATCGAGACGGGCGAAACCAAGACGCCGGCATCTTCGCCGACCGCGGGCTTGCGAGCCGCGCCCCGTCCGCATCAGGCATCAGGCATGGGGGGGGGCGATGGGGACGTACGAGCTGAGCTGGTGTATTGTCGGCCCCATTGACGCCTGCAGACGCGGCGGCGCATCAGGGTCTCGCGAAAGGACGAAGAAAGACAGCACAGCAGCACAACAGCACAGCAGCACAGCACGATGGCGCTGGGCCCGGCGGCGGAATGAGGAAGGAGCGTCGACGAGGCGTCCGAGAAGCTTGTTCGGTGGCGCCGCGCCATGACGCGCCATGTGCCCAGTTTTTTTTTTTCCAAAGCGTGCATGCGGTGCCGGATTTCTCGAGCGACAGCGACGGCGACGGCGACGATCGAGATGAGCAGGTGCAAAAGAGAGCCCAGCCGTCTTGGGCGGCGAGCGCGGGCGGCAAAGCAGTGCGTGGCTGTCGGCTCCATCTGCGGGACGTGGACGACGACGAGGACGACGACAAGGACGACGACGACGACTGGGCATCGGCCTGGCGGATCCTTGCACCCCGACAAGTGATGGCATGTCCTTTTTTTTTTTCCTTTTTCGAGCCAGGGGCAAGAAGCCTGCGGTCCCAGCTCCCCCAAAGTATAAAGGGGCCGCCGACAGACACCCTTTGCAAACCATCTAGGCCGTCGGACCAGCGCAGCAGCAGCAGCCCTTGCACCGAGATGGCTCCGCGAACCTCGCTCCTCCTTTCCGCGTCGGCACTCGCCTCCCTGGCTCTCGCTCGCGACGTGCCCCCCAACGTGCTCGGCCTGTACAACAGCATCCGAGCCCAGGGCCAGTGTAAGCACGTGCTGGCGACCGGATTCCACAGCATCCAAGGCGACAGTGGCAGTAAGCATGCCTCCCCCCTTCGTTCTTCCGCGAGCCCCGAATCCCATCCCGCCCCCCCCCCCCCCCCCCCCCCGCGGAGATGGCCGTTTTCTTTTTAACCCCCCTTTTGTCGCCTCCGTAGAATTCGACTACTGCGGCGACCACGTCCGTGACTACGGCATCGTCTACCTGCAGGGCCGGCATGGGCAGCTCGTCAACATGGACGTGGACTGCGACGGCATCCAGCACGGGCCCGCGGATGACGGCCGGTGCGGCAGCTCGGGGGACACGCAGTCCATCACGTCGTTCCAGGACGTGGTGCAGGGCTACGGCACCGGCCAGACGGATTTGGACGCCAACGCCCACCCGTACGTGGTGTTTGGCAACTCCGGCACCAGGGCCGGCTACCCCAACTTTGACCCGACGGCGCACGGCATCGAGCCCCTGAGCGTCATGGCCGTCGTCTGCGACAACAAGCTCGTAAGTAGGTGGAGGCGGGCAGGCAGTGCCGGTTCGCGCCGTCGCCATCGAAGCCCGGTGCTGAGAAGAAAAAAACCGTGACCCGTAGATCTATGGTGTCTGGGGCGACGAAAACGGCGATGACGGGCCCCAGGCCATGGTGGGCGAGGCCTCCATTTCCCTGGCCACGGCTTGCTTCGGCAAGGGCATCAACGGCGACGCGGGCCACGACGCCAACGACGTCTTGTTCATTGCTTTCCGGGGCAAGGACGCCGTCCCCGGCGCCAAAGGCGCCAGGTGGAATGCCCAAAACTACAACGACTTTGAGAACAGCATCGCCGGCCTGGGCGACAGGCTGATTCAGAGAATCGGCAACACGGGCGGCGGCGGGTCTGCTCCTCCTCCGTCCTGCAGCTGGCCGGGCCACTGCAAGGGTGCGTCTGACTCGAATGTTTGCAAAATGACGAGGGATTGCTAACCTCAAGTTTTCTCGCGTAGGAGCGCCGTGCAAGACTGAAGACGACTGTTCCGACAGTCTCACCTGCAACAACGGCAAGTGCTCCTGAAAAGAAAAGAAAAGAAAAAATAGCCCAAGGTCTGCATCATCGTCTCTGCAGATGACACCGGCTTACTAGCGGGAATGACCTCTTGCGCTATGATATTGAAAGTCAGCAAGGATGCTTCTACCACGCCACAGGTTGTATATTGAATACAGCAGTTTTCTGCCAGTCGGCTTACCGTGGAAATAAACCCTTGCCCGTGATGCTGCCCCCGGCTCCCTGCTGCTCCGCCACACCGAATCCCTTGTCCGTTGCTCTCCATAACCCGCGCGTCTATGCCACGCCGACCATTCTGATACGCCCCTCCACCGCCGGCGCAATCACTCTCGTCCAGTCCACCAAGCAATCCACATCCTCCAGCGGCTCACAAACCGTCGCCTTGACGCCGGCCTTGGCAGCCCACCTCGCCCAAAACTTGCGCATGAGCAGAATCTCCAGATCCATTTCCGCATCTTCATCCGGCTCCTCCTCGTCGACAACACGCCTGCCTCGGCCGTGCCGCGGGTCAAAGTGGTCGTCGTCGTCGTCGTCGAGCGGCTCCTTGTGCAGGCCGAGCCTGCGTCGCAGGAAGGCCTTCCATGCTGCTGGCCTCGCGGCGTCGTCGTTGTCGTCGTCGTCCGTCCCCGGCAGAGAGGGCATCCTCCCGGAACGGCGGGCGTGCGACGGAGACAGCGGCTCGCTTGCCACGTCCACCCAGTGGTCGGATATGCGCTTCCACTGGCCGACGGTTCGGAGAGCCATGAAGTACTGGCGGAGCATGGCGGAGATGAGGATCCCGTTTTCCTCGTCGACGATTTCCTCGGCGGCGCCGCCCTCTGACTCCACGAGGAGGGATGTGTAGCCGTCTGCCATTTCCTTTTCTCAGTGTCATTTTTTTCTTTTTTTTGTGTTTATTCTTTTTTGGGGACTCACCTTTGCCTCGACCCATGTAGCCGCGGGTGGCGAGCACGTACTCTGCCTGCGGGTCGTAGGGCCTCCCGCCTATCCGCAGGAGATTGAGGCGCCGGCCGCTCTCCCTGCTGGGATCAAACTCAAACACAATGTTGGACACTTGGGGAAACCGTCCTTCCTGCGCAGGGTACGTCGACACGCCGTTCTCCAGCGCGTCCCAGATTGCCTGGCCCTTGACGCGCAGGCACACCACGGGGTCCTCGAACGGAAGACAAGTCGTCACGTCCTTGATGCGGATCACGCCCGGCGGGTAGACCTGGTCGCCGCGGATGGTGCCCGACGCCATGACGCAGCAGTCGGCGTCGTGGTGCCGGCGCATGACGTCGCACACAAAGTTCCCCATGTTGGATTCCCGGGTCCGCACCGTGCTGAACCGCGCGTCGAGCGGCACCGCCGTCCAGCCGATGGGCCGCGACAGCGACTTTTGCAGCTGGGACGTCAGCTGGGCCACCAGCTTGGCCGTCTCGCCGTGCTCGGCAACTTCGGAGGTGACGTCGCGGCGCCAAATGTCCACGTCCCACCCGGTCGCGCCGCCGGGCTTCCGCCTCGCCTCCACGTAGCTCAGCTGCTTGAAGTCGGTGCCGGACCTGAGCACGTGGGTTCCCTTGACGAGGCCGTGGCTGTAGTAGTGGTCGTGCCCGCCGAGGATCACGTCGATGAGGCCGTCCGTCTGCTCGGCGAGCTTGTTGTCGTTGGGCTCGCGCATGTGGCTCAGGCAGATGACCATTTCGGCGCCCTGCGCGCGCAGCTGAGGCACCAGCTCCCTGGCGGTGGCGGATGCCGACTTGTAGACGAGGTTCGGGGGCAGGCTGTTGATGGTGGCGAGCCACTCCCGCTCGCCAAGACCTATCAAGCCGACCTTGACGCCGTTGGACGTGGTGAGCATGTGAGTTCGCCTGGCGTTTCCGATGGGCACGTCCTCTCCGAGAGCCGGGTCCAGCACGTTGGCAATGAGCCATGGAAAAGCGCACTTCTCGGCGAGATGCTGGAATTGCTTGACGCCAAAGTCGAAGTCGTGGTTCTACAGGAGCGCGAGGGAGGGATAAGTTAGGGCGTGGTTTGGTTGGTGACGAAGCAGCGGAGGCCGTGGGTGAGTCTCTTTTGTACTCACTCCAACGCAGGCGCAGTCTGTTTTGATTTCGTTGAGAACAGGAACCATGTGGCGTCCTAATTCTTGGTTAGTTTGCTTCCATTTCTGCTCTTTGCTCTTTTGCTCTTCCTCTCTTATTTCCGTTTTATCCTGTCCTCTTCCTCTTCTCCTCTTTTCCTCTTTTCCTCTTTTCCTCTTTTTCTCTTTTTCTCTTTTCTCTTTTCTCTTTTCTCTTTTCTCTTTTCTCTTTTCTCTTTTCTCTTTTCTCTTCATCTTCATCTTCGTGTTCATCTGGCAGTCTCATCTTTGGCCTGCTACCCCGATCGTTGAGCAACCAACTCCTTCTTCGTCTGGTCCTGCCGCAAAACTCACCCTTGGTCACACTACTCTCCAGGCTGGGGTTGAACGCATCCCCAGAGAACAAGGTCAGGACGTTGGGACCATTCCTGAACGCCTCGTCCTCCTGATGTTCTCTGCACAGCGTCATGAATCGCGCCAAGCCTCCCACCGGCTCTGCGCTCGCGCTATCCACATGGTAGACGTCGTTGTAATGCAATATCCTGACGTCGGGTGGCTCTTGGGCCTCGCGGGCCACGCGCCCGGACGAGTATATCACCTGCGGCTCGGAGCTGAGCCCTTTCTTGGTGTTGGTCTGAGGCATTCCGCTTCGAGCTTGACAAGGCCGGCGAATGCTGGATTCTGGATGCTTCGCGAAGAATCAAGGGGAGCCAGCTTGAATGGGACAAACAGATGGATTACCATGGGAAAAGTCGTCGGTGGCGCAAGCACCTCGGCGGCATACGAACTAACTCCGTAAGCAAATGTATGCATGGCTCACGTGATGCCATCAATGGTCCTTCAAGAATGGGACAGCTTTTAATTTTGGGCGACGTCAACGTTATTTACGATACCTGATCCGATTGAAATGCGCTTTGGCGCGCGGCGGAGAGAAAAGCAGTCAAAAAAAAGACAGTGCCGTGGTCATCGATGCAACATTGTCATCCTTCACTATCGCGCCACACGCGTGCCGGCATGGTAAACTACGCCTTTGCACCAAAGTCAGAAACGAGCAGCGTAAATGGTTTTCAACATGCCCAGCACGTGCTCGAAGTGTTTCATTACATGCGGTAAAAACAGACAGGTATTCCCCCCCTTCTTGTCTACAGAGCAGCCTTCCCTCTCGACTCAAACGGCAGGATTAGAGTCAGAACCCCCGCGGCAATAAACAAGGCGCCACTAGTATACACAGGTGCAGCGGTTTGAAGATTCGCAAACATGGCGACGATGGGCTGCCAAGCATGGTTAGTCGGGTTGAACAAAATAAAAAGACACCTACTGTAGTCATCCAATCGTGGGGGGGGGGGGGGGGGCGCTGGGCTAGCGAGGCGGCAACTTACGGCCATGATACCAAACACGCGATTGCATGTCGCCGTCAAGGCATTCCCCGTCCCGCGTTGGGGTGTCGGGAAGATTTCCGGCGTGTAACCGTACAGAACCGAATACATGACATTGCTGCAAAAGTTGAAGGCGCAGTTCCATCCCAGGAGCGCAGTGCTGTTCAGCGCGGTCGTTGAGCAGTATAGAAAGACCCCGGTCAGGGATGTAAAGATGGAAAGCGTGCCTTTTCGCCCGATTCGAGGAATCTCCACCAAGAAGCCTCCCAGGAGTGCTCCGGGGATGCCGAGAACAGATATGATGAGGCTGTTTCGATAGGTGATGTAGGTGCTACCGTCGTCAAACTGCGCTCCTCTGCTGTCTTGGATGTAGGGCAAGAATGCGTTGTACAGGGGGTATCCGAGTCCGATCAGCGCCCATATACACATCATGACGCTAGTGCTCAGCGCCATTCGTGGGGTGGTGAACAGGGCCTTTATCTTGTCAGGGTTCACCTGGTCCAAGTGTCGCTTCAAGGCGGTGGACGCATCTGCCTGAACTGCATATCCTTCGGTTTCGCATGCCTTCAGATCCCGGACAGTCAGGTTGATGATTTTCCCATTCTTCCTGGCCACCTCTTGAATGACTCGGACAGCATCCTCGTCACGACCCTTGCCGACCAAGAATTTGGGCGACTCGTAAATGGTGAAGAAGACAAAACGGGTCAAAAACATGAGCAGCGTCAAGCCGCCCATGGCGATGACGAAGTAGCGCCAGCCCATATTGTCGCTACGAAGGCATGGCTGTTCCTTGGAGCTGCACGTCATGTTTCCCAGCAGCGGCCAAGCAACCAGGTTGGCGATTACTTGAGCAATAGCCCAGTCTATTGAGAGAACAGTAAGCAAATACTGGTGTGACTGGGGCAAGAACTCGAGGAAAACTGCCGAGTCGACGGGCAGATTGCCTCCAACGCCAAAGGACCAGAGAGCATTGAAGATGGCGGCGGCGGCGAAATTGGGGGAACTGGCGGCAATCATTCCCCAAACCGCCGTGAGCCCCAGAGTCAGGTTGAATCCCCATTTGCGCCCGAAGATGTCGCACCCGAACCCCCAAAAGACAGCTCCAGATAGAAGACCAATGTTTTGTGCAAGAGTCAGGAGAGGCGGTCGCGATACATCAAACTCGTGTGTGACGGGCTTGAGGATGAGTGAGGTAACGATGGGCCACAGGTTGTCGCTCGCCCAACCAAATCCGACAACGATAAAAAGTTGCCATTGATACCAACCCATCCCAATGTCGCAAATCTGGAAATTCCCCCGAGTGATTGGGGTTGTTAGAATGTAATTCATGTATTCAGACTGGTGGAGCGGCTTAAAACAAAGAATGGAAAGAAGAAAAACAAAACAAAAAAAGCAATCAAGACAGACATACGGCGCGATTGAGGATGCGTGCTTTTGCCTCGTACACAGGATCCAGAGCTCCCTTGGGAATGATGGCATCATCATCATCGCTTAGGTCCATGGTGTTGTAACTGTCGAGCGGATGCGATCGCTCGTCCGATGGTGTGGCGCCGTAGCCCATGTCGAAAGAAGCCGAAACTCGCGGACTAGTCGGACTCGCAGCGCCGACAGCTTTCTGCTTACGAGAGGCAGAGAAGAGGAAGCAGCAGCCGTGAAAAGTCGGAAGAAGCGAGCAAATCCTGACGAGCAAGGGGGAGGATGAACAATTAAAAGCTCGCTGGCAAGAACCAAAACTTTGTATTCTAATAAGATCTCAGATCTCGCCAGACCGGGTACTCCGTACTGCTACCCCCCTCCTAGGTAGGTTAGGAGGTAGGTATGTATGTAGTGATGTCGTGTACCGATGGCATAATAGCATAATAGGCCCGTCGTTTACGGAGTACTCCGTACGGAATAACTCTGTGAAAAACCCGGTTCCAAAAGGACATGGGATTGCGCCATGGGGCTTCTGGCTCGCATAATTGGCTTTGCCATGGCTGCAAGCGGATTCGGACTGGATGTTTCAATAACTCAAGCACAGCTAGGAGGTACCTAGGGTACCAGGTACCCAAAGCTGGACATCAACTTGTGCAAAGGCCGAAGAAGAATCTTTCAGCAGTGACAAAGGCTCACGACTTTGCTCTTGCCGAATTGTTGTTGCCGACTTGTTTGTTGGTTTGTTGATTGATGTTTTGTCTTTTCGGCTTCGGCTAGTCCGTTTTTAGCAGATAGGTACATAGGTACCTACATACCCTACGAACCGCCTTAGGCATCTACTAAGGTAGGTATGTACTCCGTACCTAGGGCCAGTTACCGGCCAGCTGTCAGCTGTCAGCTTGAGCTCTGGAGTCTGGCCTGTTGCAGCTGGCCCGTGCGGCTGTGGACACAAGGCAAGGGCCATGCATGGGCCTGGGGCCAAGCACGTCATGAGCAATCGTCATGAGCAATCGTCATGACTCCATCGATTGATATCTTGCAGGTCAAGTTTGAACTCGAGACCGGCGGCCATGGACCTCTTTCCTTTGCGTCAGCCTAGGTGCCAAAGGGCGGCGGAGTACGGAGTATAGACTAGCAAAGTTTACAAAATCATATTTTATTTTTTTACCCCAACCTAGAGGCAAATGTAGAGCAACAATGCACAATGCAGATGGATCCGAATGGCTTGAAGCAACATTAACCTTGCAAGTTGTCAGTACAGTCTGGTACGGTACTCGCTCGGCTAGCGTCCATTGGGTGTGTCTGTCCTGTCTGTCTGTTATCCTTGTTCTTTTGGCAAGCGAGCCGCCCCCCCTCACACTATAGTACTCCGTACCCACCCACCCTTGTTCCCACTAGCATTGAGGGCGGGCTCTGCTCGTAAGCCGAAACGCAGAACCGCAGAACCGCAGAACCGCAGAACCGCAGAACCGCAGAACCGCAGAAACCGTCAAAGCAGAACCGCATTCTGGAACAAAGCCACGCGGTTGGTTTTGATGGCCATTCAGCGTCCAGCACCGTCAGAGTTGCGCCGGGATATTGGCGCAATGCCAACAATGTGCTGGGTCTTGTGCGTCCCCATCAATGACTGACTGACTGCTCTCGAGGGATGTCGCGGCGGCCCCTGCCTGTAAATATACACCTTAGGTACAGTACCTAGGTATTGACGTCTGCAGGCATGTTTGCCACGCTGCCTCTTCTCTTTCTCCCTTTCCTCCCCGCCGCCAAATAAGCACAAAAAAAAAGAAAGAAAAAAAAAAAGACAAAAAGATGCAGAGATTCCACAACAGGATAGCCAACAAACGTGCTTTTTCGTGGTTTGGAATCGGACCCAAGACGCCCGAAACGCCTAGCATACGCCAAGTGGGCCGGCCCCGGCCCCCGGCCCCCGGCCCCCGGCCCCCTGGGTTTCCCCGCTGCGCACCAATGGAAGGTACCCTGTGCTCAGTGCTGCCTTGTCGCGGGAACTCGCGGCAGCCGTCGAGCTGTCGATGACTCCAAGTCTTCCGAGTCAAGTCTCGTCTCAGCCAGGTCGATCCGCCCTGTGCCGTGTCTCGGTTTTGCGCCCTTTGGCTTGAAGCCCGCTGGAGACTTTGTCGCCTCGTGTCAACGGTCTGAACTGGTGGTGTGTGGTGTGTGTGACTGTGTCTGCTGGTTGGCCCGGACCGGCAAGGGCAAGGCTGGCGCGCCCCTTCCTAACCCTGGTGCCGCCTTCCCGTCTTTTCTCACACGCCCACGGTTTCTCTTTTCCTCGACTATTCGCCGCGCGGCTTGTCTTCATCATGGCTCTGCCAGGAATCATCCGGCATGCCCCATCCTCATCCAAAGGGCAGAGGGCCAAGGGCAGAGGGCCAAGATGCGGCTGCGCTGCTTCGACTCCAGGTCAAGACGGTGCTGAAGGCGCGTTGAAGGCCCCCGCCACTGGCCGCCGGGCGCGTCTCTCCTTGCCTGCCGCTGCCTGCCGCAACTCCGCGAGTCCCTGATCCAACAACCCGCCTGGCGCGTAAAGATCAAAGGCTGCTAGCTAGCTGACGTTCCTTGCCAACACCAAATGACAACCAGCTGCTTGAATCCCTTGACGTGCGACAAAAAATCCTACATTGCTGTCCAACCCGTCCGACGATCTCATCCAGCAATATCAGGCCTTGCGTTACGGACAAGTCCCCCCATCTCCGCGGCACCTTTCCCCCCAGCAGCGACACATCAGCCATGAGACCCTTTTCGTTAGCTGCCATGGCTGCCTGTCTGGTAAACAAGGTTTCCGCCCGAGGTAGCTACGTTCCCGAAAAGCCAATCCTTCGAGCAAAGGATGTTCTGGAACGTCCATACTCGGATATCCTCCATCATTCTTGGACGGCCGCTGAGCCAGCCCTCGGAGCACGCGCCGTCGTCCTCAACACCAGCGACCGCCGTGCTGATGGTGTCAAAGTCAACGAGAACGGCACCTTGGACTATGCGGCGTGGGACGCTGCCACCGACGCTGCTTGCACCGAGGTCCTGATGGCTCTTCCACGCAGCTCAAGCCCATCTGGTAGCTGTGCCTGCTACAACTTGCCGTTACTAGACACCAAGACGGGCTGGTTTGAAGCAGAGCTTCGCTTGTACCGAATTTCCGAACCGCGTGCCGCTTTTGCGGATATCTCTCTAGAGAATGTCAAAGTTGGTCTGCGGTATGCCGGTGCGAGCGTCAGTTCGATTTCGACCCAGCAACTCGTGGCCGTGGGCCGGGCTCACAACCAAGCGCGGGTAATGGCACCTCGAGCTGTCAGAGATGCCCGGCCGCAACTTGTCCATTCCTACCTGTTGGCTGGGAAAATCGACAAGGCCAAAATGTCTGACAATATGACAATGTACGCATCAGTGTGCTTTCTCCCCGCCCCAACCCTTCCTTTTTCTTCTTCATTTTCCTTTTTTTTTCCCCTTCTCATGAAATGCCAACCCAAAGACCAGTTGTTGACGTGTTCCAGGGCCCAGCTTGAAAAAGTGCTCATCCCAACGCTCGCACTTACGGCCAACAACAGCGCCGGCACCCTCGTCAGCACCAACCTTTCTCTCAACGAAGCCGCCTTCCTGACGGGCATCTTCAGCAGGTCGGTTGTCGTGTCCGACTTCTCCGCCGCCGAGTCAGCTGTCGCCGCGCAGCTTGACGCCCTGCGCACCGGCACCGTCGCCTTTGTCCTGCCAGGTGTCCAGGTCATGATTTTCCCCATCGGGGCCGTCATCACGTCCGTGTGGCTTCTGGTGGGCCTGGCCGTGTACGGGCTCGGCACTTATGAGAGAATGGCGTATGCAGACATGTACAAGAGGAGACTGGCCGCAGAAGCAGCACGCAGGACGGCGTAAAGCAAACAAGCCAGCTTTTTGGGAAGCAAACCAAAAACGGCATGGCCCCTAGACCTCTCATGTCGAGCTGGGGACGGTTTTTCTTTTCTTTTTTTTTTCGACGTTTCTTCTTCTTCTTCTTCTTCTTCTTCTTCTTCGTACTATATCAGCATAGCGTGCGTGGCGTCATATGCATCAACATGGGAGACGGCTATTTTCTTCGTCTGCATACCTCCTCTCCTTCTTTCCTCAGCAGAGTCGGCGTCGTTCAACGGCTCCTGGCCAACCCCGCAGTCCCATGTATATGCAATGCAGTCGATGTTCACTCTCGGCGTGGACGTGTCTACCATTATACAAGGCGCGAATTTTTTCACGTCGTGGGACTGAATCGCTGCAATCCAAGTTTGATACGGTGTTGTTCTGTGCTCATGCGGGAAGAAATGTCATCTAGTCTAGGTTCCGCTTTACCATGCAGTGCCAGCATTCCACCCACGAAAAAAAAAAAAAAAAAAAAAAAAAAAAAAAAAAAAAAAAAAAAAAAAAAAAAAGACAAGACGACGTCAGCCTGTCCTCGCAAGACCCCTGGCCCGCATGAGGCACTCTGTGAAGAACACGTAGCAGCCCGTCACGGCCCAGAAAGTCAAGATGACACCGAGGCCCCCCGCCAGCCTGGCGTCGATGATGCTGCGTGTCACGGCATCACGCACAGCATCGCTCATCGCCAGCCAGCCGCGCACGGGCGGCTCAAGCTGCTGCGCATTCCACAAAGGAGCACGAGGCTGCGACGTGGGCTTCCCCGTGTCGCGCCGCTCATGCTCGGCAATGGTGTCGGCCATGCGCCGCGCCACCTTGTTGTTGATCTTTTCCCACGTGGCCTCGCAAGCTGCTGCCCTGGCGTGGGCGCCCAGGCGCTGCGCAAGAGCTGCGTCGCTCGCCAGCTCCGCGGCCTTGGTGACAAAGGCCTCCAGGTTGTGCGGGGGCAGGAGAAGGCCCGTTTTGCCGTGCTGGACGATATCCGACGGGCCGCCTTGGTCGCGAGCCACGACGGGGACGCCGCTGGCCATGGATTCCAGAACCACGAGGCCAAAGGTTTCAGTAACGGAGCAATGCAGGAAGACATCGCCGCTCGCGTAGGCGGTGGCGAGATCCTGACCAGCCTTGAAGCCGGCAAAGACGACCTTGCCTTGATCCTGGAGGGGACGGAAAAGCTCCTGGACGTCCCTTTCCACGTCGGGATTTCTGTTGCCGCCCACAATGTAGAGCGTGAAGTCGAGTCCGCGGCGGTCGAGCGTCTTGGCTACCTGCGAGAGAAAGTCGAAGCCTTTCTCGCCGGCGATGCGTGAGACGCAGACAAAAATAACTTGTCCGTTTGGCGCGAGCTGCTGGCGCAGCTTGTCGCTTCGTCGGCTGGGGTGGAACAGGTCCGTGTCGACGCCTCTTGTCAGAAGCTCCAGCTTACCAGGTTGCACCTTGTTCTTGAGGAGGTATCTTTGGACAAATCTCGATGGGTAGAAGATTGTCTTGACGGAAGAGTGGCGGAAGAGGTAGCTCTGCACGGCATCGAAAGCAAAGACAGCAATGTGGCTCAGAAGCGGGGGGAACAGAATGGAGCAGTATCCCGACAGGTCCGTCTGAAAGTTGCAAATCACGGGTATCTGCTCTTCACGGGGCTGCTGGCGCAGCTGGAGCAGGACCTGGAATCCTAGACTGGCAGGCGACGCTAGGTAGATGAGATGTGGCGGAGCATCGTCGCCAAACGTTCGAGAATACAGCGCCGAGTTGCGCACGGGGTACACGATGGAGAGCTCGGGGTTGAACGGGAGAGGATACCCCGTCACGCGCAGCTCTGGTTGTTTGTCTGCCGGGCGCACACTAGGCGATGGGGGAGGCGAAAAAGTGTTGAGATTTGTGTGATTGTGCGGTGCCACGACGGCGACTTGAGCGCCATTGTTGCGCAGGTGGTTGACGAGCATGAGAGTTGTGCGGCTCACCCCGTTGACTGGACCAAAAGATTCTGTGCAAAGTAAAATTCGCTTCCCTTTCAACGAACCGGGAAATTGAGAACCATTGCGTTCTGGGTACCGCGACGGGCTACACGAGGATGGCATCTCGACGAGTTTGACCTGAGCAAGCTGAAAGAGCCCCAGGCACGTCGAGTTTTGGCTCAGGACGAGGGGCTTCGAGATTGCTTCGTGATGGTGGAAAGGGATTCACTTGCCGAGTCGCAAGACTTTTTGTCCTTGTCCGTCCCCTTTCCGGCCAAAGACCTGAAGACACCACCATCCCCCCCCGCCCCCTTCCCCACGTGCCTCACTGAGCGGCTATGGCGTGCCCAGATCGAGGCATCTCGATGCGGCGCATGACCTTTGTTTTGGAGGCATCAGAGGGCGGGCAGCGTCGATGGATCTTGCTTCGCATGGCTTAACACGAGCCTTCGTTGTTAGATCTCTTTGGCAGATGGGCACGCAGCGACTGAGACTGGTGAAGCCGTGCCTGCAGGCAGCGGAACCCTGCGGATATCGAAAGCATCAAGATTCAAAGCAAGCGGGGCGTGGCGGTTGGGTCCGTGACTTTGTAAGGGCATGATGGCTATTGATTTTTGATTGCACTGCAACAAGCGACGGCGGACGCTTAGCAGGTGGTGGTCCTGATGTCGTTGTCAGGATTAGCACGGCTATTCTGCTTAACAGCATCAAACAGCATCACAGTAGTTTCTTTTGCAGAGGAAACAGAGGAAACCAACCAGACGTCCGTACGGAACTATGTATTGAGGGGCGCACTAGCGTTGTTGCTGCCTGCGGCGCTGATCTCCATTAGACCAATCAAGAGCCGTCGGGAAGCCACATTGCTCGGCCCACCCACTCGATTAGATTATCGAGATTGACGTCCCGCTCATGTCGATGGGAGTCGGATGGACTTGATGCACGAATAAGCCTGAGTGACGGAAGGCTCGTGCTGCTTTGGTTGGTCGTCAGATTCCACGGCATTGGGCGTTTCAACATGGCGATGCAGCAGTAGCGCCGCGAAGTTGTGCGCGCTCCATCTGAGCGGACCAGTCGCGAGGTTGTTTGAGAGTACGGACTCTGGAGTACTATGTAGGCAGCCGGACGACTGATGACGTTGGGCACTTATTCTTTGCACTCTCGAAGGACCGGGTTCTGGTCGAGATGAATTGAAAAACCAGAACCTGCGGCAACCTGCGGCTGGGTAGCCACTGGGCGAGGAGCCGCAAACGATGCTGCCTAGACGGAGTATTCTGTCACTAGTACGCCTCGGTGTCGTAGTTATTTCTGTTCCCCTGCGGTAAGAAGAAACAAGCCTTTTCGTTTTATTGAAGTTGGGCTGACGTTGGCCACGGAGAGAAGTTGAAAGCAGTTGAGCATGAAATTCGAAGGAGGAGAAGTCGGGTCTTGGAGGTTGACAGGTACCTCCTTGGGAGGAAGTCCTTGTACATACTAGGTAGTTGACGGTACCGAGGTTCCTGCCAAGGAGGGTGGTGGTGGGGGTGGTGGTGGTGGTGGTGGTGGTGGCTTTGCTACCCTGCAAATGGATTAAATGAAAATTGGGAGGGACGCGTCATCAAGCATACGCGTCACCGCCAGAAACTTCCGAGCCTCCAAGATTCCATGCACGGGGGTGTTGGGGGAGAGGACAAGAAAAGCAAATAGATTGCCGTCCAAGAGCAACCTTCTGGATTGTTGTTGCTAGCGACGGGATCTCAAAACACTGGATGATTGATGTCTTTGGGACATGACCACATGCACCGTCTCACGCCTTGCCCAGTGGTCCGAGCAACAGGAGCGGCGGGGAAGTTGCTTTAGCCTGCTAGCCATGCCAGTGTCTGCGACGTCTGCGACTACTCCGTTGTCTGCGCAAGCGGTCTTCTAGAAAAGCCGGGGCATTTGTGGAGTCTCCTCCGTCTTGACTCGAGCTAGTACCAATCTCGGACAAGGACAAGGACAAGGACAAGGACGGCTGCCTCCACGAGTCCACCACATGTTCCGTGGTCGAGTCATGAGAGGATGGATCAAATGATAGTTTGTGTGTTTGTGTGTTTGTGTGTTTGCTGCAAACATCAGCAATCCCGATAGGGTGCTTCGTAGACATGATGAGACGGGTCGCGGGTGACGGATCATGGGTCATGCATGGGCCCTTGTTATGTATGAAACGGATTGGCTGTGCACGCTGGAGATTCGTCGGTGACATCAGCCAACCAACCACAGGCCCAAGGGGGTGCACTCACTTACCGTTCCGGGCAACAGCGAAGGAGTGGAAAACGTCATTGAAAGCGAGCCGTTGGGGCCCGCGGTCGAGTGCGCTTTGCTCAATGGCAGGCAACAGCACGGGCAGCTGCGGCCAAGCCAAGCAGTCAATGCAGTCAATCAATTGCCGACTGGCCTGGTCCGGTCAAGTCAATGTCTTGTTGCCCAGGGCCGGCCCATCTAGATCTAGGTGCATGCACGGGCAGGGCAAGCTGGGGCCAGGCAGCTGGCCCGTGCCTTGCTTGCCCCAGCCGTCATTGATTGTCTTGGCGATGCTGAGTTGCAGGGATGGTGCAGCTGGTGCAGCTGGTGCAGCTGGTGCAGCCGGTAGCAGTTCCACGAGACTTCTGCGGACTTGCATGTATCTATCTACATGTACTCCGTACAGTACCTTGGGTAGGGTGCCACGGGGGGTGTGCCACGGAGGTGCCTGTCACGCCTGTGCCTGTGCCTGTCAAGCCTATGCCTGTCATGCCTGTGCCGGTGCCTGTGCCTGTGCTTGTGTCTGTGCAGACCAGAGACAATTTCGCTGCTCCCCGAGTCTGGCTTTGCGTACTCCGTCCATGCTAAACAATAAGTACCGGTTTACCCGTAGCAACGAGCCGTCTGGTCCGTGGTGCACCACGGCTTGCGCCTCGAGAGGAAAGTCATGAGGACGACGGACAAGTGCCGACCTCTCAACTGGTACATTCTGGCTCCTGGCCTGTGATTTGACTGACTGACTGACTGACTGACTGCCCCTGAAATTCCGCTTCCCCCCCCCCCCCTCTTTCCATATTCCCAAGAGACGGCAAGCACATTCCTTTATTCCAGAATCCTCTGCTCTTTATCTTGCCTCCTTTTTTTTTTTTTTCTTTCCTTTTTTTTTTTGGAACCCTCGCCTACCTGCGTTCAATGCCGTGCCTTTGAAACGTCTTTGTGCCAAACATCAACCGCCATCAACCGCCGTCAACCGCCATCAGCCAGCCATCAGCCATCGTCGCCGAAAGTCGACACCAACCAACACCAACGACCAACATCAGCACGTCAGCACGTCAGGTCGGCACGTCGGCACCATCGCAACGGCCAATTCCAATTGGTCACCCACCCAGGCACAGCCACGACATCAACTTCTCCACCGCTTGGACCTTGCCTGCAAGTTGCATGGGAGTCGGCGCTCAAGTCATATCATGACCATCACCAGTGAAACTGCCAATGACTCGGCCAAGACGTCGGGCTTAAACGGCTCTTCAAAACATGGCAATGGAATCGCCCAGGGCGGGTTCAAAGTTGGCACCATTTGCTGTGTGGGTGCCGGTTACGTTGGTGAGTCGGAAGTTCTCATGGCTTCCTCGCCATCTCGCTTCGCTTCGGAAAACGCTATACCCTCCCCCCTACACCCACACACACACACACTCTCCCTCTCTTCTGGCTTGCCGTCGGATCCGGTTGCTGAGCTTGGCCAAATGTCTAGGCGGCCCCACCGCTGCCGTTATCGCCTTTGAGAACCCCACCATCAAGGTGACGGTTGTTGACCGAGACCGAGTCAGGATCCGTCGCTGGAATTCTCGCCACCCCCCAATCTACGAGCCCGGATTACACGACATTGTTCGCGTTGCTCGCGACGGGACCCGCGACTTCACCTTTCCCAACCAGGACGCATCCGAGAGCGAGGCCCCGCCTGGCCAGACTTTGGTCGCCAGCCGTCCTGCTAACCTCTTCTTCACCACCGACGTCGCCAAAAGCATTGCCGAGGCCGATGTCGTCCTCGTCGCGGTCAACACTCCCACCAAGGAACGTGGGGTCGGTGCAGGCAGCGCCACCGACATGACTGCTTTCGAAGCCGTCACGGCTGTCGTTGCAGAACATGCTCGGGAGGGTGCTATTATCGTTGAGAAGAGCACAGTTCCTTGTAGGACAGCCCAGCTGGTTGCTGATACTGTAAGTCCTGCAATTCGCCCATTGACCTGACCTTTCTGTTGCGTCTCTGTTTTCGCCTCCTTTTTTCCTTTTTTCCTTTTTTCCTTTTTTTTTTTTTTCCCTAACAGAGCTTGCTTGAATCTTCCAGTTGTCCATGCACCGTCCAGGCGTGCATTTCGAAATCCTGTCCAACCCAGAATTTCTAGCCGCCGGCACCGCCGTCAACGACCTTCTCTACCCTGACCGCATCTTGATCGGGTCTGCCCCGACTCCATCTGGCAAAAGGGCCGCCGAGGCACTCGTTGATGTGTATGCTGCGTGGGTGCCTCGAGAGCGGATTCTGACCACCAACGTCTGGTCGTCCGAGCTGGCCAAGCTCGTTGCAAACTCCATGTTGGCTCAGCGCATTTCCAGCATCAACTCCATCTCAGCGGTTTGCGAGCAAACTGGCGCAGACGTCGACGAAGTCGCGCGGGCTGTCGGCGTCGACCCCCGCATCGGCAACAAGTTTCTGATGGCCGGCATTGGCTTTGGAGGAAGTTGCTTCAAAAAAGATGTCCTGAATTTGGTCTATCTGGCAGACACCATAGGTCTTCCCGAGGTCGGCGAGTACTGGCGACAGGTTGTCAAGATGAACGATTACGCTCGCGATCGATTCACCAACCGTGTCATCAAGTGCCTGAACAATACCCTGGTGGGCAAAAAGGTAGCCATACTTGGCTATGCCTTCAAGAAGAACACATCTGATACCCGCGAGGCGCCGGCATTGGAGATGATACGGACGCTCCTGGAGGAATGTCCAAGAGAAATCGCCGTCTTCGACCCTTGCTGCAACCCGCTAGTCATCAAGGAGGAGATCAAGGTGCTTCTTGGACCACTTGATTCCGGCAACAACATATCTGTCTACGGCAACGCCTATGACGCCTGCCACGGGGCAAAAGCCGTCGTCATTGCGACCGAGTTTGACGAGTTTCGAAACCAGCCCCCTCCCAAGGCAGCACCAGCGCCTGCGCCTGCGCCTGCACAAGAAGCTCGGCTGAAAACGATTGGCGGCAAGCCAAACCCCAAATCCGATCCGCGGCCTTTCAAGACCGCAGCCCCAACCGCAAATGATGTACTAGCTCTGCACAAATACCTTGTGCAACGGCCGCACGAGAAATCGGACGATCCGCTTGACCGTTTCAACGCGGAGCCTTGTTGCAGCCAAGACTGCCCCGACTGCATACAGGAGAGAGAAAGCAAGAAGACGGGCCATGCCACGGGCATGGGCAGCGCCGAAGAATACAAGCCCAAGGAGCGCATCGATTGGGTTCGCATCGCGGATGCCATGGCCAAGCCCCGATGGGTGTTTGATGGGCGTGGAGTCATTGACTCGCGCGAAATGGTCAAGCTGGGGGTGAGAGTAGAAAGCGTGGGACGCCAGCATCGGTTTTGACTGGGGAACCTTTTTTTTTTTTTTTTTTTCTGCAACGGCCAGCTTTTGTTGGTTTTCTGCGGCAGGTCTGGGTATTTCTGTTATTATTATTTTTTGCCCCTATCCGCAGTGCCGCGGATTTGTTGGGGCAAAGGGATTGCAGCCAAACTTTTTCGCCGCCACTGTACTACTATTTGGTCATGGATGATGGATTGTTTTTGTTGTTGTACGCAAGGAAGCGGCTTTTCATGTTTTCTGTTTTCGCAAAGACACAAGTCCAATGGTGCGTGGTGGTGACTTTGACGTCGGGAGTCTACGAGTACAGGCCGCTAGTGAAGGCCGATGGACGGTTGCGCGAGGTTCCAGGGACAAGAGGGGGAGGGGGGCAGGCCAGGAGCAGCTGGAGCAGAGCTGCTGCTTTAATTCCCTGTGCTTTGAATTTCGATTAGTGTCTGGTGAGTCTGGTGAGTCTGGTGAGTTGGGGGGGGGCACTGGCCATCACGATCGGGATAGTTACCGGCGGCAGCGGCGTTTGACCTATGGGTCCGGACCCGGACCCGGACACGCCGTGTGCGAGATGCCCGTCGGATGATGACAAGACTACAGATTGGTGCCGTTGGCTCTGGTAGGCCCCCCCCGTACACACGCCGTCTACGCAAGATGATATGTAACCCGTCAATGGGTTTACAAAAAGACACTGCCATCCACCCAGATCAGATGCAGATTGCCCCAATTATATATATACTGGGCCAAAAAAAAAAAAAAGGGGGCTCCTCACGCCCCGAACGCCTCGCTGATGGTCTCCCCCTCGTCCGGCGTCACGGCCATTTCCAGCAGCTCGTGGGCGGCTTCCACAACCTCGCCGGCTATGCCCGCCTCCATGATCAGGTCCTCCTCCGCAAAGGCCAGGCGCCCCAGGGCCAGCAGGTAGCGCTGGCTGCCGCCGTGGAACATGGACAGCTTGTGGCCGACGTCGACCATGTTGCACGTCGCGGCATCCGTGGCGAGCTTGTGCACGAGCAGGACGCTCTGCGAGATGACGAGGTACAGGTCCGCCGGGGCCGACGAGTCGGGCCACTGCCGCCCCAGCGCCGCCGAGGCGTGCGGCGGCGAGGGCGGCGCGACGACGCAGGCCGGGATGGGCTGGTCGTACAGCTCGTCAATGGCGCCGCTCAGGCACGTCACCAGCCGGGGAATCGCGCGGTCGTGCCTGGCCAGCTCGGCGGCCCCCAAGGACGACAGGGAAAAGGCCGCGAGCGTGCGCAGCGCGGCGAGTCGCACGCAGCGCCGCTGCTTCTGCGTCATGTCCGCCCTCGGCCGTTCCGTCAGCTTGGCCGATACTCTCTCGATGATGGCTTTGGCGACGTCGGGCGGTGCCGCGTCCGCGCCGACGGGCCCGATGGGCCCGATGGATGTGGCCGTGGCCGACGTGGCTAGCAGCTCCAGCATGCCCACGACGTCGCTCGGCTTCTGGTTCGGAGCCAGCAGCAGCAGCACCATGTCCAGAGACATGAGCGTCCAGAACCTGGCTGGCGTATACTCAAGGCCGTCGTCCGTCGGGCTGGGGCACGCCCAACAGGACAGCGCCGACGCATACAGCAGGCCCAGCAGCTGGGTGGTGTTTACGTGCTGTTCCAGAAAGCTGTACTCGTCGCTGTCGCAGAGGCTGCCGTCGGGAAGCCGTCGTCGCGCGTCGGCCAGGCTGGCAATGGTGGTTTGGGCAATGGGAAGCAGGTTGGGCACAATCAGCGGCGACACCGACGTCGTGTCGAGGTCAAGCGTGAAGGAGACGAGCGACACGAGGTACTTGACCGGTTCCCAAAACTCCTCCTCCACACAGCGCGTCCACAGGGCTATCACATGCTCGCAAAAGTCGACGAGCAACTGGAGCGGACAGTGAGGCTTCCCCATCAAAGGTAGTTTTTCGAATATCATGGTGGCAAAGGACGTAGCGGTAGGGTCGGACGGAAACGAGAACCGAGATAACGTATCAAACGTCGGTGGCTGCTGATGGAACGAGCCGTGATCCAGGACGAGTTGCAGAAACTTGCGGCGCAGGCAAACAAGAAACGAACACACGAGAGTGTCAACAAAGAAAAAAGCAATGTCAGGTAGGCACGACTAAGGGGAGCTTACTTCGAACGGGGCAGCCGGCGCAGCTGGCGCAACAGCGGCTTGACAAGTATCCTGGGCTTGTCGTGGGTCTTGCTGGCTGACAACGGCATCTTCTGTCAACGTCTCCAGCGCCGAGATGGGGCTGTCTGCCGGCGGTCGTTTTCTCTTGCCCCGGCTGGGGGTGCGTTCCCCGACATTGACTGCGACGGAACCTGACGGCCTGAGTCGTCCCTGGGGTCGGCTGGGGCTTATGGCCAGGTCCGTTCCGGCGAAGCCATCAGCAATGCCCCATGACTTGTTGGCTTTCTTGGGTGTAACGGTCAAATCGCCGGCTGCACTGGCATCTTTCCGTCGAGCCCTGTCGCTGACTTCCCTCATGTCCCGCTGCAGGAACTGCAGCTCCGTGTTTGCACTCTTCTCAGCCGCCACAGCCGCCTCGGCAATTCTGTTTTGCTTTTCCAGCTGCTCGGCGCTCAGTTTCTTCAAGCGGGCAATTTGGGCATCGTAGCCCTGCTGGGCTTTGAGGGAGTTGGAGCGAATGATGGACGCTTCACCGCGAGCGGCATGAAGCTCGGATTCGAGCGAGCGGACCCGCTGCTGAAGGGCGGATATCACATTCGCTGTCGGGCCTCCTTGGGATGCTTGGGATGCTTGGGATGCTTGGGATGCTTGGGAAGCAGGGAAGCGGTTCACGGGCAGCGGTGGCCTGGCGAAATGGGTCGGTTGCGGAGGAGGCTGCGACGGGAGTTGTTGCGAGGCCGAAAATTGGGCATTCCGAGGGGCTGCTGCAGCCGACATGCGAGGATGTTGGGGTATCCTAGGCCCTGCCGTGCCTGAATCATCAACAATGGGATTCCATTTAGGGTTCGGCAAAGGAGGGATCGGCCGACGGGCTTGTGAGCCTGGCTGGCCATGACGTTGTCGTATTGTTGGCGGCTGCCGGCGCTGCGGCAGAGTGTTGTCGACGACCGGTCTGCCAATGGGTATCCCGGCATCGCTTGTTACTTCGGTGTCGTCCAAGTCATCGTCCTCCTCTTCCCAGCCATAACTGGGCAGCCTCTGCGGCGCTTCCTGCGACGGCGCCTGCTTTATGCGAGCTTGGGTGAGCTGTATGGCGTTTCGTTCGAGTTCTTGCAAGGCGTTATCGGTCAGATCATGGAAGTCATCTTGGGAGAATTCGTCGACGATCATTGTACAGGGAGCAATGGGAGGGGCATCATGGCCTCGGTGTGGATGACGCCAAGAAAACCCTCGAGATCAACACTACGGCACGCGAACAGCACGCAGGTTCGGACGTCGTGGCGTCGGTGTCGGTGTCGGTGTCGGTGTCGGTGTCGGTGTCGGTGTCGGTGTCGGTGGCGGGTGGGCGGCAGCTCGCCAACTCGTCGCGAAGTCACGTTTTATTTTTTCGAGCCCCGCGCTGTGGGGATGGGGATTCTGTGCAGGGTGAATGAAGGCGGGTTGTTTTGAACGAGGACGACAGTGTCATGGCCGGCTTAAGATGAGATGAATCGGCCATGTACTCGGCAGAAACTTGGAGTCTATCCCGCTGCCGGGCTGCCTGATCCGTGCTCGACCCGAGCTACATATGTACGGATAGATCACTGATCTGATCAGGTGACGCGGCAACAAGATCAAAACCAAGCACCTACGGAGTACAAGCGGCACGCACCAACCTTTTGGCTCAACATTTTTTTTTTCTTTTCCTTTTTTTCCTCCCCACGGAGACGGAGTCAATCCCCAGGCCGAGCCCTGGCCCCCCACAAAACAGCACGTCTATACCTTATTAGGAGGTGCAGACAGCACTGTTAGTAGGTGCTTAGTAGGTGCCTGGCCTAAGCAAAACAGGTCAACTAGGTACATGTACCTACCCTACGGACGAGCCGGCTCGTCCGTGCTCCACACTCCACATGCAGCCGAGCCTTCTCAGCTCCATCGTCATGGTTCCACCATCCCAATCCAACCCAACTTTCTTCCAAACCGCCGGGCCCCAGCATCACCTGTTCAACAGCAACATCTCCTGACCTCCGCTGTCCAACCTTGACCTGCAGCATTCGGTCTGCATGCCGGCCGGCTGTCCAGCACCACCATCACGACCAACCAAGCGTGCCGGCCTCCCCCTCCCTTCCCCTTGAGCCTCGACCTTGCTCCAGCAATCAATCCGTCTCGTCATTCCGGCGCCGCTCAATTTCTCGCATTTGCTGCATCCAGCCTTGGCCACGCAAATCTCCAACAAAGCCGTCAACGCTCTGCAAAGCGCTGGCGCCCGTTTTTTGACTTTGGCGCCCTTGCGAATCTACTCAGCTCGAATACCACGTCGCCTGTCGGCTTGATTCCCCGCCCCTGAAAGAAACCCTTGCTACTCTTCCCACCGCACCGCAGCTTGTGCAGATTCTACAATGGGCAGGTCGAGGAGAGGGGTTAGATTTCCCCACAACACCGGCCAAAGCAACGGCTCCGAAGGCCGCCGCTCAAGCTTCAGCGATGCCAGCGAGGACGGAAGTGGCTCACCTACGCGGGTTCGAGTCAAGGCACAAACCCAGCTGGCTTCCGTCCAAGAGGTATGCATAATCGCCAAGGCCTGCAGGGTGGAAAGAACGAGTTCAGGATGCTGACGACCGCTTGCAGAAACCTCCCACTCCCGAGGAGGAGTATCAGAAGAAAAAGGCAAACTTCATCACGCGAACCTTCTGGACGCTTTGCATGCTGGCCGCCTTCTTCACCGCCCTCTTTATGGGCCACATTTACATCATCATCATTGTCACCATGATTCAGATCGTTTCCTTCAAAGAGGTCATCGCCATTGCCAACGTCCCGAGTCGCGCTCGAGCCCTTCGATCCACCAAGAGCCTGAACTGGTACTGGCTAGCCACCACCATGTACTTTCTTTACGGTGAAAGCGTCATCTACTACTTTAAGCACATTGTCTTGGTCGACAAGGTGCTGCTGCCACTTGCCACCCACCATCGCTTCATCAGCTTTATCCTCTATGTCTTTGGTGAGTTGAACAATCGCAACGAACTTTGGGAAACAAGGGGAAGGAAAAAAAAAAGAAGAAACGAGACGGAGATGGGAAGAAGAAGAGGAGGAGGAAGCTAACTAGTTGGCGCCCCCGTAGGCTTCGTCTTTTTCGTCGCGTCGCTCCAAGCCGGGCACTACAAGTTTCAGTTTACCAACTTTGCCTGGACGCACATGGCTCTGTACCTCATTGTGGTTCAAGCCCATTTCGTCATGAACAACGTGTTTGAGGGAATGATTTGGTTCTTTTTGCCCGCTGCCCTCGTCATCACCAACGACATCTTTGCCTACATCTGCGGCATCGCCTTTGGTCGCACGCAGCTCATCAAGCTGTCGCCGAAAAAGACTGTCGAGGGTTTCGTCGGGGCCTGGATCACCACGGTGCTGTTTGGGATGGTTCTAGTCAACTTGATGATCCGGTCAAAGTACTTCATCTGTCCCGTCAATGTGAGTCGTTTATTCATGCCCGAACAAGCCGGGAGCAGGGGCCGAGTCGATCTAACATGACGTCTGGCCTCCAGGATCTCGGCGCCACCATCTTCACCGGTCTGGACTGCGACCCCAACCCCGTCTTCATTCCTCGCACTTACCACATGCCCGACCTTTTCTTCCTGCCGCAAAAGTTGATGAACCTGTCTTTTACGTTTGCGCCCGTGCAGATCCATGCCTTCATCCTTGCATCGTTCGCATCTCTAATCGCGCCGTTTGGCGGGTTTTTCGCCTCGGGCTTGAAGCGTAGCTTCAAGATTAAAGACTTTGGCGATTCCATCCCAGGACACGGAGGCATGACGGATCGCATGGACTGTCAGTTCATCATGGGTTTCTTCGCATACATGTATTACCATACCTTTATCGCGCTTCACAAGGTCAGCGTGGGGTCGGTCCTGGAGACTGCGATTACCAGCTTGAGCCCAGAGGAACAGATTGAGCTGGTCAGAAGCATGTCGAGGTACCTGGCGAATCAAGGCGTGGTGTCGCAAAAGGTGAGCCGTTGCATGGTTTCCTGCGACTGGCGATGAAGCTAACAAAGGCCCAGTTGGTCGATTGTCTGGAGACGACCATGAGCTCATCATGAGCCAAGTTGGGCAAGAAGAAGAATCCATCTTTGGGACTCGTCCTGAACCAAGCTTTGCGACAAATCTTTTTCGTCATTTGTCTATCTGTTCTTTTTTCTTTTTTTTTTTTTTTCCATCTTTGCGTTGTTTCTGATGAAGCAAGCACATATACATATATTCCCTTGGGATGCCAGATGCCAGCGGATTTGGTACGGCGCGCCATCCGCGTAACGAAGCGAATGGGCATTCACTTAACCTTTGTACATGGGGGACATGGTAAATTGATGCCTGGGCAATATAATGAAACTAAGAGGTGCGGCCGGTTGACGGGCACGAGCTGATATGTGCCAGAGTATCAAGCAGCATGCTATGCTATATATAGGTGGGAAAAGTCTGGTTGTCAGAAATGGTCCATGTCTAGTTGTGTAACGCGCTCCGGGATGAGCCCGTTGCAGCTGGGACAAGTTACGACGAAATACACACAAAACAGCACTTCACTTTGTGCGGCCATGATGATGACTGCTGAGGTCACGAAGCACAATTGCACCATGGACGAAGCTCGGAACCTCGATGCCACATCACCGCGAGCATGTAGGTACATGCATGCTAATGTACTAGCCGAGACTTCTGAAGCCCTGGTGCCGAACAACACGACTTGGCCGAGCCGACAGATAGCCGGCGGCTCCATGCGTCTTGTCTGTCTATCAAAGATGCAAAGCAACAACTTGGCTTGCCGCCTTGGCTTGCAATCTGTTTCCATCCGCTCGCGCGCTGTTTAGTGTTTAGCTGTCGAACAGACCATGACCGCCTGCCTCTCTCTCTCTCTCTCTCTCTCTCTCTCTCTCTCTGCTTCATTTTTCTTGTTGACCCCCCCCCCCCCCCCTCCCCCTTTTCCATCTTTTGCCAAGTAAGTCCAACCCTCCCCCCCCAGGGATGCTTGCTTGCCTGGGCCGCCGCCACCATTTTGCAGAACAAGAACAGGCATCTCCGCTAGCTGCCCACGGGGCTTGGCGGTTTGACGAGCAGGGAAAAAAAAAGAAAAGAAAAAAAAAAAAAGGCGCCGATGGCACCACGCGCTCTGAGCTTGGCCGAAGTTCTAGAACCGAGACCGGCATGTTTTTTTTTTATTCCCCGGCCGAAGGCCGAAGAGGGGACCAGGCAGCCACAGGAAGCGAGAACGGGAACATTGAATCCTGGTGAATGAATGAATGAATACCCGTTACCTACGGCACCTCCTCAGTTGATGTGCCGACGGCTGAGAGTCACGTAGGCACCGTACCGTACATTACAGTGCCCACTTGGCCCGCCAGGCGCCAGGCTTTCTTTCTCGAGACGCGCGCTACCCGTTTCAAAACCCCTGCCAAAAAAAACCAAAATCCCAAAATCCCAACGTCCTGACTCTTGGCTCTTGGCTCCTGGCTCCTGGCTCCTGGCTCCTGATGCAAGCGATTCGCGGCGGCTGGTGGGGATGACGGATCGTCGCTGCCTCGCGCAAAAGTGCCAGCTTGTCATGCGTGCGGTGCATTTGCTTGAGCTGCATGGTTTCGTTTCGCTTCGTTTTTTCGTGGCTCCCAGGACGGGCGTGACGACGGGGCACCGCAAGAAGGTTTTGGGTTGATTTGGCGGGGGCAAAAGTACTCTGGGGTTTGCGGGTTGCTTCGAAAAAGCCCATGCCAAGGGCATTAACAGGGAAACGAAATACGTAGCGAGTGAAACAAAAATTAAATTAAATTAAATGAAAAGAAAAGAAAAGAAAAGAAAAGAATAGAAAAGAAAAGAAAGTAACACACACACACACACACACACACACACACACACGCACACACACGACGCGCAAAAGATGTCTGGAGGATGACTTTTTCCAATGAAGCGAAAATTCCAGTTAGGATGGGGAAAATAAAATAAAGAAAAGGAAATGTGAAGACGCCAGCAGCAACTCACCAGACGTCATGTGCTTTGCGCTGCAGAGAAGCAGACACCTGCCTGTCCCAGCTGCTGCCACGTGCCAGCGTGTGCTGTTGCACTCATCACATATAGTCTACATTATTGAGAGCTTATGCCTGCTCTTGCACCAAGCAAGACGTATAATGTAGTAGTGCCCTTTTTTTCCTTCTCTATCTCTTTTACTTTTTTTTTTTTTTTTTTTTTTTCTTATTTTACTTTCTTTTTTTTCTGTAATAAGAACCCTTTTTTGCATGTGACGAAAACACCGTAACGCTGCTTTCAATGGAAGTCATGCTCAGACTCAATAATCAGTGTCAATCCGCCTTCGTCCTTACACCAAAAGCGTGTCTCAACTGCCGTCTCCTCTGGTCGATGGTCCTTGGCACAGGCTCATCCGAATGACGCAGCAAGTCAGCCACCTCCTGGTCTGCTCCCATCCATCAGTTAGCGATGTGCACACCTTAGAAGTAAAGAAGACTTACGAGACATCCTCTCCAAATCCGCTAGAGTACTGGGGCATCGTTCCATCACCTCTCCCGTGATGACGCTATAGAGGGGTGCCAAGGCAACGTTATCGTGCACAACAATGCTGTTCTGAAGTCGGGCCATCAAATTCTTGTTCCTGTCCACAGTTCACTGTCAGCATATCCTGCCTTCCTAGCAATAGGTTTCCGGTACTCACGACACCGTTAACTTCCGATCGAAGTCATCCTGCTTGCGATCGAATCCGTCCATCCTGCGCTCCACTTGGTCAAAACGACGGTTCATGTTCCTTTCCATTGCATCTATGCGTTCCAACATGGTTTGAAGAGTATGGGCCATGCGGGCACCATCGTCCTCGGCGGGAAGGTTTCGACATCGTTCCAGATGATCGGCGGCAACCCTCAAGCCGCTAGCGACTTCCAAAAAGTCAGGCTGATCAATCGCCTGCTCCATGCCTTGGGATGAAGGTGGAAAAGGGATAATCTGATGTCAAATCAATTGCCGGAACAAGAACCCGCCAAAAGCAACGTGCACCCTGGCTGAGGTGTAATAAGCGTGTCTGTTACGATCGTAGGCTTAAATGTGTAGATGTAAAAGGCTTGGTTTCACTCGAGGGTACAGGTCAACCGACCTATGCCCCCCCCTTGTCATCCGACCCCCCCATAATAACTTAACTGACCTGACCATTGCTGTGGGCTATATTCTTAATATAATTGGTTTACTAGAGAATAGTGGGTCAAGTCACTTTATATAGAAAAACATATAAAAAGTACTTTCTCTGCTATTTTACTACGTTCTTAGGTAGGGGTACCTAGTAAAAGAAATTAAAGAAGTCACTTTATATATAAAAATATATGGAAAAGTACTTTCTCTTATGTTTTACTAGGCTCTTAGGTAGGGGTACCTAATAAAGAGACTCAAGACGTCACTTTATATAGAAATATATATCGAAAGGTACTTTCTCTACTTTTTTTATTAAGTTCTTAGGTAGGGATACCTAGTAGGAGAAGTTAAAGAAGTCACTTTATATAGAAATATATATATAAGGGTACCTCTCTTTCTATTTCTAGAACCTAAGTACCTAGGTACTTAGTAGAAGTACTAGAAGTCACTTTATATGGAAGAATATATATACAGATACTTTCTTCTACTTTAGTACCTAAGTACCTAGGTACTAGGTACTTAGAAAAAAGAGAGGAAGTCACTTTCTATAGAATAGTTTATATAAAGGTACTTTATTTATTTTTAATACTAGGTTCTTAGGTACCTAAGGTAGGGATACCAAATAAAAATATAATAGAAGTCACTTTCTATGGGAAAATATATGTAAAGATACCTATAGTCTAGTGGCTACTGTAAATTAAAGGATCTACTACTCTTTATTAGCGTATCTCTATATTAGGAAAGAGCATTGGTCAGGTCAGTTAAGTTATTATGGGGGGGTCGGATGACAAGGGGGGGGCACAGGTCGGTTGATATGTAGTCTCGTTTCACTCTCTAGCTAATGTCTACGGGGAGCTAAGCTATGCGTATCCCTTTGGCTGTGTTAAGGTGCAGCTTTTGTATCGGACCCACTCTTTGCCAAATACCTACAAGGTACCCTCTTGGCAACTGGCCTAGTCACCAAACCTTTATCACTAAAATCCTTATACTAGGGAATTCTGGCATTTTTAATAGAGCTAATAAGTGACATCTTAAGAGTTAGTAATAACGCCTTTCTATCTGCCCTTATCACTGCTAAGTTTGACAGCCTAATATTGTGGGAATAGCCTCACAGCGCTATATGCCTGGCCCTATAGGTGCGATAAGTGCGATGTAGCTCTTTGTAAATCTGGAAATTGCCGGTACTTATACTACTCTACTATTTACTAGTCTGCTAATGTACCCTTTAATTTACGGTTTTCTATTGGCTAAAACCCTGGTCCGTTACAAAAGCTGCACCTTAAAACAGTCAAAGGGATGGGGGAAACCGACATGGTTGGCCAAAGAAATTAGGCTAGGTACCTACCTGCCTAAAGCACGTGTACATGTACCTAGCTGGCATGTTCTGGCGCAGCGCGTGGCTGGTACCAGACGCATGGCGGAAAATGGCGGAAAAAAGTCTAAATCCACTAGTGCAGCCACGCAGATTGGCCCAAATTCTCCTGTCCCGTCTGATTGGCCACCTCCCCTGCATGCAGAGGTCCGTGCAGGAAAAGACGAGCCACGTTTTTCTTTTCTTGCCTCGCTGCCTCATTGGCAGCCACACGCCACGCCCCCCACACCCCCCTCCCCCGAAGTTCGTTTTGGCGTCTTTACATGCGGCAGCACAGAAACGTTTTGTCTTTTTTATTTTTATTTTATCTTTGCTTTTTCACGTCACCGCGGGTGCAACTTGTTAGGTTTGGCATGGTATCCCCATGTTGCTGCTGCCTCTGAGTTCAAATGCTATTCTCGTTCCGGCTGGCTTGCCAAGTGTGTGCGTCATTGCCCTCGTGAAATGAGCGAGGCGTGCAAGACGTCCGAGATGATGCGGGGATGGATGCATCTTTGCTTTGGGCCAATTGGTCAGTGAATCTCGGTGTTGCTGGCGCGTACTACCGACTTCCATGTCGGTTGGTTCTAGATTCCTTGCCTGCTGCCCTGTCGGCAATCCAATTGCCATCAACGCACAACGTACATGTGGCGCTGCGCTTCAACTCTCTCGCGCTTCCCCGAACTGACACCGGCGGTTCTTTTCCTCTTTATTTCCTTTTCCGTTCTTTTTTTTTTATCGCATTATAACGCCATGGGGGTTTTAAACTTTTAGCTACGGAAATCCGCCGTTTATCGGTCTCGTGACGCCCTTTTTCCATTCCTATGCTGATGTGCATGTACCTAGGCAAAGATCCCTTGCATGACATGAAATTGATAACTGACTGCCCCCTCAAGCTTTTTTTGTTGTTGTGTGGAGTGCAGAAGCCACCAGACACCAAAACGGTGCATGGCGGTCGACATGAATGTCATCCCCATCCCGCAGGGGGTGAGGGGCGGGGTGGGTGACATATGTCGGTACCTCCGAAGCTTAGGGATCAGGTGCCTGTCGACATGTACTTTCCGGCGGCGAGCCCGCTGTTAGAGCCTAAAGAATAAGCCTGTCGGCGCGCACCGCAGCACACCACATGCAGTTGACCATGTGCAGACGCAGATTGGACATACATATATTACTGTCCTTGGACGCTTAGACCTTCTGGGGCAAGCAGCATGAAGCTCAGTTGACCTTATCCGTCGGCCCCCCCGCCTCACTCAATGCGACCAGACACAGACTTTTGGCGCCAAATCCGTATTGGTGCACATGACGCACGCCTACTTGACAGATGGCACGTAGCAACCGGGGGGGGGGGGGGCATCCCACAAGGTTTGGCCAGGTACGAGTTGATTGATGGTGATGACGAAGATGATGATGATGATGATGATGATGGTGATGATGGTGATGATGGTGATGATGATTCTGAACCATGGTTTTGGTTGCATTTGGCACGCGATTGCATTCGTCAGTGACTTGACAGCTGCAACGAGTGCACGAGGAATTGAGGTTGACGGGCAGTGGCACGTAATCAAGGCGGGGTCGGGGGGTGGGTATCCGGGCAGGTCAGAGGTACATGTACCTGGTACTCCGTAATGGTAGGGGAGTTGCCATTCCTGTCCCGCCCCCGCCCGAGCAATCCGACGACCGAGACGAGACGCAAAAGGACAAGACAGAAAGACGACATCACGCAGCGGCGAGAAAACTGCGGCTCTTGCCGACCTGCCGCCGCAAACACTCAAAGCAATGCAGCATGAAGGGGACTAGGCTAGGCTAGGCTAGGTACCTATGTACCTACCTAGGTGCCAACCTTCTGTAAAAGAGACCAGTGGGCATCCGTTTACTCCATGTCCGTACTTGCGTCGTTCTTTGCCGCCGCCATTCATTCCAGCGAATTCAGAATTCACCCCCACCGTATTCCCACCAATGCCAACCTTCATGCCCGCCTCTTGCGTTGCCCAGTCCAGCACCGAGTACGGAGTAGCGTCAAGTGCATCAAGTGGACCTTTTCCTTTTCCTTTTCTTTTTTTCATTTTCCATTTTCACTCAGCTTAGTTCACATGAGGCCCCCCCCCCCCCCCCTTGCTTGGCAAGCCTTTCCTGTGACGAGTGGGTTGCTCTTGCCTTCCTTCCTCTTTTAAAAGCGACCCCCCCCCTCCCCACCCCCATCCTCCTCCTCCTCCTCTTCCCCGCCTCCCCCTTCGGCTTTCTGCTTTTTCCCCTGCCTCTTTCTCTACGTCCGACGGATCGACGTGACAGACAAAGAGACTGACGACACACAGACCCACCGAATCACCGCATTCACGGATACTCAGATTGCCAAGTTGCCGCCTTGGCGCAAGGGGCAATCGGCTATGCCGTGCCATTGATGCATTGATGCCATTATCCTTGCTCTCCCTCACCACTTGATAAGCCGCCGCCTATCTGGCTCTCTCTTGGTACCGACAACACCATATCATACCATCCCTACCTTACCTGCTTACAGCTTCACTATCGATTCTGCCGTACACATCGCCATCCAACCAAACACGACACACCGTCATCTTCAAAAAAAAAATAAAAATAAAAAAATAAAAAAGGGGCTAGTCAATCTACACACATGTTGTTCGTTTTGACCAGCTCCCCACTACCTCGTCATAGTTGCCGTCGACACAAACGCCTCCACGACACTTGCTTGGTAGATACAGACTTATCAAGCCCTGATCACTGCCGACTTTCTGTTGTCGCGTGACCTACAATCGCCTCACACTACTTCACTCAACATACATACAGTCGGAACAAAGTTACCCAACTCAACACCAAGTCCAGTGAATAAGACTTTACAACTTTGAGGGCCCGCTTGGGGTTCCCCCGGGGATCCCAGGCTTTTCCGACAAGTAAGCGAGTACACCCACTTTTTATAGATAAAACATATCCCTTGGCGACCCCCTCTCTCAGAAGAGGATAGAAAAGAAAGACATAAAGAGACACCCAAGGAAACGACAAGAGGCCCAGGTTTCCAAAGAAGAAGCAAAAAACAAATAAACATGGACAACGATTCCGCATACGGGGACGACATCTCCGACGCAACCACCTCCCTATACAGCTCCGTCACCCACTACGAATGGAAACACAACCGCCGCTATCACGCGTACCAAGCCGGAGCTTACTGTTTCCCAAACGATGAGCGAGAGCAAGACCGCCTCGACATGCTCCACCACACCGTCACGCGCCTGCTCGGCGACCAATTGTTCCTCGCACCCATCAAGCCCGATGGCTTGAGCATACTCGACATTGGCACCGGGACCGGTGTTTGGGCCATGTACATGGGCGACACGTACCGCGGCGCCAGCATCATCGGCAACGACCTAAGCCCTATCCAGCCTTGCTGGGTACCCAATAATGTCAAGTTCATCGTCGACGACATTGAGCTGGACTGGGTCGAACCCGACCAGTACGACTTCATCCACTGCCGCTACATGGCCGCTTCCATCAAGGACTGGCCTCGCCTGATGTTTCAGATATACGAAAGCCTGAGGCCAGGAGGCTGGGTGGAGTTCCAGGAATTCTCCTCGACCGTCTTCTGCCACGACGCAAACGGTATCGAGTACATGGCGGTCCGTCATCCCAACCATGCTTTTGTGCAACTGCACCTCGCTCTGAAGCAAGCCTGCTCCGCCACGGGCCGCACCTTTGATCCCACGCCCAGCTTGCGCAAATGGACCCGAGAAACTGGCTTCGACCACGTCAGACAATCCGTCTTCAAGGTCCCGGTAGGTTCCTGGTCCAAGGACCAACGCAACAAGGAGATTGGCTCCATGATGGCCGTCAACTACGCCGACGGCGTGGAAGCCATGACTGCTGTCCTGCTGAGAGACGTGCTGCACTGGCCAGACGAAGAGGTCGAGTTGCTGAATGCCCGAGTAAGGCTGGCCGCTCGTGCGAGAAGCCCCAAGACGCTGCTCGAGTACGTCGTCGTCACGGCTCAGAAGCCAGCGCAGAGATCTCGAGTCACATGATGACATTGGCTCGTTCTTTTATTTTTATTTTTCGTATCCTTTGGACCTTTTTTTTTTTTTTTTTTTTTTTAACTCTTTTTTATTTTCGTGCAATTCTAGCGCGGCGTTGTTTTGGCGGGGAACGGTCTTGAAGCGACAATAGACGCACGCAGTCGACGCCGTTTTAGACGACGCGATCGACGTTTTTCTGCTCTGCGCCAAATGTAGAGAAGAGAAAATACAGGGACGGCGCTCAACGGGGCACTTGGCACGACGAATACATTCAGAATAGCATAGTACAGCATAGTACAGCATAGAAACAGCATAGAACAGCATGGCATGGCATGGCATAGCATAGTATATAGCATAGCATAGCGTAGCATACATGGCACAACATAGCATGGCATCATCGGGTATCGACCATTGGCGGCATAGGAAGCAACGACGCCGAAACGCCCATGAAGAACCAGCCGCTCGTGCCTGGGCCCGCAATCTCATTCCATTCCATTCACTCCCTTCCCTTCCCTTGCAGCTTGTCGTCCGTCCGATGCCCGTTCTTGGCACGCAACTCGTCCGCAACTTGTCCCGCCTCGTCCGGAATATTCACCCCCCTCGACGGCACGCACTCAGCCCCCTTCAACGCCAGCAAGCAGCACGCCCCGACCGCGCCATCGACGCCGTGCGGCGCGCATGCTGCTCCGCCCGCGACACGAGGCTTGAATCGCGCCAAGCCAGGATATGTTGTAGTGGTGAAGTTTCCTTATAGCTAGCTAGCTAGCTACTTATTGATTGAGGGTGGAGGGCGGAGGGGGGGCCATGTGACCGCGCGGACTGCGTGTTATCGTTGTCGTATGCCGCGCGCGGGTGATGGGACGGACGGACGGGTTGGTTGAGACGGCCGACGCCAGAGGGCCTGGCGCGGCTTTGATCGCACAACAACTCGGAACTCGTATTGTCCCTGCCGCAGGGGGGAGGGGAGGGGGGGGTGATGGCTACCTCCCGCTGTGCTGGTCAAACGACCCTCGGCCCAGCAGCCCCCCGACCATGCCGATTCTCCTCGCCGCGCCCTTGATCTTGCGCTCCTGCCTCCTCCGCTCGCTCTCGCGCGCCTTGGCCCGCTGCTCGTTCTGCCTGGCGAAGCCGCCGATGCCGCTCCGCTTGCCTGCGCCCTTCTTGATCCTGGCCTCTTGGCCGAAGCCGCCCGCGCTGGGGGCCGAGTCGCCAGGCGCCGCCGCGGACAGGAGGGACGAGTTGGTGGTTGCCCGTCGCAGCAGCGGCGGCACCTTGAACGCCAGCGGCTCCGGCGCCTGCGCCGCCCCGAACGCCATGCGGGTGGCGGTGGCGGTGGCGGCGCACGCCGCCGCGCGGCGCTTCAGCTCGATGCGGTCAATGACAAGCGGCGGCGGCGGCGGCGGCGGCGGCGCTTGGTTCTCCTTGTCGGCCGCCGGCCCGTCGTCGTCCTGCTCGCTGTCGGACCCGCCGGCTTCCGTGGCCGGCACCACGGAGCCGGAGGAGCCCTCGTCCAGGAGGTCCGACAGGGTCTGTCTCACTTGCCCAATGCAAGGCGGCTTCCTGCCGTCCTTTGTTCTCCGCAGGTGGGCCGCGGGTCTGGGCCCCGTCGCGATGCCGCCCGGCGCCGCCGCTTGCGACTGCGGCTGCGGTTGCGGCTGGCTGTCTGGTATGGTGGTGGTGCTGGTGGGCAACGGCTGAGCGGGCGCCTCGACAAGCAGCCCCCCCAGGAAGTCGGCCTCGTCGTCGTCGTCGTCGTCGTCGTCGTCGCTGCCGCGGTCTTCAATCGTGCGGAGGAAAGCTCGGTTTCCCGGGTTTTCCGCAATCTTCTTGACCCGCTCGTCGGCAAACAGCGCCTTTTGCAGCTTGGCAAACTGGCGCCGTTTCATGCGTCTTCGCGCCTCGCCGCCGTCGTCGGAATCCGACAAGTCCAAGTCGGCGCCTCGCTTGCGACGGAGCATGCCTTTGCTTATGTCCTTGAAGAGCTTCTCGACTTGCTGCTCGTCGTCCGCTCGTTCCCGGTCCCTGCAAAGGAGGAAGTCATGCAGTTTTGGTTAGCGTTTCGAGTCTTTGGGTGAGCGCAGACCACCGGCCCCGGTCCGTACTTACGCAAAAAAGGCCGCTAGTTTTCCCTCGTCGCGGTCGTTGCCAGCCGCGTCGTCAATCATCTCCTCTACCGAGCCGGCAGAGTCGCTGTCGCTTTCCTCGCCATCGGCGCCGCCGAGGCCTGCGTACTCGTCCTCGGACTCCTCGGCCTGTTCCTCAATCATTTCCTTGGCCTTGCTCTTTTTGCGGTCAAACTCCTTGGCTCCAAGGAGCTTCCTCTCCTTCTTGGCTGCATCAGCCATGGATCGGAAAGCATTGCCTTCCGTGCTAGGGATGATGCTTTCGCTGGATTCCGGTTCGGCAGCCTGCATCGTGAGCATATCCATCCTCCTTCGAAGCCGACCCTTGCGGACTAGCGGCGAATCCTGCACTGATAAGCCGTCATCGCCTTGCTTCTCGACAATCATCGTCTCCGCCGTCGACAAGGGCGGTTCGGCAAATCTGTCGCGGAGGGGAGTCTGTTGCTGAAGCCCTCCATCCTGAGACAGCTCCATCAGCTCTGATATTTGTGTTTGCGGTCCGTGGCCTGCCAATGTGTCGAGCCCGTACATCTGTGACTGCGACAGATTTAATTGCACGCCCTGAGTTGTTTGGTACGTGTTCTGATTTTGCGAATCCAGCAACACATCCTCCAGGGGTTCATCCGCCGTGGCGGAAAAGTTGGAGTCGGGAAACTGATCAAAATCTGGCATCATCGATTGAGTCGGCCCTCCCGTGGTGGAGCCACCCATCTGGCTGTCCATTGTACCGGCGAATATCTGGGTCAGCCCGAGACCAGCGGGTCCTTGGACAGGCAGTCCAGGGATGAATGTTTTCTTCGCAGATCGCAGGACACTACTCGGAGCGACAACAGACGCGGCGCCTGCTGCTGCAGGTGTTGTTTGAGTGGCAACCTCGGCCGGTCGAGGTGTAGCTTCAACCCCGGCCTCGTCGTCAGACAATACCGCGTTGGTGTTCCGTTTTCTCCGTTGTCGGGTCACCACCACCTGCCCTTCCATCTCATCCTCATCGTCATCCCGAGCAGCATCTTGCTCGCCCTCGGAAACCTCCGAACCTGAGCATTCAGCCGCCTCGTCAAATAAAGAGTTGCCCTTCACTTCCCTTCCGCCTCCGGCCTCGTCGTCCTCGGCGGTCTCGTCGTCCTCTGACCCTGAAACGTCCACCTCGGAGGGCGCTGCATTACCCTCGTCATCAGAGCCTCGGTACTCGTCGTCTTCGCTGTCATCCCAGGCCAGAGGGTCCACGCAACCGCTTGCCTTCTTTTCGCGTCTGACTTGATCGCGTTCTTGCTCCATAATCTTCTGAGCTTCCTGTCTCGCCTTGGCTACAAGGTCCTCAACCTCCTGCTCTTGTTTCTCACGCTCTTCGGCTGTTTGGATGGCAATGCCCTGTCCCCTCAAGATATCCAGACGACGGTCCCGCTCCAACCTGGCTTGCTCTCGCGCCTTGGTAGCGAGAAACACCTGTAACTCACCAGCCGTCATCTCGAACCGGTCCGCTTTCCGACTCGTCCCACTTCCGGCCGATCTCACTTGCGCCAGGGCGCGCAGGGCCTGCAAGGACCGCGATTCAGCAGATTTGTTTCTTGGGATGTTGTCAAAGATCCTGTCAAATTTGTTTTTTGATGTGGTGGTGATTTCGAGCTCATCACCGGAGTCAAAGGTGGTGACAGCAACGGCAGCAGGTAATCGAACTCGAACTCGTCGCTTTGAAGGCTGTTTTGCCGCTGTTGCAGGAGTCGCTGTGCCGGTACTTCCGGAGCTTGTGATCTTGATACCGTGTGCTGTAGAAGCCTCTTCAGTCTGCTTCGTCATGGGAGGAGAGCTGGGCGGAGTATCGGCATCGTTCATTCCGGCATCGGACTGTGGTGTCCCATGTCTGCTGGAACTGTCCATGTGGTCGTCCTGTACTGGTTCGCCAGCAGGCCTATAGTTGAAGCGCTCAAAAAGACTAGCCATGGAAAATTTCCTTCTCGTCTTGGGTTCGTGCGCGAGCTGCATGTTCCTGGCCAAGCGCTGTGTCTCTCTGTTCATTTCTTCAATTGCCTTTTTGCTCGCCTTCCGGGCAGGACGGCTTTTCTGGCTAAGCCGCCTTCCGCCTTCGTCGTCCGTGATGCCACCATCATCATCATCATCGTCGTCGTCGGGAAGGAGCTGCTCGAGCTCCGAGGTGAGCTGTTCATGTCGGGCCTCGCGTTCGGCCACCCGAGCTGCTTCAGCAGCCTCTCTTTCCAGACGTTCTCGTCTCTTGCGCTCAACCAAGGCTTTGAATCGATCCGACTTTGGGGCTGGGAGCTCGTTTTCGGAATCATCCCTTACGGCAGGGGCCCTACCAGGCGAGGGTCGCACTGGCGACGACACAAAAAGGCCGGGGCTGGGCGATCGCGACAGTTGCTCCACGGGGCCTGGCGCTTTTTCAGTCGCAGCGGGACGTTTCAATCGCCGGGGGGCCAAGGGCAGGTCGTCATCTTGGCCGTCGCCGTTTGACATTCGCTCAGCATCTTGTTGCGCGTCTTGTCGCTCCAGCATCTTTTTTACGCGTTCTCTAGCCGTTTCTGCTGCCATTTGCCCGTTCATGCGAGGTGCACCCTGCATTCGCGAGACCAGCTTGCCTCGCGGTCGAGCGACAATGTCGGACTCGTCAGAGTCGTCATTATTCCATGACTTGGGACCGAGTCGAGCAACGTGTCTGACGGTCGGGCCCAATGACGACGAGTTGGATTGTTCTTCACCCTCGCCATCGCTGCTTTCGACAGTTTCTAGCAGAGCTCTGATTTTGGAACGCGGTGTCAAAGGCTCGGGCGAGCTACCGCGTAGAGCGGGAGAGGAAACCATCTGCACAAGACGGAGGCTATATCGAGGTCGTTTCTCGGCGATAAAAACTCCCAACTCAACTCACGCAGGTCGTAAAATATGAACTGATATTTTCGAGTAGAAATCCTGGTATTGATGAAAGTATAAAACGCGAGATGAAGAAATGTTGAGATGATGAAAAATGGTGGTACTGCTTTCGGAGGAGTTGTAGAAGCGGAGAGCTGGTGTTTAAGCGGGTGGGTGGGTTGGTTGCTCAGCTTTCAAGCTCCACGCGCGATGCGCGATGCGCGACACGGTTCTGTGGACGCGACTGACATTGCACTGGGGCCGTGCCGCGTTGGTTGAGTGGTCGCTGACCCGCTGGGGTTTGACTGCCTACCTGTCACATGACCCTGGCTTTAGAGACTCCACCATCACATATACTGTCACACTAACTACCCTCTACTCCGTACCAGGTCCACGTATCTTAAACTACTAATTACGTGGAAAGATACCTCTTCCGGTTTGGGTTTCAGTTGCTGATGGGTGGCCAGGGTACATGTACCGTTGCTGCAGGTTCGCGTACTCCAATGAGCAGTACTCCGTACCATGTTGAAGCGCCAACACAGCACCGCTCAATACTTGTGCGTTCCTGTTCCTGGTCATGGTCACGGCGAGCTCTATGACGAACTTGCGGCGTACAAAAGTCCCGCAAATATGCCCAAGTCATGGACCTCCCGCCGATTATTTCAAGCTGTCTTGCGGCAAACGGAATCACTGCCACTAGAATCAGGGATGGCGCGCGACGGTAGGCAAGGCTTGGACCAGCTTGACAGACAGCTTGCATGTTTTTCTCTCTTTTGCTCAACCATCTTCCATTTGGGGCTTTGGCTTCACTTGGGATCAGGTTACAGGACAATGGCCAGGGAAGGTTGATATTATATAAAAAGGCATCTCCGTGCAGACGCCTTCGAGTTCCTTGCAATCTCCCCTGCCCCCTTTTTTTTATTTCTTTTTTTATTTCCTTTTTTTGTGACTTGATTCTTGTTTTCGTGCCTGTCGCCCTACACTGACTTCATATTCAACCAATTTTCCTCGCAACATTTTCTCGAGCACACAGATGCAGTCCCCATGCCCCATTTTACACTCACAAAAGCTTGTGCTCGAGAGTCATGTCGGACTCTGGCTCGAGCCCAACGCAAGCGCGGAAAATGTTGGTCAGGGCAGCACGCTGCTTGGCGAGAGCGTTGACTACAGGTGTGCCCGGGGGGGTCAGAGGGGCCTTGAGCATGTAGCTGAGGACGCTGAGAACGCTGTGAAAGTTCTTGTAGCCGTTCTCAGAGATCGAGTCCTTCCACTGTATACGGGTCATCATCTCGGCAATGACCACGAGATCAATGATGAGAGGAGAAGCTAGCAGAGAGTCCTCGCAAATGTTGAACAGGCTGCAGACACATTAGTCGTGGAAAGGCAGAGATGGAGATAAAAGAAGCTCCGCGATGCGCCCAAAAAAAACAAAAAAAAACCAAAAAAAAAAAAAAAGAAAACAAAAAAATGGGTCGGCATCAACTTACGAAATGGTCTGGTGGCCTCCCATGAAAATCTCGGCGTAGTACTCGTCGAGTGCACGCTTATTGTCGGCAACGGCGGGCATGTATTTAATCACGACGCAATGGTCAGGATGCTCGCCCTTCTTGTACAGGACCGAGTTTGCCTCGACCATGTCGTCGACAACATTGGACTTGGAAATCTCCTTGGAGCGGAACTGCTTCTGGGAGCTCAGGTTCTTGCCGTCATTGTTGCCCAGGTGATTGTAGCTTGCAATCGACGTCAGCTTGATGCCAGCATTGATTAAAAAGTCAACAAGGGCCGACTTCATCTTTGTCTGGCCAGACTTGAAGTCATCGCCCCCAATAAAGGCACCGTGCCTCTCCGCCAGCTGAATAGCACCGGGCACAAAGGTGTTCTGAGGAGAGCCGTTGATGAATGGCGTCTTTTCAAGGATGCAGGCGACGGCGAAAACAGTCGAGGGCGAAATTTCCTCATGGCCGTGTGCGATGGCTTCCAGCAGATTATCAGCCGTGTCGTTGACACCGGGAATCATGTCGGCATATCGCTCGGTATTGGCAGTCCACATGACGATGACCTTGTCCAGGTTGTTGTTGGCCTTGAAGTCGCGGATGTCCTGACGAAGCCTCTCGACATGTGCGTTGCAGGCCTTTGTGCCCTGGATAACATTGTCGGCACGATCTTCCTGGTTGGCGGCAATGAAGTCGGGATAGTAGATGGACGGAAGAGGTACCAAATCAGCCATCTCCTTCTTGACCAGAGACTTCAAGGTGGGCTCGAGAACTTGAGCACGGTCCATGGCCTGAGCCAAGTTCATCTTGCTAATGTCCCAGCCACCAATGACCAGATCGTTGGGATGAACCATGGGGAGAACGTCGCGGAAGGGGATGTTGATGTCCTTGTTGGTTTTGGCATCGATTCCCAGTTTCATGGTGGAGGCCATGACGATTGAGCCATAGTAGTTGGCCTCACGGGGACCTTCCTTTGTCTCCCAGGCGAGGTTGCGACGGTTGGCAATAATGCCAGCAGTGACGGTGGTACCGTTGTTGCCACCCCAGCCGACCAGCATCATGCCCACCTTGGGCACTTGACGGGCAACTTTGAAGTCATACTTGGTCTCTTTGGGAGTAGCAACGTAGTTGCCACTCGCGTCAGTCTCAATGCTGGTAGTGCGGTAGGTGTAGTGGGACTTGATCTCAGCATCCGTGTAGGTGACGTTGGGGGAGTTGACGATGAATGTCTTGGGGGAAGCCGTGGCATCGGCGTTGGCATAGACCGCCCCGTTCGCGGAACCCGAGCTAACATCTTGTGCGTGCGGAGCCATTGGGACGAGTGGAAGAAGCGGCGCGCAAGAATTTCCCTGGGCAAATTATATAAAAGGGGTAGTTGAGAGGCTTGCTGCTGTCTGTTTTTGCCTTTTACTGGGTCTCGACCGAGTCCGATGCTCCTCCAGAATCGGCTGAGCAACGGGCTCCTGCGAACGGGTGGTGAATCCTGTTGATTTGTTTGCGTCAATACGACTGATGACTGCATCGGCAAAGACTGGTCGGATGTGCTAATGGAGGGTCGACTTACGAGTTGAGAAGATTGGAAAACGTCTTGACGACTGTGTGATCGAGGTTCAACGCCTCGATCTGTGCAAGTTGGACAAGTGTTTTGCGTGTGGTTGGCTTGCTCTGAGTAAGCAAGGATGTGATGCTGGAGCTGTCAAGTTTGTTCAAGTTTGTTCCTTGAATGAGCCAGACTGTGCTTGGGAGGTGGGCGTGGGTGGAAAAGGGAAGAAGAAAAGGTGAAACGCACCAGACACCAGACACGCGGGCAGACGGTGGACTTGTTTGATTGATATAGGTAAGGATAACCGCGGCTTGGGCTTTTGCTAGCCGCTTGCTTGCTGCCCGTTGTTTCCCCTGTGAGCCCCACGGCTAAACAAGGCGGTGAGGATATATGTACAGTCTGGTACATACTGTCTGGTAGCATCAGCCTAACAGTTGAGCGGAGCTCTCCACAGACGACCACAAAGTGACAAACTGTTGACACGTCCTTTCTCGTTAAGAGGTACCAGACGGTAACCAGTACCAAGACGGTAAGCAGGCCTACAGGTAAGCCGCCGGCCAGGGAGAGGGAGAGGGAGAGGGAGAGGGAGAGGGAGGGGGAGAGGGAGGGCTGGGAGGAGCCAGGCAAGCTCTCACGTGCAGATTTCAATGGACAAGACCCTCCCTCAGCCGCGAGGGGTCGGTCAATTGGGTCAACTGGTGGACCAGACCAGAACTTGTTGCCGACGACCATGATCCCAAATAAACCATTGAAATCATTCATGTATCGAAACACCACATGCAGCGTCCGCATCACGCTGCTGATGGCGAATGGTAGGTAGCGAACCTGTCAATCATGACTCATCCGAGCTGCCATCAAACGCTCTCTCACCCATCATCTATCCCCAACATTCAATTCAACCACTTGATTTCAGACACATGGTGGTTCAACGACGACGCAATGCGTCTGTGATGCAGCCATCAGCCATCAGCCATCAGCCATCACCAAAAGTCCAGGCTGTGTATCCACCGAGTACGGAGTGAGTAGTTTTGAGCTTCTGAATTACATAGGCCCGGCTAATAGCATCAAGGTGCGTATACGTACTTTAGTACTGCTACCCAGCATCTTATCAGTACTTTGTCTCACCGCCATTGTCATGCTCGAGGGCGTCCATTATACGGGCCCCGTTCCGGTCTCCCAAGGATCCCACGCCATATTGCGTATTGCGCCTGCTCTCCCGTCCCACGTTTCCGTCTCGGAAAGCTGGAACCTAGGGGTGTGGTGTGCATGAAAGGGACTGCGAACTGCACAAGTGCATATGCCAGGCCTTTCCCGTTACTATTTGTCCGCTATTTTGTGTGCGCCTCCAACCTACCGACCCACCTCTTATGAGCATTCTACATTAGGTGCTGTACATACATACTACACCATGGGTCGGTAGGTACAGTACATGTATGCAATGACACCTTGTGTCGGCCAGTACGCGCGTCAATGTCGGCGGATATGCTGCATACTGACTGGTTGCCATGGTTCAGACACATCATCAACCGCAGTCGCTCTGCACGAGTGGCCCAACGGCACGGTCGCTTCCGGGTGTAAATGGGCGATCCTATAATACATGCGGATCTCCGTACGGTACACTGGAAATTCCGACGGAAAGTGTGTCACGGACTGACTGACGGAGAACTGCGGCACCCGAGTAGACCCTACTTTGCCATATAGGAGGTAGGTACATGTAGGCAGCCCGATCGCCTCGACAGCAACACCAGCCCGTTTTCCCTGCATTTTCCACTACTTGGCGCTACCTAGGAGGTACATTTGTAGTCAACATTCAACCAACGCCTCCAACTTGATCCATAGCTGCCGGGTGCTCAAAGCACAAAGCCGTGTGCGGCCGCTCGCACTCGAGACTGAATCCACACCAACCCAGGCGGGCAGTTAAAACACGACCAAGTTCTCGCATGACCAGAGTGGCCAGCCGTGTCCCTGAAGTCCCCTTCTGGACCAAATTCCTCAACTCTAGAATCATCGGCCATTTTTATAAAGTAGCTTACAGTTCCCGATCCCAGCGGGTTGGAGGCGTAATAGTTCCCAGAGTAGCCGCCAGCAACCGCTTGATTGTCGATCAGGACTTGATCCGCACAGATGGGCCATTGAACCCAGTTTCCTCTGTAGTTGGTTCCATGAAACAAGTCGCATACCTGGTTCTCAGGACACCTCTGCAAGTTTTTAGTCTTGTGGTATTTGACGGGTGCCCTTGGTGAATTGCAGTAAAGCCTTCCTGTTCTCTGCAGGTCCCCGGGGCAAGTCCCGCCTACAGAACGGAAGTCTCCACTGTAAGCCCCGCGGCAAACCTGGTTGTAATGCTCAATCCAAGCCTTGGCAATAAAATCATTGTTAACTTCCCCTCCGATAAGAGCGCGCCTGTGAAGCGCCAGGCTGGTTTGCTTTCTGCCGCGGCTAGCTTCTGCGATGAACTCGTCGACGGAGAGGTTTTTGCGGAATCTAGGGTTCGGGGCCGAGCTGCCAGGTGCTGCTGCCCTGGCATTGTGTGGAGTAATAGGTGAGGGTTTGCCGGGCGCAAGACCTCCTAAACATGTTGTCGTGCATAGCAAGAGGAGCAGCAGAATCATGTTAGGTGATCAATACGCAAGGAGAAAAGGGGGGCGGAAAGGGAATAACTAAAAACTCAGTTGGTGTTGGGAATAGGAAACAACGCTCAAGGTAGGTAGGGTCGAGGAGTGACTATTATATGCATTTTCGAATCTAGACAAACGTTATGCCATAAGCCGCGACGTATAGTAGGCGGTAAAACAAGAAGAGGGGTTGCATCATCCCAAACATGGTTATCAATCATGGTTATCAAAGCATCAATGGCTTTCCACGTAGAAAAAGCTACAGGCCTCGTTTCCCGGTCGCTCCCAGCCAGGAGACCGACCGGTCGGCTACATGACATGACATGACGCTTGACAACAACTTTGCTTGATACCAGAGCTCCCCGAAAGCGGGGATACACTGCGAGAAGCGCATATAATCAGTTTAGACATGATTCGTATCAGTAAACAAAAGCAGCCTCGACTGGTTCGAGGTATGGCTACACGCATGGTTGCGGCCTCAGATACTGACGGGCATGTATCAGGGTTTTTTTGTCATTCACCCGGATTAGCCATCGTGAGGCACTTTACGTTGCCAGGCGTGGTACAGGCGTATTGCTATTACGTACCTGGATGAAGCTGGGGCCTGGTCCCCGGCCGGTCGAGAAGAATATAGAGAAGAGAAGACGCGCTTCCCCCCCTGTTTATAACGCAGCTTTTTCGACGAGGTAGATGGCGCGAAGCTATCATGGCAGCTGCTTGCTTGCATCGTAAGAAGTGGGGTCTGGTCAGGCACGCGCCGATTTGCGGAGTCGTCTGCTTTGTACATACATGGGTACTTTGCTTTGCACTAATGAGGTGTGCAGTTATGTATGCACATACATATGTACATACATAGCCCCAGCCAGACCTTCCTTCATTCCCTTCACATGCAGCCAGACACCAAAAAACACCTCGTCCCGATTCCATCGCTCTAACCCACCCCCCCCTTCCAACTTTAATCACCGGAGGGGGCAAACAAAAAAACAATGGCATCCTCGGAACCCAAGCCCGAAGACACCCACCCTCCCGAGGACAAGAAAGCCTCCGCGCTGGGCGAGGATGACGAGTTTGAAGACTTCCCCGTAGACGGTGAGCGGCCCCGCGGGCTTCCTCGACACCGCGCAACCTGACGGCTGACTGACAGCACCCCGGCAGACTGGCCCGAGGAGCAGACAGAGGGGGCGCAAGCCAGCGAGACCAAGCATCTCTGGGAAGAGAGCTGGGACGACGACGACACCACCGACGATTTCTCCGCGCAGCTCAAGTACGTCCGTTTGCCCGGGGGCGGGCCTGCCCTGCTCTCAGACCCGCCGAGCGGAAGAATGCAGTGCTGACTTTTTTCTCCCAGGGAGGAACTGAAGAAGGTGGAGGCGTCCAAGAGGAAATGAGGTGCTGGGGGGGGGGGGGGGGGAAGGGGGGGGCAGGCGGGATGAGAACAAGGCTTGACAAGGCTGTGATGTAAAGACTCGCGTGGAAGAACTACGGCGTCTTTTACCTGGCGCGCGTGCGGTCAAACGAATGATGCGTGTCACGAGACGCACGCGCAATCGCAATATAATTCATCGTCATGAATCCAAGGCGCTCGTCAATCTTGGTGTTGAAACGTCCCGACACTACAGCAGGGACTTGCCCATTCGCCCTTTTCAACAGAAGCCCGTTGTTACTTTTCATTTCGGCCACAGACTATCCGAAAAGGAAAGAATACACACACACATTTATAAGTGATGAGGGTTCTTGCGTTTTGTGCCATTCTTTTTTCTTCCCCTGTAGAAAACTTGACGGCTTACTTACTCGACAGAGCGGCGACGCCGGGAAGCTCCTTGCCCTCCAACAATTCCAAGCTGGCACCGCCGCCTGTAGACACATGGCTGAGCTTATCCTCGACGCCGTACTTGGCAGCCACGGTGGCGGTATCACCACCTCCGATGATCACAATCTTGCCGCCCTTTTGGCAGCCGTCGACAGCAGCGTCGAGAATGGCCTTTGTGCCCTTGGCAAAGCTGTCAAACTCAAAGACACCGGCGGGGCCGTTCCACAGGATGGTCTTGGCCTCGTCAATGGCCTCCTTGAAAAGAGCAGACGACTTCTCGCCACAGTCGAGACCCATCTCGCCGTCGGGGATGCCCTTGGAGTCGGTGGCGTATCCTACCTTGGCGTCCTTGGCAAACTTGTCTCCGGTGACAAAGTCCACGGGCAGGACAACCTTGACATTCTTGGCCTTGGCCTTTTCCATCAGTTGTTTCACAGTCTTGGAACCAGCCTCGTCAAAGAGCGAGTTGCCAATCGACATGTCGTCGAGCACCTTCTTAAAGGTGAAAGCCATGCCGCCGCCGATGATGAGCGTGTTGACCTTGTCCAGCAAGTTGTCGATGAGCTGAATCTTGTCCGAGATCTTGGCACCGCCCAGAATGGCCAGGAAGGGACGCTGAGGAGACTCGAGCACCTTGGCAAAGTACTCGAGCTCCTTCTTCATGAGAAAGCCAGCTGCCTTTTGTGGAAGATTGACACCAACCATGGACGAATGAGCACGGTGAGCGGTACCGAAAGCGTCGTCTGTGCAGGTTCTCAATCAGCCCAAGCGCACACACACAAGCTTTGATAACAAGCCACATGGCCGTTGCGCCGATATATATATATATATATATATTTCTTCCTTTTGTCCTCGCAAGGCCAAACAAAACACTCACTGATGTAAACGTCGCCAAGGGCAGTCAAGCCCTTGCGGAAATCCTCCACCTTGGCCTTGTCAGCTTTGGTCTTGTTGCCGTCCTTGTCCTTGGAGCTGCCCTCCTCCTCAAGGTGGAATCGCAAGTTCTCGAGGAGAACGACATCGCCGTCGTTTGCCTTGTTCACAGTCTCCTCGACCTCGGATCCCACGCAGTCGGGAGCAAAGGTGACCTTTTTGCCCAACAGATGCTCAAGCTCGGGAACGACCGGCTGGAGGGAGTACTTGGGGTTGGGAGAGCCGTTGGGACGGCCGAGGTGGGACATCAAAATGACGGACTTGGCCCCATGGTCGAGGGCGTACTTGATGGTGGGGACGGCTCCCACAATACGCTGGTTGTTGGTGATTTTCTTGTTCTCGTCGAGTGGGACGTTGAAGTCGACCTGCGGCGAAGGGGCAGATGTGTCAGCGATACCGTCGCTTTCAAAGCAAAAAGGCCCTCTCGGCACTCAGCTCGCGCAACGAAACCGAGGGTTTTATTTGCGCGAATGGTTTGCAAGCAAAAGGCAACGTATAGCTTTTGCTGTTTGTGGATGTATCCATTCACTTGATTCAATCGACCGACGAGATCCAGCTGGCGTCACTGGCAAAGCTCCCCAGACTCACCCGGATAAGAACCCGCTTTCCCTTGACGTCCACGTCGGTGATGGAAAGCTTGCTAGCCAGAGACATGTTGCAGCGGAATCGAGGCGGCCGTAGGATGGAGAAGATGGCGAGCTCGGAGAGGGGAAGTCGTGGTGAAGAAGAGAGAAACGTCCTTGGTTGTCCCCGATTACAGCTTGCCTTGACGAAAAGGATGCAGACGTTGGAAACTTGTTGTCGCTCGCCTTGTTGTTCTGTTTGTATGTAGGGACTCCGGAGGGGGTTGACGGAGAGCGGGGCAACGGCCAACAAAGCTTCTTGGCGGGGGTGCAAGAATCACCACTCAACAGTCCCAGTTGGTCTCCCCAGCACGAAGCGGTGACGCTGCATGCGTGCGACATCATTTGGGGAAAAACAAAAAAAAAAAAAACCCTCTATAAATGACCGCCCCATTTATGAGCATGAATGGCATTACTAGGTCCGATATGCCTTGCACCATACGGAGTACTCGGTGGCAATGGCATCACGGCCGGCCCACTCGGCCCATAAACGTAGGGCATCTTGTGTTTGCTGCAGTGACCGAGGTAGCCGTTTAGATGAGCATTTGCCCCTTGGACATTCTGAGGACACCCTCTTGCACCATTTCATTATCCCCATGATGGCAACAGTACTTCAAAATTCGCATCGTCGCATTTCACCATCCAGCACGGATTAAAACACCAGACCCAACCCCAAGTCTTCACCCGCCCGCTCGCTTTTGCAGTCCAGTGTCAGTCAATACATCCAGCATGTATCTTTGCAGAAAAAAATAATAAACAAGCAAGCATGCAAGCATGCAAGCAAGCAAGCAAGCCAGCAAGCCAGCAAGAACCAGTAATGCTCCCCAACACCAGGCGTGCGAAGATGTACATTGCCCAAATCAACCAAAGCCATACGTGATTCAAGAAAACGCGACAGTTGGCGCGGCAAGAGTAAACCCAAAGAGCTAGCTACTACGGCCCCCATCCCGTGGTACGCAGCTTGAGAAGTCAAGTCTCCCGTTACTTGAGCCCCCACGAAACCCAGTTCCACCACTAGCCCGAAGCGTTCGTAAGCGACAAGTACGCCGTCCAGGCGATACCGATGGTTGAGACAAAAGGCTGCGAAAGCGACGCCATTAGCAATACCGTTGGGGTTAGACGGTCGACCGGGGTGTCTATTGACTTACCAGCTGGAACTGAACCGGCATGAGGCGAAAGTTGACAATTTGCACAGCTGGCCAGACGACATAGTTGGCCTTGAGAGTAGGCACATACATGTCCCGGAGCTTGTGGGTGACTGCTCGGCGTCCACCTCCCTCCGCCACAGTCATGGCGACGAAGAAAAGGCCCACGCCGAACGGTGCGTACACCAGCTGATCGAGGACGACTCGCTTCATGGCCGGGCCGAAGGCGCTGGCTTTTGTCATGGGGAACGCTCGCTCGAGGAAGCGGAACCACTTGAACTGCAGAGGGGCGACGCAGAAACCGTAGGCCATGAACCGGGTCAGGCGCTCGAGGTCGAACGACGGCGGCAGCGCCTTGTGGTTGGGAACAAAGTCCCGCTCAAAGTCTGCGCTCTTTCTGCCGAGCTCGTGGATCTCGATCGAGAACTGGTCCTCCTTTGTCAAGCCAATGGTTTTTTGGGCGCCGCGACAGCGAATGGCTGTGACGCTCTGGGCGACCGTGTCGGCAATGCCGCCGAGGACGGCGTTTGTTACCATCATGGTCATGACTGGAGGTTGGAGACTGGTTAGATATTTTTATTTTATTTTGTCTTCTTTCTGTCCGGGTGCATGCACGTACGCGGTCGTTCTTCATAGTAAGAGTTGAATCTCGCGATCAATCTCGCAACCAAGGCCATCTCGATCAGAAAGACGACGGTGTGGAGGATCGGCTGCAGAGCAGTCTACGCATTAGTATGGTAAAGGACGTCGAAAGAGACTGCAACGTTTTGGCCAAGTGTGAGGTGAGGCTGGTGTGACAGTGTGAATTGGGTAGGTGCGGTAGGGTAAGCTGGCATCAGACCAAGAAAACAAAGTGGAGTCAAGTTGGGTTTGGTGGCGAGGCGAGGCGAGGCGAGGCGAGGGGGAATAGTTACGTACGATGCGACCAAAGAGATATTTTCCGTTGACGGAGCGGAGAATCCGCCGCTGGTTAGACTCCCAGGACATGGCGGGCGACCGGATGGATGCTGATGGGAGAAAGAAGCCGGATGGCAAAGAGAGACAGACAATCAGAGAACTAGCCAAGAAGTGTAAAAGAGCGGCAGAATGAAACAGTGATGCGACAGCGCCGCGTGCCTCGGAGTGGATCGAGGCAGGTATCTCGCTCGGATCGATGGCGACAACGGCACCAGTCGGCGCTTTTCACCGCAAATCGGTCGGCGAATCGGTCGGCGAATCGGTCGGCGAATCGCTAGGGGGTTTGTTTGAGCGCAGCCAGCCTTTGGGACCAAGGCAAGAGACAGCGTATGACTGGAACTAGTTGCGCGCCGGTGTGGAAAAGCAGCGGGTTCGATGGGTAGGGAGGAACTTCCAAGGAAGTCAACGTTGGAGAAGAGGTCACGGGGAGCGATTTGGAGGCTTGCTGACGTCAGGATCGATTCATGGCAGTGGTGACGGTACGGAGCTACTTGACCTGTTACGGAGTAGAGTACGGAGTACGGAGTACGCAGTGATGGATGTGCTTTAAATTCAGCAGGATGGGAGAGCCAGCAGAGGCAGGGGTCAACTGGTCCGTCATTGGGACGGCGGGCCATCCATCCACGCACGTCAATTCATCTGGAGCGTTAAAACGTAAGAGGCGGCACTGCGGCCACTGCGGCTGCCCGTGCACATAGCCTGCCAACGCTCTAGAGCATGCCGTGGCCTGTACATGTACAGTGGCTAGCCGCCTGCCCGCCCGCCCGTCAACTTGCCGCAGGGACAGACACTTTTTCGGCAATCGTCCGGACTCCGCAGATTTGAAGTGTAGAGACGAAGCGAGGGCAGCTGGAAGCTGAAAGCGCTGGATAAGTGGCATCGCTGATAAAGGCAATTAATTCTCCTACTCGCCGATCACTATTGTCTAATGCGCTAGTAATGCATCCATCCCCCTTGTCCTGCGACTCTGTCCCCTTCTACACTTGGCTGTGCCGAACTTGCGACGCACCAAGACTAGCAAGACCGCGAGCCAAGGTGTCAAGTCATTGACAGACAGGCCAATTCTACAAGCACGATGATGATGAGGTAGACAAGACCGGACGGATTCTTTTTTTCACGTGATGCCGTACTTGGGACACTCAACGTTTCCAAGTGAATTCAATTAGAGAGGCGGGGGGGGGGCGCTCTTCGGATTGTACATAGCAGTCCTAGAATCTGCCACTGCATCAAGACAAGGTATTCATCAGATGACGGTTAATACCAGAAAGGTGCACGAAAACTATACAGTGTTGGCACCTTCGCTCTTGTCCGACTCGGGCACGCAGCCATCATTACCGTCATGTCAGGTAGGGGCAGGTATTAGATTTGGACCAGCCACCCAGAATCTATAGAGTGGTTAGGTATCTGGCCATTGGGAACGGAACGGTCTCGTTACCATCGCTTCGCTTCGTGACCCGGACGGGAATAGGCTGGGGATAACCTGGTGGTATTGCCCGAAGCAAAGGTTGCTTTGGAACCTTGTTGTCACAGAATTGCATCTGGCCTTTACCTGATGCTCTTGTTTCCGAGATTAGGCCCCACCGCACCCGTCGCCGCGCACTTGTCTTTCTTTTTTCTCTCTTCTCTTGTTCGTTGATGCCGTTTTGATATTGAGGCCCAGACAAGGGGAAACGGAGCAGCAAGGAAGTACTTGCAAATCGGCGACCAAGAGACGCTAATAAGAGCTTTGTTTGAGACAGTTCCCCCTCCCCCCCTCTCTCCTTCCTGGGGGTCAGGATTCGAAAGGGGCACGGGGCTTGAGTATGGGAGTCAGTAGTGGATACTAGACATGTTCGACCCCCGGGGCCGTTGGCAAACTGCCCAGGTACGGGACTATTCTCCTGCGTCGTGAGACTCGTCGGATCCTGCAGTTGGTGTTGGAAACTCACCTGCCTGGTACTCAAGGTAGCTGTTGTCCCATTGCGCATCGTGGTCAAGGCTCGGCTCAGCGCAGTTCGAGCGCAGTTTGATGGGTGAGGGAGACGCAGCAAGGGATGAAAAGGCCTTGCCTTACCGTTCAGCAGAACAAACGTCGTGATGACCCGATTTTTGACCGGTTTTTTCAGGTGGAAAGCAAACAAGAGAAGAGAAAAGAACGGGCACTGGCCTGGCACTGGGGCACTGCGGACTACTTCGAGCGAGGGTATGTACTCCGTACCTAATGCAAGGCTGAGAAAGTGCGGGGAAAAGAGGAAGCAAGCGCACAGTGCGCAGTGCACGCCGCTCGCCATGTTCATTCATCCTTGGAGAAGCCGGGCCGCGTCCTCTTTCGCACGGTGCACCTCTCGACTGAGTAATATCGCGGGGGGCCTCGGCAGCCTGGAACTACCGCGTCGGCCGGGGCCCAAATGTTTGCTTTTCCTTGCCGCTTGTCAGACGGGAACCGCGGGATGGCACGCATAAACTTGACACCAGACCACACCTGAACCACGCTACCTACGCCACAGATGCCGCAAGTGGGAAGCGGATGGAGCCTGGGAGGGGCGGTGGGCCGCGGGCAGGCAGGGAGACTTGGCATTGACAGCTTTACCGCCCCGGCAGAGAACCGTAACCCCATCGTTGCAAGAGCAATCGCAATCGCAATCGCAAATTGGAAATGCAATTCTTACTGCACCCAACCCCGGGCTCTGCTTGCAGCGTGGCCCTCTCGATTCTTCTCTTAGCTGCGTCCGTTTCTTGAACCGGCGGCTTTCTGGAGCCGCGCCCAACAGTCTGCTGTTCTCCGACTGCCGGCCTCAGCAACAGCAGAGCATTACAAGCCAAAGCCCCAGCCGTCGAACCATCATCATACGCTTCAAACACATCGTCAACTTCCCACCATGCTGGCAGATATCATCCTCTACCCCTGGACAACCTCCCTTGTTCTTCTGGCGCTGTTGTCCTGCGCCTTGTGGGCGTACGACACTGTCGTCATCGCTAACAAGCTGCGCAAGTCGACCGGTGCGAGGGCCAATGTCTTGTCAACATGTCCTCTTGTTGGTACGTCTTGTTACGTTCCCGGCCGCGCATCTCTAGCTGTGCCCTAACGGCCCGGAGCGGCTCCTCAAGCCAGCTTGGGCGAGCCAAACTGACTTGCATTCTGCTGCTCAGTAACCTACCTCTTCTGGCAAACAGCCTACTACCAAATGACGAATGGCTTGCTCGACTACCTCGAGTACAGATTCAGCAAAAATAAGCCCGGCTGTCCTCACGCGGTTGAAGTCTCCATGCTGGGACGCCGCGTCATCATCACCCGGGATTCAGAACACATCAAGGCTATGCTCACGAGCAAGTTCACCCATTACGGCAAAGGACCTCAGTTCCACAATATCTGGAGCCCTTTCCTCGGCGACAGCATCTTCACTACCGACGGCAAGCAGTGGCAGGGAAGCAGAGCCCTCATTCGACCAATGTTCATCAAGGACAGAGTCCGGGATCTCGACATTTGCCATCGCTGGACCAACACGCTCATTGAGCACATCCCTAACGATGGGGAGACGGTAGATATGTGCGATTTGTTTTACAGGATGACGTTGGATGTCACGACTGATTTTCTGCTGGGGGCAAGTGCTGGAAGTTTGGACAAGTGAGTGTCGGGAGCTTTGACAACCGCCGCTGTTTTCTCCTGGTTTGCTGATGATTACCTTCCACTTGGACCAGCCCCCAGGGAGAATTCAGCAGGGCCTTTACCAAAGTCCAACGCGCGCAAATGATTCTCACTATTCTCGCGTACGTACCGCCCTTCTTTCACAAGGTTTTCGGGGTGGTAAACAGGCTGACCGAGCTCTGTTTAGCCCCTTTGCACCGTATCTCCCCAAGCGCCACTACTACAAAAGCATCCAGAAGCTCGAGGAGTTCGTGAACCCGTACATTGCGGCCACTCTGGAGCTCAGCAACGAGGAGCTCGAAAAGCTTTCCAAGTCGGACAGGGACTTTACCTTTTTGCACAACATTGCCCTGTACTCCAAGGATCCCAAGGTGATTCGAGACCAGATCATGGCCGTGCTATTGGCCGGGCGCGACACGACGGCATCGACCTTGTCCTGGACCATGTACGAGCTGTGCAATTATCCCAAGGTCTGGGCCAAGCTTCGCCAGCAGGTGCTCGATATTGTTGGGCCGACTCGCAAGCCTACGTATGAGGACCTGAAAAGCATGCGGTACTTGAATCACGCCATTGACGAGACACTGAGATTGTATCCCGCTGTTCCGTACAACTGGAGGGCCGCCGGTGCGTCCCGTGGCTCCTTATTCGTTTTTTCCCCTTTCCCCCCTCTCGGTTCTGATCCGTAGAGCTAACCAAGCATGGGACACTCTCAGTCACCGACACAACTTTGCCCGGGGAAGAAGGCCAACCCGACATTGCGGCCAACAAAGAAGATACCGTGCTGTACAGCACGCTGGCCATGCAGCGCCGCCGCGATCTGTACCCGCCCGTGTCGGAGAAATTCGCCGACCCAGGGATTTACAGCCCTGATCGATGGGAGCACTGGACTCCGAAGCCGTGGCAATACTTGCCGTTTAACGGAGGTCCGCGCATTTGTATCGGCCAGAACTTTGCGCTGACAGAGATGGCCTTTGTCTGTGAGTTGCGGAAGCCTAGCAGTCTCTCGTTCTTCATTTTCCCTTTGACATTTTATTTTTACCTTGCTGTTTTTATTTTCCGCCTTTTCATTCTCGTTTTCACCTCGTTTTCGTTCTTTTTTTTTTTTTTTTTTTTTTTTTTTTTGGCCCTTTCTCCTTCCGGATAAGACAATTGCCAGCAGAAAAGACCGTAGCATGTATTAACCCCCCCGGCATCCAGTGGTCCGTCTGCTGCAGAGATACGAAAGAATCGAGTACCGCGGCGACTGGAGCGCGCAATTTCACAAGGCGGAAGTGGTGGGCTGTCCGGGACAGGGCGTACCCATGGCCTTTTACAGGCCCGCATGACATGACGGGCAGTTTCCATAGCAAAAGTTGAACCCGTAGAACCCATATGCAGTGCTTGGCGTCAACGGTGACTGTCGCGCCTGGTGCTCATCCATCACTCGGCGCCGCGCCCCGGGGCCGGGGGGGGGAACTTGCTTCTCCTGGGCAGCCCCATGCCGCCAACAGCTTTCCCCCGGACGGCTTGTAACCACGAGCCAGGGTACAGAGCAAGAGCCAAAGCGCTGGAGTGCGCGAGGCCTGGACGAAGAAGATTCCACGGCTGCCCGCACCCGCGTTGAGCCCGTGCGGCTCGGCACCTCCTCGCTAGGCAGGCGGGAATGTCTGCCGCGCCGCTGCTCGTCGCATGCATGTCCGCTTGTACCTGCCGCCGCCGAATGGTGCTCCGCGCGGCGTCCGAATTATATCTGAGTAATGTCCGGAGGGTATCTAAAGGTGTCGGAATGGTGTGTAAATGCTATCTATATAAAATGGTGTCTGACGACTGCATGCGCGCCAAAGGTCCAGGCCTTCCAACGTGCACTGTCGCCACCGTGTTTTTTTGCTATATAATGCTGGCTTTCGTCAGCCCCTCCAACACAAGTCATTGGTCTCGTAGCGTAATGGCTTATCGCATGGCTTTCCGGTGGCCAAGGTTCCAGGTTCGAGTCCTGGCGGGATCGACTGATCTTAATTTTCTCTCTTTTTTTTTTTCTTCTTGTTTTTCGACCCACCCGTTTCAGGCTAGCCGCACTGTCAACTACAACACCTACGGAGTACTCCGTAGTTTAACTCCCTTCGCCTTGCGGTCAGTGCAGATTCTCCGCATGGAGTACAGTAGTTATATGTATCAAAGGACATGCATCGCCGCCGTGCATAGGGCCGCGTTTGCTGTAAAGATGCCACGATGTGAATTCATATTTACTACTGCAAGCATGTAGCCAGCGGCGCGTTTTTTAGCCATTGGTGCGCTGGGATCAATTACCCCCTAGTCTTTGACATTAGGTACGGTACACACCTGTACGGAGTAGTCTGGTCTGATGTCGCTGGCGGCTAAAACCAGACCCTTCCCGGCATCTTTACGAGGTACCTAAGGTAGGTAGGTACGTGCTCCTGGCGGCTGTCGCTGGCGGCTGTCGGCGACTTTCTGTCCCACACACACACAGCACGCCACAATAACCTCTACTTCAACAGATAGATAACTGGGATGATGCATGCTGCATTGCTTCGGCGAGCTGCGGCGCTCGGCTGCCGGGTATTTATTTCATCGTGTTTACTGGCCACGAGCTGAGCGAATCCTTGGCGCCGCTTGACACTCGTTTGATTTCAAGGTCAGCTGCAACATCTCGTCGCTACACAGCAGCACGACATGACATCGAGGTATAAGTAGCCCCGCATAGAATGCTGCTCGTGATACGGCTTTGCAAAGCTTCCCGTGGGAAAAGGGTGAAAAAAAAACTAAAAACTAATAAGTACATACAAAAAGAAAAGGGAAATGAAAAGAAAGAAACGCTTTTGACATGACAAGTGTCGCTGTTGCCGCATCATGTCTGTCTACCAAAACTCCCGACATGGCAAGCCTCTGGCTCGCTTTTTATCATCATCAACTGCATGAAACAATCATCTTCTATACCTGCGTTTTAGCGCTCCTTTTTGTTCCAACATCTGGTTCCTGAGCCATCGGACCGATGCGATACTGCTCGAATAGCAATAGGATTTCTTGATTACGCAAACAGCAAGGAGATCAAGTCCAGCCCCGAGATCCAACAAAGTCAGAGACCCAAAGAAAACAACGAAAAAAAAACAGACAAAGAAACAAAGGGAAGAGACAATCATCCTTGGGGCTGTGATATAAAAAGTCTAGTGAAATTAGCTGCAAGGCCAGGGATAGCGCCGCAATCCGCAAGGCGCTACGCCGTCCTCGCTCGTGTTTGGTAGAGCATAATGCCCATCCGCCACTTTTCCCAGCCTCATATTCTGAGAAGATTGACATCCGATATGCTTCTGTGTCTCTTGTGTCCGTTCCCGACTTCGCCAGAGGCTTTTCGCTTCGCTGAAACAGACTCCAGCGGGCTTCGTATCATGTCGCTCACGTGCTTCTTGTGCCTTCGAATCGGAGTCAAAGGCACGCCTGCGGTATCAAAACGGTCCGATTTGAGGCCGCGGATGGCGCTGTAGTTGTAGGGGCCGCTGAAGGCGAGCGAGTCTTGGGTGGCTTTGCTGCTCAGGATCAGCTGCTGGTTAATCTGGTTGCGTCGAAAGGCGCCGACAGTGTCCGAGTTGAGATGCGACAGGACATCCATCTCGCTCGATGCCGCGCCAGCTCTCAAGCGTGTCGATGACGGCTCCCAGGTGCCATTGTTTCCCTCTTCCCCAGATGATTCGTCATCATCCCACGTGATGAAGTCGCTGATGTCGAGCTTCTTCTCAGCCTCATCCTCATCGCATTGGACGCTACCCGCGGAGCTCTCGTCGGCCGTGCCGGTCTCGGAGGGGAAGGGGAAAAAGGCTTCAGCGGGGCCCATGGTTTGGGGATTGACAAAGTCGCCAAAGGTGTTTGACGAGAACATGGCACTGAGCATCATGTTGGCCGAGTTGCTCAGGATGGGCGATGACTGCTCTTCCATTGGCCACGGAAAATTGAACTGCTCGGGGGACAAGTCAAGCTGACGACGACGGTCCGGGGTAAAAATCATCATCTTTCGTGTCAAGGGGTTCAGGACAGCTATAGGCTTCTTGTCGGACCGGTCGAGGTTGAACCGCCCGACGCGCGGTTGGCCACGCTGCGTCTTGACCGGCGACGGGCAATCCGAGTCGGAAATATCGCTCATGGGCATAGAGGGGCGGCGGATTTTTCTCCGGACAGGGGGCTCGGGAATGTCTTCTTCTGTCGTGTCACCATCAGCTGAGAGGGGAGGGCAATGTTAGCAACTAAGGCTGAACTAATATCCTGCACCAGCCAGGACTCACTTTCGTATCCGTCAAGCTCAAGGGTCTCCTCCGTTGCGGGATCAAAGTTTGATGGCGCCAAATCAATCATCGGAACCTTGGGGGTGGCCGTGGGAGTTTCGTCGTCAGAGAGCTCCCGTACGACCTCTTCGGCATCAGAATCGTCATCACGGTGATCGTATTGCCCATTGTAATCCCAGAAGGAATTAGAGCCTGAAGATTCCTCTGGGTCGTGTTCGATTTCACGACGAAAAGCGGGATCAAGGGACGTTTGCGAGACAAAGATGTCTGGGAACAAATCCTCGTGGTCTCCATCGTCGTCGGTGTCTGTAGAGTCAGAATCGCTAGAAGGCACATCAAAGCGAACATGGCGCTCTACAGGAGTATCGGAGGCGAATGACGGGTCGTGGAAGATGTCGGACGCCTGACTCTCGTCTACTTCGGAAACAATACCAGCCCAGCTGGCACTTTCATCAGCATCAGCATCGGCGACTGGAAGACTGGGATCGAAAACGTCGTCATCATCATCGTCGTCGTCGTCGTCGTCGTCGTCGTCGTCATCATCGTCGTCGCCATCTTCTTCTCCCACCTCTTCTTGCTCTTCATCATCGTCGTCAACATCATTATTATCATCGCTGCCAGGTTGCGGTCGAGGAGAATCCGAGGGCTTGGCCTCGATTCGGATGTTTTGCTCCTCGACCGCGTTTACATCTTCCTCATCGTCGTCGGATGAGTCACTAATCTCTTCCACAGCCGAGTATCCATCATCGTCGGAAAGATCGAATGAAGAAGAAGTATCTGACCCTCTACGCTTGGACGCCTTTTTGGCAGTCGTTGCGGGGTGTTTTCGTCGAATATTACGTGACATGGCGGCAAGAAGTACTTGAACTTGTGAAAATTTTGTTTTCGTGAATGTAGATTTCCCCAACTCGTGGAAAGGGGGTTGTTTGCGATTATCAAAGCGGGTCGCTGGAAATGGCTTTGTGAAAGGTAGGAGTTACCCGAGAGGGTTCTTTGTTGCAATTGTCGGTTTTGTCGATCTGTGTCGTGAAGTCCACAAGATTCGAGCGAGGCAGAATAGGCTGCAGAGTAACGGAGATATTTTTTTTTTTTTTGTCTTTGAATGTAGGGGGATGGCAGCCTGGAAGGTGAGAGGTGAGGGCTAACGTTGGTACTATCAAAACAACTCGCCCTGTCAGAAGGGGCGGATGGCAGAATCTTGTATTTCAGAGGCAGACTCTCATAAGGGGCCGCTTGATATCAATTCGGCAAGATGGAACCCTCTCACGGCTCGAGAAGGTGAAAGTCTGCAGTGGAAACTATTCGTCGAGGGTAGTTTGTGGTTGAAAGACTCGGTGAACTGATGGACTGCGGACCACGGCTGGCAGTGGCCCGCAGTGGGCGTTTACAGCTCAGCGACGGCCAAAGGCATCTTGACACGACGAAAAGTTCCAAGTTGAGAATGATGATGGGTTTGAACTGGTTTGGCAGGGCGACTTCGTTGTCTTGGTAGGGAATTTGGTTTTGTGATTGACACAAAAGAGGGGAGAAGGGAAGCGAGGGAAGGGATTAGCCAGATATGGGCGGCCATGGTCGACTTGGGTCGGTTGGCTTTCCCAAACTTTTCTTTGCCGTGGTGGGGTCTGGCGTCTGATTCGTCCAGTCCACAGAGGGGGAAGGTGGGGGGGGGGGCAGCAGCAGGCCGTGAAACGGGGCCAAATCAGGGGGCGAGCAGGACCCCCAGCTGCCTAGCTGCCTGGGAGGCGCTCTGGTTCAGCGGCTGGGTGCTCTGATGCTCCGGTGCTCTGGTGCTTTGGTGCTCTGGTGCTCTCAAGGCGCGGCGAATTCAGCAGCAAGGCGCAGCGCGGCGCAGCGTCACCGCTCTTTGTACAACGTATTGACTGTGTACTCCGTACTGGTTGGTCTGGTCTGGCTGGTATTGATAAACGCAGGGCAACAGCCAGCGATGATGGATCGGCTGGGACTGGCAGGGAGCAAACGTCTGGTGCAAAGAGCAAAATATGTCTGCTGCTTCAACCGGATGAGGGCTGGCAATGCCATCCATCACCAGCATCCTGGTGGCATCGGGCATCGGGCATCGGGCATCGTCAGCCGCAAACAATTTAAAGCTCGACAGACATTGATGTTGCCAGACCACATCACATGCATGTAACTCTCCAACCCGACTCGGCCCCAGACACCCGACCCGAGGAGGGCACGCCTGCATCCAGCTTGCATCGTCAATCGAGTTTGTCCATAAACGCCATGCAATTCTTCTCTCGCTCTCTGCATCTGCAGAATGATGCGCCAGTGCAAACTCAATCTTTCTTCTACCAGGTACGGAGTACGTACTGTCAATGCGTCCGGGGAGAACTTCCGCCGCTGAACTGTGGGTCCAGCCGAACTAAGGTATCCACATGCACCTACCAGACCTCTATTTTCTAACCTAGGTAGTAGTAGGTTCCTTACCTAACCTAGAGGTGGTATTGAGACTAGCAAGAGAAAAAAAAAAGGCACCAGACGTTGATCGCTGATGCATCTGCTTCTGCACCCAAACTGACCATCTTCAGAGCAGCGGTTGCAATTCCATTGCCGCCAGCATTGGTAGGCCGACGGAGGAGACCTCCGTGTCTCGGGTTCGTGGATTGGATCCCCGTTTGACCAGCCAGCTACATTTTTCACCCATCCACCTCTGCCTCTGTCAAAGCGAGCGGACAACTTCTTTGGATGACATTGAAAGCAAATTAGACACTTGTGGACTCTGCTCAGGGTCCATATCTCCACTTGCATGGGTCTGTCTGCCAATGGTCTGCAATGAGTGGGCTCTTCTCTCTCTCTCTCTCTTTTTCTCTCTCTTTTTCTCTCTCTTTTTTTTTTTTCCCCCTCTTCTTCTCGCGATTGACATTTGACTCCCTAGGCAAGCCTCTTGACACAGACCTGCTAGCAACGATACTGGTGCCACGGGTGATGCTAGCAACCCCGTCTTCTTTACCGAAACCACATCGCAAACCCTTTGTCGTTGAAGGCTCGCGCTTCAAAAGGCTCAATATCAACCCTAGGCCTCCGGCTACAGCTCCATAATGACGACCGTTGACAAGCCATGCCACTTTGAGTCAGCGACTGAGTCCCGGGCTTAATTACTAAGACTGATGAAGATGATCAGCAAGTTGAGCGTTGAGCACCACGGCGGTCCACCGCCACGATCCACCACCACACCCCTCCATCATCCATCATCCGCGGTGGGCCGCTGTGGCATTGCCGGCCGACTGGACTTTTTGTGTTACGGATGAATAGGACCCTAGGAGAGTCTGTTCCGCACGTCGCCGTGGCATGCCGGTAGTCGCCGTCGCCGTCTCCGCACATCTGGGATCTTGAATGTTGAATGTCTCGGCAGAGAAATTTCCTCCTCCCCCTTTCGCGTGGCTATTTGTCAGACTCCATCGCCAATTTGACCGGGTCAACCAGAGGGGCTCCGCGAGACTCCACAGTCAATCACCACCATTGGTCATTTGTGGTTTTTTTTTTTTTTTTTTTTTTTTTTTCTTCCGGTGGCGTCTGTGGGTTGGAGGCCTGCGAACAATGGACTTGACATTCCATACCTACGACTTTGCCACCCTCTTTACTCTCAGTGTCGTTCTCCAGAGTTGACGTTGCATAAAAAGAAACAAACTGGGGTCACGTAATTATTAAGCAGATCCGTGCCAAGGGTTGCATGCAGCATGCGCAAACGCAAGTCCGCAAAGAGCTACAGGGTACGGAGTATGCCTTCGGCTTTACCTCCTTCATAAGACACCAGCGCATCGGACTCGTACGTATCACGCACAGCTGATGCACAAGTATTGCCCTGAAGAAAGAGAAATGAATGAAAAGGTCCAGTGACGGCAGCTTCACCAGCTTTCCAACAATAAGACATGGGAGTAATCTTGCTCTCATCAATCGAGGTGTCGAGGTGTCGTCTGGTCGGACTCGGGCACCAAAGGTACCAGGTGTCAGGTACCGGGTACCAGCTACCTTACCTAAGGTACCCAGTACCTAGGCACGTCGTCGAGCCCACTTTTGCCCGCGGTTGCCGGGTCAGCGCCCCACGGTCCCGGACCTCAAGTAAATACTAAATACTGCATGCTAAACTTTTGCGCCGACTCTCAGGGAAGGAACGGCAATCGGCATCCCATCAACCAACCCCAATATCCCCATCAACCCGGACTCCATCTGCATTCCCTGGCTGATGCCCCGTCGGTTGCGTTGGGCCATATCCTTACAGCTTGACAAGAAGGGGCAGCAGCTTCGTTCCCGCAGCAGAGCTACGCAGCTACACCACCAGGACAGGACAGCCGGCTCGACCTGATTTGTTCCTGCAGCCATGGAACCGCCCCCGACGAAGCCATCGTCACATAACCTCTTTGAGGTGTACTTGCGACTCCGTCCTCCGCCTCCCGGCGCCGCGCAAACTGACCGCATCTTGAACGTCGAGCAGCAGCCAGACGACGACGAGTCTTCGCACCCATCGCACATTACCCTGAATCCTCCGACGGATCGACGGCGTGCCATTGAAAAGTTCGCCTTCACCAAGGTTTTCGGCGATGAAGCGACGCAGTTGGATGTTTTCCATTGCACCCAGATTGCTTCTCTGGCCGAGGGCGTTTTGGCGCCTCAGGGCGGCCAAGGCACGGATGCCGTGATTGCTACACTTGGGGTTACGGGCTCGGGAAAGGTACGTCCCCCCGGTTATCCTCAACAAAATTCAAGTCTGACAGGCGGGTTGCCATCTCCTGTAGACGCACACGATACTGGGGTCCAAGTCCCAGCGCGGCCTCACTCAGCTAGCACTCGACGTGGTCTTCAGGTCCATCTGCCCCAACATGCTGGATGCATCGTCGCTGCCGACCGTCATCGACTCGCTTCAGGCGTGCGATCCCTCCGAGTCCATCCTGCTCGCTGCGCAGAGCTTCCTGGACTCGACGTTCGCCGACGCTCCTGGCCATTCCAGGGCGCCGTCGCGCGCTGCTACACCCATGGCTGTACGACCATCCACCCTGCCATCCTCCCTCGCTGCCTGCAGTCGCTCCCCGACACCACCATCCATGCCTTGCACATTCCCAAGCTCAGCGACGGCAAGCCCGAAAAGTGTCAGGCTTGTCAGCGAGACGGAGCAGAACCGCTTGTTGAGAGAGCAGTAGGACAGGCTCAACCGACCGAGCGCCGTGTCACCGTCCGAGGCTGATTACCCAGCCCCTCATGCGACCCTAGCACCAGTCCCCAAGCGGGTGAAATCGAGACACTTCATGTCCCTGACCGCAGCCTGCCGTGAGAAGAACGCTGCTAAACAACGTGCAAAGGGCGATTATAGCATCCTGTCTCCCGCGCCTCGACGAAACCTGGCGCGACCGTCTGCTCTGCCTCAACTACCCGACATCAGCCGAGTCAACATTTCGTGCGATGCGTCTGCGGAATACGCCGTCGTCGTCTCCATGTACGAAGTCCACAATGACCGGATCTACGACCTCTTGACGCCCGCGGCCAAGTCTGCCGCCACCAAGGAGTTCCGTCGCCGACCTTTGCTTTTCAAATCGACCGAGCTGTCGCCGGACCGCAAGGTTGTTGCCGGGCTGCGCAAGGTGGTCTGCACGACGTTCAAGGATGCCATGATGGTGCTGGAGGCCGGCCTCCTCGAGCGCCGTGTTGCGGGGACCGGTAGCAACAGCGCATCCAGCAGAAGCCACGGATTCTTTTGCTTCGAGGTGAAGAAACGAACCCGCAGCCGGAGGCCGGGCCCCTGGAGCGGCAGCAAGTTGACCATTGTCGACCTGGCGGGCAGTGAGCGCGCTCGCGAGGCCAAGACGCAAGGCGCCACCTTGGTTGAGGCGGGCAAGATCAACGAGAGCCTGATGTACCTGGGGCAATGCCTCCAGACACAAAGCGAATCATCCACATGCAGCAAGGTATGTCAATGACGGGCGGAAGCTTGTGCTTCTTTCCTTGGCCGCCGACAGCCAGGAGTCGTCAAATCCACTAACCTTGGCCATGACATCTTTTTTTTCCTTTTCTTTTCCCGCACAGCCGAATGTCGTTCCCTACCGCCAATGTAAACTCACAGAGCTCTTGTTCTCCAACTCGTTCCCGTCCGCATCCTCAACCGGCCAGCCTCAGGCGCCGCGGCGCAATCCGCAGCGAGGCGTCATGATTGTAACGGCTGATCCCAGAGGCGACTTCAACGCGACGTCTCAGATCCTGCGATACAGCGCCCTGGCGCGCGAGGTCACTGTTCCTCGCATCCCATCCATCACCGCCACGATACTGGCGCAAGCGGCGGCACCGCCCACCAGCCATCCCCGCCCAGTCAGCCCGGCGCAGCAGCACCGCCCCCGGCCGTTCATGCCGCCCGGGGCGACGTGGTCGTCGTCGTCGTCGTCGTCGTCGTCGTCGCATCGCAACTACACCCCGCCCGCGGACATGGACGGCCGCGCCACCATGGAGATTGCCGCGCTGGAAATCGCCCGCATGAGCGACGAGATTGACCAGCTGCGGGCCGAGGTCGACGAGCAGCTCGAGGCGCGCATGACGGCCCAGGCCCACCTGCTCAGCATGGAAGACCGCATGCTCGACCTCGAGGCCGCCATCCGCGACGACTGCGCCGCCGAGTTTGAGCAGCGGCTGACGCTCGAGCTGGCGCGCTTCAAGGCCTCCCTGGCGCTGGAGCAGGAGCGCAGCGAGGAGCACTGGGACCGCAAAGTGGACATACTGGAGCGCGGCCTGGGGCCCGGCAACCAGGCGGGCAGCGAGGGCGACAAGGAGAACGTCCTGGTCGAGGACCTCACCCAGGAGGTGGAGCGTCTGCGGCGGGAAAACGCCGTTCTCAAGCGCGAGCTGGCCGGCCGCAGCCCGACCAAGCGCAAGCCCCTGGAGGAGCGGGAGGACTACTCGCCGCCAGCGAGGACGGGGACGTTGACCGCGTCGTCCTCCAAGGGCGAGGGGGTCGCCAACCTGGGCCGCCGGCTGGAGCGCATGAGAGTCGGCACCGACGGCGCGAGAACGCCCAGCGCGGCGGCCAGCGCGGCGTCCAGCGGCGGCAGCCCGAAGAAGATGCGCAGACTGGCCAGCGCCAAGCGGTGGGAGCAGCCGGGCGACGAGCCGCAGTGACGGCGGTGGCATCGCGTCCAACCAACGTCGCGTCCCGGCTTGCTCGGATGAATGACGATGCTTTTTAAGGGAATGCGGCAGGCGCGAAAGGTGCCGGATGCTTTTTTTTGGAGGAATGTGTCTTTCTTTCTTCTTTCCTCTTCTAATTTCTTCTCCTTCTTGGACAAATACCCCCTGATAGACGCGGGTAAAATGAACTTTTCGCCATTTGGGTACAATGTCAACCATGGTGTCGGTCGTGTTTTGGCTGCCTGGCGGGCTGTCGTGTCGTGTCGTGTCGTGTCGTCCGTGGCGGATTCGGCTTGGTGTTTGTGTGCGTGGACAGCACGGGGATCCCTGGTCGGGGGCTGCTCGAGCATCTGCGTGGCTAGTTGAGTCTTGATGGTGAATCTGCTTTGCATTTGTGCTTGGATAGCAGCTATTTCCTGGTCGGGCTTTGCTCGAGCATCTGCTGAGTAGTGGCTATATGAGTCTCGACGTCGAATCACAGCATATTCCTCCCTCTCCATTTAACCCCCCCCGTCGGATCCCCCGTCGAATCCTCCTCACGCATCTACCTGCTGCACCCGCCCTCTACGCTGCTGCCTCCTCCTCCCCATCCTCCCCATCCTCACCCAGCCACGCCGCCCAGCGTCCTCTCACCGGACCGGAGAAAAGCCCCCCCGCGCCAGGGGCTCGCTTGCGTATCTCTAGCGACCCCCCCTCCTGCCGCACAATCTCGAGCTCATCGCCCCGATGGCTCTGCGCCGTCCCGATGATGCGCTTCAGAAGCCCGAGGAAGCGGCCCAGCGCCGCCTGGTTCGCGGCTTCCCAGTCTCGCACTTTCTCCCGTGCATCCGTGACGCGGACGTCCGTGAAGAGGCCTCGCTCGTGAAAGGCGAGAATAAAGGTGGGGACTTGGGACACCCAGAGGCGCGGCATCTGCTTCCCCAGCGTGTCCTCGTCGCCTTGCTTCTTCACGGAGCGTGTCTTGAGCTCGAAGATGCAGTCTTGCGGCACGGCGGCGCCGGCGTCTGCTGCGCTGAGGACGCCCCAGGAGGCGCTGGCTTGGGCCCTCGGCCTCTCCCCTACGTGCCATTGCTCGAAATGCTCGAGGACGTCGGTGTCGCCGCAGCTGAGGGGCGGCGCGCGGCCCGAGCCAATGTAGCCGTCGGCCTCGAACCGCACCATCAGATACAGCTCGCCAAATGCGTACCTGATGATGCGCTGGTGCGACAGCGAGTTCCTGACCTCGGGCTCCCAGGTGGTGTATGCTTCGGGGAACGAGTAGCCGTAGCCTCTCACGTCGGGAATCAGCGCTCTCGGCGACTCCTCCCTCCGGATGAGGTGGACAGTGCCCCCGACCATCTCGAGAAGCATGCGGAACGACTGGCGGGATCCCCACGAAAACCGAAGAAGGTTGCCCAGCGTGCTGCCGCACGCGAAAACGTCGACGGGGCAGGGGGCGTGGCGCATCTTCATGACCGACACGACGGCCGGCTCCATCGGATGCTCGGGATAGCACGCGGCGTTACGGTCGCGGTAGTAGACCCCGGCATCCTGCTGAAGCGGGCTGGGTGTCTCGGGAGGAGTCCACAGCGGAGGCTTTCCTGGCAGGAAGCATCAGCCAGGGGGTTCTTTTGCAGGATGTTGGGATGGGGAGGGGGCGCTCGAGGGCTCACCGGGAATGATAATCTTGGGACGATCCTCATCGAGCCAATTGTATGATGCGACGAGCTCCGTGCCGCTGATCCCGAGATAATGCGAGGGCTCGGCCTCGTCGTCGGCCTCGTCGTCGAGCATGTCCTCCGTCGAAATGGCTTCGACGAGAGCTCCAAACGGAGCGGAGGGCGCTGGAACGGGATCGGAGCTTCGCCACGGGCACCCGGCAGGTCTGGTTCCCGTCCCCCCCCTGAGGGATCTTGGCTGCCGAAAGAAGGTTTGGGACATGTCCGAATAACTTGGGAGGAAAAAAAACTTGAAAAGTACTCTCTAACCACTTTTCTGTTTATACGCTGGCGGTTGCTGGCACCACTTGTTTATTCCAACGCTGGGATCTGGAAGAGATTGCATGCCCGATATATCAGCGACCAGTGCTTCTTTCCTCACAGGCCGTTTTGTCATTCACTGCGCTCTAGACGCTTCCATGTGTCGTTTGCTGCTGCAATTGTCCGCAGTGAAGACGGGGGGGAACGAGGATCGCAGTGAATGATTCAACCTGGCTTCTCGAGTCAAGCAGGGCTTTCCAAAGAGGTGCTTTGAGAACAAGAGCAGCCAGGTTTGAACAGGCCCTGGTCGGGGGCCGAAGCCATGACTTCGTTAATTAGTTGTTGTTATAGCTGGCGAGCCTTGTCGGTGAGAGCAGAGATTGTAGATGCCGTCCGACACGTAGGCATGCGGCTGAAGTGGTGAAGAAGGTGCAGCGCGAGATGATGCATCTCGACGGATGAGGCATCCCGACAAATGATGCATCCCAACAGATGAAGCATTCCGACAGATGATGCATCCTGACAGATGATGCATCTCGACAGATGAGGCATCCAAGCTGCATGGGCTGCGCGTGAATCAAACCAGCAAGCTGCTCACGTCTCGTTCATCGGAGCCCATCATGGTCACCGTTTGCAACGACCGACGTGTGGCAGTCCTCCAGGACAGGCAAGAGAGGCCATGGTCCGACCAATTCATAGGCCACGGAGCACAGGCGGAACCAGGCCAAGCCGCCTAGAGTCCTCCCAAGCTCATCATCTGCATTCGTGCTTCACAGCTCCTGGTAGATTGACGATTGCCATGCAATTGGTCCCTGATATGCGCAAGCAGACTTCCCCTATCCCGCTGCAATTACCTCCGTTCTCAACCCTCTCATCCCGTTGGCGCGGCATGAAAATGAGTCTCCGCGCCGGAATTCATAGACGCTTCCGTGGAAGAAGACTTAAGAGCACCAGCATTCCCCGTCTCCTGAGCCACGCGTGCTCTTCACCATCTTTACCTGCTGCCAGCTCCCGTCGTCCTTTACAGGCAAATAGCGCATTTTCGTCTCACTGGTCTTCGAAATGGCGTCGTCGGGGGACCTATTCTCAGGGCGAGGGAAGAAGCTGTATGCCCTTTTCAACAATTTCCTCAAGGGGACATCTCCTGTCAAGAACAATCAAGATGCAGAGCATTTTCTCGAGGCTACGGACATGATCTGCCGACACAAAACGCCGGGAATCTACGTTGAGTCTGTCGTGTCGAGCGCCAGGGGGATCGAGGTGTTGAGCGGCGTCGTGCGCAGCGACCTGGGGCCGAGCTTTCTCGCAAAGGTGATGAAGCTTCTGGTCAAGCACCTTGCCGACCCGCTGGTGAAGAACATGAACAACGGCGGTTTCCTGCAGTCCCTGCTGGTTGCGATTCTGCATCCTCCGGCGTTCTGGTCAGCCCTCCTGAAGCATCACCAGGCCTCGGGTTTTGCGCTTGATGACGCCGAGACATTCGCCTGGCTGTGCTTGGAGATTGTCTCAACCAAGTGCCCCGAACTCGAGACGCCCTTCGGGGACGTGGTGGCTCTGATGGATCGCAAAGCCCTCCTTCAGTCCACCTTGCACCCGGTGAGGCAGGTGGCATATAGAATCGAAAAAGTCCTTAGTCTGCACTCTGTCGCCGCCGTCGTCAACGTAGATCATGGCCCTGGGGGCCGCCACGACAACGACTTTTCCGACTTTCGCGCCATTTCTCTCTTCCCCACCGCGGATGAGATTCGCTGCAAAGAAATCCCGTTTCTGCAGCGGTTCGATGACGTTTTTGACGGTCCGCGGGAATCTCGGGCCGCAGACTACCTGTCTTGGCTGTTTAGGCTGCTCAGAGAAGACATGCTTGCCGAAATGAGAGAGGATCTTGCCGTTGCATGGGGCCAGAAGACAGCTCGACGGAAACCTTTTTGGCTTGGCGGGCTCAGCCTCTTGGGTTTTGGCGAAGACAGTGGCCGCCGCCACGACCCGCTGGTCCTCAGGCTCAAATGTCGTGACGGCATCGTGTTTCCAAGGCTGGTAGGTCGGCAGAGCAGGAAGAAGTTTCTGGAAGACTCCAAGTCCTTCATGAGACACAAAGCAACGGGCGTGATTTGCCGCGGAGACGACATCGTTGCGTTTGGCAGCGTGGTTCGCAACATCGACTTGCTGCTTACGCAGCCTCCCACTATCCTCATCAAGCTCGCGGACGTGGGGGCAATGCAAAAGACAATAGACTCGCTTCTCAAGGAGGCAACGTGCGACGAACTCCGCTTCTTCGTTGTAAATACAGCTACCTTTGCCTACGAGCCCATTCTGCAGCGGCTCAAAGAGATTATCGAAATCCCGCTTGAAGACGCGCTCTTGCAGCCGGAATCAGCCACTACTCGAGACGAACCACCCGCGAGTCTGGCACCGCTGCTGCGGAAGCTTGAAAGGGGGCTCGAGGAGGCAAAAGAAGTTGACTTGACGTCAATCGCCAAAGTTGGCAAGCCTGTACGCATCTCAGGTGCGCAGCTGGAGTGCCTCATCAATGGCTTGCAAAGCCGCGTCGGGCAAATACAAGGTCCCCCAGGTACCGGAAAGTCATTCATCGGGGCCTTGATATTGATCATCATCCTCAATTTCACCGACTATCGAGTTCTGGTGCTGAGTTATACCAACCACGCCCTTGACCAATTTCTCGAAGAGCTCATGGATTTCGGGGTATCAACAAATGACATTGTGCGACTGGGTTCCAAGTCCACGCCGAAAACCGACGCACTCCGGCTAGACAATCAATTCAAAAATAAAGAGTATCGATTCTCCATCGGGGTCCATGCCATGATTAAAAAGCTCAAGGCGCAAGACGCCGATGTGAAGGGCAAGCTTGCTGCCGTGGGTGCCAAACTGGCGGCTGCAGGGATAGACCCAGAGGACCTGCTTGCGATGCTGGAGCTTTCCGGAGACGATGGGCCGCTTTTCTGGACCGCATTTCAAGTTCCAATCCAAGAGGATGGGTTCCGCGTAGTGGGCAAGAACAACAAGCCAATGGAACCCGGCGAGATTCTGGACATATGGATTCGCGGTGACACCTCGCCGACGGTCCAGGCCCTGGTAGACATGATGGATCCGCAATGCCACCGAATATGGGAAATGCCGGTCTCTTCACGATCGGATCTCGTGGCTCAGTGGTGCTCCAAGTTGAGGAGAGATCAGATGGATGAATATTGCGACCTTGCGCGATTGGCGACCAAGATTCAGCAGCAAATCGACAGTCTCTTCGACGAAACAAAGCGAAAAGTTTTTCGAAGCAAAAGGGTCATCGGATGCACGACTACGGCCGCGGCCATGTACCAATCCATCCTGGCTTCAGCCGAGCCTGATTTGGTTCTGGTCGAAGAAGCGGGAGAAATTCTGGAAGCACACATCGTTACTGCCCTCGGCCCGTCAGTCAAGAAGCTTGTGCTTATAGGTGATCATAAGCAGCTTCGCCCGAAAGTCAACAGTTACGACCTGACCGTCGAAAAGGGCGACGGGTACAATCTCAACGTGTCTCTTTTCGAGAGGCTGATACAGCAAGGCCATGCATATACTACCCTTCGGGAGCAGCATCGAAGCCACCCCGACATTTCGCACTTTACGCGTCGGCTTGCTTACGAGCATCTCCAAGACCATCCGAAAACCTCGGAGAGGCAGAAAATTAGGGGTCTGAAGGGAAGGGTCATCTTCGTCCATCATGAGCATCAAGAAGACAAGCTTTCTGATGGAGGCGAGAGCGCAAGGGGGGAATCCAAGAAGAATCTGTTCGAGGCTAAAATGGTTCTCAAAACGGTCAGATACCTTGGCCAGCAAGGGTATAAGTCTAAGAACATGGTGGTCCTGACCCCGTACTTGGGTCAGCTGTCACTGCTGAAAAGCCAGCTCAGCACTACACATGATCCTTGGCTTGATGACCTGGACTCCAACAATCTGGTGCAAGCCGGATTGATGACTGAGGCGACTGCTCAACTGAACAAAGAGCCGCTGCGGCTGTCTACGATTGGTTTGTTGCCAGAACTTCCATGACCGCGGAGGGTGAAATGCTAACTTTTGTAGATAATTACCAAGGCGAGGAGAGCGATATTGTCATCGCATCGTTGACCAGAAGCAACGATTCCGGAGATATTGGTTTCATGGCCGCGCGGGAGCGGCTGGTAGTCCTCGTTTCAAGAGCGAGGGAGGGCATCGTGCTCTTTGGGAATATGAACACCTTCATAAAGAGCAAGAAAGGCGGTCCGTTATGGCTGGATTTCTTCCAAGCGTTGAAGGAGAAGGGTTGTTTATTTGACGGCGTGCCTGTGTATTGTCCGCGCCACCCCAACCGGACCGCGCTCCTGAAATCAGAAGCGGATTTTGACCGGCATTGTCCAGATGGAGGGTGTTCACAGCCGTGGTAGGTCATCTCATCACCTCATGCAATGGTTCGTTTCGCGCGCAAAAGTTCTAACTTTTTGTAGTGGCACGTTGCTCAGCTGCGGAAAGCATACTTGCACGCGCAAATGTCATCAAGTAAAGGACCACTCCAAAGTACCCTGCCACGTAAAGATACAAAAGACCTGTGAAAGAGGCCACAAGTCGAATGTCATCTGCTCGGCAACCGATGAGGGCTGTGGACAATGTGCTCGCGAGGACGAGAAGACTCGCCGACGTGCGGCGCAAGACTTAGAATTGGAGACATTGAGACATGAGAGGCAAGCCGCATATGCTCGCCAGCTTGATAAAATCGATGATGATATTGATCATTGTGAGCGCGTCATGGCGTACGAAAGTGAAGACGAAAGGCAGCGCAAGCAGATTGAGGACAAGAAGGCCAAGCTTAAGGGTCTTCAAGAAACCCAGAAAAGGCGTCGAGTGGCCGAAAGTTTGAAGAAGGAACAATTGCCAGCGAAGCAGTCCATGGAAGGAAGTGCCAAGGATTCAAGTTCCAGGAGTCCGGCTCAGCAAGAATGGGAGGCCATCAGGTCGCCAGGAGATCTCGTCAACGACGCCCTGGACAAGCTCATGGACTTGATTGGTCTCGAATCTGTCAAGGAGGAGTTTCTAGCCGTCAAATCCAACATCGATACCAAGATACGACAAGGTGTATCGTTGTCGGAGGAAAGGTTGAGCTGCTCATTATTGGGCAATCCGGGAACTGGTAGGTACTGATGTAAAGCATTGTTCAAGTGCATGCATTGCTAACTCGCAAAAACCCCCGTAGGAAAAACAACGGTTGCCCGACTGTGGGGAGAATTTCTCGCGTGCACGGGAGTTCTCCCGGGAAATGCCTTTCAGGAAACCACGGGGTCCAAACTGGCAAACATGGGCGTCTCTGGCTGCGAAAAGCTGTTGGAGGATCTCAAGAACAACAAAGGGGGCGTGCTCTTCATAGACGAGGCTTATCAGCTATCGTCGGGAAATAATCCCCAAGGCAAAGCAGTCTTGGATTACCTCCTTGCCGAGGTAGAAAACCTCCGAGGCAAAGTATCATTCATTGTCGCGGGCTATAGAGAGCAGATGGAAACGTTCTTTGCTCACAACCCCGGGTTTCCCAGTCGGTTCCCCATTGAAATGCGATTCAATGACTATTCGGATGACGAACTGCTCCAGATTCTCCAACGGCAGGTTGAGCGACGATTCCAAGGCAGAATGAATGTCGAAGGCGGGCCGGACGGCCAGTACTTCCGAATAGCAGCTCGGCGAATCGGTCGCGGTCGAGGCAAAGAAGGTTTTGGCAATGCGCGTGCTGTCGAAAATGCCCTGGCACAAATGGAGAAGAGGCAATCAAAACGGTTGCGCCAAGAACGGCTATCCGGTGGCACGCCTGACGACAACCACCTCACCAAGGAAGACATCATCGGTCCGGAGCCCTCTGCGACGTTAAGCAAGTGCGAGGCGTGGCAAGCGCTGAACGACATGATTGGTCTTGACGAAGTGAAGCAACAAGTCAAAATTCTTCTCGACTCACTGACAACGAATTACCAAAGAGAGCTCAGAGACGAACCTCTTATGACTTTCTCTCTTAATCGTGTGTTCATCGGCTCTCCCGGGACTGGGAAAACGACAGTGGCCAAGCTATATGGCCAGATACTAGCGTTATTGGGCATGTTGTCAAACGGCGAGGTAGTTGTCAAGACGCCAGCCGACTTTATTGGATCCGTGTTGGGACAGTCCGAGGCACTGACCAAAGGCATTCTGGCCTCCACGGTAGGCAAGGTGCTCGTCATTGACGAGGCATATGGGCTGCGAGGCGGCGGCGACGCCTCTGGCTCGTCTGTCGCTGATCCATATAGGACTGCCGTCGTGGATACCATCGTCGCTGAGGTTCAAAACGTGCCTGGCGAAGACAGATGCGTTATCCTTCTTGGATACAAGGACCAAATGGAAGAGATGTTTCAGAACGTCAACCCAGGGCTTAGCCGGCGCTTCGCTGCCGACTCCCCATTTGTGTTCCAGGATTTTGATGACGACGCGCTGTTGCAGGTACTCAACCTGAAACTCAAGCACGGTGGATTCAGCGCGACGGAACAAGCCAAGAAAGTCGCCATAGAGATTCTCGTCCGGGAGCGTAACCGGCCGAATTTTGGTAATGGTGGCGCCGTTGACAACCTCTTGAGCAAAGCAAAGAGCGGCTATCAAAAACGAGCATCTGCTGGGAAAGCGGAGGCAAATGTGCTGGAAGCCATCGATTTTGATGCAGACTTTGACCGCAGCAGCGCCACTGATATTGAGCGGCTTTTCGCAGGAGACATTGGGCGCGGAAAGATCGTAGCGTTGCTCAAGGGCATTCAGAATCGAGTGCGAGAACTGAGGGAGCTTAATATGGACCTCACTGATGAAATCCCGTTCAACTTTCTCTTCCGAGGTCCCCCGGGAACAGGGAAAACGACGACGGCAAGAAAGATGGGCAAGGTGTACTATGACATGGGATTTCTCAGTGCGGCGCAAGTAGTGGAATGCTCAGCGACAGACTTGATCGGCCAGTACGTGGGTCAAACCGGCCCAAAGGTCCAACAGCTCTTGAACAAGGCGCTTGGGAAAGTCCTGTTCATCGATGAAGCATACCGTCTTGCAGGACCCGGCTTTGCAAAAGAGGCAGTCGACGAGCTCGTGGACTCGGTCACCAAAGAGAAGTACAAGGGCAAGCTCATCATCATCCTGGCTGGCTACGTCAAGGATATCAACCATCTTCTATTGGTGAATCCGGGCATGACGAGCCGCTTCCCCGAGACGATTGATTTTGAGCCGCTCAGCGCCGAAGATTGCCTCAAACTCCTCACGAGCTTGCTCTCCAAGAAGAAACTCAAGATTGAAGGAAAGGGGAAGAAGATGGATATTGCATGCTTGGAGTCGAGGGCAGCTTCGTTCGAAAAGAAAGTCTTGGAGTCATTCCGGTCCCTGGCGCGTGTCGAAGGCTGGGCCAGCGCAAGAGATGTGGAACAGCTCGCCAGAAATGTCTTTCGCAAGGTGGATCTTACTCATGAGGTGCTCAAGGTTGAAGAGGACCAAATCAGCCAAGAGATGATCATGATGCTTCGAGAACGGTCTCAGCGAGAACGGAACGTGCTTTCCCCGGGTCTGGATGAGCTTCTGGCGAGCCACCACGCCCAAAATGACTGGCGACCTCTGTCGACGAGCCAAACCTTGACGTCTATCGCTGCCCAGCCAGATGTTGATTCTACGAGCCACGATGGAAGCCTCAACGCAGTCGAGCCCGAGTTGAATGCATCGGCAGATGTGATGCAGGGCATTCGCGATGCCGGCGTAAGCGACGAGGTCTGGGAACAACTTCAACGAGACAGAGCGGAGGAGCAACGACAGGAGGAAGAGTACCGCAAGCTGAAAGAGGCACAGAAGTCGGCTACGGGTGCAAACCGGGAGCGTATCGTGAAGCAGTTGATAGAAGAGGAGAGACGCAGGCGGCAGGAGGAAGCTAAGAAGGCCAAGCTCATGGCACTGGGATCATGCCCCGCGGGATACCAATGGATCAGACAGAGTGACGGGTACAGATGTGCTGGAGGGTCACATGCCATGTCGGACAAGGAGGTCAGTAGTCTCTTGTGATGGGTTGTTGTTGTACGGTGCAGTTTGTTCCAGTTGTTGCTTTTCCAGGACCTTTTGGATGCTTTGATAGCCGCGCTGCATGGGTAAGCAGTAAGTAGTGATGAAAGTAGGAGCATACGATATGCAACTACGAAAATGGTGTTGAATTCTGTCTTCAAAGAGACTTCGGCACAGGTGCAAAAGTAGGCTGAAAAGTATGGCCCCAAAAGGGTGATTCAGACGAATGGGGTTTCGGCTGTCACGGGATGGGATGCGCGCTGGTGTCTGGGCGTGGTGTCAGGTGGGGGCATTGATTGGACCAGGGTTAATGTTTGACGAGGCTATCTAAGAAGCTTCAGGCACCTCATCGGCATCGGAGTTTCAGTCATCCGGTGCAATCCCGAAGCAAACTCACTGGTACTTTCCGTTCCATTCGCAGCTGCAAGACTACAAGATTACAAGACTACAAGACTACCCGCGCCAAGCGCTCTCACCTCGGAGCCAATTTCTTGCCATGGCCTTTCCCGGTGGACTCGTCCGACGAAGAGACTACGGAAGACTATCCATGGAAGTCAATGCGACAATCTTCGCAGGCAACTGAAGCCCGCTGTTGCTGAAGCAAGCCGAAGGAGGGTTGAATGCCCGAAATGTTGAAAGAAAGAGTTCATGGTCTACATGACCTGATTCTGCGACAAGGCATCTAAATTTGAGCCTAAACCTCCTGTACTCCTATTGAGCGACTGCATTGAAACAGCTCGCAGCCGACGAGAGAGATGCGTTTCGACAGTCGTTTGGAGACACTGACTATTGGAAGAGCGAAGTAGATGCGCTTCAAGAAGAATAAATTCGAGAAATATGTTTCTAACTGCCGCATCCCTAGCTGCCGATCTCCTTCCCAGGCGGAGCAACTGCAGCCAATCGTCAGAGCATATCAAGGGGGTGGAATAGCGAGCAGAACGAGATCCCGAGCCAAACGCAGAATGAAACGTCAACTTGAAGCCCCGGCAAAGCAACCAAAGAGGAACTATTATAGCCTGCTCCGGCATATACACGCTCACAGTGCTGCAAACCCAAGCTACAAAGACAACAGTCGAGTCCAGCAAGCTCTTATGGAAACCATATGCGCCATCTTCTCTGACATGGCAGATTTTATCTCGAGTCGAATCATGATTTGGGGATTTTGCTGCGGCAGATGATGTCCTCGAGCTTTCTGAGAATCGCAAACACCGTTTTTCCTTCCCTGTCAACGGTCACAACAAGCTGTGGGATTATGAAAATCCTACCGAAAGATTTGCAGCCACCGTATTTCTGTCTGGAGTAACCCTTGCTAACTCTTACCATGCTGATGATTAGTATAATGTAGTCGCATTAGTTCAACTCGGGAATAATTTCTCTAATTTAAGACTTGCATACGTTTACATGCAAACTACGGAGTACAAACTACGAGAGACCCACTTAGAGCCGTCACATCTCACGACTGGTGCTCGCTTATCTTCACTACATACCTGTTTGTAACACAAATGTCGATCCCGACTTCCTATTGACTGATTATTTTGCTCTTCCAGCACATGAAGACACGATGAGTCCAAACGAGTCGAAACGACACTGCGATATCTGACTAGATCACGACAAAGACGTGGCGGGCGGCATTCGGTGTATCATCCAATGATATCGCACAAAATGGGGTATGTAAGCGGGGAGCGCGGAATAGTCCGTTTTTTTTCTTGGTACATAAGAAATTGGCGAATAGTGCCACTATATAAAATGCTCAATACTACATAATGCCTATATCAAATAATAAACGATCCCAGGGCCCAACAAAGGGAATTAATTGTTAAGGACCGACGCATAAATAACGACAGGATAGTGCTTGAGATTGTCGCGTCGAGATAAGGCATGTGCTTAAAAAAAAGACAAATAAGACATGCGCATGTAAGCAACATCATACAGATGATGGCGACGCGGAGGACGGTGTCGCACCACGTGACCACGGTATATATAGATTACACTAGCCCACCTCGTAGCTTACAGTCATCCTTCGTCCCACAAGGTCCGAGCAGGAGCGGGGTCGGCTATCATCCCGCCAGCGCCACATGCAAGCCTTCTGCGCCACACTCCACGCTCTCGACCTCCCCGTGCGACCTCAGCCTGATCAGGCTTCGTCTCCCGAACTCTAGTACACGATAGCTGGTTGCCCCGTCGCACTTCCCAGTACTCTCCGCATTTACTAAGCTGGCAGCCGGTAGCAGGTAGCCGGTAGCCAGCTCCAATACAAAATAGACGACCGAGCTGCTGTGCTCGCCTTGCCGGCTTGGCTGCCGCGGTCGACATCGACAGAGAACTGTTCCTTTTGTATCTTTCTACCCACCTTGATGCGAGACCATGCGCCTTTTACAGTGCAGAAGTACCGGCGGAGACCCTCTTTTGAAGTCTTTCTCGGACGACAAGGCGATTCCTCCCTATGCAATCCTCTCGCATACATGGGGAGCGGACGGCGACGAGGTCACATTCAATGACCTAAGAAGTGGTGCCGCCGCCCATAAGCCTGGGCATGAAAAGATTCGGTTCTGCGATGCGCAGGCTAGGAAGCATGGCTTAGAGTACTTCTGGATCGACAGTTGTTGTATCAACAAGGAAGACGACATGGAGCTGTCCAAGGCCATTAACTCCATGTTTCGCTGGTACCGAAATGCCGATCGATGCTACGTCTACTTGTCAGATGTCTCGACAGCCAAGCCGCAAGTGAACGGCGATGCCTGCGAGTGGAAATCTGCTTTCCGGAAAAGCCGATGGTTCAAACGGGGCTGGACACTTCAGGAGCTCCTTGCCCCTCGTAAGGTCGACTTCTTTTCCCGGCAATGCGAATTCCTCGGCGATTCACTTCTGTTAAGGAAGCTTATACACGAGATAACCAATATCCCAGAGGCTGCGCTTCAAGGACAGTTTCTCTCGCAATTTTCCTTCAAGGAGCGCTGGTCATGGATCGAACGTCGCAAAACGAAGCTTGAAGAAGATCAAGTGTACTCAGTGCTGGGTATTTTTGGTGTCGATATGCCTACCCTCTACGGCGAAGGGAAAAGTAGAGCATATAGCCGACTCGAAGACGAGATTGAGAAGCTGGAGAAATGTACACGTGACTTGCACGTCACCTATCCACGGCGTGATAAAACGCGTATTGAGGAGACAAAGGGCGGGCTCGTGGAGGAGTCGTACCGCTGGATCTTGGAAAACCCGGACTTCCTCCATTGGCGTGACGACTCGCAAAGCCGAATTCTGTGGATCAAAGGTGATCCTGGCAAAGGCAAGACTATGCTGCTCTGCGGCATTATCGACGAAATGCAGAATTCGAAGGACAAGTCAAGTCTTCTGTGCTACTTCTTCTGCCAGGCTACGGATTCACGCATTAGAAGCGCTGTGGCTGTGTTGCGAGGGTTGTTGTTCATGCTCATTCAGCAGCAACCTTTGCTCGCCTCGCACGTTCGCAAGAGGTACAACAACGTAGGAAAGTCCCTGTTCGAGGACGCAAATGCTTGGGTGGCCTTGACAGAGATGTTTACGGACGTGCTGCAGGACCCGAGCCTAAACACCACATACCTGATCGTCGACGCGCTAGACGAATGCGTCACTGATTTGCCAAAACTGCTCAACTTTGTAGCAGAGCAGTCATCTGTAACGTCTCGCGTCAAGTGGCTTTTCTCGAGCCGCAACCGTCCGGAAATCGAAGAAGAGCCAGAAAGGGCAGACCACAAAGCTAGGCTGAGCCTAGAGCTGAATGCAGAATCTGTGTCAGCAGCTGTGTTAAGCTGAAGGTGTCTCGGCTTGCGCAGCGAAAGGGGTACAGTGAGGAGACTAAGATCGCTGTACTCGACTACCTGCAGTTAAATGCGAAGGACACCTTCCTCTGGGTTGCGCTAGTGTGTCAAAGCCTCGAAGCGATATCGAGATGGTACGTAGAAACCTGTCTTACCATGTTTCCGCCTGGACTGGATTCTTTGTACAAGCGAATGATGGAGCAGATTAGCCAGTCAGTCTACGCTAAACTCTGCAAGCAAGTACTAGCTTCCATCACTCTCGTATACCGACCAATCACACTGGAGGAGCTATTGGTCCTTTTCGAACCGCCAAAAGGCATGGCTGCCAATCCAGAGTCAATGCGAGAGGTCGTTGGTCATTGTGGCTCATTCCTGGTCCTGCGAGAAGAGACTGTCTACTTCGTGCATCAGTCAGCTAAAGACTTTCTGCTCGAAAAGAATATGGTTAAAGAAGAGTTTCCCTTGAATGAGGATGCTGTTCACTCTACTATATTCACCAGGTCTCTCGATATCCTGTCCAGGACATTGCAGCGAGATATGTACAATCTGAAGGATTTAGGTCATCCTATCGAGGAGGCCAAACCGCCAGAGCCTGATCCATTAGGAGCGTCACGCTACTCATGTGTTTATTGGGTCGATCATCTCTGCGCCTCGGTCCACCAAACTTCAACGATGCCCATAGTTGGTCTTGAGAACGGAGGCCGTCTCGATAAGTTCTTGCGCAACAAGTATCTCTACTGGCTAGAGGCTCTCAGTTTGTGCAATAATGTGCCAAAAGGCATTGTTTCGATGGCAAAATTATGCTTCCTTATCCAGGTATGCAGACACTATAACACCCAAGTATATGTTTACGGGCTAACACGTATTAGGAGAGAGGGGTTTCTCATCTCACTGAGCTTGCCCGCGACGCGCATCGGTTTATCATGTACTCCAAAGGAGCGATTGAATCCCATCCTCTTCAAGCGTATGCATCTGCGCTTTTATTCAGCCCGACAGGAAGCGTGATCAGAAGATTGTTTGAGCGCGAGGAGCCAAGGGGGATCACTCTCAAGCCAAAAATGAGCGACGGCTGGAGTCCGTGCCTGCTGACGCTTGAGGGGCATAGGTTTAGGGTCGCCGCGGTAGCCTTCTCAAGCGATTCGACGCGGCTGGCATCAGCGTCGGATGACGACACTATCAAGATCTGGGATGCGCATAGTGGTAATTGCCTACAGACGCTTACAGGCCATAAAGACAGTGTTCACGCAGTAGCCTTCTCAGGCGATTCGACGTGGCTGGCATCAGCGTTGGAAGACGAAACTGTCAAGATCTGGGATACGCGCCGTTGGAATTGCGTGCAAACGCTTGAAGGCTATAACGGCAGTATTGACTCAGTAGCCTTCTCATGCGATTCAGTCCAGCTAGCATCGGTGTCGTGGGAAAATATTATTAAAATCTGGGATACGAGCAACTGGACATGCTTAAAGACGCTTCCGCACCATAGTAAACCCGGTTTTCCACTGGCCTTTTCAGGCGACTTCACGCGATTAGCATCTGTGTCGGATGAATTTACTTTAAAGGTCTGGGATACACATAGTTGGACGTGCCTGCAAACGTTTGAGGGCCGCAGTGACTCGGTGTCAATAGTGTTTTCGCCCAACTCGACTCAGATAGTGTCAGCGTCGGACGATGGCATTATCAAGATCTGGGATGTGCGCGACGGCACGTGCCTTCAGACGCTTACGGCTCATATTGACCGTGTCTACGCGATGGCTTTCTCGAACGACTCAATCTGGTTGGCATCAGCGTCACGAGACACTACTATCAAGATCTGGAATGTACGCAGCGGAGCATGCTTGCAAACGCTTAATGGCCATAGCGGAGTTGTTACATCAGTTTCTTTCTCTCAAAACTCAGCCCAGCTAGCGTCAGCATCTATCGATGGTACTGTTAAGATCTGGGATGTAAGCAGCAACGTGGACTTAAAGTCGCTCGAGGGCCACTGCCTCGCGGTCGAATCAGTGGCCTTCACGCACAACTCAACCTGGCTAGCGTCAGCATCAGAAGATCGCACTATTAAGATCTGGGAAACGAGTAACGGGAAATGCCTGAAGACGCTCGAGGGCCATTACCGCTTTGTCAAATTGGTGATCTTCTCGCATAACTCGGCACAATTAGCGTCCATGGGATCGTCCAGCAGTAAAATCTGGGACACAGGTAGCGGAGCGTGCCTGCACACGCTTAATCATGGCCCTGTTGCCTATGTAATAGCCTTCTCGCACGACTCCACCCGGCTGGCTACCGTGACTGACTCCACTGTTCAGATCTGGGATACGCGTAACGGCGAGCTCCTGCGCGCGTTTAGTGACTACAGTGACGGCATTTTCAAATCAGTAGCCTTCTCGCACGACTCCGCCCGGCTGGCTACCGGGTGTGGGGTCGGCGTTGCCGGTATCTCCACTGTTACGATCTGGGATGCGCGTAACGGCGAGTGCCTGCACAGGCTTGACCAAGACGGCAACGTCAACTCAGTAGCCTTCTCGCGCGACTCGGCCAAGTTGGCGTCGGCAGGCAGTACAGTAAAGATCTGGGACGCAGATAGCGGTGTGTGTCTGGAGACACTCACCGTCAACAGCTATCTCAGAGTAATGTCTTTCGATTCCTCGGGAGACCGCCTCAATACAACTCTTGGTGTTATTTCTCTTTGCCAAAGCGAAGCTTCAGGCGAAACAGATGTTGTGCGACCAAAGCCGACCCAATTTGCAGGCATAGGAATAAGCACCGAGGACATGTGGATCACGTACAATGGGAGCAAGCTCCTCTGGATTCCACCAGAGTATCGTAGTAAATGCTTTGATATATGCGAAAACAACCTCGGGATAGGTGTTAGGTCTGGTAAAGTTTGGATTTGTACGGTCGATCGCGATTGAATGTATCATGGAAAATTGTGTAGGTAAAACGTGTTTAAGACTGTGAATGCTTTTACTCTAAGCCCTTCCCTCTACTAATTAAATAACTATGTATAAGCATCGGAATAGGGGGTCAAGCAGGGGAAATTGCTATTGCTGAGGGCTATGTTCATAGGCTCTGGCTGATGCACTGTGTGAGCAGCCTTTGTGGCCTTTGTCGTGCGCTGTTAGAGTGGCCGAGCTGTTTGCTAGCCGGCCCTATGAGTCATGTAGCAGTCTCACATATTACGCACAGCGCCTGATATATAGATAGTCATTTCTGCCCTCTTCTAGATAGCTAGCTATAATCATCTCATCTTCCTTTTGTAGCATCATTGTGCTGCGGAGCTCAGTGGGGCGTACTCTTCAATTAAGGGTGGGGTTGGGGAAAGGGGTTGGGGAAAGGGGGGCTTAGAGATTTTCTGATTTTCCGATCTTTGCAATGTGTTCACCTTTTGCTCTACTTATCTCACGTACGATCGTAGTTCGGTTCGGCAGCTGATAGGTGGCCATACTCATGTTCGACATGTGTTGTACTGGAATTCTCCTGGCCCGTGTCCGCGTCAAGGCACAAGGAAACTCCTATTATAGTCTGAGCCGCCTTTATGAAGCGAACTTCTGCCAGATGGCAATATAAGTAATGGTCTAGGACTCTAGAGTGTCAAACTCCACCTGAAGTCTGGACAGATCAGCTACGCTCTGCTTGCTTGTTCCGTTCGCCAATCTACCTTGACCTGGCAAATCGGAAACACCAGCATGTCTGAATTCGACGACGCGAGATGCGGGATTGGAGAAGCTGATTGCACCGGATTCTGCCGCCTTAGTTGTCAGGGCGCTGGACGCTCGCGGAACACAGGTCTGGATGCTCTCGGGCGACAACGCCACCACGGCCAAAGCCGTAGCCCGGCTGGTCGGCATCAGAGAGAGAGCAGGGTGCTTGCAGAAGTCCTGCCGTCGGAAAAGGCCAGCAAGGTCGGATACCTGCAGGCGACGCTGGACCCCCAAACCCACGGCTCCGTGAGCAGACATCGCGGCCCGCGCGGGAGGCGCCGCGCAGTAGTGGCTATGGTCGGCGACGGCATCAACGACTCGCCGGCCTCGCTTGGTATCAATCATGACATATAAAGCGACGCTTAGTCGGATACCTGAGCTTGAAACAGCCGTCAAATCAAATTTACCCTTCTAGAAACGACCTCCTTCTCCAGCCATATATACTTCCAGCGCCAAAGCCTAAGCTCAATTCCGAAGCGGAGTCAATATGTCTAACTCCTATGCCCTAGTGTTGCACTTCGCCTTCCCGAGTGGCACAGACCTCGTCAATAATAGTAGCCGCTGTCCGGGATGCATTCTAGTCCAAGGATCCAGCGATTCTGACTGTACCTGCCGATTAGCAGCAATTTTACAATCAGCTAGTGTTCGAACGGGACAGGCCTAAGCCGAATCATGCATAAATTACCAACTTTGGCAACAGTGCTCCCGGCTGCCCAACGATTGGATTCAGTGATTGAAAGTTGGTCTTTCTTCGAGCAATCCGTTCAGCTTCCGGACAAGACATCTGCTGGCAGTATTGCCATGTTACACGCTACTCGCGAGGAAATGCTTTACTGAGACCGTGGCGCTTCGCAGAGTTGCTATGACGGCCCGAATGCATGTGCTATGAAGGCGTACCGCCTCATCCCTCAGAAAGTAGCCCAAAGCTTTTTTCAAGGGTAAATAGCGCTATCTAAGTCATATCACGCCAAGGCAATAGTACGAATCTTTACGCGATCGTTCGCTCAGAGAGGTATGGCGAGGAGACTGAGAATTGCTGAGCATACGAAAAACAGCGGTGCAGGTTTCGAAATACAAATGCACGAGTATAAAATCTATCGGCCAATTCTGAAAGCATAACGGATTGGATCCAACAGGAGCAGAGAAAGAGAGCGGCAAGAGGCTTCAGTGGATTCGAGTGTATTGAATAGTGTCTAACGAATAATGTAGTGGGAGGACTAGTAGAAGTAGCTAGCCTAGTAAAAAAGTGCCCATCTAAAGAAGGAAGAAAAGAAGAGGTAGAAGAGAGAGTGGTGGAGAGGAAATAATAAGAGAAAAGAGTAAAGGTAATAGTCAAGCTAGGGCGTTGGGAGGTGAAGCATTAGCGTAGAACCGCAAGCAAGGCCCGGCTTATCTGACTGGGTCGCATCTATTTCCTGATGCAGGCTTGCCGTGGGGATGTTTAATGGTAATGAAAATCCATTTACTAATCACTAAAATACTGACTACTGACTTGCTCCCAACCCTGGGTTAAACCCGCTCAACACTGGGGTAAAGAGCTTGGGCCAACGCCGTGACCATGCTGTGCTGGGCATCAACTGCAATTTGAGTGCTGGGCAAACCACCACAGTCCAACTTGGACGACGACCGTAACCAGCCCGAAGATAGGGAGCGGCATCTGGGCTCGTCTGCATCTGCAATTCTCAGCCCCTGCAACGTTTCTTGTGTCCAGGGAAAGAGAGAAGCAAAAAAAAAAAAAAAAGGGGGGGGGGGGGAAGGGGGAGAAGCGGGAGCACACGTGATGTATTGCCCGAGCCCGCCCGATACCGAATGGATGCCCTTGTCCCTGTCTCGAAGCATGGGTAATCCTGGAACTAGTCCCGAGCGGAGTTGCATCACTGCGGGAGCGGCATTGCTCTCAATCACTCGCTTTGTTGCAAGAAGCAAGTCATGCAGTGGGTCAGTAGCTGAAGTTTTCTACCCCGTCAATGGTCAAAGACCACTGTGGTTTCTAACCCATCAATGACGAATGGTGTCTCAATGGTGTCCGGTAAAGTAACGTGGTGCTGGGTGCCGATGTCGGCCCCGCCTTTGCGCAGCCAATCACGGCCCTCAAACGCGGACGCGTGGGGCTGCTTCCCAAAACCACGGCGGTGGGACTGAGAGAGGTCGACGTGAACATTTTTCAGGGGAACTTCCAACGATCGCTGTCCATTGCCTGTCCATTGCCTGCCTATTGCTATTGCCTGTCCCTCTCTCTTCGGCGTCGCGACAGGAGACTCCTATGCCATGAGATACTAGTCGTCTGGGACGCGCGAAACAAACATGTCTCTCGGCCTCGTCCGATGATGCTTGCCCAAACTCTAGCTGTATGGCTTCTTTCCGCCCAAGCCATCTTCGCCGCCTACATTCAGATCAAGCCGTGTCCCGACGCCGACTCTCTACTGGATCATGACCTTTCAGCTAGGGCGTCGCTTGTCCCCAAGACCGACGACAACGGGAGAAGGCGCCTTGAGCTGGAGTTTGCAGGAGGATACAATGAGACTAGGTGTAGAATTGTCCAACAAATGAACGTTTCGTCATCGGTTTCCATCACCTCGCTCAGCGCAACCTCGAGCTTCCAAGGCCTCACCGAGTCCGTGCAATGCACCAAGTTCATCCGCGAGGGCAAGCCTTTCTTTTACCCTTCTCTCAAGTTCGCCTACGACGTTCCTACTTATCCGCTCAGCACCTACTTTCTCACGGCACACCTGCGCGGCAATGGCCAGCAAATCGCCTGCTTCAACGCATATTTAACTCCAGACTTGGGGCCAATCGCCTCGCCGATCCTTACTTGGGTTCCCGCTGCCATCCTCATGCTGATAGTTCTGTCGAGTCTCTGGTGGGAGATGTACAATCTCTCCCATGAAGAGAACACGGGCGACGAACCCGACCAGATTGGCCCTTTGTTCCGCGAACCTGGCCGGCAGCACATCGTCCGGGTGGCCAACTGCATCTCCTACCTTCAGTTCATCTTCTTCTCCGGAGCGCTTAGCCTCAGCTTCCCCGGCTTTTTCCAACCCATTGTTAGTCGCACCAGCTGGTCTACTCTGATGCTTCGGGTGGGGGTCGTGGATAGAACCCCGTGGTACTTCGGGGTCAGTGACGGGCTGTACGCCATCAACGGCACGTTTGGCGGAACACCTGGGCTGGAACTGATGACGCAGGTCATGGGCGGGACTCTCACGCTGAATGCATGGTTCAACACCATGGCCCTGGCAGCCATGATCCTGTTCCTCATTGCAAGCATGGTGTTTCTCGGACAGAAACTGGAGTGGGCTCGCAACTTGTTCCAAGCGAGGAGGTCGCTCATTTTCCGGGATGACGTTGATCCTGGTGTCAAGGGCATGCTCTGGGCAACGCTGCGACTGTTTTGCAGCTATCTGCTTCTTCCGCTCGTGGCATGGTCAACCTATCAGCTGACCCATAGCGGGGCGGTGCCGGTATTCGTCGTCGTTGCTGCCTGCAGCGTCGTTTGCATCCTTGTTGCTCTCATCTGGTGGGCCATCTGGCAGAGCAGCCCGCGCGCCATGGGCTATTTTCTCGTCGACACTGTAAAAAGCCACCAAAGCTTGAATCGCTTATCCAGGATCCAGGGGACTTATGCCGTCACCATCTTTGTGCTGCTGTTTGTACGAGGGGCAGTGATTGGGGGTCTGCAAAGCGCCGGCATGGTGCAGCTCCTGAGCCTCTTGGCCACCGAGGCTGTGCAGATTGCTCTCTATGCTTACTCCTATCACGAGAGCCCGTTCAAGTCATGGTCGGGCATCATGCCGGCCGTCCGGCTGGTCGTCTTGAGTCTGCAGGTGGCTTTCCTCCCGGGAGCGGCGGGATTCGTGGCCAAGAGCGTTTTGGGTTACGCGATTTTGGTTTTCCACGCGCTTGTTCTCTTGCTTTGTTTCGTGTCTCCTGCAGTATACGACATTTATTGCCTCGTCGCCCCGAGCTCGATGAGGACTGGTCGTCATAAATGGGGTCGAGGAGACGGGCGGGCCCCAGTAAGACTCTTCTCCTCGACATGCTTTTTGTTACTGGACTTTTGTTCTTCTCCCCCCGCAAAACCCCGCCTCGCGTCCTTTCCTTCGAACTCGGGAGTGCTGACAAGACTAGGTATACAACCTGCGACAAATCATGCGTCGGCCCACCAGCTTTCGCAACTTCACCGCCCGTGGACTTGCCCCTCTGGACACAGCGTACAGCAGCCACCAGCAACAACGTGGCCAGGCCCCGGCGACGCGGGACTCGAGCTCCCTGCCGTCCCCGACCGATGCCGAAAGGTCACCCTACTTCCGCAGCCCAAGATCCAGATCCACGGAGCTTCGAAACTGGGCCCAATCGCCTGCTTCCGCTCATCCTTCGGCTTCCACCGAGACCCGCTCAGACGTGGGCTCGGAGCCACCCAACGCGGCAAGTCCAGACGCGGGGCCGGAACCTCCCAAGGGGGCAGGTCGGGGCGCGAGCTCGGAGCCATCCGGGCCAGCAAGCCACGAGGCGCAGGGAAGCGACCTGTCGTGCCTCCCGTTGGACCCGGACCCCAGCGTCGACTACTCGTTTCGGGAGGCGGACCTCTACTACGTGCAGCCAAAGACCAAGATGTTTGGCGAAGACAAGACGCCGCAGGGCAATCTGGTCAAGTTGAAGCTGCAGAAACTAGGTTCTCTTCGGCGTAAGCTGGCTGCAGAGAAGGGCAGGCGATCGAGTGGCGGTGAAGAAGAGACGTAATTCAAAGATGATACCCTTTTTTTTTTTCTTTTTCCCTTTTTCCCTTTTTTCCCTTTTTCCCCTTTTTTCCCCCTCTTTCATCTTTTTTCTTTTCTCTTGCGCAATCTAGATGAGGCTTGTTACATACACAGCTACCACTGGGAACATGCACAATATTTCCGGGCCCCATTCGATCCACGAAGCTTGCCATGCTTCGAGAGCTCTCCCCTGAAAGACTCGCAGGGCAAGGGCTCTTCCCGTGTCCATGTATTGGAGCTGCGGGCGAGACGGCTAGACTCCCTCGTCAGCCATAGCCTTATTCGCCGTTGAGCATGTAATCTAGGTCATGGAAACTGCGCCGAGAAGCGCCATCTTATTTGAAATTTAGTGTAGAGCTGGAGTCGTAGCACACGTGAGGATTTGGTACGACGCTTCTGCCAGGCGGGCATCCGCAGCTACTGTACCATTTCCATCCCAAGCACCCCTACTGACCACCCCCTGCCACACCTGGTGTTCCGAGGCATACATATCTGGCACACTGGCTCTGGAAAATCGCGCAAGCCCCGCGCGGCAAGAACAGAGGCATCACCAGGCTCACCACCAGCGCCGTGTGGCTGCGCGGACTGGTGACCTCCACAGGATTCTCCAGTCAAGCCCGTCATCGTCATACCTTGCCTATTCGCTTCAGCCCTGTGCGGGGGGGGATTTCCCGCCGAGCGCCACCAATGCGCCATCAATCATCAAATGTGCCACCAGATTAATGGGGCCAGCTCACTAGTCTTGAGGTCTTCAAGTCTGCACTAACCAAGTTGGCATGTATGCCGCTCCAATTGGGGCGGGTCACCGAGAGCTCGGAGACGGGACATTGCCCGCAAGACATCATCGCATCGCTGTTTATTATTAGAATACCCTAGGGGCTATATACCTTAGGTACCTGAGTGCTACATAACATTAGCCATCTACCTGTCAGTACCCTTTACAGATTAAACCGGAAAGGATAAATCCGAGCGCCGGGTGGAAAAACCTTGCCTGTGATACCTAACTACTACCCTTGTCGTTCCCCAGGACGGAGCGAATCGCGTCGCTGTTCCCTCGAGAATGCCCTTTCCCACAAGTCCGGGGTTTCTGGAAGGTAGCAGGGATCATGACAGCCGGGTGGGTTCCTGGAGGGGGCCACCGTGTAACGGGCCCGCAGCTTGTCCATCCAGGTCGTGCTTTGCTGGCCACGTTCAGTTTTGCTTCTTGGCAAGCGCCACCCACTACGGTACCACATGACGTCGGGCAGTAGTCCCTGATTGAGCAATCTGGTGCACGAGGGAGGCGCGACGGGCAGGAGGGGCAGGAACGGGCAGGAACCAGACGGGCAGGAACGGGTCGCGACGGTGTGGCACAAAGCATGATTCACAATCCTGTTTGTGCGAGCTTCTGGCAGCCCCACCCGTTCCCGTAATGCGCACTACTCCATGCTTGGGCTAGTGCCCCACGGTACGCCTTACCCTTGCTGGCATTGGCAGGTCTTGGCGTGCCAATTGAATTTTGTCGGCTGTAGCATGTCGTCTTCTTCCAGATCCCGCCGGGAGGGAACGGGCAATCAAGTTTTTTTTTTTCCCTACCCAGCATGTCTTTTCCCCCCAGGCCATCCATCTGTTGCTGCTGCTGCTGCTGCTTCTTCTTCTTCTACTTCTTCTTCCCCCTCCTCCCTCTCCTTCGGCAGCCATAGTCACACGCTACACGAGCTGCAGCATGCAGATAGATTCCAAGGCCCGTTTTGGCAGGTACGATGAGGCTAAGCCAACGGAACGGGGCATCTGGGGAACGCTCTTTCTCCCCGCGTTCCACAAAGGTCTTGATCCATTTCCAGCTGCTGGTTGAGGCTATGGATCCGTGGCGGTGGAACGAACCGGACCTGACTCGGGATTGTTGAATTTCGGCCCACTGCTCAACGGCATGGCGGCGGTTCGACGGAGATACATGATGAGCCGTGGTCCCTCCCTCGTATTGCCATGGAAGCAAGGCCACTTCCTCCCTCCCTTGGCATAACGCAGAGCGAGTCTCTCTGAACCTTTTCTTTTCAACATGCTCGCATCAGTCTTGTCGAGCTTCCTGGCGTGGGCGTCAATCGCCGGGGCTTCATCTGCAGAGCAACGATCCGCCGGCCTTGCCACGGTCGTTGCTCCGGCAGGAACCGTACTCGGCAACGTCAGGAACGGCGTCGAGTCCTTCAACGGCATCCCCTACGCACTACCTCCTCTGGGTCCGTTGCGCATGAAGCCGCCTGTTCGGCGGACGCAATCCCTGGGCGTGTTTGATGCCACCGGACCGGCTGGTGCTTGCCCGCAGATGGTGGCTTCGACCTCCAGCCGGGGGTTTCTGTCCGGCCTGCTCGGGAAAATTGCCAACCTGCCTCTTGTTCAGATCATCACGCGCCAGTCCGAGGACTGCTTGACAATCACTGTTGTAAGGCCCGAGGGCACCACTGCCGGGGCCAAGCTGCCTGTTTTGTTTTGGATACTGGGCGGCGGTTTCGAAGTGAGTAATCGAACAAGAAAAATTTAAAAAAAAAAAAAAAAATCCAGGCCGAGAGAGAGAAGGTGAAGAAAAAAGAATCAAGGAAAACCTGACGTGCGCCGGTGTACGATGTAAAGCTGACCCCTTGTCTTCTTCTTTCGCTTTGACTTGCTCATCTGCAGTCGGGATCGACATCCATGTATGACGGCACCAGCCTCGTCAACTATGCCACGTCCATCAACCAACCCTTCATCTTCGTCGCAGTCCAGTACCGCCTGGCAGGTTACGGGTTTATGCCGGGCAAAGAGATCATGGCCGAGGGGTCCGGAAACGCCGGCCTCTTGGACCAGCGCATGGGCTTGGAGTGGGTGGCGGACAACATTGCTGCCTTTGGAGGCGACGCTGAAAAGGTCACAATCTGGGGAGAGTCTGCCGGCTCCATTTCTGTTCTCGACCAGATGATACTGTACAACGGCAACAATACCTACAAGGGCAGTCCGCTGTTCCGCGCCGCCATCATGAACTCGGGAAGCGTCACTCCTCTAGACCCTCTCGACTGCCCCAAGGGCCAGGCTGTCTTTGATCAAGTTGCCGAGACTGGGGGCTGCGCCTCCGCTGAGGACAAGCTGGCTTGCCTTCGAGCCCTGAGCTCCAACGACTTTCTCAACGCCGTGACGTCGGTCCAAGGGCTTCTATCATACAGCTCACTCGCCCTGTCTTACTTGCCGCGCCCGGATGGCAGGACCATCACGCAGTCGCCCGAGAAGCTAATCCGCGCTGAGCAGTACGCAGCCGTTCCCATGATTGTCGGCAACCAGGAAGACGAAGGCACCCTGTTTGCGCTTTTCCAACCAAACGTCACCACGTCAGAAGACCTGGTTGACTACCTGGCCACCTATTACTTCTCCGGCGCCACCAAAGATCAGCTCACCCAGCTGGTGGATACCTACGGCCACGGCCTGGACGCCGTCATCGACGGCAGCCCCTTCAACACGGGCATTTGGAACGAAATCACGCCGGGCTTCAAACGAAGAGCAGCAGTCCTGGGCGACCTGGTCTTCACGCTCACCCGCCGCATCCTGTTGAGATCCACTGCCCCTTTGCGCCCCGACGTTCCCTCGTGGTCATACCTAGCATCCTACTATCGGGGGCTGCCCGTCCTGGGCACCCCGCACGCCTCCGATATCCTGCAGGTGTTTATGGGCCTCGAGGACAACTACGCCGCCAGGAGCATCCGCACCTACTACACCAACTTTGTGTACAACCTCGATCCCAACGTCGGGGTCACGGGCAAGTACCCCTTTTGGCCGCGGTGGTCCGAGGGGAACAAGCTGTTGAATATTTTCCGTGACAAGGTGACCTTTATCAAGGATGATTTCAGGCAGGACTCTAGCGATTTCATGGAAAAGAATGTCGACTCGCTGAGGTATTAGCGCTGAGATGTCGTAGAGACGTTGTAAACTGGGGCAGCAAAGAGGAGCCATGCCGCGGGAGGGGGGCGGGTCATTGGGGGCGGGTCATTCATTATACTTTTTCCTTCATTGCGTAAATGTATCTTGGTACATGATGTTAGAGCGATTTTTATTCCAGTTTCGATTTTCAGTTATATTTATAATGTCCATAACGCTGACTCGTGATACTCGCCCCCGTTTGTCTATTCACTCAGTCGAATATGGTAGTTGTCACAGTCCACTATATATGCGCAAAAGCAACCACGGCCTTTACCTGGCGAGGCTGCATTAACAAATTACGGCGACTCCATCACCAACAGTCTCCTGGTCAGGGTGACCCATCCTTAGAACGGCATCCAAGGTAACGGGCTCCTGCTGTTTTACCACCAATGATTCAGGTTCACAGCCAGGGAGCCCCGATTACCAGCGGCGACATGCACTCTCCGCACGGCAAACCTACCGCAAAGGCCTGCGGTTCGACGCTGCCTGGCCCCAGGGCACTACAAGGCCGACTATGTAATTAGGCTACTCCCCCGTCAAAGGATCCGCCGCAGGCACTGCACACAGCCCTGTTGGAAGATGGGCCCACGGTCATTGCGGACGACCCGGCGGAGTCAGGGGAAAGAATATACAAAGACCGTCCGCTGCGATGGACGCCGGACAGTCTGGCGAGCCGTGTGCAGATGGCGGGTTGCTGTCCACTACGATGTTGCATCTCGCGCCGAGTCCTAACCGACGAGTGTGGTGCTCATTCTGGACAGAGATAGACGCGTCCTTTTATTCCATTTCGCATGTTTATAAGCATGGACTGAACTGGGTTGGCTCCGAACCTCCTGCTCGTGTTCCTGGACGCCGGATTCCTCCGTTGGCGCGGCTGAGCCTAGTGCGGCCAACGTTCGCTTGCGGCGCACATTGTAGCCCTGAGGGCTGAATGGCGCGCCATGTGGCGCGGGAAAAGCAGAGCCGCATCTGCCATGGCCGCCCGCGCGGTTACATGTTCCGAAATAGCAGCGTTTTCGGTGGTACGGAGTACCGCGTTACGGGGTTGCATATACTTGCAAGGCGGTCACCCATTCGAACAGGCCCGGAGCCGCCAGCGGGACACGCCTGCTTCGTGTCCAAGGTGTGCTCAACAGAAAACTAGAGTCAAAAGGCTCAAGTCTTGTGGGAAAACTACCAGAGTTCTTGCGTGAAAGAAGATCTTGTGGCAGTCGAAACGCGATGCTTGAAGCTTGAAAGCAAGCGCGAGGTTGAAAGGGTTTACGCGCATGGCCGCTAAAGGCAGGCGGTCAGAAACGGCAGGGAAATTTGCCACCGCAACATCTCGTCGAGTTGTAGATGCGCTTTCCGCTCCGAACGACGGGGATGCAGAGACACGCACTCCCGTCGGCTTCTTCCTCTGTGGATACCGTTGGCCCTGGGCAAAGCATTTGTGCCGAGTTGGAGTGAATATGAGCTCGCTGAAGTGAAGGACGACCACATCCGTCAATGCTCCATGTAGTTCGGTGGGCGAAGCTGCAGATATCCCGAGCCGAGGACAAACTGTCACTTTTCTAAAATGCTACGGGATGTAAATGCCGCAAGATTCAAATTCCACGAGTTTCAATTGCCACGGGTGTTTTAAATGCTAGAGATTCAAGATGCATCGCAAAGTACCACAGGATTCAAAGTGCCATGAGACGCAGCTGGCCTGTGTTGCCCTTGTCCAACCACGCCCACTCACTGCCGAGAATCAGCGTTTCTTCATGAACCAAGGGCTGCGGCCAACCTCCCTCAAAATGCTATCCTCCGACGGATCGTGGCCTGTATCCGGCGCCCCGGACCACTTGACATCCTGCTCGGGCGGCAAATCGCAGCTCAGGATTATCCTCCGCGCCTCGATTGCGTCTCGGGACATGTACGGCGGCAAGTCCCCCGCGGTGCCAGCTACTCCCGCCGGGGAAAATGCTTCGTCAACCTGCCGCTTCCTCGGATTCGGCCTCGCTGCGTCCTCCGCTGTGCCGTCCTTGATGCAGTCGGTCTCCACGGTGTGCGGTGCGTGACGGACCCTGGGTGTGTTGGCTGCGTTTTTTTCCAAAGCCAACGAACACTGGAGCGCATACCGGGCAGCCGTTGGAGCGGCCACGCTGTCGACAGCATCGACCTCGCTCGAGAGCATGCCTTTGTTCGTGTCCACGTCTTCGGCACCAGGCTTTGCGTCTGCTGGCGCTGCGCCGCGGTCTCCAAATGAGTCGTTATGAGGCCTGCTGATCAGGCCAGTGGCCAGCACTTCAATTTTCAGTGCGCCGTCACCGCCTGCCTCTACGCTTGTCCCGCTCATGATTCGATAACCTGGAATGTCGCTATATAGAAAGTGTGTTCATTCCTTGAGGCGGCGTGCCATCCGCGCGGGGCTAGAGCTCGGGAATTGCTCACCCTTGGGAGTTGCCGGCGAGCCAAGACAAGCCGGACGGCTGGGAAGTTTAACAGCTGTGTCGCCGCCGAATTCACACGGATACTACTCGCCAATAGGGTATATGACTTCTCCCGAGAGACCGCAAGATTTGCAGTCATCCTTGACTGGAGCGAGTAATCCGGAGTTTATGTTCCGGGGGTTTTCGATTGCTGCTGACCAATATCATGCTACGGACGAGCTCGCCAGCGCCACAAGGAACATAGTCCGTGGGCCAACCAGAAGTGCTGGAATCTCAGGCATGGAATCAAAAGGGGCACCCCAGTGCTATGGGGGCCGATGAGGCTGTGGTTCGGGGTACTGCCAGACTGGGGCGGAATTTGCGCATCTCGCGGCTTGGCGCTGACATTTTGTTGCTGAGGAGACCAAACCCGAACTAGATTGTCTTGGGATGCCATGATGAACACACAGCTTGGTGCTGACACCTTGAAACCTGAACTAGATTGCCTTTAGGTGCCATGACGAACACACAGCTTGATGCCTGCGAACCAGTCCTCACACTGGGAACTAGGGACCTTTACGACGGATCCTGGACGAGGGAACAACTAGAGAGAGCCATGGTACGCCTTGGCTGGGGCTTTCGTCGATACGGATGCGTGGCATTTCCAACAAGCGACTCGGAAGCTCTAGCAAGGCTCTTGGAGTTTGATACGCCCTGGACAGGCTGGTACATTTTTTTTTTCTTTTCAAACTGATAACATGCACTCCACAACTCCCGGCAAAGCCCCAAGTTTCTGCCCTGGTATTGAAGTCGTGATGATGCCGGGCGCTTGGAACTACCCCGTTGACGCCTCACCTCGCCACTTTGTTTCGCAGACACAAAAGGCTGGGTAAAAAAAATTCACTAGAGGCAACATTTCCCGGGTATTGACGTGTCACTTCTGAACAAGATGTATGCATAGGATGACATTGATTGTCGATGGTGTGCCAACTATCCGTGGGAAGGAGAGCCCCTGGTTTCTCTGCTGCCGTTGACGAAAGCAATGAAATCCATCGGCTGCTTCATTCTCAATCCGGCTCTAAGTCCGGATGACAATAACCGCCTTGGTCTCTCGATTGTTGGGGCGGGGTCCTGAGAGCGTCATGGCTGCTTGGCCGAGTCGTGTCAGCGTTAAAGCCAGGATGACTGACATGTGACATTGATATCGACACGGACGCAAGAGCTGATTGCAGGGGCCGCGGAGGTGGTTTGCAGTCCCAACACGCGGACTCGTCGGGTAATCAGTCAGTGGGAAACCAGGTAGCATGCGCAGGAGACGTCGGACGTGGACGTCGCATTGGGGGGGGGGGGGGGGTCCCTAAACAAGCCCCCCCTTTGTCCATGGCGTGGTGAAGAGTGGTTGGTAAGAAAACAGTCGCACTGGAGCGACCAGACGCACACGACTGGGCCACCAAGGGTGGGCGACACTGCAAATGGGGCGCAAGTGTTATGTTGCAGTCACGAGTGGAAATTGGCTGGGAATGCGACGGCGGCTGTTTCGTTGGTGCTGGACTGGGAAATAACCAGCGATGGCCTGCCCCGGGGATGGTGATGCTTACGGGCAGGAGTTGCAGGATGGCAGCGCCGATCAGATGCCGCAAGTTATAAACTTACCATCCCACACGAGGCCGCCCTTTGTGCTAGTGTGGTCCGGTTACGGAAGCACAGCCGGATTTGTCACGGTTATGTCATGGCATTCCACGATGAGGGTTCCGGCTCGCCGAGGCAACCTGAATGGAGGGATGTGGCCGGAGCCGAGGCCGACCGGGAAGCGGGGAACCAATGAAAGGCCTGCAGATGGCTCATTGTCATTGTCTGTAAAAAATACTTGATTTGTCTGTCCTGTGCAGAGGGCGCGAGGCAGACTGTAGCAACCTCGTCACACAGATCTTGATAGATTGACCTTTTCAACGGTTTGTTCTTCCCTTTTCTTCTCTCTTGTTAGAAGAGAAGCGGCTTTTGGCAAAATGGCTGTCGAGGCTGGGTGAATGGTTTGGAAGCGCCAGAGAGCTATTTTAATGCCCTTGATGTGCAAAAAAATAAAAGAAAAGAAAAGAAAAGAAAAAAACCGTTGGCAAATGAAGTCATCATGTCGCATTTTGACAAGGGCAGAAAAAAAAAAGACTTGACCAAACGACGCGCACGAGCTAGCAAGGCCCAAGCCCGGCATTTTATAAATATCACGCCGAAGCTTTTTAGAGAGCAAGTCCTTGGACTGCGCTAATACGGCTGCCCTTCTCCAAAAGTAAAAAGAAAAAAAAAAAGACACAAAAGCACATAATGCCCATCACCGAGGTCTGCAACGTCCGGGTCCTGCGGCTAGACCACGTCGCCGAGCATGCCACGGTCAAGTTTGTCACCAGCCCGGGCAACATTGTGCCGCTGGAATCCATCGCGGATACGTCGATCGACGGCAGCGGATGCACGCTGATGCCCGGGATGATTGACGCCAAGATCGACGTGGGCGCCTCGCTGGACGCGTTCGACGCCTACGCCGCCTGCGGCATCACCACCATCATCGACTCGAGCAGCTCGTCGGACGAGAGCCGGGCCATGGACATGGCCGCGGCAGACGACCCGGGCTTGCCGTCCTACCTCGCCACCGGATCCGCCATTGGGCCGCCGGACAAGCTTGTGAGCGTAAAAAACTACAGGGGGGTGCAGACGGTGGCGACGGCCGATGAGGCGGCGCGGCTGGTGGAATCCAAAATCGTCTCGGAGCGGGCGGCCCTCGTCGCCATCATCGTCGACCAGCCCGGGCTGAGCGAGGACGTCATCGCGGCGGCCGTCAATGAGACGCACCGCCACGGCAGCCTGGCCATTGCGTACGCGACCCAGTCGGGGGCGTACAGGACCGCCGTCGAGCTGGGCTTCGACGTCCTGACGCCCGTGGCCGTCGACGCCGCGCTGGACGCTGACGTCATGGACAAGATTGTGCAGAGGGGCATCGGCGTCATCCCCACCCTGTGCTTCCTCGAGAAGGCTGTGCCGTCCTGGCGACGGCGCGGCTTCGCCTGCGACTTTTCCGTGGCGGTCAAGACGGTGAGGGATCTGCATGCCGCCGGCGCCAAGATATGCACGGGGTCGTCAGCGAACCCGTCCGAGGATACTTCCGTCAGGTTCGGCCGGGGACTGCAGGAAGAGCTGCGGCAGCTCACGCGGGCGGGCCTGTCCAACGCCGAGGTTGTCCGGGCGGCGACGTTGGAGCCGGCCTTGCTGTTCGGCCTGGACGACAGGGGCTCCATCACCACGGGCAAGAGGGCGGATTTGGTCCTGGTGGAGGGGGATCCCCTGGAGGATCTCGACGCCCTCTCCAAGATCCAGTGCGTCTGGGTTCAGGGCATCAAGGTGAACGAGTGAGCGCGGCGCCCGAGGGTGCCGTGCTTGGGGAGAGAGGGGGGGGATGGGCGGCGTGCGCTGGGTGGCGAGCGATGCTCACTTGTCTGCGCTTGCGCTTGTACTATCAACTATTAACCTATCTACCTAAATACCTAACCTACCTACCTACTCAGGTACCTACCTAAGTAACTATACCTTAGCCAGCAACAATGCATGAGGTTGAAGCCGCGAGGTCGCGGACCTCGCGGACCACGCGGACCTGGCCGACGGCCCCAATGCTCGATGGACGCTGGAACCGGAGAATAATATCTGGTTCGTGGAAGCCCAAGATACCCCGACAGGGACGCGAAGCAGAAAAGGCGCGAGTCCGCGTGACTTCGACGTCACGGTGATCTCACGAAAGTCTGTAAACTGGAAGAGGCTGCTCCCCCCTTTGCCACAGCCCAACAAACTTGTAACCCCATATGGATCCGCTTCGACACAAGTGAAGAGGCGAAAAAAAAAAAATAAAAGTAAAACGGCCGCAGACAAGCTTTCGCAAAGCCTCGTTTTTGAATTTTTTTCTTCTTTCTTCTCGTCTTCCTTGTCCGGAGGGGGAAAAAAAATAAAAAACGAAAAAAAAAAACAAAAAAACAAAAAAACAAAAAAAAACAAAACACACAGCCCGATCCCGCAGCATGAGTCATCAACAGAGACACTCGGGGGCGTCCAGGCCGCTCCTTCCCATGCCGTCTCCCCCCCCTCCTTCGCGAGAGCCAAGGCAGGAAGAGCAGACGAGGCCACAGAAGCGGCCGGGCGTCAACCTGGCCTGCGACCGTGAGTTTCATTCTGCCCAGACATCAATGCCCAGACATCAGTTCTTCCCAGGCATTCTCCCCCATGGGCCCTTTTGCTTTGCACGCGCTTCGCCGGGACTAAAATCAGCCAAAACAAACAGGATGCCGAAGTCGCAAGACTCGAGTCTGTGCCTGCCATCCGCCCTCCCTACCAATGTCAACTCCGAGCGATTCTGACTCTCTCTGAAAGTGCGATGGCCGGCGGCCTGAATGTGCCTCCTGCGCCAAGGCTGGGACGAGTTGCAGGTACACCTCGCGCGGCAATGCGCTGGCGCAGCGCTACGGCGGGCTGCGAGAATCCTACAAATCCCTCAAGCATGCCTTTACTATTCTCTGCACCGGCTCCGAGCAAGATGCCGTCAGCGCGCTCAAGGTCATACGCGAGGCGCAAAAACAGGAGAGCCTCGCCTCTGTGCTCGCTCCCAACCCCCCCGGCTTCCATATCCCTCCTCCGCTCATGAGGCAAAGAGCAGCCTGGATGACGAGGGTTGCCTTGGATAGGAATCAACCATCTCTTTATTCAATGATGTTGACCGCGCAGCTAGGACACCATCTCTTGCCGCTCTCAAACTGGACCTCAGTCGCCGCCGGTGACGCTTTGCTAACGCACTTGTTCAAGCTGTTCTTCACCTGGGACACAACGCTGACTCGACTGTTCCACCGCCGTCTACTCACCGAGATCATTGTCTACCGCCAGGTTGCCGAGAGGCTATATGAGAACCAGCTGGATGCCCAGTTCTGCTCCGAGCTCCTGGTCAACTCCATCCTGGCGTACGCTACGGTAGTGTCATCTAGAAAATCCCCCGTGTGCACAAAGTCTCCGACCCGGCACTCTGACCATGTCTTCCACGAAATAAAATACAGGCATTATTTTTTGAGCCCATCCCCACGCTGAATAGCGAGGACTTTGCCCGAGAAGCACACAGCCTGCTGGACGCTCACCAGGGAGACGTCACACTGTCATTGCTCCAGGCTGTTGCCATAATGTCAACCTATGAACAAGCCTTTGGAGACGGAAAAAAACTGGCAAGCCTGTGGTCGAGATACCTGATCCATTTGCCCATGGTTAACGCCCGCTTTCTACAAAGCCTGACGCCGGGACACTACGTGCGGCACACAAAGGCGCAGCAAGCGATATCGCTTGGACTCAGCGGACTGTACTGCTTCAACATGTAAGGCGACTTTGCCATGTCAACCTTGGCGCGGGACCGGAGCGGTTGGTTGGGGAATGTCGAAGCGGCTCGCTGACTTGACGGTAGCAAGACTTGTGTCATTGCAGCCACTAACGTGCCAAGGGGTTGGGCAGCGCAACTGCTTTCCACAGACGGCAATGAGCCATCCGACCTAGTACAAGTGGTTGAGCGGTTGTGGACTCCGTATCCCATCTCGAACCAACCGCAGATATCCTACGCTGCCGAAGCCCTCGTGGTTGAATACACCTTGGTTCGCTTGGTGGCCGAATGCCTGGACATTGCTTACAGCAACAGGACTGCTCTAATGCCCGACCATAGTAGCGCCAAGAACATATATAGTCGGCTACGCAAATGGCACGAGCTGAATGCTCAGAGGTTCCAAGGACAAGGTTCCGTCATTCCGTCGTGGATTGCTATTCTGTGCGTCTTTTTCCCCTTCACGCTGCCGAAATGATTTTACGCTTCGTCAAAAAAAAAAAAAAAAGAAAAAGGAGAGAGAGAAACAAGGAAAAGGAAAATATGACTGACAGGCAGCAGGGTCCTCTACCACTGCGGTAGCATACGTCTTCTCGAACCATTCGTTTCTCTCCCGTTTATCCAATTCCGCGATCACATGAATGCCGCTGTGCTCTGCCAAATGCACAGCGAAGCCATCATCCTGGCACTCACGAGAAGCAAGGACGTCCTGTCGGCGCGGCATGACTTTTGGCTGTCGTACGCCTGCAGCCTCGCTGTCAAACACTTGCTGCTGAGAAGCGAGGCCGCTGGGCCGGGCGAAGATTACCTCTGGAGAGGCTGCGAGCTGCTTTACCTGGCTGGACAGTACATTCCGGAGGCGAACCGAATCATGACGGACATTGGCAAGATTGCCGCCCGGAAGGGCCTAACCCTGTCAAAGAGAGTGTGGGGGCTTCTCCAGGCCAGTACCGTGAGCGTACGGAATACCGTCATTGGGAATACGTCGTATGTGAACCTGCTGGCGGGCAACCTGGGCCTGTCGCCAGCTGGTAGGATCGTCTTTAAGCGCGGGATTGAAACGATTGAGTGATGCAAGGTTGTGTGAGCTGCAGGTCTGTAGGGTAGGCTTGAACGGGGGGGAGTTTTCGATATAAAGAGGAGCAAGAGTAGTACTACTAGACTGTTGTGGTATAACAAGAGAGGCTTCACTTGGTGTGGGGTTGCTTTTTTTCAGAGCGGCATAGGCCAGGAGTATCACGAGAAGTAAGAATAAAAGAACTGGGACAATAGGAAAATAGGAACACTACGAGTATGTCAGAGCAGAAGGAGTGATTTGAGCATGTGCTGATGAAAATATCGAGTATCGAGAGCAGTAAGAGTAAAAAGAACAAGGATAATTATAATTCTTATCACGAGTACTATGAAGTTGCAAGCAACAAAGAGCGTCCCAATGCTGGATTACCACCACCACATGGAGACTTTGCTCGTTGCAACAGATTCAATCAAATTATCCCAGGCGGAAGACATGTCAGGAAGTGCCATGAGGCAAGAGTAATGCTACTATAGAGCTGATGGCAAAATTGCTGGCATCTATCCGGTTTCTACGTAGCCTGACGCTCGATTTCGATATCCTGCAGGGGCTTGTGCTGTAAGGTCTACATACGGATGTACAGGCAACAAGAGCATGGGCAGTAAATTAAGAACATTGCCAGCATCAAAGGGTATTGAGACCAATGAGAACATGAGGGTGATGCGAACATGCGGCGAACCATTGATTTACAGATGATGATGAACCTCTGCCTCTCGCCTGCGTGTCGGTTTCTTCATCAGTCATGACCAATAAGTCAGTGGCAGTGGCAGTGGCAGTGGCATTTGCGTTGCATCCAGGCCGTCGTCAGGGACAAGGTCTGGGTGCGTGAAGATGCTCGCAGCCGTGGAGCCTCCGGTTGGAGCAAAGGCATTCATTCCCTGCGCGTCGACAGGTGACAGGATTCCCCAGGCAGGTGGGTGCAGCTGCAACGGGCTTGCCGCGGAGCCGAGGGCGTGGCCCCACGCAGCCAGGGGCTCGGGCCGTGTGATTGGCCAGGCACCGGTTACTGTGCCTGGGTGCCTGCACGCTGCACGCTACGCTACATAGTACACGCTAGGCCATCCAGAGCTTGCCCTTTGCCAAGGGGTCGCCAGAAATTTCCCGCTGTCGATGCCCTTTTTCCCCTTCCTCCTTTGACTTTGATCCCAAAGCTGCCGACGCATCGCGGATCCCGCGACATTCCCCTGCATCGCCGACAACCCCGATGGTCTCTTGGGGCTCAGCACGTCGGCCCAAGCACCCCTCCCACCAACGCCGCTCGACCACGGTCGCCCTGTCAAAGCCTTGCCCTCCCCCTCTTCCAACAACCCGAGGCTGCCCGCCAGCTCCAGGCGTGCGTGGCATGCGAATCCCATCGCCGGCGGCCAAACGCGCCGACGGCACCGCCATCTGGGCCACCCCGCACGACAGCTACTCGTCGTCGGTCGGCGTCCTCGGATGCAAGATCAACACCGACCGCGTGGCCTACTGGCCGCAGCCCGTCGACTGCGACGGCATCTGCGTGTCGGTGCGGTACCAGGACCGCCAGGTCTACCTCCTGCGCGTCGACCAGTCCGGCGGCGCCCACGACATGAGCTACGACGCGTGGAACTACCTCTACACGGGCGAGCCGGCCACCGAGAAGCCCGCGGCGGGCGGCGCCGTCGAGATGCACTACACGCCCGTCGACGCGTCCCACTGCGCGCCGCTCATCCACACGGAGCACCACCGGCTGCCCTTGAGCGCCGCCAACAGCATGAACTTCCTGGCCAGCTGCCTGGAGCGGCCCGCCAGCTGGGTCGCCAGCAACTACGTCCTGTTCAACATTGACGACCCCATCTGCACGCTGGGGCTGGACGAGCAGTGCAGCCTGGACTGGCCGGGCGCCAACCAGCCGTCCTGCCCGCACGTCCTGGGGGAGCAGACGGTGCTGAGGGACGAGCCCGTCTACAACATCCAGTACCCGAGCGGGAAGAGGGTGCTGGCGTCGTCGGGCGCGTCGGGCGCGCCTGTCCCGGGCAGCGGCGGCAGCGGAAAGGACGAGGAGAATGCTGCTGCTGCTGCTGCTGCTGCTGTCGCGAGGGGGCTGCTGCGGGGGAGGCATGGCGGGCGACTTTTGCTGGGCATGGTGATTTGCGCTCTTTTTGCTGCATAGGCACGGCTTCTTCTTTTTCTTCTTCTTCTCCCTCCTCTTCTTCTTCTCCTTCCCCTTCTTCTCTTCTCTTCTTCTCCTTCCTCTTCTTCCTCTTCTTCCTCTCCTTCCTCTTCTTCTCCTCTCTTCTTCTTTCTCTTCTTGTTTTCTTGTTTTTCCTGGATACCCACCCTGCCCGCCTGGTGTGGTCGGCCACGCCTTGTTTTCGCGCGCACATTGCCCGAGTCCAAGTCTTGAAACAAGCCCGTCTCGGTTGGCGCATTCTGCCAAGCCACCCGCTAAATGCGAACCTTAATGGCACGTAATCTACTTCGCTTCGTTTTTGTTTTCGTTTTGCCCGGGGCCTGAAAAAAAAAATCCGTTTTGGCTAGGGGATGCCGAAAAGCGGTATGAAAGTGGAGGTTGATTGATTGGGTTCCTCAAAAAAGTTTGAAACGATTTTGCCGCGCCATCTAGAACGAGGACTCGAAAAAGGGTCTGTCTGGTGCCACTTTACTCTCCCTTCGTCCATTGCTTCCTCCTCAAACAAGCCGCTCTGGACCGCTCGGGCCAGCCGGGCGGCGGCTGAGTGTGCATACATAGCACACGCACGAGGGGTGCGTGGTGTGTCTTGTCGTTTCAGCCACGAGGCAAAGGCCAATTGGAACCCGCGCACGAAAACAAGACCGGGTTGCAGTGCGGCGTCGCTTTCGCGCTGGCCACTGTCCGTTTGCCCATTCGTCCATTCGTCGATCCATCCGGGCGCCCCGAAAACCTCCGGGCCTAAGCTGGCCGAGACCCATGCCCCTGGATCCCCACCCGAAGCGAAGCGAAGCGGGGGGTGGGGTGGGGGCTGCAAGCCCGGAGTCCCCAGACCCACCTGCCACCTGCCACCTGCAACCTGCAACCTTGCTTGCCCCTGCCACCTGCCAACTGCCACCTATCCAGGAACTGCGGGGATGCCCGCCAAAGAGGGCCAAGCCAAGCCGCCAAGGGCACACTAATCCAACACGGTACATGGCTGCACCAGCGCAACACTGCACGGGGCGCAAGTACCCCGCGCAGCTCGGCGACGACAAAGGGGCTCACGGGGCACCTCCCCGCCGTACCGACCGCCGAGCCCGACCAAGCGGGGCGCCGGTGTTCGTGTCGGCAGCCCGCAACACTCACTCGGGCCGCATATATATATATACAGGCAGGAGTTTTCATTTGCTGCGGCCAGAAAAGAACGGAAAACCCCCCCGCGCGTCCCCGTCCACTGCAGATTTCCCGATTCCCCGATTCCCAGCATCCCTTGCCCCTCGTCCCTGTCTGCCCGCTTCGCTCCGCTGAGCTGAGCCTCTACACCAAAAAAAAAAAAAAAAAAAAAAAACCATGAAGGCCTCCCCATGGGCCCTGACGGCCGCCGCCGTCGCCGCCGTCGCGTCTCCCCTCGCGGCCCTCCAACCCCGAACCACCGCCCTGGAGGCCCTCACCGACCGCTACCTCTTTGAACTCACCCTCCCCGAATTCATGGCCGAGCGAGAAGCCCGCAACCCCGAGTCTGTGAACTGGAACTCTGACGGCTGCACCGACTCGCCCGACAACCCGTTCCACTTTCCCTTCCTGCCTGCCTGCCGGCGACACGATTTCGGCTACAACAACTACCGCAGCCAAAACCGCTGGGCCGTGAGCGCCAAGCGCAGAATAGACGAGAACTTCCTGATGGAGTAAGTAACCCGAGGTCTAGGCTGGCGGCTTTTACGGGGCTTTGCGGGCTTTGTGGCTTACCATTTTTTTTTTTTTTTTCCCTCCCTCGGCTGTAGCCTCGACTTCCAGTGCAAATCTGTCTGGGCGACCAAGGCGTGCAAGGCTTTGGCAAGGGTGTATTACCTGGCGGTCAGGAAGTTTGGCGGCAAGGACGCTCCGCCGGGGAAGCGGGAGCTCTGGCCGCCCGCGTATGCCGAGGCCATGGCCCACTACGAGATCGAGGTCAAGAGGGCGCAGGAGCTGGGGCATTTGCCGATCCTGGAGTCATGAGAATTGGGGACTTTGCTTTCGGCGTTCTGGGGATAGAAGATTGTATTTACACACAGGCATTTACAACGGCGCAGGGAAATACACAAGGCGAGAGTTCAAACCGCGTTGTTAAACATGATGGGTCGAAGGGACGAAAAAAAACAGCGTTTAAAGGCCCCACGATTCGTTGATTCCGGCGTGATACTCGTAGAATACGGCATCACATGGCAGAGCTGCACTGAGCTCATGAAAGACTGCACCAAGCGGGCTCGGTGCAGTCTGGCCGACGGTTCCTTCGCACCGCCATACCGCAGGTGTCCTGAGAGTCGCAGAACCTTGCCAGCAGGAATGCTCGTCACATGGCCAGAAAGACGTGTCTCTGCGCGGGATTGCGTTGGGACATGTTGTGATGTATGGTAGGGTTGCTTACACGGCGCAGGTCTTACGTGGGTCTCTTATTCCGAGCATATGTCTAATAAGTTATATGCTATGATATAAGACAGTCTTATCATACCTTCGTCATAATTTATATATTAGGCACTAACAAGGCCTAATAATTCCTTTTCATTAACCTTCTATTTTTCTATTATTCATATATACAATTATATGCTATGAAAGCTTTGAAAATAGTAGCATTACTAGCTAATTTCCTTTATAACAAATTAAGGACTTTTACGTGCTCCTCGCTTACATACCCCACTCTGTGTGATGGGAAGAGTAATCGACCTGCCGACTTGTGCAGCCAGCGCCGAAGCGTCCCGTCACAGAAGCGGGCGAGGCAACGCGCGGCAAGCTCTGCGAAAACACGCTCACCATCGAGTGGGCCCGATGGGATTTTGCAGCGCTGCTGCCCGACGCTGGATGTTGCGAGGCTGATTTACCAGTCTGGCAGCTCTCGAGGCGCCGTCGGTCTGGTCTGCCTGCAGGATAAAATGAGACATCATCGTATGCTTCAGGAGCGAATCAGTTTGCCGCAGGAGGAAGATTTACCGGTAAAGCGAGTTTTCCCGTTGCACGTGGCCGTTTTGATCAAGTCGTCGGTTCTGCTCGCCTATTGGGATGTTTGCCTCTTTTGATTTTTGTGCACCCGCCGAGTCGGATATGGATCCCTACGACTTTTTACAGGCAGTTCTGATGCTTCCTCAACGCATTGGCGAATTTCGGAGTCGGAAACTGTCTGGCATGCCGCCCTGTGACCCTGGCGTTATGCATATCATTTGCTGTGTTGTCGGCTCGAGATGCGCGCAGAAAGTGCATGATACCACATATTAAGGCCTGATATTGGTCGTATTAATATTCTGTGGCGTTACTGGCGTGTTGTAAGTACTAGAGATCTCATCAAGTGAGGTGATTAAGCATGGTAGCGGATGTATGTTGGTCTTACTCTGTATGATTTGCCACGATCTAGCCAAGTATATTAGGAGCTGGCGCCCTTGACAATCATTCGTGCATGGTGAGTCGATTTCGTCAAGATAGGCACTTTACATCCAAATAAAACGACGCCAAAGGAATGGAGTGAGGCTTGAAAGAGCCCTGGAATTACAAAGGGTCTTCTGGGAGTTTCAGCCCCGGCGTAAGTAAGCAATCCCCGAGGCTCGTTTTTGTCAAGGCCATTGTTGTCTGAAAAGAAAACTGACAGACTCAGGCAAGCTGGAAACTTGACTTGGAAATTGGTCCTCTTCAAGCGGGATGGCCGCTCTCTTGTCTTTGTTCGAGACCACGAGTGAGCTCTTGGAATTCACCTTTGATGCCCACAAAGCCCTTTTTGCAAGGAATAGCTTGACCGGTCTCTTGGGCAATGGGTATTCGTTGGTTTGGAGGCCACGATTGAGGCTTTTCGAGCATCCACTTCGCCGCAAACGTGAATGACTCGGCACAGAAACTGCTAGTTCCCTTGCATGACGAGAAGCTTGGTCTTGTTATTCGAAATGATCATTGGCTTGTCTTGCTAGGCGTACGTATACTTGAAGCCTCCTCAAGTCTTGCACATTGAGTTTGTATCGAGTTTCAAGGAACAGAACTCTGTTTTACAGCTGTAGACGAAGTTCCAAACATCCCTTGAACCACAGGAATTTGTGGGCCGCGATGAAGAAACAGCCACCTTCGAGTAACCCGAGGGAAATGTTGCTCCCGCCATGAGACACCTCCGGTGTATTGCAAACCCGTGGAACAGCAGCGGCTTCGGGCATGCCAATGCCTCGGGATGGGTGACACCGGGGTAGGCGCGTTCGCGCTGCACAGAGGACTGGACTTTGTAGGACTCGTTGCTCTGCCGTTTCCCAAAATGGCTTATGCGTTGGTCAGAACGGGAACCACATTTTTCGTGTGTCGCTTTCACAAGGCCATGGCAGCTGGTACATTGCAATGATCTGTCGACGCGTCGTGCAGAATGGTAGGACAATCTGGGTGAATTGACAGACGCACTCTGGGCCGATTACCACGTTGTGCCCATCACTGAGACGGTATCGACAGGGTGATGCGGCAGAGGCAGAAGAAGACGACCTAACGAACAAGGGGATAAGTGAGACCTCCAACAGTTGCTTTTCTTGAAATTAGACGGTGATGTAATTCAGTAGCATTACCATCAACCCCGTAGTCTTTATTAGATGGCGGGCGGATTTTTTGGAACAGTTGTACTTCCGACAGGCTTCTCGCCTGAGACGAAGAGTTTCCTCTGCAACGCTACAATGCTGTTTTCGTTGTCTTGAGCATCAAGGATTTAAAAACTGAACTGACGTCCAGATATTGACCCCAAAGTTCAAACAGACCCACGTTCAATTACAGTGTCAATTACAGTACTTGTACAGTGCAACGGGACTGGACTGCCACCTGATCCAGGTGGCACCAGGTGGCAGGGGCACAGTCTGGGCTGGGGAAAGGTGGGGAAACTGCAACTGCAGCCGTGCACCTTGAACGATGGTGGGTGGCTGGGCTTGGCAGCCTAAAATTATGTATCAACCTCAGGTTGAAGTAAACCTTGAAAAATTGCATCAGCCCAGTCCTTCAGAAGATAGGTAGACAACCTTTACGTCCTCTTACCAGCCCGGCTCAATGCCGCTTGGCCATCTCCCTACGTACATTTTATTCCTTCCAACTTCGCCTGTCGCTCGTTTGCAGACCACTTGAGCAGCCGCGGTGGCCGGCCCAAGGCAGCCTGCAGACTCCCGATTGCTCCATGGCATCCCTTGCAACACCTTCAGACGACGGTACCTTGCGTCACGACTCGGCGGCCTCTGCGCGACAGGTTCTCAGACAGCAGCAACAAAATGCTCCGGCCCTGTCACTACCGGTAACAGGCTCGTCCTTGGATGGATCCGACCGCCGCGGCTTACCATGCAGTAACCCCCACCAGCAAGCGTGGCCGACATACTGTCAGGATCCGGCCAACTCTTTGCATTCTCAGCTGTTATCCCTCGTGGAATGGCTCGGCTCCGTTCAAGGACGTGGCGTCCTGAAATGTACCTTTGCATATACGGTTGCGAGCCTGGCGACGTTTGTTGGGCCTCTGTCAGACTTCCTCGGCAGACCAGACGGAAAGCATGTTGTGGCCACCATCACCGTGTACTTTCATGCGGCACGATCTGCCGGATCCATGATTGAGGCCATCTTCATCGCAATCGCCGCAATTGCCTACGCTGAGACTGTATCCATCCTATCCATGGTGGCCTCTGTCCTGGTAGGGTCAAAGCTAGGATTGGTGACTCTGGCACACGTTTTGGTGGTAACCATCTTCATAGGAGGAGGCTTTGGGTTCATGGGCTGGGTCAAGCAGCGCATGGACAACCCGCTTGTCAATGTGGGAAGCACCCTAGCATCCATAGCCATCATCGCTGTGGTGACAAAGGAGAGCGCCGTCGTTTCAAACGTCTTTTCCAACCAGAAACTCACCCAAGTCCTCAAGATGCTCATCATGGGCATTACCAGCGCGGCCGCCGTCAACTTGTTGATATGGCCCGTGTCCGCGCGGACGCAGCTACGAGGTTCAATGGTGCAGGCATCGGCTGCTCTTGGCGATGTGCTGGCCTCTGTGAGTGCCAGCTTTCTCCGCGGTGACGCAGGGCACGACGACCCGAGCGATATATCCAGAGCCTCTTTATCTTATGCGCAGACGCAGGCGACCCTCACCAGGAATCTCAGGGAGGCCAAGTTTGAGCACTACTTTCTCGGGCGAGAAAAAGTTTACGCCGTCGAAAGGACCATTGTTCAGGCGATTGAGACGCTGGCACAATCCATCGGTGGGCTCAGGAGCGCAGCCAAAACGCAGCAGACGCTCCTCAACAGCAGTGCGGCGAACCCTTCGTGCGGACCCTCGGCCCTTTTCGCCACCTTTACCGACTTGATTCGACCCTCAATGCAGGGTCTGACAGAGGTTCTCTCACGACTTCTGCACGAACCCGTGTTTGGAGGACCACCACACTACGAAACTCGACCAAACGGCTTCCGACCCATTTTGACAGAAAATTTGGCACTGTTCACCGACGCCCGAGTCCATGCGCTCCGGAATATTTACGATTTAGCGGCACGAAAAGTCTTTCACGATGACTCGAGCAGCATCAAGTTGGAGGAGATGGCTGCAGCCTGTGGACATTACAGCTTCACTCTGCAGTCGTTTGCAGAGGAGATGCAAAAGTACCTGGACTTGCTGGAAGATCTGCGATATGTCAGCGACCACTCTAAGAGAAGTTGGAGATGGCTGTTGTGGTGGACCGAAACTACCCGAGAATACAGCTTATCCGCGCTGCCCTTTGAGTCGACGGAGTCGGAGGCTTTGGTCAAGCCTATCAAGAAATCGTTGGTGCTGAACGGGATTCCCGCTCCGATTTTGGAGCAAAGAGACACGTACAAGAGGCAAGCTGCCGCCAAAGAAAACAGAGTCCTAGCCAGACTGTCACAGATGGCATTGCGATTGTTGCAAAGCATGGCTAGAGACGACAGTAAGTTTTTTTCTCGGTGAACGGTTCCCAAAAGAGAAGAGTCGAAGAAGAACAAAGAAGAAGAAGAAAAGTGCGAGCCTCGAATTACTAACATGTAAAAGTTTTGTTTGGGATCAAGGTAGGAATCGGTGCATCCTTGTGGGCGATGATTGCCTTCTTGGACGAGACTCGGCCGTGGTACAACCACTATCGCGGAGAATGGGGGTTACTGTCCTTTATGATTGTTTGCTCAATGACGGTTGGGGCATCCAACACGACGGGATGGGCCAGGTTCCTTGGGACGTTCCTCGGCGCCGCATTTTCCGTCATCAACTGGAACCTTAGCCAGGGGAATGCCGTGGCTCTTGTAGTACTCGGGTGGTTTGTCAGCTTTTTCAACTTTTACCTCATCGTGGCTCGCGGCCAAGCACCCTTGGGGAGGATGACGATACTTGCGTACAACGTGTCAACCCTTTACGCCTACAGCCTGAGCCAAAGGGTGGACGAGGACGACGAAGACGAGGGCGGCGCCCATCCGCTCATCATGGAGATTGTCAAGCATAGAGTGATTTCCGTCATGGCCGGCATCGTGTGGGGTCTGATAGTGTGCCGGCTGATATGGCCCATCTCGGCGCGCAGAAAGTTCAAGGAAGGGGTTTCCGTGCTGTTTCTGCAGATGGGGCTCATCTGGAGGCGAGGCCCGTTGGCGATTCTCCTGCGCAGCGACTGTTCCAGCAGCTATCTCGAGTCGGGCGAGCAGGCGGCCTTGCGGCGGAGCGCCGACGGGCTCGAGAGCCTCCGAAACTCGGCGGCCAGCGAGTTTGAGCTACGCGGCCCGTTCCCCCTTGAGGCCCACGGCCGCATCATGCAGAGCGCAAACAGAATCCTCGACAGCTTCTTCGCCATGAGCCTGGTGACGCAACCGAGGGGCAGGCTGTCGAGCGGCGAGAGGGCCCTCCTGGAGTTTACGTCGGAGGAGCGCGCCGCGCTGTGCGACCGCGTGTGCCACATCTTCCAGGTCCTAGCGAGCTCCATCACGCTCGAGTACCCGCTAACAGATGTGGTGCCGAGCATCGCGGCCCTGCGGGACCGGCTGCTGAGCAAGGTGTTCCGGTTCCGGGCGGAGAAGGCAATGGCGGCGGCGGCGGCGGCGGGGATTCATGTGAGCGAGCGGGACTACGCCTTGCTGTATGCGTACGTGCTGGTGACGGGGCAGGTGGCGGACGAGCTGCGTGTTGCGGCGGCCGAGGTCGAGGGCTTATTCGGCGCGTTGCACGACGAGCATCTGCTGTAGCGGAGGCGTTTTTGCTCTCCATGTCCAGCTGGGAAAGCGAGCGTGCATTGACCGCCGTCTGACGAGGCCGGTGTTTCTACGAGTTCCCCTGCTTTCCCATATGCCCTCCTGCATGGATATCTTTGCCGCTCACGTCGCGGGATTAAAGCAATCAACCGAGTCTCGTCTTGGCACGGCCGACGATTGTATAGGGGCATGCCTGGGCTTAGGCAAACTACAACCGGGCTGGCTTGTCGAGTGAGCAGTCGTTTGACACGGCCGAGCTGGTGGTATGTGTTTTTCCAGTAAAATTATAGCTAGGGCTTATTACATTACGACTGGCGTGTGGCTTCTACAGACCACACAGCCGGAGCTACTGAAACCCCCCAAGCACGGCGTACTGGTCTCGTCAAATGTTTACACGGCCGGCACGGACATGCGCTCTACGCGGCCGACGGCGGTCCACCCCATGGCCCGTCGCACCACGCTGCGCCCGCACTAGACGACCAACACCGGAGACTTCTCGCCCGCGTCGTCCAGTCGGCCGGTGCCGTCGCTCGCGCTGTCGCGCACGGCCGAGCTGGACGGCCTGTAGGGCGGCGCGGCCGCAAACTCCGACTCGGCCCCGAGCCCCCGCGGGGGGAAGGCCAAGCCCAGCGCCCAAAACGCGGCAAAGGACACGGACGTCCCCACAAGAAACGACAGGTTGTAAAGCCGGATCCAGCCGACCCACGGCGGGTCGGCGTACTGGTTCACCGTCGCTACCAAGCCGGCTGCAAAAGGGGGGGGGGGGGGGGGTGCGGCAAAGACAAAAGACAAGCCGAAAGGAGTCAGCAGAGCTGTTTCGGACGGCACAACTGACATGCGAAAGCGAGCTGGGACGGGAAAAGTTGCAAAAAGACCTACGTAGCATTGGCCAGGTTCCCAGGGCAAAAGCGACGGGTGCTCGCCAGTTAACCCCGCGGCTGAACCAGTAGATACTCGTGTCGTTTCCGCGGTACAAATCGTCCACTTTCAGCTTGCGTCGGCGTACTGCGTGGTAGTCGGCTAGCAAGATGCCCCTGCGCGCAGCGTTAGACTAGCCGTGAGCCGTGGGCCGTGGGGATTGATGATGCATGATGCATGGGGCATGGGGCATGGGGTATGGGGCAGGCCCGCTCGGGCTTGTGGAAATACCTACGTCAACGGAGCCAGAAACACGCTGAAGCCGCTCATCACCTGGAGGAATTTGGTGGCCGTGGCCAGAAGCTGCCACGGTCTGGGACGCGGTCAGCATGTCAAGTTCCGAACAGGAAAGCAGGGGGGGGGGGGGGTAGGCTTTACTGTGTGGCGATGCCAATGACGGTCATGATGGCGGCTCCTCGCCGTATGTTGATGTACTTGGGCCACAAGCCGGCCATGTCCATGCCGCAGGACATTGCGTTGAGGATGAGCGATATCTGCATTTCATGGCATCATCAGCCCGCCGTGCCACAATTGCCGGGAAAGGAATTTGTCCCTGTCGCGCTAGCTTCTCACCGCAAGCTGGGATGCGACGAGCCCCAGGCCGGCAAAGAACACGCCGGCGCGAACGGCGGAGCTCGAGCCGTAGTACTCCTGGATGGCGGCGAGGAGGTAGATGGGGTTCCAAAGCACGTCGCCGCCGATGACGTCCTTGGCGGCGCTCGTCACGACGATGCCGATGACGGCGGTGACGGTGATGGTGGCTGGCGAAGCGACCAGCTGCGAAGGCACCGGCGCCAATTTCCGGCTGGCATATCGAGTCCAGTCGGACTGGCCCAGCGTTCCGCCTCCCCACGCGCCCATGATGGCGGTCAAGCTGAACATGAAAGCCCAGCCGACGTTGGGCGCCGTGGCCGGCTGTTGGAACAGAGCGCCGGGTCCGTGGGCCTGGCTCACGCCCCTGATTACGGCGCATCAGCCAAGTCAACAACCTTTTTTTTTTTATATGTTTTGCCTCGCAAACAGCGTCCATGTAGCCTACCAGATGAGCAACCCAAAGATGGTGCAGGAAAACAGGACAAAGCAGGCGGCAAAGGGAATCTGCAGCCGCTCGGGTCGTATGAGGATGGCGGGAGCAAAGGCACAGATCCATATCACAAGGCCGATAAAGTCCTTGGTCTCGAGGTGGGAGTCGGCGGAGAAGGAGTTTTGCATGTGGGCAAGACCTGGCGGCGCAGAACAGAAGACACGAGAATCAGGTCAGCGGCCACCAACCAAGACACACAGAAGTCGAGTTCGGCGCGACGACGAGGCTCACCTGGGATCACGGCACCGAGGCAAACACGAGTAGCCTGGCCGCCCCAAAAGGCTTGCATGCCGAACCAAATACAGGCGACAAAGACGCGTAGAACGACGGGGACTGCGTGCATGAGGAACGAGTTAAATAGGAACAAGTTAGACAGGCGCACGCGGGCGCATCGGAGTTGGGAACGCCTTTGACCAACAGTAGGATCCTCGCATCCCCCAGGAACTTCTGCTCGAGACGGTGAAGCCGATGTTCTGCTTGGCGCCGACCCAGCCGCACAGCACGGCCAGCAGTCCGGTGATGATGCCTCCGACAACCTATCCGACGGGAGGGGGGGGGGGGTTGGGCGGACGACGGAGCGGTTAGAACTGGGCACCACCCGCAGCGAGGCCATTGGTGCATCGATCGAGCGCACTCACAACTGCCGCGATTGCTTGCTGGGGGCTGAGGCCAAAGGCTAGCAAGGTGCTGCCGATGGTCCAAGCCGAGATGTTGGAGCCGGAAACAGTCCAGTATGCTGCGGTGAAGACGGGGCCGTCAGCGGGGGACGTCTCACGCCGCCGCGTCGGCGGTTTCTTTCTTTCTTTCTTTCTTTCTTTTTTTTTTCTTTTCCAGGTCTTGGGGATTTTTGTTCCCTTCCCCCTCGCGAATCAGCCCTTACCCATGTAGGAAACGAAGCCATAGGTGCGTCTGTCGGGTGGAATGGGGATGAGGTCCCTGTTGCACCACGTCGTGTTTTCGTAGCCGGACTCGGGGTCTTTAGGGCTGCAGCGGGACCAAAGGTTAGAGAAGTCATTGAATCTGCGTCATGGAACCATGGATCTGCATCAAATATCGTGGATCAAGATCAAGGATCAAGATCATGGATCATGGATCATGGATCTTGGCGGCGGCATTGACAAGGGTCACGGTACCATTGCAGGCGGGATTTTAGCGATGGTCGGCGGCTGCCACGGCTGGTGGCACACGGCGACAGCATGTCGGCACCGCGCAGGCCGTGCGTGCGTGCGTGCGTGCGTGCGTGCCGTCGGTGGATCTCTATGCGGGTACGCAGGTATGCAGGTATGCAGGTATGCGGTACGCAGGTTTGCAGGTATGCAAGATGGCGCTATGCAAGATGCAGGTATGCAAGTCTGCAACAGTCTGCTCGGCCGCGATCGAGGGCTAGGATTCGGCTCGACACGGCAGAGGCATCGACATCGACGAGTTCAAGGTCGGTTGTGGTTTTGGTCGTCACTTGTCCTGGACGGACTACGGACGAGTCGAGCCGGGATGTCCAAGGCAAAGGGGGGGGGGGGGGGGGGGAGACTGCAGCCAGGAATTAAATACCACCACGCGCCGTACGTGCCTGACCCTTTTTTTTTTTGTTTCCCATATTATTTCCCATCTCCATTTTTTTATTCGACTTTCCTATCCCTTTTTTTTTTTTTTTTATCATTTTCCGGGGTTTTTTCTTTCCTTCGCGCGGTGACTTTCCCCTCCGCCCCCCCCAAGCCGGGCTCCGAAAAAGTTAAAGGCGGCCCCGTTGACAACTTTAGTCGGGTCAACCTGGTCGAATGCGTCGACAAGCCAACAAGCCAGCTGGCTGTTGGGCGGTGGGGTGGTGGCCGTCCCAGACCCCCGGCCTGCCTGGCGCCTGATTGGCCAGCTACCCTCCCCGCCCCCCCACCCCCGGTCCAAGTGGGCACATGCACGGAGAGATGTGAGAGCTGCCAAGTCGCCGGGGCATTCAATCTGCCAGGGCTGTACGGAGTACTCCGCATGTAGTAACTGACACGTTCTTTTGCGGACGACTTTGTCGTGCGTGCATTTTGCATTCGAACCCGGTCTGGGGCTGGTGGTTCTGAACTGAAGCCTGGACTCTGCTCCGTAGACTCGAGGGCGCTGTCTGGTCTGGGTTCCTTTTTAAAGTACCTACGGGGGGTCCGACGGGGAGCGCGGGCCCGCGGAATCGCGGACGAGTCGTGCTTTTACTCGACGGCGTCCCTCCAGCCGGCGCATTTTAGAGTTTTGGGCGTTTCTGGTCCCACGGGCAAGCCATTTCTTCTCAAGGAGGACGCCGGGCTGATAACTGACACTTGATAGCACTCCGTACCCAGCTAGGAGAGGTAGGTAGGCACGTACCTCAAGGTAGGAGACTGGAGGTAGGTATTCTATCAGCCCTGCTTGCCCTGCCCCCACTCGCGAGTCTGTCGCACCTACCTACCTAGGTACCTACCGTGCGGGCCGTTACATGTCCCCCCCGGTTGCCAGCCAGCTGTCAGCAGTTGGCACGCCGTCGCCGACTAATCACTAATCACGTCTAGTCGAATCGAATACTTGAACACGTAAATAACTTTTCTTTCTTTCTGCCAACCGCCATCTCGCCACGACGGCTTTCTTTTCATTTTTTTTTTTTCTTCCCATCCCCCCCCCCTCTTTCTCTCTTCATTCTACGGAGTACTCCGCAGCCATTCCCAGTACCGAAATAAAGAACTGCACATGATTTCCTCCCGCCAAAAGAAAAAAAAAAAAGAAAAAAGAAAAAAGCCCGTTTCTGCGCAGGCAGCAGCAGCCCCCCGTTGCCTGCCCTGGAGTGGGTTAAGTAAAATCTGACAGCCGTCTGGTGCGAAAGCAAAACTGCCGTCCTGGTGCGCGCAGCCCGCCCCGAAACTTCGCAAAGCAGCTGCTAGCTACATGTGATGCATCATAGCGACCGGGCGGGAAATGTGTGGCGTGGCGGCGCGTTCTCCCCCGTGGATTTGATTGCGTTTCTTTTGCTCGTCAGCGGACTGCGGGCTGCGGACTGCAGCGACTGCAGATTTATCAGGTAGGCTGAGCCAGTGCGAGCCGTGCCCAACCGCGTCACAACAGCCGGCTGCCGGCTTTCCTTATCCACGTTGGGCTGCGGGCCTCCCGCCTTGGCTGAAATGGGGAGGTCTGCAGCCGCAGCCGCAGCCGCACCAGCTCGTGAATGCTGACGGCGGTGTTGTCCGAGGCGGTTGGTTGCCAGGGGGGTAACCCGTTCTTGGCCTTTGCGGCTGATTCTTGCTGATTCTTGCTGATTCTTGCTGATTCTTGCTGATTCTTGCTGATTCTTGCTGATTCTTGCTGATCCATGATGGCTTCTCCGAACGAGAGCATCATCTCCGCAGCCTCGTCCGCCATAAACAAGTGGCCTCGAATCGACGCGGCTGGTATATTCCTCTCACAAAGCAAAACTCTAAAACCCCATAAAGGAAATCGCCAGTATTTCCCTCTCGTCATCCCATTACTTATAGTATGCGGCGAGGAAAAGGGGACAAGGAAAAACGCAAAACAGTGATTTGATGCTGGTGCCATAGGTCTTTCGATAGCTCCCCGTTCAAGCCGAGGCTCTCGCAAGGCTTCAACTACAATCGGCTACAGACGAGGCTGGTGGTTCATGCGATCACTGGGTGCAAGAAGCGTCGTCACACGACATCAAGCGGGCCATGCTCCTTCCACGGCGCAGGAGGTTTCTCCGACGCCCTGTCGCTCGTCCCCCCGGAAGCATTCACTTGGACATTGCAGGCATGCCCAGTGCGCGCCTGCACATTGTCATGGAACAACAACAACACAGCAGAAGCAGCACCGCTCGCCGACTCCAACGAGGCATCCATCGGCCTTGATCGCTGGCTTCACACCCTGGCCAACCGGACGACGCGGGCCCGGCGCGGTATTCAAGTGCCATTACTGAGGCTCGGTACCAGATATTTGGGCGTGGCCACCACTGGACGTCGACGATGTAGTGGAGATTCGGGCCATGGGAAAGGCCGCCCCCTTTCTATATGAGCACTGGGGAGCGTGGCAGAGGTAGCGCACTCAATTCCATTCAATCCCATTGAGTTTGCGGCATGAGACACCGGGGTCTGGTCGTTGGTACGAGCAAGTCGGTCGTTGGCTGTAGCTGTGGCGGGCCTAGGAATCCCCATATCCCAAGTTGAGGGCCTAGCAGACGTGAATAATTAGGCGGCACCGGGCACATCGACCCTCAACATGAGCAGGGTTGACCGTTGACCCCCTATCCTAGTTGAATCGCCTCTTTATTGCTAGCGCTGCCGTGCACGGTAGGCAGGTCCCTTGACTATATATCGAATTCCCTGGGTGACGGCAAACGTTGCTGATGCCCATTACAGAGTATTAAGATGCTGCAGATACATTCAAAGCAGCCTACAAGCCCCCACCGGGCAATAACAACCAAAAAAAAAAAAAAAAAAAAAAGAGGGGGGACCGGGGAGGGGGAGAGAGAGCCCGTCAGGCACCGGCACGTCTCGCCTGGACATGGGCAACCTTCATGACGGCCAGAACCTCGTGCCAGGCAAACAGGCTGGGGAGCACCACGTACAAGCTGCTTTCCAGCGCCGGGTCCGGGTGGAACTTGTCGTAGTAGGCTCTCTTCCCCTGTACGTCCCTGGCTCTCGTCACTGCACGGTACGCCGCATTCGCCAGCATGTCGCCCACCCGCCACCTGGACCCGTCGTCGCCGCCGCCGCCGCCGCCCACCTCGCTGGCCGGCTCCACGCCCAGACTCAGGTAGGAGAGGCCGGCCCGGCGCAGCAGCCTCATGGCCGTCACCACGAGCAGGTCCGTCGTGCCGCGGGGCGCGTCGGGGGCGGCGATGCAGGGGTCGATGTGGAATCCCGCGTGGGCGCCGACCTCGCGCAGCATGGCCATGCCGCACAGCCGGCCGTCCCGGTCCCTGGCCAGCAGAAAGGCGGTTTTGGACCGGTGCGAGAAGAGTTGGTACGACGTGATGAAGGCCTGCGGCGTCTTGCCGCCGCCCGCCGCGAGCTTGGCGGCGCACCAGTCGCCGTACAGGGCATCCAGGGCCGCCTCGACGCCGGCGTCGATGCCCGCCACGCCGGGGGCGTACATGGCCAGCCGCAGGGCGAAGCGGTCGGGGTCGAGCAGCTGGCGGTTCTGGCTGAGGATGCGCTTGCCCGCCCGCCGGTCGAGCACCTTGTTGGCGAGGGGGTTGAGGACCCTCTCGCGGCCGATCCGGAGGCTGGCCCACCGCTTCTCGTGCGCGTGCTCGAGGAAGGACTCGCTGACGCCCATAAAGGCCAGCCGGAGGCGTCTCGCGGACCGGAACCGCTGCAGCTCGTCGAGCATGGCGCCCATCTCGCCCTTGCAGCACATGGGGTCGCCGACGACGACCAGCGTCCGCTGGGCAACCTTGTAGAGGAGGGCTCCGCGGCCGCGGGGCGAGGCGAAGACGTGGTAGCTCGGGTCGAGGAGCACCATGTGCAAGGTGCGGCTGTAGCGGCTGTACGACTCGTCGAGGGTTTGCTCGTCGAGGGAGACGACGAGGGTGTCGCTGGCGTGGCCGTGGCTGCTGCGGGAGCGTGTCGACGGGGCAGGCGACGATGCCGCCTTGGTCGAGGAGGGACGCGGGCCTCTGGTGGCCTCGGCGGCCGAGGCAAGCAGCTCTGCCTGGGCGTGTTGGAAAACGTCTTGAATCAGGCACCGGCGCCATGGAGGTGATGAAGGCGAGACATGGTCTTTATCCTCCATGACTCTTTGTCTTTGTCTTTGACTCGGTCTCTGTCTTCGTCTTCGTCTTCGTCTTCGTCTTCGTCTTCGTCTTCGTCTTGGTCTTGTTGCTGCCTTGCTTTCCAGCGCTTCCCCCCCCTCTTTCCCTCTTTCGCCCGCCTTTCCTTGTTTTGCCCTTCCTTTGCCCCGGCTATGGTTAACGTCTCTCGGGTTTCGGCGCACAGACGGTCCGAGACAAACTCAGAGTCCTCTTTGGCAATAAGAAAAAGAACCAAAAAAAAACCAAAAAAAAAAAACAAAGCAACAAAAAAAAAGAAACACCACCCCCTTTTCTGCATCTTCTTCCCGCCTGGCCAGGGGCGTCTACCCCCATATATAGGCCAGGGGCCGGCCTATCCCCGCCTCCCCCCTCCCCCCCCCCCCCCCCCCCATATATTAGCAGTCTCGCGGGCGTCATTATGACCCTTGCCAAGAAAGGCCCGCCTCTGTGCCGAGTTGCGTCGCGGAGTGCGGCGGAAGAGCCCATGCGAAACAGGACGGGGAGGGCGGAGGGAGGAGGCACTTGCAGAAGGAGACGGCCAGGCAAGCAAGGACTCGGCCCCCGGGCTGGGTGCTCGGCAACTTGGGACGCGCAAGACCACCCCAGGTCGAGCTAGCGGCTGGGATGGGCTGCCTTTGGCGGACTCGCCGCGTTTCCGAGCTCTCTTGGTTGTTTTCCCGCCGAGACTGACTGCGCTGCGGTGCTTTTGGGGGCTGTCTTGTTTTGACCAGCCCGCCCCTGGGGCAAGCCGTCAGGCGACTCGGCAGCGGGAACTCGGCGGCGGCGACTCGGCAGCGGCGACTCGGCAGCGACGACTCGGCAACTGCTCCTTTCGTGTGAGCATGGAGCTGAAGCATGGAAGCTCGAGCATGGAGCATGAGGGCATGGAGCATGGAGCATGAGGGCATGGAGCATGAAGCATGAAGCATGAGGGCATGGAGCATGGGGCATGGGGCATGGGGCATGGGGCATGGGTTGGGGTGGCATTGATGGTCGGCCTGGTGCATGCATGTGCCAACCAGCTGGCAACGGACGGCAGGCAAAGTTATGGCGGCCACTCGCCAGCTGCGCCTGGTATGGCCGGCTGCAATCGTACATGTAATCATCTGGGCAAGGTCGGGCCAGGCGCGTCGGGCCAGGCGGCCGCCTGATTGGCCGCATCGGCCTGCAGCACCAGCCCCGCCTCCGCTGCAACACTATAAACGCCCAGGGCTCGTGTTTCTTCATGCAATGTTTAAATGATGCAATCAGAAAATAAACGGCACCTGAGCATCATATCGCATCGCATCGCATCGCATCGTATCGTCTCGTCTGCATCTGCCCAGAGGGGGGGGGAGGCTGCGAGGCTGCGAGGCTGCGAGGCTGCAGCGCGATCCGATCTATATGTAAGAAGAAAAAAAAAAAAAACAGTAAAAAAAAATAGAAAACGAAACGGGCTGCGGCGGCGGCGGTCCCCAACACACAAAGTTTTGGCCGCAAAGTCAAATGCGCCGCGCGCCGTTCGACTTGGGACACCCGGCCGGCCGCTGCCGCGTTTGGCTGACCGTGGGCCTCGTGACCAGCACCAACCTGACACACACACACACACACACACACACACACACACACACACACCCGCCCCCCCCAAGCATTGAAACATGTGAGTTTTTTTTTCCCCTTTTCTTTTTTTGCAAGCACGGAGCGGCGGCAATGTCCTCGTCACGCGCCACGCGCCACGCGCCACGCGGTTAAAGGAGCCGAGCCCGGCCGGGGCTGCAAGACCCCCCCAGCTATGTACCACGACGGGCCCGGCAGCTGGGTTTCATTTACCAACGATGCAAACGCAAAAAAAAAAAAAAAAACCTTCACCTGGACATTTGGTGGACGCAGTTATCCATCTGCCCAATGGGAGAACCCGCCGCCACAGGCTCGTTGCAGCCAGGCCCAGGCCTGTGCTGAAAGGAGAGTGTCTGTGTGTATGTCTGTGTGTATGTCTGGTCTGGTCTGGCCTGGTCTGGCTTGTGCTGCGCTGCGCGGATGCAGCGGCAACTTTGGTGCTGGCGCGGAAGACGGAAGACGGAAGACGGAAGATGGGGAAAAACAACAACAACAAGACATCAATCAAGCCCGTAGCGGGAAAAGCAGCCAGGGTCAATCAATGAGCGAGCAGTCTGGTCTGGTTGTCGTTGTCGCCTGGTCTGGAGTTATCGAGGGCCCCAGCCCCAGCCCCAGCCCAGCCCAGCCAGCGCTGGCGGCGCGGATTCGGCAGCGGCGCAGTGCAAGTGCCGTCGTGGCGGTGCGCGGTGGCGATGGCGGCGCTATGATTCAGGTAGGTACTTAGCACGGCACGGTACGGTACGGTACAGAGGGTCCTCAGTACCAGACAGTACATGTAGTCTGCGGCCATCCTGTGCGCCGCACAAGATTCCTAGATTTCCTCGGGTTTTGCAAAGCAAGCAATGACTGAGTGATGCTGCGATGCTACCCATGCGGGACATATTGCATGCTCCCGCAAGCCACGTCCCAACCTGCACCCGATTCATTTTTTTTGGTAGACCAGTGACCGCACAGTGACCGCACAGTGACCGCAACCTTGTGAACCCCTGTGCGACGTTGTAGCTTGTATGTAGGTACCTGCGTAGCGGGGTCAGTAGGCTGCACGTGCACGGGTCGGACTGGACTACTTTCGGAAACAATCATGGGACAGGCTACCTCTGTGTCTTTTCTTTTTTTTTTTCCCTTTTTCCCTACCCGCAGCATGCCCTATTTCTAAGCAACTGCCGATGAAAAATGCAGATAGAACACAAAACTTTACCTCCCTGCCCGGAACTTCATATGCATGCTATTCATGCGCGTCATCTGATCCTGGGCAAACTCCTCCAGGCAAGCGCTTTTCGCGAGGGAAAAAAAAAAAAAAAAAGAGAAAAAAAAATCAGCAGCGGTACGGTATTCCACCCAAAGCCCCCCCCCCATCAGAGGAAACTTACTCGTAGCTATAATCCATAAAGTTGTGGATGGTATCCAGGCCGGGCTTGTCAGGGCACGAGTGTCCCTGTCCTCGTTCAGAGGACAACCCTTTGGTGGCCACAGACTGCTGGGGCGTGTCGCCGACGTAATCTCCCGGGGCCGTCGCACGTCTCTCCTTGGAACGTGTGAAGCAGACCGAACCAAGGGCCTACCTCGTGCGTGGCAGTCTTGCCCTCGGTGTAGTTGGTGCTGGAGCCCATGGTGCCCGCCGCCACCACCACGACGTCCTCCCTGCTGGTCGAGTTGATCCTCATCGGTGCGGTTGAGAATATCCGAGAACAGTGTCGGAACTCCACACCAGGTCCACAAAATGCATCTTGGCGTCCCGGTAGGATCCCTGACGAAGGGGCCTTTTTCTTCTCGAGTTCGTAGGCGCCAATGGCCCAGTCTGGCTGCGACCTCGACATGATGTCTCTGAGGGTGAACTGGATGCCGGCCTTGGCCACGTCCTCGTTGAGAACCTACATCTGCGAAAAGACCTTTGCGTTGCTGCGACTTGTCAGCGCGGGACCCTCCAAGTTTTTATTTTTATTCTTGTAAATCCCCTGCCTGGGCTTTGGCGGCAGACTGGCAGACTAACCAAGGAAAAGTCCTTCGGTGTGCCCTTGGCTCTGGTGACGACGTCGACGTACGTGTTGACGTGTATCTGGCTGAACATGTCGCGCGGTTTGGCGACCAACGATTCCCATGTTCCCATGTTCCCATGTTCCCATGTTCCCATGTACGCATCTCCTGGGCGGCCTTGATCAGCTCCGCCGACGGAGGCCTCGTGGCGCATTTGGAGAACTGGGACGGCGACCTGGGCGTCAACGGGTCGGCCATGGCCGTCCTGGCCAAGCCTTTCAAGACGGCCGTGAGACAAGGGCCGGAAAAAAAAAAGGAGTGCCGAGGAAGGAAGAAGAAAAATCACCCGGGTTCGGGGGCAGTTGGCGGGGTGGCTGACGGGTGAAGTCGACGATGATGTCTCGACGGCAGCCATCGCTGTCTGTTTCATGACTCGCAAACAAGTCACTTACACGGACTTGTCTCTTTTCTAATTTTTTTTTTTTTTCAGCAGACTTACTTGTCCATCCGAATATGACGGGCAGTCCCTCTGTGCCCAGCCTCCACGCTGGCGCTGTGCGTGCCTCCTGGGAGATGGGCGTCTTAGTCGCCTAGGCCGCAGCACCCGCCTCCTGTGAGGCTCCGGAGAGACTGGGGCCGACCGGCACCGGCGTCGGCGTCGGCGTCGGGCGTCGTCGCGCACTATTGTGAGCTGCCATGAATCCGTCTTCCCCAGCCATCGACAACGTCGCGTGGATGCAGCATGTGGCACCGGACAGGTGGACACGGCCACCAGGGCACCGCCGTCTTGCCCCGACTTGGCCGGCCAAGCCGCTTCACATCGCCGACCTGCCAAGCCGATGGGATTTCTCCGCCGTGCGGGGGCACTCCCCTGAAAGTGTCCGTACATCCATCTCTTCATCGCCCCGTGTGCCGGCGCGGTTGGCTATCCCCTCGCCCCCCCTGACTCGCGACTCCCGACGCCAAGGCCAAGGCCCGCCAGCGCCAGACGGGAAAGCTTCAGCTCCACCAAACTCGCCCGGCCCAGGGCGGGAGACGGAGCAACAAGCCCCGGCTGCTTGGAGATTTGCCACGTATGCGAAAAGCTTGCTGTGCCTACATACCTTGCTGCTCCCAGTGGCGGCGATGCTTCCTGGGCAGAACACGCACTCAAAATGACCCCCCACACGTACCATGCCAAGAGGCGGATTCGTCGAAGCGTCCCGACACTGGGATACGTAGGCGCTGGTATCGTATCGGTGACTCGTTCGGCCGCGTTTACTTTTGCCTCCGATTCCTGATTTCAGCTTACACCATGTCCCACCAACTGTAGCTAGGATGAAGCTGCCGCTGGTCGATGGCTTCTCAAGCTTGACAAGGCGGATGCCCAAGTCCTAGCTCGGGATGCTGAACACAGTCAAAGGCCAGTAGCGCGCGTCAAGAGTACCGCCGTGGAAGTCTGCACGTGCATAATTCCCTTTTTTTTGCTTCCGGCTTGCACTCGTCAACTTGTCATTTTCATCCGCTTCCTCTGTTTCAGCGGAGCATAGATACACACACAACGGGAGGGTCTTTGCAGCGTCCACGTCGGTAAAAGGTTCCGACCCCGTGCGACCCGTGCGACCCGTGCGACCCGCTGCGCTGGGAAAAGCAAGCTCTTGAAAACAACACCGAACACATATAATGGTCCAGGGATTGGCGGGCCTTGGCGTTAACGGGGCCCGTCCAAGTGTTACATGACTTGCTCGCGTAACAGCTTGGTTCTACCCGCTCGCTCAACTTGCCGGCTCGATTGATGATGATGGGCTCGACGAATTTTCTAGAACAAGGACGTTCTTCCATCGTGGCGGGTCTGCTCGAAGTCGGCCTCTGAGCCAGGCAGGAGCTAGAAGCAAAAGCTGGCAAGAAGCTTTCGGCAGAGCAGCCGCTGATGCTCGAGTGCACGCCGCGTGGGTACATGCCAGGCAGTAAGTAGTGGTAAATGGATGGTTGAACCTACCCAAGCCAAACTTATCGCAGTGCAGGATACCCAATAGAGTCACACATTCATTATGTGGCGTCACACTTTTGGTGTTTGGTGCAACAAAACTTGGCTGGATGATGAATCCATCATGATCGGCGGAGGGAACCAGCAGTTAGTTCCCCGTGACCAAGCCAAGAAAAACAAAGTGCGTCTCACCGTCGTGGCGTGTCCGCAGCTGGCAGCAGCTGCAGCCGCAGTTCGCCCAGCTGCAGACGAAAAGCCTCGCTCGCACGCCCTCGCTAGCCCTCGCTTTCAAAACATCACCAGGTCAAATTTGTTCCAGTCCAGCTGGTTCCTTCAAGCCCGTGGGGCAGCGTTCCGGAACCGAGAAAACGCGCGACTCTTTTTCCATGACTAACTAGCCCGGTGTTCCTGGATCCAAGTCCCTGGTTCCCGGGGCGCCGAGCCACATCATGGCTCTCCGCGAACGGGGCTAACGGGGCTAACGGGGCTTGCGGTCCTCGCTGTCTCGCTAGCTCGCACACTCGGGAACTCTCGCTCGACGCCTCGTTCGAGGCAATATGCCAGCCCAGGCAGTCGGGGACTGCTCAACCCGTCCCCGTTCACCACCACCGGTCCCCGGGGGCGCGAAGGGGGGGGGGGGGGGGGGGGGGGGGGATCAAAAAAAAAAAAAAAAAAAACCTCGGTGGGACACGGGGAAAGGCTAGACTCGGGCTGCCCAAGGTGCTGCATCCTTTGCAGAATCACGCTTTGTCAAGACAGCAAACTTCACAACCGTCCGAGCTTGTCCGACTACCACCGCGCAGGATGCCTACTCTGCGGCCCCTGGCGCGGCATCCCGCCTGGATTAGACCAGCATCCTGCATCTGGAGCGCCGACAGCTTCGCCTCCGTGCCCTACTCGCAGACCAGCCAGTCCGAACCGCCCACCTTCATCACCCAGCCCACCAAGGCGCTGCGAAGCTCGCGAGTGTCCCAAGCCTCGTCGTCCTCGTCCTCGTCGACGACGACGCTCGCGCCCCTGTCCGCCGGGCCCGATGCCTCCGAACCCCGCCGCGAAACATGCCCCGGATGCGGAGACGCTCGCCGCAGCTCCGGCGCCTGCGTGCCTGGCTGGAAGCCGCCGTCGCCGGTCCCCTCCAGGAGAAGCGATCGCCCGAGCGCGGATGGCGGCAGGCCCCCCCACGCCGGCGCAGGTTTCCGAAGCGAGGCCAGCGCAGGGCCGGTCGCCTTCGACGGCGGCAACGGTGGTGGCAGCGCCGGAACCGCGGCGGCCCCAGGCAAGCCGAAACCCGGGGGCGTCCCCAGATGGCGAAACAGCCTCGCGGACCTGAAAGCCGCGTGGCCGACGGGTCGCGCCGGGAAAGAGGAGGCGGGTGCTTTTGCCGCCCGAACAGAGCTGCCGCATACCCTTTGCGTCGTGATTCCCGGGGCCGAGTTGTTCGAGGAGGACTTGATGTCTCTGCTTTCCCGCCGTTGATGGGAGTTGCGCCATGTGTGTCACTTGTATATAGGTAGACTCGTCCACGTCAAGTAGAGGCCGGGTCTGACATCTTTCCGGGTCTACGCCACGTGAGGCGATGAATACGGAGTACCGGCAATTGGAATCCCTCTGCTTCAGTCGGGCCCATGCTCCCTCCCACTCGGACCATCCACGCCCCGTGAAGAGCAGTAAATTGCACCATGTTGGTGCTAAATTTCACCGGCAGCACTGGCACCTCTTGTGCGCAAGATGTATACGGAGGCCAAGATAATGTTTTGGCCACTAGGCAGCTACGCTATCATAACACGTCATGCATTACCTCCCCTGAATGGGCTCCCACAGCCCGCCCTCACCACCCTTGCCGGAATGAGTCCTGTCAAGACGGCCAAATCCTGGCTTGATCGTCTTGTTTCGTCTCTGATACCTTGCACCGACCGGCCCCAGCAATGCGGCGAGACTTTTGTCACGGTTAGAAAAAGTTGCCAACAACCTAGAGTCGGTCATGGCGGCAGCAACACAGTTTGCCAACAACAGCAAGTATAAGGCGGGCTTCAACCGAGCCGTCCGTCTTGCATGGCCATTTCCTTGTCCCATTTGCCTCCATTCGGCATCGCATCGCATCGCATCGCATCGCATCGCATCGCATCGCATCGCATCGCATCGCATCGCATCGCATCCTGGCGCGAACCAGGTCTCCCCCTTGCCTGCTTGTCCCGCTGCGAATGGCCCCAGAGCTTGCCAGTCCCTGCCCGGCATCGCACCCGTTCTCTTTTCATATAGACATGGCCCCTGACTGGGCGCTCGCTGTGTCGCGGTCCCGCATCGACATTAGTCGCAGCTCATCCGTCTCGAGGTACTTGACCGCAAAGGACTTCTGATACCAAATCTCGCTCTTGTCGACCGCTCTGCCGGCCTCGGCCCGCTGAGAAAACACCGTGCTTCGCATGCCGCGGTCCGTCCGCCTTTCCGACGTGTGATACCTGTGCGTCGTCTCCCTCAGGATGGGGAATATGCGCACCAGCAGCAGCCTGAAGGTCGGCAGACAGGCGCAAATCATGCTGACGTTGATCTCGATATCCGACCACATCCCGACCTCGAAGAAGTCCCAGGTCGGGTTGTCGGTGCTGTAAGAAAAGGCAACAAAGGACTTTAGCCTCAGTATGCTGACAATGGTCACACTAGCTCGCAGTCAGTTCCCCGTGCTCGAAAGGGGGGGAAGGGGCCGGGGACACGCCGTGAAATGAGAAAGGAGACGGGCCAAGAGAAAAGGGGGGGGGGCGGGGAATGCGTGCAGACGACGTACAAGGCACCGACGGAAAACATGGCCCCGACGCCGGCCTTCTTCTTCCAGCCCAGGTTCAGGCTCCGCAGCTGCCAGAGCGGAATGGCAAGCATCCAGATGTCGAGGGCGATGCTGATCATGGCGTTGGACCACGTGATGGCGTTGACGTTGAGGCAGCGCCCCTGGCGTTCGCCGTCCCACATGGCCCACGAGTAGCTGACGGGGTTGCACTGGAAGATGGCGACGAGGACAAAGGCCGCGCCAAAGGCGCAGTCAAAGGCGACGGTCCCCCACAGCACGCGCTTGACGCCCCTGCTGGGGAAGATGCGCATGTAGAAGAAGAGGATGGCGAGCTTGGCCAGCGACACCTCGGCCAGGTAGACGATGGCGTCGAGGTAGAAGTAGCGGTTGAAGTCGGTGATTTGGCCCGGCGTCAGGGTCCAGATGTCGCGGCCGATGCCGTTGACCGTCAGGTAGTGGCCGTTGATGACGGAGCTGGGGATGCCGACCAGGAGGGTGATCAAGGCGAACCAGTCGTCCAGGCCGAGCCCGAGCCGCGCGTACACCTTGTAGGCGAGCCGCTGGAGCACGAATGCCCCTGAGATGATGGCGAGCGTGTTGCTCACGGCCTTGTACGTGCCGGACTTGTCGCGTACCGGTCGGTGGCAGGCCGTCTGCGTGATGTTCATGGTGGCTGCGTGTGAAGACTGTCGTGTTAGCGGGGCACTTTGATTTCTTCTTCTTTTTCTTCTTCTTCTTCTTCTTCTTCTTCTTCTTGTTCTTCCTTGTTCCTTCTTTTACACGCTGCAGTTCCTCGCTGGAGCATCGGCGAGCCAGACATACCCAGTCCTTGCTTAATCGTGCACCCGGCCTTGACGCAGGCTGCAACGGCGGCGCCCAGGGCGGCGTCTTCGCAGATGCACGTCTGGTTGGTCATTCCACACGACGACTGCGGGACGGCCTTCAGGAAGCATTGGAGCTGTGAAACAAAGCGGGAAATCCAGTCAGCCATTTGTTTCGAGACACCGCCGGAGCGGCATGGAGCGACCGACTCACTGCGCACTCGGGCAGACTGCCCATGGCGGCGGCCAAGGACGACGGCGTCTGGGCGCCCACGGGTCGAAGCAGCGCTGGTCCGAGAAGGAGCCATGGCGTGGAGAGCCACAGCTTGGCTTTGAGCAAGTGCATCGTATGCTGACAAGCAAGAGGAAGAGGAAGAGGAAGAGGGAGAGGAAGAAGAAGAAACTACCAGTTTCGCAGCGACTCGATACGTTTCTGACACCGACCCTCTGCCTGGACCAGGGCAGTTGGCATTTCCTCAAGAGCAGTCAAAGGGGGAGGGGGGGAAGCAGCCGCAAGGAAAAGGAAGAGGAGAAGGAGAAAGAGCAGGAAGGTTTGAACGTTTGAGGTCGAGGGACATGCCATGGCGAGTGTGTGTGCAGACGGGCCGGGGGCGCCATCTAAATGCGGGATTCGAGGCCCAGCGAACCCCGTCATCATGGCGATATAATAGCAGACTGGCTGTATTGCATGTATCGTGCAGCGCGCCTCTGCAACTAGAGGCTCTTATGCTCCCAGCCGTGTCCTTTTTTTTGCCCCGTCAGTTTCGGATGGCCAGGGCCGGGGAATTGCTCTGCTTGGCTGAGCCTCCCAGCCCCGGGACGTCGGATCGGCAGCTGAGCTCGACGGAACCAGGATCCAGATGGTGATGATGATGATGATGATGATGATGATGATGATGATGATGATAAAGGCGGCGGCAATAATAATACACACCACACACTATCGTGAGGCCGTAGTCCCGGAGAGGGAACTCTGGGCAAAAAGCCCCGGCCCGCAACGGTGGAACCGTCCAGGATCTCGGCCAACATGGTGGAGCGGCGCGGGCAAGCAGCTTGAGACGCACCGCGCCCGGATTGAGGCTCAAGGCTCAAGGCTCAGTGCCCAGTGCTCCAGGAGGAGCGATGCGCGGCCGGCCGCCGTGTTTCGTTTGCGCGCTGTCGAAAAGGGCAAGCTGAACGCAGCGCGTGCACTTAAGAAACGCCACTTCTCCTCCTCCTCGCCACGGCACCGAGGCACCATATCGCGTCACGCAAAAGGGCTGCGTCTCCACAGGCGGATCCGTCGGCTGGGGAGCAGGGTACATTTGTTCTGGAAGGGGATACCCCCTGCCCGTCCTTGATCGAGACCGCGAATCGCAGGGGCATATGCATGCCCTTCCTCTGGTGAGGCTCCTTGAGCTGGCCCGGAGGAACTCCTTCGCTCAAGCTCGCATCTCACGCTTTCCCCCCAAGCGTCAAAGGTTCCAGGGGTCAGGGCACAGGGGACGGGCGAAGCGCCTGAAGAATGGGGAAAACAAAAAGACGCGGGTCCAAGTCCGTCCACCTTGGCGCGCGCCGCTTGCCCAGGTTTGTCTTGGTTTCGGGCGGCGCACCTCCTCGGCACGGCTGGGTCCCTTGTCGGCCGCGATGCGAGAGGGTCGAGAGTCGAGAGTCGTTCCACGCCAGCCTGCTACTCTGGCCAGATGCCAGACTCCAGGGTTCCCAAGTTCCGAGTTCCGAGTTTCGAGCCCCCATCCAGGCTGGCGCGTGCAGCTGGGCACCTGGAGGCTGGGTGAGCCGAGTGAGCAAAAGCAAAAAAACCGACTAGACGACTTCACCGCCATGAATGGCTGCTGACGACGCAGATTCCACGTCCCGCTCGCGTCCCCCTGCAGCTCGCCGCCATCTGATGGGCCAACAAACTGATTCGAGCAAGAGCCCGGCACGGCACGGCACAGCAGCAGCCCTCCCGTCCTCCCCTCGACTTAGCAATCAGGTTATCAGGATTGCCAACAGCCCCCGTTCGTCGTGCTCTTCCCAAACCGCGAATCATCAAACATGGAGCAGCCCAGCCAGACGCCGCGTTCATCAAGGGTTTGGACTTGACGAATCGCTTCCGCGGCAGTTGATTGGCCCTCCCGCCTTTTCCCATCTGACCATGTTTCCTGCGCCCTTGATCTTGACAGCCCACGCGATAAGCAGGCCGAGTAAGGGAGCTCGCCAAAGTCGCTGCTATCCAGGGACGGCTCCGTCGTCATGGCAGGGTTTGACCACGGCTTTCGGCCTGGTGCCGCGGACGATGGGCGCCAAATCATGATGCGATCAAACAGAGGCGACTTTGGCTTTCACGGCCGCATCCGTCCTGCCAAGCCTGTCACGCGGGCTCTGCTCAAAGTCCCTCGCTCGATACCGGCCGACTGCCGGACCGAGACGATACTCGGAAGGCTCCCTCCGCAGGCTGGGCGGTCGTGCAGCCGACGCGCCGCAAGATAAACCAGGCATTGGTGTGGCCGCGGGCGCCCTGTCTCTTCTCGCCATTCGAAGCATGCAGCATTCAGTGGCTGCGGTGTATCCCTCTGGTGAGCAATTGCTGCGCTTACCAAAGCCAGCGAGCGGGTGGAAGGGAAAGGGCACCGAGAAACTGGAAACGAGGGTTCCTGTGGTTGCGTTGCGAGCTGGACCACAATGATGCTACCGTCTACAACCTAGAATCATGTGTCGTTGTTGCTGTAGATCAACGAGGATACAAAGCTTGAGCAGCCATGGTGCATGACGAGAAGCCCGGGGGGTTCAATACCCCCATGTCCGTGTTTGATGTCTGTCCTCATGCACCCATTCCTGTCATCGCCAGAGGCCCGTATACGGCCATGGCTGGCGGCAAATACCAGGATCCCGTCTGATCTCCCCGGAATCTGGCGAGCGCCAGATCTGTCGCTTTGCTGCCAACGACCAGGGAACCCCCGGTGCTGTATGCCTCCCATCTATCCAATCTTGACCCTCTTTTGGGGACCCTCTTGCTGCCAAGTCGCGGCTTCTCCTGTCGATATGATCGGATTCGTCACCACTGTTGACCGGGCTTGCAGTGGCCAGGAGCATCCAGGAACTGACCAGCTTTATTTCCAAAGACTCCAACCCTGCCGAACATACCCCTCGACTCCCATCACCCGACTCTGGCTGTGAAAGGGCTGCCAATACTCCCTCGTCAAGCCGAAGCCAAGCAGCAGAGCCGCTACAACCATCCCAACGTCAGCCAGAGCATCTCCACGGCGCAAGTTAGATCCCATCGCGAGCGGGCTTCTTCTCAACTCCTTACAGTCAGTACGGCACCAAGACTTGCACGATGATAAGAGGTGGCCGGCTCAGTTGCGTCAATCCCGGCCATGCTGCCAATAGAAACACCACGCTGCGCCCACGATCCTAGGGGGGGATGCCAGACATGCTTTAGAGTAATGAGCTGCATTGCTTAACCGACCCAACGACCCACCGCCCCAACTCTATGCAGATTGTGAGTTGCTGATGGTATTGTGCGGAGAGTACATAGTATGGCCTTGGTGGCAATAGAGAGACGCATGGCTTTGCAGCCATATGGGTTCGTTCCCAAGACCCGGCAGATGCGCCAGCAAACAAATGAAACGGGCACCTTTCCCTCCATCATGCCAAGCCCACTGCAAAAGAAAGAAAAAGAAAAAGAAAAAAAAGAAGAAAAAGAAGAAGAAGACTGTTGTTCGTTTTACAGGTCCACGCAACCGGTTGAACCGGCGATTGGAATGGTTCGGCCAACGCTGAGCTTAGCACGTCATACTCGCCAAAGTACGTCATCGTTCAAGACGGCCGCCCACCGGCAAGATTGTGAATGCTAGACGTGTTGCAAATCAGCCCTAGTGCAATCACACGTCCTTGGCCGTCAATGACTTACTTGATGTCGTCAGGATACTCCCGGCTAGCAGAGACTGATTCCGCGGCGTGAGCCTTCCCCGGGCCCGCCGCCTGAACGGGCCCGCCGTTCACATTCAAGGGCCTGCCCTTGCCTTTCTTCCCCCGCAGGCTGACGAGGTGCTCAAAGTAGCCCTCGGGAATCTCCGTCACGTACTTTCCGGAAAACACCCCCACCTCAAAGTCTTGCACTGCGCCGTCGCCGTCGCCGTTGGCTGCCTCGACGCACGCCGCATTCAGGTCGTCCAGGTCTTGGAATATGACGCTGTCGGCGTTGATGTGCCGCGCAATCTCGTCGGCGGTCCTCCCGTACGCCACGAGTTCCGTGGGGTCGGCCAGATCTATGCCGTAGATGTGCGGGTGGCTGATGGGAGGAGAGCACGAGACCACGATGACGCGAGCGGCCCCGGCTTCCCTGGCCATTTGGACGATTTCGCGCGAAGTGTTTCCTCGCACGATCGAGTCGTCTACTATGCAGACACTCTTGCCCTTGAACTCGGACTCGATGGGCGAGAGCTTCCGCCGGATGCCCTTCTTCCTGGCATCTTGGCCGGGCAGGATGAATGTGCGATAGACGTATCTGTTCTTGACAAAGGCGGACGAGAATTCGACGCCGAGGCAGCTCGCCAGAGTAGCCGCCGCGGTATTTGACGTTTCCGGGACGGGGATGACGACGTCAATCTCCTTGATTCCGCCTTCGCCCAGCGTTTTCTTCAGTTTTGTTGCAAGCTTGGCTCCCATGTTTTGCCGACTGCGATGGACAGAGATTCCATCGACCAGTGAGTCGGGCCTTGAAAAGTAAACATATTCGAAAATGTCCGGCGTGTAGGATCTTCTCTCGACGATTTGGCGAAAATGGGCAACACCGCCCTTCTCGATAAAGACAGCCTGCCCTGGAAGAATGTCCACAACGTCGGTGAAGCCAAGCTGCCTCAGGGCAACAGACTCTGATGCGAGAAAGTAGTCCTTTGCTCCTCCCAGCGTCTGCGACTGTCGTGATCCAAGACAAAGAGGCCGTATGCCGTTGGCATCTCTGGACATGAAGGCAGGTTAGTTTGGCAAAACATGAACAAAGGGTGATGAGACAGACAGAACCCGGAAACAAAAAAAAGGGGGGGGGGCACCTGAAACCGAGAATTCCGAAGCCCGTAATCATGGCAGTGCAGGCAAAAGCCCCAATGCACTTTGCGTACACGTCGCGAAGTGCGGTGAAAATGTCGTCCTTGTTTGCCCGTGGCTTTCCCAATTCGTGGAGCGAGTTTGCGAATATGTTCAACCTGAGAAGAGGCCCAGTCAATCTTCCGGCGAGGCTCGTGCGTGACGGAGGCGGGGCCGGCTTACAGGAGCTCCGAGTCGGAATCAGAGTTTACATGCCGTCGTGCCTCGGTATCCAGGAACTCGCGGAGGTAGTCGGAGTTGATGAGGTTCCCGTTGACGGACATGGACACGCCGTAGGGACTATTTATGAAGAATGGCTGGGCCTCGGCTCTATATTTGCGTGCAGGAGACAAGAAGAGGGGCATGTTAGCCAAGAGAATGAGGTGGAGGGAGTCTCTGGGGGTATCCAAGGAGATATCATTTACGCAGAGGAGGTGCCCGCGGTGGGATAACGTAGATGCGCGATGCCACACCAGCCCGGCAGATTCTCAATCAATGCGTTTCCGTCAGCAATGTGACTAAAGACTCTTTGGGCCATACCATTGGCCTTGCATTGATAAACGCGACCGCCGTAGCAGACGGAGATGCCTGCAGCATCCTGTCCACGATGCTGCAGGTAGAAGAGAGACTCGTAGAGATCGACGGCGGCCGTGGCAGCTTTCGGGTCGCCCAGCTGCAGAAAAGTCGAGTCAGTAAAGGCCTCGGTTGGAGCAAGGGCGAAAGGATGGGGGCATATGTCCCGGAAGAACCACGCACAAGTACACCCGCAACACCACACATGATGCCTCGAGGGATGCCGCCAGACGACTCGCAAACGATAGGGATCGCGAATAGATCTGTTCGGAAAGCGGCGCGGCTTGGCGTACAAGGAGACGGCGAACGATGGCAAAGGGGGGAAAAATTTTTTGCCAAGGCCTTCCTTCCTGTTTGAGGGGCAACGCGGGGCGAAGCGGGGCGAGGCGGGGCGAGGCGAGGCGAGGCGAGGCGAGGCGGCGAGGGGGAGGGGGCGAGATCGGACCAATCCAGACGCATTACTAAGCCTCGCATGCTGCCCTCTTTGGCCTTGGGGGCCGGGGGCCGGGGGCCGGGGGAGAGCCTCGGTCCTCTCCACCCCGAGGATCGGAACAAGCTTTGTAAACCATGAGATTCCGAGGGCGCCATGGCCTACCTACCAGGCGGATCTGGTTGTTTGTCAATCAAAGCATACAAACACGCGGGTCTCAATGGCCAACTGTCATACACAAGCTTTCTTTAGGTCCCAAACCGTGGGACAAGGCCGTGTGGTGTGCGCTCATGGGGAAGGGACTTGGGGAGGGTCTTGGCAGAGACACAGCAGAGGCAGGGCAAAAATGGTGTATTCGTCATCTACAAATCTATCTTGACCGCTATCGTGTTCTTGGACAAAAAGCCAGTCACAAACAACCAAGCCTTGCGTTTGCCTTGCTCTTGCTTGGGGTCGATGGCGACCAAGACGGCGGCGCTTGCTGCTCGTAATCGTCTCGAGTCGTCTTCGAACAAAACTCTCTTTTGCCACTTGCCGCCAATGCGATTCACCATCCAAACCACACTGCCGTCTTGCCCGTTGGGATCATTGTGCGTCTTGAGTAAGGATGCGGCGCTGGTGAGACCCGGCACCACGATGCCGCTGAAGTCTTGGCCGGGTTTTGCGTACGGGTCGCGAAACCAGCTGGGATTGTCGACGAGGGAATCGAATTCCAGGGTTTCCCTCAAGCTTATAGTCTTGGGGCCCTTTCCGTCCTTTGGCGCAGAAATGTCGCCGACTCGAAGCCTGCCGCTCACGCAGCTGACGACGAGGGCCTGGTCGGGGGTCGGGCCATGCCCCAGGCCGTTGTTGTTATGCACGCCGCTGATGGCAACGGAAGCATTGACCGCCCCGCGGCCATTGCGGGACGCGCCATCTGCCGAGTTGGAAAATTCGACGTAGATGGTGTTGGTCCACTTGGCGCCGAAGAAGATATCCTCGACGAGTCGCATCAGTCCCTCTCTGTAGTAGTGGTCATTGGTGACGAAGAAGGCGGTGGGGGACACGGCGAGAATGTCGTTGGGGGTGGTGATGAGCGGATCCCACACCGAGCGAACATGGCGGGCCGTGTCGCTGCCGATTACATGGTGGAAAACTTCGATCCGGGAGCGGGCCTTGGGCTCCTTTGTGTTTTCGTTTTCGACGTACGCGGCACTGGGGACGTGGTTGACGGCGAATATGTACACCGCCTTGCCTTTTTCTTGGTCGGGGTCGTCGATGACGTCAATGCCGTGGGTGATGAAGGCACCGTCGAAGTTGGTAAACTTGAGCTTCTTTGCCGTCATGGACTGTAAACGAAGTAGATGGTTAGGGCTGCGCTACGGGCCGAGTCCAGCGAGCCAAGAAGAAAAAGAAACGGAGACAGATACGCACTTGGGGGTCGATGACGTCGATTGTGCCTTGCGACTCGGAGGCAGCAACGGGGTCATTGAGATGGCTCAGTCCGGGAAACCAGGAGTACCTGAGGCTCTCGGTGGCTTCGCACGCCGTGAACAGCAAGCCGCTCGGCTCGTGGTGGTGGATGTCTTCGCAGTAGATGGTGTCTGGAAAGACGTGGAGGTCGTTGGCATTGGCAATCACTGTGCTGCGATTCTCCCGCCAGATCCCCAGAAGACGCGTCACCCGAGGGAGTTCTGCCTTGTAGATGAAGGCGCCAAGCAGGGCGAATAATATCACCCGGCTCGGGGATGAGAGAGAGGAACCCTTTGCCATGTCGGAAAACCGCAACGTCAACGTCATGAAACTTGCAGAGTCATGAGATGGGTACGGGGACTTTCTGGGAGTTGTCCTGGAATTATAACTTTTCTGGACTCTGGGAGGCAGGAGGCGGGCGGCAGGAGGCAGGAGGCAGGAGGCAGGAGGCAGGCGGCAGGCAGGAGGCAGGAGGTAACGAGCCGAGCGGGGGCCCGGCTCCGGGGCCTCGGCTGGTTCCAAGTCACCGCGGTCATGTGGAACGTGCGGTGAAGCCCCGTTTGACCGTTTGACCACAGACAAGCTTCATCGTCCGTACTCCGCACTGAGAGCACTGAGAGTCATGGCACGTTACCCCGCACGGAGGCACGGAGCAGCCAATTGCAGGCCACATGATGCGGGACGGGCGCTCTGGTATCGTTTAGTTGCTGGCTGCTGCCGGCTGCTGCTGGCTGCAGCAAAAGCTCGCCGCTTTGCTTTTGCCGTGGCCAAGCGCCGTGCATGGGATATGCTGCAATTCATGCAGGCATTAGCTTATGGTATGGGGGGAGGGACCCGGGGCCTGCAGCCTGTGGGATCTTGCGAGTAGGCACCCTACAGAAAGGGCAGCGTCGAACTACTACGCGCGTGGTGTTGGCTCGCCCAAACTTCGCAGCAGGGGCCTCGGAGAGACCGCTTCCCGGCCCAGGCCGACTGGTCGATTGGGTCAATGGCAATGGGTCGACCTTTCAGCTCAGCCCCAGCCCTGTCTCCCGACTCCCTGACCTCGCCGCAGACTTCCCCGCTGCGGGGCACGAAATGAGAACTGACCGGTAGTTACAGCGCGCCCGGTCTTGCCGTCTTCTGGTGCGAACTGCCGACACGGAGTGGGAGCAGCACGTGCGCCAGACGCACTAGAACACCAGCCGCCTCGCGATACGGCTCAATCATGTGCGAAATAAGCGGGGGTACTGCTTTGCACAGTCGTCGCGTCGCGTCGCTATGACTATCACCAGCCAGCACGGTATGTACGTGGTGACAACGCCAATTCAAGTGCTGATATCAAAAGACAGACTACGCTAGACGATGCGGGCGTAGGCGAGATGCGGCGGCTGCTATGCGCTAACTTGGCGTGTTATGGTCCCCCTTGGTAGTTGTTTTCTCGTACAGCGCATGTAAGCCGCCCCTGCTAGTGCGATACATACATCATGAACAGGGTTTTTTTTTTTTTATCAGTATTTTTGATATCCTAGCTTCTGTAAACGTATGCTGCAACCGAGTAGGTTCTTAGATAAGGCCTGGTGCCGTCGATTATGCCGCGTACGCGAATTTCGCGCGCCTAGCGCACCTCATGGACGCACCTACCTGGATTTGGGGCCCTGGCGTCTCGGTTGCCGTCGATCCCGCCCCCGCTGGACCTATCAGCAGGCAGGTTGCTCCGGACATGCTATGTAGTTAGTACGATGGCAGAAACCTATGCGCGGAGCCGCCAGCGCCCAGCGCCCAGCCCCAGCGCCCAGCCCCAGCCCCTTACCGTTCTGGTAATAATGATGCTAATGATGCCCTTTCTGCCGCCGGAAAAGCTGGATCGCTTTCGGCTGAAGGATATCCGCCGGCACTCGCAGGGGGTTCGTTTGCCGCAAGGATTGGCAGCAAAGGTAGTGTAGTGTATACATTGTCGCAAGTCTCGCTGTTGTTGCCATTTCTGTCCCGCAGCACAACAATCAGCCAATAAATTACCTCTGCTTCTTTGACCCTTTCGCAGCGTCGGTCACACACCGGGCCTCACTCGGTACGCGCCTTTGCAGGCATCGTGATTCCGCGGCCAGCCAACCAGGGCCCGGCAAGCTGCGGTCACCACGACGCACAGTGCATGTCCTAGTATCCGTTCAAGTCGGCCGATGGCGCCTAGCACAAGCCGCGTACCTTGGGTAACTAAGGTATGTGCCTTGCCAGAATCAGTAAGGATCTACAACACACAATTTTATAGAGGCATCCCAGGACACACCCACAAACCCTGTTCACGATACATCGTACTAGCAGGAGCCGCTCATGTTCGCCATAAAAGAAACAGTTGCCAAGAGAATATGCTTCGGCGCACTGGCGAATAAGTTGGCATTCAGACAGGCGATTAATAACAAGGATACCGATCGTATAAGTTCCTATCCCCACTTGATTTATAGGTCCTTTGTATCGAGAAGCGTACGCCAGTGCGCCAGGCGCACTTTTATTAAAGTACTTGGATCTGGGCCCAAGAGCGTACTTGAGCCGCACTTGGGAGGCCTGACAGGCATACCAGCGAGCCGCCTATACATGATCATGCTGTAGTAAAGGCGTAAGACTGTCTGGTCGCCCGACTGAATATTTTCCGGCTTGTGCTCTCTTTTGAAAAGGCCTTGCAGAGGACTTGATCGAGCCGGCGGCGCCAATTATGCTGAATTCTCAAGCAATTGATTTGAGGAGTTTGGTGATGTCATGGAAGGGTTGGCGGCTGGGCCGGCTGCCGAGGAGGTGCCCGCTACGAGGTAGGTACCTACCTATGTAAGTTCAGCGTTAAAATCCTGCCTCTTAGTACAGCCAATGGGATATCGCAATAACGCATCGCAATATAACACGTCGCACCGTGGTATCATGATAATTTAAAACGCTTAAACTTTCTTATCTAGTGCATGTTTTATTCTCGGCCTCGGGGTCCTACCAGGGGCCGACCCCGGCGAGCTTCTGCTTAGAACGCATAGCAGATCTCTTTTCAAGGTCTCACCGCCTTTACATAGCAGAATCTTACCCCTCTTGCGTATATTCAAGTACCTACCGAGGTTTACAAGACTTGGCGCTACTTTACCATTTTAATTGATTAATTCCTAATTAATTGGAATTTTTTGAAGAAAATAGTAATAGTAGGAAGATAGTGGGGATATCTCCACCGGATGGCCTCACTGTGGAGGGACAGGGAAAGAGCTACGCTTTCCCTGCTCATCTTCCGATTTCTTCGCAAAACTTCAGACAAAGCTCCGCTTTCCCTGGTAGACTGTAGCGAGGCGGTGTCGAAAGGGGACCGCCGCAGATCAACAGAAAATCGGCGGCACCGCACCCTAGTAGCCCACCTCTTTCACCGTCGGGCACTGGATAGCCTATACTCCCACGCCAAGAATAACCAGCCAGATGGGTGATGTTTTCGGAGCTGCGTCCCATGGCATGCCAGAAGCCCCTTTATGCCGCAGCAGACGCCGCGAGTCCCTGCTTATCCAGGCGCCCCGCCGCTGCCTCCGTGTGCTCGGCAATTCCGGGGCGCTAGTTCATCTGCAGTCCTGCTCCGTAGACCAGGATGATCGCCGCTTGTCGGTGAGGCTGCCAGCCCTGACTGAGCCAATGGCCCTGGCTAGGGTTTCCATCGTCTGCATAAGCGACGAGCTGTGCATTGGCATGGTTGAAATTTTCAAGGGGGCCTTCGACAGAGAGAGAGAGATGCGGCAGAGGTGCAGTTTCTGTCGGCGTCGTGAACTATGCTGGCAGGCAGGCCTGGTGTATCTCGTTGCACCGAGTAGCAGGCATGCAGAGCGCTAGAGACGTCAATGCTTGCCTTTTACTGCGTCAGGTCTGGATATCATGCGGTTCGGCGGCCAGTCTGCGGCCAACTCTCTATAGCTAAGCTTTCCCCAAGAGACATGGAACTCCCTGATTTCAGTAGGCTGGCATCATGTAGAACTGTGCTAGGGCTGGAATAACTCCCACCACACCTGGAGGTTGGCACACGTAGTGATTTAAATTGCACTGCATTAGTTGCCTTGCGCACTCACCTCCTCTCGCAGCTGCACCAGAGGAAACCGGTGTTTCTTACAGGCTCTTTCTACCCGAGTCGTCAGTACTGCATCTGCCATCAAGAAGAACTGAACCGCACCTGACCCCTTCCATGATATCAACCCAGGGTCGTAGCAGCCTTGTCCCTCTGGCTTAGCGACATGATTACATGCCCTGCTAGAGTTCCCCGTTTCTGTCGGAAGTGGCAATTCTTCCTCAGCTCCAACATGTCCCTGGTAGGATGCCACGAAATCGGCAAGAGTTCATCTCGCGCCGTCGCTCTCTAGCTATCGATGATGCTGTGTCAGCGAACTTGGCTGCTGCCCAGTGCCGGATACGTAGACCAAGTCATAGTAGCCACAGGCCACAGGCGGAAACTCGAGCGTCGTGCACCTCTGTTCCAGATGAAATGGTCGGATTCGACACTTGGTCTGCCGCAGCCATCTTTTCTTGCTCCCAACGGCGGCATGGGCCTGGAGGTTTCCCGCGTCGTGTCCCTCTTCTTCCCCTTTTTCTCCCGGTGTCGTCGTGATGGCTGGGATTCGGGGTAGTTCCAGGGAGAACCCACGCGCGATACGGTCTGCAATTCCGCAGGACTCGCCAATGAGTCAGTTCTTTCGACAGGAGCGCGTACCGAGGCAAGGTTGTCCTTGTACAACATTCCAGGCATAGTTGACACGGACGCAACATGCATCGCGGCGGTGAAGCAGTCGAGCGTGCCATTTCCGCAACACCACTCGAGTGGGGGGAAGGAATGGTTATGAATGTCGGGTCAATTACGAATCGCACGATGCTCTCGTCTTTGTACGACGTTGGTTTGCTGGGCAGCGTATCGCGTTCGCGGCCGTGAGGTTGTCTTTGGAGAGGCGCACGAGGCCTCTTGCAGACGCAGCCCTCTCGTGCGCTTGACGATTGATCAGTCGGTGTTCTTGAATCCGATCTGAAGGCATTTACGGCGCTAGAACCAGGTCGATTTCTGTTGTTTACTACGGACGAGGGTCGAGCACAAAAGAGCCGGGATGGATTGTGTTGAATGATTCAGTCGATATCCTCGCTCAAAAAGGTACGTGCTTGATGAATGGTCCGAGCCGTAATGCCCGCCCGCGAACCGAGGCCAGTCGTCGTTGGAGAGGTCCCAGCCTTGTTGGCCTTTTAAGCCTCGGATTGCCGGCTTCAAGCCCAGGCCTTTTCCAGGGCAGCAGCGCGAATCTTTTCCCCCAATCAAGGCATTGATGTTGGTATCAGACGAGTCCGCAGGTGCAAATCCCGCTGCCTGGTGCCAGCTTGAAATCATCAATTGTCAACCAGACGTGACGCTTCCTGGAGCCGCCAGGCCCATTCACACGCAACATGCACGTGTCTTCCAGAGGCATTGATATCAGCAAGGAGCTTGCCTGGCGCCACCGACCAGACGAGACGCTGCCATGAAATATATCTCTTAGCACCCAATTGGGGTCACTATCGTCACTATCCCTTTCACTGTGCCAAGGTGCAGCTTTTATACCGGACCCTCCTTTCGCCGAATTAGGCAAGTACCTCGGGTAGGGGGAACCTCCTTGGCAAACCGGCCCAGGCCGCCAAACCTTGATCACCAAAATCCTCATACTAGGAATTCCGGCATTTCTGATAGAGCCGATAAGTGACGTGACAGGCGGTATGCTATAGATATCGCGTTTTTCGTCTGCCTTGAGCACTGGATAAATTGAACAGCCTATTATGGTGGGAATAGCCTCATAGCGCCCTATGTGCCCCACAGGTGGAAAAAGTGCGATGTAGCTCTATGTGGGTGCGGAAATTGGTGGTACTTATAGTCTGCGGAGATACCCTTCAGTATACGGCCTTCTATTGGCTCAAACCCTGGTCTGTAACAAACAGCTGCACCTTGGCACAGGCAAAGGGATGGAGCTGCGTGAGCAACCGGACTCATTCGTCAAAGAGCTCTTGAATTGTGACAGACAAGGTCCCCTGCCATGTAACTGGCTGCATGCCTCCTATAAAAGCCCGGCGGCTGAACCCGGAGTTGCTTTTGATAAGGATCACCGATGTTGGCGCTGTTTATTCCATCCCATGCCAGGCCGCGATGGACACAGCAATCGCTGTACGGAGTATCGGGTGTGCTTGTACCAGTAGTAGCTTAGCTACTCCGTAGAGCGTCCGTAGGCCTACTGATCGTTTCACGTCGGCATCGTGCGTCTTCTGACTTTGAGGTCGCTGCCTATCACGGTCAGCGCCGACCGTATTGTATACACACTTTGCTCGTCTGGGCCCCCTTTGGCTGCTGCAGAGGGCTTCCCTACGCCGCAATTCGCGCCAGGGGTGTGCCATGCGGCGGCCCCCCGCATTATTCAGTTCGCCAAGCGCGCTATGAAGAAGCCACATAGCCACACCTGGAGCTCGCACGGCGTCCAGGACATGAAACGGGCGGGTGTGGGAAAGGGGGGATGGAGACGAGACAAGCACGGGGGTAAGGGAGCCTCCCAAGGGTTTCCTTGACACGGATTGAACGGGTTCAAATGTCAAGGAGCGGGCTTTTGCTTGATGAGGCAATTCCGCCATCAGGAGCAACTTAGCCGCTTGCTATTGAGTGCCCCGTACGGAGGTACAGACAGACTCTAGAGTAAACGGCTCCCAACTTCCCATCCCCTTTGAAGATGCAAAGGTGCAGCCTTTATATCGGACCCACTTTTCGCTACGTACCTCCTACCTTAGGTACCTACCTAGGTACCTAAGGTACCTACCTCCTTAGCAACCGGTCCAGCCGCCAAACCTTTGTCACTACAATCCTTATATTAGTAATTCTGGCGTTTATAAGAGAGAGAGCTAGCTACTAATCTCTTGAAGGGTAATGCCTGCTAAATTAATTAGCCTCAATATTAGCAAGGGCATGGCCGAGGCGTATTGCCTGTGGCTAAGTTGGTGAGAATCGCCTCACAGCGCCGGATATGCCCTACAGGTGCGATAAGGGCAATATAGCTCTTTACAAATCCAGAAATTGCCAGTACTATTTCCTCGTCTGCTGTTGTACCCTTTGACATACGGTTTTCTACCGGGTCAAAACCTGGTCTGTTACAAAAGCTGCAGCTTGGCACCTCCAAGGACACCTGATACCAGACTGTACCTGATAGTCGTCACAAGGACGGAGTACCTGAGGTCTGGTCGGTACCTTAGGTAGGAGGTAGCTAGCTTGGAACAGGTGGCCCTGAAGATGATTGGACGCACTAGGCAGGTGACTTGGCGGTCCTCCGACGCAGGATTTGGTGCCTTTTGAACTCAATCGCTGCAACTGCGTAAAACCGCTCGAGCCAAACCGCAGCTAAAGGCTTGCCTGGCACTTTCATTGCCAACTTACGCACGACATGTCACCAGTACCGCAAACCGCAAACCGCCAACCGAAAACCGAAAACCGAAAACCGAAAACTGAAAACCGAAAACCGAAAACCGAAAGCCAACATGAAATCAGCCAAAGTAGGGGACCACCGACAGGCTAGGGGTTGATGTCGAATGCAAGACAGTCACTGTCACTTGACCATTGGCGGCGTTCAATGGGCAAGTGGAAGCCGAACATGGAAGGCGGCTGGGTGCATGTGGGGCCTTGACCAAAACCTGACCTCCACCAGCACGACTACGGACTACGGAGTACCCAGCCAGCTCCCCAGCCAAGTTCCCAGTAATTCTGGTACGGAGTAAGAAGTCCGAGGCGCTTGGGACCAGCCCAGCCCCAGCCCCAGCCCCAGCCCCTGCCCCAGCCCATTAAACATTGAAGAGCCCCCCACCGGCGGGCGGGTGGACTCTTGACCAGACTCGAACCAGACTGGACTCATCCCTTTCAATCGAATGCCATCATTGATCCATATTTGAGACACGATGGGCCTCTCTTGTTGCCGCCACTCCGAACTACTGAGACCTGGCCATGTTTCAACTCTCTGGAACCGGCGTCTCCATTGCTCCCGTGTCTTCCCCCGAATTGCTGCACCTGACCGACTTTCCCGTGTCCCACAGATGCCTGGGCCGGTTTCCAAGTGGATTCGTGTCATCAACTTGTCCCTCAGCCAAGCAGCCAGACACCTCGTTGTCGACAAACTCGTGCTGTGGCATCCGATGCCTGGGTCCCTGACAGCTTGTCGAGAAAGCTGCGGATGATGGGAAACGAGCGCACAAGCAACCCGCCTCCTTTTTCTGTCGCAGCAGCAGTGTCAGCCTCGTTTCCACGTCCCATCTTTCCCCGTAGCCACCGTCAGCCCAGGCCGATTGATCCATGCGTCTACACAACGGATTTGTGTAAAACAGTCACCTTCCGAGGCCGACTCCTCTATCAGAACGGAACCTGAAATTACCAAGACAAGACTCGTCGGTGTTTTACGTCGACAAAACGGCCCTCGCAAACCCGCCAGCTCTTGCACACCTTGACACCGGTTGGATTTTTGTTGGATTTTTGACATATAGTGGACCTGCAGTTCTTGCTTGACTCGGCAGGAGGCCCCCCCCCCCCCCCTTTTTTTTTTTTTTTCGTCTTACTTCCTCTCTGTTTTCCTCCAGGATTCATCATGGCGCTGCCGCGAGAGTCGATTCTCTTGCCGATTATAAAGTGCTCAATATGTTGCAACCAAGTAGAGATTTCGATGATGGGAGATCACGTTTGTAGTGGCAAACCAGCAGAGCGTACGTTCGACAGCCGTAGATGCTATGTACCGAGTCGTCAGCTGACAATGTACTGCCGCCAGTATCACCACCACTTGACGCAAGCGATGACTTTGAGAGTCTTCTCGGCAAACGAGACTACCCTTTGCATGGCCCAACGCGGCCAGCGACCGGCTCGGCAGGTTGGCTTCCTCCGCCCTGCCCTCGACTCGTTTCTCAACGACTAATCATTGCCAAACAGATCACAGCTACCTCCAGAGCGGCCAATTGACACCTGTGAGCCAACCCAGTGAATCTCGAAATGGATCCCCAGTATACCCTGCAAGGAATGCGAGTCCGAGAGTGACGGGGGAGGCTTCTGAGCCTAGGCTGGCTCAGGAACCGACCTGGGATGCACCGAAACCGAAATCAGCGGCGCTACCCAACAGGTCCGCCGGCCACCACCTTCATGGCGGTGACACGGAAACAGACCCGCTGGAAAAGCCGGCCAGTAACGAGCCTTTGACGAACAGGCCAGGTAGCACATGTCCGGGCCTTTTTCATTCCCAGCGGCGTCCTTCCGATTCGAATGCTCGACTCCAACGCACAGCTTCACCCAAGCACTCGGCTCGCCCGTCCCACCAGCAAGATACTCGACGATTGCCTTCAGGCGATGGGAATCAAGATTTCGCAGCGCCGAGGAACGCAAGTTCGGGTTCCCTCGGCTGCCCCGAGTCATTTTCCTCGCCACCGCCGAGGACAGCCCACCCAACCTCTGCTTCCGAATACCTCCCTGGCCCTTCAGGAGCTGGTAACGGCATTGGACATTCGCGGAAAAATTCCAAGGGTCCTGACACGTCGCGACGCCCCCCTCCTCGTACGAGCTTGCTTCTTCGAAGCAAATGCAAGGGCACGGGATCCGTTGATTTGGCTGCCGAGTTTGGAGCGGCCAATCCATATCACGTCTCGTCCGATTCTGCATCATCTGGGTACTCTGACTTTAGCATGTCAAGCCAGACCACGTCTCGGACAAGCCCTTCAAGATCCCAAACCCACGACAGCAACCACGGCGGGGAAAGGGAAGGCGCTCGCCCATCGGCGGCCAAGTCGAAACCCAAGCACCTGCGCATAGACGCGGCGGCGGCAGCTCCTCCTCGATTCGCTCACCAAATGGTCGAATCTCCCTTCAGCGCCTCTCCTCAGGATCATCTAGGCGCGTCCGCAAGAAGCCGTCGCGATGCAAAGTCGAGTGGTGGGCGCAGCTCTTCTCCCAGGTACCCAGAGGCATCCCCTGCTGGACACGAGCACGCCGTGGAGCGCCAGGGGTCACGCGACGCACTACCTGCTCCCACCCGCGGCGACTGCAAGGCCTGTGGGATCGCCATCACGGGGAAGAGCATATCTTCAGCGGATGGGAGGCTCAGCGGCAAGTATCACAAGGCGTGCTTTGTTTGCAGCACCTGCCACGAGCCGTTTTCTTCGTCCGTCTTTTACGTGCTCGAGGACAGACCTTACTGCGAGCACCATTACCACAAGCTCAACAACAGCATCTGCGGCAGCTGCAATCGCGGCATCGAGGGACAGTTTGCCGAGGACGAGACGCAGGTCAAGCATCACGTGGGATGCTTCCGCTGCCTGGACTGTCGCGTGTCGCTGACAGACGGCTACTTCGAGGTGGGCGGGAGCGCCTACTGCGAGCGAGACGCTTGGAAACGAATCCAGTCTCCGCGACATGCCGAGCAGGAGACCCATGATCAAAATCGTCATCCAACACCAGCTCGCGGCGGGAGCGGCCCTCGCGTTCCGAACGGCCTCTCTGCGCGACCGGGGCCACGACCTGGACAGGGCGTACGACCTTGTCCTCCGCCGGCAAATGGCCTTCCCAGTGGAGGACGCATGACTGGGGGCGCGCATCCGCGGTTCCGAATGAACAAGCGCATGACGCGTCTAGGCAACATTAACAGTTGAATGAACAGGCGCGTGGCTTGTATAGGCAACATTAACAGTTGAATGAACAAAGCGCATGGCGCGTATAGGCAGCATCAACGGTTGAATGAACAAACCAGAGCAATCAACCCCCCTGAAGGGGCATGCTAATTTCTTATCATCACTACTAATGCACATGATCATGGACCTAAACTCCTTCTTTTTACCTTTTCTTCGTTGCTCGACGAAGGGGCGGTGACGGACCCCTCAAATCGCCAGAACTTGCATAGTGTTGTTTTGTCATTGCTTACTGCTCTACTAATCACTTTTTTCTGGGCCTGCTTTTCCATCGTTCTTGTATACCCCTTTCAGCCAAGTACGGTTGCTGTTTGTATTGTACAAGGTGTTTTGGTTATTTAGGTTTTTTTCGCATTTCTCGCATGGCGCCGGAAGCTTGAAGCAGCGTCGTCGGGTCAAGCGCAGGAATGGCGGCACGTCACGGGCAGTCGGAGGAATCAAGGATCAGTGCAATACCAGTCCGTAGTGCTCCGTACGTGCGCGGGACGCTTGGCATGTACAGTAATTCATGTAACTGGTAAATGGGACATGACTCTCCGGGACTAACGTTCGCTTCTCTCCGCCGCGATAGTCTCGTCGTATAGCGCAAACGCCGAGCCGAGTCTCGGCAGCACGGTTGTGGCTTCTCGTCCTACGGGGTAGGGGCAACAGGATCACGGTCTACCGGCCGGGCATACCTGGGCGAAATGGGGGGGCATGTTGCGAAGAGACAAGGTCGCCGACGAGGTCCCGCCGCGAAGAATCGGCAGCGACTGCCCGGACGTGGAATGGAGTTGAGGGAGTCTTGGTGATGGGGCCGCCGATGGTGGAAAGTTGCTTGGCTGCTTAAGCGGGCGGAGTCGTCGGGCTCATACCGTGCAAGGAGTACGTGAGTGCGAGCGAGGGCAACACGACTGGAGTCTGGGGTCGATAATAAAGTGTCTGGTCTGCAGGTCCCGGGACCAGACGTCAACGGGACGGACGGTGTACCAAGCACGTATCCAGACATCGATTGATCCAACCAGTCAGTCGACCTAAGCAAGGCCGCGTTGTATTTATCCAGTCGCCTGGTGTGCTGCCCACGAATGGGATGCAGATGCTGATGCTGATGCTGATGCAGCAATCTTGCACTGTTTGACTGGCCGCTCCATCCTACCACCCGGACAGATCATTCTTCTGTTCGTCCCGACAGGAGGTGATGCGTCGCAAGTGTGGAAGGATACTGGATGGCTGCGTGCGTATTCGTCGGCTCCCAAGCCGCATGTGCTCCTAAAGGAGCTGTCGATCTTGATTCAGAAAGTGCTGGGCGCGCAGCTGCTTCTCCTGGTAAGCTGCATAAGGATCTGCAGTCGCTGGACTCCACAACTCGGTGCATACATGTAATGTAACTAATCGTACATACCAAATATTACCATTCATGCAGTAAGCGTCTGGTACTCCGTACTTGCTACCGCGCAGTACGGAGTAGTGGGATGGCTGGTATGTACGGAGCACGGGGTAGCCAACTGGAGTTGAGGAAATCAAAGGGCCTGGTGTCAATCGGCCTTTGTCGCTTTCCCCAGGTCCCCTTTCAGCCGGTCTGGTACTCCGTTGCGAGAAGGCTGATGCCCCGGGGGAAGGCCGAACGGAACTATGTACCATCCAGACTGCGAGAGAAAGGGGCGGCAGGGCAGAAAGTAACCTTCCCTGGTGGTGGTTCAAACTTCACGTCATGCACGAGTCACACAATCAGGCCAACCCGATCAGCGGTCCCACATCGAGCGTCACGATGCCATCCGGCCTTGTCCAGGCTCAAGCTGTTCATGTCCTGACGCCTGGCGAAGAACGGCGAAGAGAGACATCAGCATCGAGCGCCATCCTTCCACGCTTGATGGTTGCGGAGAATTCCCCGAGGCGAAGCGAAACAAGGAACAGGCGCACCTCGCAGTGTGCACCCGCACCATTCATGCATGCAAAGCTCCGCAACGACGGCCCCCCGACCACGGACACCAAGTCAACAGCTCGCTCCGGGCACATTTCGTTGAGGAATCAGGGGAAAAGCAAAGGGAAAGCAGCTCTTCTCCCTCGCACTGTTGTTGCACAAGATTTCCCCATCGCCAAGACGAGGCAGCGCATCAAGTGCCGCAAGGTAAGGGGCCATCTCCACGGCAAGTATGGAGTTGCGTCGTCTCCGTACGAAAGCCAAGGTTCGTTCGTCAGCGTCGGTCGGCTGTTGCAGGGCCTTGGCCTATTCTTTAGCGTTGGCCAAACGCATGGACGAGGTTGTGAAGGTGCGGGGGCCTGAATGGGCAGCGTCTGGTGGCTCCCAACTCGGCAGGACATGACGAGAGAAGCCTTCGCGGGCCAATTGCGTGCGAATCGTTGCAACCTCGTGGCCGACGAGTTTGGAAGCTGGTCATGCGATGCGGGACGATGACCACGTCCATATGCATGCATGCTAATGTCCCTCCTTCTTTCTCCGGCAAAGCAGGAAACGCAGAGCTTGCTTGAAACCATGTTCCCCCTCGCGGCGTCGTCGGGAGAAGCATGATGGGCAGTTGCAAGTAAAAAGACGTGCGCGACGAAGCGCAAAGGGAGACGACAGTGAGATTATTTCGGCGGGGAAAGGGCCAACTGACTGGATGGATGCATACGAGCGGTGTCTGGGTTTCGTACAGCCGTGCTTCATCTCAGGCGATATGATATGCAGGTTGCCACACCCCTATTATTTTAGGATTTTATGATTTTGCTCCTCCCCATGGCTCGCTATGGACGCTGACTGGCTAGTTTATTGACTGACCCACGTAAATAATGCCTGGCATGGATGGGCTGACGACGACTTGGCGCAACGATTGGCCGCAGCGCCAAGACGGGCCAGCTCGCACTGTACGGAGTATTCCACCAAGTACTCCGTACACACCCCCTCTTGTGCGATACCAGGCCCCGGCTTCCCATTCCCGAGTGGCTGATTCATGTGGTTGCTGGTCTTGTTGGTGTCTGGTACCTGTCAGGGCGGTGGTGGCGGTGGTGGCGGTGGTGGCGGTGGTGGCGGTGGAGGGGACAAGTGGTAACGGCGGCCACTATCCGTACCCAGAGGTACGCAGGACTCGACAGAAATAACGCGAAATGGCTACTTCGTGTCCCTACAGCGATATACTTGGCTATTGCAGGCTGTGAAGATATACTAGGTAGCTAGCGTTCGTATTCTTTCTAGTAAGCTGTGCGCATGGTGAAGCATCTTATCACTCTTTTTCCCATGACAAAGTCGTCAAGGCCCACCCCCCCCTGGGCTAATTTGCCTCTGCCGTCTACGCTGGTCGCGCGTGCAACGGCCCAGCTTGGCCCGGTGTGATGTGATTCGCCACTATCCCGTGGCCGTTGATCGCGTTTCAGCTTTTTTCCTAACCGACTAGTGCCCGCTGGTGACACAGTCCACGCACTGTGTACTCGTCACCACGGCTCTCCTGATAATCCCCAAGCTCGGATCAACGGACCAGACACTTGCGAGAGAGAGCACGTCGTCGTCTTTCTGTTTTCTGAAATACTGGTTTTCCCTTCTGCCTGCTGCATTTCTCTCATTTCGAACACCCTGGCGAGTTTGGTCCTTTTCTGTGCCCGCATCCTCATTCCTTTCGGTTATCACTTGATTCTCGGGGGGTTTCCTCTCCTCGGCCCACCGACATTTAAAAAAACAAAAAAAAAAAAAAGGGAAAAAAAAAGAAACAACCTTGATCTTCTGCTTCGATTCGGCCCCCAAGTGTTTAGAGATAAGCGGCGCCACCTCAAATCAAGTATCACGACATCCGGTTCGGTAGCACGATTAGCAAGCTGTCGACCCCCCCCCTCCCCCCAACCTATGGTGACCGGCCCAGTTTGATTTTTTCTTTCGCAACCACTTCGTGCACTCACCCTTGTCTCTCGCTTTCGAATGCGCACCTGAACCCCATCCAAGACGTCTTCGGGACTCGGCAAAGCTATCGCGGACGCAAGATAGCCCTGTGTCCTCTGGTTCTGGCTCCCCACGACAACTCCGGCCCTGACAGAAGCCTAGACTCAATCCCGTTTCAGAGCAAGGCTTCTTTTTGAGGCAACGGGCAAGATGCTCCACCCTCATGCAAGACGAACCCTAATTTCTCGACCGCGGCCCAGGTCGCTACTGATAATAATACTGGCCGTAGTCACCACCTACTCCTTGGTCCTGAATGGATCTACTCACAGACTGCATATCGTCCCCTTCAACAAGGCACAACAACTCTCAAGCGCATCCACTGGCCAGCAAAAAGAGCTTCTGCCAGGGGAAAATGGGGGTGCGTCCGACACCGATCCTGGGCATCATCATGACGAGCCTACTGGCACGCGAGCCGACTGGCAAATTGATGTCGAGGACTTGGTCTCTTGGCACGATCCTGACGATCATGAGACGCAGGATGATGTTCTGCCCGGACACGAAACAGACGGCACACCTAGAGAGCCAGGCGATGTAGCGAGACTACAGCATGAAAAAGATTTGCGGAAGATGTGGCGATATGCTTACAAAACTACTGCCGAGTAAGTTCAGCCACTTTCTCAACTCTTTTCCCCCTTCTCCTCCCCCATCCCCTCTTTTTTCTTTCCCCCCTGGAATCATGTCAACCAAGAAAAAAAAAAGCCATTACTCCTAAGCGGACGGAACGCTGATTCATCTTCGGCAAAGTCTCGCAAATTCGAACCTGATTTATGGCAATACTCTTAAGCAGCTAGTTTTCAAAGATGACCGAACCGACGAACAAAAGAAACAGCTTCGGGAAGAACCTTCTACCAAGCTGGACCTGAGTGACGACCAACCTGTGAGGTTTAATCCTTACCCCGACTACAACGGTGAAGACTGGAACAACGCCGGGCATGCTCCGTATGTACCTTGTAAGGGGCCAACTGGCGGATTGGTTGAAGATGCGCTTGTGTTCCGTGGCCGTCCCGCAAGATGGCCGCAGCCCAAGTTTGGATCGTACCATCTTTTTGGACTGGACCCCAATCTGTGCTGGGAGCGGGATACTCGACTTGGTCAATATGGTCTCCATGAAGTTAAGAAAGAGGTTGAAGGCTCACTGCAAACCGTTAACTGGGACACCGTTAACTGGGGTGAACTGCAGAGGCACTGCCTTGAGCAGAATGCTGCCCGCTTCGATATGAGAATGGACAAGAAGAACCCATACCTAAACATCTACGCCGAAACAGCCCGGCCAGCTGGGCCTGATTCGAACTCGAAAGTGAAGAGGCGCTCAGCTGGCGTCAGGCGAGGAGAGGCCGGCATCAAGGAACCTCGAACTGCCGTTTTGCTGCGTTCCTATACCGGCATGACGTACAGCGACAATGACCGACAGATCATTCGCGCCCTCATCAGCGAACTCGGCCTCAAAACCGGCGGACAGTACGAGGTGTTCCTCCTGGTACATTCCAAAAATCAGAGCCTTCCCATTTTCGACGATCAGGAGCTGTACCAGTCAGTTCTGAAGGACAATGTGCCCGCAGAGTTGCACGGCATCACCGTGCTGTGGAACGACCAGCAGGTCTGGGATCTCTACCCGGCACTAACCGACGAATCCGCCAAAACGGTCCATAGCGCCCAGTGGTTGTCTGTTCAAAAGTTCAGTCAAGACCATCCTCAGTTTGACTACCTCTGGAACTGGGAGATGGATTTTCGCTACACCGGTCATCACTACGATTTGCTCGAGCGGCTTTCCACCTTTGCCAAACGGCAGCCTCGCAAGTATCTCTGGGAGCGAAACGGGCGCCACTACATTCCGGAATACCATGGCGATTATGACACGACCTTCCGTGAAGACGTCGCTAAGCGGCACGGCAACGATACGGTTTGGGGCCCGCCGGTGTTGCCGTTCATCAACCCTGTAGGTCCCAAGCCCCCAGTGGCGTCACATGAGGACGATGATTACGAGTGGGGGGTCGGCGAAGAAGCCGACTTCATCACAGTCGGCCCCATTTTCGATCCCGTCGACAGCCAGTGGATCATCTCGTCGCATGTGTGGGGTTACGGCGACGAAAATCACAATCCCAAGGACGTGCCTCGACGCACAACAATTGTGACGCAGTCACGCATCTCGAAGCGTTTGCTGGACGTGATGCACGTGGAGAATTCGCGTGGGAATCACGTCGCCTCGGAGATGACGGCACAGACGGTGGCCCTCCTGCATGGCCTGAAGATTGTCTTTGCGCCACATCCGGTCTTCATGGACCGGGACTGGAAGGGCGGCTTTCTCAACAATTGGTTCAACCCAGGAGCTCACGGCGAGTCTGGCGGGCGAGGATCGCCAATGGGTTGGGGCAGGGAGCGACGCTTTCAAGGCGTCACCTGGTACTACCGCGCCGAGCCCCCTAATCGACTCTACAACAACTGGATGGGCTGGAGTGACAGCGGCATGGGAGGACCAGAATGGGAGAAGCAACACGGACGCCCTTGTCTTCCTTCCGTCATGCTTCACCCAATCAAGAACTCGGTTCCGACAAAGGCCGACCACAAAACAAGCTTCGATCTCATGTTTGGTTGATTTGACGCTGGCCACTGGCCCCTATCTCGTTTCCATCCTTGTCAAAGCAGCATCTCTGCGACTTGTGGGATCTTTTGGTTTTGCCTTGACCGCCAAGGAATTACGTTTCACGGTTTCGTCCTTCTTCTCTTCACGCCTGCACCCTTGTACTTGCCTTCCCAAAAGCCAATTTTTTGGTCCCGTCTCGGATACCCCTCTACGTATTCTTTATTAGAACCTGTTTCACTCTTGCCATCAACCACCCACCTTTGACGAGACTTAGTTGTTTTGGTCACAGAGAATGCTGGGGTCAACGCCCACAGCCGCATTCCGCCACAGGATTCTGCTCATTTTTCGTTTGTTGCGTCTCGAGTTTCACACATGGCGTTGTACCACTTTCTTCAGACTCGTTCAGGCTTCTATCAGACCTGGTAGAGGGGGCCTGCATTTGCTTGTTCAGGTTACGTACTGGATGAGTGATGGATGGTTTTTTTTTTTTTATAACGGCAGAAGCAGCACGAAGCCGGCGTTGATTGATTAGACCACTGTCGCATTGCGCTTTTCTCCTCCTTCCCTTTTGTTTTCTGGTTTTATTTCACACGACTTGCCATGTCCTGGCGCTGCTGTTGCGCGCGACAGCTGAGGCTGTGATGGCGACGCTCTGGATGGGCTTACCCTGTATATTTCTTCTTCTTTTTTTTTGTTCTTTTTTTCCCTTTTTCCCCCCTTTTTTTTCTCTCTTGTTTGCGGCTGGAGAGGTCCCTGAGAAGCTTGATGGGCGTTTGCAACCCCGAATGACGGTGTTGACAAAACAATGCATGTAATGTAAATGAGTGAAAATTCAAGTGGGCGTCTTCACCTGCCGTGTTGCCGTGATCTGTAGGAGTTGGCATGCGCTGCGAAGGCCAACGAGCTGGATGCTTGGTACATACATACATACATACTGTGGAGAGGGTTGAGGCCCACAACTGCCTTCCAAGACTAAGGGACTCCAGCACTCTAAAGCTACATGTACGGGGGCCGATCCATTGCTCGCTCTCGTCAACCCAACCTCCAGGCAATTCGCGCGCGCTGTGCTTGTTCGTGCGAGCGCAATGCCGCGCTTGTCAGTAGGAGGAGCATGTGTCCGCCTCCCACAGTAAGCCCTCCTCAACCCCGAAACCAAAGCACCAGCAGCTTCCCCCCCCACGGCCTCCCCAATCCAACCTCAGCTTTGCGTTTGCCGTCGCGAAAGAAAGACGCGCCCCCAGGGTCACGTCAGTTTGTACTGAGCCTCTTCTCGAACAGACCCCTGCCGCGCGGCGCTTCCTTCTGCCCAAGCGATCGTCCGGCTCGCAGACGCCTGGCCCGCAGGCATCTCAGTTCCAGTCAACCCCTCGGTTCGGGTCGTCCTCGGCGCCGCGGCCCGCGCAAGGGAGGGCGCAGGGCGTGGAGGACGTCGACGAGGACTCTGCGGGGGAGTCGCGGTCCGACCCGGCGACCGCAGACGAGGACGAGCCGGCGACGCAGCTGCAGCAGCACGTGGTCGACGACACCATAGAGGCAGGGTCCGCGGGGGACGAGTCGCAGCACAGCCGGGGCTGGTGCGTCAGACCGCCAGCCCTGGCGGGGGATGACATAGAGGCTGTTTCCGAAGGCGAGCCGGCCGCGGAGGAGGCCGGGAGGAGCTGCTGCCCGCCGGACGGGAGGGGGGCGAAGCGCAGAAGGGTGCTGTCCATCTCGCCGGACTCGAGTTGCAGCGCGGGGGGGGGGGACGACGGCCGCGCGCGGGGGGGCCCGGCGAGCAAGCGCGACGACTTGTGGGCGCCAGCAGAGGAGGACGGGCTCTCCGCCGCGGCGGATCCGTCGTCGTTGTCGTCGTCGTCGCCGGCGGCGGCCGCGCCGAGCAGCTGGCCCGGCGACTCGCCCCTGCTGTCCAAGCAGCATCAGCCGGTGTTTGTCCCCGCGCCGCGCTTCAAGCCAGCCGAGGAGGCGGACGAGGCCGTGCCGGACATGCCGCCGCTGGCGTTTTCCCCTCCGCCCCGCGGAAGCGCCAAGTACCTGCCCGGCGGCCTGGCCGCCCACCTCCAAGGCTGGCTGTCCGAAGTCCGCGGCTGGGAGGACGACGGCCGGCGGCGGGGGGGTGCCGCCAGCGTCGCTGTCGAGGAGGTCAGCCCCGGCCGACACATGTACCTGGTGGGGGGCAGGGGGGTCGAGTCCCGCGAGGCCGGGAGCTACGTGCTGGCAGGGGAGGGCGGCAAGTTGCCGGGCCTGGCGGGGAGAGCAGCGGTGACGGCGGGCAGCGTGGTGCTGCTGGGAGAGCCGGTCTGGGAGGTGGATTTGGAGGGCAGGCGATGGACCGTGGCGTGCAACTGGAGCGTCGTGTCGTGACGGCGCGGCTTGACGGAGCGGCTATCAAGATACATTGGATGGGTTTGGATCTGTGCGTGTTGACGTGAAAAGGCGAGCGACGACAGCCCTCTACAACCCTCTACAACCCTCAACAACCCTCAACAACCCCCAGCAACCCTCAACAACCCTCTTTTGAGACACTCTGAGCTAGCGTTGGAGCAGGTTTGTGGCCGTCACTTCAGCGACGAGAAGATCAAGGAGGAGGCCTGCCTCGACGGCGGCCATCATCAACGGCGGCATCAACGGCGGCATCAACGGCGGCATCAACGGCGGCATCAACGGCGGCATCATCACGAAACGCAACCTTGAACCTCCTGTCTGGTATGTGCCACCTGGTGGCTGGGGTAGGCTGCACACTCCCGCCTGTCAGCACGTGCAAGCAGCTGGGCGCCTGGGTCCTCCTACTTTCCGCCTTGAGGCACTCATGAGCTTTATTCCTTGAGGACTGGAAAAAGCCACACGTCTTGGTGCCTCTCTGGACAGCCCCTCGTCCGTGTCTGATATTCACCCCGAAATGGCCGTTCCAACTTGGCTTCAGGTGTTCTAAGCCCATCGGCATCCTCGGCATCTCTGCCGGCCGATTACCGCCGAGCAACTATGGCCATGTTGCGGCAATAGCATAACCCTGCCTCAGGCAAGTCTTGCCGCTTGTTCGCCAACCCACGCCCTCAGCTGTTTCGTTCTGCGTTCCGACGCCAAAACCTCTTCAGATGGTGACCCATCAGCGTTACGCCGGAATGCCAACCGGAGAATTGCGCCAATCCGGCCTGCAGCTTCAGCCTGACCCTGTGTTCTACCCCGACGCTCCTCCCCTTCGACCCCAGAGACAGCCCAGAACTCCTCCCTGAAGGTGTCTCGCAGCAGCTGCTCACACGCATAGCCATGCCAGCCGTCTAGGGTCATGAACCCTATAGTTAAGCAGAGCATATCCAAATCCATTCCGAAGGGCATACCCGCCGCCAGAGACCAATCGACGATACCTGATCTCGAACTTGTTCTCATCGACTAGAATGTTCGTCACTAAGAAGTCGCCATGCGTGAGGACTTGTGGGTAATCTTGACTGAAGAGCAAAGGAAGATACTCAATGAGCCTAGACAGCATCGAGTTGGACAGAATGGACCATGGTGATTCCTCCGCCAGCCGGGCGAGTATGTCTTTTACGGATCCCTACTTGCCTCTCTGCTTGGGCCGAGAGCTGGACCGACATCGCGCAAAGTACCTTGAAGAATATGAGCAAGATTGCCTCCGAGTATATATCGGGCTTATGTGGGAGTTGCCGAGCCAGGTGTTTGACAAAGACTCCATGCTTTGCTTCCTCTTCGGGATCCATTTCCACCTGAAAAGCCAGGACTTCAGTACAGGATGAGCCTCGCAGATAGGGTATGGAGTAGATGGACAGCGGCGGATCGGCTTCCTCCACGTCGCCGTGACAGGTCGACTGCGGCACAAGGTCGCCGTGAATCTCCTTGGCCAACTTGACCATCTGCTAGTCGAGCCTGGCCCCCGGTTCTCTGAAGGATACAATGAGATCTTGTTGTGGCTCAGGGCGCCCACTGCAGATGACGGTGTAGCTCATTGAGCCTGGGCTGTCCACGGGGCGCACCGTCGACGCGCCGCAAACCGACTGTGCAATTTCGGCACATTGCATCTGCGATGGCGATTTGCGGCCGCCGAAGAAGCGGTCCGTTGCCTGTTGGGCCCAAGAAGACTGGGTCATTATCAAAAGTGCAGTTTTCTGGGATTGTGCTAGCAGTGGAAGGTCGAAGCGTGAAAAAACCGTTGTTGGCTGCGACGGAATTGTCAAAAGTTTGGACGACCGGGCTGGGTATTCACGGTTTACTCACTCAACCGCCTGCCTGGTGCTGCAGACAAACAACAGACGCAACAACCAACATGCATTGAACCAGGCAGCAACCCCTCATTTCAGCCTTCCTTTATGCAACAAGGGGCTGCACTTTCACCTCGCGTATACGATTGGGTACCTACCTACGGCTATTCACCGCAAACCTTTCTGGAGCGCAGATATGGGTTGCTCAGTCAGTAATAACTGGCCATGGGTGCTCGTTGGGGGCCGATTCTATCACCCAGATGGCGAGAATGGAATGCGGACATGGATCCGGCAACCAGGCTGAGGACAGCAAACAGCTGTCGGCAGATTGTCCTAGACTTGGCCGCTGCCAATAAGCTAAGACGACGCGGGTATAAAAGGAGCACCGGATCCTCTTGAAGGGTGGTTCAACGGTACGCAAACTCTTGTCAACATCAATCCTCACAATCAGTGTGCCGGTGCCTTTGTTCGGTCAACTCACTTCTCTTACCTCGTCAGTTCAACAACATGGCTGCTGCTCAAACTCTTGCAGTCGTGGATATCCCCGGTCTTCATCACTCGCCCAACGCTGAGGAATTTGCGGAATCCCGGAACGTGTATGCCTGGCTGCTCCCCAGACCCCCCCCTGTGATCTTCCCGTCGCACACGGCAGCCATGGTACCCGACGATGTTTGGGTGAGGCGCTGGGGCCAGCGGGGAAAGATTTCCTCGTCGGGAATTCGCGCAAGGCAGTCGGGGGTATGCTGAAACAAGATGTCCGCCTTGGGCTGGTTCAACTGGCCGTAGTATATCACGTCGTCCTCCACCGTTGCGAACATGGTGTATTGGAAGTCCCCGGTGTCCTCGTCGACTTCTTCAGACACCCAAAGCAGTTCCTCCCAACTGGTAACCTGCGGCGCCATGGCGAAGGGGATATCCAGGTAAAGTCGCAGAATGATCGGGATGACTGGATTGGATTATCAGATCTGGGTGAGCTCTCCGGTCATTTGCGTCAAGTATTGCTTTCTCATCGACTCTATTCCTAGAAACAGAGTATATGCTAGTGCTTACGAGCTGGCCAAGACGTCTTGGATCTTGGGGTGAGCGGTCGTGCGCGCAATTGCTAGCACTTGTATCGCATTGCATCAGCGAGCACGGTTATGAATTCTAGTATCCGTGTAGTGGTATTGTACTATACATACCTACTGTAATCTCAATTATGTACATGGAACAATTTAAAAAATCTGGCCCTGCTACCAAGGTTATAAGTGGTTATAAGTGGTTATGTGCCACGACCCCACTACAACTGTCCCAATTCGGCAGTCGGTGGGTGGGGTCTGGTGGTTTATATCAACTTCATGCCATCTCGTTGACGGCAACAGATTTCAAACTCGACGCAGCAACGTCTTTCGGGCCATCAATCGCCAACCCATCACATCGGGCTACCCGCACGAGAAGATGCCAAGCCGAGCATGTTGCGACTTCTGACGCGGCCGACTGTGCCGCTTGGCTGCCTGCGCGGCTGCCCTCTCCGACGCAGCAGAAGCAGCAGCAGCGCCGCGGCACGCAAGGTCTCGGACCCCCTGAGGATCCTGTTCTGCGGCTCCGACGCGTTCAGCTGCGAGTCCTTGCGCGCCTTGCACCGCGAACATGTGCGCAACAGGGCGCTGGTCGAGGCCCTGCATGTCATGGTGCTGCCGGGGAGGCGGACGGGCAGAGGGCTGAAGCGGCTTCGCGAGGGTGAGCACCCGTCCACCACCCCCCTTTGCCCTTTGCCCTTTGCCCTTTGGCGAGACGCCCGTGCCCGTCCGTGTCGCGGCTGGTCGTGCTGATTTTTCGCCAAATAGTGCCGTGCAAGGACCTGGCGCGCGAGTTGGGGCTGCCGGTTCACCAGCGTGAAACCTTTACGAAATGGGACGTGAGTATTCTGCATGTTGTGCGTGTGCGTGCGTGCGTGCATACGTACGTACATACAGGTCGATAGCTGACGCCATCTACTCTTAAGTTACCCCGCGGGATAAACCTCGTCGTTGTCGTCTCGTTTGGCCTCTTTGTCCCCGGGAGGATATTGAGATGCGCCAAATACGGAGGCCTGAATGTGCACCCGTCCTTGCTGCCAGAGTAAGGGTTTCCCACCCGCTGCCCCCGAGTTGCCCAGCGTTTGCATGGAACCGCACCAACTCTTTGCGCGCGGAATGTGCCCTCCTCGGCCAAAAAGGAAAAAAAAAAAAAAAAGAAGAAGAAAAGAAGACAAAAGGAAGAAGCTGACGGCTCGTTCTGCAACAGCTTACGCGGGCCGGCGCCGGTTCACCACGCCGTGCTCCGGGGCGACACCCACCTGGGCGTCTCGCTCCAAACGCTGGACGACGCGGCCTTTGACCACGGGACCGTTCTCGCCCAGACGCCCTGGCCCGGCATACCGATACCGCCCGACGCCTCGTTCGAGCAGGTCCTGCGCAGCGCGGCCGCGAGGGGGGCCGACATGCTGGTCGAGGGACTGCGCGACGGCGTGCATGTGCCCCCCCACCGGGACGCGGGCTGGCGAGCCGCGCAGCTCGCCGGCAAACCCCTCGACCATGCGCCCAAGGTGACCAAGGCCGACGGGCAGGTCGCCTGGTCGAGCTGGGCCGGGGACCAGTTCGTCCGCCGGGTGCGCGTGCTCGGGTCGGTGTGGACCGAGCTCGTCAGCGACACGGGCGCCGCGCGACGCGTCCTCTTCCTGGACGCGCGGGCGGTCGAGGCCGGGGGGGCGACGGCGGGAGGCGCCAGGGGCAAGGTGGTCTGCGAGGAGGCGGCGACTACCGCGGAAGCTGGTGGACGGGTCGAGAGGGACGTGGTGGTGGACGGGGAGGGGGTGCTTGTGAACGTCGACGGGGCGGCGGCGTGGGTGCGAGTCACCAGGGTCAAGGTGGAGGGGAAGCCGGAGCGACCGGCTGCCATGGCGTTGAAGAGCTTCATCCGAGGGTGAGCTGGGGCTCGCAACACGTCGGGGGGGCGTTGATTGGGATTTGGCTTCGAGTTTCCAGGGCCAGTCAGCACCGCGTGTCGCACGCCGCGGGCGATAATCGCGGCGGGCGATGGGAGGAGCACGAGGAGCATCGTGACGGCTGTCAACTGTCAACGGGACGGAGTCCCGGCCGTAAGTTGAGCAAGCGCGGGTCAAGACCTGCGTACTATCTCTGTATCTCTGTATCTCTGTATCCCTGTGTATCCCAAATGTCTGCTGCTTCTTTTCCTGCCCTTTTCGCTCTTTCGTCGGTTTTTAATTTATTTATGGATTTATAGATTTATGGACACATGTATGTATGTATGTATATACTGTATTCTTTTTTCCAGGAAGGCGCAAGACGAGCCCCGTCTCGTTTGGCGCCGAGTTACGCTCACGCAGCGACTCACTAGACGAGGGAGATCGAGGCTGTTGGTTGAGCTGTGAAATCCCAGCGTGCCAGCACGCGCTGGTACATCCGACGGCTATGCGTGGAACCTTTTCCCCTATCGACTCTCAGGGGCAGCCGACCTTTTGCAACGCAAAAGCAACGCAAAAGGACCAGTCTGGCGCCTGCGTCGTTTCTTTTGCTCGGGTGGATGGATGGATGTTGGCGCAGGGCTGGCGAGGGCGGCTGAGCCAGGGATGAGAAGGCTTTATGTACAGTAGTTGGTGGGGCCACACCTAGAGCGGCGTCGCTGGTTCGCTTTTAGTCCATGTATTCCGTACGGAGTAATGGTCGGTTATATTTGACAGCGGCGACATGGGTACGCACATGTATCAGGTCTGGGCCCTGGGCTGGCGTGGTGTGGTGCTTGGGTTCCGTCTTCATCACCCGCGCGGGCTCTGTGTCATGTGGTCTCTGCGGACGGCGGACGGCGGACGGCGGACGGCGGACGGGGCAGGAGAAGCAGGGCTCAACCCCGTAGAGGACGCTGGACATACTTGCCGCCGCTCTGGTTTCTGGCGCCTGCTGGTCTCTGGGCAGCCCGGGCTGCCGGACTCATGATGGCAGCACTGAGCACGCACCGAGCGAACTGAAGGTTGAGTCGAGGGCAGCAACTTGACAACTTGAGCTAGACAACTTGACAGCTTGGCACGTGACAGCAGGACGCCGCCGCCCTCGACGCAAAATGCGCGGCACGCGCTAGTCCCTAGCCGACCCCGCCCTTCGGGAGCACAGCCAATCGGACGCCCTGCGGACATGCTGCCATGCGACAGAAAGGAAGGAGGCAGGGGCTGGCGGCCACCACCCCACTGCCTGCCCCCGTGCCGGTCATTCTTGGCCGCGTCCCACCATCCCACCGCCCCACCGCCCCGCCGATGGGCAGACGCCAAGCTTCTTCCCTCGTTCTTCCTCGCCCGCCCCGGCCCAGACGTCAAGACGCAAAAGCCTCGGGTGATGGATGGGCCACGACAGAACCGCTGCACAAGACCGAATACCATACCACCAGACTACTCCTCGCCATCGCCCTCTTGAGACTTGGGCTGGGTTGCCAGCAGTGGAACGCTCGCGGCCTGTGCCATTTCATTGTCCTCGTTCCTGCGTTAGCGTTGGTGCTCTTGCCAACTCCAAGATGGATGGCAGAATCTTGCCGCACCGCACGCCTCAGGGCCCAGACCCGTGTGCCATCCGTCTCTGCGGCCCGCTCTGAATGCAATTGTTCCTCGAGAGCTCCACCAGGCTGAAGCCAGAGACTGGGTGATGCCGATGCCGTGGCTCAGGGCAGGGGCTGGAGCACGTCGCCTCCCGCCGAGGTTCCCGTGTCCTTTGGGATCAACAGACGAATGCGAGTATCAAGGGAAACACAAGAGTCTCTGCAAGGCTTTGAAACTTATTCTCCAACGTCTCATGGCCTCTCGCTACTGTCGAGGAACGGGGCTTTTTTTTTTTTTTCTCTCGGGCTTGACAGACGGGCAGACGGGCAGAGGGCAGAGGGCAGAGGGCAGACGACCAGAAGGGCAGACCAGACTTGCTGCCATGCGGCCGACAGTGACCACGGCGACTGCCATCTCGACACGGTCCAGACTCTCATTGTTCCGCGCACACCTTGGCCATGTGGAGTTTCATCCGTGGTGCTAGCCGTCTCCCCAAGCCACCGCCCTCCTACTCCTAGTCTGAGGAGTCTTTCGCCGTGAGCTAGTTGATGGCCCCCAGCCCTTATGGACCGTGGCGGGTTTGCTGGCGGCTTACTTACGCATGTTTATTGTCTTTAGCAAGTCGGCCAACGTTCAACCTTGGGATGGGCTAAAGGGGAAACCCCCCGTGCGGCTCAGCTCCCAACTCATGGGCTTCAAAAGGAAGCCTCGAGCCCACACCGGCAGGTCTTGGAACTCAGGTTGCTGGTCTAACTCAGAGCATCTCGCTCGTTCCTCTGACGTACCGAACGTCGCGTACACTCGTTACTGCCTCCCAGCTGTTCTTCACTCGTTTTTTGTCTTCTCGCGACGCCTCTCCAAGTCCAGGCCACAGTCGTCATGGCCCCTTCGCTCCTTTCCCTGGGCGCTTCTGCCCTTGTCCTTGCTGGCAATGCCGCCGCCGTTCAGTGGTATCTCCAGGACACATATGACTCGAGCAATTTCTTTCAAAAGTTCACCTTTGTCACGGTTAGCCAGCCATGCCTGTCTTGTTCAGCATTTGCCTCATGAGTTTGAGTTCTTGCACTACCTTGCAAATCCATTCATCCTCGCCCGCCTAGGACGAAAGACTAATCTTGAGAGGCATACTCTAGGACGCCGATCCAAACCAAGGCTTCGTCCAGTACAGGAGCCAACGAGATGCCGTCAATCTCGGAATCGCCAGCACCGCCGGTGGCCAAGTGTCCTTGGGAGTCGACAGTTCTAGCCTCCTGACAAGTTCCTCCAACGGCCGCAGCAGCGTGCGGGTCGAGTCCAACTCGAAATTCAACCAGAACCTGATTATTGCCCGGTTCACTCACCTGCCCGAGAACAAGTGCGGCACCTGGCCCGCCTTGTAAGTATCCGCCTCGTTCCCAATGCTGAGTTCAGGTGTCCTTGCCCGAACCCCGGCCGGCCTACCGGACCTGCCGCTTCGCTCGCGGGCACGGGTCGGCTTGCTAACTGCCCTTCGCAGCTGGACTGTCGGTGACAACTGGCCACTGGACGGTGAAGTCGACCTGCTCGAAGGCTGGAACACCAACCCGTACAACAAGCCTGCTCTTCACATGGGCGACTCTGCCACCTACGGCAGCTGCACTCTCGACGGGGTCGGCCAGACAGGAACCCTCGCCACGTCAAACTGCGACAACCGGTACTCGAACCCTCCTTTCCAGTACGAAAATCAGGGATGCGTGGTCAATGACCAGGCTGGCCCCTGGGCCTCGGCAAATGGCGGCACCTGTACGTTTTATGTTTTTGAATTTTTTTGATTTTTTGATTTTTTTTTCTTCTTTTTTTTTTTCTTCCCTGTGTCGAGGGAAGCCCTCAATTCTGCCGATGCCGAAATTTTTTTTTCTAACACCCGTGATTCGCAGTTGCTCTCGAATGGACCAAGGACTTCATCAAGGTCTTTACCTGGCCTGCCGGCTCCGCCCCTACCAGCATTGCTTCCGACTCGCCCGACTCTTCCACCTGGGGTTTGCCAGTTGTGTACCTGAAGGCTTCCCAATGCAACATTGACAGGATCTTCAAGAACCAGCGGATAATCCTCGACATTGCGCTGTGCGGCAACCCGGTTGACCGCCCGGGTATCTGGGACCAGTGCCAGCGGCTGACCGGCAGCACTTGCGCCGACTATGTTCGCAACAACCCGAGAGACTTTAGCAACGTGTACTTCAAGGTTCAGGATATCCGCATATTCAGCCAGAACTCACAGACCAGCAGTTCCACGACCTCGACTACCTCCTCTGTCTCGGCTTCTTCGGCCTCGTCTTCGGCCTCGTCCTCGGCTTCTGCGGGCACCAGCTCTTCGCCCTCCTTCTCCGCCCAGTTCCGCAACAGCACCGCCACTGGCAGCAACACGGCCTCGACCTCTGCAGCCGCTCCTACAACCTCCTCCTCCCAGCCCGCTGGCCCTACTGCATCCGGGTCCGGCAGCTCCATCTCCATCCTCAGCGGTCCCGTCAGCTCCGGGTCTGCCACGCCTCTGACCACCTCGACCGTGTACGCCACCTCCACCTACACCATCACCAGCTGCGCACCCACCGTCACCAACTGTCCCGTCGGCAAGGTCACCACCGTCACCATCCCCTTGTACACAACCGTGTGCCCCGTCTCCGGGAAGAAGGACGCTTCTGCCACGCAGCCTGCCGGCATGTTTGTCGAAGCGTCTGCTTCGGCGCCTGCGCCTGCGCCCGCGCCCGCCACCACCATCACCACCCGGGTGACCAGGACCTACACCGTCACCAGCTGCGCCCCCACCGTCACCAACTGCCCCCTCGGCAAGGTCACCACCGAAGTCTACACGACGACGTACTGCCCCGGTGAACAGACTGGTGCCTCGGCCGGATCCATGGGCGGCTTCACCCAGACTCTCCTCTCCCCAGCGGCGTCGACCGGCGTCTCGGCCGGGTCCATGAGCGGCTTTACCCAGACTCTCCTCTCCCCGGCGGCGTCGACCGGCGTGCCGACCGGATCCGCGGGCGGCTTCACCCCGGCGGCGGTGACCACCGCTCTCTACGAAGCCAACACTGCGGTGCCCCAACCGCCCGTGCCTAGCAACCTCAACAGCACCAGCGCCAGCACCAGCGCCGCGACGAGCGGCAGCAACTGCCCCGGGCCCATCTGCCCCATTTCCGCCGCCAGCAGTCTCTCCAAACACGGCGTGAGCGCCTTCGCCCTCCTTGCTGCCATTGCGGCCATGGTGCTGTAAGGTCGTTTAAAAACGGGCATGTCCTTGCCATTGAGCTTCCCACTTTTGCAGCCCAGGCTGGGGAAATGACGCAAAGCTTTTCTCTCTTTTAATTTCATTTCTTTTCTTTTTTTTTCTTTTTTTTTCTCTCTTATGAAACGACGACGGCGAACTCGTTGGCTTCACTATATCCCACGCTTGCTTTGTTGTACCTTGTCTCTCTGCACAAAAAGCCAAAGGTTCATGGTGAAACACGCACATATTTTTTTTCTTTTTTCCCTTTGTCATTTTCTAATCATACCACGAGAGATGCAGTAGCGGGGTGGTGGGATGGGTAGGGAGGAAAGGCGGTCCCAGGTAAAAAGCGCGTATATATGTATATACATATATATCTATATATACATGGCGGATTCGCTGCCCGTGCGGGCGTGATGTGAAGTGAAGCTTACTGGGCAGAAATGCCACGCCACGATTAAGGCGGGCATTCCGTGTGACGGCGTGCTGTGCTATTTCTCATGCAAAGAGAGGCGTCAAGTAAAACATGGCCATTGTGGATGCCAAACCTTTGCATTGCTTGCTCGTCTTGCATGCCTTGGGGCCTGGGTAGTCTTGCCCTGGTGCAGGCACATAATGTAGACCAGACTTGAACTGCTGCAATGGCTTGCAATCTATTGATTCAACAGAGCACATGCAGCTTTTGGTGGATCAACGCCCCAGCACCGGGCATCTTACATGCACTCTGTTTCCCTTACCCCCTACAGAGGAAATTTTCAAAGAGGATGCGATGAAAAAAAAAGAAAAAGAAAAAGAAAAATCACAAGACGCCATCTCATAACCTCGAGCGGATCCATTCCGCCCACTTGCACAGGTCCTCCATGTGCTCGAGCACCTTGCCCATCTTCTCCCGCGTAACGTCCTTTCGCGCCGACACGCGGTGCAGGATGTTCTCGTCGACAACGTCCACCACGCCGCCTTCCAGGATCTTGAGGGAGACGTTGGCGGTCGCAGCGCCCATGGGGAAAACGACCTGGAGGTGCGGCACGGGGTGAACCCACAGGATGACGTCTAGGTTTGCGGAGTCGTCGGGCCCGTCGGCGGCCGTCTCCTGCGCCTGCGCCCGCGCTGGCTCGCCGCTGCCGCTCACAAACGCGGATAGCTGGTCCTTTGTGGTGGCGTCGGACGCGGCGGGAGGCGGGTCGGAGGGCGTGGTGCTGGAGCCGAAGCTGTTCTCGAGGAGGATCGCCAGGAAGGCGTGCTGCCGCAGCAGGGGCAGCATGTCGAGGAGCTGCCGGGGGTGCGAAAAGGGCATCTCGTGCACGGTCTGCGAGTAGATGGGCTTGTAGACGAAGAGGGTGTTGCGGTGGTGCTTGACCCGCGCGACGTGGTGCCGGTCAAAGACGCGGACTCGGCGGCGGCGGCAGATGGCTCGGGACTCGCTGGGATCGACCTTGGCGCCGGACGGGAAGGGGAAGAGGAGGCTGTCATAGGTTGGGGGCCACGCGGGCTGGCCGCGCTGCTGGCCCATGTCGCTGTGGGGGTTGGGCGGGTTGACGCTGGCGTACATGTAGAGCCGGGCCCAGTCGTTCTGGGGAAGAACCACGGGCGGGTCGAAGGTGACGGTGAACATGACCCGGGGCACCCGCGTCGTGGAGAGGTCGGGCTGCAGCAGGTCCATGCCGGCGTCCTTGTTGTCGTCGGACTGCGGCAGCGACACGTTTTCCGGCTCCTGCCAGTCCAGGACCGTCTTGGCCGGCCCGGCTGCGGCGTCCTCCTTGGTGATGTCTTTCGAGAGCCAGTTGTCCGACACCCGCACCGGGGGCACTCCGCTGCCATCCAGCGGCGCACATCCCAAGAGGAGAGACCAGACCCTGTCGCTGTCCCTGTCGCTGTCCCTGCCGCTGTCCCCGTCCTTCTTGGCAGCAGACAGGGTAGGCTCGTCAGCAGGCGGCACCGCAAACCTGCGCTCTTTCCAATACTGTATGGCAAGGCCGACCGTGCCTCTCTCGTGCATCACCGGCCTGCCGTGTCTCGAGCACATGGCCATGTCGGACAGGTAGTGGTCGGGTTTCCCCTTTGCCGCCTGCTCGTCGCGCAGCTTGGACATGTCCCACTGGTACAGCCTCTCCAAGCTGGCGTAGATGCCGGCCAGGGCTTCGTGGCAATCCAGACCCGGCACGATGCTGAGCTTATCCAGGCCGGCCAGACGCTCGAAATTCGAGGCAAAGCTACGAAGCGACTTGGTCAGGGGGCTCTGCCCCGGGGCCAGGGTCAGGTCCTGCAGCAGGATCCGGCCCGCAGCGTCCATGTGCCTGGACACGGACGGGGCGGAGCCGTGGTAGGAGAGCGTCACGCTCTGGACGATGTTGTTGTCCAGCACGATGTCGAGGGCGACGGCCGATCCGGCAATGGCCAGCGTCCTCGTCTTGCGTCCGCCGGGCGTCCGCTGCTCCTCGGACAGCAGCTCAAGGCCAATCTGCTGCGCTAGGCGCTCCAAGCCGGCCTCGCTTACGAGCCCGCGACTGGCCTGCGAGGGATGGTCAGCATCAGCCCCCGCCTCGGCGGTCTTGCTTGGGAAAACACGGCACCAACGCTCAGGATCTTCAGTATGGTGTCGAGCCGCTTGAGCTTGTCGTCTTCGTTGGCGAGCGCGGCGCCGATGGCATCCAGCCCGCCGACGCCGACGCCGACGCCGACGCCGACATTGTCCAGCGCAATGTCGAAGCCGGCCCCCATGCCCAGAGCGCCCATGGCGGCCGCGGTGGAAGGGCTGTCAAAGTTGAAGGCCCCCATGGCGGCCGAGTGGCCCAGCAGGCTGGACGTGGCGGGCGATTTCTTGACCTGCTGCGGGGAGGATTTCGGGCCGCGCGGGGAGAAGGCGGCCTGGGCGGCGTTGGAGAAGGGAGTGGACACGGGAGGGGTGGCGGCCGCGAACTGCGACGGAGTGCGTCCCTGCTGTGAGGGCGCGTGCTTCATGGGCGTCGGGGTGGCCATGGCGAGTGGTGATGCTGAAGTCTCGAGCGGGCAGGCGGGCGGGAGGATGACGATGCGAGCGCGAGCCGGGAAGTGTCGTGCGGGAGAAGAAGGTCGAGCAGGCGCGGAGGCTTAAGCAGGGGGGAGGGGAGGCACTCGGCCTGGCTGAGTTGCGTTGCTATTTCCCGTGGAGCTGGAATGTTGCGACGGACGGTGACATGACGCGTGCAGGGGGAGGAGGAGGAGTTGTCGCGTAGCAAAAGATCATGGCGCAGCGGATGTGGGATGGGATTGGAGGATCGAGGTTGGATCGAGGTTGGAGGTTTTATGGTTGGCGGTTTTGGCCTGGTTGGTTTACTCCAGGCGGGCCGCTCCAATGGCTTGTCGGCCGGCCGCTGCAGGGCTCGTCGGCAGCTGTCGCGGGCAGCTGTTGCTGGCAGCTGCGAGTCGACTGGCAGCCGGCTCGCCCCACCCGCGACTCTATGGCGACACCCTTTCATCACCCAGCTCACCCAGTTCATGACTTCAAGTGAAATCTCAAGACCTCAAGCTGCTCACTCCAGGCCGTCTTGTCCCAGTCGAAAAGCTGCCCCCAATCTTCCGACTGCTCCCTCCCTCTGCACGCACTTTCCATCATGTCCTCGGCAGCAAGCCTCGCCAGGCAGTCCCTCCCCCAGCGAACCATCCGTGTGCTTGTTTCCCCCATGCCCTTGACCTTTGCTGAACGCCGCTCCGTCCTGCAAGTTCTGGAACAGTACGGGCCCATTGAAACCTTCAAGATGGCTCCGGTATGGCTCTCCTCGTCGTTGGCGGGCTTCAAAAGGAACTGGCAAGCGAGCGGCCAAACATGTCTGACCACTGACTGGCCTTGGGCGTTCGCAGGACCTTTATGCAAATTTTGTTTCCGTCACCCAAAAAGCCGCCACGGCAAGCCAGCTGGTTGCGTCCAGCCCCCTCGTCTACCACATACCCATCCCTCGCATCGACACCAACGTCCTCCTCGCCGACTTGGAAGACACCCAAGGCATCCGCCGGTTCGACCGTCAGCAGCCTTCCGTCACGACTCCTCCTGCGGAATCAGCCGCCACGGAACGCGCGTTTTCCTCGCCCGACGAGTCGGCGCCTCCTCAAGGGCAGAAACAGTTCAAGCTGCACATTTACCCGGCGCCCGACTACTCGCACAAATTCGCCATGTCCAACTCGCCGCTGCAAGAGTCTTGGCCTGGCGCCTATCTCAAGGACAAGTCCTTCATGGCAGCCGCCCTGAAACAGTCGCTGCCTCGGAATATGCCGTCCAAGGGATTGGCGCACTGGCTGGTCAACATGGGCAACAACTACAGCTGCAAATCCGACCGCTTGCAATTGAAGAGCTGGCTCCCTAGCAAAATGAAGGAATCGAAACGCACTGACGGATAAAAGGCACCCGTTGCGCCATCGTCCGAGACGGCACATGGCAACGAGTGCACAGAGACAGTCCCGTCCCTCTGCTGCTGAACAAGTAGCCGCCAGGGCTTCTAAGCGACACGACTTGTCGAAATAGTTTTGCCAATCCATACGCGGCGCCGCTGAAAGCATCTCGAATGACTGGGCCAGCATTACCAAGTTCGGGGGGGAGGGGGGGGGGGGGGGGCAAAACGATTGGGCAATCCATGCTCGACCAGGTTAAGACAAGCATCGGGATCTGCATTGGCTGAGCTGATGGACCAAGCTCTTCACCCTCGTGCTTACGGACTCATTGTCCCCATTAGCTGACAACTGGCTGAGGAGACAAGGTTGAGGTACCAAGTTTAGGCACCAGAGCTGCCCACACTAATTCCAGCACCGATCCGCTCTCGGGTTAGTTAGATTTGTCCGTGTGTTGCAAAACCAGTGAGGGGGAACCAGACTTTCTAAGCACGCTCAAGCGGTAACTCACCGGCAACAAACTATGACGAATGGCTTGCAGGCACAGAGATGGTTTCCCACAAGGGCGACACAGCCACAGGCTTGGTGGGATGGGCTTCTTCTGCATGGACAGGGGGGTGGTCCTTGGATGCGCAGCGCGGCGCAGCTCCTCAGGTCCGGACTTGACGCCATCGTGCAACTATCTGTATTCGCGCAGCGCACGGCACACGGCTCCTTGCCAGAGGCCCAAAGCTCGGTCGACGCCAGCACTCATGACTCCTCCCTTTAGCCTGCCCCGTCTAGTCGCTTCAAGCTTCAATGGGCCCCTCGCCATGCCCAGCTAGTCGTGGTCCGTCATCTCATTCACTAGGCACCAGCAAGCACCAGCCTGCATATTGTCGTGGCGTTGGCTCAAATCAGGGCACGGATGGCGTGGATCCACTTGAAGCTCTCGTCTGACCTCATCGACCTCATCCTTGCAAGCCAAGCCACCCCCGAGAGCTGCGTCACGTCAACTACTGGCAATCCGGCACCAGCCCGCGCGCATTGCGATCCTGTACCAGGGATCCAGCCAGGGACGGACGGACTTGGCTTGGACTGGGTCAAGTAGTAACCCCAGCCAAGTGCGGTCCCAGCGCCAAGTCAAAGATCATGACAGCCCAAGAGCACCCGATCCGATCAACAGGGAGGCACAGGTTGATCAGAAGAAGCCGTTGATTTATATCATGTGCCCGTCAGCTTCCCGCCCCCTCTCCCTCCCACCAACCGAGATTTCCTCCCTTTATCCCTGTTTCGCTGTTTGCAAAGTGAAAATCGAGTCTGTTCAGACCGTCTCTGCGCAACCCCCAAACCAGCCTGTACTCTCGGTGCTGCGTCTGTAAAACCGCATCTCCGTCTCGCGTCGTCGTCGTCGTCGTCAGAGCCCGAAAACATCCGTTCTGCGCAGCCTCGCATCACTGTCTCCAATTGAAGAACCCTTTCTTTTTTTGTCCCTTTTTCTTCTTCTTTTTCTTTTCAAGATGGGATTCGGCAGTTTCGTCCACCACATTGGCACATTCTTCTTGTTTGTGGCCGTGGTCCTGCTCATCGTAGTGGACATTACGGCCCCCGTGGTCAATCACCTGTCCATCATGAAGGTCGACCTCGGCATGAACACAGCGTCCGCCGACCAGGTGACGTTTGGCACGTTCGGGTACTGCGTCCGCGGCATCAGGTACGTCTAAAAACATCGTCCTTCCCCCCCTCCTCCCCTTCCAGGGCAGAAGAAAGCGCAGAGGACCGCCCCGGCTCGGCTAACCCGGCCGTTGTCGACAGCGGAGGCTCCGACAGCTGCACGCACTCCCGGATCGGCTACGACCCGGCCGGGCTGATGCGCAGCCTCGACGGCACCGACTTCAGCGGCGCGTCCGCCAGCACGGCCAAGGGCCTGACCCGAGTCATGGTCCTGCACCCCGTCGCCACGGGCCTGTGCTTCATCGCCCTGGTGCTCTGCGCGGCCAGCGGCATCATCGGCTCCTTTGTGGGCTCGCTCGTGTCGCTGCTCGCGTTTGTCGTGACCCTCGTGGCCATGATCTGCGACTTTATCGCCTTTGGCATCGTCAAGAGGCACGTCAACGACCAGGGCGTCAGCACCGCCCGCTGGGGCTCCGGCATCTGGCTCATCCTCGCGTCCGCCATCTTCACCCTCGTCGGCTCCGCCGTCGTCTTCGTCACCTGCTGCTGCGCCCGCAAGAAGACGCCCGAGCGCCAAAAGGAGTCGTGGAACAACAAGGCGCCCGCCGCCGCGGGGGGCCGCCGCCGCCGCTTCTGGTAGCCGGGATTTTTCTCTCCTGGCTGGCTGCGCGCGCCGACACGTCGGTTGGTTATCTTTTGAGCGACGGGAAAGCAGCCTGTTTATTAATTAATGTCTAATTATGATGCCTGCTGTTTTCTCCCTTTTCTTCCCTTTTTTCTCTCCTTCTTTCCTTTTTTCTCCTTTTCTTTTCTTTTCTTTTCTTTTCTTTTCTCTTCTTTTTTTTATCCGGTTTCAGCAGCGTGGGATGACGGCCGCAGGGGGTAATGCCATGCATGATGCGACACGACGCTAGGATGCAACAGGTGCGTGATGAGAGTCGGGCCGACTTGGTTCATGACGGGGTCGTCAGGAAAGACGGGATACACTCAACTACATATGTACCGAGAGTGCAAGGATAGCGATCCTCTCCAAATCTAGTTTGGCACTCTGCGCCTGCAAGGGCCGATTAAGTAGCCCGACTGATGGTTTATTCCGAATAGACTTGACTGAACAGGTGGCTCGTACTATGCTTTACGTGACCTGCTAGACAGGCAGGCGGGCAGGCAGGCAGGCAGGCAGGCAGGCAGGCAGGCAGGCGGGCAATTGGAAGGAGCCAAGGCGTTGCCATTGCACTAGAATGACGAAACTAGGAAGCAATTCCACCTGTCAGGAAAAAAGACAAAGCCAAACAGCCTGTTCTTTATGAGCCCTCGTACGGGGACATGCATTTTTGCACCGTATCCAGGAGATGGCCCAGCCGACCTAGTCGAGCAGTCTGATGAGACTGACTCCATCCCACAAGGGCAGCATGACTGACTCCAGCCTCGTCTCCCGCGCGACATCATCATTGAACTGGCGCAAAGCCTCAATGTTCCTGTTCCACACCTTCTCGTCGCTGATGCGGCGATCGGTCCTCGTCGGGTCCGCAACGTGACCCGCGCGGAGGACGTTGTCGGCGACAATCAGACCGCCCGGTCGGAGGAGGCGGCCGGTGCTTCCGGGCTGCGAATTGGCCAGGATCACGGACAAGTAGTTGGGGTAGCCTGACTTGTCGGCGTCGAGGAAGACAATGTCGTAGGGCGCGCTTGGCCGGAGCTTGGGCAACCTAGATTGCGCATTTCGCCTCAGTTTGGCACGCGCGATCATCCGCCGGACTAGACGGGCCAGACGTGCAAGAGGAAAGAGGCAGCACGCTTACGTTTCGGCGCCGTCGCCCACTATAATCTCCGTATTGCTGATTCCCTGCCTGGCGACCGCGGTCTCGGCCAGCTCGGCCAGACGGGGGTCGTACTCGAGGCCGGTGACAAAGCCACCCGGCCCGACGGCATGGGCCCAGAGCATGAGCGAGTAGCCGACGTAGACGCCGATCTCGAGGACTTTGGCAGACGCGGCGGCACAAATCAAGGTTAGTTTTTTTTTTCGGTGTCCGTCTTTGCTTGTTGGGGACGGAAAGAACAAGGCAGACAGACCTCGCTTGGCGCCGAGGGCGCGGGCCAGGAAGCAGTGCAGCTTGGACTGGAAGACGGAGCTCAGCATCTCGGCGTCGGGGCGGCTCTGGCACATGTGCGCGTGGTACTCGGTCAGATGGGCGGGCAGGGGGGTCGAGTGCGCGTCGGCGTACTGGGTGACCTTGTCGCCGGTCGACGGGTCGTCGAAGAGGTTGGTGTGGCCATCCTTCATCGTGACGGAGGAAGCGGGCGCGGACCGGGGGGGGGGCCTTGGGATGCAGGAAGAAAGGAAGAAGTAGTAGAAGGTTGCAGGTAGGCGGCAGAGTCTCCGAGACCCCCTTTTGCCGCCCTGCCAAGTCGGCCAGCAGGCGGTACACTTATATATACATGTCATGTCCGCTGCGTCAGATGTCTCCGCCGGCCTGCCGCGACGCGACGCAGAAAGCGGATTGGGGGCGGGCAGGCTGGGCTGGGGGGCTGACCAGACTCGACTCGACATAATTTGGATTTTCAACCGACGCGCTCGAATTCAGAGCCTCGCCAGGATAGGCCGGCGCCGGACCCGTTCCTGCCGCGATGGCGGTCAGCCTGCAGGTGACCTGCCTTCCTAGCCTAGGTAAAGTAGGTAGGTAGACAGACACGCGGGGAAGGCGGCCGCGGGGAGCAGCTTCCCGCTTTCCCCCAGCCTGTTCCTGTTCCCATATCATTCACGTCTGCCACTCATGTCTTGCCAACCGGGGAATCCACCCAGCGGAGATTTTTCAACTTGCTCTCCCTTGGCCAATTGCGTCCCGCGGCTCTGATCTGACGCTTCCTCGACCGACCCCTTTTGGCCAAGCCCGACTCGGATAAGATCAAAGGTCCCCCCAGCCTCCTCCCGTCTTTAGGAAGGTGCTCAGGTTCTACGCAGTACTTGTCAGCAACCCCAGTATCCTTGCTTCGTTCTATTTTTGCCTATGCTCAGGTCACGTGCCGAGCCAGTGTCTGCCGTTTCCCCCCCGCAAGGATGCCGTGCAGCATCGGGGGTTTTTTTGTGCACACGGCACAAGCTTGGGCCTCCGCTATTGTGCATCCCGAGTACCGAGTGCCGAGTGCCGAGCACTCGAGTCGCGTTAGGTCTGGTACGCTCCCTCTGACAAGCCACGAGGCTAATCGTTTGGAAAGCATCTCCTTCGTACGTCTGGAAACCCGTTTCGACTTGCATGGTGTCGAAGCCGGATTATAGCCAGCATAGATCAATTACCTACCTAGGTACGGACGTACATGCACCTACCTACCTGTGAGACCCCCCCCACGTAGAAACCAAGTGCCTTCTACCCCTCCAGGCGTGCGTGATTGGTCGGCTAGCCTCTTGCGACCCCATGTCGTCCCTCGTGGCTGCCAGGCAAGCCACCTGCAACCTCCCCCCGGTTGTACCAGCTTGATGGCGTGCAGACCGGTACTCCGTATGGAGTAGTCAATACAACATCATGTCCAGTGCCATCTGCACTCGGCCTACGCATACACACTTTTTCGCCAGCACAAAACGGGCGGACGGTTTGGCTCAAAAGAGAGATTTTCTTTGTACTAACCCGTCCATTACGGCCCTTCCCGCCCATATCCCTCTCCCCGACTGGAAGCTCCCAAATTACAGCAGACACTGGTCCCCATCTGAAATTAATTAGTGATATTAGAATTAGCCCCCCCCCCCCCCCCCCCCCCCCCCTGTTAACGTCTCAGCCCTCAAGAGCCATGTCCAAACCTTCGTGCTTGACCACCTCGTTTCCGGGTATCAAAAACGTAGTTTCTTCAGCCCCGAAACTCTCAAAGCGTCAAAATCGGGCGGCGATATCTGCTCCCTTGCGACGAGTAGCCATGAATTGAAGCAAGGTATGCATCCCCAACACCTCCCATTTCTCTGGGTGCCTAGAGCACAAGGAACCCAGCAGCTGCGACGACAATGAGGGCCAGGTTAGAGGCAGTAGCCATTCCGATGCCACCACTGATCACGACAGCTGGAGGTCCCTGGCCTGGAGTTGGCTGGCCTGGGGGCAGCTGGCCTGGAGGCAGCTGGCCTGGAGGCAGCTGGCCTGGAGGCAGCTGGCCTGGAGGCAGCTGGCCTGGAGGTGGCGGCCCTGGAGGCAGGTAATAGCAGTTACCCCCTGGTTGATTGCACGTGCGGTTTCCAGGAAGGGTGCCGGTTGGGGCAATGCTGGCCACGGTGATCGAAGAGTTTGCGCTACATAGAAAGCCGGCACTGGCACACGGAGCACCAGTAGTGTTGTGGGTAGAGGTAGACAGGGTGCAGGGGCCATTCTGCCGAGGCGCTAACAGATACGAATGGGTCGTGGTTGTTGTGGTCGTGTTTGAGAATGGCATGGTGGTCGTAGTAGTCGTAGGTGTAGCAGTGGCCGTAACCGTGGTCGTGGCCGTAGCCGTAGCCGTGGCCGTGGCCGTAGCCGTGGCCGTAGCCGTGGCCGTGGCCGTGGTCATGAGCGTGGTCATGAGCGTGGTCGTGAGCGTGGCCGTGGCCGTGGCCGTGGCCGTGGCCGTGAGCGTAGCTGTGGCCGTAGCAGTCACGGTTTGAGTGACAGCAGTGTTTATCCCAGGGTTAAGGCATGCAGGAGGAGCAGGTGCTGGGCAAGGTGCCTGGCAAGGTGGGGAGTAGTTCTGGCATCCGCAGCAGGAGGGCTGGTTACATCCGCACGACGGACACCCTTGCCTCCGATGCAATATCCGGGACATGCCCTTGGTCTTGCTCTTGATCTTGGCGCCAAGGCCGTAAGGGAAACGAGGGTGAGATTGCTTTTCGGCCTCACGCTTCTCGGACAGTTGGCTAGCGTCGGCTAGAACCTTCTTGCTCATGCCATTCAGCTCCCGACCGGTCAGCACCTCGTTCGGCTGGGCAGGAACGAGAAGATCAGCTGGTCGGCGGACCGCGTCAATGCCTTTCAGAAAGGCAGACACTAGCAGCAACGTTCCGGGCTTCATCTTGGAAAAGGCGAGGCGAGTGGAGGATGCGTTCTATATAAAGCGACGAGTCAATTGAGCAGAGGCTTCAAACTGATATTGGAACAAGTAACGTAACGAGGGAAAAGTCAAAGGCGTGACGTGACGCCAACGGGAGAGGATGAGGAAGAGACAATGAGGTGAGCCGCGACGAGGGACGAAAGAAAAGAAGAAGAAAAAAAACCGTTCGGATGGAGGTGGCAACCTGACTTTATAATCGTTTCCGTTACCGACTTCCGTCTCCTTTCGTTGTTCAGCTTCCATCTCTGGTGGCGGGAATGTCGAGCTCGTAGAGACCAGAGCCAACTAGATTGTGACGTAGATGACTGTTTTCTTCGACGAGAAGACAAGCGGAGAAGTCCCCAGGCTTGGTTAGTCGTTGCCAAAGTCAATTGCCCTCTGACGAGGATTTGATCTGAACCCGCCACCAAGACGTGCCTTGTGCCTGGCCGCTAACGAATAGTCCAAGCCAAGCTGTCTAGGTGATGCGTCTCCAAAGCATGTGCAAGCCACCGCTGCACTAACCAGCACGGAGCAGAGGTCATATCCGCACGTTCACATTAACCCGAGCCTGCGAAAGATTCTTTAGTCAAGTCTCCTGTAGATGTAGATTGGCCCTGAAGAAGAGAGGGAAAGGTAAGGAGGTAGCGGGGTGGGGGGAGGTGGCGAGCAGTGGAAATTTCTCAGGGAAAGCCAGGAACCTCATCCGAGAAATCACATGAAACAACAACAACAAGATGTAACCACGGTTGAACTGCAAGGTGCTCGACTAGTACTTCGCGTATGTAGTGTAGAAGCAAATTGAAAACGCTAACTGTCATCCTGATCCAATCTATTGACTTGGAACACCACCACCCAACGACAAAGGCCCTTTCTGTGGCGGGGGCCACATGCCGGATCGTTGCTCGTTTTTTGTACAGGGTGCTTTCATCGCGCCGTGTGCGTTCTTTTTTTTTTTTTTTTTTTTTTCTCATTCTTCTTGCGCAAGCAGGTACGAATTGCTGTGTCATCTTTTTGGGGGCCTCTGTTCTCCATCGTGTTAATCAAGCGTCACTGGACGCCCTGCAACCTCCAATATGTAACCCTAATCTTCCTCTGGAGGCCCTGAAAAGAGACCGAACCGCATTCTGTGGCTCTTTTCGTTTTGACCATCGAATCAGTACGCGGATGCTCGGCAAACAGGCAACAGAACCCCCAAGATTTTCGGCCGACTTACAAAAGGTAGCTTCGGAATTACCACGGCCAATACGGCCAGGAAGTTGATGATAAAATATGCCAAGTCGTAATGGGTGTAGTGAGTGCTCAACAGAAAAAGCACGATTGGGACGCTAAGAAGAAACTTTTTGGTCGGGGTGTACTGAGCACCATTGTCGATTTGTTCCCACATGTTGAGATTGTCAAAGGCGCCGCTGTTGAACTCGAATGGTACGCCGCGGACATAATGAAACATGATGTACGAGCCAAACATGTACGTCATGTTGGTCAATGTCCATGACGTCTCCTGCGAAACGCCGGGAATGATGTCGTAGAAAATCTTTAGCGCGGCGATTAAGACGATGTGAATTGTCCAAGCACCTAAATCGTGTTTCCTCATGTTAGCGTATGTTGGACTTCCGTTAGCAGGTTAGGTCAAAGGTTAAACAAGATGAGTTTCCCCGAGTGAGTGAAACAGCAGCAGTACCACCAAAAACCGGTCTCCCTGTGAAGTGGATGCTTGAAGCTGCCGTTCTCTCTCCTTTTTTTTTTTAACTTTTTCGAATGGCATGCAAAGGGACAGGTGTAGCGTCCCAGTATCAGGACATGGTGGCGGCCTACCTTTTGCACTTGTCCAGTTGGCGTTCAGGTTGGGTAGAGCAGCCTGATCACTGATTTGCTCGAGAGTCTCCGGTGGTTCATGATAGACCTGTAATATACTGCTGGACCTCCTCCTACGAGATGAATTATTGCGGTCGGTCATGTCCAAGTATGCGCTTCCACGACGCGGAGGGTTAGTGCCCGCGTCGTAGGAAACGGTACGCTGGAGAAGAATTGGGGAAGACAGTTTGGCGGTATTGTCGGATATTTGGGGGGAAAAGAAGAAATGAATCAAGGAATAAACAGGCTAGCCGTGCGTCGAGGGGCGGAAACGACGTTTGTCGCAATGTTTCTGAACCAACGGGCCGCGATTTGTTGTGTCAAGCAGGGGTTCTGCGTTGATGACTATTATGTCGAGGATGTGTCTACTCGTGTCTGAGCTTGGGACAGTAAGAAGCTCCTTGCAAAGGCCCCTCTTGTGAGACAGGGTCGGTCGTCAACGATATCGAGGTGGATGACTCGATGAAGCCGGACAAGTAATGTGCGTTGGGATGTGGTGATTGTAGCTAGAGAGAATGGCGCACTCAGTGCAGCCCGAAGTATGACTATTACACAGCGAGCGATTGAACGAAAACGGATGGCAGAAGCGGAAAAGAAAGCCGGGTCGAGGCGACGACGACGACGGCGGCGGCGGCGGCGGCGGCGGCGGCGGCGGCAAACAGATGAGATGCAACCCGTAGATGTTGGTGAGGCAAAAGGGCAAGAAAAAGGGCTGGACAGAATATGTGGTGATGGAAGGACGACCACACTGGGGTCCACCGCTGGAGACGTGGGAGATGATTCAAGAGAGAAGGATCCGGGAAAGTTAAGGTGAGGTGGCACGGGTGCAGCAGGCGAGGGCGTCGGGTTTTCATTGGTGCACGGCTTACTGGACGTGCTCCCCTTTCGGGTGGAGCTGTTGGTGCTACTGAAGTCAATTGACTTCTCGGTGCCGGACGGATTTGCATAGCACTCCGTAGCTGCGTCCGTTCTCGGTACATCAACGGCAACTGTCTTCAATCATGGTGTGACAGACCCGTGGCTGCAATGTTCTGCTACAGTACCAAGGTCGTGTAACACGAGCCCGCCTTATGCAAGTAGTCGGTACATGTACCTAGGTGGACGCGCTCTTCATTGCTTTAGAACCATGAGGTGGGTACCAGGTACCTACTGCGGTCAGTTGCCACTTACGTCCATGACGCGCCAAACTGGTTCCTGGTGATAGTCAACCGCTCGTCAGCTCTGATATGCCACGGCAGATATAGTCATGGAAGTCATGGAACTCTCAGCAAATACTTTAAGCTGTCGTACGACTGATAACAACCGAGAGACTGTTGGCAGAAGCAGCGGCGGTTCGCATCATGATCATACCAACATCAACATCCACATGCATTTGTAGTCCGATGCCGCGGGATTGTCACGACCGGGAGTCATGGTCGAAAGTACACTTGGACTTGTGCATGGGAAAACGCACGTCGTAAGCAGGTCTTGGCAGAAGTGCCCAAATTTGGTTTTCCGTGTAAATATACGGAATATGCTCTGTTTAACAGTCTTGGAAAAGTGGGCAGCAGACTCGATTGCAATTTGCCAATGCACGCTACTGTGCTTCGATATGTACCTTCACCTCCTTACCTACCACCTACCTACCTACCTATGTACCTCCAATTGAGTTTAACCTGTAGTTACCTCCTAATCCATTGTATGCACGACACAGCGTCTACGTTTGAATACACAGGGGCCGACACATACGGCCACAGCCGCTTGAAATCTTTGGATCCGGCCAAGCTCTTCTCCAATGTGTAGTTAAATGCCTGTGGTACTAGTCCGCCTCAAACTTGGTTCGTCAAGGTGCCAATCTGCGTTGCTTGAGCCCCTACAAGGAACCTTTTGTTTGTCCGATAAACCTTCCTCTTCTCTCAAGTCTCGACAAAACTTCGAGTGTCATCTCCTTGTTTACGCAATTCTTCACTTCGTACCCCCGCGGCCCTTTGACCGGCTGTTATAGCAGCTGTATGTATCTATTGGAATGATGGTCTAGATAACGACGAGGGCCCGGCCCTTTCCGCGGGACTTGTCTCGAGAGAGTGGAAATTCTTGAACTGGTAATGGAAGTGGACTTTGACCCGTATCTGGCCGGTCTGTTCGACCTGGTTGGGTTACTTGGGCAATGCGAGTATCTTGACGACATGGGACTAGTGGCAGGGCTTTGCGTAGCCGTCGGCCGTCGTTTAGATGTGAAGAGGACACCGATTCCTTTGCAAGGACAGCGACCAGCCTCACAGTGGGCGCCGGGAGGCCTTGGTTGGAGGGGAAAATGTCCTTTACGGTTGTTCCTAATCATTTTGATAACCACTGAGCAGTTGCAATCATCGACATAGACAAACGTACCCTCAATACTTCGACGCGTCCAGGACAGCGAGACCAGCAAGGGCTCATATGGCCAGTAAACTTGTGGATGAAGTCGAAGCAACGCTAGGAGGTGGTCAAGAACCAATCGTTTTGGAACTGAAGATCGTGGCTGTGCCTTGCTAGAGACTAGGCTGCACATGTGGATTGTTTGTTCTGGAAAGGCGCAAGACTGTTTTTCAGCGAACAACATGAGAGGAACCAGGACGACGTTCGGTCATGAAAGCCCTGCGGCTATAAACGCCCCCAATATGAACTTTGCTTCCCTTGGGCACCTCGATATCCCGCCAAACACGGGCTTGTTTCAAGTACGACAGCAGAGGATGGTCTCGAAAGGGAATTACCAAATAGCCACAGGCCTCCTGCGAACCCAAAGAAGACGGCCAACACGCGGACGAGACTCTGATAAGCAGCGCCCATGCCACCTAGACACGATCAGAAACAGAGCGAGGTTTTGAAGAGCAATGCTCGATTTCGAAAGACGAGGCTGTTGACATGCAAAAGGGCCAAAGACTTGTTGCAGTGCTAGCTATCCTGGGAAGGATTGGGGACCAACGTAAGGGTGTAAATATCTTGACTGCGAACGATGCAGGCTCTGTTCTTCTTGGCGGAGAATGACGATGAACAAGCTGATCGAAGTCATAGCCTCTGGCACAATCTCCTCCACCTTGATTGAAATTCGTGAACCGCCTTTCTTCTGCAAAAGTTCCTTGATTGCGACCAAGCCAATTGCAGAGAGTTTGTCGAGTGGCAATCATCAATGGCCTCTGCCTGCCAGCATTTGAGGAGCGGGCCATACAGGCCAAAAGAGATGTCGTAAAAACCGATTCAATTTCTACCAGACGTCACCTCTTCGTTTCATTGACAATTGCCGCTGCCATGCCATACAGTACAGTACAGTGTACAGTGTGATGCAGCACATACTGTGTGTGGGACGCGGGATTGCAGGTGCTTACGACGTGTGTACTGTAGTATGTAGCAGTTGACCCGATAATCGGCCAAGCCAATACTGTAGTTGCTGGGGGCTGCCGCGCACTGAGAGGTCGATAACTGTAGCGCACCGAGCAGCACGTCATCCTTCTCCGTCCAGCTGCTGCTTAAACTTGCCTTTCTCATCTATATATACTGTCAATACTCACGATCTCGACGGGCGACGACCCTCACCACAGCTCCGCATCGCCCGCATCCCCTGCGTCGCCTTCAGACCGCTTTCGCACCACGCGCTGCACGCTCGCTGCCCTGGCCGATAATCGCAACCCCGAACTTTGAGTCGAATACAGTCCCAGTCCCAGTCCTATCCAAGCCCACGCACACCAGCTAGCCTTTCCGTTTACTGCCGGCACGCTGATAGCCTGTCTGCCTGTACCTGCGCAACGCGTAGTCCCTCATCCCATTCCCGCGCTCGGCCGGAAATAATTGTCGACGGCTTCCATCCTTCAAAGAGTGTCGAGGGAAACTGCCTTGTGCTTGTTCGGAGGCTCCGACACAATAGCGCCTGGCCGCCATTCCAACTCGCTTGCACGGACGGGACAGAACAGGACGGTGCTGACTGCGCCGAGCATTACGTCTCCTTGACCCCTGCTCTGTCGCTGCTCTGTCGCCGCAGCCAGCCCGTCCCGCACTTAGCAATAGCCCCAGCCTGCTTTTGCTTGGCTGCCTGGCATTTGCACGTGCCATCATCACTCGCCGCTTGCCTTGCCTTGCCTTGCCTTGCCTTGCCTTGCCTTGCCTTGCCTGGCCTGGCCTGTGAAAGTCATTTCAGCGGCCGACATTGCCTGTAGGGCTGATGTCCCGTCTGGTAATCTCTCGTCGCAGCTCGCTAATCAACGTCAGCAATCGTCTGTTCATCTTCGTTTCGTCGACGACCGGTGCCCGCGATGGCTTCCGACTTTGATTACGTGAAGAAGATGACCCCCGAGGGCTATGTGTTTCCGTCTCATAGGCTGCGCCGAACTTGCGATCCCGACAAAACTCCGTTGGTTTTGGTTGCTTGTGGTTCATGTGAGTTGTTTACACGTCGTGGAACAATTAGCCGTTGGCGGACACGACAGCAATGATCCCCTCATTCGACTATGAGTCTTTTGTTAATCCTTCTTGATAGTCTCTCCCATCACATTTCTCCATCTGCGCATGTTTCCCATGGCGCGCGACCATGCTCGCGGTGAAGGTTTGTCCCAACACCGGACTTGTTGGAAACCTCTGGAAATCCTCGCCGGGGTATGTAGCTGACCATGATGGCAACGTCAACAGGACTTGATGTCATTGGAGGATATCTCTCACCAGTGTCAGACGCCTATAAGAAAAAAGGTCTCGCTCCCGCGCACCACCGTATCCGGATGTGCGAGCTTGCCGCCGAGAACTCGTCCAAGTGGTTAATGGTAGACCCGTGGGAGGCTGAAAGCCCAATATATATCCCTACCGCCCGGGTGCTGGACCATTTTGACTACGAGATTAACCACGTCATGGGAGGCATTGAATGCACCGACGGTACTCGCAAACCGGCCAAGATAGTCTTACTCGCAGGGGCGGACCTAATCCAGAGTTTCGGATCCCCTACCTGGTAGTCATGCTCACAGTCGGGGAGATTGCAGCGTAAATGTGTCAGCTAACGAGTCCATAGGGATTCGAAAGACGTGGACCACATCTTGGGCAATTTTGGAGCATTTGTCCTCGAACGGACCGGAACCGAGCTTGACTCGGCGCTGGCAGCTTTGAAGAAATGGGAGAAAAACATCCATATTATTCGACAGGTCCGTTTTCCTCGCTGCGTCGCGTCAATCGCCATCAAATTGCCATGGCTAATACTTGATTTGCAGGTTGTATCGAACGACATTAGCTCCACCAAAGTTCGATTACTTTTACGTCGGTCAATGTCCATTGATTACTTGTTAGTTGCCGACGCAGGCGCCAGACCGGACAGAATCTGTACTGATTGTTGCCAGAATTCCTGACGACGTCATCAACTACATATACGAGCATAATTTAGACCTCGCCCAACCAAGCGAAGGGAAGAACCAGGCCACCGCGGGAACTTCTACCAGCTAACGGGAAGATATCACCAGAGAGGGCTTCTCGGGATACGTATTCGCGATTCAAACTATACGACGGTCTGATCGAATGGGCCATCAAATGCTGCATATTCAACAAGAATTGCATATGGCATCACACGTGTGTGTTTTAGAGCGTTCTGGGAGCATTAGCATTAATCAACGAGACATCGGTTTCTCGGGGCAGGGCGGCAAGGTGTGTTTTGCATCATCTTTTCTTATTTGGTCTCTTTTTAGATTTATGCAGACACAGCGAAGCAGTGTTTGGGCGATCGGGCGAAAGCCGGTGCACGCGGTGGTCTAGTTGAAGCGCATCAACAAGAGGGTTTAACCGAGGAACACGGAAGGAAAAATCTCGTCCAAGATTCAAGAGGTACACGTGCAGTCATCTGCATGCGTTTGTCATGAACGATGTAATCGGTTCAGAGCTTAAAAGATGGCAATTCTTTGAGACTGATGACATGATAAAGACTACAACTACGCAGGCCGTGATGCCACTGTTGCGATCGATATGTGTCTGGTTCTCAACGCTCGCGACGCACAATAGTGCAAATGCATGATGGTACCACGATCCTGGTGTATTCTTAAGCGACGCCGAATTTGACAACCTTGGAGAACACCGTTCGCAACCGTACATCTGGTAAAGTCGAGTTTTCGGAGAGTGATTATTACTGCCAGGGACGATTTAACAAGGGCTTGCCTCCGTATCTCGCGGAAGCAGACCAGGGCCGGATTGCAGCCTGTCCTGCGTGAGGTTCAACGAGCCTGGGTGAGGAGCGTGTGCCCATGGAAGGAAAGCGCTGCATATGGGAGTGCCGTGTATCTTTTTCTTGCAGTCTGAAATGCTCTGCTCTATGGGGATATGCACAAATGATTCGGCGCGGAAGCGTCAATCCGTTGCGGCCTGAGGGATTTTGTGCAGTTTATTTATCCGGTAGCTGTGTGGGAGGTAAAGGGCCAGGGAAGAACGAAAGGGGACGTGGGCCATCCCAATTCGATGCTCACGGGAGAATTTGGATGCAATACTATCCTGCGCCTGGTCGACGACGCACGTCCCGAGAGCGGTTCTAATTGCAACCAGCAGCACTGGTGGAGGAACCGGATAGAGACCACTGTTCTTCGTCCCGGATTCTCATGAACTGCAGACAGGGGTCGGCTTCGCCCGTCTAGCTCGAATATATCATGCCAACGCGCGTGGGATTTCGAGCCAGGAAGTCGATTGGTCCACTGCATCTCGACCATGACGCCGGGCGACAGGCACAATCTGAATCTCACCAAGCTTTTGCGAAATATGGGCCTGCTCGAAAACCTCTGCGTCAAAGGGCGAGGGGACTAAACCGTTGAAACGTCGCTTTGTCGACTGCGCAATCCTGGTGGCATTGGCTCCATTCACATCTTACCAGAGGGGCTCGAAAGCGTGTGCCTGATGAGGACTGGCCGCATCTAACGCATCCTTCGTCTACCGGGGCCCAGACTCCCGCTTCAGCATTGAGTGGCACGGGGAGCACATCGAATAACTCGGAGCTCGCGTGCTTAGCGGGTGAAGCGCAGTATGTTGTACCGCAGTGGCAGTTGATTCTGGACAAGCAAGGATTCGCACCGAATTCAGCGTCGATTTTCGCGTGCTGTGTTCTGCTAGGGAGAGCTGGAGGCTCCAAGAGGGATGAGGTTTCTTCTGAAAGAAGTGAGGCGAAGGGGCGGACGTCAACGCGCAGGGCGGCGATTATAGCATAGAATGCCAGGCTCTTCAAGCGGCACTAGCAGCGGCCCAACTGGAGATTATCAAGGTACATTTACCGCTAGGCAAAGGGGCAGAGTTCAACGCGCATGGCGGCAAGCTCAGATTAGTAGTCGGGTCTGTGACGACCAGTGAATTCCTGGTGTTGCATGTTTTTTGCTTCCCATTTTTGTTTCCTATTTTTTTTTTCTCAGAAAAGTGGAACGCGTTGTAGGCCCACGGGTACCAGGTACCTAGAGGCATCTGGTAAGCAACAAAGAAAGCGCAAGAGACAAACTCGGAAGTTGATAGAGGGTACGTGAAGCCCCGAAACAATACATGTGGCTGTTGATGAAATGATTATTTTCGACAACATTGATGCCCCGAGTTCGCTACTGAATAAGGTATGCAGCGTTCCCATGTCGAGGTTTTTGTGAGCAAGTTCCTTTCTGGTGTCAAACGATAACTTGGCCGAGACGGAGTTGCAGGTACTTAGGTACTTAAGGCTGATACCCGATTTGATTCGCTGAAATTTCCCACGTTTTCTTCTGGTCGCGATGCGACACTCGTCAACTTGTTCGGTGATTTTCACTACGGACTACTTCTAACAGTAATTTTGTCTCGTCCTCCGAGGCCGCGTTGAAAAATTTCTTTTTTCTGCTTGCCGGTAGCGCAAGAAAGCGCCCATAGACGGTGAGGACGGTCTCGGTCGCCGTTTCCTCACGTAGCCCTCCTCGCGACAAGGTTTTCAAACCGACGCCTTGCGACGTGGACATTTCTCAACACAACCAAACTTTCAGGGAGAAATGGTTGGGTACTGTTGAGTCTCGACAAATGAAATTTTGAACAGCTCGCAGGGATCAATTGCATGCTATCTCGTTATTCGTTTTGGTTCGTCACGAAACGAGGAGACTGCTGTCACTGACACCACGAAATCATCCCGAGATGAGTACTGGAAACCAGCCAGTTGGCACTATCGGCATAGAGTCGAGCGTCTACGAGCCCGGCATGGAAGGATTGGAGTTTGCGAATGTTGGCGCCGCGCTGGAGCCCCAGGACGACTGTGCAAGTACAAAGCAGACACCCGGCCAGAAGCGACCGCGGGCGTTGGATGAGGACGACGAAAGTAGCTCCGATGGCTACTCGCCCTCTGCCAACATCGTCCCTTCTCCGCGCGAAACAAAGCGAGCCAGATTTAAACAGGACCAGTCGGTTTGCGGTCCAGAGCAACGTGACAGGGAGGACTCCGATTCTGATCCTAATCCGCGTGCCGCCCTCGAGGCCGGCAAAAGTGTCAAGCCTTCGAGCGCGACCACGAACGGGGATGAACCTCAACACTCGTCTTCTTCTCCGCCCCCTGCCGGGCACTTGGTCGCCGCGTCTTCGTCTTCAAGGCCAGATGATTCGATGGGTGCGGAACAAGAGGTAGACCGAACCGAGGCCGACGATCTTGAGCCCTTTGCCGGCGCAAGCATGCCACTGGAACCACGGCTGTACACGACCGATTCCTTCTCGCTCAGTCTTCCAGCGTTATCCGATCAAAAGCAGGGCTCATGGCTTGCGAGATTCAAAGATTGGGTTCAAGTCTTGTGCCACCACAATTCTGACGGCCTTGCCGCCATCAGCCCTGCAGTAGCAACGGACGCATTTGTGTTTTACCTCGATCAGCACAGCGGGCTGCGCCAGTCAAAGAAAAAGGCCGCCAAACAGGCAGCAAGGAAAGAGGCAACGACTCGCGCAATACAGAACTTGATCGAATCTGCCGGGTCGGATGCGACAGTTACCGTGCCGGTACCAGGGCCATCCGCTGCTGCGATGGGTACTGGTACTGCGGAAAAGGAAAAGACCCCAGAAACTCGGGACGATGGCTCGGCAGAAGAAGGTGAGGTCACCAGTAATGGAGCCAGCGCATCTGGGGAGCAGCCTGCGGAAGTGCCATCGTGCCAGAATGGCGGCCCTTCTTCCGTCGTTAGAGAAGGTGTTCCTACCGGAGAAGACGAGTTGAATCAGCAACGCAGATACTTCCCGTCGGCAAGCGACCCGAGCAAGATGTGCCTCCTGTGCGGCGGTGAGGGACACAGGGCTATTCACTGCACGAGATCGAAATGTCGATTCTGCAACAGTTTCGACCATTGGGACTTTTGCTGCCCCGACATTCGGGAACGTTGCGGTAGATGCCGCCAGCTCGGACACAAAGCAGTGAGCTGTGCGGAAAAGCTGGCTCTTACCAAGGACGAAGGTCTAGCGTGCGCGTATTGCAGCTCTCCGGAGCATCTGGAGGAGAACTGCACCGAGGTTTGGCGATCGTTTCGTGCAGATGCAGAAACCATTCACAAAGTCGCGTCCCTCCAAAGCTCGTGCGCCGCTTGTGGGGGCAGTGATCACTACTCGGCTGATTGCAGGCAGCGCAGAGGCGTTTGCGGCAATCCAACCTGGTCGGTGCGGAATCGCAGCATCTACGTGGATCCCGCGTGCGACACCCTGTCCATTGAGGCAACACCGGTTCCTCGAGCGACGCAACAACAGCCTCTCCGTGCTCCCGTAACAAGGATCCGTGGTCACGCTGCCCGAACCGCCAATGTCCACTACTCTGAAAGCGAAGACTCGGAAGTGGAGTTTCTCGGCAGAAGAGCCGTCAGAGGAAAGCGGCAAGGGGTCGGGCAAATGCGAGTGTCGAGCAACATCCAACTGCCTCAGATGATGGGGAATCACAGAATCAACAGCTTCCAGGCTTTCGCTGATGAAGCACCCCTTCCCCGTCGACCGCCGCCACCGTCTGGTCCTCCTGCGGGTTATGACCGTGGTCCTCCTGCGGGTTTTGATCGCGGTCCTCCTGCGGGTTACGATCGCGGTCCTCCTGCGGGCTATGATCGTCCACCGCCACGAGCTCGTGGCTATCAGAGCCGCCGTACGCCTCCACCCTCTCTCCCAGCCAAACCACCCTCATCGTCGCGAGACTACCGTAATGTGCCCCCGCCTCCTCCGCCTCCTCCGCAAGGCAGGAGAGGCGGTGACTTTGCCAACCATCGGGGCGGGAGAGGCGGGAGAGGGGGGGGCAGGGGCAGGGGCAGAGGGCGGTGATCTCTCACGCGACAGGGTAACGGAAATTCACAAGGCAAACACACGGTACATACAGTGCATTGATTCATACATGGGCATTGGGAAAGACATGGCTCCGCGAGAATAAGACGATGCCATTGTGTTTTTTTTTACGGCAAGAAAAACCAGCAGCAGGTAGGGTCACGCACAGCGGATGATGGACGCCACGAATCGGTTTGGACAGGACTCCGAGGTGACGAACTCACCCAGGGGCTGCTGGCCAACACCTGCTTGGACCTTTGTCCTCCACGTTTGGGGAATGGCGCCGGAGGGGGGAGACATTGCCATACCGCGCCGAGAGTTGCAGCGTGCAGGCCGAGTGTTGCGTACTCGGCATGATCAGGCAGACGCATTCGGTGCGAACAACAAGGGAGTAGGCTGATAAGAGGCGGCCGGGGGCACGGCAAGTCCGTGTCGTTTCAACGCGCCTTAGACGTCGCCGTCACCACAGCCTACCGTTGGTGTTGGACCCTCAAGGAAGACTTTGATGGAGCGAGTGACGGGCGCTTTTTTTGCGAGCCCAGGGCGATCAAGTAGGCGTGGTAGGCAATAGACCCGTCGGGGAAGGCCAATGTGGACGATTTTCTCTTCTCCCGTCAAGACAAGGTGAATCCGTGCCACGAAATGATGCGTTGCATCAGCCGCGCCGCGTGCGCCGCGTGTGGCACAAGCGTGTGGCAAGCGTGTGGCAGAGCACGCAGCCGCGTCTTGCGGCGTGGCGCGCCTCGCGTCCATGCCGGGGTATCTGATTGGCCAAGCCATATGCCGACCCTGGCCAACGCGCCTGGCGATCTGATTGATGGGACTGGATCAATCAATACATGCCTAGTCAACTTCCCCGCATCAGCTTCCACCACCACCCGCGCCATCGTCGGCAATGGTTTGCAGCGCTTGCCGCTTGCATCGGTAGGAGCAAGGCATTGGTTGCCACTGGCTCCTCCTCGAGACAGCATGCCGCAGCAAGTAGGCTCCACCTCGACCGCCCTGACCAGCCGTTCGACCAGCCGTTCGACGCGGACGCGACGCACGAGGAGGACCAGCCAACCGTATTTTCATGCTTCGTCCTGGGCACCCTGCCGTCATGCAGGTTCCATGCCGCCGTGACTTGCTAGCCAGTCGCCTTTTTGTTCTGGTTCCTCCACGGAGGCAAAGAAGCAGCTTGGCAGGGATGGCAGAGTTGAACAAACGGCTGGCAGGGAGCGCTTCTGTCCCGAGCATGGCATTTGGCTCATGGCAGGATTATATACAGGTGTGCTCCCGATTCTCGCTCGCTTTTACCTTTTACGCTTTTACTTGTCAAGAAGTTTTTTCTCCTTTTCGAAGCAACACCTGATTTTCTGATCTTTTTTTCCCTTTTTTCCTTTTTTTTTTCCCTCGCCCCGGCTCAAGTGGTCACCGACGTCGACCTCCTGCTGAATTTGAACTGTTCCTTTGCACAGCCAAACACACAAACTCTATTCAGTCAAAGGAACCGGTTTCTTTTTTTCTTTTCTTCCATATTACAAAGTCGGCATACTCATCTATCCCAAGCAAGACTTGACCTGAAATCAAGCCCCCCTCCCAAAAACCCATCTCTATCCACACGCTTGACCGCGACATGAAAGAACCATGTCTCGCACAGAACAACTCTTCCTTGCCCTCCTAAGGAGCGCTCCCGTCAAAGACCATCTTCTGCCACACCTCTCCACCTTCGACTTGTGCTCGGTTCGCCAGCTCTCCTCGGCCTGCTGCAACCTGGTTTCCAAGCGCCTCTTCACCCGCATCCACGTTACCTTCACCGCCAGCACCTTTACCAAACCGTGCCGAGTGGCGGCGCTCCATCGCATCGGCCATCACGTCGAGCACGTCGTTTTCCACATGCCTCACTCGGAATCGACGTTCCTGCCGCCTCTGGTTCACCCCCTGACCGGCCAGGAGATTTGCTTCCTGTACACGCCGCACACCAGCATGGCCTCTGCCCTCACCCGCCCCAAGTACGCCAACACCGAGCTGGGGGATATCCTCACGCAGCAGTACCCGCCGCTGTTCCATGCCGCCACCAACGTGCCCAGCTTCATCAATGCCTTCAAATCCCTCGTCAACACGCGCCACTTGACTGTCCGGTGTCCGGGCCAGCATCCAAGGGAGCGGTACAGACGGGATACCGTCGACTATGCCCTCATCAGCCTGAGAATCGCCGTGGAAAGAGCGCCGCTCGATAAGCTCAACAAGGTGTCTCTGTCGTCTGTGCATCCCGGCGCCTTCAACTACCTCCGCCACACGCAAGGATTCGGCTCTGTCCCCTCGGCAAGCCGGAGATGGAAGCAGGTGAAGAAGCTCAACGTCTCGGTCGAGTCGTGGGACTTTTACGGCTCTTCCCCCGGACTGGACCACCTGAAAATCATTGACGACTATGTGCGCTTCTTCGCACCGGGCCTCGAGAAGTTCAGCTTCTCGTGGATCGGCAACAAGGGTCCCTGCTCCGTGGCTCTCTCGTCGGACGCGCTCTTTGCGCCGCCGAAATCGTCAAAGAAGCTCTTCCATGAAGTCACCTCTCCCATGTCGCCGCTGCCTGTTCGCCCTCCCCCCTCGCCCATACACTTCCCCAAGCTGCGGCATCTGCAGATCCGCAACACGTACATGAATGCCCCCCAGCTGAGCGAGCTCATCAAGTCGCACAGCCGCACCGTCAAGGAGTTTGACTTTGAGAATGTGGTCCTTGCCAACAACGGAAGCTGGGACGAGGCCCTCGCCCCGCTGAGCAGGGATGACTCGTGGGCTAGAAGCAGCCGACTGGCCGCCTCGGAATGCTCCTTTGTCACCGACGAGAGCTCGGAGGACCTGCCTAGTCCAAGCGCCGCGGTCGAGGCAGCCAGCAGGCAGCTGTTGGACCTGGACCTCGGTGGCTTCAACCTGAGCGACGAGCAGGCGAGCCCCATCGGGGGCTTGTGCGAGGAGACGTCTGCCGCGGCGGCCGCCAGGGCAGACGAAGCAATGAGCTTCACCACCAAGCTGCGCAAGAAGAGCCAGCGTCGCCGGCGCAGAAAGCACCACAGCAGTAGCGGCAGCGGCGGCGGCGGCGGCAGCGGCAGCAACGGCCCCGACGAGGGAACCAGCTCGGACTCTCGGCCGTCCTCCTCCCACCATCGTCATGAGCGCAAGCCGTCGCGGCCAAAGCTCAAGCCGTCCCTCGATTCCTACACCTGCCGCAGCCGCCCCGTCACTCCACCCCTCCCTTCACCCAAACACGTCATCACCGCCCCCATTCTCTCGTCTGATCCTCAACCAGTCCTGCTACAGCCCACCACCTACGACCCCACCCGCTCCTCACCAGACGGCGGCATCACCTCTGTGCAGCGCAACCTCGAGCAGGAAGAGGCCCATCGGCTGCTGGCCGAAGACGCAACTGCCCGCGTCAATGCCCTTCGAAAGGCCAAAGACGCAGTCTTGTCCAAGTTGAGCAGGGAGTTTTGCGCCAGACGAAACAGGGCTGCCGACGCCGTAGCAGCCTGTCGCCTGATGGTGAGCGCGGAGTGGACCAGATCCGCATGCTCGGGGGACCTGGTCCTCGAAGATGGGAGGGGGGGACGTGAGAGCCAAAGTGCCTTGGTGCCTCTGATGTTTAGCCGTTCCTGAGACGATGAGTTGCGGGAGAGGGCATGTCGCGGCTTGATGGAAATGTCTGTTTGTGGGGTATTTGACGACTTTGACGACTATTCTTTTCTCCTTTTCCTATGACTTGTAATGGGGAAAAACCTAAAGGCAAAAAACACGTATTGATGACACGGAATGTTCCCTCATGACTTATGATATCCCTTTTTTTTTTTTTCTGTTTTCTTTTTCTTTGCTCTTTCTCTCTCTCTCTCTCTTTCATCTTTATTTCATGTGTCTTCTTTTTTTTTTCACATGTCTCACCTCATGTCTTTGGTTCGGCTTGTGAAGCAGTGAAGGCTACGAAACGTCATCAACACAATCAGCGTCACTACGCTATCCACGCACCTAGCCGGAAATTAGGGACATGGTGAGCGCGTGGTATCTCTTGCATGAAGTGCGGTTATATACACTCCGTCGTCGTTTAGTCAAACGTCACCTTGGTACCGGTGTGCTTGACCGTTGTTCCCATCAGTCTCGCCTCCTGAATGCTGGCAGCTTGCTTGAGAGAGGTCTCGGCCGCCCTGTGCACGCCTTTTGTCCCATCGCCCCCAGGCTGCCTACGTGAACTCTGCGTTGGCTCTACCGCAGCGGCGCTGAGCTGGCCGGTTTTCGCTGTCGCAGCGGCACCACCACCACCGCCGCCGCCGCCGCCGCCGCCCTTGGACTTGGCATGGCGCCCCTGCGAGAAGCCGTCGGCTCGCTCGCCGCCGCCGTGAGCCCGGGCGTCCTTGCCGAAGCGTTTCTTGTACCGGGCCTGGTCGTCCTCGGCCAGCTCCAGCTTCAGCTCCCGACCCAGCATGCGGTTCACCCACCATTTCCTCGTCTTGAAGCGCTTCTGCCCAGCTTGCCTGCCGGGCGCCGCGCCGTCGCCGTCGCCGCCGTCATCTGCCTCGTCGTTAAAGTCCTCTTCCGTGTCGACGGCTTCCCTGATCTTGACGTAGCCCTTGACGGCCCAGGCCGCCGCCTCGGGCTCCTTGAACTTGACCCATCCGTAGCCCTTGCACTTGCCCGTGTCCTCAAACGTGGCCACCTTGACCCACTCGATCTCGCCGCACTTTTCAAAGGTGCGGTGCACGTCGTCCTGCGTCGTCTTGAAGCTCATGTTGCCGATGAAGATCTTGCGGCTGGCGTTGACGGCGGCGGCGGCGGCGGCGGCGGGGTCCGTCCGGTTCGTGCTGTGCGGTCCGCGCTGGGGCTGGCCGTCGGGCCCGACGGCCCTGGCCTGGGGCTCCTCGTCCTTGGGGGGCCGGCCCTCGAACGACTTGGCGTCCTTGATGAGCAGCTTCCTGTGGGCCAGCTCCGTCTCCGAGAGGGCAATGGCGGCCACCTTGGCGCCGAGGTCGGCAAAGTCGACGTACGCGAAGCCCTTGTTGGCCGGGGCCGGGGTCGGTTTCTGAGCCCCGGGGCCCTTGGACGTTGGCAGCTTTATCCTGGTTATGGCCGCGTCGGTGATGACGCCGCCCGAGTTGTCGACGAGCCACTGCTTCAGCTCGGCCGCCGTGACGCTAAAGGGCAGGTTGCCGACCCAGATGCCGTGCTCGGACCGGCTCTTGCCCCTGCCGTCTGGCTTCTCTTTGTCAGCGCCGCCGCCGCCGCCGCCGCCGCCGCCGCCGTCGTCGTCATCGTCGTCGTCTTCTCGACTGCCGCTGCTGTTGCTGGGTTTGGCGGGGAGCGGCTTGCCCTTCTTCAAGGCGCGCCGGGCCCGCTTGGATGGCGGTTCGGGGAGAGCAAGATCTACGGCGATTTCGTCCATGGTCTTGCGCTTGCTTGCGGCGGCGGCATGGGCGCCATCCGGTTGGGCGGGCTGGTCGGCCGCGGTCGCCATTGGGCAAGGGGGCGTGTGGTGCGCACGACGTGTGCGGGCTCGTCTCTTGCCTCCCTTCGTTCCTTGTCTCGTTCTTTCCCCCGGTTTACGGACGGTCAACCTTGGGGAGTGCGGGTCGGGACAGCCGCGGACTGACTGGCAGACACGTCTCTGTCTTGTCTTGTCTTGTTTTGTTGTGTGTGTGCCTCGCGAAAACCAACCCGGATAAGATAAGGCGGGCCAGGATTTTTTTTTTTTTTTTTCTTGGGCGGTTCTGGTTGGGTCCGCTGGGAGCTGACGACGACGAGTGGAGGGGGGTGTGGTACGTAGTACATAGTACATGCTGCTGCTCAGAGGTGGGGGCTGCGGACCCACACGGGGGAAACTTGAGTGGATGAGCCGCGGACAGCAGTAGCCAGTTCCCGTCGTTCGTGCAGCAACTCGGTACTCGGTACGTGTAAACCATGACATACATTCATGCCTGGTACCTTGGGGTAAAAGTTCATGGCGAAGGCGAAGCTTCCCGTGGGAAAAACAAACCAAGCCTCTTGACGAGACCGGATCGAGCGTCCACCGGAAACGAAAATGCCAGCGCCAGGTGGCTCGTGGAAATCGAAAACCGACAGGCATTACTCCGTACATTACGGCTGCTGACGTGTTGGCCGTGCGGAAAGCACCAGAGACCAGGCGTCGTCGCTGTTCGCATCAAGCACGCCAGGCAAGGACAGCAGCTGGCAAAAGCAGCAAACCAAGCCGTGCTACCCGAATTTGTCCATGCTGGAAGCTTTGTGTGCCGCTGCAGAATCGCCAGGCCGATATGAGGCAGCGGCATGGCATGCTCATGACGCAGCACAAAGGGTACCGATGGCCTGCCGCGTCTACGCTCGCACCGCCTGCACCGCCTGGGCACTTGGGCACAAGGCTCTCGGGATGCCGAGTTGTCGACCGACCTACGAATAAGTCTATAAACCAACCAGACTGGTCTACTCCGCAATTATTCGGGGTGAGTGATCCGGGGGGGAGGGGGGGGGGGGGTGGTCGGGGAAGGGGTTGTTTGGTGTTTGGCCCGGAGTCCAACCTCGGATGGGGAAGCCCAATACAAGCAGCCAGCCAACCCGTCTGGACTTTAACAAGAGACGGCGGACGGATGTTGTTGCCGGCCTCTGGCTTTCTGCGCGTGTCCCAAGATTTCCCCTCCGCATCAACCCGTCCCTTGGAGCCCGTGAGCCGTGCGCCATCGTCGCTGTTTCCGACCGTCTTTCGACACGACGGGCTCTTTCTTTCGACCAACTAACTGCCAACCGGACAGCCGGCCAGACTTCAAGTAAGAGGTCAAGCCCGAGTTCTGGTCGTAAACTCTCCCGCCACACTTTCGCGATGACGAGCTGCTGTGGCGGCCAACGAACGCGCCACCGAGATTGATGCCATGTGTCCACACTAAATATTGAAGTAAATCAGCGGAGAGCTGCTGACTGCTTTAGCGTTGGCTGGGGGGGGGCAGGGCCCGCTCCACCCACCGTGCTGCACGTGCAGGCCATGCTGTGCTCCCTTGGGGCCTCTGGGCCGACTGCGTCAACTGGTTCGCCTGCCAACCCCCCCCCTCTCTCTCTACCTGCCCCCAGCCTGTTGCGTTGGGACAAGCGCCAGATTTCTGCGGGCCAAGGTCCTAGGTACCGTCCATGCTGAGGCTGCCATGTCCAACATTGGACCGAATTCGCCCAGTCCCCCAGGTACCGAGTACTCCCGCCCTGCGTTGGTTCCGTCTGGCGCAAAAGCCCCAGTGGCCCCCCCCGCAGCCTCCAGCCCCAGCTGGCTAACGAGCCTCATCAGCGCCGAGCGGTACCGACATGGACATGGAGTATTCCGTCAAAACAGTTACCACGGTGTACCAGACCATTTGAACAAGTCCCAGCCATAACCTGGGTCGTCGTCCAGGCTTTCCCATGCCCGCCCAGCGGCCCAACCAGCTGCCTGATTTCCAGGGCCTCCTCTCGCTCCTCTCGCTCCTGGCAAACTCTCCTTGCTCCTCTGCGCTCACATCCACCACCAAAAGTCCAGGCTGGGGCAACGCAATCTTTCTGCTCCCCCTTTGCCATCACCCCATCATCAACTCGCGAGACGAATTGACCCTTTTGCCGCCTACTGGCCGAGCACAAAGGCCGTCCGTCCATGCCTCACCTCACCTCTGGCCGCCATCCCTAACTCCTTCCTTCATCTGCCACTCGGCTGGGTTGTCGTCCGTTGCACGACTCCCTGCAGCATTTTGCTGCCCCCTTCCAGCACCCTACCTCGCCTTGGTCATTCTTGCTGGCCGATAAGACAAAGTCGGCCTTGGCCGGCCAACTATAGCATAGCATCCGGGCCGCTGCCGAACCTGCAGGAGAGGAGAAAAACGCCTGCCGCGTGGCTCGAGTTTATTGCGTAGCATCTACCATCAACTTCGCCATCAACGGCCTCGTTGTGCTTCCACTGAACCCAACATCACGATGAATGTTTTGTTGTCGCCGCAGCCTCCAATCTTCCCGCACCGCTACGAAAACTCTCGTCTCTCGCCTCAACGATCTGGTAGGTTACGTGACGCGAGTGGGGTTGCTCAACCCCCCCCCCCCCCCCCCCTGGCCCTTTATTTTCCCAGCAGCAGCCACAACAATCTTGCAAAGTGATTTTTTTTTCCCCCCGCCGGCTGAGCACGCCAAGTTTTGCTGACTGACTCTGAGAATAGTTTCGCCTCTGCCAAACATGCCGAATAGGAAACGGAAGGCGGATGAAGATGGGGATGAAAACATGTCGCCACACAGCTCACCAGCCAGCTCTTCCCGACCGCTAGCGCGCCCATCGAAAAAGGCTCGATCAAATGAATTGGTCGGCAGGCCGCTCGCCCTTCCGCGGCTTCTGGAGACCCTCGACGCTCGTGAATTGCGAACTTTTCTAGAACGCATATGCATGCGCTACCCCGACCTTGGCCAGGAGGTTGTCAGCGAGGCCCCTCGCCCATCCGTGTCTGCTGTCTTGGGCGTATTGCAGGAATATCAAAAGAAGCTGACCGAAGCGATGCCATATGGCCAATCCAGCCCTGAATATACGTACTACCGCATCAAGGAACCCCTGGTTGCCCTTATCGATGCTCTATCCGACTTCACGCCTCAGTACCTTCCACCCAACGAGACACAGCCGACCAAGTCGCTACAATTTCTCGACGGCGCCACCAAGCTCATTCACGACCTACCCGACTGGGAACCGCAAGCGTATCGTCACCACAAAGAGAATGCATACGATGATATTTCACGTGCTTGGGCTCTCGTCATTTCCGAAGCAGGCAAACGAGGGGGGGGGTTCAACCTGCACTCGGGTGGATGGGATCAAAACCTCGCCAACCACAACGAGCGGTCCGGGGGACGTCTCGCCTCCGCCATGGCAGCTATGGCTAACAGTGTCGGCTGGATGGGCCAAAGCTCCGGCTCCTTGGCGAACGCTTCTGAGCAAAACTCCATCCTGAACCAACTCATATCAGGGGCCTATGGCTCCCCTGTGCGCGTCGGACCTTTGTAGGCCCCATGTGCCTTGGGATGGGGAACTAAGCAGCATCTTTGCCTGTTGGCATTTTCATCGCGGACAACACCTATATTACGAAACATGATGATCTCTCTTTTGCATCAATGGCAGCATAGACACGGGGAGTTTGTTTGAATCGTTCATAGCTCGACGGAACGGAGTTTTGTTTCCAACTGCATCATGGCATCCTGGCCTCATTCGGGATGGGAGTGGGACCTTTGTGTGCACTGTTGGCAATTGTTTCCTCTTTCCAACAATCTCTTTGCCCCTTACTTGCTACATGTCTGACCTGGCACACATGATGAACCATTGTGAATTACACCATCTTTTCTTCTTTTTTTTTTTTACTGTGCTCATTGTATTTTCTTGAATTTTGGTAGCGAGAATCATCTCGAAGGAGACTAGCACGTTTGCTGTCCTTTTTTTTTAAAAAAAAAAAATAAAAATAAAAAAAAACAAAAAAAACAATGGGTCGTTGTTATGTGATGGCCGCCTCGGTGTTCAGCAGCAAACAAGTGGTTTGAGTAACGTCATGTCCATGTTGCTGTGCCTTGCAAGGTGACGTTGCATGCCTGTCTTGAACCAAAATGTGAGGCTCGCACCTGAGGAGGCGGTTGGAAGGACGCCGCATGATCAAGATTAGGGTTCTGACCTTCTGATCGGTTGGCACTAATGAATCTATAAGGCTCGGACGCGACGCAACCATCAGACGACAGAAGAAACTTGCAGTAAAGTGGGGCAGCGCGGCTCTTTCCGAGATTCGAGAAGTGGGGTCCAGCTCAACGTCACGTGCTCACCCGTTCGAGCAACAACTGGGACGCGACTGCCAGCTCCCTGTTGTTCAACGCGACTTGGCTACGCACGCAAGTGGGCAAGTGCATCCCAGACACCTACTTGCCGAAACCGAAACCACCTCAGTGCCTCCCTGCTAGGCGATGAAACCTCCTTGCTGTCGACCGGCGTTTTGAAATTTTTCATCACCAACAACTTCTCACCCAGTTCGAGTAAACTTGTGGCACATGACTGCAAGATAGTCCTGCTTCTAGGCTGACCATGCCTGCGTACGTTGGCCCAGTTGCATCTTGGTCAAGCTTCTTGCGTCTAACCATGGAGCAGCCCGGGCGATCAGCACACGTCGTGGGCGAACCCGTTTCAGGAGGCCAAGCCTCGGATCTCGGAATGGACCGCCAAAGAGATTGCCACAATCGCATCCAAGTTGGATAAGCAGTTGGGACCCGAATACATATCCTCTCGGTCCGGACCTGGTGGCTCACGGGTGCACTACCTGACCGCCGAAAAGGTGATTGGCCTGGCAAACGAGGTGTTTGGCTTCAACGGATGGTCATCGTCCATACAAAACATCCAGGTTGATTTTGCCGACGAGAATCCCCAAACACAGCGCGTCAGCATCGGACTCTCCGTCATAGTTCGAGTGACGCTGCGAGACGGCACCTACCACGAAGACATAGGATACGGATCCATAGAAAACGCCAAAGGCAAAGCCATGGCGTTTGAAAAGGCGAAGAAGGAGGGCACGACGGATGGGCTGAAGCGAGCGCTTCGCAGCTTCGGCAACATACTTGGCAACTGCATCTACGATGCCGACTACGTGAAGCAAGTCATCAAAGTCAAGGCACAACCTGTGAAAAAGTTTGACCAGGACAATCTCCACCGACATTCAGACTTTGTGAAGAAGACTGACACGGCAGACGACGGGTCTGCGGTATCCGCGTCGGCTAGGGGCGCGACGACGGGGCCTGCAGCTCTGAAGATGGAGCCTCTGGAGTCGTTTGAAGACCTTCTCGGTGGTATGCTCTCCTCAGATGGGCTCGAAGAAATCGAAGCTGAATATCTGTAGAACTCGACGAGGCCGACTTCTGTGTCCCCGGAGATGGCCACCCGGACGAAATCATTCTTTCCAATCTTGCGCCAGCGCAGGCACACACGTCAAAGCTACCGTCCAAGGCGCAGGGACAAGCACAAGCACAAGCGCAAGCTCAGAGTCGGAACCATCACGCGCCGGCCAAAGCCGTTTCTGGAGGCTACCCCCGACCGCCACAGACACCGACGGGCGGAAACGTACAGGGCGGGGGCTCAAGCCGCAACTCACCAAGTATCAGTCACATGCCTGCTCCACCACCTCCGAATCCCGGTGCTGAAACGGCGACATTCTTCTCAGCCAGATCTGTGGCCAGAACTGTCGACTTGAAGGAACCGACCCTTGTGAATTCACAGGTCTTCAATCCAAAAGCCGAGAGCCCGTCTATTAGGAAGACTCCCGGCATTGATCATTCTTCTTCCAAGCCGGTAGCTCGGAATGGTCAGCATGTGCCGCCGCCTAACAGCCAGTCTGGCGCTGCTCCATCGTCAAGCGCGACTGGCTTTACACCTGTCAGACCTGGGGGCCCAGTTACTAGGAGCAGCCTAGCAAATCCGTCGCTGGATCACACTCGACGGATTGGCGCGCCAGGTGGCCCCGGGAGCCCTCTTGCGAACAGGGGGAGCTACAAACCACTCACAATGAAGCGGCCACTACCCGGAGAAGCCAATGCCTTGGCAGCAGCAGCAAGGCCTCCGTTGGTCGATTTGCCGGCCAATACCAACGCACAAGGGAATCATGCCAATGATGGGAACGTGGTCGGTGATGGACTGGACTCCAAGAGACAAAAGATTGCACAATGAAGAGCAACGGCGTTGAAATTTATCAGTCTGGGCGTACATGTTTTGGGTCGGGCAAAAGACAATTTGATGGAATACTCTACTCGGGACGGTCTGAATTGCATCGAGATGTCTAGGGCATCATTAAATGAACAGTCTTTGAAGTAGTAACAGGCGCCAGCGTCAGCAATGAAATGAGAATAAGGGCGTTTGCTGGTGTCAGCATTGTAGCCGGTATTTTTGCAAGAGTACCCGGTTTTGTCAATTCTTGGAGCAACAATTACCCATGCATCTGGTTCTGGGGATTGCCGGTTGGCGTCATTGCGCCCATGTACGTCAGCTTTCAACGGGAGTTGCTCACCATGTCGGCGATCTCAGCATGACCGTCAAGAGGGTGAGGACGCTGTGGCACGACTGCTCCCACCCACACGACGGACCCTTTCTCGATGCGAATAAAGACATCAAGATGAAGACGACGAAATTAGGAAAACGATAAGATGGCGATAGCTTGAAATCATCATGCAGGGCTTGTGTCCCCCCTTCCAGAACTGCCAAGCTGAGTAGCTCTAGCGACGCATAATGCCCTAGCGGGAGCTCGTTTCCTCGCACGGCAGAAGACGCATGCTTATTTGGGCTTTTCATCGGGTATCGTGCTTTCACTGGGGAGGAGGCTGGACCAAGGCGCATTCAGTTACTGTACACTAGTAGATACGAGTTGCGCTCTGGCCAATGCTTTCCTCGGAAGACACTGAGCCAATGCGACATGGGTGTCTCTCTGGCCAGTTCTGTCTTTGAAAGACACTGAGCCAATGCGATATGGGTGTCTCTCTGGCCAGTTCTGTCTTTGAAAGACACTGAGCCAATGCGATATGGGTGTCTCTCTGGTCAATTCTGTCTTTGAAAGACATTGAGCCAACGCGATACGAGTGATTCTCTGACCAATTCCGTCTTTGAAAGACATTGTACACTAGAAATAGGTTGTGGTCAATTCTGTCTTTGAAAGACATTGAGCCATCGACGTCTGGGCTTCTGTGGTAAAAAAAAAAAAAAAAAAACTAGGCCTCGGCACCAGGGGCTGTCGTCAGGTTGGCCAGGCCCTCCTGGGCTTTGCTGACTGCCGCGGCGAAATCTAGCTTGCGGCCCATGTCGATGCACTGCTGGTACTTTTGCCGCGCGAGCTCCTTGTTGCCCTGCAAGGCGGCCACGTCGCCCCAGTTGCAGAGGGCCACGGCGCAAGCCTCGTCACACTCGGCGGTTCTCTGCGCCGCCGGGACGTGCGTGCCGTGGGCGTAGGCGTTGGAGGCCCAGCTGGCCGCGGCTTCGAGGCAGTCCTCCCTCGTGCGGGGGAGGTCGGCTGGCGCGGGCGCGGCGGCGGCGGCGGCGGCGGCGGCGGCGAGGACGGGCTGCTGCTGCGCGAAGCATGCGGCCAGGTTGTTCATGATGACGGCGCCGTGGCACGGGCTGTCGCACAGCTGGAGGGCCTGGAAGAACAGCGGCACGGCGAGCTGGAACTGAGAGCGGCGCTCGTAGTCCCTGCCCAGGGCCTCGAGCACGGCGCCCAGCTCGGCGGGGGAGAGCCAGTCGTGCTCTCCCGGCCGGGGGCCACGCGCCCTGCGGCGCTGGAGCTCCTTCAGGGACGTCTCGACCGCCCACACGAGACGGTCGCTGGACTTCTCGGGCTCCATGACGTGCTCGTCGGCGTACACCTGGCCCAGCTTGACGGCGATGCCGACCGCCTTGGCCAGCAGCCGCTGTCTCTTGCGCCAGAGCGTTTCGACGTCGGGACCGGCATCCTGTGCCTGGCCGTCTGGCCCTTGCGCGTGGGCGGCCGGGGGGGCGGCGGCGGCGCGCTCGGTTGCCGCGCCCCCGGACGTGCTGGAAGCGCGCGCGCCGGCTGCGGTCGCTGTGCCGTCCGGGACCGACGCCGACCGCTCCATCGTGTCGACCCACGTCCTGCAGTCGTGCAGCACGGACTCGAGCACGTCGATGGAAGCCTTGTAGCTTTCAACCTTGAGCAGCCAGGCGGACACCTGGAGGCGGATGCCGAGCACTTCGTCGGAGAAGGGGTCCAGCCCAGCCTCGCGCACCTGCTCCATGGCCCGCCTGTAGTACTTTAGCGCCAGCTGCGGATCCGGCTTGTAGTTGGTGTAGTAGATGGCGAGCCGGAGGCTGTTGGCGACCGGCTCGGGATACCGACTGAACTGGGGGTTGTAGAAGGCGAGGAAGAAGGACCGGAGGACGATGGCGAAGACGACGGTAAGAAGCGCCAGGCTAGAGGATGATTTCCGAGATTAGCAAACAAATGAATGAAGAATAGCGAAAAAAAAAAAAAAAAAAGAAGAAGAAGAAGAAAAAGACGCGGCTTCGTCACCAGAAAAAGGGCACGCAAGAGGAGAGGGAAGGGGCCCCCGGCGGGACTTACACGATGACGCTTAGGCTCGTCTGCGCCGGCGAATCTGTGTACGCAGACCTGATGCCGCGAGGGCTGAGGGCGAAGAAGAGATTTCTCAGGCTCACGCGCAAGGAGCGCCTGACGAATTGGCGAAACGTCGCTGGCGAGGCGGGCGGCTGGCCCGGAGGGCGTGGTTGCGATTCAAACCGTCGCTGGCATGCAGGGAGGCTGATGACGGCGCGGAGCGTCAGGCTGGCAGCTGGAGCTCGGAGCCGCACCGTCAACAGGCCCGTTGCGGCGAGGCGCGTGCATCTTGTCGGCACGGGGCGGAACGCAGCAATTGCAGAGACGGACATGGCGCGCCTGTATTCCGGGCAGGGGAGCTGGGCAGGGGCGCCGGGCGCGAAAAAACGGGTTCCTGGTTGCGTCGTGAAGGCGATGACGGCGACGGGCGTCTTCTTCTCGGATGAGACAGGACAGACGAGACGGCCAACGGCGGGTTCGATATGTTTTGACCTGAGGCAGGACTTGGTGGGCTTGTTGGTGGGTGGGTCCTGGCTCGGCTCGATTGCGTCAGGCGGTGTGGGGCGGGGCCAAGCTCCCCTGGTACCTTGTACCAGACCTCCAAAGCAAGCTCTGGTGGAAGAATTTCCGAGAAATTTCCAAGTTCCTCCGAGGCTGAACCCCAGACGGCGCATCTACCCACGACAACTGCCAGGCAGCGCGGAACAAGCAGAAAACATGGCTGGGCGATTCGAACCCAAGGTCCCAGTGCAGCTGGATCCTCCCAAGGATGGCCCCATCACCGTTGAGGAACTGGCGCAGGCAAATGGTAGGCAATGCTGGGCGCCTCGCCCTCGGTATCCGGATGCTCCCTCACGATGCCCCCGATCCATGCCATCATCTTGCCCTCGGGAAGCAAGCCGAGGACCGTGGCACACGGAGAACAACTTGACCGGCACCGCACGTGGATAAACTGCGTGGACGGTCTCTTTGGTTACTAACTGCCATGGTGACTACAGGCAACGACGGCGGAAAGTGCTACGTTGCCATCAAGGTATGCTGAGGAACCCCCTCCCCCCCCGGCGCCCGACGAGCAAGCCTTATTCCCCGAAAGCCATCAAACACGCCGGGTCATTGACGCATTGGAAATCAGGGCAAGGTCTATGACGTGACGGGCAATAAGGCGTACCTCCCCGGGGGGTCATATCACGGTATGTGTCCCCGAAAAATGGACAAGAGAAAAATCACTCCCCCGTCCCCCCTCCCCCCCAGCCGATCAGCCATGTAACCCGGCCGGCAGTGTTTGCGGGCAAGGACGCTTCGAGAGCGCTGGGCAAGACGTCGACAAAGCCGGAAGACGTCAAGGCCGAGTGGCACGACCTGCAGGACAAGGAAAAGGAGACGCTGAACGACTGGGTCACCTTCTTCTCCAAGCGCTACAACATTGTGGGTGTGGTCCAGGGAGCTCAGAATACGGAATGACTTGGCAGGAAAGAGCCGGCCAGGCTCGTTGCGTCGGTTGGAACTCGGTCGTGGTGACTGGCAATCAGGTGGAGGCAACTGGAAGGGTTCCCCGGCGTTGCAGACCAAAGGCGCCCCGGCATCGGTATCGATACAGTACCATTGACGTATTCCGTGCTGCGGCACTGCCGAGGGCATGGCCTGGTGCTCCCACGCACGGCGCAGTAGATGATCAAGTTGGCGGTTGAGGTGGGGCGAGAGATTTTGCTGTCGAATAGGTATGCATGGCATGCGGATTCGATACCATACCTTATGCATGCTACGGAGTATTGATTCTCTGTCATACTTGTACTGTATGTAGTCGCCGCGTCTGGCAATTGGGCTGGGCAACAAGCAGCACTCCCTACGTCGGGCATGGGATGTGCGTGCAACTGACCAAGCCACTTGACCACGCCACCAGGTACATTTAATCTTGACTTGGGTATCCAAGAGGAAAATCCGTGCTGTCCAATGGATCCATGAGCTGAAGCAGCAACGTGGTGTAAAAAAAAAGGGGGGAAATGGAGACGAAGAAAAAGAAAATGGTACGCCGCGGAAGAGAAAGAGAAGCGGGAGAGAAGAACAAGCCGGTGTCGACAGCCCGCAGTTTGCTATGTGCTTTGGTGATTGGTTAGCTGACGCTGTCGCCACTGACGCCCAAAGTACATATGTACCTACATACCCTGCGTACAGAGCCTCGACCTTGGGGGTCGTTGTAGTCAACAAACTCGACCATCCTCAGCTCTTAATCATTCCCCGAATCCCTGGCACGTTTCCTGTGCCTGATCAGGGACATGAGTGTACAGTACAGTCTGGTATCCTGTGAGTCGAATGTCTGTGCCGGAATAAGGCATGGCCTGTCAACATGTATTGACTGTACCACCACCACCCTTGTCGCCAGGTTGCCTCTGGCCGCCTCTGGCGGGCGACCAGCCGAACAGCTGGACATCCCGGCGTGGCAGCTGGCAGCTCGCAGCTGGCACCAAAACAGTTCACAGCCGCCCAAGTTCGAGAAGCAAGCAGTCTCGGGAGAGCGGCGCAGGGCAGAGCGGAGAGAGCGCTTTCTGCTGCATCAGGACTTGCACCCACCTCGAGAGCACAAGCAACATTGACATTGACGCCTTGTACTCCGTACGTGCTGGCGAATCGTGACACGGTGCGTCGTTGCCCATCCTGCCAGGCCGAACCGCAAGGCGAGGCGAACCACCAGCGCCTCCTTCCACAGGCTCATTTTCAGGCGCAGGAGTTGTCTGGACTGTCCGGACCGGACTTGGGTAAATCACCTACCAACCAGACCTCCAATGTGAATTATTTCAGTTGACAACCGCCTGTCAAAACGGCTTGCCTCCCGCCCACCGCATCATGTGCACTCGGTTCCCCTTCTCTCCTTCCCTCGACTGCCAAACATCTCCGCCCCGTCCTCTCCGTCGTTAGGCTTTTACCCTTGTTTCCCCTCGGGTGGTTGGACATGGGACGTTTCGCCACGAACCAAGGCACGTTACTCGATCGGCCGTCATTCAAAACAGTCTTCCATCTGGCGTCTTTCGGTGTGTCGTCCTTTCGATTTCCTCTCCTGAAACAATGCTATTGTTAACATCTCTGCCGCCTGTGCTGTCGTTTTCTCATTGCTTGATGATTGGCAGAAGGCATTCTTGAAAAATATCTGGGGCGATACCCCTGGGACAATTACGCCGCCGTTTGGTACAGCATCGCGGGACGCCCTCGTCATCTACGTTTGTCAACTGCCCTAACCCCGCAAGAACCGTGCTCGGTCCCCAAAGGACGATGCATCAGGATTACTGCCTCATGCCTAGCTCGGGCCATCAAGCCCAACTCATGGAGAAGCCCAGCCGTGATGGACCGCGACTAGGCCCAGATGACTGGCCCAGCTATTCCTACCCTCATTCTTCGCAAGGCTACAATATTGTCACCGGACCGTACGCCATCCAGAAGTTCTCGGTCGTGCAAAGTGATGACCCGTTTGTTCCAGCCGGTACTGTCCCGACACACCACCCTCTTTCGGACGGTCAGCAAGCTCAGTATGCCCAAGATGCCCAACATCTGCGGGATGGGTCAGATTGCCAAAACCCTCTTGGGCAATCGGCTGATGGTTTCACCAACCACGGTGACTCTGGATATGGCGGAAGTCACCCTTCCGGAAGTGTTGCGAGCCCTTCCGTCAAGGTTGGCCCTAAATGCAAGCAGTGTCCTTTTCAAGCCAAAAATAATTCGCATCTCAAGTATGAGAACCAAACTCTTCAGATATTTATTCCCCACAGGGTGGCACTTTTTTTTTGTGAAAACTAACCCGTTCACCCACGTAGAAAACACATGAATCGTCACAACAAACCCCACGAATGTAGGACCGAGAATTGCAAAAGGGGCTTTGCTACGCTAAATGACCGAAAAAGGCACGAAAGTGCTGTGCATCGAGATGAGTCGCGATATCGAAGTCATTCAACTTGGTACAAATGCATCCACTGTGTAAACCTGCCTGAAAAACAGAGCAGGCGGAAGCGGACTGAATGGCCCAGAAAGGATAATTTTCTGGCCCATCTCGCGCAAGTGCACTCTATCCGTTGCTGCCCTTCAGACAATTTAGGCCAGTACATTGTCCGAGATCAACCGGAGTCAACAGAGAACTCTGACGTATCCGTTCACGTACGAGAAGAGGCCCGAGAGAATGATTTGCAAGGGGTGGGGTCTCTGCCTGGTTTCGCCAGTCCGTTTGCGAACATGACGGTGTACGCAAATGAGATTGCGAATTTGCCCGGAGATCAGACCAGCAACCTTACCCAGCAGCGGTTCAACATGGTCTTCCGTCGCAATTTCCACGTCTTGACCAGCACCAACATTCTGGAACACCAAGCAGACCAAGAACTCGGATTCATCAACCCTCATGTGCTGAGGCAGGAGACGGGCCATGGAATGAGGGATCCTCTGCAGCATGCCGCATCGACCGCGACTGCGCTGGACAGCTCGGCTGATCATCTTTCAGTAATATCGTCCGAGTTTCATAATCCATCAAGCGGCGATGACGCCAATGACACGCATTTTCCAAGACGCCAAGCCTACGAGGTGACGGCCCTGGGCCATCAACCGACTTGTATGCCATCAACTGCATACTTGAACATGGAGCAAGTTGCGGCACCTCAGATGTCACCGATGACGCATCCTCTTGCTCAAACAAACCAGCCTGGCGATGTCATGGCACTCTTGGAGCAACCCCCGCCGGAGATTTCAAAGACTGCTGCCAACGAGGTGGTAGTCCTGGACAGTGCAGGAGCGGCGATAACACGTTCGACATCACAACCGCCGGTGCCCTCCTGTGCCAATTGTGGAAAGACGTTCAAGAGAAGCTGCGAATTAACGTTGGTAATTGCCCCGGAAGAAAAAGAAGGAAGGCAGGGGGGGAAACCCCCCTCATGTCATTTAGCACACTCTTTTTTTCTTGAAACCGTGATCTGACTGGGTGCATAGGAAGCATAAGAAGAGGCACTCGAAACCCTACGGATGTACCTGGCTAGATTGTGCCAAAACCTTTGGTAGCAAGAATGACTGGAAAAGACATGAGAGCAAGCAGCACTTCAAACTTCAAACTTGGAATCGCGACATGGGTGAGTGTGAAGAGACGCTGGATCGTCGAGATGCACTCAAGGTGCAAATGCGGAGAGGACAGGGCAGTACCGGGACAGGAGACGGCCAATGTCGGCGAGGGTCGCCTATCATTGCAAGCTTTTGGTGTGGATTCTGTGTCGGGCACGTTGACGTGGACCATGACAAGGGAAGCGACAACGCGTTGACCCAGAGATTTGACCATATCGACGATCACTTTTGCGGAAGAGACGGATTCACAAAGCGAAGCATAGAGGACTGGAAGCACGAGCCTCGACCGGGCCCAACCCTTGAAGCACGTGATGATGGAAGAGTGCAGACGGCAGACGGCGTGCCCATGTTCTCTCTTTATACTAGCCATCGACCGGAGCGGAGTGCAGAGCTGTCAATCTCCGACTCCTTGTCGGAGAAGAGACGGAAATCGGGAGTGGTGGAGATGTGGAACTGTGTAAGTTGTTGCCACCGTATTCGGCATACCAGCTGATGTCACACGAAGCGCTGACCAGGTTTTTGGCTTGAAGTGCCAGTGCGCAACGCCCATGAATGTAAAGACGTGTCCGGCATGCGTAAACTGCGGACATCATCGTTGCGGATATTGCGGCCTCAACAGAGAGGTCATGCATGTCGAGGATGTGATTACGGAAGCAAGTGGACGGACTAGAACAGAATGCCAGGACGGGCAGGACCCTTGACATGTACAAAGGCATCGATCAAAAGAGGGCAAATTTTGCTTCTGATGGCCGTGGGACAATGATGCTGAGGATAGACGAAGCCATGAACTGAATCTTTGGAGTGGACGGGATGGGCGAATGGAATATAGAAGTCGGCTCGCGAGCATTACCGCCAGCCACCAACCAACAAATACTGATGGGTGCCCTGATGGCGCAGAACGGATGACATGTGCATGCATCCCCAGTGTGCAAGTGCAAAGTGCATGGTTATCGGACGGCAAGGCGAATGCCTGCTGTTGATTTTTTTTTTTTTTTTATTGTCTCTCTTTCTCCCTCTCTCTCTCTCTCTCTTTTTTTTTTTTTTTTCCTACGGCATGACATGCACCTATGACACCATTCGTCATCTACAATGCACGCCTATCTTGGTCAAGCCATGGCGGGTGACTGCACAGAGCAGCAAAAATAAACAAATTAAAAAAAAAAAAAACAAAAAAAAAAAAACGATCTAGCGGATCACCGTCCAGACACGGATGTTTTGCCGAGAGAACTGAGACTCCGTCAACGTCCCATGGGTAGCGAAAGTGACGGGTCACAACGCAAGGTTGAGCAACAAGGGGACTAAGTTATGTGTCGGTGTCTGGTGTCTCAGCGATTTGGCCTCTTGCTTCGTTTTGCGCCCTCTGTTGCGCGTTGTCATGGCTCGTTTCGGCGTGCAAGTGATGCTCGACGCGCGGCGGGAGCTGTCAAACGTACCAAGCAGGGCGGGATTCAAGAACGCATGTTTGCGGGCAGAACAAAGCAACACGCACACGCACGTGAAAATAAACAAGTCACAGAGATGATGAGATGAAATGGACAAAAATAGATACGGGGAGAGGGCCAGCAGAGACAAGAGAGAGAGAGGGAGAAAGAGAGGGGGAGAGAGAGAGAGAGAGAGAGAGAGAGAGAGAGAGTTCCCCGCCAAGCCATCAAGGTCTGCCGGCTGGGAAAAAATGACGCATCGTGATGTCCGGTGCCCGCAGCAAGATGCGTCAAGGCCGGAGAGGGCCATGCGGCCTTGGGGGGTCACGACGGCTAACTTGCTGTTCCTGCGACGAACAATGCTCTTGTGCGGACGTGGGGTAGGGGAAAGGAAGGGGGGGGGGGGGGGGGGGGGGGGGGGGGGTTTCACGGGCTGCTTCTTGCGTCTTGCTTTCCTTGCAAGGGCTGTCTTTTTTTTTCTTTTTTTTTCCTTTTTTTCTTTTTTTTTCTTCACCCAACTTCTCCTGGCAGGGAGGGGGGTTTGCGGAGCGTCGTGCCTGGATTCTTTGAAAGGAGCCGTTTCTGCAAAGGGTGGTGGTGGCATGGGCAGCGGCGTCGGATTAGGTATGCAACGTCTGGTTGAGGTCCGGCCGTCGGGGAAACCCGAGCCGCGTCGTTTTGGGGAAAAGTATCAATCAGCTTTTTTTTTTTGGTGCTGCTGCGTCGTCGGACGTGTTGTGTCGCTGGTGAAGAAGTGGAATGCTGGCTGACGTTGGGTCCGCCTGGCTGTCGAACAGAGTATCCGAAGAGACTTTGAGGGCTCCTGCAAGGCCCTGACAAGGAGGGGGTGTTTAAAGAAAGAAGAAACAAAAAAAAAAAAAAAAAAAAAAGAAACCCAAGTACGGATTGCGGAGTATTCTGTAAGAAACCAGAAATGGTGCTTATGCGTCTTTCGAAAAGGTGGTTGCCGCCGCCCCCCCCCCTTCCTCGTCGACACCGATGCTCTTGACTTGTATACCGCAAATCCTGATACTGACTGACTGACTGAACCAACAGCTCCCGCTAGGCTTCCATGTTCCATGTTCCATCGCCCACGCCACAAGCCCTGCGTGGTGGGGAATCAGAGACCTTGATGGACCAGGCTCTACGTCTTGACCGGCTGGCAAGTCATGGGGAAGCCAGCAGCAGTTGCTCTCATCCCCCTGACCCTGGACCTGCTGGGGGAAAAAAAAAAGGAAAAAAAAAAAAAAAAGGCGACGAGGCGTTTGCGTTTGAAAATGATGCGCAGGTTCCCACACACCAGGCGCGGCGAATTATGCACCCGGTGAGTATGTCGTGCCGTTGGTTTGTGAGTACTATTTTCCTTTTCTTCGCAGCTGGGGTTTTTTTGCGGGCCGCGACTGAGATGTCGAAATCGACGGGGCGATTTTGTTAGGTTCGCACCTGTGGGAAGCCTTGAAGATGTTGGAAGGGGGCTCGTCGGAGGCCCGTCCGTGGCCATATGACGGAGCCCACCAACGTCGCAAGCGCTAGCGTAAGCCCGTCCTCCTCATCTTCTGGAGTCTTTGACGCCTCTTCGCAAGCCCTGCCGCGACGCCGCTCGACACACTCGTTCCTGTGCGGAAAAACCCGTAGGGTGAGCGGCGGATGGCGGCGGATGGCGGCGGATGGCGATGGATGGCGGTAAGTGAACGAGAGAGCAGTGGACGAGAGTAGCAGAGAAGCACGCGGGATGAACTTCTCGGCCGACCCGGCGACAGGACAGCCCATCGATAAAGCCCATATCCAAAAGCCAATCTGCAAGAAACGGAACCCGGACACCAGGATGGACCCAACCACCCAACCACCCAACCACCCCCAGGCCAGGCCAGGCCAGGCCTGGTGCAGGTGTAGTTAGGTGTGGTGGAGCCGCAAGCCAAAAGCAGAAATCCAGCAGTCAAACGAGGTCGCCGGCCTTCTGCTTCGGGGCAATTTTGCGGCCAAGATGGCTTGGAAAAGGCTCGTCGTGAGGCGTTTCGGTGTCGAGGTGGCTGAAGAAGCCCCCAAAAGCCCAATGGCCCGTGTCTGACAGACTGACGCAGCCGAGTCCATCACAACCCAGGCGTCGTGGCTGCCGATCCGCGGTCCCTCGGCCTGGCCTTGACCAACCACCGCCATCTTGTCTCGATCAGGTATGAAATTGGTCCCTGGTCCCCATTCTCCTTGCCCCTAATCCTTCTTCCTCCCTCATCCTACGCGGAGTGCGGAGTACCGAGTACGAGGGCGGTAAACGGGGGTTGTAGACTCTACGGAGTAGAGTGTGCGATGCGATGTCTTTGGCAGACGCGCGGGCTCGACCCGACTTGGGGGACTTGTCGTCGAGTGACGGAGTCAAGGTAACAAACTACGGATGACTCCCTCCGCACCCAGGGTTGGGCCGGCCATGAACGCCCATGCCATGTACCCCGTGCGCTGCGTACTGCGTGCTGCGTGCTGCGTACTGCGTACTGCGGACTCCGGAGTACTGTGGTGACACGGCGCATCTGGATAGAGACCCCGTCTTTGAAACAGCAAACGGCATGAATCGAATCACGATTCTCGACCAGATTCCCGGGCTGCTTGGTTTTTCAGTGGGTCTGGGATTTTGGACTCTTGTCTGGCTGACGGGAGCTAACGGGGCTAGCGAGGCTAGAGTCGATCCTAGAGCAATGCCAGAGCAATGCGAGAGCAATGCGAGCGCAATGCTAGAGCTCGAGTCCATCCCGGTCCAAGTCCAGCACAACATAACCCGCTTATCTGGGTCAAGCGTCCCCAAGCATCCCCCAGCGGCCATGTGGCAGCGGGGCCCAAGGTTGCGCAAGCAAGCTGACCCGGGACCAAGCAAAACCTGGATCCTGGACCTGGGGCTGTCCAGAGAGCAAGTACCTGAAACGTCGATATCCCACACCCACCACCACTCCAGCTCAAGGATTAGTGTGCTTCGGGCAGCTCAAGGCTGTGGCGCGGAAGTCGCAGGCTGTTTCTGTTTGGAGAGTGACTGGGCGTTGCGAGTCGTTGATTTGCCGCTTGGGGCTTGCGACATGCCCAACAAGCACGTTTGGCTGTTATTGGCCGGGCCCTTCCATGCGCTCTGCTATCCGTACGGAACAGTCCGCTGCGAACAACGGATCAACGAGTCGAAAGGCCGCAAAAGAGAGCAAGCAAGCATATTGTGGGCGGGCAAGCGGGCGTTTCGAACACGGGCTGATCTTGCCGGCTGTCGCCAACCATCAATAAAACTCGACGACCGTGTGCCTCGTGAGCATCGCGAGGATGCCAAAGCCCGGGGACCTAGCCAGGCTCGGATCGAGGGCATGCATGGCATGGCATGGTTGACAGTGGGCACAGGCCAGTTATAATGCGCACGGCGGCGCTTGTTCAACGGCGCCAACGGAGTTGCTCCCGTCGACCTCTTTCTTCAGCCTGCTGAAACTTGGAAGCAGGGGTTGCAAAGCTTTGGGCGGACGGGGCGTAGAGGGGGGAAGAGGAGGGGGGTCTCAACTTTGCTTCGGGGAGATCTGCCAGGCAGGAGGCCCCTTGTCTCCTCGAATCAACTGGTTCTTTGACCGCTTGCTCTTGGCATCGACAGGTCCACGACTCCGCGTCATCGTAGGTAGACGAGTCGCAAAAATGTGAGTACGTGACGGAAAGTTTGCACTGCACGTTGAATGGTATGATGTGTGCATGCCCATTGCCTACTGCCCACTGCGAATGGTGTTTTTTTTTTTTTTTTTTTTTTTTTTTTTTTTTTTTTCCCTGGGGTCCGCTTTCCCCCCCCCCCCATGTTTGGCGAGAGATCTAGTGGGCCAGTGGTATCTAGTATCCACTACCCGCAGCCGCTGTGGAGATGCCGCAGAAAACTCAAGTACCCAGGCACCTGCTCAAGGTCAAGTACGGAGTACCCCGAAACATGCTGCTACCATGCTTGAAGGCACGCAGCAGAATTGAACTAATCCAGCCTCGACGCAGATCCCATTCTCCACCCTCCCCACCTCCAGCCCAACCTTCAACCTGAACCCCCAGCAAGCCCGACTCTGGCATTCCGATCCCCTTACTCCGTACCAAGTTCCAAATTTCCACTTTGGCTTGTCCAGCATTGGCGCCAAGCGCCGGCTTATACAAGTCGTGACTCGTCCACCTTATCCACCCCCTCTCCTTGCTCCCTCTGTACAGGCCACCAGGGTTTGTGACCCCCTTCCGCTGGCCATGGAGGTGCCCACGCGCTGCTAATTGGCAGGACCCGGCAGTCTGTTGTGCGGTCATTGTCATCATCAGCGATACGGCCCAGGGAATACTGCATGCTTGAATGGCATGGAGTCCGATGGAGGAGTCCGATGGAGGAGTGAGTCCGATGGACCTATTCTGAGCTGCGTCGCGTCTCGAGGGACATGCACACATGGCTTGTGCACCCCCCCCCCCCCCCCCCCCAAGACTTGCCCTTGCTAATCACAGCTGCAGTGTTGCGCAAAGCCAGGCCAAATAGCCAGAGTCACTCACAGTGATCGAGTTACGGCAATGGATGCCACACCCTTCTACATCCGGTAGCCTCAGCTTCTTCATCTGGCCGTGCCAGCTTGGCTACCGGAACACCAGTCCACCAGTCCAAGGATGCAGGTGATTAACGTTCTCATCTAAGCACTACTATTCTCGTTATTGCAAAGAGTAGGAGTAGGCTATAAACGCCCGATGCGGGGTTCCTGATCCTGCCATCGAAAAAGCTTCCAGAGCTGTGCTGACTGATTTTCTGCCTTTGCCAAGTCGTTCCGTTCGCCCGGTGGGCAGGCTGCACCGAAAAGAAAGATGAAGGAAAGAAAGAAAAAGAAGAAGAAGAGGGAGGGGCGTTTAGAAAAAAGAAAAAAAAGGGGGAAAAAAAAGAGAAATTGACCACCTGGCCTGAATCGAGTGCTACCGGTGGCTCAGTCGGTAATCTTGCCCAGCCCTCGAGTTCATCCCTACGGGCGAGCAAGCAGCCTGTCAGAAAATGCAAAAGAATCTCCAAACGGTTCTCTGAGCGGCCGTTGCTGGGTCGGTGGCACTCCTATTCCCTGCATCGCCTGCCAAACTTGACGCACATTTGTGCGTTGACGGGTCTCAGTCGCTTACGGGTCACAAAATACGACATGGATTTAGGTTTCCAATCGCTTTCGAGAAGTCCTCTCTGGAGCATATGTTTTGTGAGACTGACAGGCTTGTGCATGGATATCGATACACCTGTTTACTCGTTCAATGTGACTCCCGAACTGGACTTTATAGGAGCGCTAGGGCTTGCTTATTCGCTAACAAGACCTGCAACCCAGCATCTTTTCTTCTTCTTCTCCTTCCTAGCTCAGAGGAAGTTGGCGCACAGAAAGAAGACGCCTTAGTTTCCTCGCATGAGCTCTCATCAATAGTGTGACGTCGATCCCCCCCCCCCCCCCCCCCCCCCCCCCCCGCCCCTTTTCCGAAAGGAATAAAAAAATCACAATTCGGTTCCTTGCGCTGGCGCTCCTGGGAGACAGTCAGAATCAATCACCCACCGCTCGACTGCCATCCATCCATCGATACAGCAGAAAAGGTCCAGCTTCCTCGTGTGTTTTCATTCAACGGCCAACCAGCACAAGGCTACCTGGCCCTCGGCCCCTTGCCTAGATGCACTTATTCTGGGCTTTCTAGTGGCAAAGAAAGCGCAGGCTGTGATTCTATTCGCGGGTACGGAGCAACTTGACTAGACGGGGGAAACAGGGGTCACGACCTGTGAAAGGGTGGCAGCAACTTGATCATCCAACTACCCCCCTCCCTCAGGGGCGGCGGCGGCGGCGGCGTATCCTGACTGCTCACCTCGTGGCGGCTCTGCTGGAAACTCTCTTACTCCAAAAGTCGTCCACGGGCTGCGTTACATACTGCGTACGCTGCTGTCCTGTCCATTTGGTCCCATGTCCTCAGCCCCCAAAAGGATATACGGAGTACATAAGTACATATGCACTCATACTTTGTCTTACCATGACCCCTACAGCACAGAAGTACATCTACCGACGTCGAGGTCTCATGCGACAGCCGTTGGCGTATGACAGACGCTGGGCGCGGCGCACCTCGAAGCTCCAACACTACTTTTTGCATTCTTGATATATTCCTTCCGTCTTTTTTCTTTCTTCCTACTCTTTGCCTCGCATTTGGCCTGTCCGCATTCTGTTCCCCTGCAATCATCCACTCCCTGTTTCCTCCTCGCGTGCTTCGTATTTTTGCAAGTTTGATTGTTGCTACAGCAGGCTCCTCCGCTTCTCCCTTTTCATTTCAGGTTTTATTTCCTTGTACATGGCACATATATATGCCTTCCAGCCAGAACAATCTCTGCTGTACGGAGTACATTGATCCAGATTCATCTGTTTCAAGGTTGGCGTCGGAGAAGTGGTCACGTTATACATCGGCGTCCCCCCGCCTCTAAGGGAAAGGCTTTCTCCGTTCTGCTTTCGCCGTCAGGTCAGCCTCATCTCATCTCTCAAGACAGACAGAGATACCACCACAGCCACTCTCCTGGCACCGGAAATTGCCATCTTGTTCTTTGGCAGGCCGGCCTAACTAGCCACTTCTGCACTTGCCGGGCAGCAAACGGTGCAGACAAGACAGAAACAAAGCAAAACAAACAAACGAAACATGGCATTCCCTTCGTTTTCACCCGACATGAAATACCCAACTCCAACATTAACCATAGGAGCAAGCTACCAAGGGGGCACGGCGACAACAACTCTACCCATGGACAGCCATATGCTCGACGGGCTGGGGATTTATGGCGAGCATGTTGACAACAGTACGCTTCTGCGCGCGTCTCTTGGTTCCGACAGCCATCCTGCACACTCGGTATCCTACGAAAACACCACGTATGTTGGATTCGAAGCAAACGGCAGTATCACGAGAGATGCGGCAAAAAGCACCAAACCATCAATTAGCCCGTATCTGTCTCCGGGTTATTCCAGCACTAGCACGCACAGTCCATCCATGTCGAGTGACTACTTGGCGCAAGGCCTGCCCGAATCGAACATCCCCGTCAACTGGGTCATGTCGCCTGACCGGGAATTCGACAACAGCTTGGCTCAGAATACGTCGAATCCTGGCTTCGGGACGCACGCCAATGGCTTTTATCATCAGACCGGCCATCACGGCCATCACCTTGCAGCAGCAGCAGCGGCGGCGGCGGCGGCGGCGGCGGCGGCAGCAGCAGCGTCGGCCGAAAGCCGGGCACAATGGCCGGCCTTGTCTAGCCAGCTCAGCAATGCCATGGAGCAACCGAGTCCCTACAGAGGTGCGGAATCTCTCGTCGATGGGCAAAGTCAGCTGACAGCGGCTTCGATGTCGTATTTCTTGCTCGATTCCGAGCACGGTCAAGCCATGTCCACCTCGGACAGCTTGAGTGATATGACGTGCGGAGCGACAGACGACGGAGACACCGACCATGTTTACGGTAACCGGAAGCTGCGCCCTCCTCCCCCTCCTCGCCCCCCCCCTCTTCCTCAAGCTGTGCTTGGACAAGCAGGCTGCCCGGCCATTCGAGTCAGCCACGATGCCCATTCGCAGCCATCATTATCAACGGGGAACAAGCCGAACCAGCAGCACAGGAACGGCCAGATGTCGGCGAAGAGGGGCCTGGATTGTAAACCTTGCAAGAGGTCGTTTTCAAACCAGCAAGAGCGCGACTTGCACAACATGGAATGTCAGTCATTGCCGTGCCTGTTCCTGTTTGCAGGATGCCCGTCCAGGTGCAGAGGGAAGAATGAATGGAAGCGTCATATCAAGACGCAGCATCTTCTTTCGCGGCCGTTTGTGTGCCCGGATTGCACCGACAAGGTGTTTAACCGAAAGGACTTGTTTACCCAACACTACATACGCATGCACAAGCCAGAAGACTCTGGCTTGCAGGGCAAGCAGCAGCGGGGCGATTTCGACGAGATGCTTCGACTGAAGCAAGGCCAAGCACAAGTGGGTGAGACGACGGGATGCCCCACGGCAGGCAGGTGCTTGATTTCAGGCTGCGGGCACACGTTTTCCGAGCCGCACTCCTGGGACCAGTGCTTGGAGCACGTAAGCAAGCACCTGGAGTGCGTGGCGAGACGGGAGGAGGACGCTCGACCGTACGACTTTACATCCGAGCAGCTGCGATACTTTGTAGCCCTCGGGGCTATAGAGCGCACCGCGCACGGATGGCTTCTGGGGAAGCAGTCCAACGGGGAGCGTGCTCGCAGGAACAAGAAGAAGATTAGCAGGGGGGCAGCCGACAAGAAGACCCGAGGGACGATGACCAAGGATAGGAGAGGGAGAAGAAGGTAGCAGACGAGGCTGACGGGGATGGTGATGATGAAAAGGGGTCCTTTTCATTTCTTTTTTTTTTCTTTTTTTTTTTTCCCGGTTCTCTCTCCCTTCCCCTTTTTTTTTTTCCCTTGCCGTGTTAGAATCGGCATGATGAAACGAATATACTACGTGGCAACGCGGCTTTAACGTACGGATGCTTGACGGGGGTTTCGGTGGGTTTCGGCGCACACTTTTTGGGATCGGAAAAAGAAGAAGGACGCGCCTGTTTGGTGTGGCAACTATCAAGGAGGTCCGAGACGTCGACTTGGGGGCAAAAAAAAAAAAAAACTAAAAAGAAAGGGAAGCCAAAGAAAAAGCAAAAGCAAAAGAGCAGAGCCCGGACCCCGGAGCCTGGGCTGGTTTAGTTGTATAGAGTACAGTACTTGGCCTGGAAACGTCCATGGCAACGGGTATGTAACGTGTGTACATACCAGCAGTCAGCCGTGCCTTTGTCATGACTTGCCGCCACGCCTCTTTGTTTATCCTGCCGTCGACTCGGCAGTCTTTTTTTTTTTTTTTCCCCAACTTGTCGTCCTGCTGCCATGGTCTCTTGCCATCTTGCCGTCCTGCTCCCCGGTTTTCCCCCATTGCAGTCCGAGCCCTCCGTCCCCCCTCCCCCCCAAAAGGGAATCCAACCTACCCTGCACCTCGCACCATCCCAGACGTTATCCCCAGCGGGCCATCCCCCAGCCCGGCGCGGCGCGGCGCGGCGCGGCAAGGCTCGGCAAGGCTCGGCGCTCGCGAGGTACTTCGGCCTAGGTACCCAGTACGTACGGGCGAACCTGACCTCCCAGCACGGCAACGGCGTAAGCATCAGCAAAACTCCGCGGTCAACGTCTTATTTTAGTAGATGGCATGGCAACAAGCACGGCACAGCACGGCACAGCACGGCGCAGACACGTGGCCGGCGCGGAAACAAATGCTGGGACCGACAAGGAAACCGACCGCCCCCGCCCCCCCCCCCCCCCCCCCCCCCCCAATCGCCACCCCTGCATCCACCACCATCATTGCCACCATTACCACCGCCAACACCATGTCTACGACACACCACCACCACCACCACCATCACCATCACCAACTGAACCCCACGAGGGAATGGGGGATGCACAGCAGCAAAACAGGGCCCAGGAATCCCCCAGCTTGCAGGCAGCGACGTGTTCCAGAATCCGGGGGCGCTGGAATGGGCCGTTGGCGTCGCCTCCTCTCGTGCGACAGTAAGCCATCCTCGAGCCAGGGGCAAAGGCAAGACGGGCGTTGATCTGCGGGCTGAAAAAAAAAAAACCAAAAGACACGAGATACTGTGCATACGATGCATGCGATGCATCAACTACCTAGGTATGCATACTTGTGCACACACGCACACGCACCCGCACCCGCTCATACACATGCACATGCACATGCACATGCACACCGTCGCACACGCGCGCGCCAGGCCGCCCTGCCCTGCCTCGTCGCCGCCAAGGCGCAACTTCTCCATAGTAAGAGCGTCCCATGGTAGCTAATTATACACCAGACATTACATACCAGACCAGTTGGCCCATGCTCAGCCATAACAGATACACGAAGCTCGCCCGCCTCGAGTGGGAGTCCGCTCCAAGCCCGCAAAGACATGCATTCGCAATAATAAGATAAGCCAACAGTCAGCCACATCACGCTCCCTGCTCCTTGGAGACTGGTCTTTCTAATCCACCCAACCCAGCGACATACATAGCCCACAGTTGCAGACGGAACCGCCCAGCTTGCTGTAATGGGGTAAAAGCAAGTTTGGGAAAAAAAAAAGAAGAAAGGAAGAAGAAGAAGAAGAAAAGACCCTCCATCATCTCCTCGTGCAGCAAAATGCAGCAGAATCGATAATGATAAAGCAACGTCTTGATTCGGCCAGAGTCCGGGTTGTCGACAGTTTTGGAGACGATATCAAAGGGATAAGCAAGTAAGCTGTCCTTGTCACCCAGACATGCTCCAACGTGAAATTGCTCCAGTAAAAACATATGTCAGACCAAACACAAACAAGAGGGCAAAAAATAAAAATGAATAACAAGAAGAAAAGAAAAAAAAGAAAAGAAAGAAAAAAAAATAGAAAAAAAAAGAAGAAAAGAGAAGAAAAGGAAAAAGAGGCGCCGGCCTTTTCCTGTGCCAGCCAATAAAGTTATACCTATTCGTCAGAGTAATTCATACAGACATCGTCAAAGATGACGTCGGCAACAATCCCATCATGCCTGCTGCGGCTTGCTTTTGAGCTCCGACTTTGCTTTTTGCATGCTGTTGCGCTGAGCACGTCGCTGCTGTCGGAGCTTGCAGGCTATGGCGTAGCCCGGCTCATTTGCTTTCCTCCATTCTACCCAGGCTTCGTATGCTTGCTGATCTTCTGGACTCGGTTTCTTTGGCTTTGGGACTGGTCGAGGACGCGTGATAGAAGCGTTGGGTGCTGACGGTTCTGCGACGCCTACTACACCGGGCGCAGACACGAAGGGGGTGGGGATGGAGATGGGGATATTGTTCAAGCTGTGATTCTGAATTGCACCCTGAAGTGGTTTTTGTCCAAAATATGGAACAGAAAAAGTAGGAGCAGCAAAAGCAGCAGCAGCAGCAGCAGCAGCAGGAGGAGGAGGAGGAGGAGGAGGAGGAGGAGGAGGAGGAGGAGGAGGAGGAGGAGGAGGAGGAGGAGGAGGCGGAGGAGGAGGAGCAGGACCAGGACCAGGAGCAGAAACAGGAGCAGGAACAGGAGCATGGGGGGCAGAAGGAGCAAAAGGAGCAAAAGGAGCAAAAGGAGCAAAAGGAGCAGCAGCAGAAGCAGCAGCAGCATCTCCCGTGTCCTTTACTTCGTTCGCCGCCAGCCCAAGCGCAGTCAACCCCCCAGCCTGACCAAGACCTGGTTTGTAGCCCCCAGCCGTACATGTTATAGGAATCAGAGCGAGAGCGCCGAGATGGAATTGAGAAAGCTGACTTGCTGCATCGTTGTAGAGCATTGGTATCCCATTCATGGGCGACAGTTGTGAACCCTGGTAGACTGGCTGGACCTGTTGATGGACATGCGCGGGCAGAAGCTTCATCATGTCGATTGGCGACACGCCCACCAACTCCGGCTCTGCTTTGTTGGACGCTCTGCGTACCTCGGGAAGAGTTTGAACATCCCCCACCGTGTTCAGGCTCTCAGTTGACAATGAAAGGAACTCGCGAGCCTTGGGGTTGAGCGAAATGGACTTTTCCGGGCCGTCAGAACCAGTCGTGTCTGCAGAGCAGTCTCCTCTAGATTGGGAAGACCTAAACGGCCAGTATTCCACCGCAAAATCTGACGCCGTCTTGACTCTTCTTCCCTGGCCTTCGGTGGGCCGCCTGAGTTGAACCTTGACTCTCGGCTCCGCGAAAGCTCCTTGGCTATGCTCGGCAGAAGATGAATCTGCGTCGCAAGCGCTGTCACTGCCTTTGTGCATGTTTCTCTGCGGCGCTGGGGTGGGATGCCTTAGTTTTTGAATCAATTTTTGAAACATGATATTTCTTTGACCCGGCTCATCCGCGTCGAGACACATCGCTGATGCCTCAATCTCACAGCTTTCGGGGCGTGAACATGACAGCGACAGCCCGGAATCTTTTGAGCCATCTCTGAGTGACCGGTCTTCGCTACTGCATGTTTTCGAGGAAAAGAACTGCGACCCCGGCAGCAACGCCGGCTTTGCCAGCACATCAATAAAGCTGCTGAAGGCAGAGCTGCTGCTCGATTTGCGCGGGGTCGCCTCTGTCGCCTTGATAGCAGCAATGAGTTGATCCCCCTGACTTTCTTTCGGGGCTGCATCGTGGTCGCGTAAAACCATATTCCAAGGCACTGCATCGTTGGCATCCTGGTCAGAAGATGTAGACGTCAAGACGCAACGACCTCTCCTCTGAGGCGATTGACAAGGGCTCAAACATGGTGTGACATCAAAGAGATCGAGGCTGAAACCATCTGCACGTTCGACAAGTGTACTATGTCGTACAACTTCAAACGAGTGTGTGCTTCTTCCTGGTTCGCCAGGGGTCATGTCGGCGCGTCGGCCTGGGGGCTTCTCGGGTCCTGGATGACAATGAATCTGCGTCCATTGTCCACAACGTCCTAGAGTGTTTGGACCAGCCCTGGAACTGCTGGCTTGTCTTTTAGTGGAGCATGATTTGAAGGAGGAATACCTGGCATGCGATGAGCCCGAAGGGTGAGCTTCTTGGGCAACACTCAGATTCGAGAATTGAGCGGCCAAATCGTCTACACCATCGCATGTTCTCCTTGCCCGCCAATTCGGATCACTGAGGGGCTCATTTATTGTCGAGCTGGAGTGTTGATGGGTCGAGTGGCCTCTTTTCGCATGCGTCCTGAACTGATTTGGCTTGGAAATTACGGGGATGCCCATTGAAGTCTGCGTCTGACGAGCTGCACAACTTTCAGATCGTCTACTGGCACAACCAGGAATTCCAACCATCTTTCCTGTCGCCATTAGAGCAAACCCCCGGATAATGAGTGTATGGGGTGACTTGCCTTTGATATGTTTCATCAATGCTTCGAAGCGACCAAGAAACTGTTCTACGAAAGCGAAATGCAAAAACGAGGGTATTTGGCAAAGACGGGTGATTTAAAGAAAAGAGAGAGAAAAGGGAGAGGGAAACAATCGCCCGAAGGAGGGATGAATCCTTCCAGCTAGTGTCCTGTGACGTGGCCGGCCTCGAGCCAGGCCAAAAGTTACGCGTCTGGTGTATACCTCGTCAGTCCCGGGACAGCTGCCACGAGAATGATGCTTTGGTGGAATACCCGGTCGGCGAAATGCAACTGCGAGAGTACTGTGGATTAAGCGAGTCGAAATGGTGGTTTTTGTGTGGGTTATCAAGCGTCCTGGACGCAAAAGTGAGTGCAAACTGACTCGGCAGCAAAAGCTCGGTGAGATGATGACGCTAGAAGAGGGCACAGCTCGCTCGGGATGAGAGATCGCTTCTGGGACGAGAATCCACAGGTTTTGCAAATGTTGAGATTGAGAAATACAACAATCCAAAAAAAAAAAAAGGAAAAAGAGGAGAAAAGAAAGAGAAAACCAAAGGCAAGCAGCACGAATGGAGAACCCGCTGCAGTGGTTAATGAAGGTGGTGTTTCTGTGGCGAGAGATGGAGAAGAGCTGAAGGATGGGATGTAACTCGTCTTGGAGGGGAGAAGGGAAATCTTTCCTGGCCGGCGAGTTCCGCCAGATCTCAATTTGTTCGGCAGGAGTGAGGCAAGGACAAAGGGGTCAACAGGTCAACTGCGAGGAGCCGGAATTCTGGGCCAGTCGTTGGTTTGCAATCGGCTACAAGCACCGCCAAAGAGGTAGATGGGTATTTTAGGTACCTCAGGTACCTTATGTTGGATAGGAGGTAGGAGGTAGGAGGTAGGAGGTAGGAGGTAGGAGGTAGGAGGTAGGAGGTAGGAGGTAGGGTGTGGTTGTATTTGTGTTTGTGTTTGTGTCTGCCAACTTTGCTTCGGCAGGTGGTGCTGGATGATGCCATTTCTCCGCCCAGGAATCCCAAGGCAGGCGCGAATGAATCGCAGCGACCCGTTTTGATTCCCTCAGGACAACAACAACTGCCTGGCGCGCAAACTCGACGGGTTTCACATTCCGAGAATGACACTTGGGCTATGAGATCTGGGTCTGGAGAGGGACAAGACAACGCAGCGAGATGAAAACCAGAGGCATCAAAACCAGAGGCATACCATAACATACCGCGAAACCAAACATGAAACAACGACAGCGACAACGACAACGCCATACTCTTTGCTTGCGCAGCAGGCACGCGGGATTCTTCAACTTTGGACGACACTTGAAAGCCAACCCTGGTCAGTATCCGTTTCCCAGCAGACCTAAACGTAAACGGTCCGCAAACGGTCCGCAAACCTCAATTCAGCCTTGCACTGCCTGACCACCCATGTATGCGGTAAACGCCTTCTGTTCTTGCGGATTAGCTTCAGTACATCCGTGTCTTCGGGCAGGAAAGTACTTGCAGGATTTCGAGTCTGGATAAAGACGGATCCAGGGCCTGTAAATTTGCACACCAATCCCTCTGCAGAAGCTATGTTGGAGATGATGCCGCCGGAAGCCACGCGCTCAAGAACATACTTTGTGTTCCACGCCACCAAGTGACCGTTATCGACAATGTACTTCTCACCATCCACCAGCTGCAGCGCCGCGTTAGTACCGCCCTTGACTGGGTCTCGTTTGGCGCTCTCTCTGGTCATGTTGCACTCACGTCTTTGCGAATGATGGCTCCAAAGCTGGTGATCCACATGATTCCCGTGCCGCTCATTCGATACACCCAAAGTCCCTCTCCGCTGAAGAAAGCCTTCCCCAACCCCTGGCGTTTGTGTTCCTTGACGACACCTTGAGTCGCCGCGAGGAAGGCGTCGTGTCCAACCACCCAGCTTTCTTGACCAGTCATGCGAATGCTGGTGATGTCCCCCAGCATAGGAGGGGCAAGAAGAAGCTCTCCTGGCCCAACATACCTGGAGCTGCTCATTTCAGCACCTGCAATCATCTTTTTGACGCTAAACTTGACCTCTCCACGCAACTGCATCGTCGAAGACATGGCAATCATTGCGCCTAGCATGCGTTAGTAATAAATGGCGCAAAAAAGAAATAAGGAAAAGAAAAGAAAGAAGGAAACACGGTTCTTGGTCACGAGCCCGGGGGGGGGGATCCCATACCAGGCTTTGCTTGCAGGGGACAACCAATAGCCAGCTGGATTGTCAGTATGGTGTTGGAGTCCCGGTGGCTGATCCTGTAGCTTCCTCCATTAAAGGTTCCCACGTCGTCAACGACTGCACCTGCACCGACAAATGTACCAGCTGGGGGAGCTCCGCTAGCCAGATTTGCGGCGTCGCTGGTGTTCGGCAGTGGTTCCTGTTGCCCATCCTTCTCTGGCAAATAAGGCGCTTCAGCATCAGGGAACGAGGGAGGCGGTTCAAAATGCGGCTGCTCTGGCCGTTTGGAGGGCTCGCTTATCGAAGCTGGTCTCATGACAAGGGGAGACTGCTGTTGTTGAGGATGAGCAGCCGGTGGCAAAGACGGAGGAGGGGAGGCCGGGTACTGCTGTGCCATGATCTGTTGGTGAGATTGATGAGGCGGAGTTTGCGGCGGCGGCGGCGGCGGCGGCGGCGGCGGGAACTGCTGAGCGGCTGTATGTTGAGTCAACTGAGGGGATGGCGTCTGCTGGGGTGGCGGCGGGTAGTGAACCTGCTGTCCAGACGAGGGCTGCGTAGGAGGAGGATGATATTGCATCGGTTGCCCTAGAGGCCCCTGTGAAGAAGGAGGTGGAGGAGGATAAAACTGCGTGCGGTTCGCCGGGGGAGACGTTGGCGGGGGAGGATATTGTTTCTGATGCTGCTGTTGAGGCGGAGGCGCCGAGTATTGCTGGTGGCCATGGTGCTGTTCTGCACCTCCATTAGAGAGTCAAGGGACGTGAATTCGAGCAACGCTCATGCTTCGAATGATGTTTTCCTCACCTACGGATCCCGATCCCGGAGGGGCTATAGAGAAGTCTTGTCAGCATCAACAAGTTCCAGATCCTTCAGCTGCAAGATTTACTGTAGAAAGTTGATGCGGACTGACGAGGGTAGAATTGCTGCTGCTGGGCAGACATGATCAATGCCCCAGAGAGACGGGACTAGCTGGGCGTTTTAGGTGGTGTTGAAGCCTTGGTCCGAGACCAGAGTTCCCCCGCAGTGACGTAGTTGGAGCCTCGTGAATCGTGAATCGTGAATCGTGAGCAACGAGAAAGCCCTCGGTTCCCGTTGCGCAACTCGGGGATTTATCGCCTCAGCGCCGCGAGAACGGTGTGCTTGCCGAGGAGGAGAGTAAGCGGCCATGCACAAGCCTACCCAGATTTTGAAAACCCCAAGGACTGAAGAATCTCACCGCACCGTCGGGAGCAGCTCGAAAGCCAAGACAGGCGTTGAACATGACGTTATTGGCTATCCGCCGTCTCGATAGCCGCCGAGGTGGAGCCAGCGCCAGCAGCCTCGCGATTATGCGGGTCATTGGCCCGGTTTAGCGCCTGCCTTCTGCCCCCGATGGCAACAACGAATCTGACAGACCGATGCAGGTATCTGCTTGCCAAGAAAAAAAAAAAAACCCTACTTCTCACGTGCACGGCACTCGGAAGGGAAGGCGGGATGACGGCAGGCACTTTGCCTGTCACGTAGCGAGAGAACAAGGTGCATCCGTCCGTGATAAAACCCCCGCAATGACATTGACAGCCACGGCGTTCGGACTCCAGAGTACAGCGTCTGCCACCTTGTTGTTGTTGTCTCTGCTACGGAGTAATTTAGGCCGGTACTCGGTATGTCTGGAGAAGGCACTGCCCCACGGATCATTCCAATGTTCCTCAACTTGCGCTTGGGGCACTCCGAGATTCCCATTTTTGCGGAAGCTGGGGAATCTGACAGCTCTGCGGGTTAAACGACGAGCCAAGCAACAAATATGCACAGAGGAACACGGCATGATGGCGCGCTCGTCTCTTAATTACCTCGTGTGACGCAGCACGGCCGGGCCACCAGGGTCGGCGAGGGCCAGCCGCCAGAACCGTCAGACCAGACTCAACCAACAGCGGAGGTAGTCCGAAGAGAGCATGCAAAGAAGCCGTCATGATAAGGACGCAGAGAGTCGAGAGCAAGACCCGCTGTCCGGCCCAGTGCCCAGTGCATACTGCACACCAGCTCTACAAGTTGGTCTCGAACCCTCCGAGGCGCGAAATCATCCTCATAGCAGTGATTCGGGACTCAGCACGCGAGTGTACAGCACCACGGGCGGGCCTCCCTCAACTCCTTTGGATGTGTAGCATGGAGTCTGTGGAGTTTGTGGTGCTGCCATTGCGCAGACATGGCGTCCTAAACTCCCCGAAACCATGAGCAGGATGGCAGGCATCGCGCCTGGGCCAGGGCCAAACCCAGGATCGGCAACCCGTGACGCCATGCCCGGGTCAGCCCCCCACTGCTAACGAGAGAGATTGCTCGGACCAGCTTGCCGTTTTCCCTTGGCGGGCTTCCCAGCCTGGGCCATGGGTGCCTGGGCCGGTTGCAGCGGAGGGACCGGACCAGTCTCGAGATGGCGTGTGTGGTATGGTAGATTAATTATAGGTCGAGCAGTACGACCCGGTTTCTCCAATCCACTCACGTTTCATGCCCGATGTTTCCTTTTTCCTTCTCCGAGGCACATGGATGGCATGGGAATCAGGAAGCTGGCTCGTGCGGGCAGGGCAGCCTGATCTTCAAAAGACCACATTGACGCAGTGGCGGCCGGGGCTTTTCCTTTTCTGTCCCTCCTGGCCTGCTGCAACTGGGAGCTTCATGGTTCCCAGTTTGGAGCCTGGGCCAGGGAGCTTATCCGTCGCCTCCGAGCCGCGTGTGACTAACCCAAGGAAGCACCAGACTAATAATAAGACGATGACATGTCAGTGCATCGGCAAAAGTTGGCAAGACGTAAACGGATTCACATAGCGACCTACCTACCTGCCTAACCTCCTAGGCACCTGCCTCCAAGATACCCAACTTGGGCGGCGCACATGAACAATGGCTGTACTCGGTAGAGCCTCGTCCGTACAGCCAACGTAGGCAGCGAACGGAGCGGAGCATAGACATAAGAGCAGGTACGGGTGTACGGGTATACGGGCGCGTCAAACGGTCAAAGGTACCTCCTATACCGAGCCGGCTGTTGGCCGATGTGTCTCACGCTGCATCAACACGGGGGCTAATAATAGTCGTTGATCCGCAGCTTGAACCACGTTTTGGGCCAAAACACCAAGATTCCTTGCAACAAGTGAAACAGGTGATTGTGATCAAGACACTGGCAGTCCCGAATCCCCAACGCCCAATGCGACCAGCCGTCAGGGATCAGGAGTCGGACGACGCAAAAATCCGTCGAAAAGGAGCCTTCGCCCTTGACACGGCAGCTTGCTTTGAGCCCCGAGGCTGACCAGTGACAAGACGGACAGGCAGACAAGAAGACAGGCCGCAGTACTCCGTAGTGCAAGATCAATCCGTCGAGCCTCACTTCCCGCCGCCGGGCCAGGCTGCGCATAAGTTGTTGCTGCCATGATTTTTGCGCAAACAGATTGGGGTGACAAAGCGAATGGTCTGGACGCTTCAAGGACTTCGGAGTCGGCAAGTTAGCGCTGCAGATTGATTCTAATAAAATCGCGCTGCAAAGGTGGACCTGCGCAATTCGAACTTCCATGTTGTTCACAACGGAGTACGGAGACGGAGTATTCCAGAGTCATTCTGTGCCTGTTGCTCTCAATATTGTGTGACGCGTTGCGTTATTGGGCTTCATATTCATATGCTCCGTACGTGCCATTTACTCCAGGTGCCTCCTATCCGCAGCTTGCTTCGTACATGTACGGAGTACTTCAGACTCGGTGAGACAAGCGGCGCCACACCGAGTACCTTTTCGCACAAGGTACTCTGTACCGCACGTCGCGCGCTTTTGCGGCTGGTCGTTGACGTGCTGACTTGGACTGGCAACCTGACAAGAAGAAATGTCGGAACAACTAACTCTGAATTCCTGTAGGTACCTAATAGCTGATTGCGAGTCTCGAAGATGGGAATCTCTTGCATTCAACGAGCCAAGCAAGGGTGATTCTGGGTTGCACATCTACCAAGTACGGAGAGTACCTTGGTAGATCTACTGGCTCTATTTTTTTTTTTTTTTTTGTTGGCTCTGCGTGGCTCAAGACGACCGAGAGTTGAACACTTAATAATCAATCACTGTCAAATGTTATAGAATCCCCCGTTCTCGCAGCCGCAACGGGCGGCTGTGACAAACCATTGACTGCTGCAAAAAGGTTCAGCCAACGGGCTTCGACTCTCGAGCTTTGGACAGCGCGACGATCTGGTTGCTTCCTGCTTCCTACATGCTACGTACCTAGCTAGGTACCTTCGGCACATACCAACCAGACCCGCGGTGCAAAATACAGGAGGGTATAAGTCAACCGGCCTGTGTCCCCCCCTTATTATCCGACCCCCCCATAATAACTTAACTGACCTAACCATTGCTGTGGGCTATACTCTTAATATAATTGGTTTAGTAGGGAATAGTGGGCCAGGTCACTTTATATAGAAAACTATATAGAGAAGTACTTTCTCTGATATTTTACTAGGTTCTTAGGTAGGGGTACCTAGTAAAAGAAATTAAAGAAGTCACTTTCTTTAGAAAAATATAGGGAGAAGTACTTTCTCTGCTGTTTTATTAGGTTCTTATGTAAGGGTACCTAGTAAGAATACTAAAGAAGTCACTTTCTATAGAAATATATATATAAAGGTACCTCTCTTTCTATCCCTAGTACCTAGGTACTAGGAACCTAGGTACTTAGTAGAAATATAAGAAGTCACTTTATATAGAAAAATATATATAAAGGTACTTTTTCTACGTATAGTACCTAAGGACCTAGGTACCTACCTAATAAAAGAAAGGAAGTCACTTTCGATACAAAAGTCTATATAAAGGTACTTTATCTACTTTTAATATTAGGTTCTTAGGTAGGGATACCTAGTAAAAATATAAGGGAAGTCACTCACTATAGAAAAATATATATAAAGATACTTATAGTCTAGCGGCCACTATAGATTAAAGGATCTACTACTATTTATTAGCGTATCTCTAGAGATATTAGGAAAGAGCATTGGTCAGGTCTGTTAAGTTATTATGGGGGGGTCGAATGACTTGGGGGGGGCATAGGTCGGTTGATATGTAGTCTCAAAATACAGCGAAGCACGCCTTTACGTCGAGTCGATGAGTGCATGTCCCTAGGCCATGCAGTCTGGTACGTGCCGTCACCACCAAAGTCCGCCCTGCGCCAATGATCTGGGTCAGCCCAGCCTGGTTGCGCCACCGGGGAACCCAAAAGGCTAGGGCTTAGTGGCTTGAGCCTTGGAGGCTGACTCTTGCGTACAGTATATATCGAGGCTGTAGCACGTCAAATTGAGCGTTTCCGGGGTGAGGAGAGAGCTGGAATACTCCTGCAAAAAAAAGTCAATAAGATTTTGCACACATTTCTATAACCGCCTCTGTCTCTTCTTTTCCCCTTCCTTCTTTCTTTTTCCTCTTTTTTCTTTTTTTCTTTTCCAATAGAAATCTGTACTCAATTAAAAATTCCATCTGGCAACATTGTAAAATATAAATTCAAGGCTAGCGCCACAGGACCCGCAGGTCTGGCCCCACTTCCTCAGATGACCCACCCTGAATGCCAGCAGTTGGCTTCATTCGTCAATAATCATGGATTGATAGCTGCAAATCTTGAGTAACTACACGCCTTTTCCAGTCCCCGTCTCGAGTACAAATACTTTCTTTGAAGCTGAAATGACCATCCTCATCCCACGTTGGCACAGCATGGCTGCCTGCCCAGGTCGCGCCAAGTCGACAAGTTTCCTCCCCGTTCCTTGTGCACCAGCAATCAACCTCCGCAGGCTTTGCTAATTACTTGCTACATACCTAACCTAACCAAGCGGTTTCTTGATTCGCAAGTTGACATCACCACCACAGACTCGGATGCGACCCAATTCCACCTTGGCGGCTCCGGAGTAGTCCCTTTCCCATCGCCGGTCGGCGGTCGACGTTTTCGTTGCTAGTTTATTATGGCTGCCAACCATGTCAATTACAGCCTGTCGTGAATCATGAGCGTGCGCAGGATAGCTCCATGAACGACGCAACGACTCACGTGTCACAAGCAGTCTGATCCATGACGTACCGATCCTCTCCATGGAATGCCCTCAAAGTTTCTGGCCAGAGCGGCCAGCGGAGGCTCCAAGAAACTCGCCTTCTCTACCCGCAGAACCCAACCTTTGCACATCTTGTTCTGTACCAGAACAGCCGCTTCCGGCGAGCCTCGGGACAGCATGGATACAGTCACGACCACACCCGAGATCAGAATCCCGACAGCAGCAGCTTTCCGCGCACGATAGCTGGAAGCGATCCATTTCCTCACCTGTTGTCCATCGGTTGGGAAAGCATTCGTTGAAGCTACAGACTCATGATGCCGACGTTGGATCTGGCTTGGCCAGCTTCGGGTCGCTTGAACGAGAAAAGACATCACCGTCCTGGAGCCAACAGCGCGACGTATACAAAAGTCATGCAGCCCAGAAAGAAAGCGTTGAGGATGCCTGGGAAGCAAAGGACGTCGCTGAATTGCCCGGGGATTGTCGGCCGGCGTCATGTTGCGACTGCCGGCATCTCTCTGCGAACCACCGACTCATTCGTCCGGCACATGCACATCCGTCACCAGCACGACCGCCACAAGCACAGGATGCATTGATTTTGACTCCCTCGCCCTCGCCCTCGCCCTCGCCCTCGTCTTCTTGCGGAAAGCTCTCACATCGCCCAGCCTCGGTTCATCTAGTCTCAAGTGAGGAGGCTGCGCAACATGATTTGGGAGCTCACCAAGCTTGCAATGAAGAACTGGATGACTTTGCCGGAGCTGGCGAGGATCTTCATCTCATTCGGAGCATGGCGGAACATGCACTTGATGGCGACGCATTACGATTCAGGACCTCTGCCGAGGCTGCGTTTCAGTGCTCTCGCGTTGTGTACAGAGCTCCGCGAATGAGAAGGAGAAGACTCAGAAAGAATCAAACCCGGCTGAAGGCCTCGTCAGCAGCCAGCAGCGAGCAGCTGCGGAGTTGAGAAGCAAACCAGTCTTGAGTGTTTTGAAAAGCATTGGCAAAGTGCAACCTCCCAATATCATTTGCAGTAGCAAGTCAAAATTTGGCAGACCCGACACCCACTGAATAATGTAGAAGATCTTGACGACCCCCTTCCCTCTCCTTCTCCTCATCCTTCACTTCCTCCTCCTCCTCCTTCACTTCCTCGTCCTCCTCCTCTACTCCTTTTACTTCCCCCCTTTTTTTCCCCCTCTCCACAAATTTCTACATCTGATACCATAGCGAGAGCCTTCATTACGTGGGCTTGTTTGAACAGACTCCGTTACTTCTACTACTTACCCGCTCCAACTCTTTTGCGGGCGTTTTCAATATGAACTCTCGGGTTAAGCTGGCCACTCGAGAGGTTGGGGGTTTTATAATACATCACAACCGGCGTTTTGGAAGCCCCATTCTGGGTGTAAAAAAAGAAGAGAATCTGCAAAGGAATGATTGGTCAACTACATTTCGACTCAGCATCTTGCCACGCATAGGATATCCACAGGTTCCTGGCTTGTAGAATAGAGACTTTTAAATAAAACATGTCATTCGAGCGCCAGGATTGTCACGGGCTGTGGTTGCCAAAGGCTGACTGACAAAGTTGTGTATCAGCGATTACACAAAGTGTGACGAAACCATCGAGGTCAATGTGCAAGTGCACTTGACTGGCGGCCCAAGCCGCAGGGCGCCTGCAGTGGCTGTTTTACGGGGCAAGCAGGGGCTTGATCAGCAGGACGTGGTACCAGCATAACCTGTGGGCCTCGGCGCCTGGCACACGGTAAGCACGGGCCTTTTTACCCAGCCTCTTGAGAAGGAAGGGATGCAGGTTAAATTGGGAAAGAGCAGCCAACCAACGAGGCTGGTAACTGCATGTCGGTTACGGAGTACAGAGTACAAGATAAAGCCAAGGCAGCCAAGCCCTCTGGAGGAGTGACGCCGATCTCGCTTTACCCCGCCTTGTACGGAGGGAGGGGAGTTCCGGAGTGCCCAGCTGCTCAGGCTGAAAAACTTGATGGGATTGACAAGTCGCCTAGCCCGTATCGTAGGTCTAGCACTGCCATTGCACCAAACAACAAACAACAAAAAACCTCATCCAGCGTCAACTGGCAGCAATGTGATCCAAAACCGCCTGCACTCTGCCTGTATTTTTTTTTTGAGTTTCCTAGCCACCAAAGTCTGATCAGTTGCAATGTTCCGTCGCGTCGTCTTCCTGCACCTCTCCCGTTGCTGTCACCGGATGCACGTGCCTGCAGGTGCCCCGTTTCCCCTTGTCTAGGGGGATGCCATTGGCAGACTTGGCTGTCAGGATTCAGACCATGCATGGCTTTGGCCTCACGTGCGTCACGATGCTCGTCTTCCTCCAGAAATGGAGTCCTGTTCGTCAAAAATATCACTCGAGCTGGGAATGAAATTAAAAAAAAAAAAATGACAGATTTTGCAGCACGCGTGCGTCCATCGCCTGTTAGGTGTCGATGTCGATTTCCCCCCTCGAAACCAATGGTTGCCTGGTTTGTGACAGCTTGTGGCTCCGAAGTCTCCGACAATCCAACAACATGGAAGGGCAATATCACCTCGCATGCTGTGATAAATGAACTTTTTTTTTTTGTTTTTTTTTTTGGGCCTGGCCTGGCCGACATCACTTCTCGCCGACACGCAAGGGCCGAGTTGGATGGCTCCACGGCTGGGCAAAGACGGCTTCCTCTGGCCGTGCGATTCTCGTTCGGCTCGTCCCACGTCCTCTGACTGCGTCATGTCGTCACGGGCCCTGGCCCTCCCCCCGTTTCATGATTTTACCTGGTTTTGGCAGCAGCCTTCCCTTGGGCTCCTCAGCTCCTCATGGAAGGAGGCTGGGTTTGGGGGTACATACTCCTTGCAGTCGACGACATTCGCCAAGCATCGTACTGAAACATGTGGGGTAATGCGGCTCGATTACCTTGTGGGCCCTTCCCGGCCTGGCCTTGGCCTTGGTCCGTGATGGTGAACTCGTGGGCTCGCCGACTTGCCGTGGTGAGCCGTGGTGAGCCATGGTCCTCGTCAACTTGGTGGGCTTGACATGGCATGCAGTCAAAGTCACTTCTTTGCGCGGCCAGAATCTTGAAAGTTGCAACGAAAGCCATAAACCCGCCACTCAGTCTCGCAGTACAAGGCAGAGGTTTTGCCCCAAAACGAGTCTCGTCTGCTCTCGAGCTGCTCCCGCAAAAATAGAGCATCAGCCGCAACAGGTCAAGGGCCCTCCTCGTTCGGAGCAGTGCAAAGGCACTAGAACCCCTGCGGTTTATGTCCCGAGCTTCGTTGCACATTCTATTTTCCCGCTTGTCGCCGTCAGACAAGATAAGCGCAAGACTAACGCGCTAAAATGGTTGCAAAGCCGTTGGATCCCTGCCGCGCACGAGCTGCTGCACGTTGCGCCGTGCTTGTCAACCGGCAGTCTTGCCAACGGCGGCATTCTTAGGCCGCCCTGCCACGCATCAACCAACACCAAACCGGTCCACTCGGCTTGAAGCCTAGCACTAATTTCCCGCCGAGGCGCGAGGGGGCCCGTGACTTCCTCTTCCCATGTTGTCTGTCCATCGCAACCAGATTGCCCTCAAACCTTGGGGCCCCATGGGAGACGGCGTTGCAGTCACAGACTCACATCATGGCATGGCGAAGCCGGGAGGCGGGCCTGTGGAGGCGGAAACGTGTGACGGGCTCAAACCCAAATGAGGTTTTTTTTTGGGGGGGGCCCAAGATCAAGACCCTGACTGGAATGCAAAGCGCTATGTTCACACATTCCTGCATATTCCACCTTGCACTTTAGTTCTAAACAATGCAGTTAGGGCTTGGATCGGTTGCTACATGACCTTGACGCCGTTGCTAGGCATCCTTTTGGCCTATTGTTGCTACACGAAGCTATATGGCTGACAAGGTTTGGTCCCGTTGCTGTTCACGGACCATGGATAACAGCTACGATAGCTTTCCGCCTCGCCCATCCAGATTCCAAGGTGTAGCTCTTCTTCCTACACCGTTTCCTCTAGCCCTTTTTTTTTTTTTTTTCCCCTTCTTCCCTCTGGTCAAAACGTCCATCTTCTGCAACCGCTCTCCACTTATTGTTTACATTGGATTTCACCCTCATCCTAAACATTTGCACGGGCTGTTGTTCTTGTCTCTAGCTCATATCCGCAAGAGCCACGGGTCCTGATCTTGTGCGTGGGCATAGCCTACAACACACAAACCAACTGGTTCACTGCGCCCGTAAAAACCTCTGGTCAATATGACCTCTTGGAGGGTTCCCGTCAAAACAGAGGCCGTTGACGGTGACAGGGATCCGAGCATGTACTGGGAGGACATTGACAGCGCCAGTCCCGATACCCAGGCCAATGACTTCTTTGGCCAGTTTGTTGACTTTGACGCCCACGAAGCCGGTTCTGCATTCATCGACACTGACTTGAGCTCTGTCGCGACAACCATGCCTGGCATGGCCGAATCTCTCCTGATGCAGGACCACGGCGCAGTCCTAGACAGCACTCTGTCATCTGGTGTCTCGTCCGGGGACGAGGTGGACTTTTTGTCCAGCAGCTCCCACATGGGCGCACCCGGCTCGACCGTAAGAGAGGAAGTCAACCCAAACGACCTGCTGCTGCGTACCGACGAGCTGCTTGCCAACGTCTCGCAGCAGCAGTTCGAGTACGTGGAAAGGGCGTCCATGTCGGAGGCCGACCTCAGTCGACTAGAAGGCATATCTATCCACTCACCACAGAAACCAAAGGTTGCCGCCACCTCCACCTCAAACCCGTCGTCCCCAACTCCCGATTCTCGCAAGCCCAACAAGCTCGTTGAAGCCCTGTCGTCTACAATAAGAAAGGCGACCCAGCTGCGAAAGAACAAGAGGACAGCCCGAGCAACTCGACCGGCGTCACCTGCGCAAGAAGCACAACAGTCGCAGCAACTGCAACAGCAACAGCGACAGCAACTGCAACTGCAACTGCAACAGCAACAGCAACTGCAACAGCAACAGCAACAGCAACAGCAGCAACAACAACAGCAGCAGCAGCAACTTCAACAGCAACAGCAACAGCAACAGCAGCAGCAACGACAACAACGACAACAACAACCGTACGAGCCTCTGATAGTGTTTAAGCACCGGCCACGAAAGCCTCGAGCTGTCACCCAGGAAAATCTGCCCGTGTCCCCGCCCATGCAACAGCAGCAGGACCAGACTGGCCACCAGTTTATTCGCGGCCAGTATGAAGACCCGTTCAAAGAGAACTCGCTCATGGCGCCCCTGCCCGGCGTCCCTCTCCCATACTATGGCCAACCAGCGCCCGACACTCCCGTTGACTCGCAGGGGGTCGGGAGCGAGCCAGGTCCGGCTCAGTTCCCACTGGATCCTTCTTGGCAGCAGCAGCAGCAGCAGCAAATGCATTGGACTGGCGCTGGAGGCGAATACGTCACGAGCCAGCCAGGAGGAGCGCCATGGTGGAATCCCAGCATGATGCATCAAGACGCACACGCACACGCACACGCACACGCATACGCCCATGACCAGACAAGCTCCAGTGTTCAGGTCATGGGAGCTGGACAGCACCCCGTCATGCCGTACGACTACGGCTCCGCACCCAACCCCAGCACCGGCGGACTCATGATCCAGATGGCTCAACCGCAAGGTGCGCCGTCGGCCGCAGTAAACGAGCTGACTGCCAACGCGCCGACCTTCCTGCCACCCCAGCCCCCCCTCCGCCAGACGGTGCCCAACTCGGAGCGATCGCATCGTCCGCCCAAGGCCAAGTCGTCCGGGGCGAGGCACATGTCGTGCTCGCCGGTACGGAGGCAGCGCCGACCGTCGGCCTCGCCTACACGGGCAGATCCGTCGGTGGCCATCCCCCGCTCGCGCCACAGCTCCGGCGGCTCCGTCTCGTCGTCCAGGAGCGCGTCCGGGCGCCTGCCCGGCACGATGCCCGGGACGCCGTGCAGCGTCCGCAAGCGCCGCTCGCGCGACGTCAGCGGGTCGTCAGGCATGGCCAGCGACTCGGGCGGCGGCCTGGGCTTCGTCAACTTTACGCCGCACGACGGATCCGTCCTGATGACGGGCGTGGCGCCCAGCGGGAGCTCCAAGACCAAAGCCCGCAGGGAGAAGGAGGCGCAGGAGCGAAGAAGGCGCCTTAGCGAAGCTGCCATCAAGGCCGTGGCGGCAGCCGGAGGAGACGTCGACAAGCTTATCGAGCAGGGGTTTTCCATGTAGCCGAGGAATTGCTGCTGCTGCTGCTGCTGCTGCTGCTGCTGCTGCTGCTGCTGCTACCTTGACTACTACTTTTATTCCTTCTTTTTCTGCCAAGCGGCCGGCACCTGCGACGATCAAGACGAAGCGCGCCCCCAATCCGTCGGCACCTCCATGTAGATCTGGTTGTGTTTTGTCTTGTCGTCTGCCGTCTTATTCTTCTCTTCCGAATGTCCTGTCTGAAGCTCGATTCCACGGCTTGTTTCCCGCGATTCTTTGCGAGTTTTTTTTTTTTTTTCCCCATCCGGCTTCCCTCGTCGGGTTTGCTCCGTCAAATGTGTTTGTCTCTCCTCCTCTTCTGCTTCATATCCTTCTCCATCATCTATACTTCATCATCTCTTTTCATCTTTTTTTCATCTTTTTTTCATCTTTTTTTTTTTTTTTGTTTCTCATCTTCTTTATTTTTTGGCCCGCCATCCCAAACTTGGTCTTCATGCTTGATGTCCCTTTTCTTTTTTTTCCCTCGCCGCCTCGGCATGGAACCGCACGGGCCAGGATTAGCACTGGACGACGGGACGGGAGACGCGACCCGGCGCGGTGGGCTGGGCATCCGTAAACTAGGCTAGGCTAGCAACATACCACCTAATAGTGACATGGCATGACATGACAGCATGAGACATGGACATGAGACGTGGACAGACATGAACAGACGTGAACAGATGTGAACAGACGTGAACAGATGTGAACAGACGTGAACAGATATGAGCAGACGTAGACATGAACAGACAGAAACGACAGACATGACAGAACTGACGTGTCGTGCTCCGGTCCAGCCGCCGACCCGACAACGCTGAGGTATCTGCTGCGCACAGTCGTCTGCTGATCGACTGGGCTGTTTACCCCTTTTCTTTTCTTTTCTTTTCTTTTCTTTTCTTTTCTTTTCTTTTCTTTTTTTCTTTTTTTTTATTTTGTAGACGTGCCAGCCACGCATCGACGGACTTACATCTACATTGCGACACGCGACGGCATCGGCTCGTGCCGACGCATTGACATCTTCAAGCCGACGTACTTTATCTATTCTCAAAAGGCCCCCTCATCTATCTACGGAGTAACCTAACATGCCCCCCCCCCCCCCCCCCGCCTGAAATCCGGAACCCCGGCCCCGAAAAAACACCCCCTTGCTTTCCCCCCCGTCGTGGGCGGCAATGCCCACGTATGTGTGTGTATTTGTATAAGCGGCCACGGCACGACTCAAATCATCAGAGACTGCGAAAATCGCCAAACGTTGTTTCCCATCCAGTATATGTAGTGTATGTAGTGTACAGAAAAAATGAAATAACAAACAAAAGACCAAAGACATTCACACGCAACCATGAAATCGACGCAGGCGCACAACGACACAAGGCGGGATGGTCCGGACGGCTTGGGCTGTAGCCCGGGAACCACGAAACATGACCAACGCCAGCTGCCGTTCCTTGGCGAGCTAATACCTACAAAAGGAAAACGACCTATCAAGTGAAGAAGGAGGAGGAGGAGCAGGAGGAGCAGGAGGAGCAGGAGCAAAAGGAGCAGGAGGAGGAGAAAAAGCAGCCAAAGGGGGCGAGGTTGCCGGGTCTCGAGACGTCGTGGCATGCGCGCCTGGCAGTCGACAAGATTGATGACGGCAAAGCTCGGCGGCGAGGGGTGCTGAAGTAGCCGCATTTCGTGCGTACATGCCGTCCGTCTGCACTGCGGGCTGGCTGTTCAGACCAAAAGCTACCAACTGAGTAGTCCCCTCCCCGAGTATGCATTCTGCTGCTGTATGCATGCTACTACTCTGCCATGATTTTTTGCTTGAGAAGCAGCATCACAGGATCGACGCATCAACGTCGTCCTGCCGATGAGCCTAGTCGTAGCCAGCGCCGCGCTGCCACGGACTGCTACGCAAGTGTTTGGTCAGCATTTTGTTTCTCATTGTCCGTATTGGTTTCACACCCGCGCCCCCGTCGCGGCCAAGATGGGCGTCAAGAGACTTACCTGGCGTTGTTTTGCGGTTTGTGTCCGGGAGCCGGGCTCGCACTGTTATTGGAGCGCTGGCCCATGGCGGATCCGCTACGATTGTACGGACTCGGCGACGCGGAGCGAAAGGGGCTCTCGGGCCGCTGGCCGGCGGGAAACAGCGGCATCGAGGGGTTGACGGGCGAGCGCGGCCCGTTCTGCTGCCCTTGCAACGAGTGCTGGGAAGCTGCGGCGGAGGAGACTTGGCCGGCGGCGGCCCGGCGGCGAAGGTCTTCTGACGAGAGCGAGTCATTGTCATCCTCCAAGTCCAAGTGAGACTTGTTGCCCGCCTTGTCGCCTCGAGCGGTGGCGGCGAGAGCATCCAGCTCGGTGGTGGTGGTCAATTGCGTCTGCGACTTCATAAAGGAAGCTCGGTCGTCGGCCATGTATTGGTAGCGAGCGTCGGGGTTCTTGCGGAAGAAGGTGACGGTGGTGGATATGATGACCATGAGCAGCAAAATCAGGGAGAAGGCGGCGTTCAGGACGAACAGCACGACTCCGACGACGCCCACCACTAGCTGGGGGGCGCCAAAGACGTTGGAGAAGATGAGCAGGAAGATGGCGTTGAGGAAGTTGACGACGCAAATGGCAATGTTGAACGAGTTGGTGCTCTTGTCCATCCAGGGCCGCATCACCGAGGCGGCAATCAAAGCGGCAGCCTCAATGACGACGAAGCCAATCGACTGGGCGACGCCGCTCTTTTGGGCGAGAGCGACGAACATGGCCTTGACGAGGGTGTAGCACAGAACGGGGACGATGAAGTAGTAGGCCGACGCGCGGAATTGGATGTAGAGGAACCCCCACTTGTTGAGCGCCTGAGGGTCGGAAAACAAAATGTAGGCAGGGTTGCGATGCATGACAATGGAGCGGCGGGCGATGCGAATGACCTTGCTGGCACCCCAGGCCAGGGTGGCGGTCAGGCCAAAGAAGAAGAAGACGGCGAGGACGACCTCGGCCGCGGAGTCGCCCTGGGTGAATTCCCACAAGCACAGAATGGCTAGCTGAGGGAAGCCGATGAGCGCGACTCGGAAGAGGATGCCCTTGAGGACGGTGAACCAGCCGTTGCGGAAGTCGATGAAGGTGTTGCCGTCCATCCACTTGCGCTTCACGGCGAGCTCGCACAGTCCCTTGAAGCAGGCGACCGCGATCATGGTCAGGAGGACGAAGATGCAAAAGAAGGTCAGGCCCGTCATGAACAGGTTGGTGGTTTCGATCTTGGAGCGGAAGGCCACGCGCTGGATGCCGTAGACGATGTAGGCTCCAGACGACGTCATGACGTTGCCGCGCTTCGCGAGGTTGGCGGCGGCGACGACAATGGGTTTGGGCATCATGGCGGCACTCCGTCTGAACAGGCTCAGGCCGTGGCTGGCCAGCTGGAGGCCGCGCTTCTCAACCTGGACGGAAACGGTGGAGATGGTGTCGAAAATGGTCGACGGGGTGCCGCCGGTAGCACGCTGGTACCAGGTAAAGATGTCCTGCATGAAGTCGACCTTGATGATTCCCATGGACCACTGGAAATCCTGGGTCCACGACTGGACAATGGGGGGCAGGTGGACGGCGGAGAGGCCGAGAATAGCCTGAGCCTGGAAGTAGCTAAAGAGGGACAGCGAGTTGGCGGCGACGTGGGTGGCCGTGTTGGAGTGTCCGAGGCCGTTGACGATGGCGGAGGAGACCAAGGCGAGGCCAGCGATGATGGCGGTGGCCCACTTGACCCCGAGCAAATCAACCGTCTTTCCGTTGGAGATGTCGGCCTCGACGCAGGCGATGCTGCGGGGATTGTCCGTCTTTGTCAGGTTGATTTGTACGCGAACGGTGGCGTCCAGGTCGGGGATGCTGTAGGCAAAGGCAGGAATCCGCTTGGCAGCGTCGGAAGGAACGGCCAGGTTGAAGGCAAAGGGAATCTTTCCGGCCACCGCGGGGCACAATCCACCCAGCTTGATGTCGCAAGGATCGACCGTGGTCCTCAAAAAGGTGTAGCCGTAGGCGGAAATGGACACGTCGAAAAGAACATAGCCTTGAACGGACGAGGTGGCGACGATTTGCACCGTGGCTGAGTTGTTGCTTGGCGTGTACACGACCTTGAAGAGACTGGCCGTGAAGCTGGAATCCTCCTGACAATTGTTGAGGGAGTTGGACATGAGCATGTTCTCGGCCGTGACCGGCAAAGGCATGCCGCCCAAGGAGGCCAAGAGGAGAAGCGGTGCTTTCAAAAGCGACCGCATGTTGAATGTGGATGGGGGTTCTTGTGTGTGCGGAGGACGAGACAAGGTTCACGGCCAAGCGGACGACGAGGCGAGGACAGATCGATCAGTGGGTATCGTCGTCGAGTTTTTGGCAGCGTCAGTCGGGGGGGGGGGGGGGGGGGGGGGGGGGGGGGGGAAAGGGGGGGAATCGACCGTTGGGAGAGTGAAAGTGACGGCTGCTTGACGTCTCGTCGGTGAGGAAATAGGTGGGCCGGCGTGCGGGCGGGCAGACGGACGGTCGAGAAGAACAAGACGACAAGATGCTCCAAACAAGCTGCAGATTCGAATCAGGAAAGCAAGCAACGGTTGTTTCGTTCAGGGACGGCGATCAACATTCGGGGAGGACGCGCGAGGAGACGGCCGGGCGATGAGCAAGACGAGAGGGCGGGCAGCCAGAGGGTGAAGAAGAAGCCCTGTGCTTGCCGAGCAGACGGACTGGGAGGGAGCGAATGTGCGCGACGAGCGATGGAAAGAAGGTGGTTTAGACAAAGAGCAAAGGCACAAGGCTGGATGGGATGCGAGGTTTAGGTTTGAGAGTAGCGGGCCGAAGACGAACAAGCGACACGCCGAGGCGGGTTGACGATGGGTTCGATAGTCGGTGGTCGATGGACGATGATGGGCGATGGGCGATGGGCGACGGTGGGGAGAGAAAGCGACATGGAGGCAGCGAGGCGGCCTGGACATGGAGCGGAGGGCGGCCACGAATTGCCCTGTACGAGGCGGGCAGCTGGGCGGCTTCCAGCGCGGTTTGGCCCCCAAAAAAAAACGAAGCGCAGCGCGTTGTGGTGGGTGGGTGCTTGCTGCGCCCTGCTTGCTGCGCCCTGCTGGCGCTGCTGGCTGCTGGCTGCTGGCTGCTGGCTGCTGGCTGCTTGCAGCTGGCAACTGAATTGGCGACTTGGCGACTGGCACCTGGCAACTGGGCGGCTGGAAGCTCCACGGGGGTGCGGGTCAGGAGCAGCTGGCGCGTCTTGGCGATTACGTATTTCGGCACGGTCTTGTCGTACCGGGCGGCCAGCCATGCCCAATCAGCCAGGGGTGTGGCTGCCCACGGAGCCCACAGGGGGGCGTGCAGCGGGACCAGCTTTCTTCGCGCCAGGCGAATTCTGGTTCGTCTGCATTCGTATCCCTCGAGGGGCGGCGGACGGCGGGCAAGTCGGGTCGGGCGCTCCGCAGGTTTTGGTCTTTACTTTGTTCGTCCACAAAGGGGATGCCCAGGGCGCCCCCCACCTCCCTCCCTCCTTCCCTTGCAGCAAGTTGAGCAGTTTGCTTTGCGAAGCAACCAACCCGCTTTGCCGATTTAGCCCAGGGACGAAACCAGGCAGGGGGTGGGGATTGTTTGACTGGCGACTTGGCGGCCTGGATGGAGGCTTTGCTGCGTCAGGATGCTTTGTGCTGCTGCTCGTGCTGTTGTTGATCTCGGCGCAGAACGCGTTTGGGCGGATTGGCATGTCACGGCCCAAGCCAAAGCGTCCTCCCTCGTGTGCCAAAAATGACACGACACACGAAGCCAAGGGCCCCAAGAGCAGAGTGCGTGCGAGACCCGTCTGCAAGTGGGTCCCCGCCCCGAGGGCAAGTGCCTGCCTTGCCTTGGCCTGCCTGAGAGGTACGTACCCGGGCTGGGGGAAGTGGGAGGGCCGGTACTCAAAGGCATTGGATTGAAGCCCAGTGCCTCGACCAAGGAGAACAAAGTCGGGTGCGGTGAGCGTCGTCGTCGTCGTCGTCGTCGTCGTCGTCGTCGTCGTCGTCGTCGTCGACAGCGGTTGCAAAGCATTCGCATTTCTGCGCCGTGACATGAACAAGACGACCTGGCAGACTAAACAACCGCCTCTGCAACTGCGCTGCGCGGCACCGTCCAGCTTTGCCTGTCCTCTTGCTCAGCCCCCCCCCCCCCCCCCCCCACCCCCCCCGAATGAATTTTGGTTGCTCGCGTGCGCCAGGCAAAGCACAAGTCTGCTGCTAGACAAGCCAAGCCAAGCCAAGCCAAGCCTCACTTGGCTGGCGCTTGGGCAGGGCACATGCCACCCTGTGGCGCAGGTGGTTCTGGTGGCTAGACGCTGGACGGACGGCCGTGACCGGACCGGCGGGCTGCTCCGCCTCGACACGCCCAGACATAAGATACAGTACATACTATGCTATCTGCCGGGTGCAAACGCCCGATGCTGCTCCAAGGTTTGCTGTAGATGCCGCAACGTGCCGCAACGTGCCTCCAACGAGCCCGAGCATGCCGCTCCCCCGCCCACGGCCGTCGTGCTCCGCCGTCCGTGCTCCGTCGTGCTCCGTACATGTAATGTCATGTAGCCTTGCCAGAAATCCGCTGGCACCCCCAGCCTCGTCCCGCCCAACCCACCAACCAAACCCCCAACAAAACCATCACCGCCCATCGCCGCCCATCGCCGCCCATCACCGCCCGTCACCGACGTCGCCGCCGTCGCCGCCCCCCCCCCCCCCCCCCCCCCCCCCCCCCCCCCAGGCCCGCCATGCTGCAACTCCTCCATCCCTGAGAGCACTCTCCTCCCACCACTCCAGCCCAGTTCCCCGCGCCGCGACCCTCCGACCGCGACCCCCCGACCGACCCGCGCCCCGTCCAAACCCCCCCCCCCCCCCCCCCATGGCCTCGTCCGCCGACCTCGTCGAGTCGGCCAAGCGGCAGGCCGCCTTCCGCGCCGTCGACGACCACCTCCTCCCCTCCTACCGCTACGTCGGCATCGGCTCCGGCAGCACCGTCGTCCACGTCGTCGACGCCATCGCCAGCAAGGGGCCCGCCTTCCACGCCCGCATGACCTTCTTCCCCACGGGCAGCCAGTCCAAGCGCCTCATCAAGGCGGCCGGCCTGGCCCTGGGCGCCCTCGACGACCGGCCCCTCGACGGCCGCAACCCCGTCGCCCTCGACGTGGCCTTTGACGGCGCCGACGAGGTCGACGCCCAGCTCAACCTCATCAAAGGCGGCGGCGCGTGCTTGCTCCAGGAGAAGCTCGTCGCCACCGCCGCCAAGAAGCTCATCGCCGTAGCCGGTAAACCCACGCCCGCCGCTCGTCCCGCGTGTCTCGGCAATTAAAATAAACTCCTCGGCCCTGCTGACGAACTTGGTCCCGTCCCTCCCCCCCCCCCCTTTTTTTTCCCCAGATTCCCGGAAGCGGTCCCCGCGCCTGTGCACGAGCTGGAAGGCCATCCCGATCGAGGTCCTCCCGCTGGCCGCGCCGGACGTCCTCGCGCGCCTGCGTGCCATGGGCTCCTCCGCCCCCGTCGTCCGATCCGGCCTGCCCAGCAAGGCGGGCGAGTGCGTAACCGACAACGGCATGTGGATCATTGACGCGCCCTTCGCGCCGCTGCTCACCCCCGACGACCTGTCTGCGCGCCGGCAGGGCAAGGGCGCCAACGGCGAATGGGAGGTCCAGGCCCTCGCGGACGAGCTGCTCAAGATCCCCGGCGTCGTCGAGATTGGCCTGTTTTGCGGCTTCAACGGCGCGCAGGCTGCCGACCCGGGCCTGGGCCTGGGCCTGGGTCTGGGTCTGGGCGCGCAGAAACCGGTTGCCGCCTACTTTGGCATGCCGGATGGCCAGGTGCAAGTCCAGCATGCCGGCTGAATGTTGCTTGGCCTAGCGGTGAAACCGGGGGGGAAGAACTAGGTGTCGCGGGCGCACTGGCCTGTAACGCATGTCACTCGAGTCGGCAAATAGATTCTCGTCGGCCAAGGGACGCTGAACTTGTCGCCAACTGCTACCGCGCTCGACGCCATGTATGTCCTGCTGAACCCCTGATGCCTTTGAAACCGCAAACGGCTGCTTTGACAGGATGCAATTCAAACTCTTTTGCAACCGCGAACCCGAATGTTCTTTGCTCCCCGTTGCCTCCAGGCGAGGATGGAAGCATGGCCTGCTATTCTTGACGACGGCGTGGCAGGCCTCGGACACGTCTTTGGCGTCGAGCGGAACGAACAAGTTGAAGCGGCCCCTTATGACGCTGGATTTACTCTTCTTGTTCACAAGTGTTTCACCGAGGCTGTATTCCCGCACTGCACCAAAAAAAAAACCTCTCAATTCTTTCCCGGCAAAGTTCGTCACCTGTTACCATTGTCGCGTGTTTCCCACCTCGTCGCTATTACCATTTGAAGCCATGCGCCATGGTAATCACCCGCAACGCCATCGAGTTGTTGGTGTCCCTACCTCGGCCCCAATATGCATCCCTGACTGCCTGCCTTCCGTCCATGCTGCTTTCCCAAAACGACGTGCTGAATACCCAAGATGGTGGTGCCGAGACAAAATAAGAAATGAGCCATGATGGATACTCACTCACATGCATACACGCAGTCACGTCCTCCTTGATGGATACTCATACATACACGAAAGCAACGTCCTCCATGATGGATTTTCATACATACACCAAAGCAACGTCCTCCACCTAAAGATATTCATAATACATCCCACTGGGTATTCCACGGTTGATTCCTTTGCTTGCAGTCAACCCCATGCTTGTAGAAGCTCGTCAACTCTTCCTCGTCTATCCCGCAGTGTATTTGCCCATCGCGACCGTGAAACCATCCCAGGCCGTACGTCTTGCCGTCTTGCAGCTTCTTTGCCATTTCAGCGCTGCTCAGCTTGTCCGTGCCCACAAAATTGTGCAGCATCTTGCTCTGGTGGATAAACGCCAGGACCGAGGAAATCGTGTTTGGCTGGCGGGGCAGGAAGGGGTGCCGTCGGCGCAAAAACACCAGGCTAGACACAATGCTCATGTACAGGAGAATAAAGACGGCGACGCCAAACGAGATGTAAAACGACAGAATCGTCTCTTGTCCTGAATTGATCAGACTGCCTTGGCCGCCGCCGCCGCCCCCGTTGAGCAAAAAGTCCTTGCCGTCTACAGTGGCCAGTCCGGTCACCAATATTGTTAGGAACTCGGCTATCACGCTGCCAAAGCCCATGAGGAACATGACCATGTGTCCGTTGAAAAGGGCTCGGATTGGAAGATAGCCAAAGGGCAACGCAGTGTAGTCCAGAGTCAACGTCTTGGACGGCGCGTGTCGCTTCGAGAGAATGTAGTATGGCTCCATCATCCGCACCGCTGTTTCCAGGGCGTTCCAGCTCATTTTTAGGCAAACCGCCACGGCTGCGACAAACCACGGCGCTTTGTCGGTCACGACATCCGCTCGGCTGAACAGAAATCCGGGAACAAACGCCATAAAGGCCCAGAGACTGATGACGAAGGGTCCGAAGCCAGCTGGTCGCAACATTAGCGGGTGAGGATTTTCGGACAAGTGAATGTCCTCATATCTGCTTCTTTCCTGCGACGTGGCTGGGTTCTCATCGTCGGGTGCCAGGGAGGAGTTTCTGAGAATGTATCGGTTGTGCTTGAGCTTGTGATGGATATCCCTATGCTTGGCCGTGTCCATGTCCTTGAAGTCCATCAAGATGTGGCTGACGACGGCCATGGACGCTATGCCAGCAATGCCCCGAACATCTGCTAGGAGCCCGGTGCGGCGGGTCTGCAAAAGAAAGAGCAGTCCGCTTCCACAAACAGCACATACTACAAGGGTCGAGGTCAAAAGTCGGGAGCAAGCTGGGGAAAAATGAAGAAACTTGTCGCCGTTGGGGTGGCTCATGCGCTCTTGTCGGCTCGGAGAGAGTATAATCGACGCGGATGCAAAAGTAGGAACCAGGGAGATGGCGAGAGTCGTGGCAATCGAGCTCAAGGCCACGGCATAATGCCCCAGCTTCAGTGCGCGGAAAGGCCGCAAGAAGTTGAAGCTCGTGACGTAGTCAACGTTGATGGATTCGGCAGCTAGGGCGCCACCTGGCTTCGACAGCTGATAGTATGCCTCCAGGCGGCGCACCTCAAAGTCAATGAATTGCCACAAGACACCATAAACGACGGCTGACAGTGTCGGCGCAAACTTTACAGCGAAATAAAGACCGGCGGTGACGTCGGAGGGTTTTTGAAACCGCAGAAGCGGCCCACTGCTGTATTTCCGAAATAAGAATTCCTGCATGGCTGCCAACGCAACCGAAAGGCAGACCATCATGACGAGATACGGCCACCTCATGGACCACGGTTTCCAGTTTGGCTGAGGATAAAAGATTTCCGTCGGCTGCTCCTTGCCTGTAAGAGTTGCCCTTCGGCTATCCGGGTCCCAAAGCATGCTGGAGCCTTCAAAGTTGCTCAGATCGGCGGGTGCTGTTTCTAAAACGACCTCGATAACCTCGCCCCTTCGGTTGGCTTCGTCCTGGCCTTGGAGCCGAATCGTCTCTTTTCTGGTAAGCGGTTTCGTCGACTTGCGCCGTCGCGTAAAGGACCGGGCTAAACTCCTCATGGGGGATATCGACCTCGCCAGCAGCTCTGTATCTCGCAAAATCGACCTTGGCCGGATGCCTCGTCCCAGTCCCCCTCTTAGCAGCCCTCGAGCTTCTTGTTCTTGCAGGCTTTTCAGGAACTCTGCGTCATGGGACGCCATGGGGCCCATTGCGGACGTTATGTCAAATTGGGCGTGCACCTCCTCATCTTCGGGAGCAGCGTAGACACTGGAGCCAGAATCCATGGGAGCCGCTGATTTTAGCAGAGACAAGTCGTATTCTTCTTCTTGGATACTCTCTGGCATATTTGGCGGCGCGTATGGCGCGTAGGTCGGTCTGCGAAAGCCGCCAGGGGCCACGCATGGTGTCGCCGCAGCGGGGACACCACAAGCCGGTGGTGCATACCCACCACCGGCGCCGTTGTAACGAAACGAAACGGTCCAGGAAGACGCTGCCGGATACCCATGTAAAGCGTGACGGGAGACCCTCGTCCCGAGATCGAACGGGTGCGAGATGTCATCGTAGTAGACTGGGCCGTCGCTCATGGCCGAGACAGTTGGCGCTCGGCCATGGCCATGGTTTTCCGAGGGAACTGCTCGCCGCCAGGGCTCGTTGCTAACTCGACTGCCAAACGCCATGGGGCGGGAGCAGTACCGTTATCACTCCTGACTGGCAGGCATGGTAACGCTGCGAGATCTGTTGATGCGATACGGGGTTATCAATGTTCGAGCGGCAGGTACCAATGCAACAACTGGCGGCGACGGAATGATCGACCACGCAAGGGGAAGAGGATGAGGGTGGTAGCACGGCAAAAGAAAAAAAAGAAAAAAAAAGAAAAAAAAAAATTGGCAGGGGCCAGTCCTGATTCTTGTTGATGCTCTTCAAAGGGCTCAACTGAGTTGTGCCAATGTGCGGTCAGGGAACAACGGAGCAGACTTCAATGTCACACATACCTTGCATAAGTGCACAGGCCATGGCCATGGCGCTGGTCAAATCCCGTCCAACCGTGGCCGCGAACAGCGAACTCTTCTTGAGCATGTCAAGATGAAAGCATCAGCCATCGCCTTCTCAGCCTTCCTGCAGGATGACTTGGTGAGGTCAAGTGGGTTGAGTGGGTTGAGTGGATTGGCGGCGGGAAACCAGGGCCAATGGTAACAATGCTCGTCACTGCCATGCCATGCTGCATGCAAGCGAGGTGAGCAGGGCGATATGAAGTAAACCTTGCCATTATCCCCGTCTCAAACGTCCACGGATGCAAGACATCAGGAAAAGTCACGCGTTCATCGCATGCATGGCATGTATGTTTCAGCTGTAATTTCCTATGTGCGTATATGTTGATGGGGAAATTGGTGGCATTTATGCCGCTGCGAGTTCTTCCTTGCCGTATGTATGGATATACTTTTGCGTGGTTGTAGCCCCCAGAACGCCTCTACATTTCTCCAGGGCCCCCTTCCCTCCCCCCCCCCGAAAAAAATAAAAAAATAAAAAAAGCAAAACAAAAAACAGTATGCACCAATGCATGCCCATGTCCGTCAGTCAGATGGACCAAATACCCCCGACCACGGCGGCGGCAAAGGCCACCCATAGGCTGTTAATCAGGACCGCCGCCGCCGCCGCAGCAGAGACCTGACCACACGGCCGCGAGTAATCGTAGGTGACATTGTTAACCGCTGCCGCAGCTGCAAACACGGAACACGGCTTCGGCGAGCCGTAGTTGTAGTAGTCGACATTGAGGACGTTTGGTGCCCGGCCCCAGTCTGACCGGCAGTTATTCGCTGCTAACCCGACGCTGCCGTTGCCGCTGGCGGCATTGGTCTGGTTCAACAGAGACACGGCCGGGACGAGGATCTCGGCGCCGAATACCTTGAACTTGACGTTGAGATTGTGGTTCATGATGTAAAGGCGGTCCCTGGCGGCTTCCTTGGACAGGTCGGGCGGGCGCTGAACGGTGCACGGGAAATTGGCATCCGTAGGGTCAAAGGGCGTTTCCCAGACCTGAGAAAACTCGTCCATCAACCAAGGATAATTCGTCTGGTTGGCTTCGTAGTCGAGAAACATGACGACCCGCTTGCCTCGCAGAATCATCTCTCCCAGCGTGGGCCAGTCCTTGAGAGACATGGGGAGGAAGGGCGGAGAGTAGGCGTACTTTGTGATGCCGGACTGTTCAATAAAGGGGACATAGAGCGAAGGGTCGGAATAGTTGCCATTGCCGAGCAGGATCGTGACCACATCGTAGGGATGCTTGTCCACCCAGTCCGCAACCTTGCCGAGCCAATCGTATATGGGGCCGGCGTCTAGCAAATCGCACGACGTGTGGCAGAAGTGAGGAACCGAGCCGTTTGCCGGCCACTGAATCTGAGCCTGAAGAAAGCGCACGCCGTCGTCTAGTTGGGTCGTCACATCGACCTGTTGGTTCGAGCCGCTATTTCCCGGCCGGACAAAGGGTGAGTTGTGGCAGCCGACGTTGGTGATGTTGCCGAACTTGCGCGTGCAGAACTCGACGTAGTTGTTGCACGGCTGCGTGTTTGTGGGGGTTGGTGCCGAGGTCGCTGTGAAGTTTGCGTCGTTGGATGTCAAAGTTTGGCTGAAATCCGTGCTCGCCGTGGCCAGGCTGTTTGACCCTCCGGTGAGGGTTATCTTGGACCCGAACGACTGGTACGGCCCAGTAGGAGGCCCGGTTTGGATCGTCTCTCCTTCAGTCCTGGTGCCCATGAGGAAGGTGAGCTCTGACAAGGCAGTGTAGGAAACCGACTGGGCCAAAGCTCCGGAAGCCAGCAGCGCCGACATGGCCGCTGATGCCGCAAAGTATAACCACATTGCTGGGAGCAAGACTACCTATGTACCCATGAAAGCGACGGCTACCATCAATGGAAGGTAGGAGGTTTCGAATGCACATGAGCCAGTCGTCGTGACCGAAATTTGACGTGCACCTTTCCTTGGCAACAACTGTCTTGTCTGGCAGTGCTGGCAGCTGTCGGCCTTCAGAAGTTCAGGGTGGGGTGGGTCGCGTCAACATCGAGGAATTCGATGAGAAAAGGTACCTGGAGGTAGTGCTACATCGTGTGCAAGGCTTGAATTGGCTACTGCATCCAAATAAGAATGAGTCTATTCATATCGAATCAGTCCACGAGCTGCAAAGGCGGAATGACGAGATGCATGCCGTCACTACATGCAGTCAGTCGCCTTGAAGACGGATAACTAGACGCCCTGACGCTAAAACGGAGCCTCCCACCAAGGGGATCAGATCAGGGATCAGGGCAAGAGTGACTTGACTGACAGGAGTGACAGCGCAAGACTGGCAGATGTTATTGCCGGCAGACCCACCAGACCTTGTGTGCCATTACTCCGTACGGAGTACGGACTACGCATCGAGATTCGGCACTGGCGTGTGGCTGAGCCGCGCGGTGGGGACCCAGGCCTCTGCTGGTTGGCCAGTTTGAATCAGGGGGGTAAACTTGCAGATTCATCAAGAGCCTTCTTACTCAGCTCCGAGGCAAAGAAAAAGAAAAAGAAAAAGGAAAAAGGAAAAAGGAAACAGAGAAGATGCAATCTATTATCGGTCGACAGACATCACGTCCAGCGTGCTATTTTGGAGGACTTGCTCAACCTTGCTGTCACCCCTCCTTGTGGTACGACACCCAAGCGCAGCATTCCGAGGTAGGCAACACAGCATACTCCGTACCGCTGTGACGCTCTCCGGATTTCGGCATGCCAGTGCCGGCAAGCCGAATGCAAACCCTTCCTCCTTGACCCGGCGGTCGATTAGCGTGCTAATCGGTAAAACCCCCCCCCCCGCGCCCCAAAACAGTCGACAAACACGGTGCCCTTTACATGGAGCAAGTGGAGACCAGCCTTGCAGCAATTTTCATCCAGTCTCTTGCTGGTCAAAGCGTTCCAGAGGCCGCTGCTGATGGCGCCGGTCCGGACGCCAAGCTGCCAATGACGCAGACGCTTGCACGGCCTCGCTTCTGCTGGCCGAATACCCGGTCTGCTCCGATGATGCCTGGCGCCCAGCCAAGCCACCCCTCCCCCTCCCCTGGCTCCTTCCAGTCTGCAGCAGCCAGCCAGCTGTCGGGCTACGGAAGCGATGCCTGGCCTCACCGTGGGCATCGAGGATGCAACCCAGAGTTTTACAGGCTGCTGCGTACCTCCGCAGAAGGCAGATTTTTTTTTTGCTGTCTTTTCTTTTCCTGGTCAACATGTCCATGTCGGGCGGGCCCACTGACGTGCCGAATTGCCAGCTCAATTGTTCGTCCGACGACCCAAGGCGCCCTGCCCTGGCCTGGAGATGCATACATAACACAAGGCATGGGTATGTACCATGACAAGCTGCCAAAGACAAAGACAGAGACGTCAACAAACGAACCTCTCACACTTTACCACGCTGACCGGCTGCATGGCATAGTTAACAGACTCTTCGTTGCGCGGTCACGTAGCCAACCAACCCCAGGGCCTCGACTACTCGCGAGTCTGAGAACTCGTCCAGTCTCTCTCTCCCAAGACGGGCGCAGGAGGAATCAAGAACCAGCATAGAAGCCAAAACATCTCAACATCCCTCCGCCATGGCCGCCCCGAAAGCCCGCCGCAACACCACCATCTTCGCCGGTCTTCTGTACCTGGTGTCCTTGCCGTTTCTGCTCCTCGTCTTGCTGGGAAACACGCACAACACAGCCGTCCTGCGGGACCTGTACTTTTTCCGGCTCAACGTTGCCCAAATCATCCCCATCGCCGTCTCAAACGCCAACCTGCTCAACTCGGTAGCTCGGAGCCTGGGCCTCCACGACTTTTATCAGTTTGGCCTGTGGAATTTCTGCGAGGGCTACCTGGACACGTGTGTGACCGCCTCTTACCCCCCTCCCCCAGAAGGTAAAAAAAGAAGAAGAAGAAAAACGAGCAAAGGCGTGCAAATACTAACCCTGCCCCCGTCATGAAACAAGCGGCATCACGTACTGCTCTCCTCCGCACACCTTCTACTGGTTCAACCCCGTGGAAATCCTGGTGAGCGAGCTTCTGGCCGGCGCCAAGATTGCGCTTCCTGCCCAGGTCCTCACCGTCCTGAAGCTGCTCGAGATTGGCTCCAAGGTCATGTACGCCTTCTTCATGGCCGGCACTGTCCTCGGTTTCGTTGCCCTCCTGGCCACGCCGCTGGTATTGCGCGCCCGTTGGTTCAGCCTGCTCGTCTCTCTGCTGGGCGGGCTCTGCGGACTGCTCCTCACCGTGGCCGCCATCATCGCCACCCTCATCAGTGTCGCGGCCAAGGTCGCCCTCACGGCCCAGGACCAGCTCAACATCGGGGCCAGCATTGGGGTCAAGATGTTTGCCTTTATGTGGATCGGCGCGCTGGCCACCGACTCGGCGTTTCTGTTGCATGCCGCCATGGGCTGCTGCTGCAAGCCAGACCGTGCTGCAGTCACTGCCTCGACGTCGGGCACTAGCCCCAAGAAGACCAATTCAGAATTGCCTAGTTTTTTGAGACGACGCAAGCCGTCACCCCCTGAACAAAGCAGCAACAACACGTGAGCTGGCTCTACAATTAGGGGTTAAAAAAAAAAGAATTGAGTTTTGTTCATTTGGTCATTTCAACCGCGTTTTGATATGTGCATTTTGACTTGATTGTTATGCCGCGCCTCTCTCTCTCTCTCTCTCTCTTTTTTCAATTATCTGAACTGAGAGCCCCTCTGTGCAAATGTCCAAATTGCAAACGCTTCATGCTCCCTGCCGCGCAGTTCCAAAAATGCCAGGCTTTCAAATTTGTGCCCCTGTTGTTCCAACCCATGCCGAGTCTTTGTCCCATCCCCCGGCAAACGCCATCATAACCCGTCAAATTTCTTCAATTTCAGCCCTCCCGTCATCTCACTGATCAGACGAAACGGTCTCCTCTGGCTCCATCTTCACCATGCCCCCAAGATCGCCGCACCTCCGTGCCGCCAGGCACTTGTTAATCACCATGGCCATGGCCTTTTGTTGGTTGCCGTGGATGTCATCCATGGTGATCATGTTGGGGTAGGTTGAGTCACTGAGCTGGTTCCAGAACCCTTCGCCGTACAGCGTCTTCCACGCGCCGCCACTCATCTCGATGATGGACTCCAGCGCCATCGGGAAGGCCGCCTGAGCGCCCTTCTGGGTGAGCAGCCAGTCCATGTTGAACATCTCGGCCCCCCGGGACGGCCTGGCCTGCTTCAGGCTCTCAATCTGGTCCGCCACCATCTGCTTCTCCTTGTTTGTTTCGGACCAGTGCGATCTGAGCGGGAAGTTGATGCCCGAGACGAACCCGTGCTGGGCGCCAGGGAAGTGCTTCTTGGTCGCCCACGAGGTGGGGAGGCGTATCAGCACGGTTGACTGGCCGTTGCGCACCTGCTCCGGCTGGACAAAGTAGCTCAACGGACGGCGGGTGAGGTCCTCGCCGTCCGAGACATTTGCTCTCGAGTCGAGGCCCATGAGCTCCGTGTACAGAGCGAGTCGGTCATCGTCATCCACGGCTCGGAAGCCGTGGTCGCCGTTGCGGGCGTCGCCCTCGTGGATGTCCCAGATGTAGAGCTCTCCCGGATAGTCGCGCATGTAGCTGTTGAGAACGGCAACCATTTCTTTGAGAGTAGCCCCCAGCATGCCGTTGTACAGGCCCCCCACGAAGGAGCCGTGGCTCTCGCGAAACTTGCCGTGCTTCCTGACCGGGCGGACGTCGAGGACGCGAATGCCCCCGTTGCCCAGCTGGTCGTAGAGCGGCAGACGGTGGGTCTGCGTGTTGCGCGGCTGCGCGACGCCCACGACCTCCTCGCACTTCCACAGGCCTGCGTGGTGCGATCTCGGCATGGAGATTTCGCGCAGCGGCAGCTCCCCGATTTCCGCGAGCTGGCTCTGCATCCACTGCAGCGGCGGGTCGTTGGAGATGAAGTCTCCCTCGCGGCCGGCGAGCACGAAGCCCACGCCGCCGGGCGTGCGGCTGAAGCCGAGATTGTGCTCCGTGCCCCTTGCGTTGTTCAGGGTCTGCAGCTCGTCCCGGAACTGGATGTAGACCCGGTGGGGGATGCCAGACCGGTACTGCACTTGAAGCGACGAGGCCAGCTTGGTGCCCTCGAGCGCGTAGGTGGCTTCGGCGGCCGAGTCGCCGCGGTTGCGAAGGCCGTAGCCGTTCAGGTTGACGCGGACGGTGACGGACTGTCCGGGCCTGATGTATTCGGGCCATCTGTGCTCCCAGCCATCAAGCTGGTACGAGCTGTTGAACACCTTGCGCCAGCGGTACGGCGTGGCGTTGATGAGAGAGATGTGTGTGTCATGGTCGTTCTCGGGCCCCTTTTCTGCCCGGCGCACAATGCCGCGGGTGGTGGTGTTTGTGGTGGTGGTGTTTGATGCCGAGACAGTCCTGACGCCGTGGCCGTCTTGGGCGAGGATGCGGGTGAGAGGGTTTTTTGTAGGGAGGCCATTGACAGTGGACAGTCCCAACAGGACGACAGCCAGGCCAGTCAGGCCGGCCAAGGTTGATTTAAGGCTTCCAAGGGGAAGCATTTTTTGGAATGGTGGTTTTTTTTTGTGGTTTTTTTTGTGGTTTTTTTTGTGGTTTTTTTTGTGGTTTTTTTTTGTGGTTTTTTTTTTTGTGGTTGTTTTTTTGTGATTTTTTTTTTGTGGTTTTTTTGTGGTTTTTTTTTGTGGTTGTTTTTTTATGGTTGTTTTTTTGTGGTTGTTTTTTTGTGGTTGTTTTTTTGTGGTTGTTTTTTTGTGGTTGTTTTTTTGTGGTTGTTTTTTTGTGGTTTTTTTTTGTTTTTTGTTTTCTGGAAAGTCCTTCCTGGAAAGTGGTGGAAATTTTCTTGAGAGTGGTAGAGTTGAAATCAAGAAACTTCAGGAAGAGCCAGAGGATCGAGACTTGGATGACCTAGAAAGGTAAAGGTAAGGATCAAAAGGATATGGAGCATCGAGGGCTCATGAGGACCTACAAGTCAAGAAGATCCAGAGGATCAAGACGACCAAGTTTCCAAGGTCAACAAGATCAAAGTGGTTGCCAAGATCCAGAGGACCGGGACCCGAAAAGGTTTCCAAGGTCAAGAAGTCCCAAGGACCCAAAAGACGGGCAAAGACGGCTAAACAACGCAGCAGTCTGGTGCAGCAGTCTGGCAGTGCAGCGAGCGGTTCAGCGTCAGGGGAACATGTGGGAGGCGAGAATGCCCAGGAAGAAAGCAGCCGAGGGAGGGGGATTCTTATAGACGAGACGAGGGAATAAAGTTCCTCGGGCCAGAAATCCACCGAGGTTGCGCTGATGCGGTGGCGGAGCCTGTTTTCGCGACTGGCTGGGAGGAAGCTCTCAGGGCGAGAGATGCCGCAAAGTCAATTCAATGCTGTGGGCTGCAGTCCAGCCTGCCGGCGTGATGTGTGCCGGACGGGAAAGGCTCGTGACAGGCTCTCGGAGCGAAGGAATCCTGACGAGGTCGGCGACAAGCTGCAAGCTACAAGTCTCTCTCGCGGCGATCGCGGCACAGCATGCTTTACCAGGAGGGAAGAGACTCGAAGCTAAAAGGGTCCCAAGGAGTCAGTAGGGTGCTGCATCGTATGGTTTCCCTGCCCCCGAATCTTGGCCCTGCTGAAGAGCAGAGGCAAAGCATGGTTTGCCGGGGAATAGACTCTGAAGACTAAAGAATCCAGAAAGTCAAGGGACAAGGCCACGCATTATGGTTGCCCTTCCTCGAACCCGGCCGTGCTGGACTGTGTGGGCGCAGCAGACCAGACCTTACCAAGAGGAAAGGAAGGACTCGCGAGCAGCAGAACCAGAGTCAAGAACCCTCCAACCCTCCAGGTGGATGTTTGTCCCCGAGAGTCGGTCCAAGGCTCCCCGCGCCGTAGACATATTGACCCCTTGATACATCTTTCCCCCGATCCGTAGCCAGCGTTGCCGCGCGCAGTACGCAGTACGCAGTGCACTCTGCTGGACCACGCACGCCCAGGCAGAAGGAAAGACGTCCGGTCCCACCCGCTGCCTCGCCGTCGGCAGAAGTTCGCGCAGCCGGCGATGGCAGACGTCACCCAGGCGGAAGTAGCGGCCGAGTCCGGGCCTAGCAGCTACCGCGTTAGCCAGCACAGTTAACCTGGTGTTGAAGACGGCGAGTACAGACCATACCGCGTACCGTGATCAAGGCACATAGGCCGGTCTACCGGGCAGGGGCCCTTCAGGTCTGGGGCCTTGGCATGCCGGACTGGTGGCCCTCGAAGGTATTGATTCCTTGCCGATGGGCCGCCAGGAGTCCGGTATTTTATGCGTCAGGGAAAAGGCGGCTTGGGGCGAGAGCGAACCGAGGGACCAAGCGTCCCGGCGCGAGCGCGGATCCTGCGTGTCTGAATCCTGCGTGAATCCCGCGTGATTCCTGCGTCTTATTCCTGCGTCTCGTCTCCGTCAGCCTCAGCAGTGGACACCGATGGACGCAACAGAATTCAGCTCTGCCTCGACCGCGCAAGCAGAGCATCCCCCGATCCCCCGACGCTTTCACTTACACCTCCACCCAAGCGCCCCCGGGCGGACGTGCTGGCACGCTGATGCTCGCGTTTCCGTCGAAATAGACTCCGCCCAGGCAAAGCGCCGCCAAACCATCACGCCCGCGCATCTCCCTCCCGGCCAGACCCTGCAGGCGCGGAGCCCATGCCCTCCGCGCCACCGTTTCTCCCGAAAGCATATCCTGCCGGCTGCGGCTCGGTCCTGTCATGAGAGTAGGAAACAAGGGCCCGTGGGGGGCTGCTTGGTGAATGGATGGCTGAACGCGGCTGGTGAAGGAAAAATGAATCCAAACAAGACAAACAAATCAGATCAAATCAAACCAAATCAGAGAATACCGCAGACCGCCACCCGTATGTCGTAGACTGGGATTTCATACGCTGTGCATGTGCTGGGCTAGTCTACCAGCGAAACACGTCGGTGCAAGCGTTCAAAAGGTCGCTGGATGCAGTTGTAGTTTTCTTGGTGATTCTCCTGACCGTCTCTCGCATCTGTGCGGAATATCCAGCAAACTCCTCGCGCGCGGGGAAGGAAACAAAAAAATCAAATGTGGAAAAAAAAGAAAAAAAAATCAAACCCATAAAACACAGAAAAAAAAAAAAAAAAAAAAACACCAACAAATCAAACATGAGCCAAAATGCCAGCCATCAAATCCTCGTCCTCTATTTGAGAATCAAACCCAACACCGGGATCCACGCCATCCTTTTCCGCGCGCTTCTGCTCCTTCACGAGCTGTCTCACGTACTCCTTGCTACCGCTCAACCGATCATTCACCAGCTGGTACTGCCGCCCGAGTAGCCGGATATTGTGGTGGCTCTGCGCAATCATCCTGGCAAACTCCGCCTCCGACACCACGTCGCTGTCCGGGCTGAACAGCAGATACCGCTCATCGCCCTGCTGCTCCAGTTCGCCCTGGAGCATCCCGGACTCCATCATGTCGCGCAGCAAGGCGGCAACTGCGTCGTCGTCTTCCAAAGCCGTCCCCGTCTCGGCGCTGAGTGTCGTTGCTCGGATTCGCGCGAGCCCTATCCGTTGGTAGACGTCGCGCAGGCCAAGAACCTGCCATTTTTGGTACGACGACAGAATCTCGGCCATGAGGGATGCCGTCCCGTCCTCTTCCCAGGTCGCAGCGTTTTCCTCCACCAGCGACTTGAGAACCCCGGCACCGGTTGTGCCAAATGTTTCCGCCACGTTCAAGTAATGCTTGGCTGCAGTCATGTAGCAGGAATTCGCGTTTGACGATGTAAAGGCAGGCGTCGTGGGTGCTTTGCCTCTTCTGAGTAGCCCTATCAAAATCCATCTCTTGTACGAGTCCACCATGATTTTGCTGACGACTCGCTCCTTGCACGGGTAGGATATCACTTGCTGGAAGGCTGCCTCAGCCTTGCCCCAATCTCGCCTGGACGTGTAAATCAGGCCTCTGATGTGGTCGTACTCCAGAATCATCGAGGGCCGAACCGTCCCGCTAAGGCCCGTTTGCGCAGACAGGTAGGAAAACGGGGCCAGCGTCGGGTCGCAGAGGAGCTTGTTCTCCTTTGAGCCGGCCATGTTTGGGTAGAGGTAGATGGCGCCACCAAGGACTTCCATGGCTTCGTCGACGGCGTTGGAATGGTACGCTAGCCTAGCCAGCAGCAGATGTGTCGAAGTGAACAAGCACGTCCTGGCGTCAATCTTTTTCATCGCTTGGGACAGTAAGGAAACTGAGACCAATGGCTTGGCACAGCGGTGAGCCCAAGTTAGAGAGGGATGAGCCCCGGCAAACAAGACTTGATGGGACGAGGCGGTCTTACCGAAAAGAGCTGGCCGCTACCCACCCTCTCCATGAGGGCAAGCATCTCTGGCCCGACATATCGGACCTGAATGTGATCAAACTTTAGCAGGAAATCGACAATCTTGTCGAGCAATACGTTTGACGAGATGGGAAGCGGAGCGGAATTGCTGGGGCTCAGCAGAATATCCAGTACGTGTAGGTAGCCGATTGAATGTTGGGCGGGATCTAGAATCTTTGCATGGCAACACACAACACGTCAGACTGATGAAGCTCTGCGGGTGGAGATCTGCGGTCCGGAGGGAGCTGCAGACGGGGTGTGCAGTCATCTTACCTTGAAGATTCCCTCTGGGTCGCTCAGGACTACCGCTTGAATTTCAGCGGCACTCTTCCTCAAAGTCGCCAGGTATTGTCGAATCGAGGCGTCGTAAGCTTCCAGGCCAGACTTTGTCGAAGGGTCGAGCGGAACCAAGGCCGTCAAGGCACCATGTACATGGTCCATGACTGCCAGGTTCTCCGTTGTTGGTCGCAGCGCAAGCAACTAGCTAGGATGTTGTTTCGTGCGTGGGCCAGTGTTGAGCGTGTGTCTGAAGGTCGAGCTGCCACTGGCACTGGCACTGGCACTGGCACTGGCGTTGGCGTTGGCGTTGGCGTTGGCCTTGTTTGGGGAGAGTTTCATGCCAAGACATCCGATGCGATGCCAGATTTGATTTTTCGTTGACCCGGGGCAGAAGTGTGTAGATTTGTGAAACGCGCCCTTTGGGACTATGCAGTATCAGTATGCAATGACAAGCTTCGTGTCCCTGCGTGGTGGAATGGAAAGAAGAGTGCAGGCAGCCGGGTTGGTTATACAGTAACTTGCGGCATCCAGGTAGAGCTTGCTTGGGGATTGATTCATTGTTTGCTTCCGCACTGTCCCCAGTTGTTGATACAACCTACAGCCCTACAGTACGGGTTACACTGTACAACTTTGCGCACTGGCACGCACTGGACTTGGCCAAATCTCTCAAGACCCCGCCCGCCCATTACCCGTTCTAAAACTCTCCGTAGGTACTCGGTAAGGAGCACACAGTCTACAATACGGAGTCGGCCATTGCTAATGTCTCATCATCAATAGATTCATCACCTGGAAGCTCTTGCAACAATCTAGGCTGGGAGCCACCTCTATCGTCAGATTGCTTAGCAGTCACAAGCCTAACTTGGCCTAGCTCGGGTGCTTATCTAGCTAAAAAAAAAATAAAAAATAAAAAATAAAATAAAATCAATCCTCTATCCTGGGAATAATCCTCAATAATCCTGCCAGACGCCTCTGAATCGAAACTGAAAGCATCTGTATTTTTGTTCACAGCTAAGCTTGACCCGATTTCCCTACCTGATATGTTTCATAGAGCCTTTTGCCCAGCGCAGCCAGATATTGGTCCTTGACAGCATCCGAGATGGAAGAATGCTTGACCATGTCCATTGTGACTCGTATTTGCGATTCTGTAATGCGGCGTGTCGAAAGCTCAGTTGACACTCGTTGTTGCACTTGTTGCACTTGTTGTTGTACTTGTTGCTGTTGTTGTTTTTGTTGTCGAGGAGGTTCGTGCGGCAGTTGTTGCGGCACTTGCAGATTCCGAGATCCCGGGGCAGTGTGCCACAAAACCGGCCAGCAAGTCGCAGCATCGTTGCTGCTCGCGGCGCCCTGCTGTTTTCTGTCCCTAGCCAAGTTGCCATGGGGGGGCCACATCGGCTGCTGGTTGAAGACTGCGGGGTACGCGGAGCTCTGGAAGCCGCCATGACCTATGTTGAGCATGTTGGTGTTTGGGGCATAACCATTATTAACGATGGAGTTGGGGACGGGTTGACCATACGATCCGCGGCTGGATTGAGGCGCGTCCGCGGCTTGGTTGCTTTGGTGCGTCGTCGGGCCGCTATACTTTGCCTTGATTCTCCCTTTGGCTTCTGCGCCGGGTTGGCCGACTTTGCCAGACGACCGTTGAGACCCGGCTTCGGGTGGGCCGATTTGGCCTTGGAGTTCGTCGTCCCCTTCGCCGGGGTTTCCTTTGCCAGGAATCGCGGTGCGTCTCGACGAGGGGAGGGGTTCGGCGGCTTCTTCTGCTTAGCTCGACTGTCAATAACTTTTGCTGTCTTGATCTCCTTGTTGTGACTTGTTCGTGCATGCTTAGGTGCAGGTGAAGTAGGTGCGCGTCTGGCTGGAGAATTCTTTCCTGCTTTACCTTTCATCAATACGACGTCTTCGTCAGACGAAGACGACCCGTCGCCCGAAGCGAATTCATCTGATGATGAAGGCAACTCGTTTGCAGCCTCACCGTCCTGAAGATAGCCCTGCAATGAGTCCTTTGCGTAATTCGTAGTCTAACACGTAGCGTCAGTGCACCGTCAATCCACAGAGTCACCAGCATGAAACCTACCGTCCTCCGCCGCCCGCCTCTTCCGAGCCTCTCTTGATTCGCTTCGGCCTGTCGTCGGGCTTCAGCCTCTCTTTCGGCCAGAATCTTATCCCACACACTCGACGAGATGAGTGTCGGAGCTTCAGACTCTGCTGGGGCGCCTAGTCCGTCTTCCAAGGCGGCTTTTTCGTTGGCCCAGACCTTGGCATACGAGAACTGTGCTTCTGCAGACCCCTCTTCGTCAACTTTTGTCTGCTCCATCTGAGATCGGTCTAAAAGTTTGTCAACAGAAGAGTCATTGTAGTGGATAGCCCCTTTCTGGTAATCGTCACTAAATAAGGCTTGAGCACCATGTTTAAGAATCGACTCCAAGTCATCGCCCGCTAGCTCTTCATCGTCCATTTTTTCAATCAGCGCGTGGTCAAGTGCCATTTTTTTCTTTCCTATTTGCATGATTTTTTCTTCAATAGTATCCTTCATCATGAGCTGGAAACAAAGCACCTTCTTCTTCTGCCCGATACGATGAGCTCGAGACAATGCTTGGATGTCTTGATGAGGGTTGAAGTCTGGATCCATGATGATCACTGTGTCGGCCGTTGCCAGGTTGATTCCAACGCCTCCAGCGCGTGTGGACAACAGGAAAGCAAAGATGGGCGAATCTGGAGCATTGAAAGCATCGATGCGACGCTGCTTCTCCATGCTTGAAAGGTTGCCATCGAGTCTTTTAAACTGATACCCGATACCGTTGAGAAAATCCTCCAGAATATCCAGTTGCTGCAGGAACTGGCTGAAGATTAACACTCTGTGGCCGCGCTCTTTCAGCTTCGGAAGCATCACTTCAAGTAGGAGAAGTTTTGCTGAGGCTTCTACCAGGTTCCGATGCTCAACAACTGCATCAACGTTTTTCTCTTCAATCGCATCTGAATACATAAAAGGGTGGCAGAGACATTTTCGAAGCTGCATCAAAATGTTGTTCAAGCTGCCGCGTTCCTTCAAAGTCATCTTACCGTTGGCGAAAATGGCCTTGATCAGTTGAGGGTTTTTGGCCATGATGCTCTTTGAAAGCTTTTCCTGAATGACCGTCATGGTTACTGGGAGAATAATTTGAGCCATGGGAGGTAGAAACTTCAGTACGCCAGCCTTTGTCCGTCTCAGAAAGTAAGGTCGAATCTTGTCGTGCAGCTTCGGCAACGTCTCTTTATCTAGCACCTGGAATTCCTCGTCTAACTTCTCGGCGTTCTGAGAATTATCTATAAATTGAATGAGATTGAACAGTTCCCTCTTGTTGTTCTGCAGTGGTGTCCCTGTCAGTAGCAGGCGGAATGGGATCTTCATGGCGCGTAACGCCTGATATAGCAGGTTGCGGTCGTTTTTGAGTCGTTGACCTTCGTCTACAACAAGTCCCGCCCAGCGCACAGAACTGAACAGTTCGCTAGTCTTGGGGTCCTGGGTCGAGTCGTAAGACATGATTACGACATGTGCCGTCATATCACGGTCTCCGCGTGGGAATAGCTCGTGCTTGTACGCAAGTTGTTGCGACTCCCTGCCCCCATGGTAAGTGACCACCCGTAATTCTGGGGCCCATTGCTTGAATTCGCGGCGCCAATTCGGGCAGGTTGCGTTCGGCACCGAAACCAGAAACGGCCAGCACTGTTTTCTTCGTGTAAGTAAGACGAGCAACAGCCAAAATAGTGAGGGTCGAGAGTCCTACCTGCGGTCTTTCTTGCACAAGGTAGGTTATGAGGCTAACAACTTGCACAGTTTTGCCCAACCCCATCTCATCAGCCAAGACAATGCTTCGGCCATCGTGATAGTTGGAAACAAGCCAGTTCAGACCTTCCAACTGATATGCCATGAGCTTTCCTCGTCTTAAGCCGACGGGCTGGGTCCCAATCTTCTCAAACTCCCTGTTTTGGAAACTATTAATTCGTTCCTTCATTTTGGGCCAGGGAGAGTGCTTGAAGTTTTTCCCGGCCAAGTAATCGCGATAAGCATTCTCGAACGCAGTGTACAGTTCACGCGAGTCTTCTGAAGGAGGTTTGTCCCATACCACATCGTCATACCCAAGTCCTTGAAACTTTACCAAAGCCTGGCTGACATGCGACACGTTGGCGAGATCATCCTCCTCTGTGACGCCGGGCAACGCAGTAGGTGCCAGCTTCACCCTGAAAACGATGTCTATCGTAAGTAACTCCTCTGGGATGGCGTCCTTTGTGGTCAACTTGAACAAGTCGGCTTCATTTGCTCGCTTTGCGAATGCGGTTCGCGCTGACCCTACTGCCACTCCAGCTATCCAAGCACCTGGCATCCAAGTGCAATGGAAATAGGACAAGGTATCCCACTTTACAAGATATTCCTTGTCATCGTCAACAAAATCTGAGAATGCCGGAACTCCGGATACCGCAGAGTCTTTGGTCCGCCAAGCAACGACCCGTTGTATCTTTTGTTGTGCAGAAGTACATTCATTGCAATGCCAATCGATGGAGTAATCCTTAAGTGCCCCATTGGGCTGGTCAGCAAGGGCACTTGGGCTACCGATCCGGGGCAAATGGCTCTGATGCCAGGCCCTATGACATCGGCGGCAACGAAAGAGAACATTCCCGGTGGCATTGATGAGATCTTGGGCAACATCAGTTACTGGGTCTACCCCGTCGTTTTGTTCTCGCAACTTCTCTTCCTGTCGAATTGTCTGTCTCTTCGAGAATGGAGCGCAGGAAACACCACTCGATTTGCAGGCTTGGCACATGGCACGTCTCGGGGCTAGGCCATCTTTTCTCTGCTGGAATTCAATGCAAAATCGGCACTGCAACACGAAGCTTGCCTCTCCTATTTTGGTGACCAAGTGCTCTCTTGCGCTTCTGGACCCGATGCATTGTTTGTGGTAAGAGTAGCTACAACCTTGACAGAATATAAGCTGACCGTTATTTGAGCTTTGACAAGTGTAGCACATGCTCATGTGCACAGAGGCGAAGGACGAATCTGGTGGCAACGGTCGAAAGTGTTCCTTGACAGAGACCAGTTTTGGGGCTCCCGGGGTGGTCTCTTCGACTCTATAATAAGAGTCCTCGTCTACATCCAATTCTTCTTGTGTATAGCTAATGTTTCGCGTGGCTCGTGTCGATCTTCTGGGTGGCTCAAACTCTATGTCAGAGGCGCTGGAGGCTCTCCGTGTTGAGCGAGCCTGGTGGGCTCTTTGGGGACGAACACGCTGCAGCTTCCTTTTCCTCTTTTTACCCCCGTGAACTAAATCAGATGTAATAGGCAGGAAAAAATCGTCTTCGTCTTCGTCCCCGTTGCCGGCTTCGAGCAGTTGTTGCCTTTGGGGCCGCTTTGGTTGGAGAGCCTCCTGCAATATAGAGTCCGGAAATCGGGTTTGTCTTTTTCGAGAGCTACGTCTTTGGGATGTTGAAGCAAGATCGAGATCCTCGCTGTCTTCTTCAAGCTTCGATGATTCCGCAGTCGAATGGTAGATTCTCGGCCTCAGTGTTCTTGTTCGAGTTGTACTCAGCATGACCTCGCTGTCGTTGTCGCTATCCAGGTCCATGGAGTCAGCCTCAACGGACTCGTCAGAGCTTTCATTCGACAGCGCTTCGTCATAATATCCATGCTTGCGATTTCGAGTTGCTCGCTTCACATTCATGAAGCAGGTGTCTAGTGCCTGCATGCCGTTCTCGAGTAGTTTTACTTCGCGCAGCGTAATCTTGGTACGATGTCAGCTAGTTTTTGGGAAAGATGGAAGTCCAAGTCATTCTCTCTTTCTCCTTGAAGCAAAGTAGAGAGTCTGCGTGAAGGTACGAAGGTGAAGTGAAGAAACAATAGTAAAGAATATTGCGATTCACTTTCACTTCAGACTGAGGAAACCCAAACCCGAAATCGAAGTGAACGCGGAGTGGGGTGAAAGAGAAATAAGACGAAATAGGGCCTTTAATCAATGTAGGGAAGAAGAAGAAAAAAAGCCAAAGATGTATTGAAAAGGGCAGGTAATACATACATTGCGTTGCGTTCCATCAGTGAACTCAACTGTGAGGATGTCATCTGAGCCGACAGGGTCCGTTAATACCAACACTTTTTCCACGACTGTGCTATGAATCTCTTTGTACTGCTCTCGAAACTCGGTTGGAATAGCAGGGATCAGGACCTGAAGACCCTGCGTATTGCCCGAGACGTCCAGTGAAGAATCTTCTGCCTCAGTTGCCCGTGTCGCAATGTCATCGCTAGAGCTGTCAGGGTTGACGGGGCTTCGGCAGAAGTCGAATGAGAATCCCGGTGGTGAATCGGGCTTGGCATTACTAGCGTCTGCTGCAAGCTGAGCTGCAACAGATGCGGACTCGTCATCCTCCATCTGCTTGCGTTTGCCGGCTCATGAACGGGGTGCTATTGATGGTGGTAAGCCTTGTACCAATGGAAAGATTACTCCCGGCTCAAGCGAAAGTTCCCCCTGATAAGGGACGGCTCAGAACGAATCTGGATACTGCCCCCAAACCAAGTATAGATGTTGACGCTCTGCCGCATGGAATGCCGAATTGGCGTTGTTTGCCTGTAGTACGGACTTAGGAATGGAACTTTAAACGTTCAGGTTATTGATAAATCCCATTTTGACACGGGTTGAGTTGTGGAACCAGGATGGGTGGATCATCCGAAATACGCCCCCAACAACAACACGCGAAGTTCCTGCAGGCGGAAGGAGCGGGTATGGTCTCACCGCCCTGCTAGATATATACCTATATTTCTTTTTAAAGTTGTTTGGTGGCAGAAAATATTTAAGACGGCCCGAGTCCCGACCCATTCAACCAGGCCTTAGCCAGATACCCGGGTACCTAGGTACCTAAGGCTAGCCGTTATCAGCTAACCTCTCCAGCCATATTTGCATTGTCGCCCGCCCTTTTTTTCCTTTACCCTCCAGCCAGGATAAAATTCAGTATATATCTGGCCGCTCGAGATGCCATGTCAAACGCAGCGAATTTAGCCTGCGCTCCCTCACGCTGCAAGGTCCTCCTCACTCTCCGAATCAGCATTGCCTACTCTGCCCTCGGCACAGTGCGCCATGGTAGCTTTTCCGCGATACACAGAGGCCTAAGGCGATCGGAGAGAGCCCAGTTTGGCGAGGCACGAAATTCGGCCTACAAAGGCCACGCAGGGAATCCGCGTAGTTCCATTTTCGATAGAACAACCAAGGCGCTGGCCGGCGCGACATCCCCTCGACAAAAGCAGAAGCTCCTCAAGAAGCTTGGTCACGAAGCATCAGAAGCTGAAGCAGACGAAGACGCTGGTCGACAGACGAGAAGAAAACGATTCCTCGACCCTGGAGCGTCCTTTGGCAAGCGGAGCTTGGTGTTTCAACTGAAGCATGGCTCGTTAAAGGATACAGCCGCCTCGCTTGAATTGCAAGAGCCCGTGCGTCCAAGACCATATCTTGCCAGCACTGGTTCGAGGCGGCACGGCGATCGAGATGAACCACTTCCTCGTCGTCCGCTCCACAGCCGAGACCGTCAGGAACTAAGAGACGTACCTCGTCGTCCGCTCCACAGCCGAGACAGTCGGGAACCAAGAGACGTACCTCGTCGTCCGCTCCACAGCCGAGACAGTCGGGAACCAAGAGACGTACCTCGTCGTCCGCTCCACAGCCGAGACCGTCGGGAACCAAGAGACGAACAAGACGATGACCGGAATCAAGATTTATCAGCGAGACCAAGAACGCGAGACATGATGCCCGTGAACATTACGTATACAACAGCAGCTTCTCAGTTCTTGTACGGAAAATCCGTCGTAAAAGCTGCGCTTAATCAAGGCAGACGGCAGATATACAAGCTGTATGTGTATGGCGGAGAAAACAGGAGGGACACGAAAGACGACGATGCTGTGATACATCTGGCCAAGTCGCGCGGTGTCCCCGTCACTATTGTGCCGACCGAAGACCAGCGGTTAATGGACAAGATGAGCATGGGCCGGCCGCACAACGGGTTGGTGCTCGAGACGTCGCCACTTTGCCAACTACCTGTCAAGTCTCTGGGCAACTTGGAGGAGTCAACGTCCAGACTCGGATTCCACGTCGTACTCGATCATCAGACGAAAGAGGAAAAGGCTGTGAACGGAGAAAGCACATTTTTCCCCAAGTCCAACAATTCTGCTACGTCGAAGCCGTTTGTGCTCTTGCTGCATGAAATTCTTGACCCGGGCAATCTGGGGGCTATGCTTCGAACAGCGAGCTACATGGGCGTCGATGCTGTAGGAATCACCAATCGCAACTCCTCCACCCTATCGCCAGTGGTGCTCAAATCCGCAGCTGGGGCCGCGGAAGAAGTCGCCATATTCACAGTAGACTCACCCGTGCAGTTCCTGGAAGACTCGAGAGCCGCCGGCTGGAAGGCTTATGCTGCTGTAGCACCACCAGAGAAAAAGCTCATCAAGATACACGGTGAAAAGTTCATCTCTGCATACGATATCGAGCAAGCCAGGCCCTTGGATCAGCACCCGTGCGTGTTGGTCCTTGGGAACGAGGGTTACGGCCTCCCACGGCAGGTCAAGATGGCTTCGGATTTTGAGCTTTCCGTGCCCAAGTTTTCTCAGGGGAACTCTGTGGATAGCTTGAATGTCAGCGTTGCAGCTGGTTTGCTCTGCCACACGTTTGTCAGGAGTGCCGCGATGCCAGAAAAGCATGACGCATTTTCTCACCAAGTGCGGAGCATCATGGGTAGAACATCGCCCGCAACAGGGGGCGGTGAGACATTATTTTGAAATGCACAGCAAAAGTCTTGCCTTTGCCCTTGGACTATCATGTATATAATATAATATTGTATGTATGTACCACTACTGGTGCGCATTTTAAGCCGTAATTCGCACGAACAACTCCGCCCCTGCGAGTGTTTTTGACCAGAATGCAAAGCCAGGCTGTATATATATATATGTTGTGTGTGTGTGTGTGTGTGTGTTTTTTTTTTTTTTTTTTTTTTTTTTTTTTTTTTTTTTTTGAAAAGGCTGCAGTGATACTGTGATGGATGGATTGGCACATGTGCTGAATTTCTCTGCATGCTCTCTTTGCAACGGTCGAGGTGGCAAATGACTCGAATGATGGTTTAAATCTAGTTGCCAGGACGTACGTAGCGTTCGTTAGTGTCATTGTTTTCGTCTCGTTGTCCAAGGGCACTAGGATTCGCGATAACAGAATCGCGCTGTAGTCCTGTAGTCCCTGGGAGTCGTTCAAAGCAGCCAACGTGTTGAAGGGCTCAAATGAGGAATGAGCCATCAGTCGCTGAAGCAAATGTCATCCTTTCTGCCATTGATCCTTTCTACTAAATGCTCTCTACGCCTGGTATTTTAGGTACCTACCTACCTACCCTACCTACCCTACAGAACCTCGCGCTACTTTGAGTTTCCAAGCGCAACCTGGATCCATGGACGGTTGGTTATCTTTGGGGAGTTTGGCCAGGATATGCCCACATGCTTCAGGGTTGGATTGCAAGCAACGAAGAAGCTGCAGTGTGAAGTGAAGCATCACCTTTGAAGTAGCAGACGAATTGAATCTCGAGCACTGCCGGCATCTGCTTCACCACAGACAATGGCGTCTGCAGACAGATGGGTATGTCTCGACGCGTCTCTGACGTCATTCTGCTGGGAAAGACATGGCCTGATAAAAAGGGCAGGTGGGGGGTGCCGCAAGCACTCGGTTCCGAGTTTGCGATTTTCGCGTGGATGCGAAGAGTGCAGGGGAAATCAGAAATCCTCATTCCACCTGATTAGGTGGGTATTGGAGGTGGTCGTGAGTCGTGACCGAGGTCTTAGATTGATAAATGTCCGACCAGGATACTTTGGGTATCTCTGGGCAGAGCTTCCTCAAGGCCAGGAGGTAGTATTGACTGTAGCTGGACAGTGCTCCCTGCTGGCCCCTGGGAGAGGCTGGTGGTACATACATACATACGTCGCCTCGTAAGGAAGCAGCTGGTTACCACCTGTTGACCCAACCACCAAGACCCCAGCCGTTTAGAGACCCTTGCTGGCACCAAGCTCGTATCTACATTAGGTCTGGTAGGTGGTTGACCTCTGACAAAGCGGCTTCAGCAGTAGGCCACCAGCCCTTTCGTATTTAGTCTTCTTATCAAACTACTGTATGTAGCAGCACTTCAAAGACCAAGCAGCCAAAGATTGCCATCTTCACCTTGATTTTGGCAATTTCTCTTTCCTCCTTTTCACCCACCAACCAAGAATCAAGGAAGGCTCCACAGCGCAAGACAGACGCTTCAGATTCTTTGCTCCATCTGAACTCCAACCACCGAGCCAAGCCGGCCCGTTGGAAGGCTGTCTGGCCCGTTGGAAGGCTGTCTGGCCCGTTGGAAGGCTGTCTGGCCCGTTGGAAGGCTGTCTGGCCCGTTGGAAGGCTGTCTGGCCCGTTGGAAGGCTGTCTGGCCCGTTGGAAGCTGTCTGGTCTGGTCTGGAAGCTCGAGGCTGTCCTGTCCACTTCACTTGCACCAGACTCACCATGACCTCTCCATGCACACTATTCTTCCTTATGCCCCCCTCGCTTCTAGCGCTTGTCTCGCACGCCTTCGCCGCCAACAGCCAGCCCTTCCCGATAGCCATCAAACGGCAACTACCCGACGCCAACGAAAAAATCCTCGCCCAGCATTTGGCTTTTGCGCCCCTCCTGCAACCTGCATCCGTCATCCTCCGAGATCCACGTCTTCAGCATCAGCATCAACATCAACGTGGCGGCCAAGATGAACCAGAGAGTGGCGTCAGTCGATTTTGCCCAGCCTTTGCGCAACACATCGGCGAAGCTGGAACATTTCCAGCACTGGCGCTGCCAAGGGCGGCGGCAGCCCAAGCCCTACGCCTGTTCCAGAACAGAGCAGCCTGTCCCTCGGGCATGAATAGCTGCGGGGACTCGGGCTCACCAAACAAGTGCTGTCCGCAAGGAACGTATTGCGCCGCCGTGCCTGACACTGACGTGGGTCACGTCGCATGCTGCCCCAATGGATCGACGTGTGGCGGCGGCGTGGGAACCTGCCCGCCAGATGCTACTAGCTGTCCCGCGGCTCTTGGCGGCGGCTGCTGCATACCTGGATTTGTGTGCCAAGGCGTCGGGTGTAAGAAGCAAAGATGATCATCAGGCCCCAGCGTGCAGATGCAAGATGCTAACCATGCTTTTGCAGGCGTCCCTAGTGCTTCGGCAAACCCGACGACACCAAGTCGAGCAAGTCCGTCTCAAGAAACGGTTACATCAACAAAGACAACATTTGTGGGTGGCAATCCAACCACAGTCGTCGTCACCGTAACCAGGACGGCCTTGCCAGATGTCACAACGCGGACCACTACCCAAGTAGTTACACCTACCAGCACCGAGATTGACACCATCACAACTACCGGCAGCGGTACTGCTGCTGCTACTGCTACTGGCAACCCCCCATGGCGGCCAACTGGCCCGCCCGAGACTCCTTCAGCCCCTGACAGCATGCCGCCTACGCAGACGGGCTGCCCGACAGGTTTCTATGGTTGCCTTGCCACTCATGGCGGAGGTTGTTGCCGTACAGATCGAGACTGTCGGACCTATTCGTGTCCGGCTCCATCATCAACGACCGTCATCTCTGATGGAGTTACAATCGTTATTCCGGCTACTACAGACATGCCAACCTCTACAGAAAGCGCCGCATGCGCCAACGGGTGGTTCATGTGCGGCGCGGATGCTGGACCTTTGGCGGGTTGTTGTCCCTCCGGATATCAGTGCGGCACAGCAAGCTGCTTCACGGCTGGAGCTACCGAGACTGGTAAAGTGCAGAAACAAGCTCCCCACCAGTCATCATGTTCAAAAAGGGTTGAAAAGCTCTGGAATGTGTCGTGGAGCTTAGCTGGTACGATTTTCCTCGTGAGCATCATGACCATCTAGTAGTGTAAGATGCTGGCACTGCCTGCTTCCTGTTTCACCATCAAACGGCAAACATTTAATGCCAGTGTACAAGAACTCTCTAGTAGCTTGACATATCCCACGAACTCTTGAGCAAGTAAATAGAAACTCTTCACGCAAATAAATTTGACATTTGAATCAGCCCTTGACAGATGCATTATCCCGGAACTTATCGACTATAGGGGAAAACCAGCAGGCTACAAGAATTGCCTCCTTTTCTAGGCAACTGGCGAGTGACCAAGTCATCTTGCCAAGCCAAGGTGCCGGCGCTTCAAAGTGTCGTGTCAACTTGGGTCAGGTACCTGCCTAGCAGCCTCTGGTTTAGGAAAGAGGCGGCGTGGAGGGTAAGAAGGCCATTGCCATTGTGAGGGTAAGCGAAGCTCTTTCCCAGGTTCCAAGGAGAAGGAGCTGACGATGGAACCTCGAGCATAAACTTTCTGTCACTGGCAATCCGCAATTGAATTCTTTTCTTCCTTTCCCCCTCGTCTTCTTCTTCTTCTTCATCATCATCATCATCATTTTCATCTTCATCATCACATCGTCCCAGGCATTCGTCTTGACTTGTTTCATCTTGCTCATCATTGCTGCATCTCTTCTTCAAACAGCTGATACGTGCATTCCCTTCCCCAGCTCTCACCATGAATTGCGCTTGCAAGCTCCTCGTGGTTTTGGCCGCCTTCTTGCTGCCTGTCTCGTCCTCTCACAAGGTCGCTGTAGCCGGTCCCGATGACAGTAACGGCGACCTAAACGTGGCCAAGGTTTGCTACCCCGATGTTTATGGTGACGCAGTTGTCCCCCCTTGCGTGGAAATTACCAGGATCGAAGAGGCCTGTCAACCCCATGGTGACGAGCCCATCGACTACCAAGGCCATGCTCAATGCATGTGCAGCGGCAGCTTCTTTATGGATTGGCGTGGATGCCAGGATTGTCTTTTCATTCACGGCTTCCGTAGCGCCCGCGATTATGCCTACTGGGAGCAAGTCCTTGCCGTTGCCTCGAGCTCTCTGTGCCATGCAACACCTACCGCCGCATTTCAGGACATCTTTGCTTCCGTCCAAGCAGACATCAATCAGGCTCCCCCCGTGACCACCGGCGACCCTCAGTCCTCGGATGAGTTTCCGAGCGAAACAGAAGTGAGCCTGTACTATTCGGCTACCGCCCCTCAAGGCCCTGGAGTCGTTAATGGGGCTGCTGCCACGGTCACAAGCCCTTCTCAGCCAATTGCTGGCAACTCGACATCTTCCGAGTCTATCACCAGCAGTGGCAGTACTGTCGAGACAACTAGCACCGTGTCCAACACGGCAAGCACCACGCGGTCTGCCTCTCCTTCCTCGACTGGCGGAGCGCCTGCTCATGGACCTGGCCAGGCTTTGGCTGCTGTTGCTGGGGCTGCTTTGATTGTGGCTTTGTAAGTGTAAGAAGGAAGGGTTGAGATGTTGACATGAGGGAGATGTTGGATTGTAACGAGAGGTGGTCTGGTGCACCAATGAGGGAATGAGAAGGGTATAAATAAGGCTTGCTTACGAATAATGCTCTTTTTTTTTTTCCCAAGAATGAATCATTATGCCTTTTACGTTTCGTGGTGACGATTTGCGATCAATTGGCCCGGTCCCCGGTCGGTGCATGAAGCAACCTGCACCCTGTTCCGTTTAATCCCGACGACTTGACTGCATGACGGGATAGCATTGAGTGCATTCCTGCAGGATGCGAAGAAACGTGGTTTGCATTGACACAAATTGCTACCTTGCTTACTATGCGGGTGGTAGACACCACGAGGCGGACATGAACAGACATGAAACAAGGTGCATCATGCAAGGGGATGCCCGAGACTTGACTTTGTTTTCCAGAGCGGATGTAGCCTAATCGGGCTATATTTTCGTCCCGTCATTATCATTAAACATCAACTTCTCAACCTGAGCGTTGCAGCGCAGAGCATCCTCCTGGTCTTACTCAGGCATGTGCTTGAACGGCTTGGCCAAGTTCTCCTGGCAAAAGGGCAATTTCCCAACGGTCCAGATCTCGGTGTCCTACGGGAGCAAGGTCAATCAATATTTCGCGCCAGCAGCAGCAGCCGCCGCCGCCGCTCGGTGCAGTGCCCACAAAAAGCAGCAGGGGGGGAGGTCTGGTGCGAGAGGGAGGGGCCCACGGGCACATACAGGCTTCAGATGCTTCTTGATGTCGGCGTCCAGCGTGCCGGCCTTGATGGCGATGATGTCGGGAGCAGCGTCGGGATCGTGGGCGATGGGCGAGCCGCACTCGGAGCAGAAGAGGCGGTGGACGGGGTTGCCGGACGAGCCTGTGCCAGTCCATTTCTTGATGGGGCCGCGGACGGTGAGCTTGTCTTTGGGCACGACGGCGACGAGAGCTGCAGGGGTGGGTTTGTTTTAGCACCAGCGGAGGCGAAGGTTGGGGGGGAGGGAAGAGGCATTCGTACAGTAGGTGGAGCCGGTTTGGCGTTGGCAGTCGTCGCAGTGGTCGTAGCCGGTGAGGATGGGGGCGTCGACGTCGACGCTGTAGGTGACGGCGTTGCAGAGGCAGTGTCCCGTGAGAGGCATATTGGTTGGTTTAGGGAGACGAGCTGGTGTGACTTTGGGGGGATGGAAAGGGGGGATGGAAAGGGGGGGAATGAGAAACAGATGGTGGTTGGAGAGCGACGGAGGAGGTGTGAAGCCTCGGTTTTTGTCTGGTGCGGCGGAGAAAACAAGTCCGAGGTTTGGGTGCGTCTGAGGGAGCTGCCAAGGCGAGGCAAGCATAGGTCCATGATAACGTAGAGGCAGGTAGGTGGTACCTTGGGTATATAGGAGGTAAGTGGTGAAATGGGGTCCTGGTCAGCAGCTTGTGATCGATGCTCTGGAGGCAGGCAGTCTAGTCTTGAGTCAACTGGGACCTTCCCTTGTGCCGTACAAGTGACCTCCAAGTCAGGACCAGGACAGGTTTGGGCGTCTGGCCGGCAGCAAGCCAAAAAGAGCGGGATTGTTTGTGCCCCCTGCGCCCTTCCCGCTGCTGCTGCTGCTACGCGAGCTGCATATGAATCCGGCCATTACAAGCTCCTCGCACGCATCAAGGATTGAAGCAGTTGGCATTGGCCAGGACCACGGATTGGGACTGTTTGCCCATTCGGTATCCCGTCATTGTCAACGGCGTTCGGCGTCGTGGCGGCTGCAGCTGAGGTTGCTTCCCTCAACTTGCTTGAAATCTATCGACTGGGGGCTTGCTCAGGCAGGACAGACCCTGCCCGAGCAACAGAACCTGCGGCAGGCTGCAAAACTCCAAAGCGTTGCTCTCGACATGTCAAGCAGTCCCGATCGCTTGGCTCAGCGCTGCCACCGATGCCCAGGCAATGCTGATCCGGAGAGCAGCGATGCAGAGGCCCAGAAGAGCTGTGCTGCCCATCAAATATCTGTCGGCAAGAAATAACCGCAGCAGGGCAGAACGATACGAGGCCTTGAGCCGGGGTCCCGCACGTTCCAGCATGTATGCGTCCATGGGCGAAATGCCAAGATGTCGGATGTCGACCAAGGGTGAAGCAGTAATACCATCGGCCGACGTCGACGCCGTCGGGATCGCGGCCGGACGCCGTCGCAGAACTCGTATTGTCTCGAAGCAAAGGCGATCCATTGCTGTACGCGCGACTGGGGTCGGGGATCCTCGCTCCGGAAAAATGTCTGGCAGGAGGTGCGGCTCATCGACCCATAGGGTTCCGTAGCGCGTGAGCTCCGTATGTATTCCCTCAAGGTCGTGCGCGTAATGAACAAACCGAGAGTAGAAGAGGGGGGTGAGCACGGTTAGTTCCAGGGCCTGGGTCTCTCTCGACCGCTCCTCCTGAGCCAAGGCCGAGCGCATCTCCTCTGCAGCTGAAGTGCCACCGCTGGGGGTGTACTTGACCAGCAAGCGCGCTGGCGACTTACTGACGAGATGTCTCAGGTAGCTTCGGAATGCCAGCTCGAGATCGCGTTCAATGTCGTTGGCGCGCCTACCGAGGCTCTCTTTCAGCGGTTCCGGTCGGTACCAAACATGAAGACGCCTTTGGAAAAACAAAGCAGCGGCTTCTCTGAGAATGCGCGGAAACGTAGCGAATCCAATCCAGGACCAGCTCAACAGAAACCGGGCCTTGGACAAGATGCCCAAGGAGCCGACTTGGACAGCCGTGCCTTCCGAAAACAGCCGAGCCACGAGCTTGGCGTTTCCTTTGGAGGAGCGCAAGTTGATGGTGACATCAATTCCTTGGAATCCTTCCATGCCAGGGCCAAGGGGATCTCTGGCGAGCAAAGAATAGGAGCCTTTGCGTGAATTGAACGGCGAGACGTGAAAATCCTTGGGCCATGACCCTGTGACGCGAGACGACGGCAAAGACTTGCGAGTCGGCCCGCCGAGAACCTCGGCTTCAGCAGAAAAGTCGCGAAGAACAAGGTACGGGCGTCTTTCGTCAAAAGTGTTGTTTACTTCCAATATTACGGCCGACAGTATCTTCTCCGAGGAATACAGGTACCAGAAAGAAACCGGATTGAAGTGATAACCCAGGAATCTCGCCGCAGTGACCAAGTAGGCATGAGGGTAGTCGCACGGGTCAATATCCTTGGACAGCATCAGCATTCAAATCCAAGACCAAGCTCCAGGCAGCCGGGTGTTTTTACCTGAGATTTGAGATAGGCATCCAACTTGCCTCGCAGCCCACCATCATCATCACCTCGCTGCAAGTAATCAGAAGCGTTAACGTTGTACCAGCCCCCGCGAAAAAGCATGGACAAGAGTTTCCCCGGCCGAGCTGATTTATCGTCAACCGACAACATCCGATTGAAAGTGCCCGAGCTACCTACTGGCACTCCGACAGCCAGGTACGAATATCCAAAAGAATGCTTTTTGGGGAATGTCCGAGAGTGCGTTGTTTTGCACGGTAGGAGGTAAGGCTGGGCTGGCCCTCCCCACCTGGCGTCTGTCCTGTCAAGCATCGAAAGCAGCAGGTAACTCGTTCCGATTGCCGCAGGGACAGGGATCAATTTGGGCATTGCGTTCCAAAGACGAGCAAGAAGGAAGGAAAGCGCGTGGGGGAAGCGCTGTGACATAAAGAGAGCGGCGAAAACCACGTCTAGGGTGCTTCCTAAGAGGATATAGTACAGCGAGGCGAAAACGAGAGTTAGGGAGACATGAGGGCCATTGATGATGAAGCGGACCATGCCGTCGTCGATAACTGCCGCCATGGTGAATATTGGCCTTGGTCCATGGTACGAGATGAACGAGACCGGAGGGGCAGGTTCCCGAACAAAAGTCTAGAGGGCTTTGGCTGCAGCAGGCGAGGTCAGGCGGGGGACTCTGTAGATGAGAGGTTGGGATGCTGACGACGTTTGTTCCCTGTGCCATCGAGGTGCTTCGAAGCTAGCCGCAGCCGCCGCAGCCGCCGCAGCCGCCGCTTGCAACGCCAACGCCCAGTTTGCTCTTGGGTCTGCTTGACCCAATCAACAATCAAGATTCGCTTTGCACGGCCTTCTGCCCCACTGTCGCTGACCTTAATATAAGACAAGTGAAGCCTGCCACAGCGACTTCACGAATTCGTCGCTTCTGGCAGTCTCTTTTCCCCCAATCCCCAATCGCAGGATGGATCAAAACGGTAGGCAAGCCGCTAATGAAGGGAACATTTTGTTTGTCTCTCCCAGCTCGGCATCGACGTCGAACACCTCCTCAAGATCAGCTTTCGGGACACAGCCAGCCTCGCTGTGCGCATGCCGCTGCACATGAGACCGGATCGACGTGCTGCGGATCGAGCTGCAAACTCTCCATACACTGGAGGCCAAGGGACTAGAGATGAATAGCTTTTCCTAGTCGCCAAGCTGACGCGGTCAACAGAACCTCACTATCGACAACGCTGTGGAGCGACCAAGTTGATAGACTTTGCTAGGCTCTTCCCTTCTTTTTTTTTCGAGGGGTTTGCGAAGAACAGACGCGTCCGAGTGGATGAGGGCGAGATGCCCGGGCTTTCGACGCAAGGACGGCATCGACCAGCGGGCACTTGTCAACGCGATGCTAGGCGCCGACGGGGATGACACGGCGTTAGAAGACCGCTCGAGCCGTGGACTTTTTGCACGCTTTACCTCGAGTCGCTCTTTAATAAGGGTATGCTTTCAGCAGGGACAAGCCGGGTGGAAGCGGCATTGTCACGAGGCTGTCGTGAAGGGGCCCACGTGAAGAGTCTGAGACGCCTCTGAGAACAAGAATAAATGGGCGAGAACTTTACGGGAGGCGTTTTGATTTCGAGGTGGAAGCGGATACGGGAACGCCATTAGAGGGTCAAGGGAATGAAGAGCCGGCCTCGGAGACTCTACTACGGCATCAGACTCCCATCATGGCCACCAAGCGTTCAGGAGTCCTCTCTCGCAAGTACTTGTCTTTTCTCCTTCCTCATCCTGACGCACTCTATTGTCTCAATCTCCCCTGCCGGCATTTTGCTACCGCTACCCGGGGATCACAGTTAAAGACGAAGAGCTGATGATTTGTGTCCTCGTCGGTCGATTGAAATGCAACCTTTTGATCAGCGCGACCGGGTGGGGGGTTTATAAGCGCAGAAACGAGAATATCGGCATGATATGTTGTCACGATCAGCGGCCGGCCCTCGGGCGACCCAATCCCGTCGAGGACGGACGTTGAGGAGGCTGGATAGGGACACCGTTCTGGCAGCAGGTGTATGTTATGGATGGTCTTGCTAACATGGCTGTTGCTCCTTGCAGTTCGTTTCCATGCCGACGGCGTCCATATCCTCGCGTAAAGCAGCACAATGATGAGGGGGGATGCTCAGAGGGTAGACGTCCAGATCGAAGCGCCCTGTGATGGTAAGAGCGAAGCTGGATTTTGCATTTCCAGGTGGTCCGTAGAGCAGGCATCCATGTCCTCTTGAAAGTGAATACCCCGACTAGAGTATCACATCCGGGTGGATGCCTCAGCTACCGGCATTTTTTAAATTCTTGGTTGGGCCCTTGGGGGCTTTTTGTAAACGCTGCGCGCAAAGACGTACATGGATACAGCGGCAATGCCGTCATTCCAGTGCTGGGCAAAACCCCGCTGACGCCAGGCTTGTTGCGGGCGTCTCTCTCCGCCTTGCCGTGCAGCACTCTGCTGCCCGCCACCGCCAATTCGTTACATACGTGTCTGGTCTTGGTACATACAAGTAATGTCTCCGTATCCTAGCCGTCAATGGGGGTCAACTCAACTGCTCCTTCCAGTCTCTAGCACCTTCTATGGCGGGCACCACCCCGGTATTGACCCTTTGACCCTTGCCACCCCACGAATTTCGAAAGGCTTTTTCTCGACCCCCCCGTCTAAGCCGTCCCGCCGGTTGACTCACCACTCCCTCATCAGTCCCAGCACACCAATCCGTTGCTCATGCGCTCGCTCATAAACTAGCTCCCCCTCCTCCTCCAATCAGTCAAATAGAAGCGACAGCAGATCCTCCCGTCTACTCCATCCTACGTGGTAGCAGCACTCGAAATCTCGTCAAAGGACTCATCCCCAAACGATTTCTCGCATACTTGCATCCACGCGCGACTTTCCCGCAACCAGCACCATGTCTGACTGGGATCAAGTCACCAAGATTGGGAGCAAGACCCGAGGCCCGGGAGCCTCATCGCGCGAGACTGTGATCCGTGGAAAGAGCGCGTTGAATGCTGCTGCTCGAACCGGCTCCGTCATCGCGACGGAGAAGAAATTCTCGACTGCCAACGCTGTACGCTACGATCCATGCCGCTTGATCCCCACCCGGCATTGTGCTTACCATTGTCTCTGTAGTCCGGAAGCGGCCCCGAGGGTCAGCGCCTGACCAAGGTCGACCGATCGGACGAAATCATCAAGCCCAACACTGTGGGTAAGGTGGTTGGAGAGGCTATCGCTTCTGCCAGACAAAAGATGGAACCCAAGATGACCCAAAAGGATCTCGCCAACCGATGCAACACCACGCAGGCCATAGTTGCCGACCTCGAGCGGGGGACCGGTGCTCCCAACCAGAAGATCCTGGGTGCGATGGAGGGCATCTTTGGAATCAAGTTGCGAGGCAGTGACATTGGAGCCCCCAAGTTTGCCAACAAGAAGAAGTAAGATGCAGCAACTATTCACGGGCGGTATGCGAGCCACAGACTTTTGACGAAAGGGCCGAAACATATAATTAAATGGGAGGCGCAAAAGTTTTTTCCGAAACCTTGAATGAGCGAAAAGATTTGGCTTACCGGGCTGTCGAAATATAAACTACAGAGGTGGTGAATCTGGGAGCCCATAGATGGGGCGGAGGAGTTTCAATCCCTTTTCTCCTTTATATTTTTTCCTTCTTTTCTTCTCTTTTTTTTTTTTTTTTCACGGGCCATGAATATATTCCACACCATGCCTTTGTTGTGCCTGGCTGGCTTTGTCTTCACTTTCGGCTCAGAATCCTTCATGAGTGACATGAGCCCCGTTTCACATCAAGCAGCTACCTGCGCGTGAGTGGCAGTTCATTGCGAGAGCTTTCTATCCACGGAATACACTTTGGGCAAAAGGGGGCAACGCTTGAGCCCGTCCATCACCTCGTTGCCATTGAGGCTTCTTCACCACGCCACGACATACCCCGGCAAATCACGATGACTTTACCCAGCGGACCTGGAGTTGCCCAGCACGGCAGCACGGTTTCGTCCTGCTTCCAGCCTCGCACCAAAACTGGCTGCCGCTCCGTCAAATCCATTGTTGCCTGGCTGGAGTCGTCGAGGAACCCGCCGTGGACCGCACCACGGGGCGCCGTCGCCAACCTCCCGCACGACCTATCCACGAGCTCCATCTCGTCCAGCCGCGGGCTGCAGCGCCGCAACCGCAGCGCCTCGGAAGCAAGCGACGTCGAAGAGGACTCGCTGACGTACCTCGGGTACAGGGAGTATTTCGGCGGCGCGCCCCTGGGCAGATGCTTGGACCGCCAGGACGACTCGCCACAGGCGAGCATGAGCGTACGGCACGGCCAGCAGGGAGGGTCAGAGCAAGAGCCGGCCACGAGGGATGGCGGCAGCTTGGGCGCGAAGCCGCCCTGCGCGGACGGGGGGCTCGACAGACGCGGCGCAGCTGGGGTGGTGCAGCGGGATCCGGGAGAATCGGCGGCGTTTTAGAGCAACGTTCGGTGCTACCTGGCAATCTCGGACGAGGAGCTGGAAACGGGGGCGGACGCCTCCAAGTCGGAGGACGGCGGCAGCTGCAGACGAGAACCCTCGTCGTTGGACAATATCGACGACTTTTTCAACCAAGTCGACGAGGTGGGCGGGCGTTGAACTCGAGGAGGCGCGCAGAGCTTTGGCGGTTACCCTGGCGGCAGAATTGGGATGAAGATATGGCTTGGACATGCAATGATTGGACTTGTTGTTATATATTAAAGGCCCGAAAACTCCAACACGTCTGGATCGGAGTGATCAAGCAGCCATAGGCCATGTTTCATGACAAGAGTAACTAGCCATGCGTGGATACGACGGCTTATTTCCACCGCTGTATTTCCCCTCAGCAGCCCGTGCGCCGTTCATTATGCTCATGAGAAACTCCAAAGACGCCTACGAAGAGACCTTTGGGCTATATTTCTTGGCCGCCTGGTCGAACAAGGCGCTCTTTTCCTCCAAATCAACCAGTAACCGGTGCTGAGGGTCCAGCTGTTTCAGAGAACTGGCAAGAGTAGCAGATTAGCACACGCGTCTGACGAGGGATTGCCTCCGGCGGAGAAGAGGGTGGAAGGGCGGCCGACACGCATGGGTAGGGAGGGGGCAGCATACTTCATGTACTGCGAGTCGTCGCCGCCACAGATGACCGTCAGAACCAGCAAGTTGGCGAGAGCGTCGACGGAGCCGGCATCCTTCTTCAAGGCCTCCTCCAAGGCGGACTGGGCCTCCTCGATGCGGCCCAGATGCAGCTCGCACACGGCTTGCGCGACGAGGCTCCGCACCGATGCCGTCGCGGGGGCCTGGGCGAGCTCCTCGAAGACGTAAAACGCCTGCTGGTACTTTTCACCGCCCTGTATTTTTTTTTCCCCCACGTTCGAGAACAGTCCAAGTCAGCTTGTCGGGCTCTTACTGCAGAGGTTCGTGTCTCCTGCCGGCCTGGACCGGGCGCACGTCACGGCGTCTTACCACTCTCAGCCCGACCCACGCTTCCGCGAGGTTGACGAGCAAGCTGTCCTGGGCCCATCTCTTGGCAGCCGCGACTTCCCTGACGGCGAGATCGGTCCTGTTCTGCTGCAGGTGAATCTGGACGATGAGCGCCACGGCCTCCACTACCCCCCCGGCGGGTGTCAGTCAGAAAAACGTTGCCGAGCGAGTCCGACGGGGTCTTGCTCCCGCGCGCACTCACGGCTTCCTTGGTGTCGCGACAGGAGCGCCAGAGCGTCGTCCGACTTGCCGGCGGCCTGGAGGACGGTCCCGCCGACGACCTGGACGGTGGGGTTGTCGGGCGCGGCGGCGGCCAGCCTGGCGACGGTCTGGAGCGCGGCGTCGGTCCTGCCGAGCGCGTGCTGGGCCAGGGCGCCGAGGACCTCGAGGTCGGGCTCGGGCTCGGGCGCGCCCTGGGTGTCGGCCAGGACGGCGGCAGCCTGGCCGAGGGCGATGCGGGCGCGCAGGACGAGGACGCGCGCGGCGAGGGCGTTGTCGGGCGAGAAGACGGACGTGTCGAAGTCGGCGACCTGCCGGTACTGGCCCTGGTGGAAGTGGTTGTGTATGTTGACCAGCTCGCCTTCTACGGAAAAGGGGTCCATGGTGGCAAGCGTGTCGATGAGGATGCTCGGGGCACGACGACGACGACGACGACGACGACGACGACGACGCTTGAACGCAGCAAGCTTGGATGGAGATGGGAGGACACCTTTGAAGTCGGCCCAGAAAAGTGGGTAACGTCTGGTGTCCAAAGGTACTTTGATCACCACGCTAGTTCGCGCCGTGGTATAAGTCCCGCTCGTGCCAGCCCAGAGAAGCGGGCCGGAACGGAAGTCTGGTATGTACCAGGTACCTAGGTAGATTAGGAAGTAGTTGATTTTTGGCAGGTAACGATGCCCTACAGGTACCTCCTCCTATTCAGTACGAGTCAACCAAAACCATCCAGCACTACAACCACTTCGAGCAAATGCAATACCACCAGTGTTGCGCCGAACCACGCTCTACACGGATGATTCTCAAAAATGCATCAGACTAAGTTGACGCCCAAAAATGCATCGTGTACGGACTTTTTGCGTAAAGCATTCCCGGCGTCCCTGTATTTCCCATCCAAATGGCCCACTTGACGCCCGGGAATTGAGGCACCAACAACCCGCCGCAGGCCCACTCCCGTCGCCGCCGCCCAATCACAACCACACGTTTACCCTAGTCTCCCACAAAAGCGAGAATCGCCAAAACCTCCCAAATTTCGCCCTCTGCCCTGGGCAACTCTGCATCACCAAAACACCCAAGCAACGACACCGCACAACGTCGTCAAGATGGTACGTCACCCCCTTGCCTCTAGCACCCCTTTGGACCCTTTGGACGCCGCCACGCGATGCCCAGCAGCAAGTGTATCCGACGAGAGCCCTCGAGTTCTATCTTCGCCGCCGTCGCACGATGACGAACAATACTTGCTCGTTTGCCGTGATTCATGATATCGGGGAGGACTTCTTTTTTTCGGCAACGGCGACCTGTCGACTTTGAGCGTTCCTGTTTCCGGTTGTGTCATACCGCAGGGGGTTGCGGCTGCTGTGCCTGCGCGGTCCGAAGGCAAAACTCGACTTTCAAGGGCATACTGAGCGGCTCTGGGCATCGTCAACGCGGGGGAGCAGCGTTGGGGGGAGGGAATGAATCACTTGCGCAGCTGCTGACGCGGCGTGCTCGCCGTCTCTAGGTCAACATTCCCAAGACCCGAAACACTTACTGCAAGGGCAAGGAGTGCCGCAAGCACACCCAGCACAAGGTCACCCAGTACAAGGCTGGCAAGGCCTCGCTGTTCGCCCAGGGTAAGCGCCGTTACGACAGAAAGCAGAGCGGTTACGGTGGTCAAACGAAGCCAGTTTTCCACAAAAAGGCCAAGACCACCAAGAAGGTCGTCCTGAGATTGGAGTGCGTCAAGTGCAAGACCAAGTGCCAGCTGGCCCTCAAGCGATGCAAGCACTTTGAGTTGGGGTATGTCTCTTTTTTTTCTTGTTTCTTGTTGCTATCTTTGTTTCCGCGCCGTTCGGCGGCTGTGATGAGAATCGGGGCGTGCTGACGTGACGACGTGCAGTGGCGACAAGAAGACAAAGGGTGCGGCTCTGGTGTTCTAAGTGCATTTTGTTTTCTCGTGGTTATCCTCGCGACCGTTTGGGGCATCATGGGACGCTGGCGAAAGGAGGTGACATGTGTTTGACTTTGGGGGAATGGTTCATGCGGATGGAATGAAATGGCCAAGCAAAAATGATGAAATAGAGCGCAACATGTTGCCTGCCGGAGACGCGATGAACAAACAGCGATCCGATTTCCGTGCAGTGTCCCGTGTTTCGACCTGGGAAATAGTTGACTTGTGTGTGTTTCACCGCCACCTCGAGCTGGTTTAATCTCAGCCGGTCGGACAAATCGAGCCGTGGTCGCAATCACATCCACATGCCCCCTAGGAGGCGAGTTTGCGATATATGCAGAACACCCATTCCCATTACAGCGCCATCGTCTCCCGCACGCGCACACCAAGCAAGACGGCCGGCCCCATCCCCAGCCGTGCTGCTTCTCGTACGGCCCCCCCTCCCCAGGGTCAGAATCCCTCGCCCAGCATGATGGTTCTTCCACCTCCATACCACAGGCTTCCGCTTCTGGCATCCAGTCCCCTCTCGTGTCCCACGACCCACTCGCCGACAAACCCTGCCTCCTTGTTGTCCCAGACCTCCCTCTCGAGCCACTCGTTCATGGCGTCAATGGCCTCGACAAACAGCCGCCTCTTCTCGGGGGTGTCGTGGTCTGCCTCGTCCAGGAAGCGCCCCAGGGTGATGTGCGCGCTCGGTACCTGGTAGCGCGAGGCGACCTGCACGCCCGCCCGGCGGACCATGTCGAAGACATCCCGCCGTAGATGGTGGTACGTGTACCCGTCGCCCTGGGTGATGCTCCCGGCCGGTGCGTCGGGGCTGGTCGGGGCGGGCGAGAGCGCCTCCTCCCCGGAAGAAGGCAGGAAGGACACGGCCAGGGCAGAGGTGTCGTACGAGACGAGGGGCTTGACAAGCCGCGCCCGGTGCAGGTGCGGGTGCGAGGTGATGCCGGGGATGGCGCCGCGTAGGGCATCGACCAGAGCGCCAATCTCCTCGGGCGTCTTGGAGAAAGCCACCTCGAGGGCCGTCATGTGCATCCTGTGCGTGGGCATCAACCACATACCCGGGGCGGCCTTCCTCAAGAGCTCCTGCAACCTGGCCGCCAGGCGGACAATGTGGTCGGGGGGCCGGGCCCAAAAGACGAAGCAGTTTCGCTCGTCCCTGAAGCCCGGCTGGATGTGCGGACGCTCCAGCCTCAGGATTGCCTGGTCGATGGAGAGGCCCTGGAAGTCGGCGGCGAGGAACCTGGCCTTTTGCTGGGCGTTTCGGCTGGTTCGGTGGGCCGAGTAGAGCCGCTGGATTTCTTGCTGGGGCACTGGTCAGCTGCGGGACATGGTTTACCACTGGGATTAAATCTTTATCATCATCATCATCATCATCATCATCGCAATTGTTCTTGTTTCGTGTTTTGGTCTCTTTTCGCCGATGGCAGCCCAGAGGCATGGCAGCCCGGGCACGTGGATGAGGTGGCCTCTACTCACAGGGTCATGGTGGCAAGCATCGATCAAGGCCGAGTAGGGATTCTCGCCCGGCTGGAGGGTAGCGCCCGAGAGGTCCTCCAGCTTGTTGCTGGCATCCGCTGCCGACATGGACATGACGAGGGTTGGCGTGGGTTGGATGGGGGCCGCTGATGTGCGAGACGGCCGAGAAGGTGGAGACGTCGAGGCCCAGCGCAGGGCCCGACGATGGGAGAGAGCGGGCTGATTGAGAGAGGTACCGGCCTGGTTAAAGGGGAGATGACACAGACGCAGCCGCGGGTGACGAGTTGATTTTATTCGATTCAGCGGTACAGAGCAAGGAGTGCGGAGTAAGGGCCCCTATAGGTGCCGAGGTCGGCAACATGAGGAGGATGCGCAGGGTAAGAAACGCGATTTTCCCCGAGTCGCCCGGTCGCACCTGCCAAAGCGCTGCTCTTGCAGGCCTTGGCCAAGAAACATACCAAAAGCCGTCTCCCTCATCGCAGACTCATCATCATCATCATCAGCATCATCAGCATCATCATCCATCCATCCATCCACGCCCGTCCCGAGCCCTCCGTCACAGCTTTGACACGCCCTGCCGTGCACCGTGATCCCCCGCGACCTCGACGCCCTCCACCTCGACGCCCTCCACCTCAACCACCTGGCAGTCCTCGTCCGCCTCGCCGCTCGCAAACTGCGACACCACAAAGTCCAGCGTCGTGCCGGCCGCCCCCAGCGCCACCATGGGCGCGTGCCACGTGCCCGCGCCGTACGTCACGGCCTGCGCGTCCGTCGCGACAAAGGCCCGCAGGCGCGGCAGGTCCGGCAGCCCCCGGCCCGGCAGGCCGCCCCCCGCCGGCGGCGCCGGGAACCGCTCGTCCAGCTCGCCGGCGGGCAGGCTCGGCGCCACCACGACCAGGTACGCCCGCGCCGAGGACCGGACGGGCGCAAAGGTCTGCGTCGTGAACGGGTGCCTCTCCAGGACGCGCAGCGGGCAGGCGGCGCGGGGCGCTCGCGCCGCGCAGACAAACAGGCTGACGACGGGGGAGGCCGCGCGGCCGGGCGCCTGGGCGTAGAGGTTGCGGACGCGGCTGGCGTGGCGGTACTGGATGGCGGAGCCCTGGTTGGCGGCGACGGCGTTGGGGGGGAGGAGGGCCGCGGCGCCGGCCGGGGGCAGCGCGGACGGGTGCACGTCCGGTCGGGGGTTGTGGATGACGTCGCCAAAGGGGGAGAAGGCCTCTGCGGTGAGGGGGCGGGGGCGGATGCGCGAGCGATGGCGGAGCTGGATGGGGGGGAGAATGGGGGGTGGCATGACGGGGGAGGAGGCCGGAGGGTGAGGGCGACAAGGAACGGCGGCGGTGGTGGTGGTGGTGGTGGATGATGCGAGGAGGAGGAGGAGGAGGAACGCCATGGCGGGTTGGTGTTGAGCTGCGGTGCGGGTTGCGAAAGCGGCGGCGTCCGAGGTGAAACAGTGGGAGCATCACGACGCACGGCGGACGGATTGGCTCATCACGGCACCTGCATCGCCGGTTCTCCTTTCCTCCATCTCTACTTTACACGGCAGACGCTGCGTCACTGCTGCAGTTTCCCAACCGGCCGTCGCCCAAACCAAACCAAACCAAACCAAACCTCGGCAGCATCACGGGCAGAAGAACCCCTTGCTCCTCAGCGTGATGGCATAGTCCTCGGACTCGTGCTTCTCCCCCCCCCCTCCCACCATTTCCAACGCCAAGCTTTGAAACCCCAAAACAGGGGAAAAAAAGAAAAGAAAAAAAAGAAATAAAAAACCGATACACGGCAAGAAGTAACCACATCTAAACGTCTAAACGCATGCGCGCGAGTCCTGCCATTCACGGCCTGCATGCGCGCAGCCTGCACGCTGTCCCTTGTCAGCAAGAAAGGGAGATTAGCAAAACCAAGCAAAAAGAGAGAAAAAAAAAATGATACAGAGACGTTGGGCTACCCCCCAGCCGTGCGGGGGGGGGGGGGGGGGGGGCAGCGGCTGTCTGTCTACGTAAACTCCCTGGGCTTCTGAGCACTCCCCAGCTGGGGCTCGTCCTCGTAGTCCTTGTCGCCGCCGCTCCTCCACGGCGAGTTGCCAGGCGACGATGACGATGACGGTGCCGCAGGCTGTAGGCCGACGTGTTGCGAGGCCGACTCGTACCCCGGCGGAGCGTCGCCGGCGCCGTAGCCGCTCGTGCCCGCCTGCTGCCGCCACGGCGGAGGCTGCTGCGTGCCCAGGGGCTGGAACTGCCGCTTTCGATCGAAAAACCTGGTTCGGTTGTACATGAAGAACAGGGCGACGGCGCAGACAAGAACGAGCAGGCCCGCGAGGGCGACGGCGTATCTTTGGTTTCGGGCAAAGGAAAACCCGCTGAGGGAAGAAGACGCGCAGGCGCGCCAAAAAACCAGTCAGTTTAAAGAATGCGAAGAAAAAAAAAAACAGCTCGAGGAAAGCACGATTTCAGTAAGGGGAAGGGCCGTACAAGAAGGAGTTGAGGACGGCGAGGAGCAGGATCAGCCGGCCGAGCCACAGGTGGATTCTGCCAAAACGGGTGGGAGCGCGTGTCTTCTGGTACTCCAGGTGGTGCTTGACGCCCAAGGCGACCTGGGCGAGAACAAAGGCCACGACGATGTAGCCAATGATCTGGTGGTAGTGCTTGAAACCCCGAGACTGCTTCCCGTTAGCGACATGCACGCCGGGCGTTGGACGGCCGCTCGGCCCCCTTCAGCCTTGGGTGTGGGCTCGCGGCAGCTCACCCTGTTATAATGGAAGCTGGTCAAGACGCCCAGGGCCAGACCGGACAGCACGCCCAGGGTGGCAAACAGCTGGTTCACGGCATGCCACTTGGCCCAGCCGCAGGCGCGCAGCAAAAAGACGCCAAAGTTCATCATGCCGACGATGAAGAAGATCATAAAGGTGCCGTGCAGGGTGGCCTTGTAGTCGGACCGGCGGCGGCGGTACCACACGAGGGCGGTGGACTCGTTCTGCGAGTCGCGGTCCAGGACGGGGGCGTCGGCGGCGCCCTGGGTCCTGCCCATGTCGATGGTGAAGACGCCGTACTCGCCGTGGAACTTGAGGGGCGCGTTGCGGTCGTTGCTGCGCAGCGGCTCGGCCGGGCCGACGGCGAAGATGCCGTTCTGGTTCGGGGACGAGACGTCGAGCCAGCCGCCGTTGGTGTTGCCCTTGTTCCAGGAGCGGCAGTGCGAGGTGCACATGGCGGTGAAGATCATGTGGTCGTCGACGACGCCCGTGTTGTTGGGGATGACGGTGTACTCCATCTCGTCCCAGTAGGTGGGCTCGGTGTTGTCGTAGGCCAGGCGCGGCGAGAAGGTGACGCTGGCGCCGTCCTCGCCCTGGTAGATGATGAGGTACAGCGCGCCCTTCATGTCGTTGCTGCCCAGGCCGACGGCGCCCCACGAGTACCGGTTGGGCACGCGGATGCTGAAGAAGGTGGCCTCGGGGTACTGGTGGTCCGGCGTCTGGGGCACCGTGAAGGCGAAGGCGACGTGGTTGTCGGGCGAGATGAAGGTCGACTGTCCGGGGGGGTTGGCGTCGTCGGCGCCGACGGCCGCCGGGCCTGGCTGCGGCGTCAGCATCCGTAAAGCATCCCGCTCAGCATCCCGTACAGCATCCCGTTCAGCAGTTCAGCATCCCGTTCAGCAGTTCAGCATCCCGTTCAGCAGTTCAGCATCCCGTTCAGCATCCCGTACAGCATCCCGTTCAGCAGTTCAGCATCCCGTTCAGCATCTCGTCCACTTGTTGATCCGGTTCGTGTGTGGTTCGCCTTCATTTGCAATCTCCCGCCGACGCAAGGGGGCCGCCGCACCGGGCCTTTGCGTGACCAACGTCGCCGAGTCGGCGGCCGCCCCATGAAATCGAGTAGGGGAGGCAGACATCAAGGCCTGGCACAAAGGGGGGGGGAAAAGGCCAGCTTTTGCGTACCTGTGACGGCCAGGGCCGCGGCCGCACGCCAGAGAAATCGCGGCAGCATGCTCAAAGGGACCTTTTTTTCCTTCCCTGTGTTTCGAGACAATCGGCGAGCAAGTTTGTCGGTTGTCGGTTGTCGGGGGGCAGCTGGGTGCTGGGTGCTGGGTGCTGGTCGCTGCTGCGAGGTTGGAGGAAGGGCAAACCAGACAAGACCGGGGGAGGGGGGGGGGGGGGGGGCGGGTTCTCACGGCGGCCCCAGCCAGGCTCTGGCGCCATGCCCTGAATTGGCTTGGGCGCGTGGCGCGTCTCGTGGCTATTTTCGGGTGGCCAAGGCCAAGGAGGGCGCCCGCCCAGCCCTCAACAACAAGAGGTTAGCCTAGCCGCACGTGTTTCATGTCGACGATGACATAACCAGCCAGCGGCAGACGGCGGCAGACACAGGCCGGACGACGCTGTGATGGGCTGGCTGGCTGGCTGGCTGGCTGCCCGCCCTGCCTGCCTGCCTGTCAAGTGGGTCCGGTCCGCATCGTCGTGCGCCGTCATGCACCCCGTCCTGCAAGAACCAGGCGCCAGAACGAGAACGCCAGCCTGGCAGCTTATTAGGGATGCGGCAATGGGTTGGAATGCGGACTCGCGGCTTCTGAGCTGTCGCCGCCTTCTTCCCGGAATCATCAATGTGTGCCATTCCGCCCCCTCCTGAGCCCCGTCACCTTTCGCCCAATGCCTCGGATCAACACCTCCGTCCGACCTTGTTCCCCCAAGCAAGCTTCACCAACGGGACTCATGAAGAGAACCGCCCAAGCCTGCCTGCACTGTGCTGCACAGCGTCATGGCGCTTGCGTGAGCGTAACCGGCCTGCGGTGGTGACTGCTGTTGCCCGAGCACCACCAAGGCCCTTGACGACCTCAAACGTCGTCGACATCAAAGTCACTTACCATCAATGCATTCCAACCCCCCAACGCAACCGTCACCCCCTGCGCTCACGCCAGTCCGTTGAATTTCAACTGCGCCTGTTGAGCCTCGCCGACGTTGATGTAGTCGAGCTGCACGCCCGCAAGTCAGCACCCAACCTAGTCTCGTCTCACTCCCAACTGTCGACTGTCGACTGTGAATCCCCCCCCCGGATAAAACGCACCAGAATGACGTTGGGCCGAGGCTTGCCCTGGCTCTCGCACAAAACGACCTGCTTGGTGATGGAATCCAGCGAGTTGGTCGTCTTGGCATTCACCTGATCGGGAAACACGATGCCGCCAATCCTAACGTTGAGCATGTGGTTCACGATGCCCATCAGGCGCTGAGGATCCCCCCAAAAGGGCCGATCCACGCTGCACGTGGGGAACATCTTGTCCGTCACGCCGTACGGTGTTTCCCAGAAATAGTCAAACTCGCTGATGAGATAGTCGACCTCGGTTTGGTCCGTGAAGTAGTCTTTGCCTCCCCCCGCCCGAATCCCCCCGTTAGTTGCCTTGAATGGACACGGCATGATTTTGTTGATTGGAGAGGGCAGCACATGACGGCACGACGTACCCATAAAGACCACGAGCCGCGTCTGGGCATCAATCAGCTCCCGCAGAGTCGGCCATTGCCGCCGGGACAGCACGCCGCGCGGGCGAAACGCGTACCGCTTCAGACCCGTCCGCCCAAAGACGTCGTCGAACCGCCCGACGGGGATGGCGTCCTCGTTTGTGAGCAAGAGAGTCACCACGTCGCCGGGGTGGCCGTCCATCCAGGCGGCAATCTCGCCCAGGTAGCGCGCCAGCGGTCCCGAGTCCAGCTCCCAGCAGTACGTGTGGCACATCTCGATGGTGCCCCCCTTGTCGTGCGTCTGCGCCTGCAGGAAGCGCACGCCCAGGTTCAGCTGGTCCGTGACGGAGACGTACTGGTTGTGCGTGGGAGTCGGGCCTACGAACGCGCTGTTGTGGCTGCCGACAAACGTGACGTCCGAGTATCGCTTGCCGCAGAGCTCGCCGTGGCCGTTGCACGCGGCCAGCGATGAGGCGGCGAGGGGCAAGGCTCGCCAGAGCTTCTTCTTCTTTTTTTTTTTTTTTTTTTTTTTGCGCCCATGGAGCAAGCAAAAACGGGGTCAACGGGGGTCAATAAGGGGAGGGGTTTTTTTCGTATGCGTGCCGTTGGTTATCTTGGGGCATGCGGCTCTGGCTTCCGGGGGTTACAAACGGGAGCGGGTGCTGGCCGGGGATGGGACTCACCGAAGCCCATGGGACGGCGGGCCGCCATTCGCGGCCGAGCACGGCTTGGACGGCGAGCCTGCATGCTTCTCCCACGGCGGTCTGTAGATGGGCCAGCCCATCGATGCGATCCATGGCCCATGTGCGAGGCTAGTCGTGGTCCGGGGACGGGGGCAGCTTAACCCAGGGAGGAATGGGTTATTTGGCCAGATGACGATGACAAGCCGCGCGGGGGGAAGGGGGGGGAGGAAGCGGCCGACCAAGCTTTGTCGGGGGTTAAAACGACAAACCCGTGGGAAATGTGTCTGACGCACACGAGTCAAAGCAGCACCAGACACCAGCCGTCCAGTCGTGTCCGCTCCGGGTGGCTTGTTCCATGAGTCGATGACTCCAGAGTCCAGCGAGGGCAAATCTCAAGTCGCTGCAAAGACTGGCATCCTGGGTTGGGGGTGGGGTCCCGCCCCATCCCCACAAAAGACGGCAACGCGCTGGCAGCTGGCCAGGTACAGGTACACACGCACACACACACACACACCCATTACTAGGTACATATGACATTAAGCAAACTCGACGTCAGCAACTCGGCATCAGCAACTCGGCATCAACATTCAACCTGGTTGATGGCTGCAACAGCATGGAAAATTGGATCCGAGCTGCTTGTCGTGATAGTTCGAGGACAAGCCGGTGCTGCATACGGCTCGCATGGCTGCAAGTGTGTCCAACAGGCAAGTCCGCGCTCCGCATGTACTTCCTCATGTCGATATATACATGTATCTTGTATTGGGTACCTTGAGGCTTCAGGTTAGCTGTCAGGCCTGCCAGCTGCCAGTGGTCCATCTTATTCGCACACCGAAATGCTTGCAGCCGCGCCAGTCCGCCAGTCCGTCCAGAACTTGTGAGCTTGCTCTGGGCAAACCCGTCGACAGTCTGCACGTCCTTGTCCCGTTGCAAAGACGATAGACGCATATCGCCGTTCGATCAACGAGCTCGCCAAGTTACAATGCGAATGCTGGAATCTAAAGGCACAAGCCGGCCGTCTTGATGAACCGGCGTTGACGAGAGATTGTACTGCACTCTGGCGTGAAAAAGGGCATGTGGAATGACAAAATGCTAAAATAACCCATATCGTAATATCGAGTAATAAATATCTAGTACAAGGGGGGGGGGGGGTGGGGGTTTCATGTGCGTCCACTTGCCCAGCCGGTCTACTCGGCGTCGCTGCGCCGGAGCGAAGCCCGGAACCCAGAGTCCGTGACCCCAAACTCCGGCTGGGAGGGGCCATGCTCGTGATGCCTCCAGCCGGCCTGCCTGCCTGCCTGCCTCCCTGCCCTTGAGGAGGTTCAAATACCCGCACCCCCGCACCGACGGCTGTGCCACCATTCACGCCCCCCCGCAGCAGCAGCCATGTGCGGCTCGTCCTTGCTGCCACGCCGCTCGTCTCGCCTGGCGGAAGCCGTCTTTCGACTCCGCGATCCTGCGTGGCAAACGGTGGCTGCGCGTCGCCGGTTCTCACGGGGGCAAAGGCGCGCGGAAACGCCTCTGCGATTCAGCGCCGCATGCCAGAACCTATCAAGTTAAGCATGGCAAAATGCCCGAAAGCCGAGGCCTATGACCTGGGGACGTTGTCTGTTCCCGTCACCCCCCGGCCGGGGAACCGGTGAACCCGCATCACGCTTCCCGGCACAGATGACGTTCGCTCAAAGAATCAACCCGGCTTTCTCGAATGTCCGTCCCCACATGAGCTTCTTTGTCACTTTCGGTGCCTTCTCATCTACCCGCCAGCTTCAGTCGCCGTCTCAGGAGAACCCGTGGAGATCTTCAACAGCCCTCTTTTACCTCTCGGGCCATTCAAACCAAGAGTCGCGCACACGGTGTTGTTCGGTTTGCATCAACCACCTGCTCTTGCTGCTGAAGCCTTGTCGTGTCGTGGCCAAGCTGGCATTCAGTGCCGTTCCCTGCAAGTGTCATTGAGCGCTGCTTTCTTCGTAAAGTTACAGGTCGGTAGTCAAGCCACGCTTTCGCCGCTGTCGGGGCCGCCAGTAAGAATGCCCGGCGAATAATCCAGGAGAGGTGTGAAATATAAAAACGGAAAAAAAAAAAAAAAGGGTACGGCTGTACCTTGACGACGCTACCCTCCTCCTGATACCAAAGTACGGTATATCAATGACGCTGGATTCTGAGCGGCGACTGAAAAAACGCCGTTTTGTCCTTGCGAGTTGGGTCCCCGTCAGAGTCTGTCGTCGCAGTAGTCTGAGCCATTCCCCCATCCATTTCAGTTGTCACCATCATGAATGCGTCACTATCCTCACGGCTTGCAGGATCAGGCCGAATATCAACCCCCTGGCCACTTCCTCAATCTGCAGGCAGTCAAACACCCTGCCGAGCGCCTCTCCGGTTGCCGCCTGGCCCATGACGCCCAGCAACGCAGCCGGCACTCCGCTTTGGATCAGGAGCTTGCGCGCCTTGACTGCCAGCTTCTCCTTTTCTTCTGCAGTCAGCTCTGCCGGCCACGTAGCCCTCTCTTGTTCGGTCGGCATCGTGCACTCCCTGAGCCTGCGTATCTTTGCCGCAATACCCGCGTCCGACGTGTTTGCATCGAGGACGGACGATTGAATCAGAGATTGCACCGTGAGGAGTGACGGGTTGCCTGGTCTCAGGAGAAACGACTTGGCCGCGGCGAGGAGTGTGCGACGAATGTTCCAGGCCGACGAGAGGGTGTACATTTCGTTGATGACGGCAAAGAGGAGCTCGACGGCGACCCGAGTCTCTTGCTCCGATATTTGCGAGTACTGCTTGGCAGGCTTGTTGGGGACGTACTTTTTGCCGCCGTTGGCCACCGGCAGCGACGACGCACTGCCGCCGTTTGAGGTGCCACGTGCTGTCTGGTAGCTGTCATCCTGCCGAGACTGCATGTCATCGCCGTTGGCGGATTCGCAGTCACTTGGCGTGTCATCTGGCGGCGGAGGCAACCTGGTCAAGTCCAGACTGACCGTCGATGGCGATCGAAAGGCAGCCAAGCTGGATGCCCTGCTGTGCTCCCTACTCGCTCGGAAACTCGTGGGTGATGATCCAGGCTCGGCTTGCTCCGCACCGCAGCCAGCTCTCCCCCGCTCGCCTTCTGGTTCAGCTTGAGATTGACAGCTGGGCCTCCTCGACATGGGGGCCATCTTGCCGGGCTGGGTCGAGATGATGGACGAGCGCTGACTGTCTATGCTGGCTCGATCAGACCTGGCTGGCGACCGTGTCATGTCGGCCCTTGGCGGCGCCGATATGGAGAGCCTGTTGGCAGAATGAGCCAGGTCGACCGACTGGCTGGTCGACTTCCTAGTCAGCCCAGCAATGTTGCCAAAGACTCCGCTGACGCCGCCAACAAGCGTTTTGCCCCCTTCCACTGCGCCTTTGGGGGCGGTGGTGAGGACGTCCAGCATGTTTTTCCCCACCGTTTCCCAGCCAAACTTCTTCGAGCTGCCGTGCGAGTGGCCTTGAGATTTCTCGAGAAAGCGCCTCATGCCCTCGCTTTCCGCGAGGGACTGGTACCAACACGCGTCCCGCAGATATCGCTCGAGCTCTCCGCGAAGCGACTCTCTTGTGTGGATTTTCCAAGCAGGGAGCGCCTTGTGGAGCTCCGTAAACGCGATGGCGCCCGAAATGGCTGCGATTCTTCTCAGAATCTCATGCAAGGTTTCGAAGTCAGAGTAGCGTCGAACAATCATCCACCCGGTGTGCGCAGACGACGAGGGCTCGACCTGAATGAGGTAATCCCAGTTGGGCTTCGTCCGAATCTTGCTGCTGTCGCTGGTGGAGTCATCGTGTATCGTAAACGAAGCGTTGTGGAGGGCCAGGGCAGCCTTCCTAGGCCCTTCCTCGTCCGCGCCTTCGGCCTGGCCAGCGGGGACAGCTTGGTCGAATGTCGTGAATTGCCGACTGCCAGTTTCATGGGGTGATGATTGTTGACTGGGGGACGAGTCGAGCGTGGAGGCCCGTGTTGACTCAGAGGTATTCTCCGGTCCGCTTGACGAGGAGAGTCCGTGTGGAGAGGCGCAACTCGGAGAAGACGCGTCATTGGTCGGTAATGTTGCGGCTGTTGTTGCGGCTCCTTGGGGAACGTTGGGGGAATCTCTAGACTGTTGTTTCCTCGACTCCGAAACCGCATCCAAGCCCTGCTTGGACCGTGCTGATGGGTTGGCACCAACGGCGGCGCAGCTGCGCTGCTGACCTGGGCCGTCGCTGCAAACCGCTCCACTCCCTCTCTTCATGTCTCCCATGGCTTCTTCCAACTCCTCATCCGCCCTGCTCAGTTTCTTCCTATGGCCGAGCGATTCTCTCCGCCGCGAACGGTCCAGTTCCAAGCTTGAACGCGCCGCCACAGGTTTCGCAATGCCAATATTGCCTACATTTCCATCGATATCCGCAAACAGGTTGTACGCATTGTCACGCCCGGTTTGCATCCCCTCGTCAATGGCTTGGCTCAGGTCTGGCTCGCCAGCCTCGAGCAGATATATGATCCAGCCGTTGATCCACTCGGCCTTGCTGCAGGTTTGAAGCGTCGTCTCGAGGACGGAGTTTGCCAGGACCTCTCGCAAAAGTATGCGGGCTGGGTCGCAGTTTTGCGAGCCCTGATCGAGGAACCCCAGCAGTTCCTCGGCCACCATTCTAAACTTGGCAGCCTGCTGCTTCTGGTTGAGCAGGTTGGCAAGTCGGGAATCGGGATTCGATGACAAGTAGTTGTACACGGCATCGGCAGCAGTCATGTTGGACTCGGGGGTGCCATCTGCGAATGCCGCCGCGAGCTCCGACAGCAACGCAATGAGAATGGAGGAGCCATTGGTGAGCAGATCCAAGAAGGCGTCGGCTGGTCGTTTGCGTGACAGGCGGTTCGAGATGGAGAGAATGTACGAGTTGAGCGTTTTCCGACACGCCAGAGGGAACGAATGGTCGCCCGGTATTATGGGACTGTACCAGCATTTCACATAGTCTCGCACGACAGCATCCACAAGTCCAGTCAGGGCGTCTCGAGTGTCGGGTCGAAAGTCATCAAGGGTTTTGAACACGGGTTCCCCCTCGTCTGCTTTCCCGACCTCCCCAGCCCTGGTGTCTTTCAGAAGCAGCAGCACTCTGTCGAGCACCTCGGCTCCTTGCTCCCCACGCACAGTCTGCGCGATGGCAGGATTTCTAGCTTCCAGGGAGATGAAAACGAGGACACCGCCGACGGCACCAATCAAAAGAAGCCCCAGCCTTCCCAAAGCAGCATATATCGCAGCCGAGAGGCCGACTGCAATGCCTCCCAGGGTGGTCGGTGTCGCCTCGGAGATGAATTGGAGAACCTTGGCCGCGATTGCAGAAGTCCCAGACGTCCCCGGCTGGAGGCCGGACGACGATTCGGCCGCGCCGTTCCCGGAAGCAGGTTCTGTCGGCAAGGTTTGGTCACCGTCGGTCGATGGTTGGGCACTTGAATTTTCGGCAGGCTCGATCTTCGGCTCGAGAGGGCCGGCCGGCTGTGTTGCATAGGGTGTATTGGTTGAAGCCATCGAAGGAGCTCGTCCTCCACACGGACGCCGATTGAAGACTCCAAAATCGCTGCAGTTATTCTGTATTACGAGTCATGACAGTAATAATGCCAAAGCGGTGTGACGAGTGTAGAAACGGGGGCGACATGGAAACCCCGAGTGGAGAGCATCCAGGACACGTTTGCGAAGATGATCAGCGAGTCTTTCGAAGAGACGTCAACTGGTTGTGGTTTGCCATCCGTTGAAGTAACCAGTAACCTGGCCAAGAGTCGTCGCAAATCCACCCCAACCCCACTACATCCACCCTGGCGTGTTTCCTTCCTATTGCATAATTGCATGCCTGATGCTCGAGCCCTGTGCGGAGAACTCCGTAACTCCGTACTCCCTACAGGGGCTAGGAATACCGCAGCCTCTCCCCGTGCCTAGAGTCGTACCGTACCGTCTTTTATGGTTCCTAAATAGCATACGGAGTACTTCTCGCATTGACTGTCTTTCCCTAGCCAATTTTCCATCATGCGCAAGTAAAATGACTTGCTATCGAACAAGATGGTGTGCACAAGCACGTACCTCAGACCTTGGCTCGCAGGCCCGCTTTAAAGCGTTGCCGGATCCGGTAGTCCGTACTCCGCAATTACCGAGTACCTGCTGGATACAGCTACCTTGCTTGGGTGGCACTTAAACAGATTACACAATTACTTGCTCTTCAACCGTAGACATCTATTCCTCCGTTTAGTCATACTCGATCCGAAACGGCGCCGATTTCTCTGCACCGGAAACAGAAACACCTGGCACTTCGCACGCAAACCCATTCAGCCGATTGATTACTCGGAGAGTCAGGGTCTCGGTTCTCGCGGCAAATCACTCTGTCACGTGAGCTGGCGTAGCGTGATCCTCTGACGCGTCCTTCCTCTTCTTCCAAGGATCAGAGATACGAGACACGACGCGAGACGGAAACCTAACCAGCGTAGATCGGATTAACAAGCCTTTCCGACAGCAGATTAGCGAGATCCCATCTTGCAAGCAGCTCTCTGTACTTGGCTTCCTCACAGGCTCACGCACGCCACGCGAAGCAATGTCGTCCAAGTCCAAGAAGCGCAGGGCTGCTGATGAGTCTGACGAGGACCAGAGGCCAGCACCAAACGTTGCCAAAAAGACAAAGCTCGGCGTTGCGGCAGACGGCGAGGACGATGACGGCAATCCGTTCTGGGAGGTGAGCAGGCAACTCGGAGTAGAAAGCTGGGGGCGGTTCTCATCCATCAATGTTGCTCTGTCCGCTCGTTCAGACGGTGTTTTCTTGGGCCGCTGCTCGACGATTAACTGGTCTGTCTTTAGCTGTCAAGCAAGCGCCGTGTCGGCGTGTCAGAGTTCAAGAAAGCGTGTCTCGTTAATATCCGAGAGTACTATGAGAAAGACGGCAAGCTACTTCCAGGCAAGAAGGTTTGTACCTTTTTATCCTTGCACTCTTTCCTTCTTTTTTTTTTTTTAAATGCTCCCGTTCTTTTGAATGCTCCTTTTTTTTGATATATATTCCTGTCGGAAACTGACACCCAGCAGGGAATCTCGTTATCCGTCGACCAGTATACGGCTTTGTTGAAAGCAGCACCTGCCATCAACGCTGCTCTTCGCAAAAAGGGCCAGAATTTGGAGCACCTTGACGACCTGACCGGCGCAGCCGTCGAGCCAGCAAAGCCGGGAAAGAGGGAAGCCAGCAAGCCGTCCAGGGCAAACATCGAGGCAACAAGCGACGAGGACGCCGATTAAAAAGTCCGGGCTCCACGAAACGAAACGTGGCGAGAAGCTCAAGACACGCCGGCTCGAGACCCTGAAGCCGGCGCGAACCCCGGGGCGCGGAGGAGTATTGCGGCGCCAGACTCGGGCCGCGGGCGCTTGAGTGAGGGATAGGGATGTGTTTCGCTCAGGAGTGGCTGTTGGATACCTTGTTCCTCATGGCATGCGTGCAGCGGGATTCCATACCGGGCTTTTACTCAGTTATGGTTCCTTGCGGGTCGGCCGGACGATGTCGAAACACAACACTTCGCGCTTCACCTTTCTGAGACGTATATTTTACTTTGACCTGGGGCCAGAGTGTATGGGACGAGGACGCGAGGTTTCAGTACAAGTTAGCAGCGGGTTTGCGGTGGATGTAAAGAGCACAGGCTGCTGCACGTCCATCACATCACGTAGGCCCCTCGACGGATGTTGCTGAGTGCCGTCATGTTCCTGTGCCCAGGTATGCACTGATTGTTGTTCTCGGTGTCGGCACAAGAGCCTTCCGAACCAACTGGACTTGGTTGGATTCTTGGACTCTCCCTCGGACCAGCCCGCCTATTGTCATGCTGCCTGGGGCGCGGTGTCGTCGGGCCTGGTCGGCCGCCTGACCCTGCGGATGTTCTGCTTGTACTTCGTCATGGGTGACCGTTTTTTTGGCCACGGCTCGGCTGGTGCCTATCTGCGTTGAAGTGTCCCATGTGTCCCATGTGCAACTGCCATGTTAGCGGGGACATTATCAGCCATCGTTTGTTCCTTTACATATATATATATATATATATATATTCTTTCGTGGATTTAGCACTGCAAGCATGCGCAGGAAAAATGACGGCCGTGTTGCGTCTGGCATGATCCATGCTCTAAGCCGTTCGCGTCTTTCTATTCTATTACTGGGGTCGCTCTGTTCGACATTGCAGCCCTCATCGTACCTGTCACCCCCTTCCGCCGCGGACCGGACCCGTGTGCTACTCAGCACTGCCTAGCGGTTCCCCCTCGCGCCAGCCGGGGCGTTGATTCTTCGCTTCTTAAAGGACGTGCCCATGGCATCCCGGACCATGGGATCCGCCCTGATGGTGTTCTGAACCAGCCACTCCCGCATCTTTCCCCGCAGGTTGTTCACGGCGGAAGCGTCGCCCTTGAAAGGAGCGACCTCCATGTCCATCAGGCGGCCGGCATCGGCATCAAGCTGCCTCGAGAGGGCCTCGAGCCGCGCCAAGCTTTCCCGGAGGGCCTTGTCGTCCTCCCCGGCCGCGGCGGCCTTCCTGGGGCTCGGGTTCCGCACCAGCAGCGGCCCGATCTGCGACAGGGCAATGTACGCCGTCAGGGTGATCTTCCTCAGCAGCCCGACGAGCTGGAAGGGCAGGTACGGCGGGCGGCCGGTCAGCGTCGTCACGACGGCGTTGGCGGCTCTCAGCAGGGGCGGGAACCCGGCCCGCGTGGCGGCGTGCACCTCGAACAGCCCCAGCGCCAGCAGGATGAGCCAGCGGTAGAACTTGCCAAAGTCCATGTAGCCAAACAGGCCGAGGACGTAGACGGTGGCCGCGGCGACGGCGTAGTGCGGCAGGACGGTGTGGACGACGCCGCGGGCGACGTAGTCGCGGACGGTGGCGCACCTTTCCCACGAGACGACGGCGTCGCCGAAGCGGTCGTAGGCGAAGCGGCGCGCGGCGTCCTGCAGCGTGTCGCTGGCCAGCTTGAGGTGGATGAAGTAGGCCTCGGCCTCGCTGCCGGCCTTGTCGGGGTGGTGCAGGGCGGCGAGCCGGCGGAAGCGGGAGCGGATCTCGCGGTCCGCGGCGGCGGCGGGCACCCCCAGCTCCTGGTAGTACGAGGGCTGGCGGCGCAGGTCGTGGTCGGCCTCGTAGATGGTGTAGAGGAGGTAGGCGGCCACGACGAGGATGCGGATGCGGCGGCGGTGCTCGGCGTGGCGCGGCGACCCGGGCTGCGGCTTGCGGTCGCCGGCGCGGATGGTGACGCCGTAGTAGATGGTTTGCAGCCAGGCGGACGCGAGCTGGCGGGCGACACGGGCGACAGACACGGGGGGGAGGCGTTTTGGCGCGCCGTTAGCTCCGGGTGTGCTGGGGTCGGGGTCGGGGCCGGGGGGGGGGGGGGGGGGGGGGGGACAGGTTCACGGAACTCATCGGGCGGGTTGTGCACGTACCCCGGGTAAGAAGGACCAGCCTACCAGCGAGAGGAGTGCCGACATGCTGGGCGATGGCGCATGGCACGGGCGCGAGGGAGAGGGCGAGGCTAAGAAAGACGGAGATGGAGATGGTGATGGGTTGAATGTGTTGTCTGTGTTGAGTTTGGCCTGGCCTTTTCGGAGGGAGCTATGTTGATGACCTGGAAAAGTGGGTCAACACGGGTACCTGGCCTGGATTGCCAGGCACTGGGATTTGTCTGTGTTGCGGTGTTGCGTCAAAATCACCAAGTGCGGCTCTATGTATTCTGCTTCATGTCTTCAAATGCTTTTCATATGCTACATAGTACATGGTGTCCTTTTTAAGCTCGTCCGCTGGTTACAGAAAAGACAGTTATGAGAAGAAGAAAAGGAAAAAAAAAAAATGCAAGAATCAGCGAGACAACAGAGGTGGAAAAAAAAAAAAAAAAAAAAAAAAAAAGAAGCAGGACAAAGTGCCAACCGCCTCCGCGGATCAAATACAAAATAGTCAACGAGGAAACTGCCGTAATGCCCAAGTCGCCAAAAGGTTGGGTATCGGAAGCACTTGCGAGGTTCACCATGCAAACGACCAAAAAACATACGGACGGACCTGGGCCGACGAAACATAGCTGGGCGCCCGCCCTACCGCGCCGCAAGTGACAGCCATCCGCCCGTCAAGACGTCAATCGAGGCGCACCGTGCGAAAAAGAAGTCAGGGTGGTGGGGAAGATCCCCATCACGGTTTGAACACCGCCGCTGTGAGAAATAGCCCGTCGTTGTTGTCGGCGAGTGTCGGCGGACTGCGGGCGTGGCCTTCAGGATCCCGCTTGGCCGCAACTCCCGCAGATTTGGGCGCCAGTGGGGTAGGTGCCGCGGAAAGAGGGCTGTCTGCGGTGGAAGCAGACTCGGGGCTTGCCGGTGTGCCGGCCGCAGGGGAAGCGAGTGCAGCGGAGGATCCGGGTCCCGCGCCGTTGAGCTTCTCGTGGCTCCGCTGCCTGTGTCTCTCCCGCTCATTCTTGCCGTCGCTTGCTGACCTCTGCTTCTCAGCCGGAATCTCTGGCAGTGTTTTGGGATCGTTCCTGGCCATCTTGGAAATCTCGTCCTCTACGTCGGCCAGCAGTGCGTAGACATCATCCCCGGCGTATATCCGTATGCTCTCGACGTCTCTCCGCCTGGCCGTGCCCTTCGCGTCCTCCGCCACGACCGGGTGCTCAAATATGGTGCTGGGGACCTGGGCGACGACCCGCGGAGGCGAGGGCGAGTAGTCGCCAGCTCGCTTGGCGAAGCTGCCTTTTGCCGGGCTTCGCGGGGGCGTGGAGGGCTCACGCGGTCCGGTGGGAGATTGGATGCCCATGGCTTGCAGCCGCACCTCAGACGTGGATGGCGCCGAGTCCGAGTATTTGGGGCTAGGCAAGATGGCTGCGGCGGCGACGTGTTCCAGGAGCTTTTGCCGCACCCTTGTGCGTCGATTTTCCGCTCGCTCAAGCTTGGTGACCCAGTCGTCGATGGAAGCATCCAGCTCCGCCAAGGCTTCCTCCTGCTTGAGCATCGAGTCGTGGCTGAACTTGGCGACTCTGGGCGACCGAAGGTATTGGCAGATGCGGGAGTGCAGGTTGCGACGCCCGGCACGTAGAGAAGTGTAGGTCCGCCGCAGATACTCTGTCCGCTCATCAAGGTATCGAAGCTCCTGCGAAAGAGCATCGACATGCTCGACGTTGAGTACCTCGAATCGTTCCGCCTGCCCCAAAGCCTTCGTCCGTAGAGTAGATAGGTCTCTAGCCCCAAGGATTTGGCAGGCTTCCGACGGTTTCCATCCTTTGGGAAGCTCCTCGAAAGCTCTCCTCTCAAAGCTCATTGAGCGCTTGCCCTGGTTGTCTTGGAGGAATGATCCCTCGTGCAACATACCGTCCATCCTCCTCGGCCGGCCACGACCCGTGACGGAAGTAAACGAGTCTGAAGCGCCGCGGCGATGTACGCGCACGTGAGCCTCCTGTTGCCTGTCGCGCGTGGCCCCCAAGTACCCACGGTCACTCTGGGATGACAAGACACTGACAAATTCACATGGCTTCGGCGAGACACGTTGAGATTCCACGATTGGCGCGGAGACGGGAGTGGGCACAGTGGCCGTGGAATCAGCCCCGGTGCGGGCTGACCCAGAATAAGGGAGATCGGAGGAGGAGGTGGTTGTGCTGGCGGAGGAGGGGCTGGGCGTGGTTCGTTGCCTGCGTAGTAAAATCCCATCTGCCCGAGTACTGGGCCAAGGAAACGGTGGGCTCTGGGCCGAGACGAGCTTTGCACTGGATGTTTTGGACCGTAAAAGCGGAACAGGACAGTCAACCACGGGAACTGCAGAGGGCGTGGGCTGGTGAGACGCAAGCAGAGGGATCGACCGCTTCAGTGCAGATGGAGCCAGAGCTCGCCCTACAGACTTGAATAGGTGATTGCTTCCAAAAGCACCAGTATCGTGAGCAGGCTGTCCATTATCCCTGGCATCGTCAGGGGCACTGACGGACCGCTCATGGAGAGGTGGTCGGCCGGGAATCGTTGCTGATGTATTGATTAGCAAAGGACGGATGGCTTCCACGGCTGCTTTGATCAGAAAGGAGAGCGAACTGACGAGAGTCCATGGCGACTTCGTGTACGGTAGTCATTGGCTCCAGGTCAGGAACGCTAAACTTGCGTCGCCTGAAAGAGTTATGATGGTTCATCCGGGCAGCAGCATTGAGTCCAGCAGCTTGTTTGTCGGTCGTGGCAACGTCAAACAACTTGTCGCCCTCCGAGATCTTGATGATATCCAGAGACGGCAACGGCTTATCTTTGGGGAAGAACTGGTATCTCTTTGCCTCTGTCGGCAGCCTTCTCCGAGGAGACGACTTGCTGTCGGTGCTTGGTTTTGCGGGTGTTGTCTGCAGAGCCTCCCTGTCAGTTGATCCGATGAGCAGTGAACAACCAGCTGATTCCATCGACTTACGGAGAGAATGGATGGTGCTACGGAGAGGGGTTTCGACGGAGGGCCATTGTTCAAGTTGGCAATACAGCTAACGATGTGAGCCATTGGGATGGAAGAGAATCCTGGCTGATCAACCGATACGTTGACGGGGCTTGAGCAGGGCAATTAACGGTACGTGATGAGAAAAGCAGGTTCGAGCTCGACAGGTGTATCTGTAGAGTATATGTAGAGACGCAAAACAAGTAGAGAAGAGAATTGAAACAAAAAATCAAAAGAAAGCATGAGAGAATGGAAAGCGTCGCAAAAGCTGCCAGTGTAATTCAGCCTGTATTCCAGTCAATGACACGTTGAACGGATAATCTACAACACTAACCCATCTCCGATGCAGCAGCGTGGGCCGGAACCCACCAGGCACGATGCCAATCGCGGGTGACTCGCATGGATGCCGCCCGGGTCAATGCTCAACTCTCTCTTGTCTTGAGCCCAGCTTGGACGGAAGGGAGAAAGAGCCACGGGCTTGGCGGGGAGGGTGTCCAGTGTCCACCGTCAGGGTAGAGAACCGTGCCCCTTGCTAGTCATTGGCGAGGATTCATTGTCAGCATCCCGTCCAGAAACACACAGAGAGGGCCGGGCCTCTGAGACGAAGGCTGCCCCGTGCGTGTACTTTGTAGGGAATAGGGCTCCAGCGCAGTGGTCAGATGTGGGGATGCCATCCCTTGATGGGTGGGAATCCGAGCAAGCCACGGCGGACACGCAGAGCTAGCCACAGCAGCAGATGCAAAACAAGTTCAAAGCTTGCAGTGGCGCCAAGACCGGGTGAGATTAAGCTCTTTGGGGTAAAGCCAGAGCCAGACAGAGTCGAAAACCGGCAAAATCGGGTACGCGGAGGCCCCGCTCCCCCCGAGGGGTAATCGGGGGGGGGGGGGGGGGTGGCCGGCAAGGCTTTGCGCCATCTGCAGCCTGCCTGCATATGTGAGCAAACGGTTGTTCAAGTGATATGCGGAACGTGGAGCTGAAAACCAGGTGCGGTTACTTTCTGGACGTCTGGTACCCACTGCGACGGAGCAGAGGAGCAGAGGAGCAGAGGAGCAGGGCCAAGGAAAGACGCCGGGCAGGGCCGCGATGCAAAAGTGAGGGGTTGAATGTGTGGAGGGTTCAAGTTGACGTTGAAAGGTGGTGGGTGACTGTTGACGACGGGTGACGGGGTGACGGGGTGACGGGGTGACGGGATGACAGGTGGGGTGACGGGATGACAGGTGGGGCGACGGGTGGTTGACGGGTGGGTGACGGGTGTCAAACAAGCAGGCAGACATGGAGACCCCTGGCCCTGGATCCCTTGAGGCTTGCTTGCTTGCTGGGCCGATTGTTTCCTGACTAATCCGGACAGCGCACTGCACGTCCGCAGGGCGAATTGGGACTGGCGCAAGATTCCAGGCTCCACGTCACGCAGGGGTCAGGGGTAAGTAACACAGCACGCACATTAGAACCCCGGGAATTTGGTGTCAACTGCTGGTGGCTTGTCGGCCGATTTGTCGCACGCAGCGGCAGCTTGATGCCAGTGCGTCAGCCTGTCGGGTGTCAGGTTGCGTCGCCCTGCATCGCCCTAATCGTGCCGGCAACACGGGGCGCGTCTCAACCAGCAAGCGCGGTACTCTGTACATCTGTTTCAAAAAAAAAAAAAAAAAAAAAAAAAAAAAAAAAAGGAAAGCAGCCAAGCGCAGGCAAAAACAAAGGAAATGGCTGGGGGGACGTTTGATGGCTACATACCAAAGTAGCATCACTTGCCGCCAAGCACGAGCTATTGAGTGGCACGACACATGGCATGGGAGCTAGCTGGCAGTTACAGTATCAATACGACGACGCATCGCCCGAAGAGACACCCGAGAAACACCCGTTGATTCGCACGCATCCATCTTCCGGCCTTGCCGGCTTTCAATGTCCAATGTTCCTTTCTGGCGCGCAACCTCCTCCACCCCAGTACAGTACATACTTCCGCGGGTCCGTTCATTGCCCATTGTTTTGCCTGCCAGTCCCCATGCAACCCCTCTGCTCCGTGCCGACCCCCACCTGTCGAAAAGGGTGCGTGCGCACTGCGCAACACACCACGGCAACACACTATGTACCTACGCAACACGCTAGCCTTGGCAAAAAGAAACATCAGGAAAAGACAAGAGACGAAATGAAGATGAGGAAGAAAAAAAAAGCAAAAAAAAAAAAAAGAAAGCAAAAAAAAAAAAAAGAAAGAAAGAAAGAAAGAAAGAAAACCCGCAAAACAAAAGGACCGCCATGATGCGTCCACTCGACAGCCCTCGGACAGTCTCCGCCGCATCGTGATTCGAGCTGGTGTTCTGTCTGAGCCCCAGCGCCCTGGAACCGTCTGCTCTGGCCGGCCCCCCGGAAGTTGAAGCCTTCCATGTCCCTTGGAAAGCCTCGCATCAAGTGAAAACACCAGACCTGCACGGTGGCGCCTGTCGGGCTGCTGCCGCTGCATGTTTCCGATCCGGCACCTACATGCAGGTATTGACCTTGACATGAACTGACTGACAGCTGCCGCCACTAGTGCACAGCCCCGTCGTCTGGTTTCTCTCCCTTGGAGTCCTGGCTTGGGGCTTTTTGCTAGCGCGGACCCGGAATCCTTGCAGGTAGCCGCGATGGAGAAGATTGAGCCCGAGTTGGCATTTTTATCAAAAGACAGCTATGCTATTCCATCGACTTCAACCTTGTTTTTCTTTTTCTTGCCAGGAAACGAGCAGCTGGCATTGCGTCATGCATGCCTCGCACAACCAGGTCGGCAGGAAACCTTGTCGTCAGTCAGTTGGTCGACTCTCTCTGCTTCGTACAGGAGGAACCCAAGGTACATGCCGTTACTACCTACCAGGTACCAACCTCCTGATGTGTTGAAGTTTGAACGAACCTCCTAGGCAGGGTTGCAGTGTTGCAGTGTTGCACCACCCGTTTCGCGGCTAAATACAAGGGATCAGGGGCGCGAATAGCAGCCAGAGGTATTGTAACTAGGCCTAGAACGGAAGCCCCCCCACGCTTTGATTCATGCAAGGGTCAACACATGCACATGCAGATATCTAAAGTTCCAGAGGTACGTACCTAGGTTCCTTGGGAGGTAGGCATTCCCTGCCAGGCACAAAACGACTGCAAGGCGCTGGAACCTCCCTATTTACATTGTAGAGAAAGCCCAATAGAGCCGCACTTTATGTGGCGGCACATGTTAGCGCAACATCAAATGCGGCTTACAGCAATCGCAGAAGATGAAGATTGATAAAGGGTTTTGAGCACCTTGAATTCATGACAAGCCACATCTAGTTGCTACCCCTGGTTATTGGGGGAATCCTACAGCTTGAAAGATTCTCCTTCACTGATACAAGACTGTCAGCGTCTTGAGGGCATCGCGCGGTAGAAAACGTCAACTACAACGATGAATGATGCGGAAAGTGCGATGCGTTCACACGCTATAATAAGTAAACAAAGCAACGTACAATCAAGTGTAGATGTAAAAAAGATCGAGCTATTCAGCACCCAACCCTGGGGCGGAAGCGGCCAAAGACCAGCGTTAACGACGGCCTTTAGCATTTTCATAACACGCCAGGCCGTAGTAGGAGTCATCCGCTTAACCAAGCGAGAAATCAAGGAGCAAAACAGCTTTACCTGTAAGGTGTGTGTGTGTGTGTGTGTAGAGGCATCCCCTTTCGTTTTGGGCCCCATTTGCTGCAGCGTTCTTCAGCATCTCGCTACACATCGCCCTCGAGATACTCGCGGTCCTACTTTATAGTCTACTGTGTCCTTTGAAACAGCTCTTGTGCCTTTGGATTAGTCTCGTTGATACTCTGTTCAAGAAAAAGGAGCGAAGCACGGCGTCGGAGCTGCTTCCAAGGCTGTTGGAAAACTCGTCATGTTGTACGGCAGGGACTCGCGAGCATGGAAGGAAGGTGAGCTACTCATAAACCTGCCCAAGGGAAAGCAGTATATAGATGCCAGAAATCTTCCGACCTGGGCTTATCCTGCTACATGACCGGAAAAGGGCTGCTGCGTGTGCACGTACTCCATACAGTGGCTGGTCTCGTGTGCCCCCGGGTGCTGGACTACCGCCGTCAAGGGCGTGCCAGCCATGCACAAGACATTCAGCTGTAGTTGTACGCTTCATGTATCATCCTCTTGGCAGCGTGCCCATAGCTCTCAATGAGGAAAGCCTCGGGCATGAAATGCTGCCATCGGTCGTGGACGGGGGATAGTAACGTCGGGCATGACGCGGGACGGCCTCTCGCGTCGGGGTTGCTTGGGGAACGTGTCTCGCCCAGTGTCAATGGCCATGACGGGCTTGTTGGAAGAAGATACTGCTTCAGTCTCCGGTCAAGTGCAGCCACTGCGTGACGAGGGGAAATCAAACATGGCACGAGGCACGACCTGCTCGAGCAATGCTAGCTACCTCCCCGCCTGTCTCCCTCCCTCCCCTTTCTTCCCAGCGGTAGACAGGCAGGTGCGCAGCGCAACGCGGATGGCTTCTCAATATGAACCAGACCCTCTGCGAGGCTCAAGGGCGGCAACTTGTACCGCATCCATACCCGAGCCTGCTACTAGAGCATCGAGCGTATCGTGTCGAGCCGTGCTGCTCCTGCAGTATGTAGCCGGTTCTCCGGGAACTCTCTTTGAAAGGCAGCATGACAGCACGCCTGTCTTTGCTGTTCCTTCTCGCCTGCTGCAGTAGCTTCCATCGCAATAGTTCAGTTAGAGCAGTTGTAAATACACGCTTTCCGAAACCATCTTCTGTACTTCCATGCTTAAATATCTGGTGGTCCTCCTTGTCTTGTTCTTCTTCTTTTATTCTCTTTTCCCAAACACTCGACCCAGCAGGCTCCCCAGCCAACCACCTTATTCCATATTCATGGCATCGATAACTTTTTGTGTCTTCAACTCTTGCCGTCGGTCTCAGACCATCTGTGCCTCAGACCTCCTTCGTCATGTCATCATTGGCATATCATGGTAACCAGCTCCTATTATGAAGAGCATTTATCTCAGGTGAGGACCCCCCGTGATGATATCAGAGCCGACAATCTGAGCCTGCGGGGCTATGAAGATGCCAAAAACTTTCTGAGGGGAGATTAAGCCCACTCGGCCTTTTGGCTGAGCCTTCGGGAAATATAGGATTCACCGGCCTCAGACTTGATCGGATGTGTCATCACTGGCACTATACAGCTGGCACCCCGAGCTCTTATAACGGTGTCGACTTGTTTCAGGTGAGGACCCCCTGTGATGATATCGCATCTAAAATTCGAGCCCTAGGGCAATGACTATTTAAGGTCTCTTTTTGAGGGGAGATTTAGCCCACTTGGCCTTTTGGCTGAGCCTTCGGGTAGTATAGGAGACACCGGCCTCAGACTAGATCGGACGTGTCATCATTGGCACTATAAGAACCGACATCCCGAGCTCTTATGATAATGTCGACTTGTTTCAGGTGAGGACCCCCTGTGGTGATATTATATCTGAAATTCGAGCCCTAGGGCAATGACTATTCAAGGATCAATTTGAGAGGAGACTTAGCCCACTTAGCCTTTGGCTGAGCCTTCGGGTAATATAGGAGACACCGGCCTCAGACTTCATCGGATGTGTCATCATTGGCACAAGACTTACACAGTCCGATCGAGCTCTTATGATAATGTCGACTTGTTTCTTGAGGTGAGGACCCCCCGTGATGATATATAACCTGATATTTGAGCCCTAGGGCTATGACGATAAAGGATCAATTCGAGGGGAGATTAAGCCCACTCAGCCTCTGGCTGAGCCTTCGGGTATTTTAGGATACACCGCCCTCAGAATTAATCGGATGTGTCATCATTGGCACATTACACAGCCATGATGTCGACTTGTTTATTGAGGTGAGGACCACTTGCGAGGATATACAAGCAGACAATCCGAGCCCCAGGGCTATGAAAATGACTGAGCAATTCTGAGCGGAGACTGAGCACATCCAGCCTTTGACTGAGCCTTCGGGTAATTATAGGATACAACGGCCTCTGAACCCGAGCGGATGTGTCATCGTTGGCACTCGATGTGACGGTAACCCGAGCACTGCCGACAAAGTATCATGATCCGGCGTGTTCGATCGACGGTCAACGAAGGTTTCGCAAAACGGGCATGGTCGTCATGGCAGCAGTATCATTGCCTTTTGCTGAAAAAAAAAAGACTTGACACTAGAGAGGCTTGCTAGTGCTGGGCGGAGAATTGCTGGGGAAACGGCGGTGATGGTACTGCGCCATTATAAGTTGGCGGGAATAGAGAAAGCATGCCTATGTTCTGTGTTGGAAGAGTTGGACATGAGTATATAGGAAGAAGACAAAGATCAGTGGGATAGTAGCCAAGGAAGAGGAAGAAGGAGAAGAAGAAGAAAAAGAAAGAAAAATTGTCTGCCTTTTCGCCCCGCTGATTCTGCGCCGAGACTTGAATATTTTGGGGATGCCTTGAATCTTGAAGTGTAATCCAAGTGAATTGGCAATGGTGGTGCTGGAACACAGGGCCTCGGGGTCTTTTTTATTTTTCTTTTTCCCTCGAATACTCAAGACGTCGAGGTGAAGGAGAAGGCAAGGCCAAGTATTGATGCTCGAGGTGTGCCGTCGTCGGGCGCGGAGGAATCAAGGAATTAAGGGATAGGCTCGCAAAGATGTTCTCGAGAGCCAGGGGCTTGTTTATAAAGCCCCAGCTACGTACACATGTACCTAGGTGCCTGAAGAAGGTTCCGAATTCATTTAAGCTTCACCCTGTGTAGCGTGACTGACGGGGCAAGATGCGAGACGCGGGCTTGACATTGATCTAAAGCGGGCTGGCGGCCCCGGAGTGGAGGCCAGCGAACCTTGGCCGTGTGTCTAGTGGCGGCCAAGGTTTTAGAAATGCTGTCTGGACTCTGCGTTTGCCTGGATCGGGACAGCCCGTCGTGCTGGGCTGGTGGTGAGCGACGGATCAATATTCTAGGCAGAAGGCACGGGGAAAGGTTGGGGAGACGAGCCGAGCACGACTAGGTTTATTGGTGCTGCTGGGGGCAGGGTTGTGCGTGTTGATGCGTGTTGATGCTTGGTGATGCTTGTTGATGCGTGTTGATGCTTGGTGATGCTTGTAGATGCTTGGTGATGCTTGGTGATGCTTGATGATGCTTGGTGGTGCTTGTTGATGCTGTGTCGATGCTTGTTGATGTTTGTTGATGCTTGTCGATGCTGTGTCGATGCTTGTCGATGCTTGATGATTCTTGTCGTCGTTGATGCCACCATGCTCAGTGGTGCCACCGCATTCCATGATTATGTTTTGGTGGCGTCGAGGCCGCCCAGCGTATGTAGTAGGCTGCAGCTTCCCGGAACTAATGTTTATTCCCATCCCGCAGGACTTGAGCGTCAAGTTCAACGTTGCAACGCACGTTGCCAGAGCGTGCAAGAAAGGGGACCTCTTGCATGGCCGCTGCAGTTTGGAAATACTTTGATACTTGGCATGTCTCTTTTCCCTTTTCCTCGGCCATGGTATTGACGTTTTTTCTTCTCGCCCTGGCGCGCATTCGCCCAGCTGGCTCCGTGCTTGTCCACGTCAGGCACCGCCATCCCAGCCCCCTACGCGGTGCAAAGTGCATCGCCAAGCAAGGACTACGTAAGGCGCAGCACAATCTCGCAGAAGAGAAAGCCGAGGGGAAAAAAAAAGGGAAAAAAAAAGATGAAAATGATATTCATGGTCCTCATAACTGCCAAACAACAACAAACACCCTCCCCCCCTACGAATCCTGCGCCATGTCCGTCTCCCCACCGATGCGAACCTTGAGCCGCCTCTGCTCACCACCAAACACCTGGCTCTTGCGCTTCGAGGCCACCCGGGCGTCCTGCAGCGTCTCGTCGTCGACGTCCATGGCCACGTCGCCGTCCTCCTCGCGGGCTTCGCGCAGCCGACGCAGCTCGCTCCCGCGGAGGCGCGGCAGCAGGTGCGCGTTCTCGGCCACCAGCTTCCGCGCCTGGGCGACCTCGCGGGCCCGGTTGCCCGCCATGCGCCGCTTGTAGAAGACGCGCTCTCGGCGGGCCCTGATCTCGCCGACGCGCGCCATGGCCTGCAGCGTCTTCTCCATGAGGTCGCGGTTGTACCGGACGGGGACGTTGCGGCGCGCGCCAAACAGCAGCGTGCTGTCGACCGTCATCTCCTTGCCGGCCTTGATGCGCGACGCCTTGGTCCATTTGAGCTTGTTCGGGTTTCGGCGGTGCTTGAAGTTTTTGTGGCATTTACTCCGACTGAGGGCATAAGGTGTTAGCATGCGTCGAGGGGGGTCGTTTCTCCCCAGTCGGGAGGTGCAAGCGCGGGAAAGGGTCTGACCAAAATCTAAATGATCGTCCTGCAGCGAGGCGAGGCGCCCGTTTCTGTCAGCATCTCTATCTGCTGGGGCTCAAGACACCGGGGAAGGCCGGGGGGAAGCGTACCGTCATTGCGGTTGAAGAGTATGCCCTTGCTGGGGAAGGTCGGGCGACCGCAGAAATAGCACGGGTCGACTCTCATGCTGTGTGTGTGTGTTTGCTATATTGCGAACCTGCCGGGGGTTGGGTAGATCGGTAGGTAGGTGGTAGGTAGGCAGGTTGGTCGGTTCGAGGTTGGAGGTTGAAATAAAGGAAAAAAAAAAAAAAAAAAAAGTTAAATAAATGAGGCTTGACGCCAAGGGTGCTGTCTGTGGACCAACAAGTGGATATCTGTGGCGCAGCCGACCGATCACGGGTGATTTACGTCCGTCCGTTCCGCCACGCCAGCCTTTCCCCGCAGTGCCGAGTACGTACCACTCATGCATGCTTCTTTGCCGAGATCATCAACCCGTTCTAGAGGCCATGACGAGATGAATCCTTCGTCTTCATCGCGCATGAAATACAGCGATAGCAATCGCGAGGCGCCAAATCCCCCAGCAGCCAATATAGCCAAGATGCCAGGTCAACCTGCCTCCCAGGCCTCACCAACCACAGGTACGTGGCGAGGCACGAGGCAGCAATGGCGCCAACGGTGAAGATCCCCCGTCAAGGCGAACCAATCCGCGTGGCCATGCCCCGGGATTCGAGTCATTGATGCCTCCTCTGTCAAACGACCCAAACCGCTGCTGGCTGGTCCGTTTGTTGACCGGAAAGGCAGGTTTCACGGCATGACCGACCAACCCCCCCGCTTTCATCGACGACAATGCGCGCCAACAATCAGCAGGAGCCACGATCCATCACAGCGCATCTTGTCTTTTTCCGCCAACAAAGACGAGGACTTGGCTCCGCTTGCTTGTTGCTCCGCTCATTCGGGCCCTGCCGGATAATATAACCTGCTTCAACCCTCGTCCATACCTACCTGTGGCTTTTCTTGTGCAATGCATTATACACATGCCAGTATCTTGCATCTTTCTTTCTCGCCTGGACGACCTTGCTCTCGCGACGGCTTGACGCTTTTCCCCTTGTTCTCGTCAGCATCGCGGTCGTGTCTTATCATACTTTTACCTGTCTAGCCAACCATCACGGTTTATTCACATCCACCGCGACGGCCCATGTCGAAATGACCGCTCATCCCGAGTCAAACCCCCTCGAAAAGCTGACCATTTCCCTCAGCCAGCCAAATGCCTCGCCCCCGACAGTGAGGGTCACGGTCACCAACCGCAACGCGTATCCCGTCACCATTGTCTCTTACGGATCCCCCCTGGATGAGATTGCTCTGCCCCTGGGGCTGCTTCACATCACCCCGTCGGGCGCATCCAAGTGCCTCGACCTCAACGTGATCAGGGGGTCGAGGATCTGGCCGCCAGAGCCGCATCACCTCATCGGCCTGCGGCCCGGGGAGAGTGGCACGAATGACGTGGTTCTGCAGGCACCAACCGTCCCGATGCAGCACGTCGGCAAGGGAGCAACAGTCTTCTTGCAGGGGAAGTGGATTGGCGTGTTTCCGCGCACCAAGCACGAGCTGACAGCGTCGGACCTGAACCACATGTTCTCGCAGCCAGGGAGTTTTCGGGGCCGCTTTAGGTCTGAGAATCTCGAGATAGCCATTGAGTAACGGGACAAAGGTATGGTGCGTCGTCCACCCGAGGGTTCCTGGCCACGACCATGGGTCGCTGGTCGAAATGCGCCACAGAGTCTTTGCCCAGTCCCCGCCGGTGTGGGCCTCTGCTAATGTGGTGGAACGGCCCCTTTTTGTCGCTTCAGAATTGCTGCTTGTATTTCCTTTCCAGGAGTAATTTGTGCCTTGGCGTGCCGTTGGCGAGGTGCCCATTGCCATTGCCATTGCCGCAGGCTCACCCAGATGGTTCATCGCATGGCGGGGTACGGTCTGATGGTATACGGCCTGATGCTATAGTGTAGTTCGAGTGCCTGTGTCTCCGTGTAAAGTAAAGGTTTTTGCAAACCTGCATACATGTCAATACCTACCTAATATAAGCTGATTGTGCTTGTCTAACCCTCCTACTTCCCCGTCAGTCGACTGTGGCAGTAGCACCCGCCATAGCGGAACACCAAAACTTGTTTCTGACACAGCCAACCTGACAAACCATTTGAATTGACGGATACTCTCGGAGTAGCATTCCTGAAGCCTTCAATCTCTCAATCTCCGATGTTGTTGACACATTGCGCTGTTCATCTTACGTAATGCATGAGGCCGTAGTCTACCGCGAGCACACACAACACTACCACCTCGGATTATCTCGGACGACGCTCAGCTGCGTCTTTGTACCAAAGCTTGATTTTCAAATGAGATCATTCTTTCTAAGAACATCTATACCGAGCATACTGTCAGAATTCGGCACCTTCTTGCGCGGTGACGATTGCCTAATGTCTTGTCAAGCAGGACCGCGACGCGAGGGCTAATATCGCCGCGATACAGATCCGGCCTAGTTGTAATTGATAGACAGTACGCACTGTTTCAGGGCATATCGTTGGATGTGACGCAGATGTCGCCGAATTCCGATCAGTTGCGCCTCTGTAACCTCGGTAACGGTAGCCCCTTAGGACTACCCCTATTGCCGATATGTGCCTATATAGCTCGTACGGCGTGGCTCTGGGCTGCTGACCTCGCCATCTTTGCCAATACTATCGCGCTTTACCTGTGTATTCGAACAATATCGCAGCTGAATCGATCAAGGTCATGACTTGGCTTGTCATGTGAGAAGGGACGACGGATAATAGTCCAAGCGGCCAGCCCTCCTTGTTTTGGGCTCGCTTCGCAGCTTACCTTCAAGTCCCATTTCAGGACCTGTTTCACCCGATAAGGGCCCAGAGAACTTTTATGAAGAATGGGGGCCAGCCTTTACCTAGCCGCGTGACTCACTCATATCAGACTTATCAATAAAGTCGGGCATTATTCTCTTGAATTACCAGACGTTAACTTTTTGAAAATCTAATGCGCCAGCGTAGCTAAGTTAAGAAACTGTATACAGGTCCGCAGCACCCGGTTGACGAAGACACTGCTAGGTGCCTCTCTGCGTCGGACATATAACTTCCACGTCGCGGTTCTGACCTTTCCACGTACATGCGAGCTTGTTCATGCTAGTTATTTTTAGCGTGTCAAGATGGTTTTCTCCAAGCTCTGTCTTACTCGTCTCTAACAATTTTCTTGCCTGAAATGTGACTGTTTAGGATAGATGACGCAAGCAAGTCAGCAGACGTGCAGCGAATGTGCAGCATACAGGCACATCGGGACACACACCGCTTGATGACCTGCCAAGTAACGTTGCGGATGTGCAGAGAAACACATTGAAAAAGCGATACCAAGCCGTATATTGCCCCGACTGATCATGCGTAGGTGCCTCAATGTATAATGGGGAGTGACCGGTTTTCATACGCGTGCTACATTGATATATAGGAGAACGAAGCTATTCTATACCCGAGGTTGACACGCATCACAAGGTGCGCGAAATCTCACGCCATCTCCCATAATTTCACTAATATTTGATATCGAACTGCGGTACTGCCCGAGATCAACAAACGTTGCGTTGAGAGCATCCATGTCTACAGGTTCCTCGAAAGATGCTGTGTCGAGCGATGGCGTGCCGAATGGGAAACCTTCCAATCACCTTGATTTCATTCAATGCTCCCTCAAAACTTGCAACGCAGAACACAAGGACTCTTGCATCCCTCTACTGATTTCTAATCGCGAACCAAATGCTAGACTATCCTATAGGATTGATGTCATGCGCGGCTGCATTGTCGATGTGGCAAAGCTCATCAGCAACGAATCCGAGGGGCAATCACTGGATCGATACGTTGCATTGAGCCATGTGTGGCCCAAGCGCAAAGACAAATCCAAGAAGACTGGACAACTGATCTTACTCAAGCGGAACCTGCCTCTGTTCTTGGCACCGGGGTGCGAGAGACCGAAGAGGAAGAAAAAGGTCCCAGCAGTCATCCGGAATGCAATCAAAACTCGAAGACCAGTACCTTTGGGCAGACCGGTTTTGTATCGTGCAAGATGATGATGGGGAAATGTCTCAGATCTCCAACATGAGCCATATCTATGGCGAAGCGTATCTCGCAACCATTGCCGCGAGTTCGGATTCAATTTTCTCGCAGCAAATAAGCTTAGACTGCTGGCCCAAGTACGTATCGCCCGGATCGTACACCATGCGTTATCGCTAGATCGTCGATCTCTACAACGCTCTCGCCATATCTGAATGGCGTACCCGTGACTGGACGTTCCAGGAGCAAGTACTGAGTAGAAGATCAGTCGTTTTCACAAATTTGAACGTCTTCTGGGACTTGTAACCGCGCTGTTTGGGACGGGGAGTTTCTAACGGTAGAAAATTCTGAATTGCTTCATTGTCCTAAATTGGTTCGGTATCGACATTTGAACAACACATGGTGGCCAAATTTCGAAGTGTACCTGGATATTATATGTCTTTACAACGGCCGGAAATTCACTGATCCTCAGGATGGTCTGGCTGGTATGACTGCAACACTTTGGGCCCTATCTCCAGCTTTTCCAGGAGGCTTTATCGCTAGGCTCCCCAGGGTCTCTCTCGATCATGTGCTTCTATGGCAGCCATTTAATAATGCAAAAACGTAGAAGGCATTAAGAAGATGGGACGCTAATAAAAGTACCTATCGGACTTCTAACCTGGTCTTGGTGTGGTTGGGGTTGCTTTGCGGATCCGAGCAGCCTTGTGAGCGGATTGTTCTATCTTGAGAAGTACGCAGAACGTTCAGGTACCTGGCGAACGCGAAATCTTGTCGAGTGGTCTTACGCTCATGCAGCGAATACAGGAGAACAAACGAAAACTCAGGAGCCGCGCGAATTGCAGCGGATTTCTACAAGAACGACTCTGATATTCCGAACGGATGGACGAAAAAACAATCGCCAACTTCTGACTCCTCTGCGTGCGCCCAGTTCACTTTCTACCTTGATAACAGTCCGAAATTCCGGTGTCCAATTCTTTTGAGCTCTGCCAACAGCGTCATGAAGGATGATCCTAACCCATGCTACCTTATGGGCTGCGCGACCTCTGCTTCTTTCATTGCCGCAGCTGTAATGGTGTCGCGACGTCAACCCCTTTTTGAAGCTTCTAAACTCTGCTTAAGGGCTGCTCCGAAGATCTCTGCATTTGAAGAAAAAGTCTTCTCCACAGGTCCATCACATGATGAGGCATGTTAAGTTGTGGTTCTCCAACAGAAATCTGGAATCTTCGCTGGCGTTCTACGCTTGATGGATGGCATCGATCCTCCCAAGCTGGTCATGACGAGCAATGATCTTTACCAGTTCTTTGATGCGATCCATGTCGACATGCATCTGGGCCTGGACACGCGGGAAGAGACCGTTGGACCTTTGAGTCCGGACGCCGGGTCAGCACGCGGACCCAGCAATGTGTGAGGGAAGAGGAGTGCAGAGAGCCAGACTTATATGGCGGTGGACTCTATCATGTCGTACTCGGTGAATGGTCGGTGAAGACCCGGGATGGACAACCGCAGTAATAACGTCGCCGGTGGCCATTGCGAGCGGTCGTTTGCTCTGGCAAGAGCAGGGCGATGACTAGGCTGGAAGGACGATGAAGGGATTGTTAGCTGGAAAGGGGGGAGGGGAGGGGGGGCCAGTCTGAGCCTTTATGCGTCGTTTCTGCACAGAGAGAATGCTGCAGCATCAGCTTGGAAAGTCATCCTCTCAAGCAGACTGAGGTGGGATCTGCTCAAGAGATAACAAAGACCATGGTTCCAAGTGAGCCTCGATGCCCCATGCAAGGTTCACAGAGTGCCCGCGACGACCAATAGGGCACAGTGAATACTTGCATTTTTAGTAACAGGTAGGTAGATTGAATGACATGTGGCTAGTGATTATGGTGGCTTAGCACCCACGGCCTCTCATTGATAAAGCAAAGCCGGAAGGCACGGCTCTGGCACTTATGTGGTTCTTGCATTCTGACAGTAACTACTAGCCAAAGTAACTAGGTGGCAAAGTATGCCCTACTAAGCTGCTATAGATGCCTGCTGTGTTTGTTCTAACCTAGCGGGGCGGGACGGGGCGGGGCGGAGCGGGCCACGTGATGTCCCTAAACAGTGAAGCCAATGAGGTTTGAGCCGCGCATGGAGGCAAACGAGCGCAGCCGGGGCAAGCTGGCTGCCAAGCTGCTTCTGCCATGCCATGCCATGCCGTGCCGTGCCGCGACCGAGGACCCTAATTCCGAGGGCTTGCGGGCTTGTCAAAACGCATGTCTTGGTTCTCCATCGTCAGGAGAGCACCCGGCCGTCGTCCTCTTCCCCTCCGCAAGCCCCCGCCTCCGCTGAACCCTCGGCACCGACTCGCCACCATGACTGCCGCCACCATGGCCAACCGCGATCCCACCACCCTCTCCAACTACTCCGCCTGGCGCACCCGGCACACCGCCGTCGACTTCAAGCTCGACTTTGAGCACAAGTTCCTCGAGGGCACCGCCACCCTCGAGCTCGAGAGCCAGACCGACGCCCAGAGCGCCGAGGTCGTCCTCGACACCCGCCACGTCGACATCCGCGGCGTCCGCGTCGACTCTGCCGAGTGCGCCTGGGAGCTGCGGCCTCACAGCGACCCCTTCGGCGCGCCTCTCCACGTCGCTGTCCCCGAGGGCGCCGCCAAGGGCCGCGTCGTCCGCGTGTCCGTCCGGCTGCGCACCACGCCCAAGTGCACCGCGCTGCAGTGGCTGACGCCCGCCCAGACGTCCAACAAGAAGCACCCCTACGTGTTTTCGCAGTGCCAGGCCATCAACGCCCGCTCCATCTTCCCTTGCCAGGACACCCCGGACGTCAAGTCGACCTTTTCCTTCAAGCTCACCTCGCGCCTGCCCGTCGTGGCCAGCGGCGTTCCCGTCGGGGACCACACCCCCGCCGTGGGCGCCGAGAAGCTCTACGAGTTTGAGCAAAAGGTCCCCATCCCGTCTTACCTGTTCGCCCTTGCGTCCGGCGACTTTGCTTCGGCCAGGATTGGCTCGAGGAGCGTTGTCGTCACCGGGCCCAATGAGCTGGAGGGCTGCAAATGGGAGCTGGAGCGCGACATGGACAAGTTTATGCATGTTGCCGAGAAGCTCGTCTTTCCCTACAAGTGGGGCGAGTACAACGTTCTTGTGCTTCCCCCTAGTTTCCCCTACGGAGGTGAGTCTTCGCATTCTGGACATGGCGTGACTGTTCACACAGGGGGACAATAGATTGGTTGGCTCACCCTCCAGACGAACGGCAGGCATGGAGAATCCCATCTACACCTTTGCCACGCCCACCATTATAAGCGGCGACCGCCAGAACGTGGATGTCATTGCCCACGAGCTGAGCCACAGCTGGAGCGGCAATCTCGTCTCCAATGCGAGCTGGGAGCATTTGTAAGATGAAAACACAACCCCCCCTCCCTTCCGTTCTGGGTTCCGTGGAACTTTTGTACCAACTCACGCAATACGAAAACTAGCTGGCTGAACGAAGGTTGGACTGTGTATCTGGAGAGGAGGATCCAGGCCGAGATCCATGGAGCGGCCGAGTTTGACTTTTCCTCCATCCTCGGCTGGAAGTCCCTTGGTTCGTCAACGAAAAAGAAGAAGCCCACACCCCCATACGCACAAGCATCAACAACCAATTCACTGACTCGCTGTAGAGGACGCTGTCGCGTTATTCGGAAAGGACCACGAGTACACCAAGCTCATCATTAGCCACAGGAACGTCGACCCCGAGGATGTTTACAGCTCGGTTGCCTACGAAAAGGGCTTTCACTTCCTGTATTACCTTGACAGGTTGGTTGGCCGCGAGGCATTCGACAAGTTCATCCCTCACTATTTCGCCAAGTGGTCCGGCAAATCACTCGACTCTTTCGAGTTTAGAGACACGTTTATGAGCTTTTTCAACGGCCTGGGCGACGATGCCATCAAGCAAAAAATCGCCACCATTGACTGGCAGGATCGTCTCTACGCACCCGGACTGCCTCCCAAGCCTGATTTTGATACCAGCATGGTGACTGCTTGCTACGATCTAGCGTCAAAGTGGCATGATGCTGTACGTCAAGACCTTTTATGTTCTTCTCTTGTCGAATCTGTGTCCAGATTTCTTCGGGTTTCAACGCGCCTGTCACACACGGAGTCCTGACAAAAAAAAACCAAAAACCGCAGACATATGAACCCGCGCCAAAGGACGTCGAGGCCTTCACCGCCAACCAGAAAATCGTCTTCCTCGACAAGGTGCAAGAATCGGCTTCTCTATCGGCCAGTCGCGCCCAGCTCCTCGGAAAAGTATACGATTTCGTCTCCTCGAAAAACGTGGAGGTCAAATCCTCGTACTACCGCGTGGCGCTGGATGCCAAAGACGTCAGCTGCGTCTACGGCGTTGCCGAGCTTCTCGGTTCCGTAGGCCGCATGAAGTTTGTGCGTCCTCTGTTCCGCGGCCTGAACAAGGTGAACCGCGAGCTGGCATTGGAAACGTTTGCCAAGAACAAGGACTTTTACCACCCTATCTGCAGGGGAATGGTTGAGAAGGACTTGGGAATTCAAGGTGCAGCGTAATCGGGCCCAAGATGCAAAAAAAAAAAAAAAAAAAAAAAAAAAAAAAAAAAAAAAAGAGAAGCAGACAAACGAGTTTGCACATGCAGTTTGGGTGAGAAAGTCAAAAGTCGTATCGAATGGGAATAAGAAATGTTCAAAAATTTGGATAAATGGGAAACCATCACCAACTCGACAAGAAGCCGTAAAACGATGAAGAACACGAGTGCATCCATAAGAAGCCTTCGGTGTCATTGATCGATGTAGACTCATGTTATTCCAGCCACTGCGAGCCACGCATGGCTTCAGGCCAATTCCCCCCCTCGGCTCTTTCAAACCTCTGCACAGCCAAGATATCCTTGACGCCGAAATTGCCGTACAAGTGCGGGAAGCCACCTTCCCATCTGACAGTGTCGCTGAACCTGGCCAGCTCAAACTTGAACACCCACAGGCTCGAGGCGTTTTTGAAGAATCTATCGCACGTGAGGGGTATCTAACCGAGTTTAGCCATGTCGTGCCAAACGACATATTGAGCCGCTGCTTATTATTAAAGATGGTAGTTTTTCTGACCTGTTCACCTGTGCTCAAGTGCACAAAGCCATCCTTCTGGTCGAGCTCGGAAAGGGGAAACTGCTCGGGCATCGTGTCCGGCGGCGGCGAGGGGACGATTTTGTAGACATATCGATGGGGTGAGCTGGCCGACATTTCGCGCGGAGGAGCGGACTGTTGATGGCGCAAAGTTGCCAGTGGAAAGCTTTATCTATGCGGGGACCAAGGACTTGCGTTAACTTGGACACTTGGATAAATGCCATTGATGTCACCTTTGTTGCGCGACCCACTACCAGACGCCTTCTCTCTTCTTCCATGGCGGGAAACCAGGAAAGCGGCAGGCCAGAACGCAGAGGTTCATCATGTCTCGCGGGCCGCTGCCCTCCAAGCTCTGCCTCCTGTCTTCCCTGGCAGACCACAAGCCCGGCGACAAGGTCAGATTCCTAGGATGGTACGGCCGTTTCCCCTCCCCAGCTCGGAAAGCACCTGACTTCGGGGGAAAGGATACTAACGCCGCGAAAGCGTCACGTCGTACGACGTCAACACGGCTTCCCTGGTTCTCGGCCACCCGTACCCCCGGGGCACCGACGTCCTGGTCGCCGTGAGCGCGAGGCTCGTCCTCGAGACGATGCAGCCTGAAGCCACACGCGTGGGAGAGTGGGTCAACGTGTTGGGCTATGTGCAGGATGCGTCTGCGATGGACGCACCACCACCCGCTGGAGTGTGCGCGTTTGTGGAAGCTCTGATGGTTTGGCCCACTGGGCCTTTGGATGTCCGGCAGTACGAGAAGACGGCGGAGGACGCACGTCTGCGGAGCTGATTGGGGGACAATGGGGCGCGCAGAGCAGATGCACTTGCAGATGTAGGAATCTTATCCTGCAAAGGCGTACTTTTTTCCATTTTCTTTTCTTTTCCCCCTTTTTTTCTTGCCGGGGGGGGTGAAGGAATTCGCACTTTGTATTGATGACGGCTGCCGTGCCCCACCTGCCGGCTCCGACAGCTGTTGAGTACATATGTTCATTATATTACGGAGTGGCGGCTTGATTTCTAGGTCATCCTCATCGTTGTTCTTCTAGGTCGCTACTCTATAGACTGCAATATCTGCATTCTTTCTCCTGGATCAAGTGCTCGTCGAATCGAAATGTGTGCCGTCCGCGTCAGCCCAGTTTTGCAAAGTGTCGACAACTACGGAGGGCCCTCTTCAGGGGAGTGGCACGAGGGCTCCAGACTTGAGCCAGAGGCGCTGGGTCGTTATTTCCGCATGGTGAAGCCGGCGTCGGCCCATACATAACATGTGGCCCCGTCCTTCAGCACCAGGTCAACCACCTAGGTACCTACATGTCAACAGGTAGGAGGTAGGTATGTACATGTACCTAGAGGTCAGCCCTCCCTAAGGTAGCCAGAAGGTTCATGTCTGGTCGGCTCCACTAACAGCCCAGCGCTAGGGGCATCCACCCGCCCAGCGCGACCGCGCCTCTCTCAACATCCAAGCTTGCACGCCTGCCCGTCCAGCAGAAACATTGAACCCTGTTGACAACAGCCCCGGGCGTATTGCGTATTGCGTATTACCCGACCAGACCTCTTCCGAACCACCATATTCCTGTGCCGCCTTCCACGACCCTCCGGCCGACCTATTCTCCGCGACATCTTTTTCGTCTCTTTGTACACCTCCTGCTAAGCTGTTGCCTCGTGGCCGGGCTCCCAAAGACGCTTCCCGCGAGCTCGCAACCCCTGGTTTCTCAATGCTCCGACTGCCCATGTTGGAGAGTTGTCCCTTCATCCCCTGACCACCAAAGGGGCACACACACGCTGCACATACACCCCTTCAAAGCCTCCTTGTGCGCGCCAGGAACCACGGGAGGCAAACCACAGACAGAAGCATGAAACTGACTACTCCACCTGAGAACGACCTTGATAACGAGTGACCGCAATTTGTGGGGGGTTAGCAAGGGAAAATTTTCCGCGACAAGTTCTTGACAACGTCACTTTGGGGAGCTTGGCAAAGAACACACGTCCGGGCGCATTCCGTGTAGCGATACACAATATCCAGGGGACCAATCCAGGTCCCCGCAGATATCGTAGCAGCCATGGCGCCGGCAGGTGGTGGAAATATCAAGGTGGTGGTGAGAGTGCGTCCCTTCAATGGCCGAGGTAAGCGTTCCTGGTCTCCCCTGCACACGTCGCATTTGCCGTGGTTTGTCGTTGGTCATGACCGCCCTCGCCCTCGCCCTCGCCCTCGCCCTCGCCCTCGGTCAAGGTACTAATTATTCCTGCGGTAGAAATCGATCGCGGATCGAAACGCATCGTCGAGATGAAAGGGAGCCAGACCGTCCTCACCTTCCCCGACGGCCACGGTGGCAAAGGCGCAAAGGACACCGGGGCCAAGACGTTCGCCTTTGACCGGTCGTACTGGTCCTTCAACAAGGACGATCCCAACTACGCCGGGCAATCGAACCTGTTTGACGATCTAGGAGCGCCGCTCCTAGACAATGCCTTTCAGGGCTACAACAACTGCATCTTTGCCTATGGTCAGACCGGTTCCGGAAAGTCCTACTCCATGATGGGCTATGGAAAGGACGTCGGCATCATCCCAAACATCTGCCAAGAAATGTTCAAGCGAATAGATACCATCCAGGAGGACAAGACCACCAAATGCACGGTAGAGGTGTCCTACCTCGAAATCTACAACGAGCGTGTTCGCGACTTGCTCAACCCTTCGACCAAGGGCAACTTGAAAGTCCGAGAACATCCGTCAACAGGCCCGTACGTCGAGGATCTCGCAAAGCTTGTTGTTGGCAGCTTTCAGGAAATCGAAAACCTGATGGACGAGGGCAACAAGGCCAGGACGGTTGCTGCCACCAACATGAATGAAACATCCAGTCGAAGTCACGCTGTCTTCACCCTGATGCTTACCCAGAAGAGATACGATACCGAGACAAAGATGGAAATGGAAAAGGTAGCCAAAATCAGCCTGGTCGATTTGGCTGGTTCTGAACGAGCAACCTCGACCGGCGCCACTGGCGCGAGATTGAAGGAAGGCGCTGAAATCAACCGATCCCTGTCCACTCTAGGCCGAGTCATTGCCGCGTTGGCCGACTTGTCGACGGGCAAGAAGAAGAAGGGCGCAACGACGCAGGTCCCGTATCGAGACAGTGTTCTCACATGGCTGCTGAAGGACTCTCTCGGTGGAAACAGTATGACGGCCATGATAGCAGCCATCAGCCCTGCAGACATCAACTATGACGAAACCCTCAGCACCTTGCGGTACGCCGACTCGGCCAAGAGAATCAAGAACCACGCCGTCATCAACGAAGATGCCAACGCTCGTATGATTAGAGAACTGAAAGAAGAGCTGTCCCTTTTGAGAAGCAAGCTGGGTGGCGGTGCGGCGGCGCCAGGAGGAGCACCTGTTCCCGCAGAGGAGGTCTATGCTGAGGGAACACCGCTGGAGAAGCAGATAGTGACCATCACTACTGCCGACGGCACAGTCAAGAAAGTGTCCAAGGCAGATATTGCGGAGCAGCTGAACCAGAGCGAGAAGCTGCTGTCCGACTTGAACCAGACGTGGGAGCAGAAGCTGCAGAAAACCGAGGAGATCCACAAGGAGCGAGAGGCGGCACTGGAGGAGCTCGGCATCAGCATTGAAAAGGGCTTCATCGGCCTGAGCACCCCAAAGAAGATGCCTCACTTGGTCAACCTGTCCGACGATCCCCTCCTGGCCGAGTGTCTAGTGTACAATCTCAAGCCCGGAAGGACGTCTGTGGGCAACCTCGACACAAACGCCGATCACCAGGTCAACATTCGTCTCAATGGAACCCGAATCCTCCATGATCACTGCAAGTTCGAAAATAATGCCGACGGAACCGTCATGGTTGTGCCCTCTGAAGGAGCTTCCGTCATGGTCAACGGCAAGCGGATAACAGAGCCCAAGCAGCTTCATTCCGGTTACCGCGTCATCCTCGGTGACTTCCACATTTTCCGTTTCAATCACCCCTTGGAAGCCAAAGCCGAACGGGCCGAGGTGGGATCGAGTCTTTTGCGACAGTCCATCACGGCGAGCCAACTCCAAGCCCTTGACCGAACACCGTCCCCTCGTCCCGGCCACGAGAGGTCGATGAGCAAGGTGTCTGATTTCGGAGACTCAAGACCCGAGTCTCCCGCTTCCTTTTCGCGGAACGGTCGAGATTCGGATTGGTCGCTTGCTCGTCGTGAGGCAGCTGGCGCTATTCTCGGTACTGATCAGAACTTCACCAGCTTGACGGACGAGGAACTGAATTCTTTATTCGAGGAGGTCCAGAGAGTCAGAGCTGAACGTGTTAATGGCAGGGAAGACGGCGAGGATACCGAGTCGGTCACGTCATACCAGCTGCGGGAAAAGTACATGTCTACGGGAACCATTGACAACTTGTCCCTTGACACAGCTCTTACCATGCCGTCGACACCGAAGCAGGGAGAGAACGATGAGAGACTAAAAGAGGCGCGGGAGGAGATGCAAAACCAGCTGGAGAGGCAAAAGGAAGAGTTCCAAGAGAAGCTGAAGAGCGCAGAAGCGGCAAGTGTCGAGGTTGCGGAAATCAAGAAGGAGAAGGCCAAGATGGAGACGGCTCTGCTCGAACTCAAACACGACATGCAAAAGCAACTGAACCAGCAGCGAAAGCAGTACGAGGAAAGGATCGACATGATGGACCCCCTGAAGCGTCCCAAGGCCAACCCGAAACTGTCGGAAGAAGAAGTCGGGCTGGCGAAGAAAGTGGTGAAGGCATGGCGGGGCCGACACTTTGTCAAGATGGCCGAAACCGTTCTACAAAGCGCCGCTGTATTGAAGGAGGCTCAGATCATGAGTAACGAGCTGGAGGAGAGCGTCGTGTTTCAATTTGCTGTGGTGGACATTGGCCACGCTCTGTGCTCCTCGTACGACATGGTTCTCAATGGGCTGACGGGCGAGGGGGAGGACCCTGCTCTGGAGGAGACACCGAAACCTTGCATCGGCGTCCGCGTCATCGACTACAAGAACAACGTGGTCCATCTCTGGAGCTTGGAGAAGCTGCATGATCGCGTTCGTCAGATGCGCCAGATGCACCAGTACCTCGACCAGCCAGAGTACGCGCAGCATTTGAGCCTCGATAACCCGTTCGTCGAGACCTGCATGCCGTCGTATACGCTTGTCGGAGAAGTGGATGTGCCCCTGAGAGCTGTATTCGAGAGCCGCGTGCAAGATTTTTCGCTCGACGTCCTGTCTCCGTACACGTCCCATGCGATCGGCATCGTGAAGCTGTCGCTGGAACCGTCCCATGCGCGAGCGCCGACAAACACTCTCAAGTTCAATGTCGTCATGCATGAGCTCATCGGTTTTGCCGAACGGGAGGGAACCGAGGTACATGCGCAGCTCTTCATCCCCAGCGTTTCCGAGGAGGACAGCGTCACCACGACGCAGATGATCACCGAGTTCGACGAAGGTCCCGTTCGATTCGAGAGCGTGCATAACATGAGCGTATCCCTGTTTGCCTCTCCAGACGTGACTATGCGAGCGTCCATCTTTGCAAAGGTCTCGACGATGCACTTGGACAAGCTCCTGAGCTGGGACGATATGAGAGACGCGTGTCCGACGCGCGATGCGGTCAAGGGCTCGCGCATCAACGAGTCTCAGTTCTTCACCCAAGAGAAGCATGACCTGTTGTCCCGAGTCCAGATTATGGAACTCGACGAGAATGGCGAATACCAACCGGTCGAGGTCAGCCAGACGAGCGAGCTTGACACGGGTACCTTTCAGCTGCACCAAGGTCTGCAACGGCGGATCAGCATCAACGTTTCTCATAGCTCAGGCGACGCTCTGCCGTGGGATGACGTTACCGCCGTGCGGGTGGGCAGAGTTCGACTCGTTGACTCTGCCGGCAAGACTCCTGACATGGGCTCCTGCGAACCTGATGTCTCGCTGAAGCTCGCCTCCAGCCCTGTTTACCGCGAGAACCCCAACGGAACGCGAAGCATCACAATCTACGCTCAGTGGGACTCGAGCCTGCACAACTCGCTCCTGCTGGACAGGGTGACTGCGGATAAGTACCGGGTGCAGATGACGATCCACTGGGAGATTAGCTCGGAAAAGCTGGCGGAGCCGATGAAGTTTGCCCAAAAGGTGTGCGTGCAGATCCTTTCGCGCGCGTTTGTGCGCCAGACATCCGTGTTTTCATCGCTCTGGCAGCACGTGCGGTTTGTCCGTTCCTCCACCGGCGTCTTCACCGTGACCATGCGCCCCGCCCCGGTCAAGAGGGTCGGCGACCTGTGGCGGATGAACAGCCAGCACGACTACGTCAAGGGCGAGGAGGACCTGACGAGGTGGGCGCCGCGCGGCGTCTCTCTTGTCCGTGACTTTATTGTGGCACGCAAGAGGAGGAGACGGGTGGCCGAAATCGGGTCGTTGCAGACGGCGCTGCACGGGCTGGCGGTGGACATGACGGGCGCCCGGGAAGCCGATGGGGAGGCGGAGCCGGAAGCGGAACCCGTGCCGGATGTGAAGCCAATCATTCCCGACGATGACGATGACGTTCTCAACGACACCCCAGACACGTCGCAAGCGCCTTCTGTCGACGACGGATCCGACGGCGAGGGCGAGGCAGAAGAGGAAGAAGAAGAAAGGACTATCAAGGTGGAAACCCGGGGACAAGCCGCCACGACAGAGGCCGCAGATGAAGGGGGGCCAGGCGCGGATACCGAACAGCAGCCCGAGTACGATGAGCGTCAGACGGAGCTTCTCGAAAAGTCGCTGAAGCTGTGGCTCAAGTATCCGGACCCGTTGAACAGCATCCTCAGCCCTGCCAACACGGCACCTCCGACCAACGGCATCGCGCCAGAGTCGTCTCCCGCTCCCAGCCTAATCACAACCATCATCCGAGTCCCCAAGAACCCCAAGGTTCTCAAGGGAGGGTACCTGCTCGTCCCCAACAACGATTCGACCCGATGGGTGAAGCGCTTCGTCGAGCTGCGCCGGCCCTATCTGCACATCCACTCGGCAACCGACGGCGACGAAGTCGCCCTGGTCAGCTTGCGCAACTCCCGTGTGGACAGCCAACCCGGGGTCCTGGGCCTGCTCCACGGCCCGGACGACTATGACGCGCCGCTGCAGGCCGGCAGGAGCAGCGGCAACTACGCCCCGGATTTTACTCCCGGCCATCGCCGCACGGCGTCCGGTCGCGTCATTTCTACGGTCTGGACAGGAACGGGAGCTGGCGCCGCGGGAGGCGCCGGGCAGGGGCTGCAACGTCTCAGCGAGCGCATGCAATCCGCCGTGTTTGCCATTTACGGCACAGACAACACGTGGCTATTTGCCGCGCGTAGCGAAAAGGATAAAATGGATTGGATATTCCGGATCGACCAGACGTACATGTCTGGTGAGAGCGCATCCAACAGCGGCATGATGAGCCCGTATCAAGGAAGCGAATACTAAGTTGGGCCGCGTGCTGCTCAAGCCGCCAAACACTTTCTTCCTTTCTTTCTTTCTTTCTTTCTTTTCTTTTTTTTTTTTTTCAAAGTCATGACTGTCGACGAAATGTGCCATTGCCGTTGATTTTTTTTTCCCTGTCATCTAAATTCTTTTTTTGTTTCTTTTGTTTTCTTTCGTTCCTTGTCCTTGCGTGCTTGGGCGATGCAGGCGGCTTAGATGATTAGATTATATACCCCCTGACGAATGCGGAGAAAAACATGTGACGTCATGTAGTGAGCAGCAGGAAAAGAAGGGAGAGCTAATGTTGATACCAAAGGGGCTGCTTTGGATATCTAGACTACGTATTTAGGGGGAGAAGGCTTGGAGGGAGATGTGACGGACCGACGTGCGTGCTGCCGCGGGTTGGGTGAAGAAGGGATGGGATGGCTGGTCTGGTAAGTGATACGACTGCGCTGGATGAGCAGGCGATGATGCTAGGTAGAATGAATTTGATTGGGATGCAAAACGCGCGAGTGAAGTGATGATGGTAGGTTAGGTTGGTGGATTTTGCGATTCGAATGAACATGATTATGTCTAGGTTTGCCAGGTCATCTGGGCCCTTTTGATTCTGGCGACCGAGTTGCTGGAGTGCGCAGGTGATACAATCAAAACTCGGATCCAACAGGTTGGTTACTCGGTGAATCTACTGAGCACAGCTGACCTTGCAACGACATCTTGCCAAGTCGTCGGTTATTCGAGACGAGCTAGCAGCTTGTGCGTCATCCGTATCCTGCCCAAACAACTGCAACATGGCAGGCGTGATGCAGGTTGAGGCCGTTTGGACAAATGCTCCATGCATGCGACGGTTCCGAGTTGGAGACATATCTTTGTCTCTCCCATCATTTGGACAAGGGTTCACCGTCCATGTCGTGTTTACAGACTTGCTGCACGGAGTACTCCGTACGGAGTTGAGGTCTCAAGAAACACGAAGCGGGGGTCGACAAAGACGCATCTCGTGCGGTGCGGAGTGCTTACGGATATTGATAAATGACACGCAGAAACACACGAAAACCGGGGAAGAGTCCAACAAGAGGTCGAGGTGACGACTGCACCATGGCATCGTCCCTTGCAAGCCCCCTTGTGAAAATACGGGGGGAGATGGCCAATGCTTCGGTATTCGTGGCTGCAATGGCTGACCATCTAAGCGAGGGCGACGTTGGACGAAACAGGGCCTTTTTCTCAGCAGAGTAAGAAGGGACTTGCCTTGCTTCCAAGTTGTTGCATTGGCAGGGAGGCTTGACTATCCGAGGGGCCGAGATAAGGCAAGAAAAGTCGGATTGTGATGCGTAAAAACAACGGCGCCGGGTTAAATGATACATGACAGACATGGGGCTCCCGTACGATTTCTGATCTGCCTGGTCAAGGGCCAACGCTACAAATCGGGCCATCTGCTCCATGCGAGTCCCAGAACCGTGGCTGCGGGAAAAGCGTCCTGGGGGTTCATTTTTCATTTCCGTGGTTGTGGCCGAGTCTTTCATCAGCCGCAGACGCGGTTCAGACATGTTTCGACTCCGTAGACACTCTTCTCTTGAAGCAGATGCTTTGCTGGCCCCCGTCGAATCCTAGCTGGTGTTGGCTAGGTAGGTATTCGGCAGTGAACCAAGAATTCCAGAACACACGGGCTTTTCCCGTCACGTCAGCACGCGGTGCGTTGATAGGCCCTAATATGGCTGCCTGGGTTTTGGGTAGGGTTGCATTGCAGACGGCTAGCTCAGCGGTTTGATCTCGACGGCAGCGAGGCTTGCTTCTGATGGCGGTTGCGGGTTTTTGATCTCTTTTGAAATTCCGCTGCAGCTGCAGGGCGCCTGCGATGAAAGTGACGTCGCGTTTTTGCACCATCGTGTTGACTTGTAAATGAGCTGGCTGATACGAAGAGCAGCAGCCATCTTTTTGCCTTTGAAGAGAAACGGCCAAGGCTTCAGTTGACGCTTTCTTTCTACTGTCCGCTGCGCAAAAGCAGATTCCGGTTCATCTGTTTTGAGTTGGCAACTGCTACGCATAGCTCCTTCTCCGCCGAAATGAACCCACGCGCGGGGCAGGCAGGAAGGAGGCAGGAGGGAGGGAAGAGGAATATAGGTCTTTGCCCTGCCTGCATTGCAGATGCACAGACCGGCTCAATGTCGAATTTTTCCTGTCCGCATCTCTGCATCGCATCTGAATTATGACCAGTTCGCAACGCTCGCCCATCAAGCCCAAGCATTTGCGGAGTACGGACTACGGAGACTGGAGTCGTGCGCGTTGGATGCTTCTATCCATGTCAACTCGGAATGCCGCGGCATCAAAGGGGGAGTCGGACATCCTAGCCGGCGCCGAGCGACAACGGGCGACAAAAGGCTATTTTCCAATCTCTTGCGCTTGGGCTGGGCTTGCAACGTCACCCTTGTATTTCCACGTTTAGATGCGGGACGGCATTTTCCCTCCCTCTCGCCGCAACGGAGCGCTGCTGTACGATACACACTACGAGCCAGGTCCAACTTTCACCATTGCCCGTGTCTTGATCGACCCGTTTCCCAAGTCAATATTCGCATCGCCGCTGGCTTAGTAGCAGGCTGGGGTGTCTCAGTTTTCAAACCTTGACACTGCCAACATTGTCGCACCGCTTACGAATCGGGATCAAGGACAGCTGTGCTCCCCACCCAACTCCACCGTGGACTGTGGACTCTGGAGTGCTGACGGAAGAAGCGCACACACAGCGACACACAGCGACGCACAGCTCGACAAGTGTCGGGTTTTATGGGCTGCGGTTGGCGGAACCAGACTGTCGGGATCTCGGCCACTAATCGCCAGGTCGTACTCCGTACGGAGTACTCGAACAAGAATTGCTCAACCTTAGGTCCATAGCTCCGAGCTAAAAGAATCGGTTCTGTCAAATCCAAGCCGGCGGAACAAGCACAGACTCGACCCCGGCCCGCAAGGCACCGCCCCCCCCCCCCCCCCGCCCCAATCCTGGCCCACTCCGGGGCTGGGAAATTAGCTGAACCAACTTGTCGGGACTCATTGATCTCAGCTCCAGGATTGAGGGCAAGCCGAGTAGCAGTCGAGTGACTGTGCTCGTCAAACAAAAGCCGCCATCATGACTCTTGTCCCGGGGAGCGTGTTTGGCTTTATTGTCTCGTTCAAAGTACATCCCTTGGAACCAAACTTTCTTCCGAGACGACAGGCCGTGATATATTCAACAATCGAAAAAAAAAAAAAAAAAGGAGGGGGGGGATCGTGCGGCCTTTGACAATGGCCGGTCAATCGTTCATGACCTTTGTGCGTCTGCTATACATAGCTAGCAGCCAGGCATTGTAATATTAAAGGAATACCGCATATTAAATGCTGCTCCACCTACGGCGCGACATGAACTCAAGGGTTGGGGTTACCGCCTGATGCCAGCTCGCACATGAGATTCCACTTTCAAAACGAGCATCGGCTCTTCCGCAGTGGCAGCGGCTGGCTACCTTTGCGGCGAACGACGAAATAGAATTCGCACAGTATTTGACTGCTTCCAATTGGCCTGGCCAACCAGAGGTCCCGTGTCCCGCGTCCCGTGTCCCGTGTCCCGTACCGCCTGTTCATGAAGCGCCATGGAACATCATTCAGGTGCCAATGGTTTGCAGGCCTATCCTGGAACGCTCTTTACTTGAATAGACGACACCGCAAGTCAGAACTTACCATTGCCGCTCTCTTTTCAGACCTTAATTCAGACCGCCCTTTTTCGTTCGCTCCAGCTCTAGCTCTAATGAGAAGCCACCAGATTTTGCACAAAACGTCATTGGCGTTTGTGTGAAAGGATGCTAGAAGGTCGACTAGACGCTGACTAGTTCTCCTCACACCGTGTCGCCAACGCGAAGACGAAAGGAATAAATCGTTGGTTGTTTGCCTTGTCTGCCTTGTTTGCCTTGTTTCCCTGTTCCCTTGTTCCCTTGCGCCCTTATTATACTCGCTAATTCATGCTCGATGAGAATGCTGCAGCTCAACCCCGACTCTAGAGTCATGGATGGGGGCAAAGATGCATCCCAACCGAATCTTGAAAGCTTCCAATTCTCGTTCAAATTGCCATCGAGAAGAAGTTACTTTGAATTAGACGTAAGTGAAATGCATAGAATGCACGGGACTCATGCCAATGTGTCGCCACGCTCGCCTTTGTTTTACTCAGGCCAACGTCACTAACTTGAATTTCTACACACCCTTGAACAGTCCAATCCTCCTGACGAGTCAGTTCAAAACTTGGTCCCAGTCAATGTAACCACCAACTTGCTGGGGGGTTGGTATTGCTGACCTTATCCCGCTCATAGAGATTGCTCTGCCTCGCTCACCGGTAGCGTACAAGACTTTCCCGTTGAGTTTGGTCGCACCTACCACGCGTACAAGGCAGGATGTGCGTCGTGAGGATTTTCTTTTGTTTCTTGGTTACGATATCGCATAGATTTCATCTTGCTCCCGTTCCCTTCCGGTAAGCTGACCAGCTTTGCCAGCTTATGCATTCCCAAACGACTTGCTGGAGCAAGATCGCCTCAAAATCCAAAGCCAGGCCATCTTGAAGCTCTTCCGCGGAAGGATATTCTTTGCGCCGCTGAACCAACTCCAGCCCCCGAGATACGTTCTGGACGTTGCCACTGGGCTCGGTGATTGGGCCATCCAGATGGGCGACTTGTTTCCCAGCTCGGAAATCATCGCGACGGATTTGTCCCCTATTCAACCTGACCAAGTACCTCCCAACGTGAAATTCTATGTGGAAGACTCGTACGTTTTGACTAGGTTTGGGAAGTCCTGTCGGTGGCATGCTGTTAACAATAGCTGGCGCATGTGAACTAACAGGAGCGCCCACCCGTAGATCTGAGCCTTGGGAGTACTCGCACAAGTTCGACTATATACACACTCGGGGAACTGGTGGATGTTGGTCGTCCTTCGAGAAGCAGGTTGTGCAGCAAGCCTACGATGCACTGGAGCCCGGCGGATATCTCGAATCACAGGAGTTTGACTCTTCTGTGTCATGCGACGACGGCACGTTGGATCCAGAGGGACCACTTGCGCGCTGGATGGGAGACATTACCGCAGCCGCCGAGCAATGTAATCGGCCAACCGTCATGGGCCCAGCCATGCGGGAGGCGTTTCAGCGGGTTGGATTCGTCGATGTTCGAGAGGTCATGTTCAAGATTCCAACAAATGCCTGGCCCAAAGACGAGGACCTGAAGGAGCTCGGGAGGCTGTGGGAGGCGAATATGACGACGGGGCTGAGCGGCTTCTCCTTGAGACTGTTCAGCAGGGCGTTTGCTAGAACACCCGAGGAAACCGAGGTAATTTGCTAAAGGAGGAACTCGGCTCGGGGACGGGTTGAAAGGACAGGCTGCTGACTCTTGTGTGTTTGCGAAAGGTCTCTCTAGTCGACGTGCGGAGAGAAATGTCGGATACGAGGATACATGCATGGATGCCATGTTTTGTGGTGTGGGGGAGGAAGCCGCATGCCGGGGAAATGGCTACATGATGCGCATAACGCGAATCGGTGACGATGACGGTGCTCAGGAGGGGGTTAGGAGGTGCTAGAAGATGATGGCGTGTCTCTGGGTGGTGGCAGTGCGACGTAATGGGCAGCGCAGACGTGAAACTCGTTGTTTCGCTTTAATACTGTCTTTTGATAGGCCTTTTTTTTTTTTTTCTTTTTCTTGCTTTCTGTTTCTGTTTCTTTTTTTTTCCTTCTTTTTTTTCTATTTGTTTTTTTCCGACGGGTCAACTTGTCTTGCGTCTTGCGTCACTTCAGCGTCGTGACTCGCTCGGCTAACCGCGTGCCGCTGCCGCTGCCGCTGCCGCTGCCGCTGCCGCTGGCGCCAGCCGCGCTGCTGCCTGGCCAAAACCCGCCGTTCAACCTCATGTCTGCTCAACGCACAGCACCGCAGGCACCACCCTCCGCCATGACCACTCTCACGACCTCGCTCGCGCTCGCGTTTCACCGACAGACCGGCAGGGCCATCCTCCGCGGCGCACGCCCCGTCCCCCCAGCTCCCCGGGCCCTGGCCTCGCGCCCCCCCACCCGGTTCCTCTCCCGATCCCGTCGACGCTGCTTCCCCGACGATCCCAACCAGCGCGTCCGAGTCGCCCGCCCTCTGGTCTCCCACGCCGCCGCCGGCAGATTCACCTCGGCGGGCCGCTCGCGCAGCTCGCGAACCCTGGTCGTCATCACCGTCGTCGCCGCCGTGGCCTTTTACCTGTCCAACTCGCAGACGGTGCCCGTCACGGGCCGCCGCAGGTTCAACTTCCTGTCGGACAGGCTCGTCGAGTGGCAGTTCTCCAGGACCGCCGAATACGTGATCCGCGCGGTCGAAGAGGCGGGCGGGCATTTCCTGCCCGACTGGGACCCCAGGACGGCGGTTGTCAAGAGGGTCATGAAGAAGCTGATTCGCGTGAGCGGCTTGCCAGAGCTGGACTGGGAGATTCGCGTCATTGCAGACGATAGTATGGACACTTTTGCTTCCCCTTGCCTTTTCTTGCTTTGTGTCCCCCCTGTCTTTCTTTGATTCCCAAAGTTCTCCTTTATTTTTTTTTTCCCCCACCCTTTGTTTCGTTTCGCCTGCGGCGGCTTACCCAATCGCCTCGGCAGCAAACGCAAACGCCTTTGTCCTCCCCGGCGGCAAAGTCTTTGTCTACAGCGGCCTCCTCCGCGTGTGCCGCAACGAAGACGCCCTGGCCGCCGTGCTGGGGCACGAGGTCGCGCACAACACGGCGTCGCACGTGGCGGAGCGCCTTTCGGCCGCGTGGGTGGTGGACCTCACGGCGGGGAGCCTCTTCTTCCTCGCGGGCGCGCTGCCCGGCCTGGCCTTTTTCTTGCTCTGGACCTGCGTCGGCGGCTTCTACATCCAGGACCTGCTGTACTACCTGCCCATGGGGCGCAAGCAGGAAAGCGAGGCCGACTACATCGGGCTGATGATGATGGCCGAGGCGTGCTACGACCCGCGGCAGGCCGTCGGGTTCTGGCAGCGCATGGAAGACATCCAGCAGCGGGGAGGGCCACAAGTGCCCGAGATGCTGAGCTCGCATCCGTCGGTGAGTCTTTGTCCCACTGGCGCCTGGCGCCTCGCGTCTTTTTTTTTTTTTTTTTTTTTTTCTCTCTTCTTTTTTGCCCCGCCCCGTCATCCTCCCCTTTATTTCTTTGGCGCAGTCGGGGCTGACGTGTTGGCGGCGTGGCGTTGGCGCAGAATGAGAGCCGCATCGCCAAGATCCAGGAGTGGGTGCCGCTCGCCATGGAGAAGAGGGCCAGCAGCGACTGCAGGGGCACGGCCGTCTTTGCGGACCGATTCCGCTCCGCGCTGCGGCGCAGGGTTCCCATGCACGAGGTCGAGGTGTGAAGTCTCCGTTCGGGGGCGCCGACCGGGGCTTTGCGCGGCCGTCACATGGTTCCACGGCCGGGCCCTGGATCAAGGGGGTTTCATCTCGCCCGGAAACTTTGGACACTCACAACAGCCGTCGCCTTCTCATCACATGTGTGCCGCGCCTCGCATCTTCTAATCTTTTTTTTTTTTTTTTTTTTTTGGCCCACCGTTGCCGCAGCTTGCGTCCGTCCAACTCCCCGTCGCGGTTCCGTCGTTCCCATGCGCCGGGCCCACCGGGTTAGCAATGCAGCCCTCATGATAGGTCGGTCGCCCGTCCCAACTTCCGACGAGCCGAGGTAAAAAACCCATCGCGCCAAAACCGCCCATCAAACTCACTCAACTCGACCTTGTTTCCTCTTCCCCTTCCCCCCAATTGCCCTCCTCGTCCCCTCAACACACCTCGCCCGCCATGTCCGACACCTACACCCTGGCCGAAGTGCAGAAGCACAAGACCGCCGCAGACGGCATGTGGCTGATTGTCGAGAACAACGTCTACGACATTACCAGTACGTGCTGCTGACAGCGCGCCGCCCGTCAAGAAGCGCCGCGTCTCGCTAACCCCCCCCCTCTTTGGCAGAGTTTCTGCCCGAGCACCCCGGCGGCGAAATCGTCCTCAAGCGCTTCGCCGGCAAGAACGCCACAAAGGCCTTCCACAAGTACCACAACGAGCAGGTCCTGGACAAGTACGGCGCCAAGTACAAGATTGGCACGGTGGCCGAGGCTCCGAAACTGTAGGGCAGTGGTCGACGGGCGACGGACGACGGACAGCGGGCGACGGGGCGGCGTTGGCTGGGCAACCTTTGCCGTGTATAAAAATACTATACGGGGGGCGCGCTATTTCGCATTCTAGACTCTACATGTACATCTGCATCTGCGGGCTTGGTGGCGGGAACAATTGTCAATTCTTGCTCTTGACACGGGGCTTTCGCCATGCCATGTTGCGAATGTGACCTGGTCGACGCTGAGACGTGTCGATGGTTGCACGCATGTAGTTGGTGGTCCTGGGCCTGGGCAGTGGTCATTGCCAGACGTTGACCGCATCCGCCTGCGCTGTTTTAAAACCTGCGGCGAGTGGTTTATGCGGCCCTGTTGGAGCCCCTTTCATACGTAGGCACTAGATACACCGAACGGATGCATGCCATCATCCCCTGCCACGGCTACGTACGGCCGGAGGCCTTCCGTTGAGTGTTTTGCAGGGAACAGTTCCTGGACGCCTGGACGCCTGGTCGTTTCCCGCGGGCGAGCTGGGCACCTTTTGATGCAGCTCATCCCAAGACGGGTCGGGTCGCAGGCAAGTCGATGGGTGCAAAGACTCGAGAGGGTGCCATTTCCCGGCTGCATGCGGCCAGGAAAGGGGTTATCCAGACAGCCCATGACAACGACGACGACGACGACGACGACGACGACGACGACGGCGACACGACAAGGTGAAGACGAGCCGCGCAGAGGACGAAACGGGACCACCGTGGATTCGGGAAGGAGCGACGGCGGGCAGGCTGAACGCCCCACCGCACAACGCCACCGCTTACGAGCGGCATAGACGGGCATCCGGCATCCGGCATGGCCGGCGTTCCGGACCGGGTTTTTCCCGTCGACGACAACAACAACAACAACAACAACGCTGCCCCCGCCCAAGTTCTGGCCCATTGACCCTTCCTTCCAACGCTTACACAGCCTAAACAACCCCCCAAATGCCCCCATGGCCGACATATTCGACCTCGCCTCCCTGCAGTCCCGCCTTTCAGAGCGGCAGGACCCCCACGCCTCCCATGGGCCGACTCTCCCGTCCCCGGCGGCCCTGCAGTCGGCCGTGTCGTCGCTGCCCAGCCCCGGCTCCCCTTCCTACCTCCGAGGCACACCTGCCCTCGACGCCGCCGCCCACATCGCCAACGACATCGTGCCCGCCCTGACCGGCCAAGCCCGCTCCAGCCGCTACTACGGCTTCGTCACCGGCGGCGTGCTCCCCATTGCCGAGTGGGCCGACAACGTCGTCTCGCGCGCCGACCAAAACGTCCAGGTCCACCTGCCCGACCAGACGGTGGCCACGGCCGTCGAGCACGCCGCCTTGGGCATGCTCACGCGGCTGCTGCGCCTCGACGCCGACGCCGACGTCTGGAAGGGGCGCACCTTTACGACGGGCGCCACCGCAAGCAACATTCTAGGAATGGCCTGCGGGCGCGAGGCCGTCGTCGGGAGGAGGCTCCCGCCGGCGGCGGCGGCGCAGCAGCAGCAGCGAGGGGGCGTCGGCGAGCTGGGCCTGCTGGCCGCCTGCCTCGCGTCCCGCGTCTCCGGCGTACAGGTGCTGACCAGCGCAGGGCACAGCTCGCTCGCAAAGGCGGCGAGCGTGGTCGGCCTGGGCCGCCAATCGGTCAAGGAGCTGCCGCGGAGCGAGGCCCGGCCGTGGCGGCTGGACATTGACGCCCTTGCCGAGGAGCTGCGGAGGCCGGGCGTGGCGAGCATCATAGCCATCAGCGCGGGCGACGTCAACACGGGAGGGTATGCGCTGGAGGGACGACGGGAGTGGGAGAGAGTGAGGGAGCTGGCGGATCGCCACGGGGCTTGGATCCACGTCGACGGCGGTGAGCACCAGCTTGTGGCCGCTTCCCCCCCCCCCCCCCCCCCCCAAAAGAACCCCTGGAACCTGACACCTGACCTGGATCGGCGTCGGCAAAGCAATGGGTGTGTTTGCGCGCGCGCTAGAGGACGAACCGCAGTTCAAGCTGCTTCGCCAGCGGACAGAGGGCATCGAGCTGGCCGACAGCATCACCCTCGACGGACACAAGCTCCTCAACGTGGTACGTTGCTCCAAAGAAGACGAGGGGAAAAAAGGAAAAAAAAAAAAATACAAAACGGGCCATTATCTCCAGCCGTATAGCCGGGGGGAGCAAAAAGCAACAGCAACAGCAAAGCTGACGTGAACGTTGCACGCACGCACCGACAGCCCTACGACTGCGGCATCTTCCTCACCCGCTGCGCGTCGACCCTCTCCGCCGTCTTTGCCAACCCCAACGCCGCCTACCTCGCTCCCGCCGCCGCCGACGCCGACGCCGCTGCCGCCATCATCCCCTCCCCGCTCAACATTGGCCTCGAGAACTCGCGCCGCTTCCGCGCCCTGCCCGCCTACGCCGTGCTCCTCAGCGAGGGGCGGCCCGGCATCGCCAGCATGCTCGCCCGCATGGTCGCCCTGACGCGGCGCCTGGCCGTGTTCCTGCGCGACTCGCCGCACTACGAGCTCCTCCCGGACCCCGCGGCCCCCCTCGACGGCATCTTCATGATCCTGCTGTTCAGAGCCAAGAGCAGGCGCCTCAACGACACGCTCGTGCAGCGCGTCAACCGCTCCAGGGACGTGTACATCTCGGGAACGCGCTGGGCGGGCGCCCGGGCCGCGCGCATCGCCGTCGCCACGTGGAAAGTCGACGTCGAGAGGGACTATGCCGTCGTGACGGCGCTGCTGAACGCCGTGGCGGAGGATCGGGATTCCCCCACGGGTACTCCTGCGTGAACTGCGGTTTCGACGGACGCGCCGCCCAGCCGAGTCGGCCTCGGCGCGTGATATAATCGCCCGCCTCGGGACTCGTCTCGCGCAAGAAAAAAAAGAAAAGGCACAAACAACAACAACAACAACAAAGCAAAGGCAAAATCTCCCTTCTCCTCCACCCCCCCCTTTTTCCCACCAAGCCAATCAAACACAGCACCATTGCCGTCGCCCCAGTTCCACATAACCCCCCGGCCCGGTCAGCCAAACTTTTTGGAGCCGCCCTTGGAAATCGTCGCCTTCTTGTCCTTGCCCTTGTTCCCCTTGCCAATCAGCTCCAGGTGTCCCGCCCTCTCGCCCAGCAGCGCCTCCGTCTTGGCCGTCAACCCCGCCGTGAATTTCTTGTGCGCCTTGTCGACGCTCGGCTTGGTCTTTTTCTTGCCGACTTTGGAGGCTTGTTTCTTGGAGTGCGTCGCCTTGGCGGCTTTCGCCTTGGCCGACTGTTTTATCGCGCCCTGCGCCATTTTCGGGACGGGTCGTCGGGAGTTGTATCCGTCGAGCGGCGAGCGTCGATTTGGGGTTGATGGGAGCGAGGGAGGATGCGGAGTTGCTGATGTTTCCATTTCTTTTTTTTTTCTGCCACCCCGCGGGCCTTGACCGCCCTGCCTGTTTCGGCCCGGACCCTTTTGGATCGAGCACGTACTCTGTACGTGGGGCATGCAGCTTAAGGATGGGAGGTAGTAGGTACTTGGGTACCTGAGGAGGGGGGAGTTTTCTTCGTTCCATGTCGCACGGCAACATCAGGGGCCGTCACGAATAATGACTCTGGAATATTGTCTAGTTTGCCGCTCCCAATGATTCCCACTAACCTCACGCACATGGTATCCCCAAACCCCGTCTTTCCCCGACGCCATTCACATCCAAGATCACCTCACTAAACCGAAAAAAAAAAAAAAGAAAAAGAAGAAGAAAAGGCAAAAAATAAAAGCCAGGATTCACTATTGTTGATTTGTCGTTTTTCATTGACTCACATCCCGGACAGCTACCATCCGTCGCCCCATGCGTCGTCGTCATCCACCTCCTTTGGCTTCATGTCGATTTTTTTCTTGGGTGCAGGCGCCGCGGACTTTGCGGCGGGTTTGGCCGCAGCCCCGGTAGCAGGCTTCTTGGCGGTCGAGGGCTTTGCGAGTCCCTTTGGCAGAGGTTTACTCGGGCCGTGCTTCTTCTTCTGTGCTTGAGCCTCCAACCATCCTGCAAAGTCTGGCTCGCCGCCATCCTCGAACGGGACAGGGACGGCCTTTGCCGACGCGTTGTTGGTGCTTGTCGCCGCTGTTTGATGGGTGCCCTCGTCATCTTCGCTCATCTCGCCCCAGGCATCAACGGCGTCATCGAACCCGTCATGTGGTAGGAAGGCTTCTGCCACCGCGCTTGTGTTGGGGGACGACGCGCCTGAAGCCCGGGCAGGATGGGGAGAAGGATGAGGGGGTGAGCTGATGGCTTGACGGTGCAGGCTTGAAGCAGACGCACTCGGCAACCTTTTGGCTTCTGGGCCAGGTGAGGCGGCTGGTTTTGGCGAAAGGGCTCCAGAACCGTTGGCGGTTTGCATGTTGCCAGCTGCTGACGACAGCTTGTTGGTAAAGGACGATATCGCCCAGCCAGTCCAGCCAGCCGTCCCGCTCTGCTGCGGCGTCCCCATTCTGGCCGGCTGGCTGTCCGCAGCTTGTTGGGGAAGCAGGGCAGAGTCGGGCATCGCCGATGCTGCCTTGCGAACTTTCTGGAGGTAGGAATCGACGGTACGGTTGGCTTGATCTCGAACCATCTTCTCCTTGTCGATAAGCAACGGGCATACTGCTGGAAGGATACGGGTCGCGCAATCGTCTTCAGTAAAGAACTCGCCTGTTGCCGTCAAGGCCATGAGAGCAGCGTTTCGTGCGTGGACAAAAGGGTCCCGCAAAGACCTAGTAAATGCGGCGATGAGAACCTTGGACCGTGAAGAGGTTCCCAAGTGCTTGGCAATCTTGCCGAGGCAGACGGTCGTATTGGTTCGAATGCCGGGTTGCTCGTCATTCGCTGTTTTGGCGAGATGCTTGAGCAGCTCGCCGTTGATGGTACGGTCCGAAAGTTTGGTGATGAGGAGAAGGACGGATTTCAAGGTCTGCTCTCTCACGACTGGCTGCATATCTGTGAAGCCCGTAACCTGCCCAGTCGTTGTTAATGAGGAGGCTTTGGTTTGGTTTGGTTTGGTTCTCTTGCCGGCTTTCATGGCAGGTACTTACAATATGCGGGAAGAGTTTGTCATTGACAATCTTTTGGGGGAGTCGATCAATCATTAATGGCAGGCTGTCCAACAAATAGACTCGTATGGCTCTATCCGGGTTTCCAAACATCTTGACTATGAAGGGGATGATTCGTGTCTCGAAATCGTCGTTGGAAAGCTTGGCGGCGATCTTGAGGATAACTGCGAGGGCCTTGGGGCCGCCCCCGCCAAATTCCACCGAGTTGATGAGCTCTGGAAGAATTTTCATTTTGAAGAATTCCTCGGGGAAGTCATCCGTCAGCTGATCGAGGTTGCTTCAAGACTTGTCAGTTTAGGTCAAATGAAACCACGCCGAAAAGAAAAAAAAAAAAAGGGGGGGGGGGGGGGGGGGGGGGAAGAAAACAAGCAAAGAAAAGAACCTACATACCTTAAAAATTCATCCCTCTCATCAGCGCTCTTGACTCCCAAGTTGTCGATTCCTTCAGTCAGCTTGATCAAGGGGCTGTCGAAAAAAGAGCCGGATCGGCTGCCTTGGTCCAGGAATGTAGAAATACTGATGCGGGCTTTTGGATTCGCGTTGCATAGTCGCTTATAGCTGGACTGCATGGGTGGAGGGATGTTTTTCGTCTGACCAGCTTGACTGCTTCCGCTATAGTCTCCATTGAGGGCTTCGTATATCAAGGCGCCAAAGGCGAACGAATCCACGGCCGAGTGAGGATGTCTTTTGATGACGTCCCATCCTCCTTGCGCAATCTCCGGGGGTGCGTATCGCGCCCAGTCTGGGACCAAACTTCCATACGTCTTGCGCCATGGTGTCAGTCTCGCAAACGATGATTGCCTGATCAAAAGCTTGATACTCACGTAAAGGGCTGATTCATCATCCTTTACACTGCTCAGGAGCTCGAATCCGCCGAGCTTCCACTCGCCGCTTTCTGAGGTGTAAACGGATCCCACTTTGAGATTGCCGTGTATCGAAGATGCATCGGTATTGATAAACTTGACCGTCCTCTGGTTTCGCCATTAACAAGTCGCTTGGGAGCATTGACGGGGAGGGTGGAGGAGAGCATGTGCGCACCGCTATGGTATACAAGCCCCATTTGATGGTTTCGGGGGCGAGACTCTTACGTCGGACATGCCACCGCAAGGGCACGACGCGTTCCGTCGCAATGTAAATATATGCTTCAGTCTGGTCCCCGATGCTTAGCTCTGCGGCCGTTGGCTCGGGTCATGTAAAGCACGTACTTCTACGGCATCCAGCACTTTGACGACACCGGGATGTCGCATCGTCCGGAGTTTCTTGAGCGCATTTCGGGCGAGGGGCAGTCGGCCGCGGGACGTGGCGATGTCGAAGGAGAAGATGCTGCAGTTGGAGCCATCCTCCTGAGAAGAGAAGAGGAGAGGACCAGGTCAGCCAGTTAGTTGTTGTTGCAAGCATGGTCACGTCACGGACGTGGTTGGAGGCCAAACCACGAACCCTTTTGGTTCCGTTGTATAGGGTAAAAACCGACTCGTCAATGTCGATCTTGTCGCCAAAGGTGTAGGGAAAGGGCGGCCCTGAGGCCATGGCAGAAGCCACGGCATTTTTGAGAAAGTCCATGACAGGAAGACGGAAGACGCGTGCAGGAGTTGGAGAAGAGGGGAGTGGTTGCAGCCAAGGGGGACCTCCGGGCGACACAATTGCCCGCGCATGCAAAAGAGACGCGCTCGGGTCGGATCCCAGTTGGCAAAAGTTGCCTCGAAAGCTGCACGTTGAGTTGCGGCAAGCGTCAGTCTGGTTGAATTGAGGTTTGGGGCCGGTCAGCCGTGAGCCGTCAGCCGTGAGCCGTGAGCCGTGAGCCGTGAGCCGTGCGGCCACGGATGAAGTCAGCGGCCGGCCTCTGTTTGCCAGGCGCTCCCCTCCCTCCTTGGTCCTCGCCACGGGTTCTCCTAGCCCCTCCCGGTCCGCGTAAAGCTTACTCTTTTCGCCCTCCTTTTTTGTTTTCAACCCTTTTTTTTTTTTTTCCTTTTTCCTGCTCAACAGAACTTGAACCCATTTTTATCCATTTTGCTGATTCAGCGCGTTTGATTGCCAAAACTACCTACCTAAGGCATCTGCACAATCCTGCACAGTACACCTCGACAAGTTCGCACAGGTGAACGTACCGGGTACAGCCTCCCCCCAAACTCGTCCGCTGCATCGTGCCGTACTTGCTTGTGCCGGGTACTCCAGCAGCTGCCCGCACCTGCGAGTGGGCCATTCTGCACGAGAGCAATGGGTCCCAGCTGCTGCCAGCCTGGTGCCCCACTCAGCCTCGGGACACCCAGCCCGCTCCACGCCCAAATCACTTTTTTGTTTGTCAGCTCTGCTAAGGACGACATGCGGACTTTTAGACTTGCTTTTCGCCGCAGACATCAATTTGCAGACGAAACCTCAACAAGCCCGCCAACCTCTGGCCTCTGCGAGTCCGTCAATTCCCTGGATTCCCTGGATTCCCTCGATTGCCTGGATTCCCTCGATTGCCTGGATTCACTCGATTCGACCCCGTCTGTGGCTCACTTTCGCCGTTGGAAGCTGGCGTCAACTCGTCTCCTCTCTCTCTTGCCTGCCTGTTCCGTAATTGGCTGCGGCGCAATCGAGACGATTTCAATTTACCGCAAACCATCCCCCCCCCCCCCCCCCCCCCAACCTGGGGCTGGGACTCCTCGAGTTTTTCCTCGTTAGTGTCTCGTCATTTCGCCGCCCAACGACACATGATATCGTGTCGTTTGCTAATTTAATAACTTTTCCGCGCAAATCTCAGTCACTCGGGCAGAAGCCATCGAGCTCCTCGTCCGTGAAGCTCCAGTGAGTTGCTTGTTTTCCTTCCTCTCGTGTTTCCGTTGTTTTCTCTTCTACTTGTCTGCTTCCGCCGCGAGTGATGCCACATGGTAAAAGGTCTGACCAAACGGAACCTCCTGCGTTTTGTTTCTCCTTGGGTTGACAGGATGCTCGTTGCAAGGGTTGCTTCGTCCAGGTTCCATGTCTTGCCGTTGTTGTCGGAATGCCACTCTCTCATGGATTTCCTGGCTTTCAAGAATGGACCAACAACAAAGCAAGTACCTGTCGCATCATATGGAGTCTTGTTCTTTTGTCACTGCCCACAGGACAAGACCAAAGGCCGCGGCAAACAATATCATGTGCGTCCCCCAAAGGATGGTTCATAACCGTTGTCGTTCCCAGGCTGAAGTCTGCCAAAAATAAAACTGAAAAGATCTGACGCGGGTGTTTCTTTTACTCTCTGCCTCTCCTTTCCGCTTCTCTTCCCTGTTCTCTTTTTCCCTCTCTCACACAATTTCTTTCTTCCTTTACTTATTCTTCTTCTCCTTTTTCTTCTTCTTGGCACTCTCCCTCGTTCTGACGCAACTCCTTTGACAGACTTGCCGCAGCCTCGTCTCGCTCACATGCCCATGTCCATACCTTGTTGCCGCTGAGGCGTTGCGCTGATGGTAGTGACCCGTCTTCCACTTTTCTGACAGACAGCGGATTTGGCCAATACAAATGTGGGTTGCAATTGTGACAGGTCCCATCATCGAGCATTAAGCTCTCTTCGGCATGGGCGAGCAACATGAACAGCCCAAAGGCAACGGGAGTGCTGCCATCAGGTTGTTCATGGCCTCAAGGGAGTCTGGCAGCCGATGCGGCTGCCCAAGGTACTGCGACCAACGGACCCCATCAGAAATACAGGGCAAAAAGGACACCACGACGTCGTCCGTCACAGCTCTCTCGCTGCAAGGATCTAATCCATGATTCACCAACCGCAGTCCCGCACCGGAATCATAGCCTTCATCATGGACACGCACGGCCGCCAGCTTCCAGGCAGCGAGACCAGACACCTAGCCCCCCAGTTGACGGGCGGCCCCGTCACAGCTCGCATGCCTCTTGTAAACCCGAGGGCGATTTGTATGATTTTACGCTGAGTGGCCCCATTCTTCAGCAGCCGACAATACGACCTCACAAGTCTATCGACGCGCCTTGGGGCTCTGTAAACACAGAAGCCGCTGCTGCTGCATCGCCATATCAAGACGGACCCTGGAATCAACGCCCTCTTGCAATCTCCAAGCAAAGAGGTTCTGTCGAGCGGGATAGCAGCAACGGTGTCAACCTGATAAGGGAAGAATTTTCTCCCCATGCTGTACCAAACGGAGCCTTGCAGCATATTAACAAATCGTTTGTTAATACAGATACGCTTGCTACAGTAGTATCGCGTCTAGCGTCAGCCCCTGGTGAGGAAACACTGGTTCCTGCGCCGTTTGAGCCCTCAAGGCAGAGGAGACAAGGGGACGACGATGCTGAGTCGGTCATTACACATGAAACAATTCATGTTGCCACCGGGTACGAGTCCAAGGCGCCATCTCCAAGTCGTTCTTCGCAAGCATCATCCGATTTGTCACCTGTGCCTGTGTCGCAGATCTGCGCAAACCTGGATCGCAGCAACACTGGCGCGACCGAGTCTGTACAAGACACTAAGTCGCGTGCCTCGAAGCGTAAAGAGCCTGTTCAAGACAGCAGCATGTTCCAACCTTGGTCTCGCCTCGAGAACGGCGGTTCCGTGGCCAGTCTTGTTCATCCGTCGCCAAATGATGAAGCCTCTACCGAAGCTACCCAAGGGAAAACCGTCGGTGATGAGGCCCTTCAGCCTGTGGCGGGGGGATCATTTGGCTCCGCGGGAGGAGCTGCTGCCGGCCAGGGCGAGCATATGGCAAGTTCCACAAAAAGAGGAACAAACAAGGCTGGCTTACCACGACCCTTTGATTCCTCTGCCTTCGACGCTGCCATATATCAGCAACCGGGAGCAGCGCCACCCCCGTCCGGCGTCCTGAACTCGGTTGTCACGAGCAAAGCACCAAGGTGGCCGAGCGGGGGCCAGGTGCGTTTCATCCATGCCAATCCTGCTGTTCACCGCATGCACGTGAGGTCCGAAGCGTGGTTCGCGAAGAAATCCGCGGAAATTCGGGCACGCGGCGGTCGCAAGTTTTGGTTAGGCAAAGTATCCCAGAGACTTCGATGGCTGCAGAGTGAACGGCTCAAGCTTCAGGCCAGGAGAGCAGAAGCAAAGGCCCAGGGGGGCTTACCCGAGCGTCCGGATCCGCAGCCCCAGACATACTCTGTACCACTAGACTTTGGAGACGTGCCCGAGGGAGACTTGCCTGAGGAGGTTCGGAAAAATCCTGCATGGCGGAAAGCATGTGAATACTTTCGAGAGAATCACAGACTAAGACGAATCAGGCAGCGAGAATCCAAAAGGTGCGAGCAAGAAACGAAAGATTTTTTCCAAAAGGTCAAACAAGGACTAATCCCAGGCGATGGGTCGATCTGTAGCTGAACAAGACTAGGAAAAAGCAACACATGCGCTTGAGGGTTCTTCCTTTTCTTTTTTTTCCCCCTTTCTTTTCTTTTCTTCTTCTTCTTCTTCTTCTTCTTCTCTCTTCTTTTCTCCGTCTCTTTCTTCAATTGAAAGTCGAAGATCTATCGTCTCGTTTCTCCCCCCCCCCTGGATCTTGATGAGCATTGCAAGGTCGGAGTTAGAGGTCTACACATTGGGCGTCAGATGTTCGCAAGGGCGTTTGGTTCATAATACCCCGTTCTGGGATTTGGTCTGTTTCACGAATGGCTCTCAAAAGTCGTGTTGGACGACTAGGCAAAATCAAAAGAAGGAGGTCCGTGTATCACAGCCTCGACGCGCATACACACAAGCAAACAAGCCTCGTTCGTATCGTCTCGCTTTATAAGATTTTGATATGCTGCCAAAAGATGCTCCAACTTTTTTGTGTGTTTGTGCATGCACTCCCATCTATCCCAAGACGCCTGCCTCCTTACAGGAGAAACAATGAATGGTGCGAGGAGATGATACGGAAATGAATAGAAAATGGGAAGGATAACAATAATCATAAGAAGAAAAAAAACACAAACAAAAGGGTGACTCGACCGAATGGTGCAACAGAGTGTCTCCTGACCAAGCCTTGGGGACACCGTGGATGAGGGTTGGGTCGGTTGATCGTTCCGAGACCAGAGACTTTTAGACGCGCTTGGATAACAGGTTGAGAGCGCTGCCGGCCAGGATGAAGCCCGCCTGGTCCTTGGTGACGGCATGGCTTGTGGCAATGACAATCTCCTGGCCCGTCGACTTGGTCACCTTGAGGTGGACGGCGCCGTTGCCCTGGTTGCGCAGCATGTCGTGCAGGCCGATGGTGCGGACCTGGTCGCCGGCGGCGATGGCGTCGTAGTCGGACTCGTCGGCAAAGGTCAGGGGCACGACGCCCTGCTTCTTGAGGTTGGTCTCGTGGATGCGGGCAAAGGACTTGGCGAGGACGACGCGGGCGCCGAGGTGGCGCGGCTGCAGGGCGGCGTGCTCGCGCGCGGAGCCCTCGCCGTAGTTGTGCTCGGCGACGACGAGCCACTCCTGGCCGCGGGCCTTCCAGCGCTGGGCGAGCTCGGGGATGGTGTGCCGGGAGCCGTCGAGGTCGTAGGCGGCGTTGACCTCGCCCGTCTGGGCGTTGACGGCCGTGTTGAGCGTGTTGCGGGAGATGTTGGGCAGGTGGCCCTTGTACTTGAGCCAGGGGCCGGCGGCGGAGATGGTGTCGGTGGTGCACTTGCCGGCGACCTTGACGAGGACGCGCAGCCCGGCGAGGTCGGCCGCGGGGAACGGGGCAAAGGGCTCGAGCGGGGCGAGGCGCTCCGAGGACGGCGAGATGGCGACGCGCACCGACGGGTCGGCGGGCCGGGACGCCACGCCGAGCGAGGGGACGCCGGGCTCGAAGGGCGCCGGGGGCCCCTCGAGGCCGCGCGGCGGGGAGAACCGGAAGTCGTCGCCCGAGGGGGTCTTGAGGGCGTCGGTGACGGGGTTGAAGGCGCACGAGCCGGCGTAGGCCATGGCCGTGACGATCTCGGGCGAGGCGAGGAAGTTCATGGTCTCGGGGTTGCCGTCGTTGCGGCCGCGGAAGTTGCGGTTGTACGAGGAGAGTATGGCGTTGGGGGTGCCCTTGTCGACGCCGTCCTGCCGCCGCCACTGGCCGATGCAGGGTCCGCAGGCGTTGGAGAGCAGGATGCCGCCGGCCTGCTGCAGCGTCCGCAGGGTGCCGTCGCGCTCCAGCGTGGCGCGGATCTGCTCGCTGCCGGGCGTGATGTAGAAGTCGGCGACGGGCTTGAGGCCGGCCTCGGCCGCCTCCTTGACGAGGGACTCGACGCGAGTCATGTCCTCGTAGGAGCTGTTGGTGCAGCTGCCGATCAGGCCGGCCGACAGCTTCTCGGGCCACTGCTGGTCCCTGACGGCGCTCTTGAACCGGCTCAGCGGGGTGGCCAGGTCCGGCGTGAAGGGTCCGTTGATGTGCGGCTCCAGCTCCGAGAGGTTGATGCGGATGACGCGGTCGTACTCGGCGCCGGCGTCGGCCTTGAGCTCGAGGCGCGCGTCGTTGGGCCCCGACGACGACGACGACGACGACGACGCCCCGCCGCCTGGGAAGCTCTGCAGCGCCTCGACGTCGGCGACGGCCTGCGCGCGACGAGTGGCCTGCAGGTAGCGCGCCGAGGCCTCGGTGTAGGGGAAGATGCTCGTGGTGGCGCCAACCTCGGCGCCCATGTTGCAAATCGTGGACATGCCGGTGAGGCTGAGGGTTTCGACGCCCGGGCCAAAGTACTCGACCACGTAGCCGGTTCCTCCGCGGACCGTCAGCTCGCCAGCCAGGCGCAGGATGACGTCCTTGGGGGAGGCCCAGCCGCTCAGGCTGCCGGTCAGCTCGACGCCCAGAACCTTGGGGGCCTTGAGCTCCCACGGGGCCCCGACCAAAGCCTCGACGGCGTCGGCGCCGCCCACGCCGATGGTGACGGTGCACAGCCCACCGGCGTTGGGCGAATGGCTGTCCGTACCGAGCATCATCAACCCGGGCAAGGCGTAGTTCTCCAGCACGGTCTGGTGGATGATTCCGGCGCCGGGGGGCCAAAAGTCCATGCCGTACTTTTTGGCGGCTGACTCCAGAAAGTCAAACACCTCCTTGTTTGCGGCAATGCCCGCCTCGAGGTCGTTGTCGGCTCCCCTGGATCCCACAATCAGGTGGTCGCAGTGGATGCTGGCGGGGATGGCGGGCCGCTCGAGATTGCACGACATGAACTGCAGGAGAGCCATCTGGGCAGAGGCGTCCTGCATGTTGACGCGGTCCGGCTTGAGGCGCAGGTTGGCCTTGCCGCGAATGTCGCGGCCGTCGGACGTGTTGGACAGGAGGGACTCGTCGACATTGTCGAGGTGGCTGTAGAGGATCTTCTCGGCGAGGGTGAGGCGCTGGGAGCCGAGAACTTTGCGCACCTGGGCGTACTTGGCAGAGAGCTTCTCGTAGGCAGGCGGAAGGGAGTGGGCGCTGGAGAAGAGCCGTCGTCGAGCAGCGAGGGCTGGCGAGGCGGAAAACGCAGCCGGTAGGGCTCCGGAAGCGGAGGTGGCTCGGGCCGCACGTCGCGCAAGAGTCTGAGTATGAGTCACGAGATTCGGATGAGCAAACAAGAAGAGCGGCGGGAAAGGGAAGACGGTGGTCTTTGTTGGTCGTCGTACGTACCGTCATGGCGGGCCCCGAGCGACTCGCCATATCAAGCGGAGTCATGGCTGGTCATGGGAAGCAAGAAGCCGACGACGAGAAAGGCAAACGTTGGCACCGGCCGTGGTGGGCTGGGCTGGGCTGGTGGGCTGGGGGTGCAATAGCACTCTAGATCTGACTCTGGATGCTGGACTCTGGAGGCTGGACTCTGGAGGCTGGACTCTGGAGGCTGGACTCTGGAGGCTGAACGCTGGACTCTATCCGGACTGAACTATAGACGCTGCAAATGTGTGTGATGGCGGAATGTGATGGAAAGGGTCCATTCCATGTCTAGGGTCTGGTTTCTGCTTCGTTCGCTTCGCAGCTGCCGGCACCTGCCTGCGTGCATTTGCCGCCTGCAGCCCGCCTGCCCTGCACCGCTGCAGCCAATCCCAGCAGCGTAAACCCGCCCAAATGTGGCCGCGCAGCGGGGCCGCCACGTCTTACATACGGTCTGGTTTGGTAGGGTCAATAGGTCAATAGGTCAATAGGTACATACGCAGGTCACACCGGCATCCTTCCTGCATCCTTCCTGCATTCTTCCTGCATCCTTCCTGCATCCTTCCTGCGTCGGTGCATCCTTCCCTTGCAGGCGGGGCGCGCGTCCCCCGTGCAGCTCTTGCCACGGAAACCGACGCAGATGGGGGGTCTGGTCATGTCATTTGTCGCTGGTATGTATGGTAGCCTCATTGTCACGGCCTGGGCTGACGTGGGATTGGGGCTTTGCATAAAAAGAGTGGTGCCGACGGAGGACAAGCGGTCCTTGGCTTCGGACCACTTGGCCCGGGCGTTGTCGTGTTCGTTTTGGCCAGGAATAGCTGACGTGCCCCGTGAGCAACATCCCAAGTCGGCGTCATGTCCAGACCAGACCAGACAAGACCAGACCAAACCAAACCACAACAGCAGTGTCCCATTTTTCCATACCTCGCCCTCGCGACTGACAGATTACCACCGACCGACACCTCTCCCCCCTCCCCCGCGGCAAACAAAGATACAAGGCGAGCCGGGCAGGCCCCCCCCCAACATGTCATCATCATGTCCATGCCAAATCAAGCAACCCCATCCGTGTCCTCAAGCCACAGCACCCCCAGGTCCTTGGACAGCCCCAGGCGAAGCCTTCGCAGCAAGTCGTCGCCCTTTGTGGAAACCTTCCATCCTTTCCTCCAGTCCCAGCCGCGCCTCGTCTCCACGCCGCCTCCTCCTGTCGCCTGATGGACGCGGCTGGCCAGCATGGAGCTTCCGCTCAGGACGTAGCTGCTTCCGCTGAGCGAACTTGTCGACTTTGTCAGGAGATCAGCCGGCGTGGATCCCCTCAAGTTCTGGCCCGACGCGAGAACTGCGTCAAGGAAGGACTGGCAGGAGTTGTAGGCGCGCGATCCTACCGTTTGCAAATCCTCAACCGCCTTGAGCAAGACGTCAATCTGATCCAGCGTCAAGACTGCCGGCGATTGGTTGACAAAGACGGTGGCCTCGCCGAGCAAGGCCAGGAGGAAATCCTCGCTCACCACGGCATCCCGCGTCTCGTCGCGCAACCCCCCTCGAATGCTGTCGTCGGCACTTGAGATGACGGCCACAAGAGCCACGGCCGCCTGTCTCTTCAAGGCCCTAGATTTCGCGCTCGATGTCTCCTCGCACTTGATTGCTTCGTCCCGAATCTCGTAAAATTTGCGCAGCGTGGCATAACCACTAAGCACGCGACCAAGGAGCTGTGCTGCTTCCAAGTCTTGCTTGGCGCCTATTTCCAGCGTTTCGGTCCTCTTCCTCAGCAAGTTCCGGAAATCTTCATCCATATCTTTCTCCGGCGGGAAGACCGTTGATTCAATCAGTGAATACGCCATGAGGAGATTCAATATTCCTTTGACTCTGTGAGGACGGTGAGCTAGGGCGTAGTACCAGAGAGCTTCGCCGTATCTGTCAGACGTCTTGCACAGAATGTCTGCGAATGCCTGCAATCGTTTTAGTGTCAGCGTCCACCACGAGGGTATTAAATAAAAAATAATAAAATCATAAAATCATAAAAATCATAAATAAAAACATTGGCACAGTTACGTGGTGGGAATGGTGTTACCTCGGCCATTTCCTCGGCGTAGACAATCATGCCGAGGTCGTTCAATATCTTCCACAGTCGGTCAACGGTGGTGCGCGACTTCTCATCCAGCGTCTCGAGCAGCTTTTTCAGCAAATCTGCGACCGCGTCCTCCGACTTTTGCGGCGAGTCCATTCTTCCGAGCACCCGGATTGCCATTTCCCATCCGCTCTTCTGCGCGCATAGGTGTTCGATACCGGCCAACTCGTGGGCGTACAATGTGAGTGTGGTGTCCTTGATGCCTTCCATCTCGTCCATTGTTGGTGGAAGTATTCCAAGCAAGGCCAGGTCGTCCATGTCCAAAGTGTCGGTCGGCAGGGGCTTGGCAGATTTTGTAGCCGGTAGCCATTGTCCCAGGGAAGCAACTTCCGTCACCGCCGACGCAACAGGAAGCGACCAGGTTCTCAAAAGCCCGACCACCCCATTCACATTGCCCTCAAAACAAGATGCAACGGCAACTTCAACAGGATCCGCGGGGTTGGGAGTCATGTCCGAGTCGAGAACCAAGCGGAATGCGGAGCCAAGGCGATCAAAGTAGTCTGGGGAGCTTCCGATTTGGCATCTCGAAGCTCCGAAGCCGCGCGACTGGGATAGCCCGGGGTTCTTGCGGTGCTGGTTCGCGTCGTCCCACCAACCCAGCAACCCAACCGTTGCCTCGCACCAGTCCTGGGCGGTTTCCAAGATGGCTTCGTGATTTCCCAGCACTATACCATACACACTCTGCAAGTTCTCGTAGACGTCCCAGGGAATCTGACTTGATGCCTGCCTGGCCATTGTGGACATGGACTGAGGTTGTTGCTGAGCGTGACTGCCGCCCCAATGATCGCCAGCTTGGCCGTCACGCCCTTCCGCGAAGAGGGTCAGCCTGTCCAAGGAGCCTCGCGCCTGGATGCGAAACAGAGTCCAGCTACTGTTCCAAATGTCCCAGTCGGCTCTCACGGCCGGGCACTTTTCGAGCATTTCGCACGTAGCATCGGCAAAACGACGCACGTTCTCGAGGGCCTTGCCGACGTAAGCCTTGTCGTCACGGGTGCCTCTACAAACTTGGTCCCAGCCAGCGTTTCTCAAGAGCTGCAATGCTCCGCTCACGTCGCCTCTAAGGAGCGCGCTTCGCAGTGTTTGCCAAAACAAACCGTGGCAGGCCGGACTTGGTTTGTAGCGGCTGATTTCACGAACCTGATCGGGATACAGGTTGTGGCTGGACTCTTGCCAGTTAAATAAGACTTCGGGCAGTGGAGGCGTCTTCTCGTCACCTATGTCGTCTTCGAAACGGGTATGGTGTAGTCGCAGAATCAGGTTGGCAACGTACGTCGCCTTCTCAAACGGCTCGGCTTTATTTCCGGGTCCAACGGTCGCAAAGTCTTCGCCCTCGGGCTGAGGCAAGCCCTCCACATAGTCGTTCCACAACCTGACCAGTCGATATGTAATGTTTGCCAAGGAATTATCCATCTTCTCTGCATCTTCCACAGCTCCTACTCCTTCGTCATAGAGCCTGGAGACCAAGTCTTCTGTTTTGAGTATCAAATCCGGAGACTCGGTTATTCTAGCAGCGTCCTGCGAGGTATACATGTCCCTGGCGATAGTCGCAAACTGGAATTCCTTGTCTCGTGTTGGGCCGCCGGGACGTGCCGATGATCTTTTAAATATGTGTTCGGCTTCCCTTCGGACCCTGTCGGCAGCCGCGGGGGTTTGAAGCATAATCAAGTCGTCACCCTCCCCAATGATGGGCTGTCCGTAGGGGCGGTCATCATGTCGCATGTTAAGGAACAGGTCTTCCTCATCGGAATCCCCTTGGGACATTTTACTTTCCTCTTGGTCATCGTCACCATCCGCTTTACTTCGGCCATCCTGCTTAGCCTGCAGTTCCTCCTCGATATATCGATCGATTTGCGCTTCGACGTCGTCTCCCTCGGCATCCTCGTCTTCCTCGTCTACCTGGTCAGGAAGGGCAGAGGACTTTCGGAATAGACTGTGCGGCGGTAACTCGTCGTCTCCCTCGGCATCCTCGCCCTCGTTCGCTTCCTCGTCGTCAAAGCTGAACTGGCGGCTTAAGCCGGAAGGCTGTCGCTCCCTGCCCCTTATGGAGCGGCCCAGGGGCGCATTAGATGTTTCGTTTCGGCCGAACAAGTTGCGTCCCAGTGAACTATGCGACTGGCTTTGACTGAAGCCAAAACTCGGAGGTTTGCTGTTTGTTGTCGTCCCATGCATGATGGAGCTGCCCAAGTAGGATTCTGACGGAGCTCCCGCAGGGGTGAAGGAGGCTTGGGAGGACGGAGGAGGGCCGGCGGGAGTCGTCGATGGCATGTCGCCCATGAAGGAGAAGGTCATTCCATTTTTCGAATTCTTATCGGGTGTCGATGGAGCGGGACTCGAATCGGGTACCATGAATCGGTGAGCCATGGTGACGGGAGGTTCTGCGACAGGCTAACAGTTGGATTCAGTCTTGCCTCGACCGACGTCGCTGTGAAAGGGTTCCTCCCGCACTCTGACCATATGAACACTCTCCAGCATGAATCACGGTGTCATGTTGATTGGGGGGGGGGATATATTCGTGGGAGAGGCTGGGCAAATGTTTCGATGCAAAGCTTATCAGCGAGTTATTGCAGGCTGGTGAAACGCGTTATTGCTTTTTTTTCCGGGACCGTGCCGCCACGGGAGGACATGCATGTCCGATGTTTAGCCGGGCGTATGCCAGCAGCCTTGCATTGCCACAACTTCTTGTGAGCAATTCCAGCAGCTCGTTGCCCCATGCGACGCAGTGTGAGTAAGCCTACATAGTAAGGCTGGGACCAGCGTTCAAAACGCAAGGGAACACGAGACTGTACGTGATTCACCCAGGAACCGGGGGGGGGGGGGGGGGGGGGTTGAGGATTTCAGGCTAATAATGCGTGTCTCCTACTGCTGGTAAATAGTGCTGTAGAGTGGCAGTAAGGAGATGACCGACTTCGCACCGTACGGCATTCTTCCATGAGACTTGGCGGCACAGTGGGCATGGCAATCTGTCACACCATTGCTCCGACTTTAGACACCCGATTACTTTAGTGTCAAAGCCAATCAGGCTGTTTATGATACTGCAAGCTCCACGTTTTTTCAGCGTTTAGCTGTTTTGTGCAATAATTTGCTAATTGATCCACCAAACAATCTCCTCGAGGGCCCAGGGTGGCGGCAGCTTGGCCGGAGATAACTCGGGAGTCGGAATCTTGCACCGAGATCTTCGGGGGAAAACATTGACTTGCGGTAGGTACGCAGGTGCTCCGTAGCGTGGCTAAGCTTCGCGCGGGGTAACTGCTGGCCGACTGCTGGCCGACTGCTAACACTGCTGACGGACTGCTGACGTCAAGCGGCCTGGCCGTGCCACACCACTCACGCATACTCCGTACCCCTCAATCTGATACCTCTTCTCTCTGCCTGTCGACCTCACTCAATGCTCAAAGTGCTCTTTCCAACATTTGAAACTTGACCGTCGTCTCTGCACACGCTGACTCGGAAAAAATGTCCGATACCGTGGGAAAGGTCCGTATATTGAATGACTGCAGCAGAACATGAAGCGCGGCCCCGCCCCCTTCACACGTTCAACCTCGTGCTGCGAAGCAACCGAGACGGAAATCGTTGACAAGTGCCCGAGCAACAGACCATCACCTGCAAAGCGGCTGTAGCCTGGGAGGCCAGCAAAGAGCTCTCCATTGAAGATGTCGAGGTCGCCCCCCCCAAGGCTCACGAGGTCCGAATCCACATCTACTACACAGGCGTGTGCCACACAGGTTAGGCCACAGGACGGCGCCTGGCGAGATGCCGTACTCGCAGCATTCTAACCAGCGGCGACCAGATGCATACACTCTGTCTGGAAAGGACCCCGAGGGGGCTTTCCCCATCGTCTTGGGACACGAAGGTGCCGGCATTGTTGAATCTGTCGGTGAAGGTGTCACGAACGTGAAGCCCGGGGATCATGTCATCGCTCTCTAGTACGTATCTGGCCCTGAGCCTGAAAATGGGACGACCCAAAACACGCGCTCGCGCACAGCGGCTGACGGGGTAAATGACGGGGAAGCACCCCAGAGTGTAAGGAATGCAAGTTTTGCAAATCGGGAAAGACGAACCTGTGCGGCAAGATTCGTGCCACTCAGGGCAAGGGAGTGATGCCAGACGGCACCTCGCGCTTCAGGTGCAAAGGCAAGGACCTCCTCCACTTCATGGGAACCTCGACCTTTTCGCAGTACACCGTCGTCGCCGACATCTCCGTGGTCGCGGTCCAGCCCGAGGCTCCCATGGACCGCACCTGTCTGCTGGGATGTGGCATCACCACGGGCTACGGCGCAGCCCGTGTGACGGCCAATGTGGAGGAGGGCTCCAACATTGCCGTCTTTGGTGCGGGCTGCGTGGGCCTTTCCGTCGTCCAGGGAGCCGTTGTCAACAAGGCTGGCAGGATAATCGTGACGGATGTCAACCCGGCCAAGGAGGCGTGGGCCAAGAAGTTTGGTGCCACTGACTTTGTGAATCCCAACGACCTGAAGGGCCAGACGATTGTCGAAAAGCTCATTGAAATGACCGACGGAGGCTGCGACTACACGTTTGACTGCACCGGCAACGTCAGCGTCATGCGAGCTGCCCTTGAAGCTTGCCACAAGGGCTGGGGCGAGAGCATCATCATCGGTGTCGCCGCTGCCGGCCAGGAGATTTCTACAAGACGTAAGTAACACACACGCCCCCCCTCCAGGGCTCAGCGTCGGCGCTGCTATTTTGCTTCTTTATCCTCCTCCGTCCCTAACAGGCAGTGCAGCGTTTCAACTTGTCACCGGCCGCGTCTGGAAAGGTTGTGCGTTCGGAGGCATCAAGGGACGCAGCCAGCTCCCAGGTCTGGTGGGCGACTACATGAGCGGTGCTTTGAAGGTGGACGAATTCATCACCCATCGAAAGTCGTTGAGCGAGATCAACTCTGCTTTCGAGTTGATGAAGAGCGGCGACTGCATCCGCTGCGTGATTGACATGAGGAAATTGTAAGGGACTTGAGAAACAGAAAACGGAGGTTGAAGGGGAATGAAGTCCAAGGCGAGGCGAGGCGAGGCATTGGTCACTTTGGGGGCAAGCAGGATGATACAACAGGTGCGTGGAATGGCCCGGTGCACGAATCAAGGAACCCTGATGGCCTGGCCCAGCGTGCGCAATTGCAATCGCAATGCGGCCGTAATTCAAGCCCCCCAGCCTCGTTTCATTGAGCACCTGACTACCTTTTGAGTTGAGCATGGACGCACGGATTGGGGCGCAAGGTCGATCGCCATCGTAGCCACTCGAGGGGATTACTTACATACATAGTCCATCCCCCTGCGGATTTGGGGCGCGAACACACATAAAAAGGTACTTACTACCGAGTACTGCGTGCTCAAATCCGCTACTGTGTGTTCATGTGCTCCCTCCACATCAAAGCGACTCCTCACAAGACGCTTTTCACGCGCGGAAACAAGCCCATAGCCAGTCAGGCTCGCGTCGGTAAAAGCCGCCTGAAATGTGCCACATATGAACGTTGATGATGCTTTCAAAGGCGGGCAAAATGCAACACGAACTTTTTGCTCCGTGGCCGATCCGATCCGCTTGGACACCAGCCCGATCGATCCCTGCTGCGGAATGCAGCAGCGCAATGATGCGTAGGAAAAGGAAGGTGGTGATGATAGCTTAGCAGTACTTTATCGGCAAGACAAGACGTGAGAGAGAAATGACCATCCGGTACCTGCTATATCGGGCGCTGTGCCTGATATGTGAGGCTGCAGGGGCTACATGACTCATACGGCCCGGCTAGCCAACAGCTCGGCTAGTCAGACGGCGCCGCACAGCAACAAAGGCGCACAAAGTCTGCATGTGCCCAAGCAGAGCACGTCAAGCAGACTCAGCAGAGCCTGTAAACATAGCCCTCAACACCTGCCCCTCGCACCGCGGCAAATCAGCTTATCCCGGGGCCCGACGCCCGACGCCCGACGCCCTACGCCCGGCAGCGAATTCGGTCCCCAGCAACCGAACCGGCCCAGCCAGCCGACCATACCAGCGGCCCGACCTCCTTTGCCCCCCCCCCCCCCCGGTCCACCACAGCGATGCGGTCGTCGAGGATATCCAAAGACACGGCCAAGCTGTTCCAGCGCCAGGCCTCCCCCTCCGGCGGCACCGGCACCGGCGCCGGCGCCGTCCGTCGCATCACCCGGTCCCTCGCCCGCTTCGCCGCGCCGCAGAATGGCCCCCGAACCCCCGACATGGAAGACTGGGCCAGCCCGCCGGCCAAGAAGCGCCGCCGCCGCAGGAGCTCCGACTCGCCCGCGGGGGCCGCCGTCAAGGCCGAACCGCCGGAGCAGTCGCCGGTGGGCGCGCCCTGCTCGCCGCCCAGGCCGCCGCGGGCTCGCAAGCCGGCCGCGCGGACAGCACGCCCTCCCGCGGGGGGGGCGGCCGTCTCGCCCCCCCCGGGCTGGGAGGCCACGTACAACGCCGTCAAGCGCATGCGGGCTCCCGGAGGCGCGGCCCACGGCGCCGCCGTCGACACCATGGGCTGCGAGAGGCTGGCGGACCGGGACGCGTCCCCCCGGGACCAGAGGTTCCACACGCTCATCGCCCTCATGCTCTCCAGCCAGACAAAGGACACGGTCAACGCGGCAGCCATGCACAGGCTGAAGACGGAGCTGCCGGCCCACAGGGCAGGCGCCCCGGCGGGCTTGAACCTCGAAAACGTGCTGGCCGTGGATGCCGACCTGCTGAACGGCCTGATCTGGGCGGTGGGATTCCACAACAACAAGACAAAGTAAAAAAAAAAAAAAAAAAAAAAAAAAAAGACATCCCCCCCCCTTTCCCTTTCTCTCGTTGCCGAGTCCTAAAATCCTCCCCCACCACTAGGTACATAAAGCAGGCGGCCGTGCGGCTCCGCGACGAGTGGAACGGCGACATCCCCGACACGGTCGCCGGGCTGACGTCGCTGCCGGGCGTCGGCCCCAAGATGGCCTACCTCTGCCTGTCGGCGGCGTGGGGCCGCACCGAGGGCATCGGCGTCGACGTGCACGTCCACCGCATCACCAACCTGTGGGGATGGAACACGACCAGGAACCCCGAGGACACCCGCCTGGCCCTGCAGTCGTGGCTGCCCCGCGACAAGTGGCGCGAGATCAACTGGCTGCTGGTGGGCTTTGGCCAGACCGTCTGCCTGCCGGTCGGCCGGCGCTGCGGCGATTGCGATCTGGGCGTCGGCGGGCTGTGCAAGGCTGCCGAGCGGAGCAAGGTCGCCGGGAGGAAGAGGACAACGCGAGAGGTGTTGAAGAAGGAGGAGGAGGAGGAGGAGCACACATCCCCTGCCATGGAAGAGGAAAAGCCAGTGTGAGCTACCGGGGCGAATCAAGGTGTTTGAAAAACGACACAGGAAACAGCTGGCATGGCATCGAAGGTGGGAGCAGGTGGGGTTTCGTTGTTTCCATATGGGATGCTTGCCGCTAACGAGGACACGGAGGAAATCATGGCGGTCTGTAGACAAGAACCCTGCAGGTTCGGACTGCCGACCATTTGCAGGCAAAGACGGTGGCGGATGCATGCATGCGTGCCCTACGAGTACGGGGTCCGTCCAAGCCCCCCAATCAAGTCACCTTGCTGGCTGGGAGTTTGCACGTCCCTGCCGAGCAACTGGCTAGTCGTTGGATCATGGATCATGGATACCCAACGTCGCCGAGCCGTTACGCTGCGGGTTCTCGAGAAAAGGATGGATCCGATGCCGTCAGGCGCCACAATGGAGACTCGATTCACGTAGCTCTGCCAGTCCTGCAGGTGACGTCTCGGGAAGAAATCAACAAATTCGGTGGATGCCCGACACGTGCTACGTACGGCCAACGCCCTCCCCTCCCCGTCTGTTTATTTTGCAACTCTGCAACTCTGCGGCGCAAAGCCCAGTCCCGCGGGTCGGTCGTGTCAATGCATCCATTCGGAAAGAATCAGGACCCGAGCAATAGGAAGACGACCTTGTCGGGATTCAAAATGCCGCGTGAGACAGTTCCACGCACGCGGATATGTAGATTGAGATGAGCCAATTAAAAAGGAACAAAAAAAACCGTTGCGCCGTGCGACTGAAAACCGCTACTTCCCTACCCGAGCTGAATTATTAGTAGAATACAACGGGCAGTCCTGTTCGCCTCCTATACCCTCTCCCCTCCTAGAAGGGGAAAAAAGAAGAAAAAAAAAAAAAAAAAAACCCCGCAACCCGGTGTCAATCGCTCGAGTAGAAAAGTGTAAGAGAGGTAGAGTAAAATCGTGCAGTCGTGTCCCCCGTGCGTGACTTGACGAGGTGAAGAGCCCGTGCTTTGTCTTGGTGTGCCAGGGCGCCTTCCGATGGCAGGGTTTCACCAGCCGTCGGCGCGGATTCGGAGGGTTTTGGTTTTCGGCAACAAGCAGGCTGGAGCTGCCACAAGGCGGGAGAGTTGGGGAGGTGCCAGCAAGTCATCATCGTGAGCCGGCATCAACGGAGCTCGTTGCTGCCCGTCCTACACGCCACGGATGACTTGCGTTCGCTCCGCTTCCAGCTGTGCGGCGTTGCGCTCGTGCGATTGCTTCTTACACTGCAGAGAGAAGAAGATAGGCAGGAGGGTTAGCGAGAAGAATCTTGGGGGAAACCCGGGGCGGGCTGACGTACGTCCTCGAGGCCGCTGCACTTGTGGTCCTCCAACAGGCGGTGCTTGCCGCAGAAATGGCCGTTGCAGAAGCCGCAGTCGCCGACGATGCGCTGAGCGGGCTCGCGGCACTCCTTGGCGCCGCATCGGATCTTTTTGGGAGCCATTTGATGGTATGTGTGCGTGTGTGTGCGTGTGTGTGTGTGTGTGTGGTTTTGCTCCGTCGAGTTTGAGGTCAAGGGGGCCGTTGCGCTTTGGCTGTCGGAAAGGCGGCAAGCGTCGTTCGTCAAGGGGGGGGGGGGGGGGGGTGGATAAAGGCCAAAAAAGGTGAGCAAGGCGGTAGACGGGAAGTCGACTTCTGGGATGTTCCACGAGGCGAGCAACGGCGGAAGCTGGGCTTGAAGCCAGAAACAGCCAGAAAAACAGACGGGAATGTCAAGGGAAGAAGGAAGGAAGGAAGAAGGGGGATGGGATGCTTCAAGCTTGGGACAAGGTCAGGAGGAAGATTACAAAGCCGACCAGCCCAGCCCGCGAACAATGAGGACCGGCGGGCCTTTATAGGCACGGGATGCCTGGAGGGCGGCGCCATGAATGACTGACTGACTGACTGGCTGACTGACTGGCGGCATGGCGGCATTGGCGGCATGTGGACTCGCTGGAGTCTGGGCAGTTGGGGCCCTTGCTCTCCTTGAAGGGGTCAGCCTGTCTTGGCCACACCAGGTTAAGGTCTGGTCTGGTCTGGTACATGTGTACTCTGTACTGTACCCTCTTGAACGGCGGACAGACTCGAGAGGATAGCGAGCGCCAGCCACCTAGCCCAACGGGGCGGGTCCCAGGGTCTGTCTGGTCGGCGGCTGGCGGCTGGCAAAACGCATGCGCCCCCCAGCCGTCGTCATTGAACCACTGGCCCAGCACGGAGGTACTTGAGTACATGTGACTTGCAAGTAAAGTTGGTTTTTTCTGGCCTCCACCCGCAGGAAGACGGCATCCGAGGCCTCCGATAACGGCGCCGCCTTGGACTTGGACGCAGTTTAAGCTGTTCAGGTCTGGTCTGGTCTGCCTGGTCTGGTACGCTGCGGCGCAGGGTGGCCAGACAACGCTGGCATTGACCGCAGCCAGAGCCTGGGCCTCCCTGCTGCTGGAGCGCACATTACGGCTGTGGAGGAAAGCACATCCATCATCACGTGCAAGATGATGCAGCAATCAATGCCCTTTGCGCTCAATGGCACGATGCATGGCTTCATTCATTCGTCCCGGTACCCCAGAAAGACGAGAGCTAAAAAAAAAAAAAAAAGAAAAAAAAGAAAACAAGCTTGCGATGGGGGCCTGGACGACTCATCCGCCGACTTGTCTGTCGCTCAGCATGCCTGGTGGTTCTTGTCCCGCATCACAGCCAGGTCACGGCCAGGTCACGTCTGGTCTCTTTCAATCGCTGGTGCTTTCGGCCATGACCCGACCAGCTCTGTCTGGGGCGTCGTCGCACGCTAGCTACCTAGGTAGGCGCCAAAACGCCATTGCTCGCTCTCGATTGCCCCCGCGATTCGTGTGACCGAGGTCTTGCGGGCGGCAGGGGGGTGACGAGAACACGGGTCAAGTTGACGGGGGACAGGAGCCAGCGCGGCAAGCCAGCTTGTTTGGGGGAACCTTTGAGCCAAGAGCGCCGACTGGTCGGCCGCTCTGCTGCGTTGCATTGGATGGTGCCATGGTGGACGTGGACGGTGGATCATGGATGAACGATGAACGATGAACGATGGATCATGCATGGACCATGGACGGAGCTTATTGATGCTTATCGCGATAACGCAGCAGGTCAGGTCAATTGGGTTCGTTCGCATGCACCCAGACGCCGGAGCCGCGTGTTGGCATGCCGTCTGGTCCCTTTTGTCTGCCTTCCCCCCCCCCCCCCCCCCATGTCCATGTCGGGCTGCGAAAGCTGGGGGCTGAAAGCAAGCATCTGGGCCCAACGGCTCCGCACCAAGCTATTGCCGCGAGGCAAGTCGTGGCCATTTTTCCTCGTGGTTTTTTTTTTTTTTTTTTTGTCTCGAGGGCGGTTCTGTGATGCCACGCGGAAGGAAACAGATGGTGGCGTGCAAGTCCGAGGCCCTTGTCACGTCGACGTCTAGTCACCAGTCTGCAGCGCGCACCAACGGGCCAGGTATCAAGTACCGACCGGGTGACTCGAGGCCCCTGGCACGATAAGCACGCCGGTAAGTACCTACCTAGGTACCCAGGTCCTCCGCGCTCAACTCTCCCGAATCCGCTGACCGCGGCCACAGCCTCCCTCGGCGAGGCCGAAAGTCATCCACCGATCGTGTGGCCGCCCGCCCTTTCTTGCACCGACGGTCACGATTTTTTGGTCGTGTGTTGGAGCATGGCACCGACCCTGCCCAGGCGGTAGTAAGAATTCAGCAAGTATTGATTGATTGATTGACTGACCCAAGGTGGTTGAGGTACCTTGCAATTTGCCACCCGCCAATGGGGCTTGAAACTCCGCGGCCTCCTGACAAGTGAGTCTGTGAGGGGCGAAGTCGGAGGCACTGCAGGCAAGGCAGTAAGAGGTACATAGGTACCTATGTCGGTACATGTACCTAGCCGGAACAATGGGTGGCACTTGCCCTGGGGATCGGCGCCGCGGGCAGGCAGCTGGGCTGCTCGGCGGCCAGATTGCTGTCGGAGATTACATGTAGGGTTCATGCCACTGCACACCGCTAACCCGCGGCTTCGCAGGCCCCGTCGGGCAGTGTCAGGAAGCAGGGAGAGAAAGCGGTATATTGTAAAGGGTTGACCTGACCTGTCTCAATAGTACTTAGGTCACCAGCTATTTATAGTGGGCACGGGGGTAACCCTAAGGGGCTACTATTCCCTCGGTTATATGTGCCACATTCGTATCCGGATATTCCCGACATATATGATGATCTACTGGTATCCCCGCCGATACACCCCCCTAGGATGTGCTTTATCGAGCATATCCTGCTATATAGCTAATTCCCATAGAAAATAAGATAGCAAATAGAACTATAGAAGTTATTATACTATAGCAAGAAGAGCGGTAGAGGCGCTATTATTGAAAATAATCCTTAGGGGTAAAAATGCCCCTATTTGCATATATCGTTATGAGGAACGTAAAAGATAACAGAAAATAACAATAAACCATAAAATTCAGGTCCATACAGGAAAATATATGCGGCTATTGAAACGCATCTTTTAATCTATTTAATGAGCATCCTTATTATCCTCTTTATAAGGCATTTCCTTAATATCATAATAAATATTATGAGATTGTCCGGCATCGCGGGAGCCTTTTAATACTACTAGCCCTAGCTAATAGTAAAAGGTTTCGAATTTCTAGCCTATTAGGGGCTTAATAAAACCGTTAGCAATCATATTACCTATAGGAACCTATATAATATTAATAGAGCCTTTCTAGACTTCCTGCCGCAATTAGTAATAATAAATATTAACGTAATAGAGCCGGGTTATAAGTTTAAAAAACTCTTCCTTTAATAGGCGAATAGTCTGGATATTATTGCACTAAATAGTAGGGACATTTTATACTAAATGAAGCCCAACTTCCTCATATAGCCTATAGAACGCGATAACCTCTTTCGCGGTATATGAAATCGCCAGTAATTTAGCTTCTATAGATAATGTTGTTATAGTATCCTATTGACTAGTTTTATATACAATCGGGCCACTAAATAGCTTGATTATATATCCTTATGAGCTGCATTGGGATATAATATCGTCAGCAAAAGATGCATCTAAATATACCTATATTTCTAGGTTATTGGCACTGAATTTAATAGTAGTATTCTTCTAAGCATAGCCATAGTTAAGGGCCTTCCTTACCGCACGCAAATAGTCTAAACTAGGATTTTAAAGGAAGCAGGAAAGCTGCGATCCAATATAGCCTAGTTTAGGCCTAGTAATTATAATCGGATATACTAATGATCCTACTATTAACTAGTATCGCTGAGTATTATTGGGTTTAGCCGTTCCATTATACTTCTTAAGTCTCGCGGCGTTTAATAGGTGCTTAGGGGGTTCCTTTCCGTTAAAGGAGGTAAGGTTATATTTAATCGCGAGCTTATCGAAGTACGCCCTCTAGGTAAGCTATAGCTTCCCTTCTATACGGTCGCGAATAACCTTAATCGCTAGGAACTAATATAACTCGCTAAGGTCCTTAATCTTAAAAGCGCCTATTAATGCAGCATAAAATAACTTAAATGCCTCTGCTTATAACTTATAGTATAAGACGACTAGGTTATCCACATAGAAGAATACGATAAGGGTATCATTAATAAAGATATAGGGGTCCTTATAGACCTATATAAAGCCCCTTTCTATTAGGAATCGTAATAGCTCTTTAAACTATAGCAATAGCGACCTTTAAAGCCCGTAAAGGGTATATAATAGCTTAATATATAAATAACTATTGTGAAATCCATTAGGCTATTTATAATAGACAGTCTCGTTAAGTAGCGCATTTAGGAAGGCTATAATAAAGTCGTATTAGTGCGTATCTAGGTCAAAATAATACGTTAGGGCTATTAGGAGGCGAAAAGTATATGCCGCAAGCGCGGCAGCCTAGGTATTACGAAGGTCGAAAGGTTATTAATTATTATAAACGTATAATCGGGCCTTATAACCAGTAAAGAAGCTATCTTAATCCTATTTATAGGCGAATACCTACTTTAGGTCTAATAGCTTGATCTTAGGGTCTATAGATAAATTATTCTAATAAATAATATACCTAATCTCCCTATTAGTAATCTTGCCGTATTCTTCTTTAGCGGCCGCGATAAATTCCTTATATTTAGGGTGCTTTTGAAGCTCCCTCTATATCGCTGGCTCCTTAGGTATATTTATAATATAAGGGGTCTCTATTATAGCTAACGGCTTTATGATAGCTGCTATAAAGACCTTATGAGCCTTCTTCTCTATTTTAATATAAAATATATTATTAAGGGGAGGTATTAGCTTAGTCTAATCGTCTGGCTCGGGCGAAAATAGTAGGGATAGAAGTAATACTTAAGCGTTCGACTCTTCGGGGTAGTTTATAACCTTTAAGTTAATAGCGGTAGGTTAAGGGGCATCGCTAATAGCCTTAATTATATTAATTAGTGTAATGCCCTAATCGATAGCCTTATCTATACCCTATTTAGGGGCAACCTCGTTAGTAAAGGGGTTCTTAATTAGATTCCCCGATGTAATAAGCTTAAAGTTATTAATGATAGGGATTTCCTCTATATTACTAATGAAGGTATTCAGGTTCTCCCTTTATTTAGCTAGTATTAGTAACTATTCCTTATCCTTATAGAAGATCGTCTTATCAAATGTGATATAGCTCGAGTTGAATTAATAGCTTCTCTTTAATAAAAGCACCTAAATTAGGTATTAGGTTGTAAAGATATATCTAGCTAAATAGCCGATATAAGCCCTCTGATTGAGCTTTAGACCGGCGCATAATATCCTATCCTTTATTATTACGTAGGCCTTATATCTGTAAGCGCGAAGGTAGTGAATATAAGGGTGTATATCTTCCGGTAGATATCCCTAGGCAGGCCGATTCCATTAAAGCTAAAGTTAAAGGATTTAAAGTAGCGATTTCTAGTTATTATAAGATGATTTCTAAGGCATACGATTTAATAGATATACTGCTGCTTCTGCCGTAATAGGCTATAGATCCTTAGGGAATCCTGCTTATATACTTAGAAGTAATATCTTTATCTTTAATACCCCCCTAGAATATTTAGTATAACCGTTCTAATATTAGTAACTAGGGCTTAATAACCGAAGCATAATGCCTTTCTGCTTAGCTTCTTCCCAACTTTATAATATCTAAAGCGCTATTTCGTTATTAGAGATAACTATCGCGATTTTTACGTTATATAGGCGTAGAACCTAATGCTTGAAGGTTAACTAATAACCTAGAAGGTCTAATTTCCTAGGTATTATAAATATTAACCTTATTCCTATAAATCGGCAGGTGAATAATATGATATATTTATTACTATTAAAAGTAGGTAATTATACGAAAAGGTTAAAAGATACAACCTTAAAGGGTTCCTAAGGTATTAATGCCTTTTATAGGCATCGTGAAATCTACTATGTAATTTTCACGCTACTATAAACCTTATAATCCGATTTTGCCTGCTTAAGAGGTATATTTAATATATCTTTGAAGATATAATCTATTAGATCCCTTCCTAGGTGCCTAAATCGGGCGTACTATATAGTATAAGGTGTTTTTATTAAAATCTTTAGCTAGCGATTGTCTCCTCGAGCTAAATAGGTATATTAAGGCTTTTCTTCTCTAAAATTCCAAGCCTTTATAAGAAATTCGCTTATAGGTATATTGTTTCCGTCTACCTAATATAAAATATAAGGTTTCTCTTTAATTCGGTAGATCTAAAAGATATTTTCTTATATTCTTCCTTTCCTAAGGTAAATTCTATCCGTCTTAGTGTTCTAATATAATCCTTTCTTCTTTATTAATAATTCTAAAAGAATATTAATAAATATCCCTAGAATATATAGAATATTAGTAAAGGTAATAATTCATCTATCTTTTAGTATGATTTAAATAGTTCTAATACTTTAGACCCTAGTAGTGCCTAATATACCTCGAATATACTGATTGATAGCCTTATTAATATGCAGAAACTACTTTTCGTTATTGAATATATATGCCATTGCATTAGTATCTATAATAATATATGCCTGTAAAGCGGGAGACTCGTTAGAAAAGGACTTAATAGAAACACCTTCTATAGTAAAGGCCTACTTCTTTTTTTCTTTTCCCTTCGATTTAGTCGAGTTATTCTTATTATTATCGTTATTATTATATATATCTTAGAAGGCCTTAAATGCAGCTTATACTTTTTTGCTTTCTTACTTTATCTTTACTATTGCGGCCTTTTTAGTTTCCTTCCGAATCCTTAAGCGGAACTTATTAGGCGCTAAAGAAGGAATAAGAGCCTAATAGCTCTTATAATATAGTCCCTTCTTCTTGATATATGGTTGCTTATAGTATTTATAGGGCAATAATTCTAACGATAGTTCTTTTGAAGCTAAAGCTAAAGTTATACCGGTAGTATTCCTAGGGGCGGCGGCGGCCTTTAATAAAGGCTTTCCTTTAATAGTAAATACAGCATACTTCCCTTTAGTAGTAATATTCCTTTTTTCTTAAAGCTTTACCTACTGCCTTATATCTTTAATAATCTCACGAAAGTTAATATATTGCCCTTACTTCTCGGCCCTAGTAATTTCCCGGTTGATATTATCCTAAATGCTAGGATACTTCTGAGAGAGGGCTTTCGCTAATATATTAGCAGGCTTATTCCCTAATAGGAGGACTAAGCTACTTTATTCTAATCGGTCGTAAATAGTTAATACTTCACTAAGCCATTCTAAAACGTTATATTTATTGAGATTCCGTTCTATAACCTAAACGAAGTGCTATATAATATGCTTGGTAATAGCGGTCTTTACTAGCTATATACGCTTAATAAGGATACGTAATTTATCCTTTATTATCGACCTTATTGCTATTATCTGCTTGAATTCTGGGCCGAGGGTTGTATTAAACTACTCTATATATTTAGAAAGGGCCTGTTTTAGCTCGGTATAATTATGCCGGTCGTTTCTTAATATAATATTAATGAGAGTAGCCTATTCGTTAGGGCCTAGGCTATCTAGGATTTATCTCCATTTGAAATAATTATTCGGGTCTTTTAGCTATTAGTCTGGCTGCAAATAGCTTCGCATTGCGGCTGCCTTTAACGCCGAGGCTGCCCTTATATTCTTAGAAGGACTACTTTCTATTAGTATTTCTCTTAATATCGATACCGACGATTGTATTAGAATAGGTCGATATAGTTAAAGCATAACATCCTTAGGTTTATTAAGGATTATCGCTTAATTAGGATTAATGAGATCCTATACCTTCCTTACCTAAGCCTCGCTCTAAATATAATTATACTAGATATCCTACTTATATCGGGATATTAGAATATATGTAGGTTTATTGTAATTAATTATATCGGTACCTATCTTTGCTGTCTATAACGTTCTAGGCATAAAAGGCTGATTACCTGACTGAATAGGTTAATTATAGATAAAGTTAAACTACGAAAGAATATCGCGATCTTCTGAATAGTTTCCTTTTTATTATAGGAGGCTATACGAGTATAATAGCAATACGAGGTTTCAATAGATCTAGTAGGAATCTACTATCACACCTCAATAGGTATCCGATAAAGGCGGTAATTATAGTACAATCTTAGATATCGAACGATATAGTGCTGTGGCACCTAATAAAAGGATGAGAATGAGGTTATTGTATTATTTTACGCAATTGCTACTATGTCAGGAAGCAGGGAGAGAAAGCGGTATATTATAAAGGGTTGACCTGACCTATCTCAATAGTACTCAGGTCACCAGCTATTTATAGTGGGCACGGGGGTAACCCTAAGGGGCTACTGTTCCCTCGGTTACATGTGCCATATTCGTATCCGGATATTCCCGACATATATGATGATCCACCGGTATCCCCGCCGACAGGCAGGCATCAATTCCAGGCCTCCCCGGCCGGGCCGTCAGACAGTTAGTGTTATTGGTGCGGCAATTGGCGGATGCACATGGCATTCCAAGTCACCTCGAGGTTGGTTACCTATTGGTTCCATATTCTTCTCTGTACGTGCGCATTCATCGCATTTCATCCGTCTGTTTCCCTCCCCGCAGAGACATGCCATCATGATCTCGTCGAGCAAGTGTATGTTATGAGGTACCTAACCTAGGTATGTATGTAGCGTATGTAGTGTCACTGTTTCCTTTATAAATCGGTTGAAAAGGCAACAATCGCCACTGCTTGTCAGCCAATCCGCCGAGGTTGATATGGCGAGACTTTTATCCACCAGACGCCTTCTTCTGCTTTGCTGTGCTTATTTCTCTCTCTTTATAGGAAAGAAGCTCACCACCGTGGTGGGTGGATGGATGGCTGATCCAGCTGATTCAAGAAATACAGAGCGCGGGTAGAAACTGCGTCGCAAAAAAGCAGCTTCCCGCGCAAAAATCAACACTCGTGCCGCAGCGAGGACTCGAACCTCGGTTTCCAGTGAATCACTCGGACCACAAACTGGTGTCCTTACCCCTAGACGACTGCGGCGTACTAAAGAATATCTCTGACATGAGAGCAGGCAAAGAAAAATTGCCTGCCGCAGCGAGGACTCGAACCTCGGTTTCCAGTGTTTCGTCGGTTGACTTCCACAAACTGGTGTCCTTACCCCTAGACGACTGCGGCTTTTGGTTGCGAGGTCGGTTCTTAAATCTCACTAGCTGGCCTAGAACCAGAGAGTGTGGGGCTCGCTAGCTTGCTTCTGTTCGGCACGAAATTCGTGGTTTGCTCCTTCCGCCCACTGCTCCCACTACTTGTGCTATGTATTTATCTACCATCTTGCCAAGCACTACGGATTACCGAGTACGTGATGGTAGGAAACGTCTGGTCGGTTCTTCCTGTGCATTGTGGAATGAAACGCTGTAACTCCCGGTAGGGGGTTCATTCGACCAGTCACTCTCACACCTTCGATTTTCTTTTCATTTTCGATGCTTGAAGAATGGCGGAACACGCCGCTGGGCCTGGACGCTTCTTCACATGCAGGTTCCTCCTCCCTTTGGCAGGCTGGTCGATTGTATTGTATTGCGCGACAAAAATGACTGCCAGCAAAGCAACCCGCAGCAACTGGTTGCGTGAAAGCGGAAGTCAGGACAAGTTGCATTCCGCTCTCGGTCCATGACCCCGGCTCGTCGCTCGTCACCAGCGGGCCAATACCGCCTTTCCCACTAAAAGGACCTCAACTAAAAGGCTGCTCCTGGGCCTCGGACCTGTCTTCGGTGGAGTCGCAACGATGAAAACGACTTGCCTCGGCATTCTCCAGACGCCACCTAGCTGTTTGCTGTGCGGAATGACATCCGCCCATCTGCAGCCTCTATGTGTGGAGGAAATCTGAACATCTCTGGCCTGGAGCAATGAGTAATGTTGTGTACTTGAATGGTCTCGTTGAGACAACCGAGAAACAGCGCCAAACATGGAACCTTCTGGTGCTGATGCAGGATTTTTCCAAAAGGTTCCTGTTCTGAAGAACCAAGCCCACGATGACGTGTCTTTCAAGAGGTGTTTCAAACGTAAGTCGCCCAGCTCCCCTTTTCCTTTGCTAGTCCTGTCAACAAGATCAGTCTGCTTTGGGCAGATGTTTGATTCCACGTCGAATGGTCATGTCAAAGATGAACATGGCTGACAGGTCTTTTTGATAGTGTTTCTATCTCAACATGTGATTTCCAAAGCTGGGCCAGAGGTGTCTTCGCTCGGGCAAGACGTCATATCCGATCAAATCTTCACTTGGATCACTGATGCCGAGCATAACAAGCCATACCTCAAAGGCTCTGGCCGAGATGCCTTTGGTCACTGGAAAGGCGAGTTGGTGACGGGTGAGGGATGGCGCAGCCTGCAAGACTTTAGTATCTCCAAGGGGTGCGTTATGCTGCTATTCTTCTTTGCTCCATCTGAGCCCATCTCTTCCCACCCAACCAGAGCGCTGACATTCCTTCGCTGCCATTTCAGCATGGTCGCCACAGGCTATGACTCTCCCTACGGCGCGTACTCCCGACCTCTCCAATTCTTGCGGACGCACTTGTGGGTTGGGTCCTGCGCAAACGTGGGCTGCCCGTCAGCCATGCAAGACGGGGCGGCTTGTCTACTCAGGCGCCACCTCACCGACCCCAAGCTAAGCGCCAGTCTTTCGGCCGAGCAGAGGAAAGTCTTTGAAAATGCCTACAGAAGACTTACATCCCGGAAGCCGGGCTATGCATGGACGAGCGGACAGTGGATGACGGAACGTACCGGTGGCAGCGACGTATCTCTTACCGAGACCGTCGCCACGTATCAACCCGATGGGGCCGCGGGTTTGTTGGCCTCCAAGGAAGACCAGATGCCTCTCGGGCCATGGAGCATCAGCGGCTTCAAGTGGTTCTCCAGCGCAACCGATTCCGAAATGTCTGTCCTGCTCGCACGTACCCAGGCTGGCGGGCTAAGCACCTTTTTGGCTCCCATGCGAAAGCATGATCCACTTGCCGTGACTCTTGGTGGCGAGCCGAAGGAAGATGGAACAGTCCTCAACGGCGTCCGCATTCAGCGGCTGAAGAACAAGTTCGGCACGCAGTCTCTCCCCACGGCGGAGCTGGTCCTGGACAACATGCGCGGTTGGATCGTTGGGCAAGAGGGGCGGGGTATTCATGAAATCAGCAACATCTTGACCCTGACACGAGTTCACTCCGCCGTCGCGGCGGTCGGCGGTGTGGGCCGTGGTCTGGGAATCGCACGAGCCTACGCGCTGGTCCGCGAAGTCGGTGCCGGTAACAAGGCGCGCATGAGGCTCGTTGACAGTCCCTTGCACATGAGAACCCTTGCTAAGCTGTCGGCCGAGTATCACCGCCTGATGCTCATCACCTTTTATACCTCGTATGTTCTCGGAGTTTCCGAGCACGCCCCCGTCGACGGCCGCAGCTCCGCCTCGGAACAGCAGATGTCGCCGGCCCTGCAGGCAGTAACGCCGAGAAAGCAATCCACCGAGCCACTTCTCCGCATCATGACGCAGCTCACAAAGGCATACGTCTGCAAGCCGAGCGTGCCTCTCCTCTTCTCGTGCATGGAGTCCCTCGGCGGTGTGGGCTATCTGGTGAACCAAGACCAAGAGCACCTCAACATTTCCCGCATCTACCGCGACACATGTGTCCTGCCCATCTGGGAGGGCACCACGGACGTCCTCTGCACCGATCTCATCAGAGCCATCAAGCATCGCCACGGAGGCGCAGGCAGCATGGCCGCCTTGGACGAGCTCGTCAAGACGGCCAGTGCGTTCAGGGGCAAGCTCGGCAAACCCAGCGGCTGGGACCCGGTCGAAAAATGGAGCCAGCTGAGAAGCCACGTCGAGAAGACTCCTCAGGCGGACCTAATGGGCGAGGCTAGAGAAGTGGTGTGGGCGCTGGGCGACATCATCGTCTCCTTGCTCCTGTACGTGGATGCCAGTAGCGACGGGAGCGAGGTGGCAAAGGAGATTTTCATACGGTTTCTCGAGGAAAAGTCCGAGTTGAAGAGACGAAGCAGGGCCAGCACAAAGGATGAGCTGATGGCGGATTTGCGAATTGTGTACGGCACGGATGCTGGTAAAGCGCCCGCCAAGCTGTAACTCGAATGTAGATTGATTGCCAATGAAAAAGCGAGAATGCAAATCTAGTAACCTCTGTTTCTTTTGCCCTCTCTGGGGTTATATTAAACCAATAGCCAGCCAGCATGGTTCGCAATGGAGCAAGACGACGACGACGACGACGACGATGACCAGGTGACGAAGCAAAGTGTTTCCTCGGCACAATCCCCGTGCAGTTGCAGCCCGTATTTTTCATCATCAACCCCGGAAATCCTGGCATGTCCCCCGCAACCCCCGCGCCTTGAGCCTGATCCCCTGGCACCCCGACTCGCCCGCCTTGACCCGCGCGTAAACCCCCCTGCCGGCGCTGGAGCGACATGCGGAAAAGCCGGTGCCCCCGTTCACGGCGAGCAGAGCATCCCCACCGCCGTGCTGCAGACTCCACGCGTCGAAGCCAGGCGTAGGATCGAGGCATTGCAGCTGCTGGTCGGAGTTGACGAAGCAGGCGTTGTCGAAGGCGTCCCGCAGGACGTGCTTGGAATCCGCCAGGTCGATGCAGTACCAGCCGTCGGGGTCGCCGGCGCCCAGGGTAAGATATCCACCGCCCGGCCGCTGCTGGACCGCCTGGCCGGAGGAGACGTCAAGCAGAGCAAAGCAGCATGCGCCGGGGGGGACGGGGGCATCGCGGCCGAGGACCATGCCCGCCGTGGCGGGGAGCAGCGAGACAAGCAGGCCGAGCATCATGACTGGGAAGAAGCCGTCTTGACGAGACGAGATTGCTGCCGTTCCATGAACGAGGCGCGTCACGGGGTGTTTTTGGCACAGTCCTTGTTTTACACAGCTGCAAAAGAAGCCGTGGGCAGACAGATGTGCGGCAAGAGCGAGAATGAAAAGCAAAGCGAGCCGCCGAGCCAAGTCTTAAGAGGGGAAACCTCCAACGAGCTCCCTCCCACGGAGGCTCGTCGCATCATCTACCGATGCCAATATATATCATGCAGCTGGGACGGCTCTCGTCACCAACTCGTTGTTGTCGTCACTTGCTCGCTCCCCTTGAGTGGTTGGTAACTTATGGGCCATTGGTCCCTGGCCAAGGCTGCTGGCTGCGCATCGTGGTGGGACATTCCGCCATGCCAATGAAGTTGCTTCCCTGCCCGCTGCCACCAGCAGGGTCTTTTGTTCCTGCAGCTCGGGGGGAGAGTGATAAGCGCCGGGGGAGGCAAGTACCGCTGTGATGCGGGCTGCATGTGACCAAGTGGAACAAGAGCTGAACGGACGAAAGTGGCGAGGAGCGTGCCAACCGACGCCGACGCATTGGGGAGGGGAAGATTGCGCGGTGAAGAGCGTAAGAATGGGGCAAAGATCGCCGTTGATATCGTCGGGGAAATGGTGGACCGGGAGAGCTTGCATTTAACAGCGGACTTGGCGGTCTGCGTGGACGAATTCACGAACGAAGTAGGGAACAAAGAAAAGGAATCATTTATCGAAAAGAGGGAGAGAGGTAGGCTGACGTGAAACATGTGTCTACAAATGGCGGAAATGACTCCCTGGTGGGTGATTGAGCTTGCGGACGGTATCTGGGTTACTGACGGCTGTTTCTCTTGCTGCGGGTGAAAGCGAGATGAGCTGCAAGACGCAAAGACGGACGATGGAACGATTTGTGCTGATGATGGCCCGAATGCACGGTTGCTCGATCCAACCTCCAACCCTAGATGGTGATTTTAATGGCTGGCTAGGCTTTGGTGACGCCAATGCATCGCCTCTTTGCTCCTTTTCCCTTGGGCCTGCAGTCAAGATCTGCAAAGACCCAGTTCTGATTTTGTCTGTCTTGCTAAGCTTTGCAGGCACAGTCAACAAGCGCCCCTTTACGATGGTCGTGCTGTTCCCAGACCAAGCCTTGTACTGGAGTCCCAGCCTCTTTTCGTTTTCCCGGCATCTTGTCCAGGCGTCTGTTACAGTAAGCTTCTCGTTCCTTTCTGTGGCTGAACCTTGGTTAGCACGCGGTAGAACAGGGAGAGCGCCATACCTTGAAGAGACCTGATGGGCATATTGCGAGTCAAGTCTAGACACGGACGTCGCTGGCTTCGTCCCCCAAGAGGCACTCACGTTTGATCTTGTGTCTTTGGTGACGTACCTTGCCCATTCAGATTTGGGTCTTCTTGCGTATTGAGTCGGGCATTCTTGGCCAGTATTGTCAACACGACTATTGGATTGCGGCTCTTCTTGCACTTGGTTCATGACTTGTGTCCCCCAAGTCGTCCGTCGGGCTGGGGTACACCGAAGGATTCTTTGGCGCGGTCTGTTTAGATGCTCTTGCCGGTGGGACTGCCTATCTTGAGTCTGTCAACTCGATCGACGAGTGCCCAGAGGTGAATTTGCCAAAGGGTTTGAGCCGGGTGCATTTGTCTAACTCGTCCGCGCGGTGTACGACGACGGGGGCTAGTCCGCTGCCACGTGCTTGTGCCTTCACCCACGCTTGGTGATGGGATTCCGGACGAAAGGCCTTGGTCCTGCAACCTTCTTTCTCGGGGTGGTTCCTATCCGAGACGGGGCAAAGAGGGCCACGGCGCCCTCACAACAAACCATGCTTTGGAACGCTTTTCAAAGTGCTCAAAGATGGACAAGGCCACGCCGAATCAGACCCCGGTAGAGACCACCGAGACACCGAGCCCCTGTGAGAAAGGACAAGTTATGGAGCACGGGTGACCGTAGTGAGAACCGAGCCATTGTTTGGATTCAAGAAACCTGAATATGAGGCAGCGTTCATCGGCGTTCATGTCGACGACCTGCTCCCCTACGGCCCCAAGCTGGGAAGTCACGATACCCGCTGAGAATAGAGGTTGCAGCAGATGTGGTGCTTTGCAGCATTGTCAAAGATCCTGTCTAGGCTTCTAGCGTTTGAGTCAACGCCCCTCTGACTAGGAGAGAACTTCATGGCCACTGTAGATCGGCCGGCTGTCTCGAACATCAAGTCCGAGGGCGTCGAACTCAAACACCAGAAGCCTACCTAGGTAGATTGAACCTGTTTAGCCTCTATATTCCCGTTACGCAACAAGGAGAACTAGCCTCACGTGATAGCGTATTTGTACCGCTGAGGGTTCTTTTCTCACAGCCTCCCCACTTTCGTGAATGAGGTTTATGATCTGACCGCCTCCGTGAGGGGGATGCTGTAAAGTCATGGATGCCAATCGAAATCTTTGATGATTGGAATTCGTATTTGACAGCTTGTCGTATGCCCATGGAGATCAGGCCGCCGCATATGTCTCTCTTAGCCGCTCAAGAGCCAGCAGAGGGCCAGTTTGCGCCTTACAGTGATGGAACCACGAGCAACAGCTCCTACTATGGCAGCTGCGTCACGAGTCAACGATCCAAGGTCGTCTTCATCACCAAAAACGAGGCATTCGAAAAGTAGTGTTACGATCATTCGTCCCGATATTCCAGCAACACTTCCCCGCAACGTCGGTGGTGTTGAAGAAGAAGGAAGGGAAATTTAAGCGCTCGTGGGAGGTATTTTACCGGCTTTCGAAGCTGCGGGAGTCAAAAATAGCACAGAGTCGGGTGCGTTTGCAATGAGTAGCAAAGCCATCGAGTCAATCACCGCAAGAGAAGAGATGAGGAGAGCCTTTGTTGACGAATAAACTTGTTGCATTTGATACGTTACCTTTGATACTGGAGAGATACTCGCGGGGAAAAGGCAGCGGCGATTTCATCATCAAGGCTGGTGATAGTCATGCGGCGAGATTCGCCAACCCACGGCCGTCAAGGGAGTCTCATAGCGCTGAAGCTGTTGAAGTTGGCCTCGATAGTGATGAAAATCATACGGTGACCCCTTTGGTAAAGAACTGCAGAGCCAGAGGTCGCTATCACGGTCAACAAGTCAACAACGCAGCCGAGAACCACTCCCCAGCTAGTGCAAGGTTTAAGCTCGTTGGCGCAGATTTGCTTGCTCGTGGGGCTTATTAATGCCCTCGACCCGATAGATACGAGAAATATGTTCGAAGTAAGGCTCGCAGGTGCTGGTGATGTCGAGAAGGCGTTGCTTACATCCCAGGCCTTCACAGCAGCATTTGCGGCAGTGAAGAGTCAAGTTCATGCAGGCCTTGGCGGGGGATCCTTTACGAGCAGTAGCGTGGAATCAAGTCGACAGGGACGAGGACAAAGAGTTCCTTACTCGTACCTCACTGGAGGAGGCTTGATTCGTCATGATGATGGGTAAAGGAGAGATTCCAGTAACCAGCTAGCTGGGAAGGAAAATTATCACACACATTGTGTGGTAGGGCCTCCTCACCTTTGCTTCAAACGGCTTGAAATCATATCACACGAGAGATACTGGGTGATGAAAAGCTGGCCAATTTCGTCATTGTGTCCCTCCCGGTGAATTGCACAGAAATTCAATAGGTCGCACACGTTGGTCTCTTTCTTTCTCAAAAAAGTCGCGTTCAGAATTTGCATCCTTCCTGGTACCCCAACCAGGTGCTCCATCTGTTCCCACTCCAAAGGCAAATATTCCTGATGGATCTCTTCACGTCCCTATCCACCGATACCGTCGCTGGATACAGCGGGTTAGCCGTCAACCTCTAACTTCCTCTCGCTCTTTGATTGTTTCAACTCGGCATCGGGTCGGAAAACAGTGCATATCCACCACCAGTAGTCCGAAAGTTGCGCTGATTGATGCTGGGAGTGAGTGGATTTAACGTGGGTCTCGGAGCCACTAGTGGTACAGGTGGTCAATGGCAGGTGGTCAATGGCAGGTGGTGGCAGGTGGTGGCAGGTGGCAGGTGGTGGGACGCTAGCCGTAGAAGGAAACATACCAACATTTGAAGGTAGGTAGGCACGCTTACACGCTAGGTGGAGTCTCCTGGCCTCTCGCAGGCCATTAGCAAAAGCGCATAACAAGTTCCAAACCCACAATCCCACTCCCGCCCGCAACATCAAGTGCGGTGCGAATGGCAAATCCCCGCCAGGCTGCTCGTTTCGTCAAACATTACCGAGGACTTTTGTTCTAGCACGGCTATACTCGGACAAAGCCGTAGCGGATCCAGAAGGCGACGCTATGAATCTCAGAACCTGCTAAACGCGTGGAAGCATTCCGTCGTTGGTGACCGAACAAAATTGACGTCTTGTCCTCCCATCGTTTCGTTCCATCGATCAACTGGTCCGTCCAGGTCGCCAGTACGCGTTGTACTTTGCAAGATTTACATCCCCCATATTGTTCTTGGTTGCAATAGTCGCAAAACCAAAGGCACGTCGTCTTTGCCTTCATTATTGCATACAGGCCCCAACTCTTCCCTGTTACCGAAATGGCAATGCCTTCTGAAGTGTGGGATGAAATTTCCCAGGACATCCCCTCGGCCACGGATCCTTTCATTCAACACTATCTGAGCGGCCGTGCAAACCTTATCACCCAAGAGAAAATTACCCGCTCAGACGCGTCGTTCAGAAAGTCTCTCTCGCCGATCGCCAGGAGAGCATGCGAAATAGTTGATCGCATCCGTAGCCATGAGTCAAAGACGGTTTGGACGCCAGATGTTGAGGAACGCATAGCCCAGACCACCGGACAGTCCATATTTCCTGGTATGATGTTTATGATGGCCAAGGACCGAATGGAAAGCACAAAGCTTTGGAAGATTGTGCGTCGCATGCCCAAGGGCTGCCTGTTGCATTCTCATATGGATGCCATGGTAGATTTCGGCTTTTTGCTCGACCTTCTCCTCAAATCGCCTGGTATGCACATCTCCAGTGACCGTCCTCTCGCTAACAAGGACGCCTTGGAAAATGCGGCGCTGAGCTTTCGGTACAAAGCAAAGCAAAAAGCCGATGGATCAATCTGGGACGATTCTTACGAACCAGAATCCTTTCTTCTTCTCACAAAAGTCGCCAGCGAGTTTCCTGATGGGGGTCAACCAGGGTTTCTTCAGTGGCTGAAAAGTCGCTGCACCCTGTCCGTGGTAGACAGTCAAGAGCAGCACCATGGCATCGACGCAATCTGGCACAAGTTTGCCAAATGCTTCATGGTTGTCGCCACAATTATTCACTATGAGCCCATCTTTCGCGCCTTCTTACAAAGACTCATGAACCAGTTGAACTCGGATGGCGTCCGGTGGGTAGAGTTGAGGTAACACAGTCAAAGCGCCCCCCTTCTTGTCTCCATGTTACACTGCAGCAGATGCTCATTCCTTATGCATAGATTTACTTGGCCGTTGAACTACTGCCGTGACCGCAGGGAAGAGCCCGAGAAGGATTACAGCCACATGTTCCAGGTTATTGAGCAAGAAGTCGCAAAGTTCAAAGCCTCGCCCGAGGGCAAAGGTTTCTGGGGCCTGACCCTGATCTGGACGACTCTGCGTAGTATCGATACTCGGCCCATGGTCGAGAACATGGACCATTGCATCACAACGAAACTGGAGTTTCCCCACCTCATCGCTGGCTACGACCTGGTTGGGCCAGAAGATTTCGGAAAGCCTTTGGCAGATGTTCTTCCGGAACTCTTCTGGTTCCGCAAGCAGTGTGCGCAGGAAGGGGTCAACATACCCTTCTTTTTCCACGCTGGAGAAACCCTAGGCGACGGAAATAGCACCGACAACAACTTATTTGACGCAGTCTTGCTTGGAACCAGACGTATTGGCCACGCGTACAGCTTGTACAAGCATCCGCTGTTGATCGACATGGTCAAGGAGAAACGAATACTCGTTGAGTCGTGCCCCATTTCGAACGAAGTCCTTCGCCTCTGTGGCTCCGTACTGGCTCACCCCTTGCCCGCTTTGCTTTCACGCGGAGTCGCTTGCTGCCTCTGCAACGACGACCCTGCCATGCTGGGACAGGATACTGCTGGAATGTCTCATGATTTCTGGCAAGCCCTTCAAGGCTGGGATAACTTGGGCTTGGCTGGCTTGGGAAGCCTAGCCGAGAATAGCGTTAGATGGGCCGCTTTTGAGGATCAAGATGCTGCACAATGGGCTGGAGACATCCGTCAAGCAAGCTTAGGAAGTGGTGTCAAGGCGCAGCGACTGAAGGAATGGCAAGTTGAGTGGGAGCAATTTTGCTTGTGGATAGTGACGGAGTATGGAGATGAGTTCGATCCCCAAGGAGAGGTCCCTGCCGGGATTCACGGAGAGGAACGGTCATGAAAACGCACAACCCTGACTCTTGTGCATGCATTTTTGCATGCCATCATCTGTTATAGACGCGGCCATTGAGGGAGGGATTGAGACGGACAGTATACAAAAGAGCATCTTCAACACAAAAAATCGCCATGCGAGGGAGGAGAGACGACGTCCGAAAAGTGACTGGAACATCGACGGAGGTCAGTTATGGGCTATCCATGACAGAATAGCATATCAAGTTCAACAGCCGATATTTCTGATGGCGGAAGTCGTCGGAGCAACAATGCAAGCAGTTGAGGATGCAGACCCGCTCCAAGTCAAAGCAAGAGAGAATGAGAACGATTTCTCGCATCACCCGCCAGAGAATTAGCTCGCATGCCGTTGGGCTCGCTTATGCGCAGGTCGCAATCAGATCTTCTTGCTCCGTGAGCGCTGACTGATCGAATGGACGAATACCAACCCATTAGACGACAGAACCCTCAATTCGGTCTGGCCGGTTGACACGGCCTTCAGGAACCCTTCTTCGGGCTGCGTTTCATTGTCCAAAGGGCAAAAGGCTACTGCTACATTTGCGGCCGTCGACTGACATGCAAGAAGGGTTGGACACGGCTTTTACGAATTTTTCGGACCTGCCCAACGCGCAGTGGCCGCCAACAGCGCACATTACCTTGGGTGGGAACTTTTGACAAGCGTCTTCAAGCGCCTCGAGACTACGCAAGAGACAGGCACATGTTTACATGGTCGTCGCCAATCTTGAATACACATGACGAATGGACGCAAAATGCCGGCCAACTTTGGAGAGCCCTGCGGACTGGGTAATTCATCATCTAAATCTTGGACACTTGGGCCTTGACGGTGAAACCCGGGCTCCTTTGTCATTCTACTAATAAGAGCGCAAGGAGCAACCGCCCTACGGATCTTGTTGCGTTGCGCCCAGCCAGGCAAGCGAGCTAAATACGCCGTGGAGAAGAGCGATTCGTAAGAAAATAGGAACAAAATGGGTATCCAGTATCCCCTTGAAAAAGAAACTTATCCGTTGATCCGTATCACGAGAAATCCCAACGCCGTCGCCAAATGCCCCTATGCTGCTGCTCTTGCATGCAATCCCCCCACCATTTTTTTTTTTCGTTTTGCGCTCGCCCAGTTGATGGAGAAGACATCAGTCATTCAAGAGATCTTGAAAACACTAGTCTTCCTCTCCCTTATCCTTTTCCTTCCTCCCAAGTTAGCCTGCAAAAAAGAGAAATGTCGGGTTTACTCTTGTCGACTTATCCCCGCTCAGTGTATCACGTCCCAGTTGATAATGATTGCCATACATTAGTGAGCCAGCGACTCAGACTCATGGGCTGGAAATCTCCCTGGCCGTTTTTCTCAAGGGCTTCGTTCAACGATGCCTTGGTGAAATCGTAGCGCCCGTTTGTCGTGGCGAGGAGTCGCTGGTAGTAGGCAACCCTGCCGGCGTCCCCGGCTTGGGCATAATAGGTCAGGTAGGCTTGAAGCTCGGTGTGCTGCCTCATGTGGTGATGGAAAGCGACTGACCAAATTTCGGTTAGTGATAAGGACTCGTCTTTCTTTCCACCGCAAGAAAGAGGGGGAAAGCAAGAAAGGAACTGGCGATGCAGGGTTGGGAAGACCCGACAAAGGGAAATCTGTTGTCCGGGCCCCGCGACGGCGCCTTACCGTTCCTGATACGACTGCAGGTTCCGACAACATCTCGAACGTGCATCCTGTCCCCCCGCATGGTGAATTCGTGGGGCCAGTTTCGCGGACCGAGGTCGATGGCTGCCACGATGAAGCGCACCACATCGTACACCGAGGTCAAGCATACTCGGACGGGGTGGCCTTTTGCGTTGTGCTCGGCGTACTCGGCAGTGAAGTCGTTGATGTCGAGGAGGAAGTCGCCGACACGAGACACGCCGCTGCCATAGCCGATGTTGAGATAGCCCAGCCCGTACGGGTGGAATCGCTCCATGAAGATGCCGCATGCGAAGACGGTGTATCTCATGCGCGAGGCGCTCTCCCATTGCTTCAGCAGACTGATTGCCTGGACAGACCCGCGGTCCAGGGGATCGTGGTGCGACGGCCGCTTGGCCAAACTGCCTTCGAACTCGGAGGGCACGAAAACGCGGACGCGAGCCCGCCCGGCGGCGTTGATGAGGTTGATTTGCTCGGTCCCGGAGATGGTCGATATGGCGAGGTCGACGCCCTGGAGGGCAAACGTCAGGCTGTCGTGGTCACCGTAATCGACGACGTGGAGCTGAACATCGAGCTGGGCGAATTCGGGTCTTGCCTAATGCTTGCCGTCAACATGGTGGCTCAGCCGCCGCCTGGGATTGAGAGCGGGAGGAGAGGGGGTAGCCCGACGGATCTTGATAAAACGACGACGTTGTATGCATTAGCCGCCTGTGAGAGTTGCAGTGCCAGCAGGTATCCGAGTCCTCCTCCACCTGCGACGGCGATGCGCATCATGGTTCGTGCAACCCGCTGGCCGCCGCGGGCCCAGAGTCACTTGGTGGCGGCTCTCCTCTGGTCAGGATCGTCCTGGATAACCTGCATACGTCGAATGCTGAGTTGAGAGGGATAATACTTTTCTTGTTTACCCCCCCGGCTCACCGAACAAGACGGCGCACATGTGCGTGTATATATAAGTACATATATATACATACATGTATATGTATATGTATATATATGCCAACTGTGGGGGAGGGGGGCAGAAGAAGCGGTTGTTCTTTGGCGTCATTGATGTTACATCCGCGATGCAGGAAGGAAACTGGACAACCCAAGCAATGACCGATAAACGCAGGCGAGGCGGTACGAGGCACAGAGACGGAGAGACTCTAAACGACGGCGGCCCTCCACCAGAGAAGACGCCTGAAGGCAGGCAAAGAACCCCCCAATTCGATGCAAATACGTATCTCTTGGATGTACACGAAATCACTCGAGACACGCACACCACCACCGCCGCCGCCGTCACCACTACCACCACCATTACCACCTCACGCACGCCACGCGGGCTGGCAATGCCCTGGCCTGGTTGGCTGCGCTGTCAGGGCTGCGACTCGGCCTACCAGGAACTGGCCATGAGCAGGTGCTTACGCAGAGCCGCCTGCGGGAAGCTAGATGCAGCCCCGAGCTTGCCTCGTTTGAATCCTTTGGCGTGAGCAGACATGGGCTTCCACACAGCGCGTCACAGAGATGGCCGGCATACATTACCTTTTGAACAAACTAGCTCAGTCAAGGTGAACGCGTGAGATATCCAGGAACAACGGCACGAAGCACGAACTGGACTGGACTGGACTGGTGGGGCTTCCCCTCCGTTCGTGACGAGAGCGCGCCAGCTTGGCCAGAGGGCCCAGAGGTCTCAGGCCAATGTCGCGCCCAAAACCGATGGCTTTCTCGTTTGTTCATGACCGGAATCTTGCCTGGGCTGGTGAACGACGCCGAGCTTTCCCGCAATCAGCGAGATACTCCGTAGGGAGTATCGAGTCTGCGATTTCCGCGGCAGTGGCTGGGCGCCAAAGTGGACTTGTTGTTGTTCACTTGTCAAGGGCAATGGCAATGGCTGGGCCAAGTGGCCCTAGGACGGAGCCAGAGCCACTCCAACGGGAACAAACCGCTCGTGGCGCCATGGAGCGCGTTTTCCCTTTGAAAGTTTAATAAAGTGGGATTCCACCAGCAAGGGGAAGGGGGGGGGGGGGTGGGCGCACGCACCCGGGGCTTATCTGCATCCTCTTCGCCAGTGGAGCGGGCGTCAGGCGTCCTCTGCATGCTTCTACGCCTTGGAGAGACGTTTATGACAGACAACGGCCAACGCCAACCCCCAGACCGCGAGCCCAAGCCCTGCCTGGGCGGCGCCCCAGCCAGGCTAGGCTAAATGGCTGATCCAAGGGCGCTGCAAGCATTCTTCCCCCGAGCGTACCCACGCCCGTTCGTCATTCATCAGGGCGACAGAGGCAAGCTAGCCAAGTTCCACTGCGCAGCACCCCGTGGCGAGCAGGGCAGGGCAGCCTTTTCTTCCGTGGCGTGCCCTCTTCTCGTCCCATCTGCCCGCAAAACAGAGTTTCGCCAACCGGCGCGTTGCTGGGCTCCGGGCGGGCGGCCCCAACCCAGCGCCAATCGAGGATTCGCATCCAAGCTTGCCCGAAGCCTGAGCACCATGGTTCACGCTCTGAGGAAGTTGCCACACGGCAGCCTGGGAGACAAGTTGCCCTAGCGCGGCGCGGCGCGGCGCGGCGTGGCGTGGCGGACGGAACGGACGATCGGTTGCGGAATCGGCTCCGACGCAAGCCCAGCGAGCGTTATTGCTCGCAAAGGTGTCTTGTTTCGTGGCTTCTCGACCAACCCGGAAAGAGAATAAAGCCGCGCGTAGCAGCGACTCCCCGGTTGCTGTGATTGGGCGTGCTGGATGAAGCGAGCCAGGATAGAGGCGCAGCAAGCGGACGATCGCGGCGGGCTACGTGGAGCTAGACTGGCTGGGCTCAGAGTTGGGCTGCATAACGGCTACACTAGGAGCCAAGGGCTGGAAGCTGCACTGCTGCACTGCCGAGCGAAGGGCCAGGCGCTTTATAAAATCACTGTTCCTTGGGCGCAATCTACACGTCTGCTACTGTACCGTACTACACCGGGAGCCGAGAGCTGCAATGCTTGTATAACAGCGCTGTCCTTGACTATCCTCGGCACATCTACATACGCATCGCTTCCACGCAGGCTTCACACACGTCCAAAACCTGCAAGCGCAAACCCACAATCGCCACGAGCAGCACGGGTGGGCGCCCAAAGACCCTCGACACCGGGCAGACAGCATGTCCCCAGCTTGTAGGGCTGGCGACGGGCTGCTGAGGCATGGCACGCCGGTCCCTTCTGCGGCACCCCCCTGGGGAGGGCCGCAATGCGTACCGCGGCCTCGGCCACGCAACGTCCGCGCTATGGGGGGAATTCCCCCCCCAGCTTCTTCATGCCTGCAGAGCTGCGTCTTGTCTGGCGGCGCCGCTGCCCTTCTTCCAGCTCTCCGTGGGGTCTCTGCCCTGTTTGGCGACGCTCTTCCGCCCCGGGGGCCCCCAGCCTCCGCCGCCGGGCGTGCATACGATGATGCGGTCGCCGGGCTTCATGGCGGCACTGTTCTTGGCGCCCAGGTTGATGCGCTGCTCGTCGTAGCCGCTGCCGTCGTCCCTGGCCACCTTGCGGACCCAGAGGTTCAGCCCGCACGCGCCGTCCTGGCCGCCGCTCAAGCCGTACGGACGGTGGACCCGCCTCTCGCTGAGAATCGACACCTCGAGGGGGATCCGGAACTCCACGTCGCGCACCACGCCGTCGCCTCCGCGGTGCTGGCCGCCGCCGCCCGAGCCGCGCCGGATGGAGAACTCCCGGAGCAGCACGGGGTACCGCCGCTCAAACACCTCCGCGTCCGTTATCCGCGTGTTGGTCATGTGAACGTGCACGCCCGACGTGCCGACCCATTCGGGACCGGCGCCGCTGCCGCCCGCAATCGTCTCGTAGTAGCCGAAGCCCCTGACGGCCTCGGCCCCGGACACGTTGCCGCCGAACCCGAACGTGAGGTTGTTGCAGCAGCCCTGGCTGGCGGCGCAGGCCTCAAACGCCTTGAGGATGACGTCGGTGACGCGCTGGCTGGTCAGGACGTTTCCGCCCACGACCGCCGCCCCCGGCGCGGGCGACAGGATCGATCCGGGGGGGATCTTGACCGTCACGGGCCGCAGGCAGCCCTGGTTGAGGGGTATGTCCTCGGACACGAGGCACCGGAGGCAGTAGATGATGGCGCTGTAGGTGATGGCCTGCGGGGCGTTGACGTTGCCGTACACCTGGGGGCCGGTGCCGCCAAAGTCGAACTCGGCGCTGCCTCGCTCCGGGTCGATGGTGATCTTGAGCCTGATTGGCGTGCCGTCGTCCATGAAGTCGACTGCCTCGAGGGCCCTGCCGCCGAAGCGCCTGTGCACGTCCCTGAGGAGGTTGCGCACGCACAGCTCGGCGTTCTCCTGGATGCTCACCATGTAGAACTGCACCGTCGCCTCGCCGTACTCCCGGATGAGGGCTTCGATGAGCGAGATGCCCCTTTGGTTTGCCGACACCTGGGCCCGCAGGTCGTTGACGTTGTCGGCAAGGGTGCGCGTGCCGCTGCAGCCCGGGTTCCTGGCGGGCGCGTGGTAAAACAGCTCGACGACGCGCTCCTCGTCGAACCTGCCGCCGCTGACCAGCTTCTCGCTCACAATGGCCGCCCCTTCCTGGTACAGGTCTCGGGAGTGCGGGGGCATGCTGCCGGCCGTGATGCCGCCAATGTCGGCGTGGTGCGCGCGAGACGCGGCGTAAAACAGAATCTTGTCGCCCTTGTCGTCGAATGCGGGCATGATTAGCGTCACGTCCGGCAGGTGGGTGCCGCCGTGGGAGGGGTGGTTGGTGATGATGACGTCTCCCTTTTCGAGCCGTCCTTTCCAAATCTCCGCTTGGCGGCGGACGCACGTCGACATGGACCCGAGGTGAACGGGCAGATGGGGGGCATTGGCCACCAGTCCGCCGGTGGCGTCGAAGATGGCGCACGAGAAGTCGAGCCGCTCCTTGACGTTGGTGCTGACGCTCGTCTTTTGAAGAGCGCGGCCCATCTGCTCGGCAATGGCCATGAACCTGTGCCCGAAAATGCTCAGCATGATGGGGTCAACTTTGCCGTCTGCGCTAATCTGGTCATGTCTGCCAACGGGAAGGGGGCGTTAGCAAGCCAGGCACAGATGCCCTCTCTTCTCTCTCTCTCTCTCTCTCTCTCTCTCTCTCTCTCTCTCTCTGTCTCTCCGCGCAAAGTTTAGAACAGGGCAAAACAACTCACAAATCTTGCTTCTCCTCTTCTTTCCGGCTGTCCAGTACAACATGGGTTTCAGTCATGAGGGCAACCGTCTTGGGAGGCACAACGATGGTCTGGGTGCCGTCAGCCAGCATTGCGGGGCCTTTGATGACGGCACCGACTTCGAGATTATCCAACTTGTACACGGGTGTTTGCTGTCTTCCACCCTCAAAGTACACATGTTTGGTGCCGTGCTCTTTATCATCGGCGACGGCGTGACGGTTGATCGTCCTGAGTTGCTGATCCACAGTCTTCTCCTTGTGTCGGAAGCTCTTTCCGATGCCACGAACACGCACGTCGTCGACTATTATATCCCGGTCGTCCAAGGTGAAGCCAAACTCGTAGCGATGGTGCTTGATGAATGCTTGGCCAAACTGCCAGTCCTTGCCGCCAAAGTGGTCCCTGGTTTCTGCGTCGGTGGGCTTGATAATCATGAGCGCAGACTCGGTGCCCCGGTATCGCATGTTGAGGTACTCCTCAAACACAATCTCCTGGCCATCGAACCCCTGAGCCCTCAGCGCCTCGCGCGACCTCTCCTTCAGCTTCTCCATCTTGCTCTGCAGGTGGCTGACAGCGTCGCCGCCGTCTTTCCAAACGGTCGAGTCGGGTTCTTGGCGCTCGTCGACGACGTCGGCCAAGGCCATTCCGTAGGCGGAGAGGACGGAAGAATAACGGTGAACAAGGATCTGGCTGATGCCGAGAGAATCCGCAATAGCAACAGCATGCTGGCCACCGGCGCCTCCAAACGTAGCGAGGCGATGCTTGGACGAGTCGTGGCCTTTTGCTTCCGTGATGGATCGGATCGGCCGCGTCATGGTCTCGTTTGCGACAGTCAGAAATCCGTACGCCACCTCGTCGGTGCTTAGATTCTGGCCCGTCTCGCGGTTCACCTCGTCTGTCAGCTCCTGGAGCACCTTTCTGCTTGCCTCTGGATCCAGGCCCTCGTCCTCGTCCTCGCCAAATATTTTGGGGAAGAACTCGGGCAGCAGTCGACCGAGGTGCAAGTTGGCGTCCGTGACGGTAGCAGGGCCTCCCTTGCGATAACAGGCAGGCCCGGGATGGGCACCGGCAGACTCGGGTCCGACTACGAAGAGACCGTTGCGAAAGAAGAGTCTGGAGCCGCCGCCAGCGGCAACAGTGTTGATATCAAGCTGTGGCGATTGGATGGTGACTCCGGCCGTGGTAGTCTCGAATACGTGCTCGTAACGACCCTCGCCGTAACGGGACACGTCTGTGCTAGTACCGCCCTGAAACAACAGAGGTTAAGGGGGGTGGAAAGGAGCAAAAAACTTGCTTTGGGGACATTCTGGGCGAAGGGCTCTGGGAAAAGCGGGAGGGGATAGATTTGTGACCATACCATGTCGAATCCTATTACAGGAATCTTGGTCTCTGCGTCGTATGAGGTGATGGCGTAGCCGACGACGCCTCCAGCAGGCCCGGAAAGAATGGCTTTGAGCCCGGTAAACTTGTCTACATCTACCAGGCCGCCGTCGCTTTGCATGAACTCGCATCGCGCTCCCTTTGGCCCTTGTTCATCCTTTACACTCTGCGTGCCAAGTCCTCCTCGGAATCCTTGCTGGAAGCCGTCAATGTATCGCCGGATGGCCGGTGTCAGGTAGGCATCCGCGCAGACAGAGGTGGCTCTAGGGACCAGTTTAACCATGGGCATGAGCTGATGGCTCAAGGAAATATGGGTGAATCCAATCTCCTCGGCAACGCGGCCAACCTGCGCCTCGTGATCGGGAAAGGTGTACCCGTGCATCAGGCAGACTGCCACGCTGCGGATTCCGCGGTCGTACACCTCTCGAAGCTTCCGTCTGACGTGGTCGTCGTTTGGCCTCTGCAGAATGCGGACCGCCTCGCCAGAAGTGCCTCGCACCAGGGTCCGATCCCGGGCTCCCTCGGTGCCGACCTGGGCATCTGCTTCCGTGACGGTCCGCCCGGGATCCTCGGTGTAATCCTCCAAGGTGACGCGCTCGTCAATCTCGACGACGTGCTCGTACAGCACGTCGGGCTTCCTGATGGCCAGGTCAAAGATGCTCGGCCGGGACTGGTTGCCGATGACGAGGCAATCCTTGAAGCCCTGGGTGACAACCAGGGCAATCTTTTCTCCCTTGCGCTCCAGCAAGGCGTTTGTGGCGACGGTGGTGCCCATGCGAATGGACTCGATGTCGGACGTGTCCAGGGCGTCGCCCCGCGGGATGTCGTGCCCGAGGAAATGGCTCATGATGCGCCGGATGCCCTCGAGCGGAGCGTCCTGGTAGTTTGCCGGGTCTTCGGATAGGAGCTTGATGATGATTTGCTCGCCGTCCCTCTCTCCCACGCAGTCGGTGAAGGTGCCGCCTCGGTCGATGGCGATGCGCACGCGGCGCGCCTTGCCAGCGCCGTCCATGACGAGCGAGGGACTCTTGAAGATTGCAGGGCAACGAGACGGCTGGTCGCTTGGAGGATGGTCAAAGGCTCGCAATGCAGGCTGTACATGGCATGACCTCTGGCTGTCCGGGCTTATTTTATTCGACCTTGGCAGGAGCGCAAACAAGACTGGCGGGCCGGCTCATGGCAAGTCGTGATGAAGGCCGATGCTCAGGCACCGTCAGCCGAACCAAACAAGTGGTGGCGGTGGTGGTGGTGGTTGGTGGTGGTGGCATCCAGCCTCGGCGGGGTAGTCGGTGATGGAACCATCATCTGCCAACAAACATTGAGGCATTCGGCCGATCAACCCCGCTACAGTACAAGCCCCGCCACACGCACTGCAGGCAGCCCCAGGAGAAGGGAGAAGGGAAGCCCCAGCCGCAAACCCAGCCCCAGAGCCGTCGCCAACTACATACATACGATGGGAAGAAGCATTGACCCTACATATTTTGCTGGCACGTGCCAGCAGCTGACCAGACGGTTTATTATGCATCTTCAACAGGCAGGTTGCGGCAAGACGTCCATCATGACTTGGTTTCTACCCTTGCGTATCGCATCGCACCGTATCGCATCGTGTCTGGCTGAAAGGACGGCTTCATGCCCCGTAAGTCGTTTGATCTCTCCTAGTCCCGGAAAAGAATCAATCTGAACCAAGACGATTGCTCGCACCTGCCGTCAATGCCTATAGGAAAGACTCATGGGATCTGTCACGGCCAAAATTCCCCTGTTCGTTTGATCTAAAGCCTCTTTTTTTTTTTTTTTTTTTCACGTTGCGGGTGGGTCAATGACTTGAACGGTCCGTGGGGCCGACTCTGCATGCGTTTGACCCAAACTTACCGACCGGCAGGTGCGAGGTCAGCAGGCTCATGTTCCATGTTCCGTACGCATCTAGCAATCGGCAGATGTGTGCGGCATGGCCCTTTTCCTTCGCACACAGCCAATGCCGTGGTTGGGTTGTTGCCATTGCGAATATGAATCAAGACCCACTACGGAAACAGCGACATTGATTGGTAAGTGAACTGCAGGGAGGGGGGACGGAAAGTGGCTTGATGCTCTAGGTTAATTATAACCCGCCCCACCAATGGTATGATGACTTGGTCGGTGGCTGGTCGGTGGCTGGTCGGTGGCTGGTCGGTGGCCCCCCGCTTCCCGCTGCATCGTGATCGAGGTTGACGACGACCTTGTTCTGCAGTTTGGGAAAAAGAGTCTGGTCACACGGACTCACACGGACTTACACCACCCTTCTGCTCTGGAATGACCTCATTCACGACCTGGTCTATCCGCACAATGTCGACCCACGTGGTGCCACGCACCTTTGCTTCGTCAGTACTCGCCGCTCGGGCCCAGCCTCCGTGAAAAGCAAGAGGCCCAAGGTTTCTGCTCCTCTCTCGCTGCGGGGGGGCTGCATCAAGTTGGGCGAGTTCCTTGGCCAGCCAGACCCATGTCGGCAAGTCGGCAAGTCGACATGTCGGTGTGTTGATGCTGTCAAGCTGCGTCATAGAAACGTCTTGTGGTTTGATGACGGGAATTTTCAGATAAAGGCCAGCCTTTTTCCGCTTTGCGTCTGCACTCCCATCTCGGCAAAGGAGTGCAAACTTGAAGGCCCGTTGAAACTCGTCCTTTACAATCACACCTTTGAGCAGACGATCCTCCCCCCCCCCCCCCCTGGTAGACTATTCTTGTGGCCTCTTTGCCCCAAAAAAGCGACGACAATGGCCTTGAACCGACTTGTTAGCCTGCTTTTGCGGACAGCCGAGCTTGTTTTCGCCTCCATCGTGGCCGGCGTGACTGGCCACTATCTCCACCACTCGCACTGGGCTCATGGCAGATTTATCTACACCGAAGTAGTGGCTGCCTTATCCATCGTGCTAGCGGTGGTTTGGCTGGTTCCCTTTTCAGGAACGTTTGTCCATTGGCCAGTGGACATTTTCGTCAGCATCTTGTGGTGGGTGGCTTTCGGCCTGCTTGCCAATGTAAGTGGCATTCTCTTCTACCTTGGGGATTTTACGAGTACACCCTTGGTGCCTGGCAGCCTTTCCCTTCGGCTGTGGGGTTGAATCCCTCCCCCGTTTTTGCAAGACGTGAGAGGCTAACCACCGACGCAGTTGCTCGGTTCTTCCTGTGGCGCTCTTTTCGACTGGGACAATGTTTCTCCACGTGGCGACCAGTGCGGCAAATTCAAGGCCGATCTGGCCTTCTCCTTTCTCTCAGCAGTTCTATGGCTCGCTTCTGCCCTGATTGGCATTTTCTGGGTGCGCAGCCATGAGCGCCGCGCCGCCGATGCCGATGCGCACCATGGACGCCACTGGTTCCGCCGAAGCCGCGTTTAAACGTTGACTTTTGACTTGGCGGGCTTCTTCTGCAAATAAGATGGACATGGACACGCGAGACAGGCGGGCTACCAGTTTTGGTGCCGCCAATTTTCCATTTCCATGTTGAAGATGCCCATGTTCTCCCTCTCCTAATCTCTATTGTTATTGGATGGATGTTGCCCTTTGGACGTCTCTGCAGACACAAAAAAAGCTTCAAGACTGGCTTCGCGATACCCCTAGTGCGCTGGTTCGGCCAGGGTCACTCTCCTCGTTATGTTTTCCAAACAACCACATGCCCTAATGCTTGCGTCATTAATCGAGAAATGAATTTTACAAAGCGTAAAGAAACGAAGAGAGCCTTTGCACGAGCCATGTGCCTGTATGCAAACCCGTTATGGGGGCCGTGAAAGGGATGAATTGTAGTCAGCAGCATAACCCCACAAGAAGGCTGCCAAGCTTCATTCGTTTCGTCACCGACGCAGACAGACGGCAAGACAGCCAAGGAAACCACGCCGCGTTGCACCCATTGACGGGGCAGAAAGGTGACGAGACTGAGATAAAGAAGCGGGGCGGGGCGACACGGGGCCTGCTACTTCCAAGGAAGGCGTTGCGCTGCATGCCGTCATTTCCCCAATTCCCCATTCCATCGACACGCGTGTGGGGTTGGTCGGTGGTGGGATTTGTATTTGTATTAGTCATGTACTCCGTACGCGTACAAGCAAAAGACATGGGATTGAGCAAGACAACCCCGATTGCCCCCAGCTGCTGATCCTACAATGACATGGCGATTGCTCAAAGCAGTCCGAGGGAAATCATCTCGATGACTGGACTGGACGGATCCGTAAACACGGATACCACTGTACCGCAGCTGATGATTATGGCGCTCGTGCTGTTACGTTGTAGGCAGGCAGGTACCTAAGGTAGGTACCTGGTAGCAGTATTTACCCCGGTAGGTACCTAGGTACTTGTTGAAGAGCAGAGAAAGACAGCAGAAAAGACAGCAGTCAGTCGCACCTGCCTTGACCCCAGGTTTCACTGCACCGCCACGTTTTCGCCCTTTCTTGTTTGGTCCAACTGCCTCAAGGTTGTATGCGTCATCCGCGATGCACGATGCACTGTGGACAAGAACATGGCTCATTCCCCCCCTGTCCCTTTGACGGCGGGAGCCACTTTCTTCTGGAGAAACTTGGTCCATCGGGATCCTCCTGAACAGCAAAAGCTTGATTTTGGTGCATTTCCGGAAACATGCTCTCCACCTTTGCCTTTGCATGCAACGCCCATACCAAGCTTTGCGATGGCTGACGGAGCCAATTGTCCGATCGAAGCATCGCATGCCACTGGCTTTTGCTCGGCTGCCCGACGTGGCTCAACGTCACCAGAGGGCTGTTATGACGCCCACCACCAAGTCTGTTTTGGCCGTGCCAACCTTTGTGCACTTTCCGGCCCCCGGTGATACATGGTGAGGTAAGGCTGTCATCCACGCAGAGCACAGAGGGATAACCCAATGAAAGCCAGACGCGCCATCCGAGCCTGGCAGCGGGAACGCACGTGAGTTCTCTTCCGCCACGAATCGTCGTCATGTATCAGCCAAAAAGCTCGGTCAAGCCATGACGATTGCTGGCTGGGGGACGGCGTGGGCCCTTATGACGAAATTCATCGACCGAGGTGGACATGCAGAGACCCTTGGGATGCTCCCTGATTACTGATTGCATCACTCCATGTCCGATCTTTGCGCATGCTGGGAACTATCTTGATTTCGCAGACAGGACCTTCACCATCAGCTATTTAAACCTTGCCACCCTGCCGTCCATACGTCTTCGTCCAGCCTATCTACAACTTCACCAAGTCAATTCATCTTTGCCTGGACTCAGAAAACTCTGCGACTTTTGTGTCGTCTCAAGCCCTCAATATCCACCCAACAAACCTATTAGCTGAAACCTCCCAACGTCTTCATCATGTCTTCCCTCGTGAACAAGGTCAAAGAGGCCCTCCACTCGGACAAGGACAAAACAACGACAAGCACCACCGGCACGCACTCTACACATCACACCTCTCACACTGCTGCCGAGCCTCGCTATGACGGCCTTGGTGGTGCGAACCGTGGCACCGACGGCCCTGCCACTCGCACTGATGGTCCCCACAGCTCCAACGTCGCCAACAAGCTTGATCCTCGCGTGGACTCCGACCGCGATCACAGCAAGAACATGGGATTGAACCCCCACGGTGATGCCACCACCGGCGCCCGTGGTGCCAACTACACCACTTCCACAACCGGTGCTGGTGTTGGTGCTGGTGCTGGTGCTGGTTATGGCGCCGGTGACGCTGGCCGACACGGTCCCGCTACTCGCACCGACGGTCCTCACAGCTCCAACTTGGCCAACAAGGCTGATCCCCGGGTTGATTCTGACCGCGACCACAGCAGCAACATGGGATTGAATCCCCGCGGAGACGCCACTACCGGCACCGGCACCGGCCTGGGCGGCACCCATGCCACCCACGGTGCCCATTCCTCTCACCATCACACTTCTACAACCGGTGCTGGTTTTGGCGCTGGCGGAGTCGTTGGTGATGCTGGCCGAAACGGTCCCGCTACTCGCACCGACGGCCCGCACAGCTCCAACCTGGCCAACAAGCTCGATCCTCGCGTCGACTCGGACCGTGACCACAGCCGTAACCTGGGTGCCAATCCCCAAGGTACTGCCACGACTGGCACCCACACTGGCGCTCATCCTAGTCTCATCGGGACTGCTGACTATGGTTCCACCGCGGGCGCCAATCGGGGGTTTGATGGTCCAGCTACCCGCACAGATGGCCCTCACAGCTCCAACTTGGCAAACAAGGCCGACCCTCGTGTTGATTCCGACCGTGACTACAGCAGAAACCTTGGAGCTAACCCATCTGGTACCGCTACTACTGGCACTCACGGCACTCACGGCACTCACGGCACTCACGACACTCACGGCACTCATGCCACTCACGCGACTCACGGAACTCACAGCAACCTTACGCACACCGCCGGCTCTGGACCTGGCCCTGCCCCCAACACCGCAGGTCCTCACAAATCAGACATCTTGAACAAGATGGATCCCCGCGTCGACAGTGATCTAGACGGCAGCAAGACCGTTGGCGGCGACAAGACGTACGCTCAATCATAAGTTTGCGGCCAGCGCCCACACTTGGTGTTCCTTGTTGATGAATTTTTACGCGCGAGCTTGACAGTTGCTGATGGCCCGATTCTTTTTAGTTACTTGGGAAATAAAGACCCTACAGATGCTGCGCAGGTTCCTCCTTCCGTGTTGCGAGAACATGTTGGCGAGCCTTCACGGTAATTGAGCAAGATTCACGATTGGGGGAAGCGGCGCAGCATGATGCAAGGGTAGCAGATGAGAGAAACTGAGGAAGAAAATGCGACGATTGGTCAAGCCCCATGTACTATTAGTTTATCGAGCTTTAATTGCGTTGTGAGCCTTATGCAAGCGGCCTGTCTTGTATTGATGATGAAGCGACACGACGTTTGCAGCTACCGTATTCAATGTCCATTTGCAACCACGTACAGCGTTTTCAATAAAATTATGTTTTAACCGAATAACATACCTAGGTACCTAGGCACTGCCATACTTGACACTGCGGTAGCATGTATACCTAAACCCAAGGCCTTCTCCCACCACGGTGACGACACCGAGACCGGCCAATCTACGGAGTCACGCCTCTTTCATTCGCCATCTGGCCCACCTGGCGGCGACCCACCTGCCCGTCTCAGCCCTTAGCCCCCACCGCCCGCCGGCTTCGCAACTTGCCTGCCTGCGTGCGCTTCTTCATCTCTTCATCCGGCCTCGGGCTTCATCATCCCCATCTCTATCGCCAACCACCACGCACAAAAGAGTCAGCGTTCCCCTTCTTTCTAGCTCTGCAACTATGCCTTCCCCGCGATGACTGCGTCCATCGCCCAGACCCTCTGGGACAGCCGCATCGCGCTGCACATCACGCACCCGTCATCCCGCATCCCGTTCGTCGCCAGCGTCCCACGCTTCAGCTACTTGGCGCTGCTGCTCCCCCGTCTCTCGGCATTCTTCCGCTCGACCTGCTCCAGCTTCCACTTTGAGGATGTGCAGCTGCGCAACCTGCCCGTCGGCCTGCTGGTCGACCTGTACCGGCCGTCGCTGCCGTTCCGCCTGACGGTCAGCGACGGCGTGACGTGGGACATTGGCGACACCTTTCTCAACTGCGTCAAGGAGGTACGGTCCTGCAACCCTCCCCCCTTTCCCCTCCCCCCCCCGGTCTCTTCTCGTGCTTGGAAGCGCGAACCGCGTCAGAGCGGTCCCTTCCCCTTTCGCCCGAAACCCCCTTACTGCTAGTGAATCAAGAGGGGACCGCGTTGAGAATCGGGTTAGGGCCGGGTCAGCTAAGGGTTCTCTCGCGCAGGCCGACTTCATCCGCAACGGCAACGCGAACCAAATCATGAAAATGTCCAAGGAGCACACGACGCAGCTGTGGAACGCCGTGGTGGACAACGACCACGCGTCGTTTAGAAAGGTCAACACGAGGCTGCTGAGCGCGCCGGTCGCGCTGAGGCACGTCCCCCTGCGCGTCTACGTCCCCTCGGCGGCGGGGAACGGCAACGGCCGCGCGGAAGGGGTGGCGGCAGAGTTCAAGGTTGTGCAGTCGCTCGTGCCGGCGGCCGGGGGGGACGGCCGGCCCAGGCTCTTGGGGCAGGCGCTCAAGGAGATGATGCCGCGGCTGTTTCCGAGCAGCAGGGACGCGGTGCTGGCGGGCGTGGTGCTGCACGGGGCCGACGTGCCGTTCCAGGCGCCGCTGGCGGAGCTGATGAGGGAGGCGGCGTATCCGGATGGCTGGCTGTGCCTGGTGGTGACTGTTTGAGCAGGACGCCGGTTCGACCGGAGGCATATTGCATCACGTGCGGATGGCGACAAAGGCGTTTGCGGCGACTGTTGTTTTGACATGCATGTCCCAGATTTACTCACTGCTCTCATTCTACGCGTGTTTTGATCAGCTCAGGGATAGCTGGGGGCCAAAGGTCGCGAAGCATCAGTCCTGGCAAACAAGCAGTCCCCGCAAAAGGTCCGGATTCAGCAGAACGAACAGATCCTGTGTTACATGCCGCAGCCGGGTCTTGTGCGGCTACCGCCCCGTAAAGGTGATCTGCCGGCCCATCAGACTCCTGTACGCGCTGTCCAGCGCCATTCGTTTGCGCTTCCCGACGTTTTCCTCCTCTTGCCTGTCCTCTTCCGTGTCGTCGAGGTCATCCGGCCCGGGGATCTGCGGCATCCACGCACGGATCCGCCCGTCCAGGTGCGCGCTGTAGATGGCGCCGACCGAGTTGCCGCCGCCCATGACGGGGCCGTTGTGACCCGTGCCGCCGCCCGATCCCCTCCAGGCAATGGAGGTGATTCTGTCCCTGCCGCCGACGCCGACGCCGACGCCGGCGCCTCGAGACCGCGCCCCCCGCGCAGGGTTCGCGGCTCCGGGCCCGCGGAGCCTGGCGACGACGCCGCCGTCGCGCAGGCGCAGGACGAGAATCTCCCTCTCGTTGGGCCAGACGAGAAGCTCGCCGGAGCTCTCGAGCGCCGGGGGCGTGACGACGGCGGCGGCCGACCTGGCGTGCTGGTTCCGGACGAGGGCGCCAAAGCCGGCCAGCGTGTTGGCGCCCGTCGCGGCGTCCCACACCCTGACCTTGCCGTCCAGCCCCGCCGAGACGAGGCGGCCCCCGTCGTCGGTCCACTGCAGGCCGTTGACGGCGTCGTCGTGCGCGCGGGCGGATTCCCGCGCGCGCTGCTGCGGCTGCTGCTGCTGCTGCTGCTCCCCCCGGCCGAGCGAGTCGTCGCGGTCGCGGTCGCGGTCGAGGAGGGCGAGGGCGCCGCCCGCGCGGCGGACGTCCCACACGCGCACGGCGCCGTCGGCGTGCCCGCTCGCCAGGACGTGCTCGTGGCGCGGGCTCCACGCCGCGCTCAGGACCGGCCCGCCGTGCGCGACGAGGGCCCGCACCGCCGCGCCGGACCTGAGGTCCACGAGGCGCACGTGCGAGTGCTGCGTCGCGCACGCCACGAGCAGGTGCGCCGCGACGGGGCTCATGGCGTGCGAGTACACCGTCGCGTGGAGGTCGAACGCGGCGCGGGGGGCGCAGCGCTGCGTCGCCCACAGCCGCAGCGACTTGTCGTACGAGCTGGACAGGAACGCGTCCGGGTCGAAGGGGTAGAAGGCGAGGTGGGTGACGCCGTGGCTGTGGCCGCCGCCGGCGGACGCGCGGGGGGCCGTGCCCACGGGGCGGAAGACGTGGTGCCGCAGCCCGGACGGCGGCTCCTCCAGGTCCCACAGCTTGACGGCGCCGTCGGAGCCGCCCGACACGAGGACGCGGCCGTCGAACTTTTCCAGCGCGAGGCCGCTTACCCCGGCGGGGTGGGCGCGCACCGCGGCGTCCGCATCAGCGTCCGCATCAGCGTCGGCGTCGGCGGGCCTTCCGTCGAAGCGGTGCTGCGGCGCGGGCGCAAACGCGCGGAGGAGGTCGGTGGTTGTGCATCTGGCAAAGTCGCGGAAGCCGAGATCGCCTGTTTCGCGGGAGAGGAGGCGGGCCTGCATTCATCGGCGGGGGGGGAGCGCGACGACACGCGCACTCGTCATGGTGGTTGGTTCGAAAGGGCATCGTCGTGAATCAGGGCCAACGACAAGCCCAGCCGGTGGAACAGGGCGTGGCGATGGGCAGGGCTGGGACTAACGGAACTCCGACACCGGAGCTCGGATTAACTCGGGGGAGCAAAATTGTTCCATGGGGCCCACAAAACGCCCATTCACCTACTAGAGCTCCCCTTTTTTCCTCACTTCAGCGTTTCACTTCAGCTTCAGTTTCCGTCGAGTTCTTCATCTTGACTACAAGTCAACTCCGGCTCGTCTTCGTCTTCGTCTTCGTCTTCGTCTTCGTCTTTGTCCTTGCCTTCGTCTTTTGACCCAGGCAAAGCTCTGCATACAAACGCTCGCTGTTCCCTCACCAAGCACCACAGACAATGGACGCTGGGCGCCTTCACCCACGAGTTGTGCTTCCGGATCGACCCGGATATATATGCTCCTGAGGCCCTCGAGGCGCAAAGCTTTGCTTTCCGCAACACACATCCTCGACTCGTCTTCAACTCAAGCCATGCCACCGTCCGCAGATGACACGCGCCTCAAGTTGGAGCCTGGTTGGCAACAAGGCGCAAGCGAGACCAGCGGTTCCGAAAAGCAGACGCCCAGCACCCCGGAACGACGCCCGGCTACCATATACGACGCTCTAGCAGGTGCGTCGCCGTTACATGTCCCGCTGCCCTCACCCCCCTCCTACCACGAAAGCAAGAAGAAGAAAGTGAAAAAAAAAAAAAAAAAAAGGAGGGGCAAGGAAGGAAAGAAACAAAACGCCAGACGAAGCTGACGCTTCGCAGGCAAAAGGCACAGGAAAAGCAAGGCCCTTGCAGACTCGAGCCTGGAGGAGACGGACGCCGAGGACCAGCAGGAAGACGGCGAGGACTCGCTGCAGCATGAGCTCCTCGGAAATGCCGAGGCCCTGTTCCTTCCGGAGCGAGACAATCTTCCCGAGACTGACCTCATCGAGCCGCTGCACGCCTACGCCTCCCAGTTTTATGCGGCCATGTGGCGGAGGCATAGGAAGCTGCGGCGCCCGTCTCCGTCTCCGTCTCAGTCCCCGTCCCCGTCCCCGTCCTCGTCTCCATCTCCGTCCCCGTCTCCATCTCCGTCTCCGTCTCCGTCTCCGTCCCCGTCTCCGTCCCCGTCTCCATCTCCGTCTTCGTCTCCGTCCCCGTCCCCGTCTCCATCTCTGTCTCCGTCCTGCCCCGAATCTCCAGATGCTTGCAGCATGGATGAGACGGCTCTTCTCGCTTTCGGGATCCTGCTCGAAGAGGCGGGCAGGGAGATTCTAGGGCCCCAGGGTGACTTGGTCTTCACAGAGCCTTCTGTTGGGCTGGGTGACGTCGGTGGAGCGGCGCGATGTTTTTCACCGCCGGTTGTTTACCGAACTGCTGGGACCTCTTCTCTCGGGGCATCCAGCAGCGAGAGATCACCAAAGAGAAGGAAGATTAGGAGGGGGAGGTCGCCTCTTGACGAGACCGAGGGAGAGGAGCCATGAACCCGCGTTTTCCGCCCCTGGCACTTGTTTCTACCCATGGACTGGACGGCGGGAAAGAGGAGCCGTGATGCCGCATATTCCGCCCTTGACCCTGGTTTCTACCCATGGACTGGACGGCGGGAAAGAGGAGCCGTGATGCCGCATATTCCGCCCTTGACCCTGGTTTCTGCCGATGGACTGGACTTTGGGACACAGCAGGAGGAGGGCGAATGCCGTCTCCCAAGGCAATTTGACTTGGCAAAAGGGTACGAATGCATCATGAAGCTACCCATGTCCACGAAGAGAGAGTTGCCTTTGTTCCGAGCACGCAAGCGGTGTGAACACGCCAGGTGCCAAGTGGCTACGACCCGCAGACTCTGGCCGGGGAGCTGCCGGCGGGGCAAGCTGCGCGTGTGCGCTTGATGAAGATGCAAGCTGGCTCGTGCGAGTTCCGCAACGGTAGGGCATGATGCATGCTCCGCACGGCAGTTGCTGGACTGCGCTGCGCTAGCCAAGCGTCGCACCGTGCTGCCCGTCAAGTCGAGAAACGTTCATCTCCAATGGACGATCCGCCCAAGCGTGCCAATCCGTGCGAGTCCTCTTGTTCCACCGGCCGTTTTCAGCAACAAACCAGACCAGACCAGACCAGACCAGACCAGAATAGACCGTACCGTACACGGCCCTGGCCCCAAAGAAGGGGGGGGTTGTGCGGCGTAACGTGGTCCACGGAGCACGGAGTACATGGGCTGTGTGGTTGGTTGCGCTGCAAGAAAACTGCTTGCAAGTGCAGGGAGTGACTCTTTGCCCGTGGCCCGCCGCCCGCGATGAGGACGCAAGCCTCTGCGCCGACCGATCGATCGCCCAGAAGTGAGGGAGTAGCTGCCAGGTGCAGGAGGCATGAGACGATGTAGAGGCGCAGAGGGAGGGGGGGAAAGATCAATGCACATTAACAATGATGATAGTACGAGAAAAAAAAAAAAAAAAGTCTTGCGAGCGCATGGCTCAACCCGCAACCGACTCTCTCTTCTCTCTTGGCACTTGATGAGAAATCCCCCCCTCGAGCCACGCGGCTAGCAATGCAAAACTAACATCTGTCGGCTCTGACTCCAGAACAAACAAAAGGCAACAACAAACAAGCAGCAACAAAGAGAACCGAGATGACCGCCCAACAACACCCCACCTCTGCCGCTTACTATTGAGGCAACGCCCAGCAACGTGCAAAACTGGAGTTGGTTCCTCGTCTTTCGATTATGGCATCGCACAATATCACGGTGGCATCGGACGTCTCACGGAAAACTGATGAATCATCAGGCCAGCAGGGCCCCATCGTGGCATATACAACATCTGCACAGTACGGATACCCTTCAAGCCGACTTGGGCCAGTTGTACTCGTTGTATCTGCCCAAAGCGCCTGGATTTCCCTCGTGAAATGGGGGGGAGGGGGGGGGAGAGAGAAAGAGGAAGGGGAGGGGGTCTTCGTAACAGCGTGAAAATCTGTCATACGACGACGAAATGACTTGTGAGAGAGACGCAAGAGCTTCAAACCCGTTTCCCTCACCGCAAATTCGCGAAAATCACGTCTGGCCAGGTCCTTCCGTGTCACCAGGCGGAACAACGGGGTGCCAAAGCATGAATAGGAAATGGAGTGAGGCGTCAAGAGGCACAGCGTACCTCTTCTGGCTGGGAACCTGAAACAGAGGGCAGAGACACACGCGGTAGCAAGAGCCGGCAGGGTTTTTGTCTTTGCACCAGGCCGACGAGCCTGGTCCACGGGTTCGTTGCATGGTGGAGATGTCATCTGTCGTGAAACTGACCCCAGCCAGGCTGCAGAACGATTGAAAGAAAGGAAGAGGGTGGAGGGGGGAGGGGGGAACGGAGGCAACGTTATCTGAGTCACGGTGCTACAAGGAAACACGTCGCCCTTTGGCACCTTTCTTGTGACAAGCAAACATGCCCGAGACTTTCTGAATGGCACGTCGGTGACGCCGGCAACGCTGTCAAAGCAGCTTACGTGTGAGTGTCGCTCCAGCCATGGTCGAGATGCGGATTCGGGGTTGGACCGGGCAAGGCAAAAGGGTACAAGATGGGGAGGTGCGAGTGCAGGTACTCTTGGATGTGCGGTAACAATGTCTGGTGTGAGAAGAGGAATGCCAAGGGTGATGGATGACATGGTCTGTGACTGGGGTGATGGGCGTGTCGGGGAGTTTGGAGAAGAGGTCTAGAAGCTGGAGGCACTCCGTAGTACGTTTTGTTTCTCTCGGATTCAAGAGGCAAGGGAGGTTGTAGACGCTGAGCGCAACGGAGCGTGGGGGCCTCGATGGGTGTAGGAAAAAGGCAAAATGTCTGCAGTTGATATCCACCCAGACCTGCGCCGGACGACAGGACAACCACAGAGGGGCTGGTACGGAGTATACGTTGCCCGTCTCGACGGTGAGACGCAGGCTTCTGGTTGTGTCGCTCACCAACTTGTTGTGGACCTGTGGCATGAAACCGAATGATGGATCATGGCCCGTCTGGTCGGAGACTTTTCCCGCTTGGCGACGGGGGGTGTGCCTATTCAAGCTGAGACGTCATTTTTCTTTGATGTTTTTTCATCGCTTCTTTCATTTTTTTTTCCCTTTGAAAAAGAGATAGGGTGAAAAGACGTGCTGGACAATAGTCTCACCTGCCTGCAGTTCGTGACATCCCCTTTTTCATTACGGGGGTTGGTAAAGACGGACGAATGAACAAAATCAGCAGGGGATGGAATTGAAAAGCCCCACCGGGAGTGAGCTTTGTGGACGGACAATGCCAATTCTGCGAAATGGCATCTTTGGAAAGCCACTCCAGCCATCTTATGCATATCCGAGGGGCCATGGCTCGGAGGATTTCTTCTCCACCCCCCTTTGGGCGGCGCGCCAGTTGGTTGCAGGGATGAAAAGGCCAGCAGCAACGAACAGGAACGTGGCTGCGGTGAGCTACATTTTATCTGCTCGGGCCATGATACCGCAGCCAAAGCACGTTTAGGTAGGTCATGTAGTCCGTACTGAAAAGATGTTGCCGGCGCAGCGCCGAGCGCTGCGAGATAACGCCTCGTCAAGCAGGCGAGCTGTGCACAACCATCGTACCCGCGTGTATCCGCAGCGTGCCCGCCAGAAATGGGCTCGCAAAACCAGGACCCAAAGGGCTGGATAGTCCGTACAGATGACGTTTTTGCCACCCGAGGCAGACAGGCACCAGAGAGACACGTCGCACAGACGCGTGGTTCCCGTGGCTACGGCAAGCTAATCGCCGCGCGGGAGTGTTCGTCCGGGCGAGACTGAGAGGATCGACGTGTCGAGACTCAGGTCCCCGCATGGCACCAGACGCCTTGGCCGAGAAAGAAGCCTTGTATCAAAGTTGCAAGCCACGGACAATAAGGGCATCAGCCACGCGTTGGCAGACAGGGCCCTCTGAATGGCCCGATCACCAGTCAATCGCCCGGGCCGTCGGATCGATCAGAAAACACCCAACTGAGCCTTTGTCATCAATGCTGTTGCGTCGACAGGGGCATCGTTTTATAAACACCTTGGTAGAGAGGAAACAAGCCCACGAAACTCTGTCACGGTCAGCCGACAACTTTGGTCAATAATGAAAAAATACAGAGAGCCAAAGCCCAATTCAAGGGACGATGCTTTTACCCACCCTTGATTCCCGCTTTTGTAGCTGTCATGCATATCAATTGCGCAGTACTGTCTCACTGGGCGGACGTGTCGTTAGAATCCAGCCCCAGTCCCCGATTGCCTCGCAGAGAAGACGACAACACCGACAAGGTAGAGGTCGGCTTAGTATACCTCACTTGAAGCCCGCCTCGTTCTTTTCTTTGTTTCTTTTTCCGTGCTGCAAAAGGCAAATCCCCCGCGGGACCTGTGTCTTGCGCCGCAACCGTGTCACTTCCAAGTTCTCACACCAGACCGCAACGTAGTTGCTTCTTTCGGACAATTTCTCGGGACAGGAAAGACCATGGACAGTTCGGAGGCACAGAATCTGATGTGTCGAGTATTTTCCCCAAGCAAAGCACGAAAGCACGCCTTGACGAGCTATGCGTTCCAGAGTGTGAAGGGATGCCGCCGCAGTTGGAACACACCGCATCTTCTGTGAGTCAAACCACTCAAACCATGATTCATCGCTTGACACGAGGACATGTGACGGGTCTCCAATAAAGTCCTCGGATTGACGTGAGCCAAGCTTGAAGAAGAATCCCTGGACCTTTGGTGCACCTTTGACCATGTCCTACATCGCATGGGAGCGTATTGAAACTCCTCTCACGACTGCCTTGTCCACAAGCCATGGTGTGCAAAGGTGAATGCAGGGCTTTGTTTCTGATGCCGGGCCAATATCATTGTACGCTAATGCAGGTCGATGTACGGAGTACGAAGTGCCCGGTTCCTGTTTCGCCGTTGGGAGTTGGAAACGAATCGTTGCCGCAAGGATACACACCGTTGCTCAGCCTCCTTCATCATCTCCCAAGAGACGAGGTGTCTGGAGTACTTCGTAGTAAGTTGTCTCATGCCCGTTGCCGATTCGATTGCCAGAGAATAAGAGCCCCAACGTCCACAAGTTTTTGCGGAGTAGTTTGGGGAAGGGGGAGACAACAATGCTGAGACAGCACCCTAGCCAGGGGCAAGTATAAATCTTTCGCATCAAATGATTCTTGCATCATCTCGCCGCATAGGAACCAAGGTCATTATCCCCTGAGAGGATAACTGTCTGTAGTATCCCTGTGGGCGGTGTGCCGCAAGGCACGGAATAAATCAGCAGGCGGAGTCACTTCCCCCACACTTTGCATCGTCTCTGACTTGACCCTTTGTACGGAATATCGTGTATCGCCTCCGGAGAGCAGGGTCGTTTCTTTCACAAGGTGGAAAAGACCAAGCAGATCCATTCCAGAAATCCTGAGCTGCTAGTGGCAAGTGTAAGTAGTAAGGTAACTACAGGGCAAAAATTTAAAGCTCTCCGGTCAGAAGCGCATCGTCCGGGAATTCTGTTGTACAAGCGGGAAACAAATGATTAGTAGGGATAGACTATCGATCAAGTGTGGGGGATATAACCAACGTTGGCCTGCTTTGCTTGTTGATGCTGTTTTGCTGTTGAAGGGATGTGCAAGACTGAGAAAGAGGTCGATTTGTACCCCGACGTCTACTACTAGGGGCTAGCTTGTGCGGAGAACGGCAACGCTGTACATGTAGAGTACAGTACAGTACAATACAGTATTGATTGGTGGGAAAACGACTCGGGCGCCTTCAAGCTGCGAGAGCAGGTCAGATGGCAGGCGGGTTGCATGCTCCTTCCTTCTCTTCCACCACGTCTCTGTCTGGTGCCTTCCTTGCCCTTGGATAGACCAAGACGTTCGACAGCAGCCTGTCGTCGCCCTGTCAAACGACTGGACGCTCCGGTCAGGGGTTCTGGCGCAGATGGAATCAATGTAGGTGCCTACACATGCCGGTTGACATTGATATGAACCCAAAAAAAAAAAAAAAAAAAAAAAAAAAGTCCCAGCACTTGACCCACGCTTTGACTTGTTATTCCCGGCTAAGCTAATCCAACCATACGCTTGACACACCTGACAAAGGCCTCGATATGTCATATGCGCCCAGGTCCATTACTAGATTAAGCCACACTTATTGCACTCTGCACGAGCGGAGCGCGTTCCCTTTTGCGAGGTGCCAAGCGGTGCGGTGCGGTCGCATTTATATTGATCCATGTCTCCCAGTCTCCCAGTGCTGGAACCTTGGGTACCTAGGAACATGTACCTACCTACCCAAGGTACAGGGTATCTAAGCCAAAGTTGTCTGTGGTTACGCCGCTCTACTACGGCGAAAAAGCTCAGGGCCAATATGGCCAATTGTCAACGATTGTAACGGCCTACGATCTGCGTGATACTATTGCAATCTTCACTTGAGAAGAGGAGCGCGCAAAGATTTTTCGCCAGATATATACACCAGAGCCTAGGCCAGTCGGCCAGCTACACTTCTTCTGCATGCTCGAGAATAATTTTAGCACGCTTGATAACATGGCCCCATTCATTTCTTGGTATTCATTTGAACGAGGGGCGGCCGTCTTGTAAAGGCGGTCGGACGGATTCGGGAGATGAATAATAGCAACTAATAACTCAACATTGAACCTTCCATGACCGGGGGGAAAAAAAATTCTTTTCTTCATCCGATTTTTATTCTTTTATTCTCATCGGTAAAAAGTTGCAGCAAAGATTGGAAAATCACAAGGATGTGAAAAAGTTTTGTCATGTACATGCACATGAGAGCGGAGCGCATAAACATAAGCGTGGTACGGACATCCAGCCAGCTGGGTCAAGTCAAGTCAGGTGACCCGCCCGGAAGACAACCTGCCCACGGGTCGCTACGTACTTTCCTCATCAACAACGTGAATACTTCCGTACAAAGTTGCGATAAGCCCTACCCTACCTCTCAACCTGGACCGCACCCAAGAATCAAATTGAGTTCTGTCCGTCTTCGCCGCCAACAACTAGGCAGGGGGGGGGCTTCGGACGGCTTCCCTGGTTTTCGACGGCTTCCTTGGGAGCAAACTTTCACCGCCCAGGTTTTTTTTTTATTTTTTATTTTTTTTATCTTTTTTCCCTCTCGGGGCACACATCGATGCAAGGCGCCGGAAAATGGAGCATGGAGACCAACGGATGGTATCGCCGTCGCGCGTGTAGCGCAAGCCCCTGGGATGCCATTGTTACTAGCCCGGATAGGCCCGGATAGGCCCGGATAGGCCCGGATAGGCCGGGGGATTTCACCTCCCGCGCGGGATCGTCGAGTTTGCTAGTCTTGCCAGCGTCCGTCGGCTCTCATCTTGTCTTCCTGGGCGCCGCTGGCGGAACGACGCGATTGGCGGCGGGCGGCCTTTGCGTGAAATGCACCAACCTAAGCCTAAGCCGGCTGTGGCACCCTGTGGTTGTTGTGTTTGTTGCGGTTGTTGTGGTTGTTGTGGCTGTTGTAGGCTTGTTGAACGCCCTCTCTTCTCTCCCCCATCACCGCTGCTGCAAGTCGTTTCAGATATGCTGGGCGAAGCTGGATGCATGAGTCACGGCTAGCTGCCGGACCCCTGCCAAATCCCCCATCCTCGCAGCCTGGGCACCAACGAGACCTCCTCAACTCCTCAACTCCCCAAGGGTAAAAGGGAGCGAGAATGCCCGCCCGTACCAAGCGCTAATAAGATAATAAGATGCTACAGTAACCGTCCGTGGCTCGCGACATGATTGGCTGGCACCTGGAAAATGGGAAAAAAAAAAAAAAAAAAAAAAAAAAAAAAGGGGGGGGGGGGGGGGACACCTTGGACTTGCGCTGGCCGCCGATTGAATCGAACCGTGACGTGACGGGGGGAGAGAGGGGGGGCGGTGAGGCGGCAGCACCAACCGGGCCGTGAATAGCGCAAGTCCCGACAGCATCAGCTCCAGCCTGTCTGTGGTGGATCGCTGATTCTCTACAGAGTAGTCCCGCAATACGTATAGGAGAGTGCTTGAAAGCTATGTGTATCGCAGGGTTGATTTTTCGTGTTGCTGCCGTGAAATGGTCTGGTGGTTGTTATTTTTTCTCTTCTTCTCATAGATTCACACCGGTAGGACAGGATGGGGCAGCACTGAGGGTCTATATTTAAGGATCACCCCCTGCCTATTACCTGTAAAAGCTACATGTAGCTAGCTCTCTGTGGCTTCTTCGTGCCGCCTTTACCCCCCCGTAGCACATAAAGACAACAATTAACCTCTGCATCCTGACTGACAGGGACTTGGAGAGAGACGGATCTCGCAAGCAGTCTGGTGGATGCAGGGTGTGACTTGTCCAAATCTGGGGTTAGGCTAGGACGGCGGGCCCTGGCATCCATCCAAACCTCGGGTCTTGTTTCAAAAGACCACATGCATTGGCTAGACCTCAAGCCAAGCCAGAGAACGGACATTTCAAAAGGAGGGGGGGGGGGGCAAGGGCAAGAGTCGGCGCAACCACGGGGGGTCTTGCCGCCATTCGGAGCAGACAGAGCAGCCGCCCGCCCGGGGCGGACGCTTCGCTGTCCGCAGCGCTCTGCTTGGTGCATCTGGTATGTAGGTATGTACATATGCAGCACCAGCTGTCGCTGAAATCACGGCCCCCATGTCTTTGGCGGTCTGGAAATGTGGGCTGCGCTGGCGCATAGGTCTGCCGTCTACGCATGGCCGCGGCCCACGGCCATCATGTGATGCCCTGTCAACTTGTCAGTCAAAGTCAACCCGATCGGCCCAGTCAGTCATTTGTCTTCGACGGGAGTCGCTGCCAAGCCTGCGGGGAGCAGCAGCGGGGAATATTCGCGCCCGGCACCTTCAGGACGACAAGGCAGACAAAAGTTGCGAGTGCTTCCTTGGGCATCTCGGGTGCCTCCCGAGTCGACCAGTGGTCTGATGCTGTCTTGAGCCATCATCCCCAAAGGGGCACATGTCGCTACCATGACCACTGCAACGAGTGTCCCTTGCCATAAGAGTCACGGAGGATGTGTGGACGCCGCTTGGCCACGCTCGACAACACGCTGCTTGTCCAATGTCGCGCTTGCTAGTCATCCCGCTGCTGCGGCAGAGGAGCCACTTCCCCCCCCCCCCAGTTCCCTGCCCTCTGAACACCTTTGTAGCTTTGGCGTCTAAGAGTTACCAGAGCCAGGATTACAAATTACACAGGGCTGGGTGAGATCCGAGGCTTTCATGAGTTAATTAAACTGCGGAAGAAGCGGAAGCGTCAGACGCAAGCCCTCCAATACGGAGCCGGCGCTTATATTGAAAAGCCCAGACGATAGCCCGTTTTTCAACTTCGGACCAAGTATCGTATGATTGCGGGGCAGCACCCACCCCTGCTTGCTTGCTTTCGACTTGGCCGATACGCTCATGCGTTTCGTTCATCCGGTCTGACTCGCCCATCATCTCGTCAGATGATAAAGGCGCCCTTCAGGGTCCCCCCAGACCAAACCCGCGACAGATTCCCGAATGGCGTCTTGACCTTGACCTGATGTGAGAACCGTACAAGTCCCTGACCATCCCGCATTGTCTGGCAAACCTTCATTTCAGCTTTCCCGCACCAGGCCCTGGTTAGCTAGGAAGGAGTCTGGACACCACGTTTGCTCCACCAGAAACGGTGCGGTGGTTGGGAATCCGAGAGGCCAAGCAGCATGTCTGTCCGCTTGCCCAGGCTCCCATCATCTGAAGTCTGCTGCAATCAGGACAAGGGTCAAAGGCACCCGAGCGATTGGTAGCTGTTCCGTCGGAGCGGACCAGACGCTAGCAAAGAGGGCGCATTCCGTCCTTGAGGGGGTGGCGGTCTGCCATCTGGGGGCCGTCGCCATGCTTTGGTGTTGGTGGCCAAAGCTTTAACAAAGTGGCTTGAAGGCTTGCACAGCTATCGACAACTCTGGAAACAAACCAGACTCTAGCAAGGAGCCAGCACTTTGGGCCGATGAAACAACAGCCCCGAGGGTCGAAAGCAGTAGGCTTTGCAGCGGCCAAAGGAGACGGCAGTTCCGTGGAAGACAAGCATGGAGGAAGGAGCCTGTTGCTTTTAGAAAAGAAGGCGCGCCGACAACTCATTGCTTTGCCATGAATTTTCCTCGTAAACTTTGACAAAAGGTTGGTAGCAGCATTCCAAAGCCATTTCCGCGGACCAGTCAGCTTTCAGCGCCGTCAAAACAGGAGATTCCCCGCCGCCTTTCGCAGCCCGACTTGCACAGGCCGAGGAGCCTGCCAGGATTTCATAGCGGACACGACGTCTCATGCATAACATGGAAGCGCTAGTATATGCATGATATGGCCCTGTGCACGCTACTCCGTACAGAGCCCAGAGCCCAGAGTCGAGACGAGACTGCCAGGCAGGCCATTGCACTCGTATTGCCAGCCGAGCCGGGCTAGGAAATGGCTTGACGCCCTCCGAGGCGGAACGGGGTCGGGGGCGTTGTATAGCCTCAGCTCGCTGTTAGCCCCTCGAACTCCTTCCCCAACTGGCTGTAGCTCAAGCCAAGGCGGGTCGGTCGGTCCAAGCCTTTCCCACTCGTCCACAGATTTGATGCGCCGCACGAGCCTTCTCAGCCTCCTGGAAGGAACCCTGGAAGGATCGGCCTCGCAAGGCAGCAATATAACCCACGATCTGCTACTATCGTCTGTATCACACCGTCATACCTTGCAAAAGGCTGAGTGTGCACCGGAGACTGCCCTCTCTCTTTTTTTTTTTTTTTTTTTTTTTTTTTTTTTTTTTTTTTTCCCTTATTTCCTCCTCGGGTCGATATCGCGTCAAAGAATCGGCGGCCTCTTCGTGTATTCCCTTGCGATTCGTCACCCAGTCGTGAGTTGTACGGGGTCGTCAACTTCACTCGATGGTGCCTCGCAGCAAGACTTCTCACATTGTGTTGATCGTTGAAACGTTGAAACGGGAGACCAACAAGCTGCAACCGTCAAGTGTCTACATGGTTAGTTGGAATTGGTCTGTGTGGCGACATGGGCGACGTGGATCATGCATAAATGATGCACCTCACGCTCGCCCTCTGGCGCCGTTTCCGTTGTCTCGTCTCCTTCCCCTACCCACCAACCCTTGTCCGTTCTTTCCTTTACAGTCATCCTCCACGTCATCTGGCCATCGCTGTTTCCTCGTCTACCCTTCTTGATGCTTTCTGGTTTCGTTTGGGCCGCTCCAAGCAATTGGCTGTTCTGGTTGGTGCCGCTGCAACCTCTCTCCGCGCCCTTCCTTGAAGCCGAACATGGAAGGTACCTAAATACCTAACCCAGGTAGGAAAGAGGGACTCGTGGGGGGGGGGAGGGGAGGAGGGCATGCCATGCCATGCCATGCGCGGGCGAGGCAACACGCGCGGAACGGAACGGACAAAATTTGGTATGCCGAAGATGTCCATGGCGGGCCAACTCCTGGATGCGTATGTACCTAAGGTACCTTAGGCTAGGTCTGGTACCTACATTAGGTCTGGTACGTTCCTGTTCTGTCGACCTATTCTCAGAGCTATTGAATCCCCCTACCCTTTCTCCACCACTTGCAGTCGGCTCTGCCTTGTGTACGCGAGACATTCGCTTGCTCCGACTTGAGACGGTGAATGGCACAAGATGTAGAGCAAATTTCCCAACCGTTGGTCCCGACTGCGTCCATGCGATGAACCTCCATCGCCTACCGCCCGCCTACCGCCCGGGAAGGGGGAGGGGGGGAGGGGGAATCCGTGCTGCACTCTTCTTCCCATCTGCCATCAGCAAATCTCGATCACGGATTGCCCCACATCCGGCCCACATGACCTAATCCCTCCCCCAACCCAATCTCATCAATCTCATAAACGCCGACCACTTGATCCAAGCTTCTTCTTCCTGAGAGATTTTTCAATTTACAGCAGTTGCCATGCACTGCTGCGAGGCGCAGATAGGTTTCCCTTCCCTCTGAGCACCTCCGCAGATGCAGCACCCTTCCCCACTACCAAGAAGCGCATGGCACCATGGTTATGGCTCGTACTCCGGAGCCGTCCCGCCCATGGGGAGGATTGCAGAGTGGCTGGGTGCTTGCCCTGTCTACCTAGCTTAACACCAATAAAGCGAGATGTTCGCGCCGTCGCACTACAACCCGCACGTTTTCCTGGGCTACTAGCACAGACTAGGTAGGTGCCTGAAGTATCTAGGTAGGTATATGTAGGAGGTAGGTTAGGTTAGGTTAGGTCAACTTGGGGGTCAGGTTAGGTTAGGAGGTACGTACCTACCCGGTTGTTGGTTCTGTACCTCCTAGCAAGCAGGTCATGGTACATAGCAGGCAGTTGGCAGGCAGCTGCTTGAGCCGCTAGTCTTGCCGCTTTCCCGCCCAAGGAGTCGAGCAAACCCGTGCCTGCCTCGTCGTCCACGAACCTGCCATTGCATATTGAGACCTACATGCGATTCAACGCGACTACCTAAATTAAAAATTTTCGCCGACCTCTTCCCCCCTTCCCCCGCCCCCGCCTGCCCCCCCCCCTTTCTCTCTCCCCTCCTTCTCTCCCCCCATCATTGGGCACAATGCTATTACTTTGCGGGATCCCGTTTTGCCTTACCCCAGCCTCGACGTTCCTTGTTATGTTATGTATGTCGTCACATCCAGTCAATGCCCTTCCACAGAGCACAGAGCACAGAGCACAGAGCACAGAGCACAGAGCACAGAGCACAGAGCACAAAGCACAAGAACACAGAGCACGGAGCACGGACGGAGCACAGGGCACGAGCACAGAGCGCAGCACACGCAGCATAGCACTCGGCACTCAGCGCTCTGGCGTCCCCTAGGAACAGGTACATGTCTGGTAGGTGCCGTCCCTGCCAGGCATTGGCATGCATCTCACCGTTCGCTGCATCATTGTACATCCATGCGTATCGGCACACCTTGCACAAGACTTTGGCAAACGCGCGAGGCCTGTGGAGCGCTCTGCGTCTTGATCTTGCGACGTTGAGACCCGTGAGACCTTGCAGCAAGGCTCCCTTTCTGTCCCTTTATTTTTATTTTTTTCTTTTTGATTTTTTCTTTGGGCCTTTTGTTTTTCTCTCTCTCTTTTCTTTTTTTTTTTTTTTTGCCCCCCCCCTTTCCCGGCACAGTCGTCGCTTCCACCAACTCGTGGCCGCCCTTTCCCCCCACCTCCCACCCCTTCCCCGAAAGAACGCGCTGGACCCGACACCCCCCAGACTCCAGCAGGTCCCAGGCAAATGGACACCCCCTCCCCCCCAGGTTTCCAGCACGGTACCTGTGCCAGCCAGCCTTGGCCCCCTGGCCGGCCCTCAGGCCCCCCCCACTGCGCCGCCGTCTTCCTTTTCCTGGATAGCTCCAGCTCCAGCTCCAGCTCGGGTACTCCGTACTCCTCCGTACCTGTATGAGGTCTCGTCGCGTCTGTACTCCGTCTGTCTGTACTCCGTCTGGTACTTTCCTCTTTGGCATCCTACATGTAGCATCCTACCTACCTCCAGGCCGTCTCTGCCCAACTACAACGGCGTGCTGTGCTGCGCTGTGCCGTCTGGTGCCCGTACCAGACAGAACCTTGTTCGATTGAATATTGGATTAACTTGAGCCGTCCGTCCGTCCGGTCTCGCCTCGCCTCGCCTCGCCTCGCCTCGCCTCAAGCTGGCCGGCCTCGTTTTCTCTCGGCATCCATTCCATCTGCCCAGGGTTTGCTAACCTGCCTCGCCCCGTCCAAACTCGCTGGTCTCTGCTGCCTGTTCTGGCCCGTCTCTCGCCGTCAGTTGGCCATCAGTTCGGCGGCCGTCAGTCAGCAGCGCGGCCCGTCAGTCAGTCAGTCAGCGGCCCGTCAGTGGACGACCAACCTGGAACCCCGAGCAAAGTCTGGTTGACCAGACGCATCAATGTCATCATAGCCCTCCAAGCCCAGTGAGGCTCCGTGTACCGAGTACCGAGTACCGAGTACGTACCCGCGCGCTCAGGCTCAGCGCACCAGACCACTCCAGACACTCACTCAATCACTCACCTCACCTCACCTCACCTCATCAACTCACACGCCCCCATGCCAGCCATTTCCAACTAGGCCTTTCCCAATGCTCAGGGCCCAATCATCCATCATCTGCCTCAGCTCCCGAGCTTGAGCTCCCCCGGGGCCCCTCGTTCCCGCTTTCCCAGCACATGGAAGCTGGCTGGCCCTTCTCCGGTTTCCTGGCTCGCCGGTCCCTTGCCTCACCTTCTGCCTCGTTTCTGATGTGTCTTGTGTGCTCCGTGGGCGTACTGGGCGTACTGGGCGTACTGGGCGTACTGGGCGTACTGTGAGCGCGAAAACATGGATCCAGCACCCGACGGCAAACGCCCTCGTCTTGGCTCGTGGTCTACTTCTGCTCCGTCTTCCTCTCCCGGGACCTCTCTACCTCTTCCTCACAGCGCATCGACTTCTCACCTGCATCCTCATCCTCATCCCCATCCCGTCCCTCATCCTCATCACCCACCCACGCCAACCTCCTATCAACAACCGTCATATCAGCCTCGACCAAGCGAGCAAGCACCCGCTCCTCCCGCGCCAGCTTCACTCCCGGGCCCTTTACATGGTCATGCGCAACCTCAGCATCCTGACCTCGACCGAAGGCTCCTAGAACCGGAAACACTAGCCCCGATGCAAGATCACTACCGTCAACCTGGCCCTCAACCGCAGTCTCATCACCCAAATCACCCAAATCACCCACCGTCACCCGCTCACCCTCCCTACCACCAGTATCCGCAGAGGGATGCCATCATAAAACCCGAGTCTGGAGACGATGCCAGGCGCTCAAACTCATCGGCAGCTCATGCGCCCGACTCCCTGTCTCATACGTCGCACTCCGTCCCGGCTTCGCATCACCCTCCGCCGCCGCATCCGTCAGCAGGCTATCATGCTGACGCTCCGCAACCACGCCATATGAGCTATGAGAATGGTTCTTCGGTTCCTCCTACGCCCGGCTTCTACCGCCCTCAGTCCTATCCGCCCCCCCAGCCCTCGCACCAGAGTTCCTATGAACCTCACTCCAGCTACCAACCGGCGCCAGACCAGTTCTATGGAGTATATTCGTCAGCCTCGGCGGCAAAAAAGAAGAATACAAGGGCCTCGCAGGTATTCCATCCTCGCCGAGCATCAGCTGGCTTTCTCCTTCTTCTTCTCCCCCTCCTCCTCCATTGCCCGGCGTCCTCGCGCTTGTTGCTTCTCTGTCCAGTCGACTGGATGAAACTGACTGGAAATCGTAGGCTTGTGACCAGTGTCGCCAACTCAAAGCCAAATGTGATGAAACCAAACCCTGCAAGACATGTCGCGACAAAGGTACAGAATGTCGATATCGCGACCCTGTACCCAAAGCGTACGTCTCTTGACTGTCCCTCCTTTGACCGCCTCCCCAGTTTTCGCCTGCGGAATCAGGGGCGTGACGTGACGGTGGTGTTTGCGAGAGGGAAGCGCTAACATGGCTGTATTAGCACCGACAAGGCTCAGGCAGACATACTCGACGGCATCAACATGATACATGGTAGCTTGAATAGCCTGATGGACCGGTTCAGCCGCATGGAGGACAGGATCCTGGCAGTGGAGTCCCTGGTATCCAGCAAAGCTAATGGCAACCATATCAAGGCGGACCCCGCCGCTGACGACGAGTGCAAGACCTTGTCCGAGTCCTCATTTCATGCCAACGCCGATGGATCGTCTCATTATTACAACGGCACATCATCTCTCGACTACATGAACAACACTGATCGGGTGCCCATGCGACTCATGGCCGACGATGATGAGATGGAAGCAGAACCAGGCCCTCCGGTCGCTCCGGGAGAACCTGCCATCCCGATCAATCACACCACGCTAGCCGGCTTACTCCTCGAGTGGCCGTGTATAAGGGATCTTGTCAAGCCGCATCTGGAATCTTCGGGCATCCGGCATCCCTCAGAGTACCCCATCAGCCTGGAACAGAACAGGGGAATTCTCATCGTGTACGGACGTGGCGAGGATTCCCATTCGTCCAGGCACCCCAGGGACGCCAGCATAGAGTATGGCCAGCTGGACATGGCTGACGATTCATCCGACACCGCATCGCCCTCTGCCGCAGGTGGCGACTGGGGCCACCTGGGCGGGTTTAGCCCGGCGGATCAATCGGTAGACTACAGGGGCGGTGTTCTTGCCAGTGACGGGAACCCGGACTTTAGCGAGCCCAAGGTCTGGAGTTTTGTCAAGAGCTTCAAGGAAAACATCCTCAACATGCACCCCATCATCCAGCCAAAAGCGGTGGATGAGTGGGTGCAGTACTTTTTGGACACCTTGCCGCCAATGTCAATGCGCGCCAAGGCGCACAGATCTCCCATAAGCGCTCACAGCAGTTTTGCCGTCAAAGGCGGGTCTGCGAGCTCGATGCATGAGAATGTCGGATCAAAACGGAAAAGGTCGCCTGGTACAGACGTTTTGGAAGTACCCTCAACCCCGAACCTGGCGAAATCAGGCAGGCCGGAACGATCAATCCACAATGCGTTGGTTCTGACCATCCTGGCACTCGGTAGGATCTGCCAGCAAAGAGACCGCATCCATGACGCTGTCCATCCGAAAGATGCCTTACCTCATCAGGGAAGCCCGCTGACAAGAAACGGTATTCCTTCGTCTCCCGGCCAAGGCTCTCCACCCTGTATATCGCTACACTCTCAGTCACCTAGCCAGGCCTCCCCCAAGGAGTCCGAACGAGGGTTTCAAAGCAGACGATCATCCATTCACGGCAGTGGCAATGGAACGACGAGGAGCGTCCTCGGCCTGAAGAAAAACTTCGAGTCCATCCCAGGCTTGGAGTACTTTGCTTTTGCGACAGACATATTGGGCAACCACACAGGTGCCTACAAGAATATAAAGCACGTGTACGCATTAATATTCGCCGGCCTGTATCACGGGCAGCTAGCTCGGCCGATGGAAAGCTTTGCGTTCATCCACCTCGCCAGTCATAAATTGATGGTGATCATGAGGCCGTACGTAAGCGAACTCTTTTTTTTGTTTTGGATGCTGGACAACCCCCCGCCCCCGGGAGAACGGACATTACATACTCACAGTCGTGTAGGAGCTTGGACAAGTTGCGCAGAATCAAGCAAAGCCTCACAATGATACAGGAGACGAAATACAATCAGCTGGCATTGGCCTTTTGGACGTGTTTGCAGCTTGAGAGGTGAGTCGAAGTCGGTAGTTGAAACGGGAGGGAGAAGGGAGAGTGGGGGGGGGGTATGTGTGTGTGTGTGTGTGTGTGTGTGTGTGTGTGTGATCGGCAAAGGACGGCTGATGTTGACTAATTAGTGATTTGATCGCGGAGCTGCAGCTGCCTCCATCTGGGCTACTCTCATACGAAGAGTTCATGCCTCATCCCAACATGAGCATGCTGGAGGGATATGACCAGAGGGTGCTAGACAGTTATCCCGCGCAGCTGTATCTCCGGACGCACTTGAACAGCATCCATCGCATGTTTTACGCGCCAGACGCCGACGAAAAAGCCATGGACTCGAAAGAGCTGGATCCGAAATTCAAGACGGTCGACTCGGTTGCCGATGCTGTGTCTGGCATGCAGTGGGTCGCCAAAAGCTTTGCTTTCCAGGAAAGCGATCCTCCTGCAGGGGATATTCTGGCAGCGCGGCTACGGGCCAAGTACTGGGGCGCGCAGAACATCACCTACCGGCCGTTTATCCGTCAAATACTGCAATGGTCCGAGTCGATGCAGAACCACTCGTCCAGTCCGAGCGGGTATGCAGTGTCAGAGTTTCGGCAAGGAGTCACGGCGCCCGTCATTGACCCTTCCATCAAAAGTCCGAAAGAGATTCCAACAGCCGTCATCGACTTTGCGAGGCGAGGCATCAAGGCTCTCATTGAGAGTACCCGATCATTTCACGGCCTCGGAACCGAGCGGCCCATTATCACAAACGTGTTTGGAACCGCCCATGCGTAAGTCCTGGCATGTCATGTCGCAACGGGTTACCGACTTGCTAACAAGCGGGTGTCTTGCAGACAATGGGGAAACTTGCTGGTTCTTTCGGCCTGCTCCCGAAACGTGGTTCTTAAGGAGTTTATAGACATGGAACTTCTCAAGACGCTGTTTGAAAAAACTATTGGGTTTCTATGGCAGTCGAGCACAGCAACAAACTGCTTGAAAGCGGACCGGCTGCTACTCGAAGGCCTGTACCGAGATTTTTTTCGACGAGATGACGCCAAGAACACGGGAAGCTTCTCGAGCAGTGCGAGCTTACACACACCCACCCTTCAATCGGCAGCGCCACCGCCCATGTCAACCCCGACATGAGGCTTGCGCCATCCTATCCGGACGGAACCGAGACGGCCTTTGGGCCCGACTTCTTTATTTACTCCCGACATTACATTATCTCTCTCTCTTGGCCAAGGGAAATTTGTTTTTGTTTCCTCTTTTTTTTTTTTTTCTTCATGAGCCTGTGTTTTTGCGACGGACTTGTTGATGCAGCTGGTACGAGCTCAGATTCTGTCATCCGAGCCATGAAGCTGTGGAATATTTGACTGGGCGAAGAGGTAATTTCTGTGGTGCATGGCGAAGGAGCGATTTCATTTATTCCTACTGCTTTTTTTTATTGCTTTTTTTTCATCATTATTGTAGTTAATTTTCTCGGTTGGATAGTCTGGCGAGAGAGAAGCTGGGTATTCTGGAGGTCATTGTACACACAAGACATGTTGCGACAGTTGGCAAGCATGCGAATGCGATTTACCGCTCGTAACCACTAGGAAACATTCTCATCATTACTTGTTACTTCTGTTACTCTTGTTAGTCTTGGTCTTGTTTTTTTTTTTCATCCCGTTTCCATTTCATTCCCCCCTTTACGTGTTTCATGGCAGCAAATTGAGTTTCCATATCTAGGTCTCAATCTGGCTGGATGTATGTCGAATGTCGATGACGGATATAGACGCATCTGCGGCAGAGACACCTACCCGGCTTGCGTGGTCCTTTATTTCGCTTGTGCGATGGATGCGGCTTCTTTTCATGTGTTTAGGCTACGATATGCTCGGGTACCACCTGTTGTTGTTGCGCAGGATGCCGCCGCGTACCATGGGGCCAGAAGGACCTGCTCGAGACTCGAGGCACGGTGGCACGGGGCAAGGGCAAGGGCACACAGAGACGACATGCAGGTGAAATATCGCGCAAGACGGAGCAGCCATGGTTGGACGGGAAAAGCCGACGCAGATTGGGGGGGGGGGGGGGGGGGGAAGAAGAAGAAAAAAGAAGACGGCATCTCTGCGGGCTGTGTTGGCTGGGAGGTGTTCGTTGTGCACGTGCGGCACGGGTGACGGATGGCTTTTGACGAGTTTGCGGCTTCGAGGAGGTGACGATGAGTTGACAAGGTGAAGGAGGCTTGCCATGGGACTCGGGTGACAAGGACGACCAGACAATACAAAGTACGTGGGGTCGGATGGGGGTGAGTCTCGAGTCGTCAAGTCGTCAAGTCGTGAGACGAGTACAAGTCGTGAGCCGTAATCCAGGTTGGGACCAATGTCACGCCAAGGAGTGGCTGTCGGGATCTGGGGGAGAGGGATGAAATCGCAAGGTACGGGGCACAGGACGGCTAAAACAGACAAAAGGCATTGGAGGCGACAGGATGGAAGGCGATGCGACGTGTTTGGTGTCTTTGTCGTATTCGACCTGGGAAAGTTTGGCGGGGCGACTAGGTGAGCCATTTTCATTCTGGTCTGCTGAATTTCGTTTCTGCCGTTGACGAGCAAGCAACGTATATTTTGCTCGTAATTTTGCTCGTAATTTTGCTCGATCCGTAAGCAGATGTGCGGCTGCAGGCAATTATGCATTCATGGGTGAGAAAGTTGGCCGATACGTCCAAAAGGGGGGGAAGGGGCGCGCCCAGAGCCTAGAGGCTGGGAGCGGGAGCGGGAGCGGCGGCGGCGGCGGCGGCGGCGGCTAACTATAGTCTACATCTATATAAGATTAGGGGAGCGAGGCAAAGTGGACTAACGCTGGTGGTGTGCATTAGGGGGCTTACTAGCTTGGTTAAACAGACGGCAAACTGGTATTTTTGGCATTTTCGGCGTGGGTGGAGGCTCCTCGCCGACGCCATCTGCGTTTAGCGTCCGGCCTGCAACGCGACAGAATGGCGAGTTTTAGACGTGCGCGCTAGGAAAGCTGCCGGAATCTGGAAAGTACCGTACAACTTTCTGCCAGGCTTGCCGATGCTATTGCTACGTCTGCAAATGCTTTGCTTTGGGTGGGACATCCGTGGCGCAACTGTTCACCAGAACGGATGCACTGCCCATGGCTAGGTATGTACTTGGTTGCGCGGACTAGTCTTGTCGAAAATTGCGCCGTTCCGAAATCAAGTTCGTGTCGTTCAGGGTGAAGTGAAGCGCGCATGAATCTCGCTGCTGAACGAGCTTGAGAGCTTTGGAGACGTTGGATGCGTCTCGGACTTGCCGTTGCACCTCCGACGCTACAACTCAACCAGGCACCACAGCACGTGCCGCTACTTCTGGATATCCCCCGACCTAGGTAGTCAAGTAAGCATGAAATGCAGCTTGCACGGGAGCTGACTTTCGTTCTCTATTTCCAGATCCACGCGGCAGCACCGGCATCAGATGGTTGTGTTGATTTGGTCGTCGCTGCAAGGGGTGTGAAGACGACGAGTTCTGCTGTCTTTGGCCACAAAGGCTCCTCTCGAGCCAAGCAAATCGGCAGTGCCAGCTCCCGTGGGGAGGGAGCAATCGAAAAGCACGCGGCAGATTCCATTCAACAATGTAGCCGGCGAATGGTCCGCACGACGCCAGATACGCGGATTGGAGAATGGAGAGAATAGCTACGACTCGTTGCGTGACGGTCAAACTGAGAGCCCGCAGGCGGGCGTCTGGTGTAACTCGTAGTAGTATATCGTTTCAGGCTTGATTCCCAGAGTCCCAACACAACATTGATTGCAACTTGCGATGAGCGGGTTTCCAAGTTGTAGGTGCTGCCCTATTGACCGAGTTAGAGAGCAGGGACAAGAGGAAGACGCAACAGGGGCGGGGAGGAGGGGGCATTACTGTAATGGTCCCCGGCAAAGGGGGATTTTGCAAACATCATCTAAACGTAAACACATGCACAAGAGATAATGTAGATATCAACAGTCAACTGTAAATCTGTCGCAAGAGGTGCCTCAGAAACACCACAGGCGCGCCGGACAAAGTACAACCCGAACGGACCTGACTTGGTAGTGAGCATGGCAAATGGCAACCTGGTACGCAGCACGTAGCAAGCCCCATGGTGGATGGCGAACTTGGGTTCGAGTTTGCTTCTGCTACAGACGGAAATGAGCGTGACTCCTTGAAACCACACAGGCAATGGAGCCCAGGGGGGACGGGGGGGGGGGGGGGGGGGGGGACGGCCTTGAGATGCAAGTCGTTCTTCTATCCTTGCGCGTTGGGATGATTTCTTTCTTTGCCTCACGCCTAAATTGTGGACGGTGAATCCGTCGACATGCTTCATCTGATTAGGGCTCTCGGACGTGAGACGTAATTGGAAAGAGCGGCGGATGGGCAGGTGCGAATGGGCAGGTGGAAAAGGGAAGGTGCGAATGGCCGATGCAACTTGTCCTGCAGCAGTCACCAGTGCACCAGACTCGCACTTTTCGCCAGCCCCTCAAGTCAACTTAAAATACCGCCAGATTGTTTCACGGTTCAATGGGACCCCCCCCCCAGCCGGGATGAAAAACATAAAACAGCCGAGGAAACAAAGAAACGGATTGCGTTTGCGGACACGGCTACTAAGCGCTCGCTATACCGAGGAGTCTACTCCGTAGCGAGGCTCCGCATAGCGAGCAAGAGAAAAAAAAGGCCTCCCTTTTGCGAGAACTTGCCTGATACCAAGTTGACCATTCTCCGTCCCCTGAAGCAGCCATTGACAACCCTCCTTCCCGCGGATGACCTCAATTCTTTTCCTAGCTCCCTCCCGCCTTTAGACGCGGCTCTCGGCAACCAAGCAAGCCCGTTGCCTTGCCCGAAGCCTGCGTCCGGACAGGGATCTTGCCAGATCGACGCAAAGCTACTCCGTACTATTCGGTCCGCACATACTGGCGTGGCAGGGGGAGGATAGTGATTAGCAGGTGAGTTGAATTGCCCCCATCCTGAAGAGGGACTTGAACGTGTCAAGATTCAAATGCAATTTGAGTTCCGCCAGCGTCGCCCCCCGCCTACCCGCCTGGCTTGTGGAATTAATAGAAGCAACTGCGCTGCGCGGCTAGCACAAACAAGTGTGCGACAGCCCAACAGAGAGCAGCAGTGGCAGGGCTTGCCTGCAGAGTCGAGGAGATTATCAAATCTCTCATCTGCGGTCAACTTGGTGCGCCAGACTGGCAGACGGACGCATGCTCAGCGGTAACACGACAGGCCATGCCAGGCGCCAATGATACCTCCATCATACTCCGTACCAATGCATGGCTTGGCAAGCAAAGCCGAGAAAGGAATGCGCAAGCAAACCAGTTGACCGTACGAGGCACTCCGCAATCAGGTGCCCGTACCACAAACCTTGGCGCATGGCCGGCTCCCGACGAATGGCGAGATGCCGCCATCTGGCCCGATGCATGCCTCCAGGGGCCAAGACGCTTCCTTAATGCTGCCTATCCTCCCGGACACCCTACTAATCTCAGCTCCCCTTGCCGCTCCCCTGCAGAGCGCAGGCAACCCCAGGTCTTTGCTTTCCACAGCTAGACCGTACTCCGTACATGCCCAAGGTATGTAGGTAGGTACCTAAGGTATGCAATGTGGACGGACGGGTCTGGTATCCTCAGCCGTAACCAGCTCATCTGCCCGTCTGCCTGCCCGTCTGCCTGCCCGTCTGCCTGCCTGCCTGCCAGCCTGCCGTGCCGTCCTGTCTCTGTCCCGCGGGAGCCACGGCAAGCCACGGTCGCGGTAAGCGCCCAGGCGGGTGCACAACCAATAATCAAGTTGGCGCTGCTGCATTGCACTGGGCCAGACCAGACTCTGTTTGATGACTTTTGCCTCGTCAACTCAACCCGTCTGGTGCAAAACGTCTATATCAACCAACCAACCCACCCCCCCAAGACGTCCTCCCGTCGCCCAGGCGGGAAAACATCACTGATCCGATCCCCCCCCACGTTGCCTGCCGTCATGCTCAAAACCTGGCTCGCCGTCCTCTCCGCCGCTCTGGCCCTCGCCCTCCCCTCCGACTCCTGCAGCGCCGGGGGTCATCAACCCCCAAATCTCCCCCAGAGCGATGGTGGTAAGTCTGGAATAACCCTCCCCCCCCTTCCTTCATCCTATTCCCCTTCCTTCCACAACGACGACAACGACAACGACAACGACAAAAAATAAAAGAACAGGCTGCAGCTAATTTTTCAACTCCTTTTTGCTCTTTCTAGCCGCCAGCCTGCCTCAACCGCCCCCCTCCTCCAAGCTGCTCTACATAGCCCTCGGTTTCGGGATCCAAAATTACACCTGCCGTACCGCCGGCGCCACACCTACCTCCACCGGCGCGCTCGCCATGCTTTACGACATCACCAAGCTCTATCCCGGGCATGGCAAGCACTCCCTCTCCCAGACGGCCTGGGACGCACTCACCTCGCGCGCCCTGCGCACCCACGACGTGCCTCTCAACTTCAACTCCTCCGCCGCCGGACGAGGCGACCCCCGCATCAGGCGAGCCTCGCAAACCGACCCCTTCCCCCCCGACTCCCCTCTCCACCTGTCCGGCCTGAAGCCGCTGCACTTCCTGGGCCACCACCTATTCACCCCGGCCGGCGTGCCCGACTTTGTCCTGAAGCGCGGCGCCGTCAACCTCCTGGCCAAGAAGCTCGCCGCCGTGGATGCGCCCCGGTCCGCCGACAAGGGGCCCGACGGCACCGGCGCCGTGCCGTGGCTTCAGCTCGGCGCCAAGGACGGCAGCGTCGGCCATGTCAAGTACGTCTATCGGGTCCTGACTGCCGGAGGAGCCAGCCACGGTTGTTCTGGACAAGGCGACGATGGCACCAGCTACACCGCCATGTACTGGTTTTTCGGTTGACTTTTGCGCAATCACCCAGGTTTTTTCCCCCTTCTTTTTCCCCCCCACGCACGTAATGACTTTTCTTTTGGGTTTTCTCCCTCTTGGGCTTTCTTCAGCATGGTGTTTTTTTCCCTTATTCTTTTTCATTTTTTTTTTTTCAGAGGCACTTCGCACCTCGTTGCTGATGAGCGGCAACCAACCTGTATATGATAGTCCATGCTGGCATGTTTGGGCGGCTCGCTGAATATTCCCGACACCAATGGTACGTTTTGGAAGGCACTTGTACGGCGCATGAAAGGGCATGCTGGACGTGCGACAGCGTCTATTCATTCATAACCGGAGAAGAGGAAAGAAACGTGGCTGATGGGGTGAGTTCCGCCAACGACGCGGACATGTCGTCTTGGTGTCTCGAATTTACAAGTCTGAAGACGAAGATGGCTGAATCGGATCGGAACATGGCCGGGCGGACCAACTTTGCCCCATCCACAATCCGTACACAGATTCCCAAAGAGGTCAACACGTCATGCCATGACTGATAATTTTGGTCAACTCGCGACACAAAGGTCGGGGGGGGGGGGGGGGGGGGGGGGGCAAAGGTCCACAAGTTCTTTTACTCAAAGTAACCCAAGACTTATTTGGTGAAGCAAAGAAGAAGAAAAAGAAAACGTCCCGCTACTAGTCTAGTTGCGTCTCGCTGATTCGTAAAGCCCGCTGCCGGAATGCAGGTTCCACCCAGATTGCATCTTTCTGTCGTGATGCGGCGTGGTGATGCGGCGCGGTGATGCGACGTTGCCCACCCCATCCCCGTGTTTCCCAGCCTCGGCCGTTTTCGTTTGAAAATGTTTCTCCTTCTCTTTTTCTTCTCCCTCGTACCGCGTTTCCCTCGGCAAGCTCATCTCCTGGAAACGTCCAGACCAGCCTGCAGGTCCTGCTCGAGACCATTGCCCTGGGCGACATACTCCTGCGGCCGCGGGTCTTCGGCCGTCCATTGCCCGCCGGCCTGGGGCATGGGGACCTGCGCGGGGGCACCTTGCTGGCCTTGACCGGACAGGGCGCCCGAGCCGGGGACGGTCCGGACCATCTGCCGGAAGCGCATCACCTCGTCGAGAATGACCCGCCGCATCTCACCCACGTCGTCAATCACCTCAAAGTCAAAGTTGAACGTGGTCGGGCAGTCGGGCTCGTCCGACGCGTCGTGCCAGATGTGCAGGTACGGGTGCTCGAGAGCTTGCTCCACGCTGATGCGCGACGAGGGATCAAACGCAAGCATCTTGTCCAAGAGGTCCAGGGCGTCCGGGTTGGCCTGGGGAAAGAGGCTGGGGAAGGACTTCTTGGGCATGAAGGGCAGGTTGCGCACGTATTCCTGGGCGCGCGGCGAACCGATCCGCGACAGGGTCTCTTCGTTGGGGGTGCCGAGAATGTGCAGGATCTGGTTCAGCTGGTCGACGTAGTCTCGACCCTTGAAGAAGGGCCGCCCGCCGAGAAGCTCTGCCAGAATACATCCGACAGACCACACATCAACTACCGGCGGTTAGTTACCCAGAAGGCTTGCCGCGGCAAAGGTGTCGCTTCCGACTCACTGGCTTTGGTGTAGCTTTGAAAGCTGAGCATGATTTCTGGGGCTCGGTACCATCTCGTGGCCACGTATTCCGTCATGTACCCAGCATTCTCCTCGGGATCAACGGAGAAGCCGCGGGCGAGACCAAAGTCGCAAATCTTCAGCTCGCAGTCTGCGTTGACTAGCAAGTTGCCCGGCTTCAGATCACGGTGCAGTACATTGGCTGAGTGAATGTACTTGAGGCCGCAAAGAATCTGGTAAATAAACGACTGGAAATGAGCATCGGTCAAAGGCTGGCCAGACCTGATGATGGCGGCCAAGTCGCATTCCATCAATTCTGCAACCCCACGCAGGTCGAATGTCAGTACAACAAGCTCAACCGCGATTCGGTTCCGCTGCCGGAAGGAAGGAGGGGGGGGGGGGGGGGATTGGCTTGGGCTTCTTCCCCTACGAACCTTCGTAAAGATACGTCTCGTTAAAGGCGTCTGGTCTAGGGATGTCCATATCATACAGGCAAGTGATCTGGGGGGTTTCGATTGAGCGTCAAAAATTCATCCTCTCGCCGGAGCTTCAACGCAGGCAGGGCAAGCAAGGCAAGGGAGGCAAGGGAGGCTAGGAGGCTAGGAGGCTAGGAGGCTCGCGAGATGATTTCCTCTGGTCGGGAGAGGCAAAGCTTACATTGCGGTGGCCCCGGAAATGCTGCAGCAGCTTGATCTCACGCAAGGCGCGCTTGGCGAGAATCTTTTTGCTGAATACATTGGTGACTTTCTTGATGGCAACGCCTTCGTTCGTCTGACCATTTACCGCGGCACTGGGCAGTACGAAGGACGGACGGTCAGCCCAAAGAAAAAAAAGTCGGCCACAGCGGCAGCAGCTCGAGGCAATGGCCCGAGGGAGGGGGGAAGGTAGGTAGATGTTCACCAGCCTGGCGAAGCAAGCTGGGCCAAAGTCGGACGGAAGATGGTGAGCCTACCAGACAATACCATATGCACCCTGTCCCAGCTCCTTTGTGACAGTATAGCGTTCATCGACGACAAAGTCTTGGTTGAAGACCTTGAAGACTTTTCGTCCTTGGAGGTGGGCCATGATGTCGTGTCTTTGCACAGAGCCTCGCGCCGTCGGATCGATCGTCGAGTCGAAGCGGGGTGAAGACCCAAGGAGGGGGGAGGGGGGAGCGGGGAGGGGGGAGTGAGGGGGGAGAGTGAGGGGGGAAGAGTGAGGGGAGGAGGAGGAGGAGGAGGGGGGTCTCTGGTCCGTCCACAGCAGGGGACCGTAGAGTGTGTCTGCGCGTTGGATCTTTTGACGATTCGTGTCCGGACACAGAAGCGAATCCTTGGGTAGTCGACGGGAAGTTACGGGCTGGGCGATGGGCGATGGGCGATGGGCGATGGGCGATGGGCGATGGGCGATGGGCGATAAGCGATGGGCGATGGGCGATGGGCGGTGGGCGGTGGGCGATGGGCGATGGGATGATGCAGGAAGGAAATAACGGAGGGCTGCTTAGCTTGTGGCGGCGGCAAGCTTGGAAGGGGGACCAGCCTTTCCGGACTCGGTCAATTGTACGATGATTTGAGGTGATTGTGCCAAGTGGGTGTGGTCTGGTGGGTGGTGACTCTGAGGTTTGCTGGGTGGGATTGATGGAACTGCTGCGCGCGCGGCGATTGGTGGAGCTGCAGGGGAGGCTCAGGGGAGGCTCAGGGGAGGCTCAGGGGAGACTGGTGGAGGGCCTCGGCCCTGTCGATGCCTTCCAGCACATTGACATCAGCCATTGATTCCAACGGGTCGTCAATTGACGCTTTCTGCAGTGGCCCAGTGGCCCAGTGGCCCGTTGCAGTTCTTGCAGAGTACCGAGTGCCTTCCTTGCAGTGTCCATGCCGAGCTGGGCGAAGAGCCCACCAGAACGAAGCAGCAAAAGCACCATCACCATCACCATCACCATCACCATCACCAATACGCCTGCTCCTACAATTGCCCGTCTACCGCTTTTCTCATTCGCAACCACACGACGCGTACGTCGGAATGGCCACGCATTCCTTCACAGCCAGGCAATTCCATTCAAGTTCCTTGGGCATGATGGTAGCAATCACCAGGTCCCCCGGCCTGGCCGTCTCACCCGGCCCGATTCGCCGCCGCCGCCGCCGCCGCCGTTATTCTCCCGTAATCTCTTGCAGAAAGTTCCTCGAGAACCTGCTGCACTGCTCAAACGCCCTCTCGAACCCGTCTCGGCCGCCATAGTACGGATCATCCACCACCTCGGCCGTCCCGGTGCCGCTGTACTCGCCAAACAGCATCACCTTGGCCTTTGTGTCCGGGTTGCCCCGGTGCAGACGCTGCAGGTCCGACAGGTTGGAACGGTCCATGGCGAAGATGTAGTCAAACGTCTCAAACTCGCTCGTCTTGAACTAGAAGATGCCCACGCGGCCCCCATTAGCCCTGTCGCGCGTCTCCGCCAGCAGCGAGCTCCGGGAGCAAGGAAGGCCCTACCCGTCGGGCGGAGTGGGCGTAACCTGTGATGCCGTTATCCTCCAAGGCGGAAAGCGTTCGGGAATCCGGTTCCTCGCCCGTGTGATACGCAGCTATATGCGTGTGTGTGGCAGAGTGTCATGCGTCAGCTTCCTCTGCGTTTACTCGTCTTGCGCTCCTTGTCGCGCGGCCGTCGTCGATTGCGGCAAAACAGGGAAGGAGCAGAACAGGGGAAATAAAAAAAAAAAAAAAAAAAAAAAAAAAACCACCCAAAACCTAGACCAAAGTGTGTGCCTACCGGTTCCGCAGGAGTCAATCTTGCCAATTCTGCCTTTATACTGCGGCTGTTTGGCCAGGTTTTGGAAGACACCTTCAGCCATCGTGGACCGGCATATGTTGCCTAGGCAGACAAACAAGACGGAGACTGGCTCAGGCATTTCGTGGCGGATGTGGTCTAGAGACGGCCGAGTGATGTCTGGGGATGATATCGAGGGCGATAGACAGATGTAGGCGGAGGCGTAAACGCAGGCGTAGACGCAGGCATAGATGGATGGGAGTCATGGGAGTCGTTGGACTCGTGGGATTCATGGCCTGGACGTTGACGTTGGCGGGTTGCGATGCCCCGCCGCAGAAGCACCACCCCGCCCCAGCCCCAGTCAGTCGGCGTAATGTCCCCAAGATGACCAGACCAGACCAGACATCAACAAGTCGATCAACAGCGTACAGCAGCAGCAGCAGCTCCATGGCACTGGCATCAAATGTATCAATTGTAACCCGCGAAACCCGTCCATTGTTGTCTGGTTTGTACTGCCCTTTCCCTTATCCCCATTCCCGTGTTTTCGCCACAGAGTGCCTCGCCTCTACACGGCCAAAGAGCATGTCCGCCCACGCCGAATTCTTTTACACCCCGACATCCCCTAACCCTGCGAACCTCGATAACTGCCTGCCACCCGTTCACACCGAGGCCCATTGAAGCAACAGAAGATGATGTGAATAGACTCGAAAGAAAGAAAGAAAAAAAGAAAGAAAAAAAAGAAAGGGGAAAAAAAGTACACAGTGCGCCTTGCTAGAGAGATGACATGTTATACAAGGAGTTATACGATATCCATAATCATCAACGTTTGTCGTTGAGGGCCGAGGGCAGCACCGCATACACAAATGATGCGAAATTTTCTGCCAATCAGGGGCTCAGCGCTTGTCGCTGTCGTTCTCGCCGCAGAGTTTCCAGCACCCCAATCACACCATTGTTGCGGATTCGCTCCAGCACGAGCCGCATGCCGTCACGGCTCTTGCCGAGCTGGTCGAGTGTCTTGGTGGAAGCGAGGCTTTCGATGCTGCGCTGAATGCCTTTGGTGCCCCAGCCACCGATGATGCCCGAAATGATGCCGCCTTCTTGATGAGCTTGGCCTAGTCTGCCGCGAATCTTTTCGCCCAGTCTCGATCGAAAAATGACCGACGTCGTCACGTCGGTGTGGCTCGACATGTTTTCGGCCGGCAGCTTGAAGCTTTGCTGCTCTACGACAGAGATGACGCCGGTGAAATTAAGGTTGCGACTCTCCGTATGCATCCAGCCTTCCTTCATGTCGACGACGCTTGTCTCGAGGATGTAGGATGCCTTTTCGCCACCAGATCCGCCCGTCATGCTGCCAGGGAGCAACTTGTAAACGGCGCCAGGCAAGCGGCTCTTTTTGAGATGGATGCGGGTCGTGTGCAGCCGCTGTGTCTCGGGGTCGACATGGCTCGAGATGGTGTCGGTGCTCAACACGTGAGCGGCGAATGGGTTGAGCTGCGGCGAGGAGTAGCGGAGGAAGTAGGCGAGAGTGACGGTAGGCAGAGGATGAGCGTACTGGTGGGTGGTGGAGTGCGTGAGAACCATGGTCACTGGCTGATTCGCCCAGGGTCCGAGAGTAACGGGGAGAAAGCGGAATGACGGGGCAAACGGCGGTGTTTCTTTGCTATCGCGACCGACGTCTGCTGGTCAATCTGTGCGGGCTCTTGAGCTCACTGGGAGGTTTTGGAGCTGGTCATATTTCGGTGCCTCGGCTGCGGCACGTTCCAGGGAAAAGCAAAACTGAAAATGACGGGCAAAGGGGAAGAAAAAAAAAACGTGCCCATTCAATCGTACTGTACTTGCTGCACTCGCTGCCGGGAGCAAGAAGGCGACGATGCCAATGGCTGGACCGATGATGGTAGAAGGGAGAAGGGGGGGGGGGAAGGGGATGGATTTAAGAAGAAAAATAGGCCCAGAGGGTCGACCTTGGCGAGAGCTGCTGGGATGCATCTTTTTGGAAAGTCGAACGATGGGGCAACGCAACAAGGCCATGCCTGGGCGGTGATTGGCTGCTAAAGCGGGGAAGGGCGCGGGTTTGGAGCAACGGGCGGTGCGAAACACGTGACGTCTGCTGATGTGGTGCCATTGAAAAAATCCCCCCTCACCAACAATGCTTTCTGTCGTATATTTTATTGCAGCAGGTATCCAGGGTAGTGTAGCGGGCATCAATCACGGCGGGCACATTCCATCAGAGCAGCTAGCCATCGCGTTGGCCAGTCTGCGGCGTTGGAAGCATCCGTCAGTGGAACCCGCTCGCTTGGGTGACGCAGTGATGATGCGTCAGTGATCAGATCCATCGCCACACCACCCGCGCGCGCACTCGACATGTTGTGTGTGGGTAGTCAGAGATCAGCGGCAATCGTTGCAGCCTCATTTCATCTTGCCACGTGATATGTCCATACGCGGTAGTAGTTGGCTTTCTTGGAAGTTCTCTCCAATTACATAAGGTTCCTCCCTAAGTAGAAGAAATGTACGGAGTATGCGGAGTCTTCCGTTTCGGGTTTAGCCCTTGTGTCCCTGGACTTGGGCGGGGCGGCGCAAAGTCGTCGACTCATCCGTTCGCGCACTGATTTCTGATTGATGAATTGAAGGCGCGCAATCGCGTCCATCCAACTCTCGCCCTGCCCGCGAACACGAACCCCGTCTCCAGGCCGGCCAGAGGAGCCCGCCCAACCAACAACACACACAGCCATGGAGTCCTTCGTCGTCAAGACGCCGTGCTCGAGCGCCAACATCGGCCCCGGCTTCGACGTCATCGGCCTCGCCCTCTCCATCTACCTCGAGCTGCACGTCACCATTGACCGGTCCAAGTCGTGCTCCAGCCAGCCGCTCAACTGCAGAATCTCGTACGAGGGCCAGGGCGAGGGCACCGACGACATCAGCCTCGACCCGCAGAGCAACCTCATCACCCGAGTGGCGCTGTACGTGCTGCGATGCCACGACCAGCGCGCGTTCCCCGTCGAGACTCACGTCCACATCAAAAACCCCATCCCGCTGGGCAGAGGGCTGGGCAGCTCGGGGGCTGCCGTGGTTGCCGGCGTCATGCTGGGCAGGGAAGTGGGTGGTTTGAAGGGCCTCGACCTGGACCGCTTGTTTGACTACTGCCTCATGATTGGTATGGCGCCAGACCTCTCTCTCTCTCTCTCTCTCTCTCTCTCTCTCTCTGTCTCTGTCTCTGTCTGTTCTTGTCAAAAGGGCGTCGTCGTCCACTCCGTGGGCGAAAGGGAGCTAATGACTTTTCTTTTTCTTCTTCTTCTTCTTCTTCTTCTTCTTCTTCTCTTCCCTTCCTTTTCAGAGAGACATCCGGACAATGTCGGAGCCGCGCTGTTTGGCGGTTTTGTCGGAACGTACCTCATGCCGTTGAATCCCGAGGACGCGGCCAGGATAGAGGTGCCGCTCTCGGAAGTCCTCCCAGCACCCGCCGGCGGCGTCGACACCGGGGAAAAGCCGCCGTCTCCGCCAGTCGGCATCGGCCACCACATCAAGTTCCCCTGGGCCAGGGAGATCAAGGCCGTTGCCATTATCCCCGACTTCATCGTGCCTACGGCTTCGGCTCGAGCAGTTCTTCCCGCCAAGTATCCCCGCCCGGACGTGGTACGTACCAACCACCCTCAAGGCTTGGGACCTTGAACAATCGTTTCCGCGGCAGACCCTGCAGACTAACAAACGCAATTTCTTCTTCCTCTTCCTCTACTTCTTCTTCTTTCCCCCCCATTTCCCCCCCCTCGCTCAGACCTTTAATCTTCAGCGTATTGCCTTGCTCCCCGTGGCGCTTGGCCAGTCTCCCCCCGATCCTGAGCTCATCCACCTCGCCATGCAGGACAAGATCCATCAACCGTATCGTCAGACGCTCATTCCCGGGCTGACAGAGGTAGTCGAGTCCATGTCCCCCAAGACGCAGCCTGGCTTCCTGGGGGTATGCTTGTCCGGCGCTGGCCCCACGATCCTGGCGCTTGCGACCAGCAACTTTGAAGAGATTGCCAGCAAAATCATTGCCACGTTGCGGCAGCACAATGTCAAGAGAGACTTGGCCTGTCAATGGCTGGTTTTAGAGCCCGCCGAGGGCACTAGCGTTGTTCGATAGAGTAGACACTGTATGGCGGCATGCGGTAGGATATATCTTTGCGGGGACAAGCAGTTGCGATTGCAAAGGCTTCGCGCCCCAGGTAGTTGCCCTGGGTAAAACTTGGTGCTAGCCAGCACGTCACGTACGCAGTTGAGCCGGAGGTCAAGTCCCAGCAACTGGCAATTGATATGCGTTGTCTATTTTCCTTTCTTTTCTTTTCTCTTTTTTTTTTTGTGTGTGTTTTTGGGCCGACCAACGTTCCCTCCTCCAAGCGGTGGAAACCATGCAGATACAGTATCCAATCCATCGCCCTCTGCTACCCCGAGCACCGAGCCGCCGTCATCGGCGCCCCACCCCGCGCCCACCCGGCGTCCTGTCTCGCTCCTTCCTCAGCCAGCCCACCTGCCACGAACGAGTCCGTCCCCACCCACCCTCCACCCACCTCTCCCTTCAAGGTACATATATCCATCTCCATCCGATACTTGACCTGCTCTGCCCTCCTTCCATCATTGCCCCGTGTGCATTGAGCTGTTTCCTTGAAGAAATTGAAATTCCTGCTGCCGGACGCCGCTCGCGAGCTAGGGAGAAACGAAAAAAAAATGCCGTCGCCGCCGTCGCCACCCCCGCCTGGGATCTACGTCCCCGTTCCCACCTTCTTCGCCTCCAAGCAAGCTGCCAACTACGACCCCGCCGTTCCGCCAGTCGATGTCGACACCCAAGCCGCCCACGCTGTCTACCTCGCCAAATCCGGCATAAGGGGTCTCGTTCTTTTCGGCAGCACAGGAGAATCCGTCCATGTCCATCCCCGAGATCGCAGAGCGCTCCTGCAGGCTGTCCGCCATGCTCTTGCCCGGGACGGCTTCCCAGACTACCCCATCGTTGCTGGCACGGCAACTCACAGCATAGAGGAAACGGTCGAGCAGCTCGTCGATGCCAAAGAGGCAGGGTCGCAGTGGGGGATGGTGCTCGTTCCGGGATACAATGCCGCTGTCACTCCTCAGGACGGCATTGTAAGGTGGTTTACCGCCGTTGCCGATCGAAGCCCCATTCCGATTTTGGTGTAAGTTGGCGCAACCAGAAAAGAAGAGAAGAACAGAGAAGCACAACGCTTGCGCGTGCAAGCCAAACTGACAAGGATACTGGGGGGACGGGGTTGGCGGGGGACAGCTATCATTTCCCCGGCGTGTCCAACATGGTCAGAGTCGCGCCTCGCGCGTTCGCCCAACTTGCCGCCCATCCCAACATTGTCGGATGCAAGCTCTCGCACGGAGACGTGTCGCAGCTGGCTCAGGTCGCGCTGAATCCCGCCATCGACTCGAGCCATTTCCACGTGTTTACTGGTCTTGGCCAGCAGCTGGTTCCGGTTGTTTCGGTAGGGTGCGTGGGCGCAATCGATGCCTCCGCCGGGTGCTTTCCCAAGACGCTGGTGAGGCTGCTGGATCTGGCATGCAAGAGGCAGCCGACCGAGGCCGAGTTCCGGGAAAGGCGGGAGCTGCAGTACAAGGTCAGTGCCATGGAGGAGATTGTGGTCAAGCACGGCATCGTCGGCGTCAAGGAGGTTATTGGTCGGCTGAGGGGGTTTGGCGATGCGGACGGCTCGCGACTGCCTCTGATGGGGACTGTGGACGAGTGGGAGCAGTGGGAGCCCGTGTTGCAGGCAGTGGACGAGGTTGAAAAGTCGCTGTGAGGTTCCGGCCAAGGAAATGACGGGAATAGCAGGGATGGCTTGAGGCGGGCGTGACAGCAGAATGAATGGGTCGGGTCGTTTTGAGTTGGCCACGTCTTTTTGCTCGGGATGCCCACCTTGCGTAGTAGTGCCCAAGGTAGGCGTGTTAATGCGGATCAACTTACGGACGTCCCAACGGAGGAGCGCATGGCACACGGAACTCGGCACCGCCGAGCCGGACCCCAACAAAGTGTCCGGGCTGGCGGGTCTGGCCGGGAAGCCACAAGGCACCCCGAGGCAAAGCCGCGCTTGCGATTGGCCCTCGTGCCGTCGGTCCGTGCCCGTCAGTCATTTGCTGATTGGGCAGCCTTGCCACGTCCCTCCTTGGCCGCAAGTAAGCCCGGGCTTATCCTCCTTTGCCCACCCCCCCCTTTCCTTCGGCCACCCTCCCCCCCCACCAACAACCCCTTGGCTCTCCAAGCCCCAACTCAGCAACGCGTCTTGCCTCCTCCTTTGCTGCGTCTCAGCATTCTGATTCTGATCCCGATTCTGATTCCGCATCGGCAACCCCCTTCCTTCTTCTTCTTCCCATGCCTCCTCCTCCTTGAGCCATCACGCGTTGGAAACAGCAGCCCCTCACACCCCGCCATGGCCTCGGCGTCCAGCAAAGTCGGCGGCCTGGCCGTCGCAGTGCGCGTCATTGTGCCCGTCGCCCTCGGATCCGCCGGGTACGCCGCCTACCGGGTGAACTGGCCGACCGCGATCCATTCCTTCCTGACGGGGCCGGGACGCACGTCGCGGATCCTGCTCCTGCTGTTTGCGGTGCTAAACTGGAAGAATCTGCCCTTTGCTTGGACGGTGCGTCCCCGAGTCTCCAACCCGCCGTGGGTTTTATTTCCCCCGCAGAAAAACGACGACGCAATGCACACACACACACACACACACACATGTATATATATATATATATGTTTGTGTGTGTGTCAGTGTGTGTGTGTGTCAGTATGTACGTGTGCCGAGACTGACTTGCCCGCAGTACCGCGTCTTCTACGCCATCGTCTACCACAACCTGCTGCGCAAGTCGCCCGACCTGACGCCCCGGGCGCTCTTCAAGCCCATGATTTCCGAGACGCGCGCGCCGCTCCTCGAGCTCGACTACAACCTGCACAAGTCCAACTCGACCTACTTCACCGACCTGGACGTGGCGCGCACGCACCTCGTGTCGTACCTGGCGCGCCGGGCCATGCGCAACCTCGCGCACAACCACCGCACGGGGCTGGTGCTCGACCCGCGCACCGGCCGCCCCGCCCGCGGCCCCCTGGGCATCATGCTCGGCTCCGTGGCCTGCAGCTTCCGGCGCGAGATCCGCGCCTACCGGGGCTACGAGCTGTGGACCCGGGTGCTCGCCTGGGACCGCAAGTGGCTGTACGTGGTGACGCACTTCCTGCCGCGGGGGACGGCCAAGCCCACCGAGTGGCTGGACCCGCGGTTCGCGGCGGTGCGCACGCGCAGCGGCAGCGACGCCTCGGGCGGCTGGGAGGCCAAGATGCACGCGGCGGCGGTGAGCAAGTACGTCTTCAAGCTGGGGCGCTTCACCGTCCACCCGGCCATCGTGCTGGCCGACGCGGGGCTGCTGCCCGACCGCCCGGGCGGGTGGCGCGGCGGCGACCACCACGTCGGCGACGAGGGCGCCGACCTGGGCGACGTCGACTTGGCGGCCGACGGGGACTGGGACTGGCGGAGGGTCGAGGCGCACCGGAGACGGGGCATGGAGATGGCGGCCCATCTCGAGGCCTTGGACGGCACGACCGGGTGGTTTGACGGAGGCACCTATGGCGCCCTGGCCAAGATGGGGCCCTGCTGACGAGGCCCTGCTGACGAGGGCTCGGACTGTTGGATTCCCCGTCTTTTTATTTTATTTTTTTCCTTTTGTGTTCTTGCCTGTTTGATTCTCTTGTTTCGTTCTTGTTGTAGAATTTCCCCCCCTCCCCCCGTCTTCATAAAGAATGCTAGAATATACAGCCCCCTCAAGGTCACGTCACGAAAGCATCGTCACGAAAGCACCATCACGCCAGCCAGGCCACCCAAAGCCAGCACGGCCCATCCCATCGCGCCCCGAACCGCACCCGACTTGGCCTCCACCGAGCTGGCCGCCCCCTCGACCCCATGCGTCGCCGCCGCCGCCATCGTCGCGCTGTTCTCCATCGACCGGCAGAGCTGCACCACCACCTGCGCCGTGGCTGCAAGCAAGCAAACAAAAAAAAAAAAAAAAACCAAGTCAGCCAGTCGCGCAGATCTTCCGTCAAGGCTGCGCCCCAAGCTTACCTGTGATGTTCTCGAAGCTGCACCCTGCCTTGACCAAGCACGGGGACACTGTCGCGATGATGGGCCCGATGATGTTGCACTGGCACTCAAAGTCGGCGACGGTGCAGTTGTGCTCGAGGGCGCCTTGGACGACGCAGTTGAGCGAGCACGCGGGGAGCTTCGACAGCAGCTGCTCCACGGACTGTGCTGCTGCTGCTGCGGCGGCGGCGGCGGCGGCGGCCAGCAGCAGCGGCGGCAGAAGCTTGGGCTGGGCTTTCATTGCCCGGTGTTTTTTTTCGCGGATTTGGTTGCAAACGCCTCGGTGGCGACGTCGATGGTAAAAAACCTCTCCCCCCCCCGTTTCAGCCCCCGTCGCGGCAAGGTCTGATGGCGGAACCCGTGGCCTGGATCTTCAGCGGTCGCTCAGTCGCGCGGTTTTGCGTGGGCGAGGCAAGGCAACGACGAGAGGAAAAGAATATATCGAGGCTGGTTACTCCCCAACGTAGAGGTTATGTGTGAGCTGGCCATCCTTCTTGCGGCGGTGCGACGGTAACGTGGCAAAAGTACGCCCCCCCCCCCCCCCCCCCCCCCCCTTTCCCCCCCCTTTTTCCCCCCGAGAGACGCCGAGGCCGCGGCCGCTCACCCGCCAGAGCAAGCTGTACATGGTGAGGCAGCTCGTCGCATTGACTCCCTTTGGCCTGCGGCCTTGTTCGGTCCATGCGTCCGTTCCCGTCTCGGTCGAACCCGTCTGCGTCGCATCCCTGGCGAAGGGAGGATGAGGGGCGCGGGCCGTCGCTTGGCACCTTGACTATTCTTTAGCCAGGGACTGACTGTGTACTTGTAGGGGTGCGTTTTCGGTTGCAGTGGCTTGCAGCCGCCGGTGGGCAGACAGCTAGCTGTGGGGCGAAAAGTCTGGTCCCATCGGTCCCGGCTCTTTCGACTTCTCGACTCGGGGCAGCAGAGGTGTCGATGCTGAATGGCGAGCCTGCGCGAAAAATCGGGCTTGCGCTGTTGACGTCAGGAAGCAACAGTTCTTTTGGCAGCTGGAGTCGAGGTTAGCGAATGCAGCCGAGATGCCGAAATGCGGTCCGGGGGGTGGTGGGGCATGTATTAGTAAGCTAGCCCCCACCCAACCACCCTTCCCCCCCCCCAACAACAGGTCAGGGCAACCCAGCGCGGGTCGGTAGATCATGCGCCGCTTCCCCGGGAAACTCCGGCCCGTATCGATAGTTTGGTTTCCGACCGTGTCCGAGGTTTCCGACAAGGGTCCGAGTGTTACATGGTGCCCAGGGCCCAGTGCCCAGGGCCCAACTGCACACTGCCTGCCTGGCACCAAGTTGCGCCTCCAAAACAGTCAGTGAACACCACTGGCCAGGGCAGCTTGCTGATTGACTGCCGAGAGCTGATGGCAAGCTACAAGCTAAGCTACGAGGCGGAAGCTACAACCTCCAAGCCGTCTGGTGTGCGGTGATTTCCGGCAAGGGTGCGCTAGTTGCAGAGGCGGCCGGGCCAGTCAAAAGATTCAAGTCTGCTCGGTCAATGATTCATCAGCACTGCACAGGCGAGCTATGTAGCGTGGCGTGGCGGCGTCGTGTCGTCGTGTCGTCGTGTCTAAGCAACTCCTTACCGGTAAGTAAACAAAAACAAAACGCCAAGTGGGACAAGACTTGGCCCCCCGACCGTGCCAAGGAGCCATTGCTCAGCCTCGCATTGCCTGCACATCATCTATTATTATTATTATCTACAAAACATCATGACCTGGCGTGCCCCACCCCCCCCCAACCACCTTCTATTTGATGGCCTTTTGCAGGTGGACAGCCTCCCACTGCTGCCCGTGCGCGACGGGAGTGGTGTCAACCAGCTCCGACTCCCTAATCTGGCCGTCTCTCGCCAGGACGGGCACCTTGGCCCGCGCCTTGGCGCCCCTGCGGCCGGGCCTGGATCGCTTGATGCCTCCGGCGGCGCACTTGGCGCCGTTGAAGGCCGCCTGGGCCGTCGACTTCCACACCTCGGTCACGTTGGAAATCATCGGCGCCGTCCAGTACAGGCGGCAGTCCGAAGCCTCGTACACAAACTGGGCTGGAACGCCGTCCTCGATGTTTTCCCGCAGGATCTGGTCGCGCACGTTGACGCCCGACGCTCTAGACCGCTCCATGGGTAACGTGGTGTATCGCTGCAGCTCGGCCTTGAACTTGGTGTCGTTGGTGACTTGCTTTATGTAGTTGACGGACGAGTAAATGTTAAGGTAGGATAGCACTTGGCTGCCCTTCACGCCGCCGACCCCCTGGATAAGACCGGGCTTGGGACGGCCGCCCATGGCGACTGACTTGACGCCGCCCAAGACACGAAGGAACTCGGAAGCGATGGTGCAGGTCGAGGAACAGGAACCGTCGTACAGCAGGACGATATCCTCGGCCTCAAAGTACTGCGTCAGGTTGGCGCGGCTTCCGTAGCCAGAAATGTCGATGCCGAAGCCGTAAGTTTTATTGCTCGTCAGCAGCGGATTGCTGAGATTCCATCGCATCAGAGCAGTGTAGTCGGTGTCCTTGAAGACCCGGGGGGAGAATTTGTCCTCAAACGTAGCAAAGTTCTGGTTGGTGAGGTTCAGGTCGGAACGGTAGTTCCACCACGACTGATCCATGTCGAGGAGATCCGGGTCCGCCTCGGTCTCGGGGTTGACGTTCTTGGTGATATCGGAGACGATGCGGGCCATGGCGGCAAAGGCCTTGTTCTGCTTCCAGCGCGAGTTGCCGTCCTGCACAATCTTGGGGAAAAGCTGGCGGAAGAAGTCGTAGCCCAGCAGGATGTAACCGCCTCCGTTGCCCTGGAAGTCGACAACGAGCTTGGTCTTGCCAGCAGCCTTGGCCTCGCGCAAGAAATCGCCGGTGACGGCCTGGAAAGCCGCAGGGCTCTCTGGCACGAAATCGCTGAGAGCAATGACGGCCACATCGTTCACACCCTCGCCGCTGAGGTAGTAGCCACTAACAACACCATCCCGGGTGGCGATTTCGGGCTGGGGATAGCCTGGGCGAGTTTTATTCCCAGGTGGCGCAGGGGGTGAGGGCTCGCCCGGTGATTTCAAAGGAACAGGCGTACAGAATTTCTTGTACATGGATGGCCCGTCAACCACGTTTGTCATGTCTCCAACAACGGCCGCTAGGTTTTCAAGCTCCACGGTTGTACCGTTGGCAAATGTGAGGCTAGTGGTAGGGCCGTGGTAAAACAATGCGCTTCGACCGCCAGACACAAAGCTGCCAAGATCACCATTACTAGCAAAGTTGCTCTGGGACCAGAACATGGTGTTGTAGCTTGCGTCAACATCTTGAAGATAGCTGGCAGCGTTTACGGTATCCTCAATGTACTTGGCCGCGGCGATGCCGTTGATCTTGGTAATGGCTTGAGCAGTTTTGGCATTTGCGGCAACATCCTCTTTCAAGCAGCGGGGGTCAGCAAACGTAGGCTATGCAATTTTTTTTTCCTTTCTTCCTTGGGGCTACGGGGTTATGGGGCTGGTTTGGGGCGGGGGGGGAACGGCCTGTCGTGCGTTTGGGCCAGAAACTCAAACTCACTTTGCAGCTTGATAACGGGCAACGATTTGCCATCCTCGCTCACGGAAACCAGGGCATAGGGCTGGCGCTTGAATCTGAAGGCTCTAGACAACAAGTCGGGGTAAAAGACAAAGTGCCCGTCCTGGCCGGGCGCAAAGACCTGCTTATACAGGTCAATCTGGAAGTCGTACTCGCCAGCATATCTACCAGCAGCCAGGTTGGACTTGACCCTGGCGAGATTGCCAAAAATGTCGTATCCGGGGTAGAAGTAATCCTTTGGGGGATCCTTCTTGTAAGCAGCGTCACTCTGCCATTCGAGATATGGTTCAATGGCGTCTAAAAGCTTGATGCCTTCGTCCTTGCCGACAGGAACGGTTTTAAGGCACTCGAGTGCGAGAGAGGCAGCGACGGTGGGCGCAGCTGGGCAAGGAACAATGGGTAATTAGCAGAAAGTAACGGGGCCTGGTTTTGATGTAGGGGTTCTGGTGTCTGGTGCACTCTTTTGCTGCAAGCTGTTGCAACAACTCATGGCCAAAACTCACCGTTGCCGCCGGCTAGCTTCTGCTCGGCCCAGGACGCGCTGACCCGAGCACATGGATGCCGGGTGGCGGTACCAGTAGGCGTTATGGTCGGAGCAGCAATTGGCGTCGTTGATGTGGTAACCGGCGCAATGCAAGAACAAGCGCTTGAGATTCTCAGGGTCATGGGCCCTTCAGGGCTGTCCCGGCAGTTCCGGGCGGCAAACGACGGGATGTTGGTAGGCGCGGCCGTAGCAGTGCCGGCGTCAGTGGCCGCCGTGTAAGTGGCACAGAATGCCTTGGCACTCGCCAGCCGTCCAGGAATCTGGGTCGCCCGGAAAGCCCGCAAACAGTTGTCGGCATGGCAGCCGCTGGGGTGGTCAGCAGTCGCCGTACACGTACCGACCAGCAAGGCGGCGGCGGCGGCGGCGACGGAGGCCACAAATGGGTGGCTTCTCATCTTGTCCAAGATGTCTCCTCGCCTCGGCCTTGGGGCTTTCGAGAGTCGTGCTGCTAGGTGGTCAAGTGTCTCAGATAACAGCAGATCTGAAGACAAGCCCAGCGAAACACCAAAACAGAGTCGTACAAGCCGGCGACGGCTGCCCCGGTATTTATGGTTTCCGACCTCATCTTTCTCGTGGCAACCACCTGCCGATTGTGGGATAATCGCATCCTGTTGACACCTCGCCGTTTTTAGCAAGAAGCTGCAGATTCGTAACACCGACACAACGCAACTAACCGCCAGATGCGTTCACACGTTCGGGGTACCCCCAGGGTCCCTATCTTCTCTTTGACAAATCCTATCCAGGCATCCGGTACTGATTCGGAGGTAGGGGGACGCAATAGCCCCATCCGGGCAGGGGGTCTGACCATTGACGCAATGCAATAGGTGGCTTCCTAACAGGCCGGAGGCCGTGGGGGAGTCTTGATTGGTAGTGGTACATAAGCCGTAGACTTTTGCTTTCAAAAAGACCACCATGCACATGCAGGCACCGGGCAGAAAAGGCGCCGCAGAAAAGGTGGCCGCGGGCCGCCCGGGCCCCAGATGGGGGGGAGGGAGGGGAGGGGGGGGGCTTTCGGCCTACGCCGTACTGTGTAGTTATTAGTCTTGACCTTCTTTATGGGGCAGGTGGCTTTCGTGCCATTGCGTATTGTCGTATTGCGCGCGCGTTGCTCAGAATTGCGTTGGCCAAGTTGGGAGTACCTGGTTAGTGGTTTCAAGCCACAGAATCAGCATCTCGTAGGTACCCATGTAATCAAAGTTCGGTTCGTCTTGCACATAGCAAGTTCGGAAAAGGCTAAGTAACTGAACCAAGGGAAAGTCGATTTGAGATTGCTCGTACCTCGGTGGACTCCACCTGGGCCTGGAGAGGCCTTTGGTTCTTGGAGCGAGAGCTTTTGCCGTCATGAGGGGCGACGCAAGAGACTGGAGGACAGAATTGGCATCAGTCACGGCTTGCTTAGGTACCTAGTCGATAACCGTGGATGCTTGGGGCAGACCAAGGGCGTGTCGACGCAGGCCTGAATCCGTTTGGAGCCTGGACTCTTGACGCATCTTGACCGTTGGGGAACTTGGTGCAGTTGGGCAAGGCAGGATGAACTTTTGCGGAGTATCTTGCTCGTCCCTGCCCCTGTACCTGCATATCACATCTCCACCGCATGGCTGGAGCCGGCCGGCCCGGAGTAGACTCCAAAAGGTCCCATATCAATCTCGTCTGCACGGAAGGGCTTCTTGCGACCGGGGAACGAGAAGCACATGCCGTATTGGGAACCGAGTGCGTGAAATCCGGGTGGCTCGTACTACAGTATGTAAGCAGAGTAGTTGCAGTTTTAAGTGCAGTCTAAGAGAATGAGAAGGAACGAGAAGCTCCGGTCAGGGTTAAAGTCCTCTCAAAGCACCAGGACAGGACGTACGGGCTAGCCACAGAGGTACGTATCACGTCACGTCCTGCGGGGATACTACCTTGGTAGGTAGGCGTTGGGGTCCTGTTCACTGGCAGCTTACTCCGCAGAAGCATCCAGTTCCTTTGCCAAAAAGGGGAAAAAAAAAAAAAAAAAAACCCCGAGTATAGAGTACAGCCTGTACTCCGTATTACTATATCACTGGTATCCTTTTTAGAAATGACGGCTCTGATTGGTCAGCGAGCCTTCGGGAATCAGGACCAAGACCCACTCCAGCAACACGCTGCAGCCGTGCCCGACGGCCCACAACATATCAATTGATATTCGCTCATCTGTACGGAGGGAGGGTACAGGTCAACCGACCTGTGTCCCCCCCTTGTCATCCGACCCCCCCATAATAACTTAACTGACCTGACCATTGCTGTGGGCTATACTCTTAATATAATTGGTTTATTAGGGAGTAGTGGGGTCAGGTCACTTTACATAGAATACTATATAGAGAAGTACTTCCTCTGCTATTTTACTAGGTTCCTAGGTAGGGGTTGTCGGAATCGCTGTCGCAAGGTGCCCAATTGGGCACATTGCGACGAATATGCCGCGCACACCCGTTGGGCACGATATGGCCACTTTTGCCCCTTTTACCCCTGTGCCCCTGAGCCCGGTAGGGCACGCAGGCAGCCCGGCCCGACCGCGCCGATGCACATAACTACGGCACGCACAAAAAGGCCACATCGTATAATATCTCTTTTGCTTCCTTTCTTTCCTCTGAGTTAGTTAGTCATAATCAAAGAAGAACCATACCTTTGACCGGTGACCCTACGGTACATAATACCACGCGCGCGACCCTACGTATAACTGGGTACCCCGAGTTTATATCAACAGGGGTACCTAGTAAAAGAAATTAAAGAAGTCACTTTCTATAGAAAGATATAGAGAGAAGTACTTTCTCTGCTATTTTATTAGGTTCTTATATAAGGGTGCCTAATATAAGAAATGAAATAAGTCACTTTATATAGAAATATATATATAAAGGTACCTACCTCTCTTTTTATCCCTAGTACCTACTAGGTAGGTAGGTACCTAGGTACCTAGGTACTAGGCATTTAGTAGAAGTATTAGAAGTCACTTTATATAGAAAAATATATATAAAGGTACTTCTTTCTACTATAGTACCTAAGTACCTAAGAGGTACATACCTAATAAAAAGAAAGGAAGTCGCTTTCTATAGAAAAGTCTATATAAAGGTACTTGATTTTCTTCTAATACTAGGTTCTTAGGTAGGGATACTAAATAAAAATATAGTAGAAGTCACTTTCTATAGAAAAATATATATAAAGATACTTATAGTCTAGTGGCTACTATAGATTAAAGGATCTACTACTCTTTATTAGCGTATCTCTATATTAGGAAAGAGCCTTGGTCAGGTCAGTTAAGTTATTATGGGGGGTCGAATGACAAGGGGGGGGCATAGGTCGGTTGATATGTAGTCTCGTACGGAGGGCTGTCACGTCGCTATCTATCCGTACCTTTTGTACAATTTTGAAAGTACCTAAGTGCCCAGGTACCTACAGGTAAGCGAACACGAAGCCGCCGGCTAAACCCAAAATTAAACTAGTACCTTTGCACTTATTTTTCTATTCGTTGTCAATCCTCTTTATTTTCACTGCTATAAACTTATATCAAGGGAAATCTCGCTCACGTGACCGCGTCACACATATATGCCGCATTCGTCAGCTTCAACCCCCTGACTGCCACTTTCTCCCTAGACAGTTATAGCCATCATAGTAATAAATATAACAATATAGTACCTACAATCACCTAGTACCTCAGTACCCCGCGCGCGCCCTTTATGTAAAAGGTATCCCTCGGTCTTTCTTAAATTTTAATTATTAGACCATCGCGTGGGCAAGAGTCGTGGCAGTGTGTGTTGTAGAAGGGGGAAAAAAGAATGCGGTATATAGCTGCTAATAGGAAAATGCGTTCGCAGGTACAATTTCTATTTTGGGCTTAGCCGGTGGCTTCGTATTCGATTTTCGGGGTCTTCGGGTTTTCTCTAGGATATTATAAACTCAATTGCCTATTGACTGCGGCATGCATACATATTACCACCAGCATATGGTAGCACTCAAGCACCTCGTATTCTCCCTGCAAATACGGACTCACGGAGTACCAAACTCTCATACCAAAATGACTGAGCCCATGAATGTGTCACGTCAGGCGCGCCATGACGCTCCGGACTCAGTTGGGGTCCTAGGATTTCACTTGATAGCATTGCAGGTTGGATTCTAGAACCTCGAGTTAGTGGCCTGGTGTGTCTTGCACTTGAGCCTGCCTTTTCCTCATCAGTTCGACTTGCGGACCTAATCCACGGCAAGGAAACTGTCAACCTTAAACCAAGGGAAGCGGAGATCACAGCTTCCCCTTTAACAGGGGGGTTCTTTTCTTCTTCTGTTTTAGGGTTCCATCGTCGTACCGTATCACAAGACCCCTTCGGCGGCTAGTTTTACGGCCCCGGCGTGCAGCAACGGGGTGTGTTGTTAAGTAAGTAATTTATTATTTAATAAACTATGTTTTTTAAATCTTGATCTAGCACCCCTGACAGCACGTCAACGAGCCGCACCGGACTGCCTAAATCGCGTTTTGGCTCAAAAGTCTCGGCTACGGAGCTTCAATGAGCGTCGACGGAAAGGAGCGAGAGTTTGGAATTCTACTCGTGGGCTTTCGCGGACGACATGGTTGAACTCGTCGCAAATCCTTCAAACGTACAGTTTTAATGCTCCAACGCCTTTGTCCTTATCAACCCATAAGCGATTCGCTACCTCGGGGGCCCCGGAACCTCGGCCTCTTTTTCGGTTGTTAGATGGCATCACTAAACTTGATGCTCTTGCAGCCAGGTAAGAGATACTCATCGCTGGCTTTTTTTAACACCTGAAACCCCATGTACATGAAAGGATTGCAGAGTCCCCCATTGCCCGAATCAAAAGCGTCTCGTGGAAAGACGTCTGAGAAAAGCCTCCAACGGCCATGACGCATTCTCCAACTCGCGATGCGCGTCTGTCCCCTGGCCCATTATTTCTGATGAGACACACGAGAGACCTGGGTACAATGCGTTGCTACTTGCTGTCTAGCGATGCAGGTCAGCGTTGGAGAGGAGCCTACCAGACCCTACAGATAAATCGCGAGGCAGGGAAATAGGCTTGCCGTCTGGACGATTGCAGTCCAACCGCCCTGGGTACGTGCAGTTACGCTCCAGGCCTAGAGATTGTGAAAGGGCTCCATGAGAAGGCATTAGGATGAAACATGACGTTGTACAGATCTTGGGCTCGCAAAATGCCCTTGGAATTTCTGGAATTCCAAGCTTCTAAACGTCGGCATTGTACACATTGTCTACACAGTTGCTCAAGTCGAAAGAAATGAGTCTGACAACCGCTCTGTATCTCTAAATCCAACAACGCGTATTCTACATTGTACATCCATGAGAGGAGTGAGGAGTCTGTCCACGTACATGGGAGCCATGCTTTGGATGGGTTGTGCAGCATTTGATCATGATGGTGAAAGGCAGGATTTAAATTCGAGTGCTGGGTCAGTCGGGTGCCTGAAGCTCCTGGAATCGGAGGGTCGGAGTTCGGAAGCATCACTCGGAAACCTTGGGAGAAGCTACTGAGTAGACTTGCTGTGGCCAAGAGTCAAGAGTAGCGGAAGAAATGCCCGCGGAAGAGTTTACAACGGGAAAATCTTCCTCGCTCAACTTTGCGAAGAGCAGATGGACGAGGGAGGAAGCAACGAGGTAGCAAACTACACGCTCAGGCGCCTGACGATCCGATTGAAAGCCAACAAACAGCGAGGAGAGAACAAGAAAGAAATACACATGTATCAGAGATTCCTCAGAGACGTAAATTTACAAGTCTGCATCGGCGAGATTTTCCCGCCTCAGTGCTTGACTCTAATATTTGTCTTCATCATAGAAACTCCCATCCACCCTCGTCATCGACGGCTTAGCCAGAGAGCAAACTTCCCACGAAGTTTGAGAGTAAAAAAAGAAAAAGAAAAAAGGCCATCACCATCAAAAACGAGAGGATGGGGATAGTTGACCCCCTCGCCTCAAGAATAAGCCCCATCGAGTAACTCGGCCAGAAAGCCGAGCAATCGCATACCTATCGACTTCGACAACTAGTCCTCAGCACCCGAAGCCACAACTCACGTCATCACACGGCTACCCGTCATCTGAACGCTCGCCCGGTATTAGAAGGTCCCGACCACATCATCCCAACGCGGACTCATATCTTCATCCAAAGGGTCAAGAGACGCAGAGCAGGTTTCCAATCGAACTCGAAGAACAGATGTAGCGACGAGAAGGGCGGATGTCCGCGAAGAGGGCCAAGGCGCAAAAGGTCAGCCGCAGTGCTTCTATGGCGGCGCGTTTCCGCAAGCTCCAAAATGGAGACGTCCGGGGACTTTCTCCCAAAGCATAGTATCCCGAAGGATGAGACGCTTAGCGCAAGGCTGAACGTCCCTGTTTGACAGCTTCGAATGGCGATTTGTTGACCGAGGGGGTGAAGAAGAGAGGAAAGAAAGAAGTAGTGGCGGATTGAAATTTTTTTATTTTGTACTCCCGTTGTTCGCCCAAGTAAACGGGTCTCGGCAAGGTAGCTTTCCTCGTCGCATGCGTGCAAAAGTACTTGGCGGCATGCACTTACAGGGGTGCGAGCTTATCGAGAAGCTATCGCTTCGGCCAATCAAAGCGCAGGTTGCGGAAGGTTGTCTTTGAAGCCAAGCATCTCCAAGGTGTGTGGCATGGACCCAATCCTCACTTTCTCACTTTCAACCATAAGATCCCTGCGCGTGGGCAAAGACGACTCTGGCATTCTTCTACGTCTTTCAAACACAAGCGAGACCTGGACAGCGAGTCGATTTTGATTTGTAGCGTGTTTAGGGCACCGCGCTCGAGGAATCGAGCCTCCCCACGGTCTAACCTCGTGCCTCTCCTCCTGTCTAGGCAGTCCTCAGCAACGCCGTTTCACGAGCTTCGCGAAGCCTATACTGTCGCCATGTCTGGATTATTTGGGTCTGCATCCAGCTCCTCGGCTACAAATACAGTTGGCGATCTCAAGGCAGACGTGGCGCTGAGCGATCCTCCCACCGACTCCATCACCAGCCTTTCGTTCTCACCAGCTCCTAACGGTCCCGACTTTTTGGCCGTGTCCAGTTGGGATAACAAGGTTCGGATTTACGAAATTGCGCAGAATGGACAAAGCCAGGGTCGACATGCGTATGAGCATACGCAGCCAGTATTCAGCTGCGACTTTTCCAAGGTGAGAAGAGGCATCCATCAGCTGCCCTCGGAATATTTTGATTTCTGTTTTTTTTTCTTTTGTTCTTCTTATTTCATTTGATTCTTCTGCCATCGGGAGTGAGAGAGAATGGATCTGATATGGAAAGTCTGCAGGATGGAACAAAGGTAGCTTCAGCCAGCGCGGACAAGAACCTCAAAGTATGCGACCTGGCTTCTCAACAAGACATTGTTATCGGCGCCCACGATCAGCCCGTCCGATCGTGCCGTTTCTTCGAAAGCGGCGGTGCCCCCATGATTGTGTCCGGATCGTGGGACAAGACGATCAAGTACTGGGACTTGAGACAGCAAGGACAAGCCGCGGCGACAGTTTCGTGCCAAGAGCGTGTGTACGCCATGGATGTCAGAGATAATATGTGCGTTGTCGGCACAGCAGACAGGTATATCAATGTGATTGACTTACGGAACCCATCCAAATTCTACAAGACGATCCAGAGTCCGCTCAAGTGGCAGACACGCGTGGTAAGCTGCTTCACCGACTCGGCAGGCTTCGCCATCGGTAGCATCGAGGGACGCTGCGCAATTCAGTACGTCGAGGACAAGGACGCAAGGTATGACTCCCAGTTTGCTGGACAGGCCCATGAGAAAACCAAACCCCACCAGGACGCGACGTGACGCCTAACATGTGGCTTGATAGTTCCAACTTTTCCTTCAAGTGCCACCGAGAGACGGCCGTCAACAACGTAGTCAATGTCCACGCCGTCAACGACATTTCCTTCCACCCCGTACACGGTACTTTCAGCACCGCTGGCTCGGATGGAACATTCCACTTTTGGGACAAGGACGCAAAGCATCGCCTCAAGGGTTATCCCAACGTCGGAGGTGGCATCACCGCTACGACGTTCAACAAGACTGGTACCATATTTGCTTACTCGGTCAGCTACGACTGGAGCAAGGGCTACCAGCACAATACTCAAAACTATCCAATCAAAGTAATGTTGCATCCCGTTACAAGCGATGAATGCAAGCCACGACCAACGATGAAGAAGAGGTAGGCAAAATGAAATTGCTAGGGGGGCGGTGGGAAAAAAGAAGGGGAGCCCTTTGTCAAAGAGTGCTGTCTCTATCGCAGCGTTCGATGGTATGATGAAGTGAGAAAGGCATCATGGGAGAATGGACAAAGGCCATTGTATATCAAGGCGAGGTGGTTATCATGGGTGAGATTTTTTTTTTTTTGTTTCGCTGTTGCAAATGCAGCTTATGATACAATATCCACCGTTCTTCTTTATTTACTCTGGCCAAGGATACGTAGGGTGATTTTGCAAATGTGACTGCCGATGTGCCATGCATTGATTGATGGCGTCGATGAACTGAAAATGCAATTGCGTCTCGCGCAAATTGTCAGTAAAACAGCATGTAGGCTGATGCAGCTCGGGATGTAGCGTGTAGTGAAGCTCATTTAGAGCATCAGACTTGGGGTCGTTCACCACGAGCTTGTACCTTTCGAGGGCATTCATTAAACACAATAATCAACAACTCCAAAAAGTAAAAGAAAAGAAAAGAAAGGAAAGGAAGAAAAAATAATAATACGGTTGGACATTTAGTTTCGGCCCCAACTGCACATCAGAGGGCCTTTTTCGGCGCACCGCCAAAGACATCCTCGACCATGCCTTTCCATATATCGCGAATCATACCCCTGCTGCTCTCGTCTTGCTCGCGGTGCTGGCTGTTCTCGTGGTAGAGAAACTTCAACTCGACGCCGTCGAGGCCTATACCTTCCACTCCGGCGTTGGGCGCTCCAGGAACCACGTTCTCAGGGTCGGCTGCGACGATGGTGACTTCGGGCATGGAAGCGGGCTCGGCCGCAATGGGAGTGTGAGCAGCGCCGTAGTTGTCGGGAAGGAGCGGCACAAGAGGTCCGTCGTCGGCCTGGGAAGGGCCAGTGAGCGAGCTCATTGACGGGAGCACAGCGGCATCGATGTGTGTGGACGAAGAGTGCAGGGCCGAGGGGGCAGAGGAGCGGAACGTCTGCATCAGAGGTTTGCTGCGGTTGGCAAGGGAAGGCTGGGGCGTCGGCCGGTGCGTAGTGGTAAGCCCGCGGGATGACTAGACAGACGGCGTCAGCAGCGGAGCTTCTCGAGAAACACATCAGGTCAAGATTGCCGTTTTTCTTCTCGGGGAAACCTCGACAGGTCCAAGGGGAGGAAGGGGGGAGGGGGCAGGGGGAAGCCGTCCAGAGGGGAACACTTGCATCTGAATGCTCGTTACTTCTTCGGTTGCGCAGCAGCTCTGCATATTTGGGCATGAGGGCGGCGCCAGCGCTGTGCGCAGAACCATCCCGGGCGGAACGCGCGGCGGTTGTACTGGACGGTGAGCTGCTGAGAGCTCTGGCGATTTTTGACATGGGAGCAGTGACGCGAGACATGACGGCAGGGGACTGGAAATTGGAAATTGATGCGCAAGAGCGGGAAAGATGGATGAGATGGGGGGGAGAAAAGATACGCGTTGAATTTCCTATAGTTCCAGCTTGGTGATGGCTGATGGTTTGCTCAAAGACTCAGTTGAAGCTAAGGTGTAGACGGTGTAGACTTGGCTCAATTGATTGATGTCTAGTTGCTTGCTGCTCGGGACTCGGAGCAGTTACCCCAGGTTTTATTAGGTCAATCAATTACCTTAGGTACCTAGGGGGGTGGGATTGAAAGCTTGTTGAGCCCCCAGCAGCTTGTAGGGGTAGTTAAGGGGGGGGGGGGGGGGGGGGGTAGTGAAGGAGGGGGGGTGGCCAGCTAAAGACTCGGTGCTTATGGAAGATCAGCCCAGGCCAGTGACAGTGACGGTCACGGCAACGGAGGCAACGCTGAACGCTCTCGACGCTGCAACGGCTTCGGCGCGGGCGACGACAACAGGTGGACGAGGCGGGGACGAGATATCCCGATATCCATCTGCGGATTACTATGCGCCGTCAACCTTCAACCTCCCTCCTCACTGGAAACGGCAATGGCCGACTTGGGAGGGCATTGATGCCGTCAGCCCGATTACCACAGGAACCACGCGGGTTGGAGGGTTGCGCTGCCCTCGTCATCATCGTCGGAGGGGAGAAGACGTGACGGGCGGCATGAGACAAGGATGAAGGGGTGAGGCCACCTGTGCTACTTACTCTGTGCAGATGGATTGATGCTTGCTTGATTGACGATACTGGGCTGCCCTGTTTTGTCGTGCATGGAATGGTTGTGGTTGTATAAGAAGGCCAAGCAGGCAAGAGCCTGGGTGGTAAACGGCTGGGTCACGCTAGGTACGGAGTACATAGCCAGCCTCCTATAGTAGCGTAAGCGCTTGGGGCGGCACAGCCACGACGGCTGGGGACGAAGAAGACCGTTGGGAACTCGGGAGGGCTTGTTGAGTGGCCGAATGACTGAATGATTACAATAAGTGGGGGGGGCCCTAAAATTAGCTTAAATCAATCAACCCTCCTACATACATACCACTATTTTGGCCCCATGGTCGGTAGAATTATTTCAGGCTCAACAAGTTGAGTTACATGTACTCCGTACTCCGAATGAATGTTGCCAGGCACGACCCACCAGACTGTGGGGTCATGGAGGCGGCCCCTCACAAGCTGTCCTGGTTTGGGATTTGATTCTCATTTCAATACCGTCCTGCTCTGCTCGTGTCATTTCCTAGGCCTCCGGAGCACGTTCATGTCATGTACATGGCCAGCGCCTCGTCGGTACGAAACTTGGTACGAAACTTTTCCGTGTACCGTTACTGCGGACCGGATGACAAGCCGCTCGACGGTGCCGCGCGCCGGCCGATCCCGCCTCAGTCCCAGCCTGTCTCGTCCTGGCCCTCGCCTGCTTTGTTTCGCGTGTCTGATGATTGAAATGGGTTGATTGAGTTGACTGACGATCCGGAAGCGCAACCGCAGCCCGTCCTGTCCAAGGCATCAAGCAACGCCATTTGCCGCCATTTGCCAAACCTGTTGGCCTGCTGGGTCGGCTGACAGTCAATGTCTCGGTCATCTACGACGCAGCCGAGTCCCGGACGAAAATGGTTCCAGCTCTGCGGATATCGGTCAAGGGATGTTCTCTTCTCCATCACGAACCCCATGAGGAAGTAGCCTGCGCTCATCCCGCCTCGTTTCCCTAGTTTGACTCTGGGCTCATGCGTCTGTGGGCCGAGGTTTTCTGGCTACATGCCGTCGATATGTCATTGGAGGCCATGATCGTGGCAGCATGAAAAGAGCTGATGATTTTCGCTCATCATTCGGCAGCATGTCGCCTACACGGATTTCACGAGTCGCCCGTCTTGGCTGCAATAGTCAAGAGTTTCCAGCCTCTGCACGAGTCGTAGACTCTAGGTGAACAGTACAGTATGTACTAGGACGTAGCGCTTGGGCTATCTACGTTCAGGACCAAGAGGTCTTCGGACGAAACACAGCGACCAGACAATGCAAAGCTGTTCCCCTTTAGCATCTTCCTGGCGCAGTGCGAAGCCGCCGCAGAGGCATTGGGCTCTTGACGGGATGGTGCAGCGATGCATGCAAGTCGAGGCATTTATGCACCGACTTCTGCCCCCACCGAGACTGCGATGTTGGCCACCATCTCCAGGCTACTATTACACTTGGCATGTTGCGTTCATGTTTCGATTCTTCCCAATATCGTAAGCAATGCACAATTGTTCCGGGTTTTTTTTTTTTTTTTTTTTTTTTTTTTTTTTGGCTGTCAATGTGCGTAAAAGCAAACATGTTGCTGGGGAGTTGGATGCAGTATTGAGGCGACAGGGTCAGCCGCTCGCCAAAATGTCAACAAAGGTTGGCTTGGCTTCATCTTTGCTTGAGCTGCCTGTCAATAATGCGCACCCACGCCCACCCGGGTCTTCTCTTTGCCATCAATACATAGTTGCGGTTGGTTTGCCGTTTCGTGTGTGTACCAAGATGACACCATACGTCGGCGATTTCTAGGCGATTGCGAAATCCGTCAGGATCATGCGGCCCCGACTTGACCTGACAAAAGTTCACATCGTGCCGGCAAACTTACATATATCTTTTTTGCCAACCACAGCCAGATTCTGTCCATAATGCAAGCAGGTAGTTGGAGCAGTATCGCTGTATATATACCCCTGGTCCCGCTTCAGAAACAGCATCAAACCAGTTACCACACCATTAGCATGGTCAGATTCTGCTATGCTGCCAGGTCGGTGTAGGACCCTGGTGCACATTCGTAGTGAGACGATTTCGAACCATGATATGACATTCATGTTGAATCACAGAGACAGGCCAATGGAGCTGCTGTTAAGAAGACACCCCGAGGTTCAGTTTGAATTCCACGAGCAACTACTATTTGAAGACCATCATCAGCTCCCGACCTTCCACATTGCGCAGCTAAATCCTTGGCCATTTCCAATCTCCAGACGGTAAAATGACCCGCAGGGTAATCAACGAACGAGCATACTCTCCTGCCCGCAATACTCTTACAGAAGCCCCCCGGCAGATGCATTCACATTGTGTGTCACATCATCGTTGCCGTGCATGGGGAAATACCAACTGAAACACCATTCTCGACTCTCGCCCAGATTCCCCATGTGAAAAATCGCCGTATTCTAGAAAGTCCGGAGTCTCGACTGATTAAATACTTTCTTTTTTTTTTCACAGGAATCATTAACCACATGAAGTCCGTAGACTTCTTCCTGAGCTCCGACGTTTCAGTGGCGGCACACCTGGCAGAGGAGAGAGGGCTCGCAACCTGGTCCACTACAAAATGAGGCACAGAAATATAGACGACGGTGAATCCAAAGAAATTCATTCGCTTGTCTCCTAATAAGTGTAGGTGTCTCGTGGTGTAGGAATTAAGCATATTTACGCGCTTAAATGGCGACCTCCCGCTGCCAGCTGCCGGCCAGGCTGGCTGGCAGCTGCGCGGCCAGTTTGGTCAACTACTTCTTGCCATCCGCGAGCCCTTGCTACTCTTTCCCTTTTTCAAACTTCCGTCAAAGTCCTTTAGCACTGCTCTGGTGATATCGAACCGCAAACGCTGCTCATCGTTGGTGTCAAGGACGAGACTGCCATCGCCATTCAAGGGGCTCCCCCTGAAGTTGCCGCAAGGTTGGCCCATTTTTTGATGTCCTGGGTCCCTAACAAGCTACTTCAAAGATGGCCAAAGCATCACAACTGTCCGTTTCAAACACTGCAGGGTGCTCAGAGTCGTTGACAACCAGTCCTGCCATGGACTGCACGGCCCTTCTAACGGCCTGCATGGTGAGAGCAAAGCATAATCTTTGAAGAGAACATTAACTCATACAATTTTGAGGCCGATCTTGGGCGGCAACGACAAGAGGAACTGCCTTTGAGTGGCAAAGAGGGCAAAAGGCCGTCCTACGCACCCGGCCCAAGAAATGGCACTGGTCATTACGCCCCAGCCTTCAAGCAGAGCCTTGAAAGTAAATGGAAAGGTGGTACCTTTAAACCCTTTTTACCTCGCACTTTCTAATATGCTGATTCTCGGCTGAAGTTCAAATAAATGATGAGGAATCTGCCCAGATGGACGGTCTCACCATCGTGGACAGCCGTCCGTGGGCGAAGAAGGTTGCGTTGGCTTACATAGAGCGTCATCCGGTCGACACGTAGGTTCCCCTCTTGAGTCTTGCCATCGAAATTCATTTCTTGACTAACCTTCTGTACCAAGGGCACCCCCCGTTGTTCGACAAGAGTCTCGGGTACATCAGCGTGCAACAAAGAAAACGCCACGCAAAATCGAAAAGGCGCCCACAGGCAGCCTTCCCGCTCCCGGTACCGTCTCCCCACCAATTCGGTCATCAAAGCCATCAAAGCCATCTCGCGCAGGACAGGTCGTGTATAGCGGCATATGCAAGCTACTCCACTCGAAGAGTCGGTCGCTTATTTACATAGTCTCTTTGGCCATGGCCATTGATGAAGACAATGATGAAGCATTTCTGATACTTTCAGTAGCTGATAAGGTCATCAAGGTTCATAATGTCTTGGAGCTTTCTCAGCCCCAAGCCAGCGAGGACTGTTGCCTTGTTGCGTCCGAGATGACTGGCGAGCCATTCACCTATCTGCTGCAGTTCTCCAGCTCTTCCGAGTCTACAACGTTTCGTCTATACTTGGAGAACTTGAAAAGGGCTGTTTCTCGAAGGAAAGGTGCTCCGAGCGGCGGTAACGGCTCCGCGGCAGCCAACACTGACGCTTCGAAGCCAGTGTCAGATAACTCGGCTGCAGTTACAGCACAGTCCTTCCCAGGGCTGATTCGGCCATCCCCGAGCGCGGGAGATGCCTCTATTGAAGACTTGAATGTGAATTCAACAACCTCCTCGATGGTGCCTCAAGCAAGCGATGCTGTCTCAAGTACCGGCGCTGAGGTTCCTCGGCTTGTAGATGTGGAACCTACTCCACAGCCGATGGGGGAGACAAAGATGGCGACAATCGAAGATGCTGCCGAAAAGCTTTTTGATCTCATCGGTAAGATTCTACCGGAAGCAAATGCTGCTGGTATGCATCTTTGTGAAGATGAGATTGCCGATATAGAAGAGACGGCCATTGACAGCTGGCTCACGAGGGGCTTTCTCAAGTCCGAGTCAGACGACATGAGGTCGGAGCTTCTTGACCTTCTCCGTGTTCTTTTGCGCATAAAGCGCAAAGCCGAGTCACGGTCGGTTGCCCAAAAAGCCGGCATCAAATCTCTCGAGAACTTCGACAAGGAAGGTACTAAGCCTCGGCAAATCAAGTATAGCGTTTCCGAAATTGTGAAACTGGCTAGCAATAGGGCCCAGGACGTTCGGTTATCCAGCAAGACGGCAGTTTTCCCACCGAGGAAACATGCAACCGGCGACTTTTCTCCGACTGCTGCACTGACTGGTGTGTCCAAACATAAGGCTCGGTTGAGTGACAGACCAGAATCACAGCAACCATGCCCACCTGCCGTGGCTCCATCACAGTCCACCTATCGACCACGCAATGACGGTCAGCCACTCACGAGATCATCTGAAGAGATCGGTGTCGGGAGCGCATCCAAGTCATGCACAAGGCCGGGAGCGGGGGGTCTTTGCACATCACGATGGGCTCATGGTTAGCAGTGGCATTCGCACCACTGATGATTGTGAGAAGGTCCGTTGGCCATTTCTCGACCTTCATATGGGTGAAATTTTTTTTGAGACTCTTTCAGGATGGATGGGTTTTGATGCTGCTTGAACTTTATTCTTTGGGAGTGTTGACGATGAATTGCTTTGATGCAGATATGACCACACAAGAGGAAGCCGCGGTGTGTCAGTTTTCTACGAAATCGAATTTGCAATAGACTAGAGTATATCGGCGTTTACTAGTAATTGACGGTTGCCTGAGCAGCAAAGAGGAAAAGTGGCAAATCAGCCCCGGTAGTCTATAAACCATGAGAGGCAAGGCCAGCCCGACTCGGCAGCAACCAGGACGAAGATGAAGCAGCATTTATGGCGACGAAGAGAGAGTTGACTTGTTCAGGCACATTGACCTGTAGGTGTCGAGTAAACGTCTCGAATCATCGTCAATAGCTTCGCGCCCGCCGTTTGCGAAAGCTCTGGCGACCAGATCAGCGGCCTTGTGGTACTGGCGGTAAAAGTAAAGCTCCTCGACGGCATGTATGACTTGTTGGGTGCGCATCTTGCTGGCGCCGGGCTCCAGAGGCAGCCGTACATGCTTGTGCATCTACACTGGGCCGTTAGCATGTGGGCTGGGCGTGAGGCGCAAGGATGATGAGTGGATGGATGGGCAGCTCCGTGGTCCCGGACGGTGAGGTGTGAAGCGTTGCGACGCACGTCTCCATTCTCGACTTTTACGCGGTAGCGCCGTCTGGTGGCCTGAAAGTCGTCTTCGGCCTGGCCAGTTCTGTCGGCTTTCTTCTTGGCGACGTCCACGTCGTCGTCGGATAGCTGCATGTTGAGGATGCCGGCGTCGTCTTCGTCCATGGTGGCAGGCAGGTGTTTTTTTTTTTCTTTTTTTTTTGGGCAAAAGTGGTGCAAGCAATGTCGTCAGCTGCTGGAAGATGCCTGGCAGCAACTCTTGAGATCCCGTGGGGATTTCGTCCGGCACTTACTAGGTGGTTGTGGAGCAGCAGGGCAGGTTGACGCTTTTGGCGGGAGACGCTGGGGCCTGCTTTTTCCCTCTGACCCCAATGTACGCACCAGAGTGAATGATTCACATGCGTGTGAATTAAATCGTTCAGAGCGGGAGTTTTGCTTATTTGTCCCTTGTACAGGCAGGATTCCGTGCCTTGTACGGGGGGAGGTGCAGTTGCCGGGCTGTGAGAACGGGAGCATCCCAAGCTGCCGCTGCAGGGTAGGTAGGGTATGCTGGCGTCACCAGGCCCCAGGCCAAGTCACTTCCGGGCCTTGGCGCTCAAGCCACAATCCGTGACACTCGCAACAGCATTGCATCCTTTTTTTTTTCTCGCGACCCAAAAATCCAAAAATCCTTTTCTTTATCTGCCCCTTTGCCTGGCAGAAGCCAGTTCAGTCCGTATCGCTGCCCGCCAGGCTGAGTCTGATGGATCCCAAACCCGAAGCCGTGAGCTTAGGCACAGGCGACGCAGCTGCCGAGCAGCAGCAGCAGCAGCAGCCGCCCGCCGTGACGTCAACAACTGCTGTGCCGGCGGTCGCCGTTGAAAAGGACTTGTCGACGAAACAAGGACCGTTAGAACAAGACGCTTCGAAACGGGAGCCTTTGCAAGAGCCTTCAAGGCAAGGATCTCTGGAAGAAGCGCCCGAGCCAACCGCCCCGGCTCCCAGGACCGCGACCCCCGGGAAAGATGGGCCACGGCCACACACGCCCCCCAAGTCCACCGACATCGGCATTGACAAGAGCAAGCCCGAGGACTTTGACGGCGATGTTTCCACCACCAACGAGCTGCCCTCTGCAGACACAATCGGCAGGATTGAGAATTACCTCGTTCTCGACCGGGATGGGAAGTCGCGTACGTTTAAGAGTCTCTACAGCGGCAACAATGTGGCAAGACGGGTTCTCGTCATCTTTATCCGACATTTCTTTTGTGGAGTAGGTGTCTCCTTTTTTTTTCAACTTTTTTTTTTTTTTTTTTTGCACCCTTTTCTATTCTTTGAACTCTCTTTTCTTGCCCCTGGCTATTGTCGAGCTCATGGCTCCCGCTAGGGGAAAGAAAGGAGAAAAAAAAAAAAAAAAAAAAACAAAGAAAGAAAAAAACCCAAAAAAAAAAAAAAAACCACCCCAGACTTGGGAATGGTGTAGGCTCTCGTCTGACCACCTCCTCTCGCGTCTTGCAGAACTGCCAGGAATATCTGCGAACGCTCTCCGAGTCCGTCACCCCGGAAGCCCTCCTCCGCCTGCCCGTCAGCACGTTTGTTGCCGTCGTAGGATGCGGCGACCCGGCCCTCATCGACATGTACGCCGAGGCGACCGGCTGCCCGTTCCCCATCTACACGGACCCGACGCGATCCATCTTTGACCAGCTCGGGATGACCAAGACTCTCGCCCTCGGCTCCAAGCCCGCCTACATCAGGAAGAGCTTGTGGCGCAACACATTGGACAGCATCGGCCAGGGCCTGCGCGTCCTGCCCAAGGGGCTGGCCCTCAAGTCGGGCGATCCGCGCCAGGTGGGCGGCGAGTTCCTCTTCGAGCCGCTGGACCTGGTGACGCCCATCACCACTCCGCGGGATGAGGGGCCCGGACCGCTTCAAGATGCGAGCGGCGGGGCGAGGAACGGAGGCGACGCCGGCCGGGTCGAGAACAAGGTCGTCACCTGGTGCCACCGGATGAAGAATACGCGTGATCATGCGGAGCTGCCCGAGCTGATGGAGGTGCTGGGGCTGGACGGCCAAAGCAGACCGATCAAGGACCGGAAGAGATGGACCATGGCTCTCGAGACGCGCAAGGGGACGGGGTGGAGCATGGCCAGCCAGATGAAAAAGATGAACGAGGCAAACGAGGCCGACGAGGCCAAGGAGTCGAACTAGCCGTCCGGGTCGGCAGCGGGTTGGCACGGCAAGCCATGCCGTGGTTTGAGGCGTTTCCCTACTTTGCAGCAGCAGGCGTGCGGTGTACACAAACCGAAAAGTATGAGACGGGACTCACTGTCTTTTTTTTTTTTTTTTTTTTTTTTTTTTCTGCTGCATGACCAGGTCTCAGTATGTGCATGTCCGGCTGATCATCTCATTTCTTGTAGAAGACACAGCTCATTCGTGAACCCATGAACAGTCTTCCTTACTGTAAACCACCTGGTCTACTCGTAAGCGATGCTCGATAATGTCCCGCCCATTCACGAGATCGTTCTCCATCGCCCTCCTGTCGCCCTCCTCGAGCGTGTCCGCGATCCCGGCACGAACATGGCGCTCTCTCAGCCTTTTCCTCGCCACCTCAAAGTCGACCTCTACGAACCACAGCTCGTCAAAGAGCTTCGCGGCGTCTCTCCAGACAGCCCTGTCCAGAGCGAGGTAGTTGCCCTCCAAGACGACGATCCTGTGCGTGGCGAGCACGATGATGTCGTCCTCGACGGGATCCTTGACGGCGTGGTTGAAGGACGGCGCGAGAACATCGGCGCCAGGCGCCGCGACGGGCGCACGCAGCTTCTGCATCAGGGCGAGGAAGCCGCCGGCGTCAAAGGTGAATGCGGCGCCGCGCCGGGCGTGCGCAGCCTCCGGGTCGGGCATGGCGGACAGAGCGGCGCGGGTGAGGTGGAAGCCGTCCATGGGGACGGACGTTGCGGGGGCGGGAGCCCCGGGCTGTGCCTCGAGCGCGAGTTCATTCAACCTGCGGGCGAGGATGCGAGACAGGGTCGTCTTGCCTGGGGGGTGGCGAAGGGGGGGGGGGGGGGGGGGCTGGTGTCAGGATTCAGCTGTGCGGCGGGCGAGCTCCGTACCTGAGCCTGGAATGCCGCTTATGCCGATGACTGGTGATTTTTGAAAGCAATGCTGGTGAGCCGGGGGTGGGTGGGGGCCACCGTTGAAAAGCGAGGTTTGTGCCGAAGGGGGGGGGGGGGGGGAGACACTCACGCAGGCGTTGATTTGGGGGGAGGCTGTTGTACTTGGCAAACGCCTTTGCTGCGAGGTTGCTGACCTGGTCGTCCATTTGCGCTGCGTGAGGGCTGAGATGTTGCTGAACCCACGAAGAAGAAAGGTGACGGACGCGGGGGGGTTGGTTGGGTGGTGGTGCAAGGAAGATGGATTATGTCAATAGTTGGTGAGAAACGTTTGGCGGGGTTTCGACTCCCTGGCGGGGCTGGCGGACACATCAAGTTGCCGTCTGGTGCACAGTACAGTACAGTGCAGTACGGTACTCGTTGCATACTATGTACAGTACGTACACCCCGCTGAACTTGGACTGAGTCTATGTACCTACTCCGTGTATATCATCATTTTCCCCCTCACCCTTTGCCACCCTTGCCCGAGGACGCTGCTGGTGGGCAAAAAAAAAAAAAAAGAAACAAAAAAAAAATGACAGCCACAACTCCCATCGCTGCGCTCAAAGAGCTGAAAGGTGTAGTCCATTTTGCCCATCTAACTTGCCTTGCCTTGCCTTGCCTTGCCCGCCAACTCATCTAACATGGAAAACCCAAAACGGCAGTGAGTGAGGCCAACGGCCAAGCCGCCCAGCCCGCGGCAGCCGGCGACGACGACGGCCACGCTGAAGGCTCGGACGACGACGACGACGACGACGACGCCGCCAATAACAACGACAACGACAACAGCAACAACAAGAAGAAGAGAAAGCCCAAGAAGAAGAAGAAGAAGAGAAAGGCGCCGGCGGCGCAGACGGACCCGCCCAGCGTCCCCGTCAGCCAGCTGTTCCCCAACAAGTCGTACCCCAAGGGCGACGAGGTCGAGTACCGGGACGACAACCGCTACCGCACGACGAGCGAGGAGAAGCGGCACCTGGACAACCTGGCGGCCGACTTCCTGAGCGACTACCGCGAGGCGGCCGAGGTGCACCGGCAGGTCCGCCAGCACGCCAAGAAGACCATCCGGCCGGGCCAGACGCTGACCCAGATCGCCGAGGCCATCGAGGACGGCGTGCGGGCGCTGACGGGGCACCCGGGCCTGGCCGACGGCGACGCCCTGGCGGCCGGCATGGGCTTCCCGTGCGGCCTGAGCCTGAACCACTGCGCGGCGCACTACACCCCCAACGCCGGCAACAAGCTGGTGCTGCAGCAGGACGACGTCATGAAGGTCGACTTTGGCGTCCACGTCGGCGGGCGCATCGTCGACTCGGCCTTCACCGTGGCCTTTGAGCCCAAGTACGACGACCTGCTGCAGGCGGTGCGCGAGGCCACCGACGCCGGCATCCGCGAGGCCGGCATCGACGCCCGCGTGGGCGAAATCGGCGCCGTCATCCAGGAGACCATGGAGAGCTTCGAGGTCGAGATTGACGGCACCACGTACCCCGTCAGGAGCATCCGCAACCTGACGGGCCACAACATCCTGCCCTACAGCATCCACGGCACCAAGGCCGTGCCCATTGTCAAGAGCAACGACCAGACCAAGATGGAGGAGGGCGACGTGTTTGCCATTGAGACGTTTGGCAGCACCGGCAACGGCTACGTCCGGGACGACATGGAGGTGTCCCACTACGCCAAGAACGCCGACGCGCAGCACGTCGACCTGCGCCTCAGCTCGGCCAAGTCGCTGCTCAGCGTCATCAACAAGAACTTTGGCACCCTGCCCTTTTGCCGCCGCTACCTGGACCGGCTGGGCCAGGACAAATACCTGCTGGGCGTGCGTATCCCCCCCTCCTTCTCCCCTTTGTTGTTGAATCGTGGGCGCACCGCTTTCTGACGCGTTCCCCCCCCTCGCAGCTGAACAACCTGGTGAATAGCGGAGTTGTAGAGGCCTATCCGCCCTTGTGCGACAAGAAGGGTTCATACACGGCGCAGTTCGAGCACGTACGTTGACTATAGAAAAAAACCCCCATTACGGGCGCGGCGGGTGGGGGACGCGAGCATGGCTGGCTAACTTTTGTTTTTCTTCTGCAGACGATTCTGATTCGGCCGACCGTCAAGGAGGTCATCAGCCGCGGAGAAGACTACTAACTATTGCACGAAAAAGCTGTGGGGGAGCGGCGGCACCGGGGGGGGGGAGACGCAAAGCGTCCGAAAAGGCGGGGACCTGTTTCCGGAATCAAAAGGAGCTTGTTGGGGCGCGAATGCTTGGTTTACGGTGGCGTGCGTGGGTTGTCCGTTTCTGCCACGGCCCGAGGCACATGGTAAGGGAGCGGGACAAGAATGCCGGCGGCTTGTCAGGGGGCGTCGCCGAATTGCAGGCAGACGGAAAGCCAAGATGCAGATTGCAGATGTTGGTGAACCGCCCCCATCCCTCTGACGTCCTCTGACGTCCTCTGACGTCGCCATGACGGACAAATGCTACCCATTTGGGCGACCACCAGCCCCGGAGCACGTGATCGTGCCGTTTTCCAGGGGCCACGGATAAACCGAGGACCACTCCAGTTCAATGTCTCCCGTGACCAGACGCTTCCGTGGCAAAAACTGCTTGGCCCCACCCAACCGCCAATCAGCAGCCCGGACGCGAAATCCCCCCATCCCGGTCCTTTATCGCGATAGGCACCATCCACCCCCACCGACCAAGCCTAGCGACGCCGAATCCGGCACAGTGCGCCTGATAAGGAGGCCCACAGGCAAGTGATGAAGTTGGCCCGCGGCAGAAGTTATTCAGCAGCCTTTTCCTCTTCAACCTCCCCGGCCGGCTGGCTTGCTACATAACTCCTGAAAACCCGGAAAAAAAAAAAAAAAAAAAAAAAAAAACACCAAAACCTGGCATCCGACGAGAGCATAACCACCAAGCCACGCAGAAAGCAGACGCCCTGCCAGATTGTTGCACATCATCGTATCGAGCGTGATTTTTTCAGGTTTTCCCTTTTTTTTGTCTCTTTTTTCTTCTTCCGTTTTTGTCTCGTCCTTTTTTTTTTTTTTTTTTTTTTTTATTTCCAGGTTTTATCCGCCGTCGCCTTCATCCTCGAGAGTTCGCCCCCCCCCCTTCGCTCGCTAGATCGAGCCGGGCCTCGACGGGCACCGGCCGCCCCCCCCCCGTGTTCTCTTCACCTGACGTCTTTTCCCCCAAAGACCAGAACTGCTCGCATCGCGAAAACATCTCCAACGCTGAACGACGCCCGCCATGAAGGTCTTCTCCAACGCCGTCACGTACAACTACTCGTGGGACGAAGTCTCCACCGCCAACTGGCGCAAGTACGGCCCCTGGAACAACCGGTCGGAGCACGTCGTCGCCGTGGACACGCTGGACCGCCGCGTCGACGCGCGGACGGGCATCCTCCGCACCGAGCGCCTCATCACCTGCAAGCAGTCGGCGCCCGAGTGGATCAAGAGCCTGATGGGCTCGTCCCTCGACGTCAGCTACGTCTACGAGGCCTCGTACGTGGACCCGCGCACCAAGACCCTCACCATGGTCAGCCAGAACCTCACGTGGAGCAACCTGGTCAGCGTGCAGGAGGAGGTGACGTACAAGCCCGCGGGCCGCCACCGCACCGAGTTTGTGCAGTCGGCCCGCATCACCGCCCTGTGCGGCGGCTGGCAGCGCATCCGGAACAGCATCGAGGACTCGCTGGTGACGCGGTTCAAGGAGAACGCCGCCAAGGGGCGCGAGGGCTTCGAGCGCGTCCTGGAGATGAGCCGCATCGTCTTTGCCGAGGAGAAGGCCCGCCAGCGCCAGGTGGTGGTGTGAGCCTTGCTGCAGCCGCCGCCGTCGACGACTGGGGGAAGGGGAGCACGTGGTTTTTTTTATTTTTTATTTTTTCCTCTTTTTCTTGTTCCTTATTTCTCATGGCGAGGCGTCTGGGGAGCAAAAAGAAAAAATAGGAGAGATTTGTTTTAGGGGAGTCTTTTTTTTCTTGCTGGCCTACATTTAGATATTTTTACGAGAACATAGAATCAAGAAGAGAAAAGAAGAAAGAAAACAGCCGTTTCACTTCACTACCCGTGACTTGGTGACTTGGTGACTTGGTACGCAAAGGAATCGCGGCTAAGCAAAGCAAAGCACGTTCATTAGTATTTTGCCTCTTTATCAAGATGACTTTCATCTCTGCTGCCAGCACAAAACACATCGTTTTGCAAAGTCAAGATGATTCAATGCCACTTGGTTTAGCAGATAGCCAAGAGACAAAATGAAGCAGGCTGTTACAAAGTCAAGATGATTCAATGCAACTTTATCTAGCAAATATCCAAGAGACAAATGAAGCAGGCTGTTACAAAGTCAAGATGATTCTATGCAACTTCATCTAGCAAATATCTAAGAGATAAATGAAGCAGGCTGTTACAAAGTGCAAGATGATTCAATGCAGCTTTATCTAGCAAATATCCAAGAGACAAAATGAAGCAGGCTGTTATAAAGTCAAGATGATTCAATGCAGCTTTATCTAGCAAATATCCAAGAGACAAAATGAAGCAGGCTGCCGCAGCAGAATACACCATCCCGGGCGTCAAGCCTGTCGTCGCTGGCTGCCAAAGCCCTGCTTCGCTTGGCATCTATCCGCCCACCCTGCCTCTGCCTGCCCGTCTCCGCAGCTCGAACCTCGACTTTTGTCTAGTTCATGCGCGGCGGGCGGGCTGTCGGTCGGGCCAGGGCCAGGGTGCAAGCCGGAATAAGGTCCAAGGCTTATCCTTTTCTTTTTCTTCTTTCCCCCCCCTTTTTTTTTCTTGCGTCGAATCCAGGTGGGCGATTCACAGAAAGGGACCCCGCCGCCGGCTTTTACTTCTCCTTTGGTCGGAAATCACGTGGCAGTCAAGTCTCGCGGAAGGAAAAAGGGTAAATTATAACAACCTCTGCGGCTGGCTGGCTGGCTGGCTGCCGGCCGGCCGACACGTCATGCATCCATCCCATCCTTCAATGCTACGGCGTCACAAAAAGCATCCAACAAATAAATGACGACTCCGTTTTGCAAAGTACCAAATCTCATCTACACAAACACCAAGCGCGACGCAAAACACGCAAAACACATCCCCGCGGGTATCTTTCTAGAATAGCCAAGAAATATATCGGTTGTAAAACTTGTTCCATCCGGTGCTGGCAGCAGCCCGTTGCTTCTGCAGCTCCACAAAGTCGGCCTCCTCCTGATCGACAATGTCCTTGCCGGTGAAGAAGTCGGCCTCGTGCGCCTTGACGCCGCGGCTCTTGGTGAAAATCATGTGTCCAAAAAGCAGGATGAGATACAGAGGAACGCCCAGGTAGCCGGTGATGAAGTTTTGGTAGTCAAAAGTAATGTTGTCCCGGTGGACAAACACGTCAAAGTTCTTGGTCAGGAGAATCAGGCAGCAGAAGAACAGGGCGACGTAGGTGCCAATCAGGCCTTGGGGGGCGACGTAGGGCATCGCGCTGTCGGGCAGGTTCTGCGCCCGGCGGGCCTTCAAAAAGCAAATGTACGTGACCAGGATAGAGATCCACGACAGCAGGCCAAAGATGGTCGTCAGGTTGACAAAGTAGCCAAAAATCTTCTTGGAGTCGTCCGAAACCACCATAAAGGCCAGGCAGGCGAACCCGGTGCACACGGCCAGGGCAGGCACGGGCACGCCGCGGCTGTCCGTGCGGCGGAAGATGGCGGGCGCGGAACGGTCACTGGCCAGGCCGTACAGCGTTCGGCTGGCAATGTACAGGTCCGAGTTGGCGGCCGAGAAGACAAAGACGCAGATGCAGGCGTTGATGATGTGCGGCAGGCCCTGCACGCCGGCAATCGTGGCCGCCACCACGAACGGGCTGGCGCTGGCGCCCGTCGTCTGCTTGTTCGCGAAAGCCAGGCTGGGGGAGTTGTAGGGGACAATCATGCCGACCAAGAGAACGCTGAGGCAGTAGAAGAACAGGATGCGGTAAAAGGTCAGCTTGATGGCCTTGGGGATCGACCGACGCGGGTTCTGGGCCTCGGCAGCCGTGACGCCGACCAGTTCCGTGCCAAGGTAGGCAAAGGTGGCGTTGACCATGACCGACCAGAAACCCATAAACTTGCCGAGGGCGCCCGTCGGGCCGGACTTGTAAAGAACGGCAAAGGCGCCGGGGTCTTTCCAGTACCTGAACCCAGTCGCGTCCTTGTTGGGGCCACCGCCGCAAGCTATGATGAGGGCGAACAGGATGATGCCGACAATTACAATGACCTTGAAGGACGAGAGCCAAAACTCAAACTCGCCAAAAAACTTGATGCCGCCAAAGTAGTTGATGCAGACAATCAGGACGAGAAAGATGGCGACAAACACACCAGGATTCACCTTTTCGCGTGGCACCCAAAACGAGATGACGAGGGAGGCGGCTGTAAGCTGGTTCGGCGTGACAATGATGTACTTCATCCAATACCTGCAGGCAAGAAAAAAAAAAGTTGTCGTTAGCTAAACTTTGCGACCCCCGGGTGTGAATGGGCAGGTATGACGAAAAAAAAAAAAAAAAAAAAAAAAAAAAAAAAAAAAAACTTACGACCATCCAAGAGCAAATCCAAGCGACGGGTGACAGTAGCGTGTAGCGTAACCGGTGAAACCGGCGCTGAGGGGCAACCAAGCAGTCATCTCACCCAGGCCGGCCATAACCATAAAGACCAAAAGGCCGACAAAGGTGTACGAGATGAAGAGAGAACCAGGGCCGGCCTGGGCCAGAGCCTTGCCGGTACCGACGATGAGACCTGTACCAAGAGCACCGCCAATGGCAATCATGGTGATGTGACGAGCCTTGAGGCCCTTGTGCAGCATGGTCTCGGGGTCGGTCTCGAGACCGCGAATCTCGACATTTTCGTACTGGTGCTGCCGAAAACTTCCCTTTTCGGCGTCGCTACTACTTCCATCCCCTTTGCCCGGCCGGGCATAGATGCCTTCAGAGTCCATGTCGACGATAGCGTCCGAGTAATCGCAATCCAAACCGGTTGAATGATTTTTTTTTTTTTTTGCCGAGTCAGAGTCCTGGGGGGAGTGACCGCCGTGCAAGCAAAAGGACGGCCGGATAATAGAAGATGTAGTGAAGAAGCGGCGATGTCTTCAGGAAACGAAGGAGGAAAAAATATTAACAAGCAAGGGCAATTCCACAAAGTTATGCCACGGAGCGAGGTGAGCAAAGACGATGATGGGACGGGGACCGAGGAGGAAGGTTCGACCAAAAGGCTGGGGCTGGCTCCTTCCTGCCTATACGACACGGCAGCTGGATCTCTTGGGGCCTTTAGCGAGGCGAGGCAAGGCGAGGTGAAGGCCAGCGGCAACGAGAACACGCTCAACCACCTTTGCACAAAGCAATTCGCAAAATGCAAGGCTGACACGGAATTGGAAACAGCGCGAGAGACGACGTCTGCCCTCCGGCACCTCCCCGGGGACTAGGCATACTCTTTATAGACCAGACCGCCAGCCCGCGATAACAACGACGCTAGCCCTGGCCGAAGAGGGAAGTAAGTAAGAAGAAAAAAAAAAAAAAAAAAAAAAAAGACCCGCATGATTAGCTGGGGAACCCGTCCAATATTCTTCAGCGTGACACGAACGAGCCTGATAATCGAAAAGCGGGGACCCTTGCTTGAGCCCGGCTCGCTCAACGACGAATAAGGTATAAGGTTGGGTAAGTCGGGAACCCGTCCCCGATGGCTTGGCCGGAGGCCTGGAAGGTCTGGCTGACATGGGGGTTGGGGCGCGCTAGTCATGGTCCGGCCACGGATTACTTGTCCAAAGTTCGTCGTCTGTTCGCCGTCTGTTGTCCATCTGGCATTGGCCAAGGGGGGGGACGGGATGATGGGGGTGATGGGGGGTGATGGGATGATGGGCGGGCGCCCTCCCCGGGCCACGCACACGGACGGCTCTGCTTATCGCGACGAGGCATTTGCATCGCAAGTCCGCGTCGATTCGGCTGGGCCCCCTTTCTTCGTAATGGAGAAACTATGGGGCAGGGGCAGTACGAGCCACAGAAGCACGGATCAACCGCTGGGTCGGTCGGTCAGAAAGACAATCCCTCCCCCCCCCCCCCCCCCTTTCTCGGCAGCAAGTCGCGACCAAGGGCCACGCCATTACGAGTTCCTTTACCAGCATCGCATCGTGGAAGCCAGATTGGGGGGGGGGGACTCGGTACAGCCAGCTGTCTAAGCCAAAGCCGTCAGTCAATGCAACGGGCTTCGACTCGCGACGCGAAAGGTGGAGTCCAAAGTCTCAAACTCAACTTCCGTAGTCGTAGTCATGGGGGGCCAGCGTGGATCAACGACTCCTCCGCCGCGAAGGAACACGTACTATACTTCTTCCATCAGTCCATCTCGTAAGGAGTAACGGGGATCTCGTAAGAAACAAGCCGGCGGGGCCCTGCGGCAAGCTTGCCCGCGACCTGAGCCGCTGATCTCCTCATTGCTGCCTGTTTGGTGTCCTTTTGTTGGCACTAGGGCGCCACTTAATTGCTGGGCGGCCCAGGTTCGTACGAGAACGAAGAACGAAGAACGAAGAACAAACGACGAAGAACGAAGGAACCCCCCAACAACCACCCAGCCACCCAGCCACCGACCCCAAACCCCGCAACACCAAGAACCTTGTTCTAGAAGGTCAAGCGGGGGAGCCAAGGAGGCCAAGGAGCCAAGAAGCAAGTTCGTAGACGAACATGGCAGCAGCAAGCTGATTCTCCAGGGAGCTTCCTCTCTCTCCCCTCTCCCCTCTCCCCTCTCCCCCTTTGACCGTCTTGGACTCTTGGCCCTCCACTTGCCTGCCTGCCCGCCCGCCCGCTGTCGCTGCTCGCCCGAGGCAAAAGGGGCCGCCCTGGCAGCACGGGTTACTGACGCGTCGAGCGTGCCAAGACGCTTCCCCGCGCAGTGGCTGTCTGTGTAGAAAGATGAGGAAAGTTGACCACGAAGAAGAATTGAGCCCCGTCGCAATCGCGGAGAGGAGACTGAGAAACAACGACGGGGGCGAGGCAGAATCATCAGCCACCAGTTTGTAGCGTTGCATCAGACGTATGTGGTAAAAGGCAGGCTGCTCCGCTCCGAACCACGCGCGAACCACTATGTAATTAGGCCGGTTTCAGAGAGGTGGGGTTGCTAAGGTTGGGGAATAAGCTTCAATTGATGAACACGACAGCAGGTGTGGCAGGCAGCTGGCAGGCAGCTGGCAGGCAGCTGGCAGGCAGCTGGCAGGTCGCCGGGCATGGGCATGGGCATGGGCATGGACATGCGCAGCATCACGCGACCAGACCGACCAGACACATTGAACTGACGCCTCTCTCGATCAAACCAAGTCGACCTCTGCTCGCGTTTCAACAGAGTCTGGTGCGGTCTGCTTCCTCGCGCACGCCGAGAATCCGCATATCTGGGCGCTGCAAGCCCGTTGCCGCCGCACAATCAATTTGCTCTTCGCGGATAGCGCTTGAGCCCTTTGCTCCACGCTGTATTCGCAAAAACAAAAAAAAAAAAAAAAAATGCTGGTGCCTGCTGGCAGCCTGGAGGTACATGCATGGTACATGGTACATGGTACGTGGTACATGCATGGCACGCTGGCCGCCAGACGGCTTGTTCCCTGGGCAAGATCCGGGGGACCCCAATCCACCACCCATCCATCTATCGGCGGGAAGCTTGTTCCGGAGTGTCCGAGGCTAAGCTTGTCTGAGCCGCCCCTCCCCTTGGCCCTCCTCGTGCTGGGAGGGGCCCCAGTCTGGGACTCCGTCGACACCGGGGATTCCAGGCACGATGGCAGTTGATGGAACCCCAGAGTTGGCTGTCGCTGAAACGAAACACGTTGACGCAGCAATTGTACGGAGTGCTTGTACGTGCATGTATTTTCCCATCACGGATTGATTCTTGGTGTGTCGCGCCATGGTGGGGCTTGGCTTGGCCAGGAATAGAGCGGGGCGGCGCTTCATTGCTTTTCCTGTCACCGTGATGGAGTACGGAGTAGTGAGAGCACTATGTACCATTCATTCTCCTACTATAATTAGTTTACATATAAATGGAAAAAAAAAAGGAAAAAAAAATATAGTGAGGTTCCATTAGAGACTGACCTCTGTCTGTTGCCCATTGTCCTTCTATAATTAGTCCACATCGTACTGTACTTTGCCAGACCGGCAAGCCAACAGACAATCTTGTCATCGTTGTTGCATACACGTAATCTTCATATCGTCGCATCAATTATATAGTGTCAAAGCTCCCGAGATAACAGAAGACGGTGAGATTCCGCCGCACAGGTTCATGCCAATACTGCGATTCCCTTGGTACGCTGCTACCTATGCATTGGTCGGCCACGTTGCCATCAAGTTGATGGCATCAACTACCCGAGGTACCTAGACATCGCAGCAGGCATCCAGCTCAGACCAGACACATAGCAAACAAAATTCGTGCTTGTCCAGCTCATGCTGGCCCGGGCCACTGCAGCAGGCACCCGTCGCTACCGCTGCACGCGCAATCCAGTCAAATCCTTCAATAGAAGGCTGCCGCTGCTGCCCCGTCATGTCAACTTATCGGCCGCATTGTCCCCCGACTCATTGTAGCCTAGCCTACAGAAATGCTCAATAGAATCGAGGCTTTTGGGCGCACATTCGTTACTAATTAAAAGACCAAAAGCGGACTGGCCATTCACCCGCCTGGCGGAATCCAACATGGGAAAAAGGGCAAAGGCGCAAGCAAAACGCCTCGTCAATTCTTGTACTGATAACGCGACATGGTTTTTGCGGGGATCCGTCTGCCCTTTGCAGACAGTGTTGATCAAAGTCCAACGCCCAAACGCCACATGCTTCACGTAAATAGCAAGAACGGGCAAAAAGAAAAAAAGGAAAAGGAAAAGGAAAAGGAAAAGGAAAAGGAAAAGGAAAAGGAAAAGGAAAAGGAAAAGGGCAGGAGGGCTCCGTTACTTGGTGACCCGGAGGTAGTACACTCCGTTTGCGTCAGGCACATACTTGACAGTGGCCGTATCGGCAAAGAGAGAGGCAAGCTCCCTTTCGCTGCACATGACGGCTCCGTAGCTCAAGTCGCGCATGGCCGATCGCAGCAAGGCGGCCTCGCCGAAATGGCTGTGGTCGCGGACCATGACCGTGTTGGACAAGATGACGGAGATGAGGGCGAAGAGGAGCTGCAGGCCCATGACGAGGCCGAGAATGAGATGCACGTAGGACCAACGGTTGATGTCGAGGGTGATGCCTTTGAGGGGCATCTGCCCCGTGGCGTTGAGGTTGCTGTTGGACTGCGCAGTGGCCAGGATGACGCCTGCCGCAAAGGCGCTCGTGGTGTAGCCCATGCATTGGTCGTAGCCGTTGCATGCCGACCCGATGAACGTTTCGGCCGGGTAGCTCTGGAACTGGATGCGGTCCGAGTCGTTTGTGCCGAGCGGGGAGGAGCCGTAGCCTTGAAGGGCAATGGCGGCCGGGGCCATGAGCTTGACCGTGTCGCCGAGGTTGTGTTCGGGGATCCAGGCATTCACCACGGGACCTACGCTGACGTTGCACCTGTAGAACCAAGGGTCCGTCAAGGACGCCTCAAAGACGGACATCATGCTCCACCCGACGTGCTGATCCTTGCGCGGGTCGACGGTGAATGTGGTTTGCAGAGGCCCGTTCCTGGTGGGGATCTTGTAGGTGCTGTTCTTGCCATCGGCCACGGTGATGGCATCCTGGTCCCCGGCGCCGCCCTGGGTGACCGGCCATTGCTGGCACGTCGACGACGTGGCCACCGAGCGGTTGGTCGCGGCCATCAGGTAGTATGATGCGTTGGGAGGCGTCGACTCGTAGAACCAGGAGTAGCACGTCGTGTTTTGGCACGAGATGGGGGAACTGTCCGGGTTGAAGATCGATCCTGGCTGGGGAGCCACGACACCGTTTGGCGTGGAGAGAACACCGGCGGCCAAACCAACCAATCCGTAGCTGCGGCGCAAGGGTTGAGAACACATCAGCAAGTCGTCTTCTCAGCCATCAGATGTTTTTCGAGCGCAAAATCCACCCCGGGAGCACTGACCTGTTGGCCGTATATCGCAGCGCATTGTCGGTTTGGCTTTGGGAGGTGTGATTGCCCGAGGCAAGTTTCAGCGTTTGAAGAGTCGACAGGTCTGGGATGGACACGATGCCCGGCGTGGTGGGAACGATTTTGTCGGCACCGTTGACGTTGTATACCAGACCAAGAGTCGCGAGACCAATTTGAGCGGCCTGATCCCGCTCCTCATTAACAAAGAATGCACAGTGTCGATTTGCATGCCCCAATTGCTGGGGACGTCCCCTCGACCTACCACATTGATGCACACCCAAAAGACGACATAGGCCCGGAGCGAATATCGTCGCGAGATGTACAGCAGCCGCACCATTCGACTAATGTTTTCGCTTTGAAGTATCAGGTCGACCTGGGGGGGTTTCACAACTGTCAGACGCCCGCGAGGCAACTGTCTTTTTGCCGCTCACGACGATCACAACGCGCAGGGAGAACCATACCTCCCGTGGCCGCCATTCCTTCAGGCTCAGAACCCACCATCGCAGCGTGGCGACCATGTGCTTCAGGGAGCTGGCGAGGTTCAAACTGAGGAGAATCGTTAGCCCGACAATCAGGGTGTTGAACTCCTTCTTCTTGGCCGTGACCATGGCCGAGCGGCGCGAGTACTGCCAGAGCACGATGTAGATTGAGGCACAGAGGACCAGCGTCACAACCCATCGTGACAGGCAGGCGCCCAAGAGTTTCCGAAGCTGGCGTCCCTTGTGAAGACGCTCGTAGGTCAAGCTGTGCGCTTGCCGGGTCAACCGAGGCGTCTCGAACGAGTTGTCAGAGATTGCCTCCCTGGGGCCTTCCTTGTCTGAACAAGTCATGGCTGCGGAGTATCATTACATTGCCTGCGAGATGGCCCGGGTCCGGTGCGAAAGAAGGGCAAGGAGGAAGAGCCGAGTGACAAAGATGAGTTTCGAGAGGTAGGACAGGTAGAGTAGAATGCTTGCGGGAGGGGACAAGAGCGGGGAGCCGTGTGACATTTCAACCCTCATGTCCCTCATGTCCCCTCCAGCTCAGACCATTTATTGGACGCCGAGTTGTAGGGGCCTTGCTGCCTGCGTAAGCATCGGGCTGGATTGATGGATGGACCCCACCGACTCTCTGGTCATTGGTAGTTGTTGGTGGTGCATCCCATCGATGGGGGTTCCGTTTCGGGAGCTCATTCGTCATCGTTGAAAAGCGACTTGGTTCTTGAAATCGAGAGATGGCGTTTGTCACGCCTCGTGTGGCCGTCTGCAGAATGCAGCTGAGCAACAGCTGAGCAGAGCCAGATGGCGATTGGGCGGCCGGATCTGTTGTGCTGGAATAATCAATGCACACGGGCTGACCACTTGACGACGGCGAAGTCCACGCAACGTCAGTCGCCCATGCATTCGATATTCAACCATGCAATAAACTACTCCGTACCTAATGCGCTGGGTCAGTTTAGCGTATCAACCTGCAGGACCGGGGGGCCGAGGGGGCGGAACGGCGGATGCATTGGTCGAAACAGTCCGATCATTCGATGCAGCCAACATGCGAAGCTGATTCGGCGCCGAATCCGTAGTGCAACGAAAGTAGGGACACAATTGGATGATGGGCAGCCACTGTAGCGGCGCCCTGGCTATGCCACTGCGTGTCGTCTCTCGAGCCTCGACTGGTTTGGGAATAAATGCCGGTTGGTAGATGAAGCCGCAAACTTGGGGGCCGTTGATCTTGTTGTCAGAGAGAAGCGGAGCTTCGCTTGCGACGTGCGTGGCAAGCGGCAAGCACGTAGCTGGCTCCCGCTTTCCCTCTCTGACAAACAACGAAGCCGTCTTGTGGAGACACTTACAACACTTTTTTTATCACATTGAACCAACATTGATAAAAAGCTCAGCTCGTTTAGCGTCGAAAGGTACGCCAAGGTACGCGTACATACCACAGGGCGCGCTGCACTATGAATTGGTTCATTTTTTTCTTCTTTTTTTTTTTTTTTTTGCCGTTTCACACATGTGAGGATCGGCCCCTGTAATTTCCTATCAGAGCTGTAGCGCTAGCTTTTCGTGGCTGCTTTGAGTGAGCCCCACTTCGTAGGAATCATCAACAATTAACCTTCGCATTTGGACATTTATTAGCCATTTAACCGAGGAACACTAGCACTCGGGGAAAAGCGGTGAGATTCTGCCCACCGTACTCCGTACTGGTCAACGCAAGGTTTAAACGCAGCAGCGGGTTTCTGGATGCACAGCAGCAGCACATGCAGCTGAGTTCTCTACATGGAACCTGGCACAAGGCACGGACAACATCGTCGCCTCACTACAGTACATCAGCAAAAACAGAAGATGCACATGCAGCGTTTCGTGCATTTTTCTGTGCAAAGAGACTTCCCCAACACTGCCTATAATATATCACACTTTATCTCCCTGAGACGGGGAAGACTATTAAAGTAGTAGTGCTGCTGTGCCGCTGCCGGAATTGGCTGATTTTCCCGGCCCACACTATTTCACCCAGCCCTTGCTAGACAATCGAACCATGCCGTCTTTCCTTCGCAGTTGGCCATTAGGAATCTACTCGGTTGAATCGGTTACCCCCTTTTCTTCATTGCGCCTGAATCATGGCCGGCACCGCCACGCAACTTGGGACATCCCCGTCATGTGCAGTTGGTTGGTGCTGTCGATGACTCCGTTCGATTCGTCCGCCGCCCGAGACAACGCCTCCTGCTGTACTGTATCGCCAGACGGCACTCGAATGCTCGGAAAATAGCAGCACCATATTGAAGTTTAAAACATTAGGCTTCCGGCTGGCCGAACTCTTTGAGCTGGCGAGATGAGACTGCAAAGTTCCAAACCCCCGGGGCCGTAGATAACACGCGGTCGAACATATATAGTAAGTTGATGTTCCTGTCCTGTTCTCTTGCCTTGCCTGACCTTTTTGTATCCCCTAACCCGCGATAGTGCGCTACATCATTACCCACATCGTCACCATGAAAGTTCTTCGTCTCGCCCCCATCGGTCTCGCGTGCCTAGCCTACGCAACACCCCCTGCTGCTTCAGATGGCGGCATCAGCCCCCTCGGAAGAGCCGTGCCCTCTGATCCCGAACCCCAAATCTTCATTAATCTCTCTACAGAGGAATTCCTGCAAAAGCGGAAAGAACTGCGCGAGTCACAGACGACAGGCTTGCAGAGGCGGCATTTATATGGCCTAGAGGTGGCTAATGGTCATTTTGAACAAGCGAGGATGGAGACGCTCCACGAGATATGTTGTCGAAAAATTGGAGAGTCCGGTTATCACGCTTACGGAGCAAGTTGCTTGCGTAACTTGATGAACCTTTCCTGCGGCAGGCCTGAAGGACCCCTTCGAGATAGGAAGGCTACAGAAATGTGTCCGCAGGGTCAAGTCTGCAGGGAGTTCCAGGCGTGGAACTTTCGAAACAACAGGGCTACATTCACACACTGCGTAGAAAAAATCAATGTCAAGCGTCGACAATTCAACGACCCCAATGGGGTAAAGTACATTGGAGAGTATCAACTTAGCGGGATGAAATTGGAGGATTTGATGGTCGCAATGGAGGAACATGCAGTTGCTGACTTTGACTTCTCGGGCTCATCATCATCCGCGGGGCAGCAGCATAAGCACAACGCTCATAGCTGGGCTTGTTTTGGTTGCAGATATGGGACGCTAAAGATTACGCATTGGAACAGTCCGGCGGTTGCTTTTGCTTCCACGGCATTTGTGGATTTTTAGATTCCCTGATTGCCTACCTAGGGTAGTTATCTTGCCGTGTTGCTGCTTGATCAGATTTGACCCTCATTCTGCGAATTGACACACCTCGGAGCCTTGGACGCGTTGCAGCACGGGAAGCATTGGGGAATACTTTCGTCACCGGGGCTGACTCTACGATATTTCCAAGAAAAAAGAAAAGAAAAAAAAGAACAAAAGAACAAAAGAGCCAAACAGCCCAAAGACCAAAGAAACAAGGAAACCCGCCCCAAGCCACGTCTAGAATGCCCAAACTCCACGCGCCAAGAAGATGCAGATGCGATGCGTGACAAAGAAAACAGAACAGGCCGAGCTAGTTGATGCTCTCGAGTTCGCTCGCCTTCACAATACAAGCCCCCCCCCCCCCCCTAGCACAACTTCAAGCAGCGCCGTTTGATGCGGCACCGCCCTGCACATCGCCTGTCGCAACTTGACCCCCAGAGCGGTCGCCCACTTGGTCCTGCCGCAGCGCCCTTTCTTTTGCTCGCGCCGTGACTTTGCCGCCCAGCACCTGCTCCCTCGTGACGCCGAGCTTGTCCTCGTCCAGGCCCATGGAGCGCATGAAGCGGAGGGTGGCGCTCCATTCCTGCTGCTTGCGCGCGTTGTCCCAGCCGAGTTCCTCGGCCAGCACGTCAATCACGCGCGGCAGCGCGTGCAGAGCGGCGTCCACGTCCAAAAAGGCGAGTCGCATTCGGCGGGAGATGACGTCGGCGGCGGTGCACGCGGCCTCGGCGCGGACGGCGTGGCGGACCTCGGCCTCGACAAAGGGGAACCGAGGCGCCAGGCGGGCTTCGGAGCCCGGCGTGGCCACAACGCTCCAGGCGCGATCGCCGTAGTTGGTGGCCAGGTGGTGGGCGACGTCGTCGTCGATGGGGTACAGCTCTTTGAGCTGGGAGGGCAGAGCGGTGGAGTAGCCGTGGGCGCCGATGACGGGCGTCGTCAACGTCTTGCACGAGCCGTTGGCGATGAAGCCCGGAAGCTGGGAGCCGCTAATGTCGGCAAAGGCGGCGGATCGAGGAGTCAGGTCGAACGTCTTGATGGCTTCGTCCACGGCGTCTTGGGCCATCTGCCGGTAGGTGGTCCATTTGCCGCCAGCGCAGGTGAGGAGACCAGAGGCAGAGACGGTTACGAGGTGGGAGCGGACCAGAGATTCGGTGCTGCCTGCCTTGGGGTCACGCACAAGAGGGCGAATGCCTTGCGACAAGTTAGCTCTAGAACGTTCCTCTGTACTTTGGTTTCTCCATTCACTCATCCAGGAAGGGGGGGTGGAGACGTGCAACGGGGTTTTGTACATGGATAAAGGGGTGGGCAAACTAACCAGACCAGGTAGCAAGGATGTCATCGCGGCTAAGAGCGCTCTCGGGAGCCAGAAGCTTGCTGACCTCCTTCAGGATGAAATCCACATCGTCCTGTCGCGCGACGGGCTCTCTCTCCACTTCACAGGCGTTATCGGTGGTTCCGGCAACCGTCATCCCCTGCCAAGGCAAAACGAAGACGACTCGGCCGTCGGAAGTAGCCGCATCCAAGATGCCCATGCCCTTGGGACACAGCTTGCCGGAAAGCATGACGTGAGCCCCAGAGGCAGGAGCGACGATTGCCTTGCGCTGGGGGTCGTCCATGCGCTCAATGGCGTCGGTGAAGGGTCCGGTGGCATTGACGACTCCCTTGGCGCGAACCGTAAAGACGCCGGCAGCTCCTTTGTCGTCGCCCATCAAGTCGCGCACTTGGACGCCGCATATCCTGCCGCTGGCGTCCTTCTCGAGCCCAGTCACGTCCACGTGGTTCAGGACGGTGGCACCGTACAGAGAGGCAGTCAGGGCGAGGGAGACGTTCATCCTCGAGTCGTTGTGCTGGCCGTCGTAGTAGACCAGGGCGCCGACCAGGTTATCCCGCCGCAGGAGGGGGAAGGATTCAATGGCCTTGGTTCGGCTGAGCAGGTAAGAGCTTTCCAGGCCCTGGGATCCAGCCAGGAGGTCGTACATCTTGCAGCCAGCCCAAAGATACGGGGCCTGGAACCAGCTCTGCAGGGGAAGCAGGATGGGCAGCGAGACGGACAGGTGAGGCGCAATGTTCAGAAAGCCCTTTCTCTCTCGGAGGGCCTCGATGACGAGCTCGAGCTGGGGGTAGTCGAGGTTCCAGACGGCCTTTTCGAGGTATCGCACGCCGCCGTGGACGAGCTTGGTGCTCTTGGAGCTCGTTCCGGCCGAGAAGTCGTCCCGCTCGACGAGGGCCACCTTGAGGCCGCGGGTGACTGCGTCCAGGGCGATGCCGGTCCCGGTGGCCCCGCCGCCAATGATGACGAGGTCGTATTCGGCATCCTCTCCGTCTTGACCGTTGCGCCTCGTCAGCTCAGCGAGCTGCTCCTTGCGGCTCTTGATGGCTGGGAAGGAAGGAGGGACGATCCTCCCGGCGGCGTCTCGTCGCACGGGCACGAGAGCTTTGTCGTGGGACAAGTTTTTGTAGGCGCGAGAGTAGATGACGGAGCCTCCGACAGCGACGACTGTGACCGCAGAGGCGGCGGCGAGGGGACGCCAGAGATGATGGAGGCGAGATGCCATACGTGCGCGCTGCTTTCGAGAGAAGGGAAGGGGAAAAAATATGAGTAACGTCCTCTCGGAGGAGAGATTGAGGGCACTTTTCGTGCTGTCTAGTCTGATTCCCTTCTCGTGCTGTCTAGTTTAGGTTCTAGGTTCCTTTTTATTTGTTAATTTTCAAATTTGTTTTTCGTGATGGTGTTGGGTGTGATTTGTAGAACTGGAAGAGGGAGCGTCGGGACCCTAGGAAGAAAAAGTCGGTCGGTAGGAAGATGCAAGGTTCTGAATGTATATCGACAGTAAATAAGAAATTACAGAAATGAAAGGAGAGAAGCAACGTCGAGCCGAATATAAAGATTGCCAAGCAACTAGGAATTAACGCCGTCGCCCTGGAGCAGTATACTCAGCCAGGATGTCAGACAACAAAAAAAAAAAAAAAAAAACGGAGACGAACTTGGAACGCCATCGGGAATTCGTCGGTGTTCAGCGCCGAGGTGGTGTGGGCCTCGGATCGTTTCGCCCCGGCGCTCTATCCAGAATCATCACGAGTCGGGCAACCGGATCGCTGGGGGGAAGGGGGCAACGAGGTTCTCGGGAATAGCCCCGTCGTGGGAAACAGCAGTCTCCTCTACTTTGCACGTCGTGATGCGAGCTGCGTCAGCTCTGAGAGTTGTGCATTGGCAATTCAGATGCGTCGGACATGCCATCAGACGAATTTCCTCCGCCAGAGTCGACATTAGGGCGGGGGGGAGGGGGGCCCCTGCGCCGCGGCGTTGCGTTAGCCAATCAGGGATGCACGTGCCACGCTGGCGCAAGGCTCCGTATGCAGGTCGGTGTTGCAACACCGAGGCATGGTGGGCGACGTACCGAGCCGATTCCGGAGTTGGATTTGGATCAAGCTGAACGGTGACGTATTACCAGCTCCAGTCCCTATTCTCGGGCAGCTCCTCCCAAGCCTCTGCCACACATTGGCAAAATGGCACACCCTTCACACCCAACTCACCCATCACTTTCAGCCACTTTGCCTCGCTGACCACAAGCCACTCACACCCACAGCCAGCCAGCGTCTTGTCACAACCGGCCTTTTCCTTCCGCCGCCTTACCTTGTGCTCCCCGCTCTTCTAGAACATCGTCTGCGGCCTCCCGTGGCCCGTGGCGCCTGCTAAAACTAGCGTCTTCGGCAACTCGTCCCAACCTCGCGGCATAATAAAGTCCTTTGCTGACATGGGTTGCTGCATGGCGGTGCACGACGAGTACACGAGGCACTGAAAGCAAAGAATTCCTTCCATAAAGGAATCAAAGCGTCTGACTATTGTGAATTGCCTCGAAACGCGCTATCCAAGTCCTCATTCCCACGCAACTCATGCCTCGTGACAAGTGTGTAACATCGCTCGCCATGTTTATGCCAAGAAATTCCCCGTCGCATGCGTACATGTACCGTTCAAGTCGTGAGAAACATAATTCCGTATAAACCCAGCATAAAAAGAGAAAAAATAAAACAAAATACAACGCCGTTTGCACCCAAGACATTACTTTTCCTTGATGACCCCGGATTAACAAGGGAACAAACGCAATTGTAATTCCAATCGCATGCCATCTGAAAAGCGTGTCGCGGCGACAATCAAAGTCAATGCCGCAGCGCGGTTCACACGCTCGAGTCACGGGAATTGTACGTGTTGGACCATACGCTGCGTCGGGGCTTGAGGAGTCGGTTGAACCCCAGGTAAGGGGAGTTGATGGGTGATTCTCCAGAATAGATAAAGAGGTCATAGAGACCGCCACCAGCCAGACAGCCGAAGAAGGGGGCGACCATGGGGATCTGTCCAGTACGTTAGTCTCTCATCCATCATGTATTGATCCTCGGATGGACAAAGGCACCCCAGCCTGCAAGGAATAACATGAGCTCATACCCAAAAATAATATCCTCCAAAGGAAAACACCTCATGGCCATAGCCAATCATGTACGAGACCAGGCGAGGCCCAAAGTCACGAGCCAGGTTAATAGCATAGCCAGTTTCCCAACCGAAGCAGGCACCGATGCCAAAGATGAGGAAGAAGAGGCACAGAGGCATCAAGGGACCAGCGCCCATGTTTGAGCTGTCGGCCAAGGCAAAGATGACAAACTGAAGAATGGTGCTGGCGAGGAACTCGGAAAAGAACATGCCGGTTCGCGTCATGAACTCTGCAGGGTACGTGCAAAAGACGCCGGCCGTGGCGTGGGGGCCGCTAACAGTTCTGATGCCTGGACCGCCCTCAAACGCATCAATAGCAGACTTGTAGTTGCCGTAGACGATCGCAGCACCCGCCATGGCGCCAAGCAGTTGGGCCAGGAGATAGACGGGGAATTTCCGCCAAGGATGGCCGCGGTAGACGCAGTTTGCCAATGTGACGGCCGGGTTGATGTGACCGCCAGATTTGCCGCCAACGTAGACGCCAAACATGACGCCGATACTTTGGCCACGTCAGCCATGGCTCGAGGTTTCTCGGGGGTACAACTTGGCACTTACCCCCATCCCCATGAAATACTCTGATAGTCGCCCTTTTTGTTGTTGCTGAGCACAACCTGGGCAACAACACCGTCTCCAAAAAGAATAAGCACCATGGTTCCGAAAAACTCGGAAAAGGCATCTTGCCAGATGGATCGGACACGCGGCCATCGAAGCTGATTCTCGGCGGGGATCATGTCTTGATCCCGTGAAGGGTCGTCAGGAGGAACAGATCCTCCCATGGCGGTAGAGATAATCGGGGCAGTCTTGTTGAGAGAGGATTCCGAAGCCGTGTATGGTCTCTGACTCTGAGGAGGTACAGACATGACTGTTCCGAAGAGGTTAAAAACACAGGATGATGGAGCGAAGAGGGAAAGGTCAGGGAAGCAGGGGATAGTATATGGGTTGACTTGAAGGAATCTCTGGACTATAAAGAGGCCGCGGAATGTTGCGTGCCGAGGGGGAGCGTACTAAAAGCCAAGGATGGAGATTATGAAAGAGCGAGCCGGATGAACGGACCAATTCTTACAAAGAAAAGGGTTTCCGGTGAGGGGAGGAGCCGACTCTTATGTATCCAACAGCGGCTCAGGGATATGGAGGCATCTGCCGTGGTAAAGGAAGAAAAGGCCGATAGGGCCAGGTTAAGCAAGCATCTGTAGGGCAGATGTGAGACGGGACCCGGAGAATAGCGCTCGGGTGAGAGACCTGGCAGGCTGGGAAGCCTCGAAATAGACGTAGCAGAAGAACGGAAGAAGAGTAGAGTGGGAACTGCGAAGAGGGTCTTTGAGTACTGGGAGGGTCTTGGCCCCGGAGTGTGTCCCTGATCTTTGATCTGGCTTGGGTGACGGCGGGGATGGTGGTTGCGACATACATATATATCTTTTCAAGGGCATGGAAAAGAAAAAGGGGGAAAAGAGAAGGAAAAAATTATGAGGAAGAAGAAAAGCATCACCGACGACTCGCGAGAGAGCAAGGCTGAAAGGTTCAGTGCAATGTCGTGTTTCGCGGATTCGGGCTGCAAGCGCGAGGGCAGAAGTCAAGAGTCAGAGTCAGGGTCAAGAGCTCAAGGTCGGCGACAGCGACGGCGACCAGACGGCCCGAAGGTGCCACTGACGCCAAGCAGCAAACCTTGAACCGCAACCATTCCAGAAGCATGCCGTCCTTCCTGTCTTGGATGCTGTGTCACGGCTTGCTCGCCCGCTTTCCGGGCATTCTTGGCTTGCTTGGCTGGCTGACTGACTGACTGACTGGCCGACTGGATCGACTGGACCGACTGGACCACCGACTGGACCACCGACTGGACCGACTGGACCGACTTGGCCGCACAGGATCCAGTGTTTCGCCCAAGGTGGCGGCGATGCTGCAGCGGGAATGCGCATTGCGGGGAGGGCAAACAGGCGCACAGGTTTGCAGGACGGCCAGAGGAACCAGTTCCGGGCAATCCGCCCCCGATGCATGCATGTGTGTGTGTGCGTGTGCGTGTGCGTGGCGTGGGCGTGTGCGGGCCTGGAGGATCGATCTAGCTTGGGACATAATAATGGAGATGTTGACGGCGGTGTCAAATGGCAAATGCAACCAGCCATTGGACGGACGCATGAGCAAGGAAGAGAGAAAGGAGAAAGGAACCAGACAAGAGGTCATGAGGTCGCCCCGCTTATGTGGGGCCAGGGCTCCACACCCCACACCCCGCTGCAGAAACTTTTCCTACCAGGTGTTGCTGGCGTCGTGTTGCTCTCAATTGATTGGCCTTTTAGGGCGGTCAGGGTTGACAAGCAGCCAGCCTTGCATTCAGAACGGAGACACACGACACGAAACGAAAGGATAAAGTCCCTCAACGAGAACGGCTAGAAGTGTGGATGGATGGATTTCCGCTCCAGTTTGCGAGTTTGGCCCCGCCAAGCATCTGGAAACCACCGGCGAATCATTCCGAGCGATTCTTTTTTTGACAGAATATCCCAGGGACCTGTCGTCTTCAACGACGACCCGCAGCTTTGATTCCCTTGACTGACAGATCACGCCGATACTGCGGTTATGCAGCAGCTTCGAATCCTTTCCAAAGATACCCCCCCTGCCATGCAGGCTTCCCCCTCGGCCCCTCATGTCCATGCTGCTACAGTAATGCAGGCTGGGGATAGGATCGGATGATGCAGACGTATTCCGCATAACCTGCTTCGTCATTGGCTGTAGCCCGATTGCTTGTTTCGAAAGGCGTGATTCAGGGATTCAGCCATGCCAAGTTCGTCCTGCTTCAACATTCGGAGACACCACGGCAGTGCAAGTGCTACCCCTTGAGCCATGACGCTGCCGCTTTGCAAGCCGAGCCAACAGCTAGCCGACGAGCCTGTAGGATGGTGATCCGTTGCAACCCGTGCACACCTGCTCTTATCCCGTGCTGCGGTCCCAATTGACGCATTGGGCGTACAGATGCAGTGTGAATACGTCTACGAACGACCGACGCTTTGGTTGCTTCGAGCTCGAGTAACATGAGCCATCGGTTCATCTCGCCTTTGACATCAGAAGGCCCCCTGCATGCGGTACTACCCTTCGGGCCATGATGTTTCTGTTGAACCTACAAGCCGAGGTAGTAGCCGGTAGGCACTTCAGGCGATCCATAGCACCCGTCGTACACCTGCTTTACCCCGTGCGCCCCGTTTGCCAAGATGCCGTTCGAACACGCCAATGAGGCACATCGCTCATCAACCGCATCAAGCAACCAAGGATGGATGGGCCCTGCCGCCCTGGGGTCCTGGATGACACTGCAGGATTGAAAGTCACTACAGGAGACTAAACGACGCCATTTGCCGCGGCATCGCACAAGCTTTCCCTAGCCACTGCCCGGGAATCTTGGAAGAAAACGCCTCAGCGGCGAACTCGCTAAACTGAATCGGTACCATTGTTCCTTTCCTGCATGAGCAAAAGAACAAGCTGACAGCCGAAAGCCAGCCGTCAGACGGATGGGTCCCTTGCCCTCGTTGCCTTGCGGACGGATGTACAGGCCAACCCCGAGCACTTACTGCTTACTACTCTCTAGGCAGGCAGGTAGGTCTCTAGCCGGGTGGATCTACATATCAGCTTATAATACTTGACGAAGACGCAAAGCCCCATTTGCCGAGGTAGATATTCCAGGTAGATAGATATTCGAGGTGCGGCAGTAAACTCCCTGCCGAGGTAGATATTCCAGGTAGATAGATATTCGAGGTGCGGCAGTAAACTCCCGGCTGCCGCTCCGCGAGACGAAATCCTGCCGCAAATACGAAATGAGCGAACGAGAAGAGTATCGCGACGATGAGGAACGAGCTGGAGAAGTTAGCTGATAATGAAAGGGCCTTTTCGTTTTCCCGCGGGCGAACGAATCGAGGATGAGAGGGTGTATGTAACTTTGTCCTTTCCGTGTCAGCCCCGGGCGCAAACCTTTGTCGGGCGGGCTCCGTCCTGGTGCGCCAAGACCTTGGCAATTCTGCCATTGAACGGAAAAATGACCCTTGGCTCGGAGAGGGGCATCAGCACGTGTGACTCGGGGGAAACCTGCGAGGGCATCCCACTTGTTGGACCAACCTAGGATAGGCAGGTTTGTGGCAAAATACCGACTGATACCAAGAGGCCTGCCTGTATTACCGTTACGATTGCAGGTTCATAAGGGGCACTTGCTTGTGTGAATATTGTTCCGTCCCGTCGTCACAAGCATCGTTTGCTTGCCTTTCGGGCCTGGTCTTGCATAGACCATCTCGCCTTTTGCAAGAGCCGGTAGCACCTCGACCGCCTCGTGACAGCAGATGGGCAAGCTGAAACAACGCGGCTCCGTTCCGGGATGCATTTTTTTTTTTTTTTGTGACTCGAGTAGAAACGGTCCAGGCTTTGGCGAGACCCCGAGTTGACAGACTTTGCACCTTTTGTCTCCATCCTGCTCGCTGCACCGCAACGACGGAATGTAAGAGTCGATGTATCCATCCACGTGGAAGGGGTCCCTCAGAAGCGAGCCTCGGGTCTCAAACACCGAATGCATGGGTGACACGGTATCGGTTGGCGCCTCTCGTGCACGCCAATTGATTCAAGTGCTCTCCGTAGTGGCCCCGTTTCATCGTGACCGACACGTGGGTCTCCCACACGCCGTCTTCGCGGCCGCTCGAAAAGCTGCGTTGGTACAGTAGCAAGATGGATGCAGGACCCGAATCTGGCTGCCTTGCTTTGCATTTGTTCGAGGTGAATCTGGGAAACGATTGATCCAGAGGGGAAAAAGACAAGGCTCACGCGGCATGAATAATGCTGAATTGAATTGATGAATGCTGGATTTAACCGGGTTACCCAGAAGCTTAAAGACTTCAAAGTCATGCTGGTGGAAATCTCTTCCATGATGATGATGATGAGGGTGGGGTGTGGGGTTGCATCCCCTCGCTGCCCCTCATCACCCCGCACGCCCGCCAAAGTCGCCTTGCCTTGCGCTCCAGAACCCTAAAAAATTAGGTCCGTGTCGTGTCGTGTAGTGTCGCTGAGGCTCACCCCCCGTTCGTTCATCCCATCCCCCATCCCCCGTCTCGGAAACGCAGTTTTTATTCGACATTCATCAGCATGGCAGCGATCCTCTTGGCGGATGCCGAGTCGGAATCGGATTGCTCCTTCAGCCCACGCACGCCAAACACCGCCAGCTTTCTCTTTCCATCACCTGGCTGAGGTGTCTCCGCATCCCGAGCAAGAGGGAACAAAGAGGAAAAGCTTCGCCATTTATTTGCTGGCTGGGTTATGGCCCCTCTCCAAATCGTCGCCTCTCCATCCGACCCCGGTCTGTGCCGCCCCCACGGGCTCAATTCGGACCCCATGTCCATGTGAAAGAGCCCTTCCGGCGCGAACCGTCTACTCCGTAGAGCATCTTTGAATCCTTTTCTTTTCCCTTCTTCTGCTGTATTGCGCCCCCCCCTCCTTCCACCCCCCTTCCCCCTTCCAACTTTGGATTCCACGGCGCATCCGCCCCCCCCCGCAATCCGCCTCCTCTCACCAGCTGAACACTTGAACCGCCTCTTGAGCCGCTTCCAGGCCTTGTCGGCGTCGAAGCTACTTTCGCGTTCGATTTCTGAAAAAGCGCACTTCTTCCGAAAATTGAATGCTCTCTTACATACTTTTATAACAGCTTTTACGCCAAAGCACACGGCCCATTGTCACCATGCCGTCTTCTACTGCCAACACCTTCATCGGTGCCATTGACCAGGGCACCACCAGCTCTAGGTTCCTCATTTTCAACAAGCATGGAGAGGTGGTCTCACTGCATCAGATGGAATTCAAGCAGATTTACCCTCACCCTGGGTGAGCATCTCCTGGGAAATTTTAAACGGAATCATCCATCTTCATCAAATGGCATGCAATTTGACTGACTGACCGGGACCACTCGCAGTTGGCACGAGCATGACCCTGAAGAGCTCATTTCTTCCGTGGAGAAATGCATCGACGGCGCCGTCCAAAAGTTCGAGACGCAGGGCCACTCCCGCGAGCACATTGTCGCCGTAGGCATCACCAATCAGCGGGAGACTACGGTGGTCTGGGACAAGACCACCGGAAAGGCCCTGTACAACGCCATTGTCTGGACTGATACCCGCAACGTGGAAATTGTCCGTCGCCTCAAGCATCGCATCGGATCGGGAGAGCTGACCCAACGCTGCGGTCTTCCCCTGTCTACGTATTCATCTGTGGGTCGGCTGCTCTGGCTTCTGGAGAATGTCCCCGAAGTACAGAAGGTGTACGATCAGGGCAACCTCGCATTCGGTACCGTCGACTCGTGGCTGGTCTACAAGCTCAATGGCGGCGCTGCCGGCAACGTCCATGTCTCCGACCCCTCCAACGCCTCACGTACAATGTTCATGAACATCCACACCCTCAAGTATGATTCCGAACTGATCGACTGGTTCCGCCTCGACCCTAAAAAGGTCGCGTTGCCCAAGATTGTTCGGTCCGCCGATGCCGAGGCATATGGCTGCTTCGCCAGCGGCCGCCTCAAAGGCACCAAGATCACGGGATGCCTGGGAGACCAGTCTGCTGCCTTGGTTGGTCAAAAGGGATTCGAGCCTGGCCAGGCAAAAAACACGTACGGTACCGGGTGCTTCCTGCTGTACAACATTGGCGACAAACCCGTCATCTCCTCTCACGGCCTTCTGGCTACCGTCGCGTTCGATTTCGGCAAGGGCAAGACCATGTATGCTCTCGAGGGCAGCATTGCCGTCGCCGGCTCCAGCATAAAGTTTCTGGTTGACAACTTTGGTTTCATCGAGTCGTCCTCCAAGCTCAGCGCGTTGGCGGAAACGGTCGAGGACAATGGCGGCTGCACCTTTGTGACCGCCTTTAGCGGTCTCTTTGCTCCTTACTGGATCGACGATGCTCGAGGCACCATCTTTGGCATAACCTCCTACACCCAGCGGGGACACATTGCTCGTGCCACCCTCGAGGCCACCTGCTTCCAGACGAGAGCCATCCTCGATGCCATGGCCAAGGACAGTGGCAAGCAGCTGGCCGAACTCGCCGTAGACGGCGGCATGTCCAACTCTGATCTTATCATGCAGGCAAGTCCCCCCCCCCCGCGTAAACCAAGTTTCACTCCCCACCGTTTCTCCAGCAGTTACGATTCGGACGCATTGCTGACGCGCACCTTCTTGCCAGACTCAATCCGACATCATTGGCATTCCCGTCAACCGACCGGCCATGCGGGAAACAACGGCTCTTGGTGCTGCGATAGCCGCTGGCTTTGCCGTGGGTGTTTGGGACTCCTTTGAAGACCTCAAGGACGTCAACACAGAAGGTCGCACAATGTTCAAACCGCAGATCTCTGCTGCTGATGCCAACAAGAAATTTGAGCGATGGGAAAAGGCTGTCCAGATGAGTAAGGGCTGGTCCTCGTAGGCAGTGTCGGGGGCCGCCGAAGACGTGTTTCACGAGATCAAGTCAATGTAAATAGCATGGTGGTGCTTCACGAACCGACTCCAGGCCGCCGCCAGGCGTACTATCCGTGGGGATTTCAACAAGCGCATTTGGCAAGTGGAGCCTCGCGTTCCTGAACGTTGATAGCCCGGTAGCGAACGGCATGCATGTGCCACGAGAGAGGGTAAGACGATGCGAAGAAGAGGTCTCCTCTCGTTTGGTCTTGTCCTTGGGAGTCATGCAAGCACTTGGCCACAGGTGGACTTGGTCACCTTTGAGCTCCTCGAGGACGAATTAGGGGGTTCTCTGTAATTGACATTATCCAACTTGCTGGCTTGCATCTGGCTCAGTCGGAGATTGCGTTCAAGAAAGGCCATGCCTAACATCAGGGACAATTTGGAAGAGCTGGATTGGGGGGAGCGGGTAGGAGATATCTAATATAGCCCCTCCGTACGGAGAACATAATACTGCTCTTTACAAGCCCAGCCTGTGCTTGCTTGTTCGGGGTGGCTGGTTGTACATGGGAGGAATTAGTCAGCCGCTGCGCGAGTTTCGGTGAACAAGCGAGACCGTTTCCTCCAAGCCGTTAGGTTACGTTACATACGTTACATCCCGTTGCATTCATCCGTGAAATCCACAAGCTGAGACTGGGCTTTCCTTCACTCTGGCTTGAGCGCAACTTGAACGCCGTTCGTTTCAAGGTCAACTGGTTGCAAAAGTCTCACGGTGCTTTTCCGTCATCCATTGGCTTGAATGACGGAATTCGTGCATTGCCCGCATGAATGAAATCTTCAGCTGCCGTTCGGGTCAAGCCAAGGTCCGTCTCTGCGAGCCAGATATCCCCCAACCTTGGCCGACCGTCACGCGCAGCCCCCCCCCCCCCCCCTGGAACCCACGTCCTCGAATCAGTCGATATACTGGAACAAGGAAGCCCACGTCTACTTCATGAACTGCGAGTGCGGAAAGCCATGGGGTGAGAATGGCAGGCAGAAACGCAGCCGAGGATGAATCCAACTCGGTGCTTAGCAACGACGACGGCGAATCGAGTGGCGGCGGTGATACGACACAACGGGATGGCCCCGCGGCTGCAGGGCACAAGAGAAAAAGGCAAAAGCACCAGAAAACATCGTATGCGCCTCCCTGTTCCATCCGACGTTCGACTGGGCCCGCGCATGTTCATGTACTGACCAGGTGTTTTCATTCAGTTGTGAGTTGTGCAAGGCCAGAAAGGTCAAGTGCGACAGAGCCGAGCCTGCGTGTTCCTGGTGCGCTCGGCACGACCGGCCCTGCGTTTATCTCGCAAGACAGAAGCCAGGCAGCCGCATTGGCTTTGCTCTCGAACTGGAAACCAAGATCAACAGAGTCGACGCTCTCCTCCAGACTCTTTGGCGACGGGTTGAGGATCATATTGCTAATGATCACGGGCCCCAGTCGCATACTCTCGCGACAGCTGTGAGCAGCGGAAACGGCAGCAACCCGGCTCAGCTCGATGGTTACGGCCACGGGACCCCTGGAACCATCCGGCATGACCTTTCAAGAGGAGCTTCAGTCACCCAGCCAGCAGCCCTTGCGAGACCACCCTGGCTCAGCGGTGACGCTCCTGAAACCCTTCAACAGCAATCTTCCTCAGTAGATTTCGCTACAAGAAACGCCTCGCTGCCCAATCACGACGAATCCTTTACACCGGCGTCGCGCTTACGTCCTGGGCGCAATGGGTCGACGGGGCTTGGGCTTTCTGCAGGGAGCGACCTACCTCCGCAGGACATGATTTACACTCTTGTTGACCTTTACTTCAAGCATTGCAATACTTGGTGTCCAATTCTTGATCGAAAGACAACGTTTGGGATCTTTTTCGGCTCAACTTCAATGAGTGAAGTCGATCGAATACTTCTGCACGCAATCATGGCAACCACGCTGCGCTTTCTGAAGGACTCACGATTGTCCCCAGAAATGCGAGCACACTACCACGCGGTTTCGAGGCATGCCGTCATGATTTACGCAATGGAACATGTCAGCATAGAGGCGCAACGTGCCCTCGTCATTCTCGCCCTTGATGAACTGGGCACGTCAACCGGTCCACGCGGCTGGAACATGTTGTCAATACTGGCTCAGAACGTACGGCAACTGCACCTTGGCGAAGAAAGCAGCCTGCATCTATCTGCAGACGAAAGCGAGCTGCCAAGCGCCGGACCCGTCCGGAAAGTTGCAATACCCCAGCCAGACTCGTGGATAGAGGATGAAGGCCGCCGGCGACTGTGCTGGATGGTCTACCTCCTTGATCGGTACGCAACGATTGCAACAACAACGTTTGACTTTATGCTTGACGATGGGAAAATGAACAGGGTCTTGCCGTGTTCATACGACTTGTTCTCCAGAAATGTTCCAGTGGAAACTAGTGTGTTGGATCAGACGACAGGTCAACAAGGCGCGACGGGATACGCCGTGAATAAACCTGAAAATCTAGGTAGCTTTTCCTACCATTGCCAGATACTCAGGACGATGAGCAAGGTGCACGACTTTTTAAAAGCTCCCGTCGACGTCACGTGCTCGGCAGGAATGGCTCGTTGGCGAGGTACATATCGATCCCTCGATGCCGCGCTCAACAGTTGGCTGCAAAGCTTGCCGAGCGAGTACAGCAGGATCTCGGCCCTTTGCCACTCGGACCCTGCCAGCCGGGTAGCGAACTGGTTCATGTTGCACAGTGCCTACGTTACCGCGGTTGTGCGCCTGCATTCATCGGCGGCGTACCCAAGCGTCAGATCACCGATATCTGCTCCCTCGCACTACGCCATGCAGAGATGCCTTTCCGCAGTCCAAAGCTTGCGAGATATAACGCAAGATGTGTTTGAGGCCAACGGTCTGGATCTTGTCGGCCCGCCGTTTGCGTTCTCCTTGTGGACAGCAGCTCGGTTATTGATTGTTCACGCGGCCACGATGGGCGGTCCTGTGGATGCCAAAATCGACTTCTTCATCGAAATCTTGGGTCACGTGGGGAAATACTGGCAAGTGGCCATCAGCTACGCTAGGATTCTGGCAAGAGTTGTGCAAAGAGCGCGCCGGGGAGAAATGGGCTTGGGGGCCATGAGAAGGTCAGCATTCACAGTATTTTTTTTTTTTTTCAAGTGATATTTCCCATTTCCAGAGCCATCGGGATGCTGACGAAACTCGTCACGTAAGGAATGCCCATGAGCTGGTCCAGATGGCATCGGCCACCAGAAGGTCGGGGTTGGATGACACGGCGTCGCAGTCTGTGCGTCTCCGGGAGCTGGACAGCGTTGACGTCTTTGACTTTTTCCACTATCCCACGATTTCGATCCCGGCACCGAAACCGACGACGCAGAACGGCCGACAGGTCCCGCATCACCCGCAGGGACTGGTGACCCTCGGGAGCGATGAATGGAGTGATGGGGCGGTTCCGGACCCGGCCTCTGACTGGCTAGGCTGTTGAAAGAAGGGAGAAATGGCCGCGGCACATTGCCGTGGAGGATGACCGATAAAGATGCTGAATATATCAAAGGATGTGCTCGGGACGTGTAGAATGCTGCGATTGATGCGGATTTCGACGGCAAGCACCGTTGTTGGTGGCAAAATACTGCTGCTGCTGTCGATGTATAGATTCCGCAATGAATGCCAGCACTGTCGGGACTTTTCCGTTGGTTTTTTTTTTTTCCGTTTCACATGCCACTTGGGTCCTTGCGTGCATGGCCGCTGCTACATACACCCCCCTACCCCTAGCTCACGTCACCCCAGAGTTCCCCACCTCGGCGCTCTGTCCCCTCTGTCCCCGGGCTGTCAAACGCCCGCTCCGCACCACGCACTGACCAATCAGGACGCTTGCAATTGCAGGTCGACAACCAACCTCGGGCCTAAGAACCGAGGCAGAAGTCTAGAGTCCCAGACTTTGTTGGACAGACTTTGTCACAGACTTTGTCACAGACTTTGTGAACGGGTTCCAACGCCAGTCCCAACTGCCGCTGTTTCCCATCAGCAAAATCCTTCGGTGGCTCGCACTCTCGCCCGCCATGGCGCCTCCAGCAAAGACGTTTACCCGCGCCGAGGTGCGGCAGCACACCGCCGAGGACTCTCTGTGGTGCATCATCGACAGCATCGTCTACGACGTGTCCGACTTCGTCGCGATCCACCCGGGAGGCGAGAGCGTGCTGCGCCAGGTGGCCGGCCAGGACGCCACGACGGCCTTCTACAACCTCCACCGCCAGGAGGTCCTGACCCAGCACGCGGACCTGGCCGTCGGCACCGTCGAGGGCGAGACGCCGCAGGTGCTGGTCCCGCGGCCCGGCGACCTCAGCCCGGTGCCGTACGCCGAGCCGCTCTGGCTGGCGCGGCCGTTCCGCAGCCCGTACTACGGCGACTCGCACCGCCGGCTGCAGAGGGCCATGCGCGCCTTCACCGACGAGCACCTGCTCCCGGAGGCGCGGGCGTGCGAGTCCACCGGCCGCCCCGTCAGCCAGCCCGTCATCGACCTCATGAGCCGCAAGGGCGTGCTGCACATGCGCCTCGGGCCCGGCAGGCACCTCCACGGCGTGGCGCTGCTGGACGGCGCGGTCCGCGGCGACGAGTTCGACCACTTCCACGACCTGGTGGTCGCGCAGGAGCTCGCCAGGACCATGGCGCGCGGCTTCCAGGACGGCAACATGGCCGGCATGACCATCGGCCTGCCGGCCGTGCTCAACTTTGCCAGGGACGACGCCTGGGGGCGCGCCGTCGCCGACGCCGTCTTCAGCGGCCGCAAGAAGCTGTGCCTGGCCATCACCGAGGCCTTTGCCGGGTCCGACGTCGCGGGCCTGCGGACCACTGCGGAGAAGAGCCCCGACGGGAAGCACTACGTGAGCCTGAAGAAACCCCCCCCCCCCCCTTTTCCCCCTTCCCCTTTACTCCCCATTTCGACCCTTATATGTTATTCTTGGTTGGGCGGGAAGGGGGGGGGGGAAGGGGTGGGCGCGGTGCTGGGTGTCTGATCTTTGCCCTTTTCTTAGATTGTCAACGGCACCAAGAAGTGGATCACAAACGGCACCTTTTGCGACTACTTTGTCACCGGCGTCCAAACGGGCAAGGGCCTCAGCGTGCTCCTCATCGAGAGAGGCGAGGGCGTCGAGACCAAGCCGATCAAGACGTCGTACTCGGCCGCCGCGGGGACGAGCTACGTCACCTTTGACAATGTCAAGGTCCCCGTCGGCAATCTCCTGGGCGAGGAGAACAAGGGCATCCACGTCATCCTCAGCAACTTTAACCACGAGCGATGGACCATGGTTTGTAGGTCCCCCCCTCCCCCCCAACGAGTCTTCCCGAGGAAAAAAAAAAAACAAAAAAAAAAAGAATCAATTGAGGGCTTCTGGTGGGAGACTTTGCTTACGACCCGCCTTTGCGCAGGCGGCTCCATCCGCATCTCGAGAATGATTGTCGAAGAGAGCCTCAAGTGGGCGAACCAGCGCCTCGTCTTTGGCAAACGCCTGATTGACCAGCCCGTCATCCGCCAGAAGTAAGGCTTCCTCCCCCCCCTTGCCCCTGTCTTTGCCCTGCCTTTGGTCGGCAGTGGGTAAAGGCCGTGTTCTCCCCCCCCCCTCCCCCCCCCCCCCCGCCTTTGCTGACGTTGGCCAGGCTCGCCAAGATGATTGCCCTGGTCGAGGCCAACCACTCGTGGCTCGAGTCCGTCACGTACCAGATGTGCAGTATGCCCTACAAGCTGCAGGCTCAGCATCTCGCAGGCCCCATCGGTCTCCTCAAGATGAGCACCACGCGCGCCGCCCACGACATCGCCGACGAGGCCGTCCAGATCTGGGGAGGTCGCGCCCTCACCCAGACCGGCATGGGCAAGCACATTGAAATGTTCCGCCGCACGTATGCTTTCGACTCGGTCCTGGGAGGGGCCGAGCAGATTCTCGGTGATCTGGGGGTCAGGCAGGCAGTCAAGAATTTCCCCAAGGCTGTGCTGTGAAAAAGGTGCGCGCGGGCAAATCTTCAGTCGTTGATCATGGTGGAAATGTGGAATTTCGAGGCCATGTCGATTGCCTCATGCTGTAAAACTAAACAATTGGTTGTTGGCATTGACATTGGGGGAGTGGTCCATAGTGGTCCATATATGTATGGATGGATGGATGGTCATGGGCTTGTAAACCCGCCGTCGAGCGAGCAGAGCTCAGCCCTCGAGCTGATGCATCAATCCATCACCATCACCGGTTCCGTCAATGCCATGCTGAATCATCATCGCCGGCTTGACCATTTGATGCTTCCCGTCTTGCGACAGTCCTCACGTCTACGTCTTGCTTTCTTTTCATGTTAATTTCTTTCTTTTTTGTTTTCTTCTCAGTCCACTCTTTACCCAGCCCCCCCCCCCCCCCCCTTTGCCTTGGGCAATCCATTTCAAGTGAGCAGTGGCAGTCCCTGCAACTGCTCGTCCGAATCCCAGCATCTGGCCAACGGGAGTGACAAACCAAACTAAAATCCTGCGCCATCAAAGGCCGTGCGTTGCAAAGGACAAACTTTTTGAAGATTTCCCCTTCATCTTTCAAGTCCAAAATATTCCGTGATAACAAAGGAAACCCGAGACTCAAGCAAGCCTGCACTGGGGCTCTAGCGGACAACACATTGTACTCGGGCAAAATCTAAAACATAGCACACCGTCGTGGGTATCCTGGAGCTGCCACGCCAACATTCTCTCCCAAATCATCACCGTGCTTCTTCACATGCGTCTTAGTTGGGGCATGCGGACTGAACGTGGCCGGCTTGCTGGCATTTGTAGCAGATCTTCTCGCCTCCAGAGGATTCCTTGGGGCAGTCTCGGGAGTAGTGACCAGACTCTCCGCAGTTGTAGCACTTCATCCCGTTGACACACTCTCCTAAACAGCGCCTTAGAACTTGGCCGCAACGCCTCGAAGGGAAAGGGTTTTTTTTTTGGTGCAACTTACGCGACATGTGGCCGTAGCCACCGCAAGAATAGCAGGTCTTGCCAGCGCCGCCACCCATGCCGCCACCGTAGGAGCCGCCACCGTAGTTTCCGCCGGCCTTGGGGCAGTTGCGAGCAATGTGGCCCATCTCGCCGCACTTAGGATAAAAAGTCAGCATCTGTCGAAAGAGAGGCCACGCGAACGTCGGAGTTGCGTCGCGAGGTTGGCATCTACCTTGTAGCACTCCGTCGATTGTCCACCAGCGGCACCGCCGCCACCACCCAAGGGGCATTCGCGAGAAATGTGACCGGCTTGGCCGCATTTGTAACATGACTTGTTGTCTTTCATGGGTTCGGAGCAATCGCGGCCTGCAAGACATTAGTATGCATAGGGTGCTGATGATTGTTACATGGCTACTCACTCATGTGACCCTCGCCTGGGCTGGGATTTAGCACCACTACTTTGAAAGAAACAAGACAAAAAAATCAGGCAATACAAGCGTACCTCCGCAGTTATAGCTGTTGCATTTGAACGTTAGCAAAATCTAGCGGGAAGGACCAGCAAGGGGGATTTGCTCTTACCACTTAGCCGGGCCTTTGGAAGGACAGTCGCGGGCCTAACGGTTGATTTGTCAATTGCCTGCCATCGTCAAGTCGCATCAACAGATATCGTACCTGGTGTCCAGGGTTGCCGCCTGTAGTCGAACGTCAGCTTGGAGTTTTAACCACGTCTCATTGTCGGCCTTGAGTGGCATGTCTGGTACAGCTTCGGTGAGAATCTGGGACAAAATCTACTCACAGGAATAGCAGGCTCCACGGTTGGGAGCGCCGGAGTTGGGGGCGAAGTCCATTCTGTTGAGAATAAAAGGTGATTTGGCTTTGTAGGAGTGCGAGATTAGCTTACGGCCAGGCAAAGAAGTCGAGTGACGGTTGGCGAAAAAGAAGAGCAGCTATGGCCGTTATTTCAGCCGCGCATGGGAAGCACGGATTTGCGGAATGATAACAACGACACGGGGCTGTAGACGGATAGAAAGCAGACTGGATGATACCTACAGGGTCTTCTGAAAGGATGCAAGGATGCACAGTTCACGAGAGGACGGGGGCGAGTGTACGGTATGACGGCACGCTGTTTCAAAAACGGGTGGTGGTGGTGGTGAAGGCAGGTGGTTTGCTGGGTGGGTGGTGAAGTCGAGAATGGGAAAAGTTTTTGGCGTCAAAACAGCAGGTTTTGCGGGGCTCGTCTTTTGCCCGCGGCGCAGTCCGGTGCAGTCTTGGTGCAGTGTGCACGCAGTGACGGTGCGGACGCAGTGGTGGTGCAGTGCAGTGCAGATGCTGGACTGGCCAAAAGCTGGACCAGTCTGGAGCAAACGGGCCGCTGAGCAAAGAGTCTGGCTGGGTCCAGTCTGTTCTGGTCTGGTCTGGTCTGGGTCTGGTGGCAGCGGCATACGTACGATTGACTACCTACTATTGACATACATGTACTAACCTAGGTAGGTACTTAGGTACCTACATGTAGGTACCTAAACGCAGCCTTCAACTGACTGGCCGAATCCAGCGTGGCGTCCGGGAGCGGGGCAAATGCTGATGATTGCCTCGAGTCATCCACGAGGCGGCGCATCGGAGCCCGTAAAGAAGCTCGGATCGACTCGATGAGCATGGGCTCGAACATTTGGGCCCCGGCTGCAAAACGGCCCCAGGCCAATTGGGCGGGATTCCAGGGGTGTGAACGGAAATCCACACGCAAAGTTGGTGATGCAAAGCCGCTGGAAATTTGTCGCCTACCTCAAGGTATCATCCATGTTGTACGGACGTACCTTGCGTCGGAGTTGATGGCTCCCAAGATGTCTACTGGCAACAGCTGTCACAGGATGAATGCACAGCTGTCAACCAATAATGAGCACTCCAGTCCGCACCGTGTCCGCTTCTGACCGAAGTCACTGTAGGTACCTAATGTACAAGGAACCCGAGGTTACACCCACTGTAAGTCGCCACCTCTGTCTGGACTTTGGACTGGTCTGCCAACCAGGCCGCGTCCAGCATGCAAAACCAAGATACCAGACGCTCAAGCTCAAGCTCACGCTCGTCGCTTGGGTTCAACGTCCTACTCTTCCAAGATTCTGCCGCTCTCTCGCTGCTGCAGCCTACAGCACCAGAGCTCTTCTACATTTCATTCACTCCATCATTTGTTTGAGGTTCCAGCCGGGGGTTCTACGTGACTCGTCACGTGGCTTGGTGGAAGCTGTGGCGCCGACTTCAATGAGTACGCGGTCGGGGCACGGCTGAGGACTTGTCAACAGCTTAAGCCTCGCCCTCAAAGTTTCTCTACAGGCCCCTTCCTTCATGCGTTCAGAATACACGGCCCCCATCCCGTGATGGCGACTACCTGGTTCGAGAGAGGTCGGCCAGCTCTTTTCGAAGCTCTGTCGAAAGTTTGTGACCAAATTGGGCGCGATTTCCTCGATGGTGGTAAGTGTTGGTTAAGCGTTGTTATGTATGTCCTTGCTTGTCCAACAGCTGACGCATGGATAAAGACGTACAAGATCCGAAAAGTTCAACTGTTCCTGCCGAGGACAATGGTGTCGAAGAAAACGTCCAAAGGGCCTCCACACTTTCCGACCTTGTAGCGACGTTAAAGGCGGAAAATGCAGCGTTGCGCAACGCGCTGGCACATGTTCAGGCCGCTCGGCAACCTCCAAACGAGATGGGTCAATTGTCGGGCACAAAGCCACCTGATGATTCATCATCCGAAACAAGACCCCTCTGGTCCAACTTTCCAACAAGCTCCGCCACTTCAGAGGCACCGGAGGGCAATGAAGGTCGAAAAGACTGCGATAAATGCGCCAAGATCCTGAGGAGGTATCGGGCATTGTCCTCCAACTTCAAAACCGCCAAGGAGGCTCTGCTTCGGAGGAAAGATGAGAGGAACAAATGGATACGGCATGCAGAACTTTTAGGCAAGAAAATTCGGGCCGCCGAAGAGCAGCACAGTATACAAATCGTGGACCAGAAAGCACGCCAGGTGGAAATACCATCCTCGACAGCCATGGAAGCTGATGACGCAGGACTGGAACCAGGCGACCCCGAGCTTAGCTTCGTGCTGGAGGACAAGGTTTCGGATGACGAGCCGCAACTCCCACAACGCCCTCCAGCGAGAAATGTCACGCCGGTGGTAGGGCCCATTATTGGTCCCGGGGCGAGCTCGCAAACAACGCAGGGTCAAGCATCGGATGACATGTCCCCGCCCGACGCGAGTGCTCCATCAATCATCGAAGATGATCACTCCACCGTTAAACAAGAGCCGTCGTCTGATGCTCCAGAAATCGTCTCGGAGCGGAAAGTGAGAAAGCGGAAACGAGCCGATGAAGTGATGGGTGAAAGCACCCTGCCGATTATCAAGTCCGAGTCGAACAATCTTCGCAGCCCCAGCACGACAGCAAATCCCGCCAAATTTCACACGCAGGAAAGCATCGACTTGGGCGACATTGGCCAGAAAATACAGACACCGCGGAAACGTCAGCTCTTGGAACAGAGAGTGCCCTATACAGAACTTGCACAGCAATCCAAGATTTCGGTTCTGACGCCCGCCCATTCCCAAACACATCAGCATGCGCAGTCGGCACAAGTGTCGCGTCAGACTTCTGCATTGATGCCTCTCGATGCTAACGCGCGACCGACACGACCGAGCAGTAAAAACTTGTTCCTCAAGCATCGGAGAGGACAGCTTGCTGATCAAATCGCAAGCCTGGCGGAGGACGGTGCAGACTATGGAACATGCCCAGCAGGTTTTCGGTTCAACAATGCAGGTACCAAGTCGGCTAAAACAAGGCTGGACTCGCTTTTGAACCTAAGCTTCGTGGACGCGAGCGGGATTGGCAAAAGTCCCGAGAGGATCGCACCATCGACGCCCTCTCGTCAGACGAACCCTGGTATACCCGGACGTCGACGACTACCATTTGAGAGTGATGGCCAGCAAAGTACTAAATCAGCAGCAGCTCAACGCCTCCAGATTTCAAGACGAAACTTGGAAATCAAGCCATTGGCCGATCGACCCCCGCCAACACATCGGGTGGACGGACAGACACGAAGATCCTTGCGCAGCACATCAATGTCGGAGCTTGGTCTAGATGACTTCAAAATCAATCCCATCGCCAACCAAGGCCATGACTTTGCATTCTCCGAAGTGGTCAGGGACAAAGGAGAGCGGACCTGCTTACCGGGCTGCGTCGACATGCACTGTTGCGGCAAACACTTTAGAGATCTTGCCATTTCGCAAAAGGCCATCCCGCCGTTGACACCGCAGCAACGACAGGAGGAGCAGATACTCTTGGAGCGATACCTGGGGTATCATGCCTATCGGCTGGCGACGATGAGCACAGAAGAGAGAGATGAGGTCTGGATTCAGGCGAAGACGGAAGAATTAGCGAACAAATACGGCAAGCATAGACAGAGATATTCTCGAATGCAGTCCCCTCCAGGCTTTTGGAACGCAGACTTCCCAGATACCCAGCAACTGAAAGCCGATCGAGAGGAGGCAGCGAAGAGGACAAGACAAGCAGTAGCAGAGCGTTATCGCGAGGCCATGAAGGTTGGAGGAAGGTGGAAGTTTGCGGATGAGTAGAGAACGTGGGGGTGATGTAAAGCCGCCGTAGACCTACCAAGCGCCCGCAATTGCTATCTAGGTGTATATAATGAATAGGAGGCGCCTGAAGAGTAAAAGAAAAGAAACGAATAGAAGAAAAAGAAAGTAAAAAGAAGGTGCGGTGTGCGCAGTATGTGACGGGTACATGGGCCAAGCTTGTTGCCTGCTATCGCCACGCAGCCTCGCCACGCCGCCTTTGCCACAAGTTTATTCTCTACAGACTGGCCATGTCTAAATTTCCGAATGCCCGAATTCCCGTAGATGTCCCAGTCGGTCCTGCTCCAGGAGTAGTAGGCCTTTGCGGGATAAGGCTGTGAGGACGGTTTCCCCCGGGACGAGAAGGGCGTAAATCCCCATGTGCACACCATGTTCGTCGCGCGGGATGCCTGCGGATGCTTGCGGATGCCTGCGGATTCTCTCGCATTGATACCGTCTTGCAGAAAACCCGTTGGAACCCTATCAAAAGCTGCCTTTGCCTTTGTATATCGGTCGGAAAGGCTATGTTCCGCCTCTTGGACGTGATGATGCGGGTTGAGTGGTCAGTGCCGCCCGTCTAGTGGGAGGTGTGGAGTAGTCTGGCCCAGCTACAGACGCCACAGGCGAATCTATGCTTGGATTATCCTTTTTTTTTTCTTTTTTTTTTTCTCATACCTCCGGCCTGAAACCCTCTGATCGCTCGTCGTCGAACATACATCAGCCTCACGGACTCTTGTGGACGAACCGGATTCCGTCGCCTTTGCCAAAAGACACGAATCCCCCCCTTCCCATGCTGTCACTTTCGCTCTCGCTGCTCTAGCCACCGCCCTCTCTCTGTTCCTCCGCAGCGAAATCTACAGATTGGAAAGTCGTCTGTTGCGCGCAACCTCCTGCCCGGCCTGGTCCAGGAGATTCGCTGCCCTTGGCGTCACGCGGCTTGTGCTTCTTCTGCAGCCCCAGATAATTAAAAAAAAAAAAGAAAAAAAACAGAAACAAGAAAGGCCTCGAGTCCTATCCCGCCCCTACCAAACTGGCGAGCCGCGCATCAACCAGCCATCTCTCCCGCGACGCCTTGTCGACTCAACATTTGGTGCGGGAGTCGCAACTCTGGGCGACGCCTGACATCAAAACCCATCCCAAGCCGGCAGGATGAGTAGCCGCCATCTGCCGGCTGGGCAGCACATGCATGGAGCATCTGGGGCCATCGCCGGCGCCGATATGGGTCACGGTCCTGGCGCAGGAGGTCCTCGGCGGAGGCAGCCTCAGTATGTGCCGCATTATCACCAACAAATGCCTCCCATGTATCCCACCAACTTCGTGTCCTACGCGCCGCAGCAGTACTACAGCATTCCTCCGCAGTACAGCAGCAGCGGAATCCCGTCTCCTGGATACCTGCCTTACCAACAGTATGCGAGGTCTCCGCCCACCATGCATCAATACGTCCCCATGGTGGGCGTGAGCGTGTCTCCAAACTACCCTCGCGCTTCGCAGCAGAGCCCGAGCCTTGCGACACCATATCAGCCTCCTCCTGCTCCAGTTCCGATCCCGCCGCAAACTCCGTCGTCCACACACTCCTCGCACATGATTCCTCCTCCAACCCCCCCGACGCCTTCCACTCCCCAAGCTGGCGAATATGCATCGTCGGCGCAGCATCCACAGCCGGTTGCGTCTCCTCCTATTTCGGAGCGGAAACCCTTCCTTCCTCCTGTAAGTTCAAAATGCCCTCGAGCAAGCTTCAGCTTCATCGCATGCTCATACGAGATCCCCAAGCTTCCATGGCTGTCCATGCCCGAGTCGAAATTCCCCAAAAGGACCCCCCGACTCAGGACGAAAAGAAAGCTGCTTCCATCCAACGAGGAGACTGTTTTCTTTTCGCTGCAGCAACACGGAGCCATTCTCGAAAAACCACCTACAGCCGCCTCTCAGCACTCCAAGTCGGCTGAAGAAGCAAAGCATACTTCCGACGCTGACGCGCGGGAACCTGCGGAGCACAATCAGGCCGAAGCCGAGCCCCGGAATCAGAATACGGACGCGTCCAATTCCAACGCAGAGGAGAGTGTTGCTCAGCCCAAAGATGCACATCAGCCTGCTACAGCTGTGACGAACGGTAACGATGATAAAGACGCGGCGGACGGGTCCGCACTAGCTGAGAATGCGGCCGGCCCGTCGGCTCAGGAAGCTGGCACTCCCGGGAAACCGGCCGTGGCAAGCACTTCCGTACGGGCTGCCCCAATCAGCTGGGCGAAGCTGTTTTCTCCGGTCAATCAGGCTGCATTCTCCTCAAACGGGCTTGGCCGTGTGGCTGTCGCCAACGGAGAACAATCGAGGCTTGGCAATATCTCTGGATCAGACTTCCATGAAGCCAACAAAAGCTCCTTGGCAGAGGTGATTCGAAACTTTCAGGTCAACAGCACCGGCAGGGTCGCACTGATTGAGCCTCGTGGTCTCATCAATGCCGGCAACATGTGCTACATGAACTCGGTAATTCCCCTCCCCTAGTGTGCCTATTCCGGAACTTTGTCTAGATGCTGACTGTGCCTAGGTTTTGCAAGTCCTCGTGTTTTGTACTCCCTTCTACGACTTTTTAGAGAAGCTGAGCAAACGAGGTTCCCACAGTTTCAATAGCTCGACCCCTCTCGTCGATATACTGTAAGTGAAACCGCTGCTTTTCAACCGCTGGCTTGATTGAAGGCTGACAGCAAGGCAAACAGGGTTGTCTTCATGCAAGAATTCAAAGTTCTTGCCTCTGGCTCCTCTGCTGAGCTCTGCAACTCTGTCAAGACGGAGATGTTCGAGCGATACGGAGAGCCGTTTACCCCTGAATTTGTATACGATGCCATCAGAAAACTCTCGCGGTTCGCTAGCATGGAAGTAAGTGTCCGCCCCGGGATCCTTGGTCTTTCTTTGCTAGAAACCCCCCAGCGCTGACATGACACAGCACGGCCATCAACAAGATGCTGAGGAGTTTCTCGGCTTTCTGCTGCAATCTCTCGACGATGAGTGTTCCCACATCATGGGTCAAACTCTCGGCAACGAGGAACAGCCTATGCCAGAAGTCCCGGCCCAGCAAAATGGTACCGACGCATCAGGGGATTGGCTCGAAGTGGGACGAAAGCAAAAGGCTGCCGTTACTCGGTCATCCGGCTCCAAATCTTCCAGCCCCATTACCAAAATCTTTGGTGGCCTTTTGCGATCCGAGCTCCGAGTGCCCGGGTTGAAGGACTCCATCACCACGGAGCCTTACCAGCCACTGCAGCTAGACATCGGGTCACCAGATGTCCGCAACGTGGTGGACGCTCTCCGGGGCCTCACCCGACCTGAGCGTCTTCAGGGCGACTTCAACTCTCCCCGTGGAAAGGACGTCATGGCTACCAAGCAGGTCTTTATCGAGACCCTGCCTCCGGTCCTGATCCTGCACCTCAAGCGGTTCCAGTTCGATGCCGAGGGCCACGGCACCATCAAGATCTGGAAGAAAATCGGGTACCCGCTCGAGCTTGGGATTCCGCGCGAGGCCCTGTCCCGACAACGGCGCCAAATCATTGGCGAAGGGCCCATGCCCCGTTACAAGCTCATCAGCGTCGTCTACCATCACGGAAAGAACGCAAGCGGCGGCCACTACACGGTCGACGTTCGTCGGCAAGACGGGCGCGAGTGGATCCGCATGGACGACACCGTGCTGCGCCGCATACGCAGCGAGGACGTTGCCGAGGCAGGGTCGGAGGACGACGCCGCGGACATCTGCAGGGAACAGTCGCCTGCTTCCAACGCCTCGACCAATCGTTTCGGCGTAATGCACGAGCAAGACGCTGCCGAGGAAGATGGGTGGAAGCAGGTCACGACTTCGGCCACTGGAAGCAAGAGATGGAGCAATGTCGCCAACGGCGCAAACGCGGCGGGTAGCAAGGAGAAGCAGGTCAAGGACAGCAACAGCAAGGACAACAAAGTTGCCTACCTGCTGTTGTATCAGCGCATGTAGAAAACAAGCCAAGAGCCCGAGTATGGGAGGATCGAGGCGGAGTATATCGACGGCGGTATCGCCGCGGTGCACCTCTAAAAATGCATCACAATTTCTATTTTAAAAAACAAGAAAGAAAGGAGGAGCGAACGGACGAGAGACCAAAGAGAAAGAAAATCGGTACGCTTGTTTCGCTTCCACCGGCGACGGGGGATGTGCGCGTGTGTATTTGAAGTGTTTTTCCTGTCTGCAAGTGAAAGTCCAGCAGGGGCTGAGCCACGCCGCTTTGCTTGCCTGGGACGTTATGAGACATGGCATGACCCGAAGAGGGCAGTGTGTTTTTTTCTTTTCTTTTCTTTTTTTTTATCTTTTTTCGTTACTTTTTTTTTTCTGGGTGATTCGGCGTCTGGCGCCATGGCATGAAAATGGAGGCTAAATGCTCGATGGGCCCGAGATGCAGCATGGTCGAGGGTGCAAAGTCCCTGCAGCGGTGGAGCGATGAAACAAGAAGAGAAGAGAAGAGAAGAAAAGAAAATATGGGAGATGAGAGAAGAAGAGAAGAAGGAAAGAAAAGAGAAAACCGCTGTCTAAAGGAAAGGTGAGCGTGTATATCTTGGCACTTTGGCATCCAGGGACTCCGACTGCTACTCGAGGAGAAGCGAGTGAACAGGCGCCATGGCAAGGCAGAAGCCGCACTGCACAGCACGGAAGTTCCCCAGCACAAAGTCTCCCAGCACAAAGTCTCTCAGCACGGCTGATACCTGCGCAGCCCGTTTCGCAAACACTTGCCGAGTCAACTGAGCGAAAAGCTGTATTGTCGGACGAGACGACATCTAAGGGTACACGAGACTGGCAGGTCCTTCCTAACCAGTCAAACCTTGTCTAAAAGTCTAACAAAGAAGACTGCACCATATTCCTGCTTGGAACCGGTTCTACCACGTCCTGCTCGTAGAGGGAAACGAGCCGAATCATTCCTTCTTTCTCAAATTCTCCCCGGTCGTCGTGGATCCTAGTGTCGCTTAATGACGGTCATGGAGTCGAGAGCATCCTTCTCCGCGAGCTCGGCCTCGACCTGGTTGATGATGTCGGTGAGGTACGGGGTATCCTGGGTTGTCTGATTAGCTCCGAGATGCTCTACTCCTTCTTCATGCCGCAGTGCCACGAGGCTTTCACCCGCGCCGATCGTACCTCGGAGGACTTGGTCCACTGGTCCTTGGGGAGCAGCTTGTGCTGGTAGCTGCACTGGACGGAGCGACGGATACGGTAGATACGGTCGTACGACTCCTTGGGAGACAGGCGCTTCAGAGCAATCTGCGTGGTCTCGCGCTCCTCCTCGACCAGATCGTCGTATCTGCACGCCGGGGGGAGTCAGCACCGGCTCGGAGGCGGTAAAGGTTTTTTTTTTTCCTTTTCTTTTCGAAATTCCCCGGCACCGACGCCGCCAGTACCGGATGCACGAAGCCCATGACGGCTTTACCAGCGTTGTCGCCCCGGCCGGGCAGGACAAGGAGATCCTCTTCGTGGGGCGCGGCTTTACCTCAGGCCAAGCTGCTTGTAGCCGGCAGCGTTGGCGTACCAGTTGGCGGCGGGCATGACCATCTTGGCCAGCCATGGTCGGCGGAGGACAAAGGGCGCGAGGGAGTAGCCGCTCATGATGGACGGAATCCTGGGGTGGCTTCGAAGGGGGGGGGGGGTTCGCAAATCGTGGGATTGGAGGGAGGTGAGCGAAGAAGTCCTGGGGGCTGCTTTTTCTGTAGCCGGGATGCGCGAGCCGCACCGACGCTGGGACGGACTGGGGGTTGATGTCTGCCACGTGACTACACGGGGGATGCTGAGCAAGCGGGTGGGCACGTGACACAGCGGGAAGACTCCTGCAGTGTACTAGTGTATGGTAGCGCGGAGCTGCTTACGGAGTCAGCAGACTAAATGGCTTTATTGAGCTGGGCTATGTAGCTGTCTCTAGTATATCTGCGCTTTGTTGTTGTTTTTGTTTTTGTTTTTTTGTTCTGTTTTTGTGGTTCCTGTGGTTGTTGTGGTTTTCTTTCTTTTTTTGGCGTCTTGTACATGTAGCTTTCGAACTTGGTCCATTTCCTGCGGTGTGCTGCAAAATATATACAGATGCTAGCTCCGCGCCGCTGTCAACCTAATGCCATTCGCTCTGCGCCCTGCGCTGTAAAGGTGCTGCTGGGTTTAGCGCCGGCGCACGGGGCATCCACTACCTTGGAGGTACCTGTACCTACCTGCTAGGTGCAGCGCGCCTCCGACTTGCTGAGGCCTGGCAGTGTCATCCGCGGAAGCCAAGGCAGCCAGATTTGATTTGATGCATTGACATCACCAAGGGACAGCATCCCTCACATGGAAAGCATGGCAAGCAGCTTGCTCTGCGCCACTGAGAGTTGGCGTCAAGAACCTTTTTGATCTGTCTGGTCTGGTGGCAGCACGGACTCCGGAGTTACCAGACAGCAACAAGGCACCATCTTGACACTTTTAGCTCCGAGCCTCGGCCGACTTTTCCCGGTTGGGGCTGGCTGTATGTGGCTAATGTAGCCTGCACACGTGCAGAGAGTACCGTGGAGTTCTCGCAGCGGACTCATCCGCTGCGGCCAGGCAGGCCCAGCCTGATCAGTAACATGTCTGGTACAACCCAGCGTGGGCTTTCGAGGCCAAGGCCAAGGCACACAGCGTCTTCGGCATCCGCTAGCGCCCGGGTGCTGGGTTCTCGCCATTCACCATTCACCAGACATCATGTCATGTCGTCTGGTGGGCTCGACTCCACCGTGGCCGGTCCACAGTCCACACAACTTGCCGCCGCTGCCCACTTTTCCTACTTTCCTGGCACTCATCAAACTCACCTCAACAATCAACCCTCACCACGCACAATTCCTCCATCTACGCGAGAAACCTCGGTCTCTCTCATCTGTGTCCACCTCGTCCGGCGGAAAATCTTTGCTGCCAGCTCCTCGTCGACGTAACCACGTCACCTCACCCCGCCGTGCCACCCAAAAGTCGACGCCCTTGCCGCTGCGCGTGCTCAACTTCCCGTTTCTGCTCGACGTCAAATGGCTGGTGGTGTTCGCTAGGCGGGAAACGGTCTCTGCAGGTGGGAGCGTTTCGTTTGCGTTCCCCGCAGGATCCGTCAATCCCCTTTGAAAGCCGGCATCGGATCGAATGGCTGGCGTGGCGTCCTTGGACATAGAGCAGCGACTGACCTTGCTACCGCATAATTGCTCCCTTCCCTTTCTTTTTACCCGAATCGTCGGTCTCTCGAGTCCCCCTCGATAGTCGTCCGAGCGGCAAATCTCGTCTTGGGCCTCGTCGGCCAGAGGGATTGTCAGTGACGCTGCTTTGAGCGAGCCCTCGAAATCGACGTTTCGGGGTGGGGAATAGAGCCTTGCCAGGAGACGATTTAGGCTTGTCCCGTTGCTTTGACCCCCCTCTCGTCGCTCGGTATACTGGCGAGCTCCACTAACCCGGGTCATCCTGTATCTGAATCCGAAGCAACAACTTCAAGGCGCGTGGTGTTCGAACCGACATTAGCAGGAGGCGACGGAACAGGCCATGTCTCACGATCAATCGCATCAGCCAAGTAGGGTTTCCTCGCCACCAGAACATGCAACAGGCTTGCCTCGACCTTGCTCCAACCTGACGATGCACCAACCTGGCGGGCTGAACCCGCTGCAGAAATGGGCCGCGTCCGCCTCGGATTCGCAGTTCAATGCGGTAGCAGGCGCTGTAGGCGGCTTCACGTCCGGCGTCGTCACCTGTCCCCTCGACGTTATCAAGACAAAGCTTCAAGCGCAGGGCTTGTACAGGGTGCTTCACGATGGACGACACGTTGGACAGCCGAGAATGTATAACGGCCTGGTCGGAACGGCCCGCGTGATATGGCGAGAAGAGGGCATTCGGGGCATGTATCGCGGGCTAGGTCCGATCGTCATGGGATACTTGCCCACATGGGCCGTCTGGTTCACCGTGTACAATAAGAGCAAGGTCTGGCTGGGCGAGCACTACGGTAAGAGAACGTCTTTGACATTGATCGACCGCCGCCGACCGCTGGCAGGGGGGAGTGACGGGGCGGCGGAGAGGGAAAGGAGGGGGAGGGGGGTGTGAGGGGGGGCGCGGCTCTGTGTCATGCCGTCATGCCTTCATGTACAAAAAACGGCAAGGCAGGAATCAACGTTAACAATGTCGGTAGAAAACACACATCTGATCAACTTTTGGTCGTCAATCATTGCCGGTGGCAGCAGCACGATAGTCACGAATCCCATCTGGGTCATCAAAACTCGGCTCATGTCACAGAGCCACGTCCCCGCAAGAGACGACGCTGCGGATCACCTGCTTCCCAAGCCTGGAAAGACACCGAAGCCGAACCATCCTTGGCACTACCGATCCACCCTCGATGCCGCCAGGAAGATGTACACGTCCGAGGGCCTACTATCCTTTTACTCTGGTCTCACGCCCGCGCTCCTTGGCCTGACGCACGTGGCAGTTCAGTTCCCCACGTACGAGTACCTCAAGACCAAATTTACCGGCCAAGGAATGGGCGAGGGGTCCGGGGAAGCCCATTGGTTCGGCATTCTTTCCGCATCGGTGCTCTCCAAGATCCTGGCAAGCAGCGCGACGTACCCGCACGAAGTTATCCGAACCCGTCTTCAGACGCAACGGCGACCGGTGGCCGGCGAGCAGTTTCTGCAAGGGTTGGGAATGCCCGCGCCAGAACAGGGCAAACCGACCTCGGGCGGAGGTCCCAAATACAGGGGAATCATGACGACTTTCCGGACGATACTGCGGGAAGAAGGCTGGCGGGCATTCTACGCCGGCCTGGGAACCAACATGATGCGAGCTGTGCCCGCAGCCACGGTCACCATGCTGACATACGAGTCTGTCATGAGATTCCTGCACCAGGTCAAGGAAGAAAGCCAGAGCGTACGTCACGATTACGAAGATTGATCAAGCAAGCCGGCACAGCGCGGGGTGTTTCTCGCTCGCACCGCCGTCATGAAAAGGGAAAGTCGACTTTGCTGACTCGTCACCCATGACCATCAGATGCGATTGGCTTGGTCGTCGAAGGATGCGCCACTGCAAGAGTGACGCCCATGATACCCCAAAATCGGAGCGCTTCTAGGGATGGGATTTTTTTTTTCTTTCTTTCCTGCTTTCTTCATCTAAAGTGGGACATGTGCCCTTCCTTGACGTTGGCGCCTCTTTTTTTTCCGTGAAAGCCTGCATATAGGGACGGTGCGTGTATACCAAGGTATCGGTTGATGCTTGACACTGACGACGCCTTATTGATACGCACAGCAAGAGCATGGGCAGCGACATGGGATGGCAAGAAGGGGGTCCCGAGGGGATTGGGTCGGTCGGTGGGTGTAGCGTTGGCCCCGTGAGATACATAGCAAGCAAGCAATCTGGAGATTTTGTGGATTTTCTCCCCCCCCCCCCCCTTAAAACCCGATCCAACCTGAGTTGCAGCCCATCACACCTCCCTCTGTCCGTCATCTCATCTTCGCCCTGACTGCCTCCTAGCGGCTCGAATGGAGGATCTGGTGTATCTGCACGGCAGGTCAACATCGGGGTTAGATGAGGCGGCAGATGAAGCGCACCGGCCTGGTCTGGTCTGGTGTCGGCTTGGAGGAGAAGGAGGAGAACTTGGGACGAGACGCACACGAACAAAACGCCAGCCATGGCAAAAGCAGCCACAGGCGCAACAAACTTCTGGACAGGTTCTGCGTCAGTGTGTACATACATGGCAGCCATCCAACCAACATGTGCGCGGAATGCGGGAGACGGCGGACGCCCACCGGCAAAGAAACTCGGGAGGTTGTCGTCTCACCCGCGGGTCCATGATGGGGATGTGTCAACCGTCTTTTCTTTCTTTGGCTCGTTACTAATTCAAAGCGTCTCTGCTGCTGCTTCTCGGGGTTTTTTTTTTTTTTTTTTTTTTTTTTTTTTTTTTTTTTTTTTTTTTGTTTTGTGTTGGGGGGGTTTATTTATTTATCTCTTCCCCCGGCTCTCGGTCTTCCGGTTCCGCGGTGTAATGTTTGTATCGATTTGATGATTTGATGTCAGATGGGAGACAAGACCCTGGAGCCTGCAGTGGAGGAGGGCAGGCACCTCGTTCTCCCTTGGCTGACGAGCCGTCCTATGGAAATCTTGAGCTGTTCGGGTCTGGCTCGTTCTTGACGCTGGCTGGGCAGCTGGTGTGCTGGTGCATATGTAACTGGTCTGGTCTGGTTGCTTCAGGCGCGCATGCAAGGGCAAAGCCTCGCCCTGCGGGCCGCTGGAATGCAGCCCCCCAAGGCAGCCGCACGCCCACCGCACGCTCACATGCAGTGGCCTTGGTTGGCTGGCTTGCGTCTGGTCTGGTTTGGGGCCATCCCCCAGTCACACCAGTGACCAGACCGGCACAAAGCAACAGGCAACCAGGTGGCCCCGTTGCGGCGGGGGCATGTGCTGCTTTGGCCTGGGCGCTTGCCCAAGTGGAAAGGGAAGATTAAGCAGCAGCAGCTGCAGCTATCGCAGCTAAGCCAGCAGCCCGCACCGACGTGCTCGTTGTCTTGTCTTGTCTTGTCTTGTCTTGTCTTGTCTGGTCTGGTCTGGTCTGGTCTGGTCTGGTCGCGAGATACACAGGCCATTTCCGCCCCCTTCTGTACTTCATGTCCCTTTGTGACGACGGCTGGAGGAGCTGGCACGACCGACCTGATAATGATAATAATAATGATAATAATAATAATAATAATAATAATAATAATCTTTGCGCATCACGCGGAACCCGCGCCGTCAAAAGACCCCCCCATCAAAACTCCCAGTCTTTGTTGAGAGCCTTTTTTCCCTTTTTCTTTTTCTTTTTCTTTTTTCTTTCCCCCCCCCCCCCGTTCACCCTCTCCCGTGCCATACCGTTTGCTCTGGTTTCGTCCCCTTGGAGGTACCGGGCGCCATTTGTCGCGACGGCTATTCCCCCCCCCCCCCCCCCCCCCCCCCCCCCCCATCCCCTTGCATTTCTGCCCTCATTCTCGTTCGCGACCAAGGTCTGGTTTTTTCTTTTCCGCCGTTTCCCATTTGGCCCTGCCTTTTTGTTTTTGGTCCCCCCACCGTACCGGGACCCTCCCCCGTCGCACCGGCTCTTTCTAGCTCGAGCAGGTAGTCAATAACCTGCCAGACCTACCTGAGGCTGCCCTGCCCTCAACCGCGAGCCATGCCTGTGGAATTGCGCAAACGCAAGGCGCCTCAGCCGCCGCCGGCTCCGGTGCCCGTCGCGAAGAAGGCCTCGAAACCTGGCAAACCCGCCGCGGCGACCAAGGCGACCAAGGCGACCAAGACGACCAAGACGACCAAGGCGACCAAGGCGACCAAGGCGACCGAGGCGGCCAAGGCCGAGGCCGAGGCCGAGCCGGAGCCGGAGGCGTCTCCCAGCAAGGACGAAGCTGCCAAGGAAGCTGCAAGGCAAGATGCAAAGCAAGATGCTTCGCCGGCTGCTGCGGCCGTCACCGCCGCCCCCGCCGCCCCCGCCGGCAAGGTTGCTGTCGGCGACGTGGTCGACCTCGAAGGGTTTGGCGCCCAAGTCGAGACCAACGACGGCAAAAAGACGACGCTGAAGAAGCTCGTCGAAGAGAGCACCAGCGGTGTTGTGCTGTTCACGTACCCCAAGGCTTCTACGCCCGGGTGTAAGTTTAATTTATTTATTTATTTTTTTTTTTTTTTGCCGCCCTCCATTCACCTCGTTCCCTTGGAGATGTGTGACGCGACAGAGTTCCGCCTCTGCTCTCTACTCTTTCTCTGCCTTGTGACCTCTCTCGCCAGAGCCCGCCGGTTTGCCCGCGAAACTTCCTGCTTGCGTGAAACGGCGCTGACGAGAGGCGTTCGCAGGCACCAACCAAGCCTGCCTGTTCCGCGACGCGTACGACGCCCTGACGGCGGACGGGCTGGCCATCTACGGCCTCAGCACCGACTCGCCCAAGGCCAACACCACCTTCAAGGACAAGCAGAAGCTGCCGTACCCCTTGCTGTGCGACCCGCAGGCCACCCTGATCGCGGCCATTGGGCTGAAGAAGCAGCCAAAGGGGACACAGCGCGGCGTCTTTGTCGTCGACAAGAAGGGCAAGGTGCTGGTGGCCGAGCCGGGCGGTCCCGCCGCGACCGTGGACACGGTCAAGGCTCTGGTGCAGGAGCTGAAGAAGTAGGTAGTCGGGCCACCGCGCGACGTCAAGACAAGCGGCGCACGTCACATCACGTCACGTCACGTCACGTCTCGTCTCGTCTCGTCTTTTCTGTGGATGTTTGGTTGGACTCGGTGGGGGTGCGACGACTCTCTCTGCTCGGGAGACAAGGTCAGTCGTACTGAATCTTCAGCACGGGGCGCGATGGTTTGGTAAAGACTCTGCACAGTTTTGTTTTATTTTTTACTTTTTTTTTTTTTTTTTTTTCAAGAACGTGGGGATATGGGAAGCAAGTACAGGGATTTTGTATGGTACCAAAGCAGCAAGCGATTTTGAGGACATGAGAATGTTTGCTACACTTTTGCCTCTTCAAGTGCCCTCTTGAATCCTTTTGCTCGACGGTGTTGTTGCGCATCCGGCTCCTTCACGGCCGCCGCAAACCACCAGAGATCCACTTCGAGCAAGTCATTCCTGACGTAAATATTTATATGTATTGTCCTGGACAAGACGAGGCTTAGCTTGCACACAGTCCGAGCACAGTCCGAGCACAGTCCCAGGCTCCAGGACCAGCTCCTGTACGGAGTATAGAGGTGGGAGGCCGGGCGTCGGCGGAATATCGGGCCATCGCCACTCCACGGGGATCCAATGACAGCGCCCGATTGTTCCACGCGTGTTGCAACCTCGAAAACGGCTTCGCCCGGCTCGGTGCAAGCAACTGTCCCCCCCCCCCCCCCCCCCCCAAAGCGAAGCGAAGCGCGTCCCAACCACCATCGAAAGATGTCGACCAAAGCGGTGGCCACGGCCTCTGGTGGCCTTGTCTCGATTGCAAAGGTAAGCACCGGGCTGGAGTCTTCTCCCCTTTCCCGGGGGAGTAAGGAGCACAGTCGACGCCTCTGACCTGGCCGTTCGATTTCTTGCGCCCCAGAAACATACCGTCCAGTCCACCGGGATCTGGGAGATGATCCGCCGAGCGCTGGCCATCGACCCCGACCGGTCCAACGGCGTCCCGCTGAACCCCTACTTCCGCAACCCGCCCCCCGGCAGCAACGACCCCATGGGCTACGACGACCCGGTCACCCTGCCGGCCGGCGACGTCGCCGACAACCCGTACTGGAAGCGCGATCACCGCAGGCACTACCCCCGGCTGAGCGTCATGAGGCAGGCCGACGTGGCCAGCCTGCTGACCCTCGGCAGCGCTGCGGCCCCCAAGGTCGACCTGGTCGGCGAGGCCGGCGAGAAGCAGCTCGTTGCTGCGCACAGGGCGAGCGAAACCGGCCTGGCAAAGTGCCTCGAGGGGGCGCCCGAGGGCGTCGCCAAGGACGTGTTTGTCAACGGGTTGCCGCCCCTGCCCAGCGGCCAGTCCCTGGCGTCGGGCAGCTGGGACGTGCACAAGTACGAGCTGACCAAGGAGAATACCTATCCCTCGGGGTGAGTGGGCGCCTGCGCGTTGCTGCGTACGCTGATGGTGGAAGGCTGACGATGAAAACCAAGATACCCGTGCCGGACTTTTCAATAGTGCCAGGGAGGAAGGGACTGATGCATTACACGGGGTCGGATACTTGTCTGTATATAGCAAGATGGGAGACAAGGGTCACGGAAACATGGCAGCATCCAACACTGCGTCAACCCTGCGTCAACACTGCGCTTTGACTATCCATGGCGACTGTCTCCAGCATGACATTGTTCGTCTTTCCAGCGCTCACCCTCTCATGACGTTGTTCTGGACCCCCAGGCCTCCTGCATGCCAGCGTTAGAAAATCAAGTCGTCGAAAACGCCCCCCGGTAACCGTTGTGAGAATAATCAAAGCCCTCATGCAGCAAGCCCCCCCCCCCGGCATATTCCGCCATCAAGCGGACGCCGTCATCCTCGCTATCACTTTTGCCTTCCCCTGCGCCCTCTTGACCCGGTCGTCGAAATCCTGCACTGCCTCGTCCGTGTTCTCCGTGGACAGCGTGTCCGGTTCCACCAGCGCGTACAGCATCCGCACGTTCTTCTCCAGCCTGGGGTTGCTGGGCAGCCCGGACAGCGCGCACGGCGGCCCCGTCTCCGCAGACGCAGGGCCGCCCGTCTGCTCCCGCGACGGGATCCTGTTGGCCCAGACGACGGCGCGGCTGGCCAGCCGCCCGCTTTCCAGGAACTTGTCGAAGCCCTTTTGCAGGCCGAGCTGGCGGCCCTCGGTCCTGCCGGCCGTGGCGCCGTCCGCAAGGCCCTGGCTGTAGCCTTGCTGGTACAGGCGCTCTTCCAGGTGGAGGACGCTGTCGAACGGGTCGTCTGGGGGTTCTGAAGGCATGGCGGCGTGGTGATGTTGTGCGATGGGATGGGACGTTGGCTTGTTGTGCCTGAGAGAGCCAAGGACTTATGTGGGGTGAAGCGAGTTGGTGGATGACGCAAGACGGCGGCGACTGGCGACTGGCATAATACTGTACGTAGAGTACAGAGGGGTCGCCACTAACTGCACGCTGTGCAACAGCGACCCAACCTGCCTGGCAGTGCCTGACAGTGCCTGGGTGCGGGCGGCTGGCTGGCTGTTGGCTTGCCTGTTGGTTTGCCCCTCGTCGCAAGGGAAGAGAGGGCAAGGGCAAGCCCTTGACCCTTGGACCCCTCCATCATCCCCGCCCCGCGCAAACTGGCAATCTCGGCGCCGATGACTCAAATGCTTCTTCGCCATGTCCAATCCTGCCATCCCTCCGAATAACTCATAACCGGCCCGCTGACCCAGCTCCGTCACAGCAACCCCATTGGGATTGATTCCGCTGCTCGTCGACCGCGGCACAGGATAAAAAGAGGGTTCAAGGCTCAAAACCCTTTCCAATCCTCCCACCCCCCCCCCCCCCCCCCCCCCCCCCCCCAACCTTGCCGCCAAACAAAGCAAAAAAAAGACACCTGACATGCCCGTGGTTGACCATCCCATCCTCCCCGTCAAGGGCAAGCGAAACGTCCTCGTCACCTCGGCCCTCCCCTATGTCAACAACGTCCCCCATCTGGGCAACGTCGTGGGCAGCGTGCTCAGCGCCGACGTCTACTCGAGATTCAGCAAGCTCCGCGACCGTCCCACGCTCTACATCTGCGGCACCGACGAGTACGGAACCGCGACCGAGACCAAGGCCCTCGAGACGGGCCAGACCCCCCAGCAGCTCTGCGACGAGTTCCACCAGAAGCACAAGGAGGTGTACGAGTGGTTCGAGATCGGGTTCGACTACTTTGGGCGCACCACCACCCGCAAGCAGACCGAGATCGTGCAGGACATCTTCCTCAAGCTGCACGACAACGGCTTCCTCGAGGAGCGCACCACGACCCAGCCGTACTGCGAGAAGCACGGCAGCTACCTGGCCGACCGCTTCGTCGAGGGGACCTGCCCCAGGTGCGGCTACGACGACGCGCGCGGCGACCAGTGCGACAAGTGCGGAGGCCTTTTGGATCCCTTTGAGCTCGTCAACCCTCGCTGCAAGATCGACGGCGCGCAGCCGGTGCCCCGGGACACCAAGCACATCTTCCTGAAGCTGGACAAGCTGCAGCCCGACATTGAGAAGTGGTTCGAGGGCGCGCACAAGACGTTCGGCTGGCCGCAGAACGGCGTCGCCATCACCAAGGCCTGGCTGGCCAAGGGCCTGGAGGGACGGAGCATCACCCGCGATCTCAAGTGGGGGGTCCCCATCCCGCTGCCCGGCTACGAGGAAAAGGTCATTTACGTCTGGTTCGACGCGTGCATCGGGTACCCCTCCATCACCGCCAACTACACGGACCAGTGGGAGAAGTGGTGGAAGAACCCGGACGACGTCTCGCTCTACCAGTTCATGGGCAAGGACAACGTGCCCTTCCACACCGTCATCTTCCCCGGGTCCGAGATCGGCACCGGCCAGAAGTGGACCATGCTGAACCACCTGTCCACCACCGAGTACCTCAACTACGAGAACGGCAAGTTCTCCAAGTCCCGGGGCGTCGGCGTCTTCGGCAACCAGGTCAAGCAGATCGGCATCTCGCCGTCCGTCTGGCGGTACTACCTGCTGTCGAACCGGCCCGAGACGGGCGACACCCAGTTCGAGTGGCAGTCGCTTGTCCTGGCCAACAACAGCGAGCTGCTGGCCAACCTGGGCAACTTTGTCAACCGCGTCGTCAAGTTCGTCAACGCCAGGTGCGGCGGCACCGTGCCCGACTTCTCCGCCTCGTACGCGGACGACTCGTTCGACTTTGCCGCCTGGGCCGGCCGCGTCAACGCCCACCTGGCCGAGTACGTGGACGAGATGGAAAAGGTGCACATCCGCGCCGGCGTCAAGAAGCTCATGGAGATGAGCGCCGAGGGCAACGCCCTGCTCCAGTACAGGCTCGACAACGCCAACCTGGTGGAGCAGCCCGAGCGGACCAGGACCGTCATCGGCCTCGCCCTGAACCTGTGCCACCTGCTCGCCTCCCTCGCCTCCCCCTACATGCCCTCCACGGCAGAGTCCATCTGCAGGCAGCTGAACACGACCCTCGGCGCCATCCCGGACACGTGGAGCACCGACACCCTGAAGGGCGGGCACAAGATCGGCAAGGCGGCCTACCTGTTCACCCGCATCGACGAAAAGAAGGTGCAGGAGTGGAAGGCGGAGTTTGGGGGCAGCGCCGAGTCCCGAGCGGCCGAGGAGGCGGCCAGGAGGAAGAAGCAGGAGGACAAGGAGAGGGAGAAGGAGAGGAAGAAGGCCAAAAAGGCGGCCAAGGCGGCCAAGGCGGGCCAGGCGGGCCCTGCCGGCAAGGACGCGGAGCAGGCGGGCGAGAAGCCGGATGGCGCACTGGTGGCTGGAGATACCAAGGATCTCCCCATCCGAGCCAAGCCCGAGGGGCAGTGAGTGGCGCGGCGTCTGCTCACGCATTCGGCACGCACGCAGGTAGACTTGATGCTGCGGTAGACTAGAAGGGGCGGGGGGGCGGGATGGATACTTTTTTTCGTTCATCGCAATGGTTTAGAGTATAAGAGGAGCGGGGGGGGCATGGCGCAGTCAAGGGGATGAGCATGAAGACGATATAGCTCCAGGGCGCGCATGGCAATCACGGTCATTGGCGATAGACTTGGGGGGGTATGCTAGAATGACTGCCCTCGAAGCAACCAGGCTGTAGGCTGGATCAAATGCGCTCGGAAAGTTGACAAGGGGAGGTCTTGAATTCGACCAGACGGTTACGGCTGCTCCGCCCCGTCCCGTCTGCGGCCAAGTCGAAACTGCATCGCAACCGCACCTTGTTCCTTCCGCGCATCCGCAAGCCCAAACGTGACGCCCCACCAGCCCCACTCTTTCCAACGGCGCCGAAAACGAGGGGCAGATGGTACATAGATGGCAGATGGCAGATGGCCAGCGGGCTGGGCGGGGCGGGGCGGGCGGGCAATTGGAGGTCCCGAATCCCGAACAAACCCAACAGCAACCACCATCAACCGCCAGCGACCACCAAAAAACCAACCCATAAAAACGACCAAAAAAAAAACCCATCAAAAAACCCAACAACCTTGCCGGCCTCGAAGCACGCCCAAGCGCCGTCGTCGTCCGAGCCATATCCCGGGCCGCCGCTCCCCCCCCCCCCGCAGCAACAATGGACATCCGGCCCCTGACCTGCGCCGACCTCCCCCTGATCCAGCACGCCAACCTCGAGAACCTCCCCGAGAACTACTTCCTCAAGTACTACCTGTACCACGCGCTGTCGTGGCCGCAGCTGAGCTACGTGGCCGTCGACGTCTCCCGCCCGTCCAGGGGCCCGTACGACTACCCCCGCATCGTGGGCTACGTCCTGGCCAAGATGGAGGAGGAGCCCGCCGACGGCATCCCCCACGGCCACATCACCAGCCTGAGCGTGATGCGCACCCACCGCCGGCTCGGCATCGCCGAGAAGCTCATGCGACAGAGCCGTGCGTCGTCCCCTCTCTTTTCCTCCCCCCCCCCCCCATCATCCACCAGCAAATCATGTGCGGTGCGTGCTAACAAAAGCGGCGCGCCAACGGACGGCCGCGTGCAGAGCTGGCCATGGTGGAAACCTTCCAGGCGCGGTACGTGTCCCTCCACGTGCGCGTGTCCAACGTCGCCGCCCGCCACCTGTACGAAGTCACGCTGCGGTTCAGGAACGAGAAGACGGAGCAAAAGTACTACGCTGACGGCGAGGACGCCATCTGCATGCGCCTCGACCTCGACGACGTCCGGGACGCGGAGCCCAACGGGGGCGGCGGGGACGGGGCGCCCGACCACGCCGACACCCACGCCGACGAGGGCGAGCCCGTCGGCGACGTGGGCAGCGACCCGGCGAGGAGCAAGCGCGGCAAGGTCAAGGTCGCGGTGGGACGGGGCCTGGGCGTCGGCGCCCTGGTGGAAAAGAACGAGAGCAGGTAGTGCGTGTTGTTTCGGCGGGGGGCAAAAGAAAGCCGCATATGGGTGCGTTGGCGTTGTGAGGCTGTCGCAAAAGGTGGGCTGGCTGGCAGGGGCTGGGGTTCGGTGCGAGTGGGAATGGAAACGCGTGCTCTTGCCTGGGCGCGGCGCGTCTTGTGAGCGGGAGAAAAAAAAAACGCCTTGTGAGCGGGAGGACAAAAAAAAAACAAAAAAAAAAAAGAGGCAGGCATCGTGACGCAGCGGTAGGAACCGGCTGGGGGGACATCACCCTTGGAAAATTGAATGGAATGTAATGACCGGCTGGGACGTCCCCTCTAACATGTGAGTGGTGATTCGCATTGTCCCCCCCCCCCCCGAAACACGGCTTATTCTTTCGAGTGTCGGGCTTCCTGCTAATGGCGACATGGACATAGGCAACGTGAAATCATGCACTCGAAGAAATAGAATTGAATAGAATGCCAGAAACACGGCCGCCGCTGACGTTTCCAAACACCGGCAGCGTCTCCTCTTCTCTTCTGGACAGCAAAGCAAACAAAATCAACAGGGCGTGTGACCTGGTGGTCAACTGCACCGACACCACCATTGACAGGTGTCCTGCAAGAACCTGAGCTAGTAGTGCCCGGCGTCTTTGGCCGCCATCTCCTTGGCATATGCCTCGTCTGCTTCCATCCTCGCCGCCTCCAGCTTTTCCGTCAGGGCCTCAATCTGCTTCTCCGTGGCTCTCTTCTCCGCGCCAGCTTTGAGATCAGCACCCTTGCTGCTCAGCTCGGCAATCTCCTCCTTGATACGGTCCGCCGCTTCATACTTGGCCAAGGAAGCTGCTCCTGGCGCAGGCCGAGGCGGCGGCGCGCACGGCGGCGCGCACGGCGGCGCCAAAGTAACGCCGGCTTCTTGACCGCGTTCGCCATCGGCCTCCTCCGGCCACGCCCCAGGTGCGTCGCGCGGGCTTCCTTTGCCTCGCCCTCTTCCTCTCCCCCGACTGGCGCCAAACGGTCCTCCCCGAGGACCTCCAAATGGGCCGCCTCTCCCGCCCCAGGGGCCACCCCCTCTGCCGCCGTTGCCCCGACCAAAGCCCCTTCCTCCGAACAAACCGCGCAGCCCTGGCGGTCCTTGTTCGCCAGGCGGTCCGCGGGAACCGAATGGTCCTCCCCGTTGGCCAAGGGGGCCATCCGGGCCGGCAAAGAACATGCCACGTTGCGATGGACCTCCCGGTCCCGGCGGCAAGCTCTGGTTCCAACAAGGAGGAACCGGGCCGGCAGTCGGCATCGGCGGTAGAGGGGGTGCAGGAGGCGCTGGTGGCATCGCAGCAGCCGGGAGCATCGGGGGCATCGGGGGCATCAGGGGCATCGGAGCAAGGGGAGGCGCTGGAGGAAAGTGCGTGCCACTAGGACCGTGACTCCTTTTCGCATCCCTGTACGCCTTCTTCATTTCTCGTTTCTGCTGCCTTTTCTCCCGTTTCTGAGCCCGTCGTCGTTGTCGGCGCTCTCGTTTGCGTGCTTTTCGTGTTTGCCTTTGTGACTTCTTGATGGCTTTCCACTGCGCTTGCAGGGTCTTGATCTGCGCTTTGAGAGCCTTCTTGTCCAAGCCACAAGCAGCCGGCATGTCTTTGGAGGCGTCTTTTGTTCGCTTCAGTTCCAGCTTCAAGTCGTCGACATCGTTCTTGGTACGCACTTGCTCTGGGCGGGAGGTCCAGTCTCGCAGTCTCTCCGCATACAGAGGCAGCTGGTGGTCCTTTACTTGGTCGTAATCCGGGAGCGAGCCAATGGAGGATTCGGAGCTGCTCGAGGAGGCCGAGGAAACCGACGACACGGAGCCCGAGCGTTGATACTTTTCATCGCCTTGGGAACTCTTCCTACCCCGGCCATCAGTTTGCCGATCCACTTGGTGCTGGCGTGCGTGGTCATGGGGGTCGTGATGCCCGCCACGCCCGTCACCATGGCCGCGACCATGACGATTCCAACCCGAACCGCCACCAAATGACCAGGAAGGACCTGCGCGATTGGAAGGGCCGCTTTCAGCGCCAAGTCCGGCCTTGCTGTCCTGCTGCCTCTGCTCGTGCTGGTGCTGGTGCAGACGCTGTTCCAACCCAGCATCCCACCCACCCGGCATTCGAACGCTGCCACCTGCTGGATCGAGGCTCAGGCTTATTCCTCTTGGCCCGAAGAAGCCGTCATTCCATTGATGAATCGTTGCCTCAATCTCTTGTCTGCTCCTGGTGGTCGCTGCTGGATTCTCCCGCAAGTGATCGAGTTGCGCCTCGGCTTGAGAACGGCCACTGGTCGAAGCAGCATCGCTCCCGCCCTCCTCTCGCAACTTCCGTTCGATGACGGCTTCGTTTTCCTTGAAGATGTGAGACGGAAGCAGAAAATTCACAAAGGTCGCCCAGTCTTGGGGGGTTACGTCTCTTGCAGCCCATTCGTTCTGGTACAGAAAGTGCTCGGGTAGAGATGTATCCTCGACCGTGACGGTGTGAAAAAGAGTCTCCCTGGGAGGAGCCCCGGTCGGAGCGGGAGCCGGTCGCGAGTCAAAGTAGAGAGCGGCCCCGGTCAGTCCAGGGCCAGACTCTGGTTGCGGTTGTCGCAGGTGAAGCTGCGCAGGCCGACTATGCGACGTTGTTGACGGCGTCCGAGGCGTAAGAGGAGGGGTGTAGATTACATCGCCGCTGGTGGACGACGAATCTCGCGAAGCAGCATCATCTAGCGGGGCGAGACCAGCACGAGGCGATGCCAAGGTGGTGTTTGTTGTTGGTGTATGAGATGCCCCAGAGTTGGAGTAGATGTCGGTTTCCGAGTAGGGCGGGGGTGGGGCATCATCATCAACTTGGACGTGGACGTGGAGATTGTTGATGTTGTTGAGGGCCATGGTGTGCCAAGTAATTGAAAGAGTCCAGCCTTGGTTTCCCGAATGGCAGTCAGTGTAGGGAAGAACCGTGAGAGAGAAGAAGGGGATTCAAAAGGCCAGGCTCGTGGCGGTTTCCGGAGATAAGGGGTTGGCAGAGAGCTGTTGGTTTGATGGCTTAATCTTGGACTGGTTGACGAGGAGGAGCAAGCACGGTGACATGAATTGCGGGGCCGACTGGCCGACTTGCTGTGTTCACTCGCTGGTGAATCACAATCACAGGTTGGGGGGAGTGAGGCTTTGCCCGACGGGTGAATTGACGGAGGGCAACACTCTCGGTGCAGGCAGCAGGATTCACATCAAACTTTTTATAATCCGTTTCGAGATGCAGGTTCATGTCCTCGTCGACATAGACCAGACCTTGCCTCGTTCCATCATTCCGTCACACAAAGCCCACCAAGTTACAGTACATACGCAGCTGGCTGGCGGCCGGCGGCTGGTGTCTGGCGGCTGGTGTCTGGCGGCTGGAGGCTGGAGGCTGCCGGCTGCCTCCCAAAGTACATTGCATAATGTCTGGTTGGATTCAAGACCCAGGGGGGGGGGGGCTTCAAATGGCTGCAAATAGCTGCAAATGGCTGCAAATGGCTGCAAATGGCTGCAAATGCAGCAATTGACCAGACTACGGAGTACTCCAAGTCGTCGTCATACTCCACAGCCCGCCATTCTTCACAGCAAGGCTGACCGAGAGCATAATAAAAGTAAGCAACGGCAAAGGCAGGCAGGCAAAGCACCTCGTTGGTCCGTCACTTGTCGCGCTTGCAGCACTGCCCCCCTAATAAGACCCCCCATCAGCACTTGCCTTCTTACAGCCCGTTCCCCCCCAATAAGAACATTGAACCTTTCTGCTGCCTGCTTTGCTGACGCGGCCCGTCAAAGTTTCATGGCCCCCCTGTGAAATCGCCTCACTTGGGCCCCTTGAACGCCAGGTTGCCTAGACGTGCCAATGAAGAGCCACGAGGCGCAAATTCCACTCCAAGTTGTCGACGTCGGGTAATGTGTTTTTTTTTTTTTTTTTTTGTGTGCCGCGTAAAACGCTTGGCTTCCTTCGATTGCATGTTTCCAGGCATGATGCAACAGAAGAGAGACGTAGGTGCAACCAACTCCCCCTTCCGTCTTTCTCCTGCCGTGGCTGCTTTGTTCTTGGGACGGTCCGTCTTTCCCTTTGTTCTCGCACGCAGAGTACATATAGAGCAGCAGGCCACATCACATGTTACATCCAACAGGTCGGCGGCGGCGGCAGCAGCAGCAGCAGCAGCATCATCATCATCACCATCACCATCATCATCATTCGCATGGGTCCCCGAGATGAAAATCAACGTCCTCTTGCTTGTAGTGTTCTGCAATCAGGCTGGCCAGATGATCTCGTGAGTGGGTACCTCTGTGTAACAGAATGGCCGTGTTAGTCAACAACCCTGTGGTATGTCACGTCGTCGTGGGGCAAGATGGCAGGCATGGTCTTACAGATTCGTGACATATGTGTCGATAAATTCCGCCGGGACCAACTCAGTCACAGCGCTCCGTATCTCCGCCTGGTTCACCATGCTTCCGTCCGCGAAACTCACAAAGGTAGAAGAGTCTCCCCACTCAATGAGTGAATCCTCGTCGAACGGGGTTACCGGGCTTAGCTTGTAAACGCCAGCCAGGACCACGACTGCATTGCCTTGCTCCTTGGCGGCTCTGGCCACGGCAGCTGCCCCAGCATCCGTGACAGCCCCGCCGTTGGCGGCGATTGCTCTGGCGCCTAGAATAACCTTGTTGACCTTGGACATGTAAGCCACGAGGCCAGAGTTCATGACGTTGATGACGGTTATGCCTGCTGCAACCAGCTTCTTTCGAAAAATGGGCTGTTGCACGTCCTGAGTCTGCTCGCGCGGAGGTTCGGTGACGATGAATACCGTAAACTTGCGTTTGCTGGCTGCTCGGAGGACGAATCGTTCCACCGTGGACGAGGGTTGGTGGATCAGGATGTGGTCACCGGGATGTATTTGCACCTCCGCAAGAGCTGCTATCTGATCGTCAACCTGACTGATCTCATCCTTGATCTCTTCGATCCCGTCAATGACCTCGGATCGCAAAGCATGAACCCGGCTGCTTGTCGTGTGTAAAATGCGGGTAGGTGTTGACGTCCCCGAATTCCGGTGCGGCGAGGAGAAGCCGTCGCCCAGGGAAGGCGGGGATGCAGACAGCAGATGGAAAAGGGACTTGGAGACGTTGACTGAGCTGTATGATGACATGGGCCCCGGTCTTACAGGCGGCACGGCCGGGTTGGAGAGGTAGTCGACGGCAGACTCTTGCTTGGCCAGGATCGAGGGGTGTGACTGGAGGAGGCCGAGGGTATCGGAGGGATGCGGAGGTGTCGTCGGCGCTTCGCTTGGTGTCTCGCTTGACGCTTCGTTGCGATCTTCGGCTGCTTCGTCACGGATGAGAGACAGAACGCGGCGCACAATGTTCCCAATGACAAGCTCCCTGGGCTGCGCCTGAACCAGCCGTCTGCCGATGCGCGAAACGTTCTCGATAAGACCGTCGACATCCTGCCACTTGGACCGAGCAACGACTTGCAAAAGTATGTGGGCAGTGGCAACGGCACATGGCTCGGAGCCGCGAATCTGTCTGCGCTTGAGAAGACTGGCTCGTAGTGGTTAGTTTTGGAGCGTGCCCGCATGCCCTTGGGTGCGTCCAAGTCCACTTGGTCCCGGCACTCACGAGATGAGGGTTTCCACGGCCGCTTCCAGTGCTTGTCCCCTTAGGGATTTGATGTACTTTTCCAGGTCGGGCGCGTAGCCCGCCGTAGCGGATGGCATCTTGACGCGAACAAAGACGGCAACAGTGCCTAGTTTTTTCTGCTGGAAACCGGGACACACAAAGGACGACGGAATGGAAGGTGTCTGCGCGATGAGGAAGTTTCCAGCCAAATTTGTGGTGACTTACGTACTCCGCAGAGGGGTTTAAGAACAAAGGGACCAATGATAGGCGGCGGCGACAGCGGGGCTCGCTCTCTGAGAGCGGGCCCGCCCGGTGGGGGCTATCAGCCAGCACAAAAGCTCGCGTCTTGTATGTCCCTTAGGCACCTAGGTACCTAGGTAGGTAGGTAGGTACCTAAGGTACCTACCTTCTAGGTATAGGCACCTAAGGTACGAGGTGCCTAATATAAGCACAAAGAAGCAGAGTGTGAAGCATATCAAGCTTGGGACGTGACCTACCTGTCATTGTCGGGTAAATAGACCTACAGAGAGCCGCCCTGGAAAGAAACAGAACTTACCAGGGGTCAATTTAGTTCGTCCTATAAAATCATGTTGCTGCTGGCATGACAACGTCGTTCTTGCCAGGCATCTAATGTTGCTCTCCAGTCTCCTCCGTAAGTACTCTGTACATGCTCCATACTCCGTACACCAGGCACCCTTAGCGCCCGGGTCTCTTCAATCTTGGCAGGACCGGTTGACTCGTCGCTTCACATCCCCAAACTTGCCAACCATTTGTTCCTCAACATCAACCGTTTCCCTTTGGCGCGTCGCCGTCGTATCGTGAGGCTGAGCCTTCCCACCCCGATTTTTGGCGGCCCACGACCACATTGGCAACACTTCCCGGAGCCTTGGTATATTCTTGGCCTCCATTAAAAAACACCTCGGCGATTGGGAGACACAAGCCCTACGATAACAATCAGAGGCTGACATCATCTCTCGTAACCTTATCGTTGCCATTCTTTTTTCCTCCCTTTCTGCGACGAGGCCTCGCCGATCCGGTCAGCTCACCTCCAACTCTTGCCGTATCCTGGAATCTGCTTTGCTGCACAGGGGGGGGGGTTTTCTTTGGACTCTTTTCGGTCGGACAGCCCTGCGTGGCCTGATGGCTGGCTGTCCGTCTCCACGATGAATTCCATCAACATCATTACTTCTCGCGTGTCTCCTGCCCCTAGCCCCAACGCCTCCCGATCCAACAGCATTAGCAATATCAGCGCTGGATTGGTATCCGCAGAAAGCTCCACCGACGCTGTTGACGGCGAGAAAAGCCCAAGCTCCGAGCCTTTTCCAGATGCCGACTCGGATGACTTGCCGCACCAGGACGAGAAGCGCGACGACAGGGGCGGAGAGCATGCACCACTTTTGCATGGGAGTAAAGATAGCAACAAACGGAGTGGCTGGTGGCACGCGGCACCGCGCACCTTTGCGTCCAGCATTGTAAACTCTATTCGATGGGTTCTAGCTACGCTGGCGTCTCCCGGAGTGTACCTGGTGGCCTGTTTCTACGATGAGCAAGGAGCGTTCGCTCCCTTGTCACAGCTTAAGAAGCTTTTCGGCGTTCGCAAGGGTGGCGGCATAGATGGCTACCGGTCACACGGGAATCACAGCAAGTCGTCCTCTGCAGCAGGCTCACCGCTCTCCGAGCATCGCCGCATCGCCCCTCGTCCTGCCCCCTCCTCTGGATCATCGACATCAGGCCAATCGTCCGAATCGGAAAGCGAGTCGTCCAAACACTCAGCAAGTCGACATGGGAGATCGAGGTCGTTTAATCCAGCAGGCGACGTGGGTTCTGCGGGAAGATCAATACGAATCAAACTTCACAACGACGAATCCCTGCGCCAGCGTAAGCAGCACCGCCGCGCTCAGTCTGCCGTGGCGAGAACAAAGGCCAGCGACGAAGACCTCTCGGCACAACTGAAATCCCCGACATCCCCCATTGCGGCCTTGACGAGGTATCCCAAGACCCCTGCGCCGCCGCGACCGTTGATACCCCGACGCCAGCCTTCGTATTTGAAACAGGATGCCTCTGTCAAGCATCAGAAGACGTTGATCTTGGACCTGGACGAAACCTTGATCCACAGCATGTCCAAGGGTGGAAGAAGTAGCGGCCACATGGTAGAAGTGCGACTAAACACGGCGTCTCTGGGAATGGGCAATGCGCCGGGAGGAGCAGCCCAACACCCCATCCTCTACTGGGTGAACAAGCGGCCATTCTGCGACGAGTTTCTGCGGCGAGTCTGCAAGTGGTTCAATCTCGTCATCTTTACGGCCTCGGTGCAAGAGTATGCCGATCCGGTGATTGACTGGTTAGAGGCGGAACGAAAATATTTCTCGGCGAGGTTCTATCGCCAGCACTGTACGTTCCGTCAAGGCGCTTACATCAAAGACCTTAGCTCGGTGGAGCCAGATTTGAGCAAAGTCATGATTTTGGACAACAGCCCACTGAGCTATTTGTTTCACGAAGGCAAGTTCCTCCTTTGCCCTTGTCCTCCCCTTGCAAAGTCTACCCTACCCGCACGCCGATCATTCCGAACGGATAGTAACCACATGCGCCACAGACAATGCTATCCCCATCCAAGGCTGGATCAACGATCCGACGGACAACGACCTCATGCACCTGGTTCCGTTGCTGGAGGGCCTGCAATACGTCCACGACGTGAGAGCACTCTTGGCGCTACGAGGCGGCGAGGATGGACAGCATATGGCGTAAGGTCGGATCATTTTCTGGGAGACATCTTTGGGCATTCTAGTAGATGAGACGGAAGCTGCGGTTGAAAATTGAATAGCACTGATGAGCTCAACCGCGTCGGGTGTGCAGGGGTCGTCGAGTCGAGTGGTTCGCAAACACACCTCTTTGCTCACCGCGTGAAGGCGAAGCGCCCGTCTTGTGCCGCATGCAACGGAAGAAGCTTCTGTCACCGCGTTGCACAGACAGTAGCATGGGGCCGAGAGCGGCGCCCTTTATGACTGAAAGAATCCGGGATGCAGCCTGTTGTGAGCATCAGATATCAGGGAGGCCACATTGGCGTAGCTGACAATGGCAAAGTGACGAGCATTTTTGAAGCAAAAAGGCTGGGCTCGGGCGGCTCGGCGGTAGGAGTGGAACTCTATGTGTAAAACACTGCGTGTGGTGTTGCTCGTGATGTTTACGCGCGAGTTTAGGAACAGACGGCCGTTGGGGCGCAAGGGGCGCGAGGGGCTGGCTGCACGATGACAACAACTGACGTCGCGTCGCGATGGGCCGTGGCGACATGGACCAACCAAGAAGACGCCGGACAGACAGTAGACAGAAGCCAGACAGACCACGCCAGACAGGTTTGTGGGATTTTTGCAGGGGCCGCAAAGGGACAAGGCTTGGATTCACTCACCCACCACCCTTTGACCCAGGGCCATTCATTCACACATGGTCGATGTGGAGCAGCAGCTGGAGCTGGAGCTGGAGCTGGGGGTTGCCATGAGGCGACGAGCTTGAGCCGACGAGCTGCTTGAGGCGACATCATGAGCAGCAGCTAGCAGCTAGCAGCTAGCAGCACTCTTTTCCCAAACGATGCTGCTCGCTGCATACATGTAGCACTAGCACTGTTGCAGATAGACACGCCTGTGAGTACGGAGTATGCACACCCTTGCAAGAACGAGCAGAGTACGTAGTTGCACTTGTAAGGATGATATTGATTTCTTTGAGCAGCGCTACGAAATTGCGTTTCTGGAGGAATGGGGATTCGCCAGCCGCTCGCTGCAATTTAGTTATGTACCATGCATAACTGGACATATGGATCTTGGTGACGTGACGGCCTCGAAGAGAAGCAGAAGCGGCTGGGACGCCAGCGGGCCCAACAAGCTTGAGCATTTCTGCATGTTGCTTAACAGGTTACGGTTACCCAGACTACAGGTGTCTGGAGTGGCAGGAATCTGCTGCTAACCTTGAAACTATGGATGCCTCGCCAAGGGCCCCCGGAATTCATTGGCTTGACGTCTCCGAGTCGTCTCCTATTACGTGTCTGCCTTGAGAACGGGCTGGTAACATGTTCTGGCTGGGGCCTTCGTGAGCTTGTACCATGTACTCTGTCCGCACTGCAGCCAGGGAACGGGTGGTCTTTCATGTACTCACTACCTGTGCTGAGGAAGTACGCTCCGCAGCTCCTTCCCTGACTGCTCTAAGAAAGGCAAAAAAGGAAAAAATGATCAAAAAAAAAAAAAAAAGAAAAAAAAAACGGGGCTGGGGGCGTGGGATAACAAGGCACAGGCAAAGGAAGGCTGCAGTTGCCCCGGGTCTGGACCTCTATCCTGATTCCCTGCAGCCCGAGCACGGCTTACCTTTCTCGCTACATTTCCGCCGAAAAAATCATTGCCAACGGCCAACATTGGCATTGCGTGGAAACGTCTTCTCCGGAGTACTTATGGATGGGCTGTACTTGCAGGACCAGGCTCCACCGCCCCACTGCGCTTCACGTTGGCTTGCGCCAGCGCTCTCTGCACGCGCGCCCCAAAACGGACCAAAAAAGTGGTGACATCATTGCCCGCGATGAAATGGAGCCAGCCACGAGCAGGCCGTCTGTCCAATCGAGATTTGTCGCGACACAGCACATGTAGCCAGGACAAGTGAGAGGAAATGCCAGGAAATGCCAGGAAATGCCCAGGCGGAGGAGAGGAGAGGAGTGAGTTGTGGCGCCCCATCTTGTCTCGCTGGCCTTTAAAAGGGGGAGGAGGGGAAGCTTTTTTCTTTTCCCTTGCTGCACGTTTGTTCCCGTGAGAATACAACTCTGCTTTGCTGGACACTGTGAAACCTGCTCGACCACATCTCTCTGCATCACGCCACGCTTTCTTCTTCTTTTTTTTTTTTTTTCCCCTGAACGTCTAGAAGGTCTACATCTACATTTCTTCAACCCTTTTTGACAACATGTCTCTGCACTGTGAGTGGCGGGATCCCCGGGTAACGCCTTGCTTGTCCTGAATTTTCCCACCTTGACCGATTGGGCTCTGCTTCGTTCGTCGTGGGCTGGTGGAGAGCAAGCAAAATGAAGGGGGCCCGGCTCGAGGTCAAGTTGCCACATGCAGCTCCGGGATTGCTTTCTGACACAGAGGCGCGTCGCGTCGCGAATGACAGATCTTCCTCCCGTTAAACCTTCGGCCATTGCCCTGGGCACTTTCTTCAACCACGGCGTTGAGCTGGCCGTCCTTGGGCCCGTCTTTGGCCAGACGTATCAGCGTGCCAAGGCTGCCAACACCAAGGAGGAGTTTGTCAGGTCCAAGGAGGCGAGCGGTGCCGCCATCGCCTGGGGCACTTCTTTTGTCGGGTCCGCCCTGCAGAGCTACGGAGTTGGGGCCTTGATCAACGCCACGGGCACGCTGACCTACAGGGGCGCTGCTTACCTCGGGGGGTTGATCTTTGCTGCCACCGCTGCTCCCAGCGTAAGACCATTTCTGCTCCGCTTCCCTCTTCATTTCCGTCCAGAGCATCTCGTCTGTGCGACCTCGACGTGGCGATGGAACTGCAGCACGGACGAATGCTCTTGATCAGTCGTGCTCGCTGCCGTCTGTCGGATGACTGACCCGTTGTCGATAGTTCCTCGGTCAAATCTTCACGGAGAAACGCCCCATCGACACCGTTGGAGTCAGTGTCGCTGCCAAGCTTGTCGAAACCGTTGGACTGTCGCTGTTCCTAACTTGGTGGGGAACCCGCACTAATCCCTTTGAATAGTCGGGTTTGAGGGACGGGTGCAAAGATGACTTGTTGAGTACCAGTGCTCGCGGTCGCTGGATCTAGGTTTTCCAAGATAACCAAACGCTATGCTAGGCGGCAAGGCTGCCCCCGTTTTGTCTCGGGAGTGATCAACTTAACAGGTGCTTTGTTTTTTTTTTTTTTTTTTTTCGTGCCCCTCATCCTCAGTGTATTCTATTCAAAGCTTGAGTGAAAGAAATCGTGTGGTGCAAAAATAAACCTGGTATTGCGGAATCTGGCATGTCGAGAACCTGCAAGCAAGCACGTTGACATCTCATTTCTTAAAACGTCGTTGAAAAAAAAAAAAAAAACCTTGTATAAAGCAGAATGTACCTGAACGCCGCCGTAACCCAATTGGCCCTACTAGCCTCCTGGCCGCTGCTTGATTCCTCTTTTCAAAGACCCAGATCGGACTCGGAACCCCCAAAACATGCATCTTCGTCATGAATTCCAAATGGCATGATTTGACTTGGGATAATCCACCCTGTAGCTCTTGGTCAAAGCATGCAACGCTTGGCTCATGCCGGCACCTCCAGGAACTATCAATCCACAAATCAGCGCTCTCCTCGCCTTGCACTCACTCGAACCCACCAACCGACCGCGTCCTATGCCGTGGACTCCCCCTTGGTCCAGAAGGCCTGCTTGGAGTACTCCTTCTGCACCAGCTTGACCAACGAGGCGTACGCATCGCCGTACGACTCCTCGCCGTCGTCCTCCTTGTCGGCATCCTTGGCAGCAGCCTTCTTCTTGATGTCCTGCTTCTCCATGATCATGACCACGCTGGTGGGGCGCTTGGTTTTGGCGGCGGCGCCCAGCTCGGCTCGCGAGTTGACAAAGATGAAGGGCACGTTGTGGTCTTCGCACAGCACGGGGATGTGCGAGATGACGTCCATCGGGGAGATGTCGCCGGCGATGACCACCACGCCGGGGAAGGACTTGTTGCCGGGGCCGCAGGCGGGCGACTTTCGGAGCGTCTTGACGACCTCCTTGACGCCGCGCTTGAGGGTGCCGTTCTTGGCAGCTGCGCGGGAGACGTTCAGTATGGCAACGCCTGCAAGCTTGTGTTCTCTGTCTTTTTTTGCTTTCCCTTTCTCCTTTTTTTTTTTTTTTCTTTTTTTTTTGGGGGGGGAGGGGGGGAGGGGGCAAGAGGGAGAAGAAGAAAATGCCCACCTTTCTTGATCGTCTTGTACACCTTCTTCAGGCCCTTCTCGTCCGCTAGGGGCAGAGCAAAAGGCACCACGGCCCTCTCCAGCGGCACAGGAGCGGCCGTCTCTGCCTCCATGTCGGAACCAGCCCCGTGGTCAGCTGGCTGGGAGGCCTGGGCAGCAACGTCCTGCTGCAGCTTCTCGTCCAGAGCAGCGGCCAGCTTCTCCTTCTTGTCCTTCCTGTCCTTCTTGTCCTTCTTCTCCTTCTTGGGCTTGGACACCCCGGCCTCCTCGCTCCGCTTCTTCTCCTTCTTCTCCTTCTTGTCGGGTCTTTCGGCGGCCATGGCAACGAGTCAAAGGTGTTTCTTTTTCCCGCTTCGTTTCAGCGATTGAAAGAGAGTGGTGTTTCGCGCGGGGCGTTTTCTTTTTTTTTTTTTTTTTGCGAATGATGGAGTGTCAGTTGGCGAGGATTGCAATTTCAGGCACGATCCGGAATACCTCTGTGCTGTCGAGAAAAGAATCAGAAAGAAAAAAAAAAAAAAAAAAGTTAAAAATCGGGTTTCGCGAACCCCTGCGACGGCTCCGGATTCCTGTGAATTTTTTCGTAGCCAGTCGGAACGTTTGCAGGTTAAAGCGGAGCTTGGAGCGAAAAACTTTCGGGGGTTCGTTGGCTCCGGTTCCGACGGACAAGTCACATGATTCACGATGCCGACTGCTCAATGGAAAGAAGGAGGGTCTGTTGAAGGGATAAATAGTGGGGGTTCAAGATTAGATTAGCTCGAAGAAAATCAACCCTCCTACACAACACATTTTTGGCCCTATGGTCAGTGGAAAGAATTTATAGTGATGAGACTAGGACTTGGGACGATTTCACTCCGCTACGACGTTATTGTATTACCATTATCCTTTCTTTTTTTTTTTCTTCTTCCTAAGGTTTTTTTTCTCGACAAACCGCATATCTATCGTACCTTAGCACTCAAGCAAAGCTGTAGTTGCCGGCGCCTTTGGTGGTATTACCTCTACTTTCCGAGACCGAATACTACGAATGACCGAATAATTATAATCATAATGCAAAAAAATCCTAGCTGCGGTTAGGTCAGGTCTATAGCTGCGCGTGAAGGCCTGTAGAGTTCCTAGCTGCGGTCAGAAAAATCCTAGCTGCGGTTAGGTCAGGTCTATAGCTGCGAGTGAAGGCCTGCAAAGTTCCTGGCTGCGGTCAGAAGAATTCAGCTGCGGTTAAATTGAGTGGTTAGATCGATAGCTGCGTGTGAGGATCAATATCGAATTGAGTGGCTGCGGTCACTCCTGCGATGCCTAGCTGCAGTCAGAAGAATTCGGCTGCGGTTGAATTAAGATCCTACAATGCCTAACTGCAGTCAGAAGAATTCAGCTGCGGTTAAATTGAGAAAATATAATACGATACGATTTTATCTTTACGAGGCTACGATACGATAAGATATACATTCGAGACGAAGGATGAAACTACTAGCGACAAAGGCAGATACAAACCCAAATTGACTTAAAGTTAGGAGCTACTAAAATTACTAATTACAATAGAAACCTATGGTTTAAGTCACAAACTGAGGTATATTTGAATTAAGCTGGATTGAGGATGGGGTAATTTTGTTGGGGTAAGTAGCGAGATTGTGGATGACGAAGATACGCCACCTAGACAGCATAATAATATGGGGCTTAAAGTGGGAAGGAAGGAAGAAGGTTATACTTACGATATAGGAAAAACGTAAAGGAGAACTCTTTTTTTTTTTTGGAGGAGGGAGGGATTTTTCTCTCTTTTCTCTTCTCTAGAGGGCAGTAGAGTATAATCTGTGGAATAATCGAAGAATTATTAGTTTTTAAAGAAATTGATTTATTATTTAAACCCTTTGAAGTCTAACCCTTTTTACTCTCCCTTTTCTCTCCTCTTTTCTTCCCTCTAAAACCACCTTTAATAGTAGAAACTTCTAAATATAACGATACCAAACTTTCGTTAGTTAATAATCGACTATCTAGATTTTTATCTAGATTTTTATCCTACCCTCCCTCCCATTATCTGAATATCGACTGTCTGAATATTTATATCCTACGACCAAAATATAGATCAGGGAATTATTCTAACCCCTCCCTTACAGTTCTTAGGACTATTATTTATTGAACTGAGAGATAATTAAGAATACTAAACTCGTTTACCACTAGATCTATCTTCTTCTAATTCATCTTCTCCTGCTTATTAATATCCTTATTTAATTCCTCTAAAAACGGAACTTAATAGAGAATTAGCAAAAGAATCTAAATTAATAAAAAAATCCGAATTAATATAACAACCGGCAACCATATAGAATATAATACCTTCCCCTTTCCCTATAGCTATAGGAATAGGCGTGACTTTATTTGCCGGATATCCTAAAGATAGACCACCGTAGGATTATATCGATAATTGTTTGGCAATATCTGCTATAGCAGGCGGCCATATGACCGCTTACCACGATATTATTGCAAAGAATATTTTTATTACCGGCCTAAAAGGAAAGGCCCTTACTTAGTATGAAAACTTAGATTATAATAAACGAAAATAGTCCGACTTAGCAACGAATTTTATTAAGAAATTCAAAGATCCGGACCCTTATATTAAGGTGATAATTTAAAGGGAAGTTTTCGATTTCCATCGAAAGAAAAGTAAAATATTAAAAGCATATATAACCCATATAGATGAGCTCTCTGCAAAGGTTAAATCTATTAATAAATAACTACTACTTACTAATATAGTTCTTAGTATACCTAATAGAGAGGTTGACTAACGCTTATATAAAAAAGTCGCTAATTGCCTTTATAGTAGAGGACTTTAGAAAGGCACTATAGCAACAACTGACTTAACGATATCAGACCTAAAAAGTGTTATTTACAGATGCTAAGTATCATCTAGTAAGAAATCACTTCCTTTAGAAGATAACAATAAACCAGCCTCGAGCTTAAACCCCCTTTGAATAATACTAGACTAGTAGGCCAAAAGAGATAAGAAAATAATATATTAAATGGAATAGAATATAAAGATGGAAGAAAGGATATTCGACCTTATCTAACAACTAAAGGCCTTCAATATAATACAACCAACTAAAGGCATAAAACCATATAGTCAATACGGAAAATCTAAATACGATAATATACCATCGACTAGTAAATCAAGTTCGGGACCTAGCATAGGTGCTTATACTAGGAATACCGAATTTCGACCAAATGCAGATTATTATTAGTGCTTCAACTGCGGAGAATAGGGCCATATAGGCTACCAATATTCCTTAAAGAATCGTACTAATCCAACCGAATTTAATAGACATCGACAACAGTAGATAGAAACTAATAAACAAATAAGACGTAATAAACGAAAGGAACTAAATTCAGCAAAGAACCAATAGACCCCTTTAGTTGCCAATTTGGTGCAAACAGTTAGAGACGCAATAGACATTCTACTAAGCGGCTTCGAAAAACATCCAGCTCCTACGGCATATACTATCGGAACTATTCTATATCGTTCTCCTCATTATATTAAGATTAATGATGAAAGCAATAAGAAAACTATAGCGGCATTAAGAGGAAAGGAAAGTCACCCGGTGATAATAAAGGGCCCGAACAAAGTAATACACAAGAATACACCAAAAGCGGCAATAAATTTTAATAGCATTAACCGATACCGCATTAAAGAACTTTTGAACCCAAAAGATAAACCAAAAACGCAGACGCAGACCGTAGGACAGTCTATTCCAATTCATCTTCCACCAATCGTCCCAATTAATTATAGATAGGCTCCAGCTTAGGCACAGATACTACTAGAAATTACGATAGAACAATTTCAAAAAATGCTACTATTACTGCGACCATATTTGGAACACATTCTAGGAACCTCTAATATACCCTCTTTAAATCCATAAATTCCATCACAAACTCTAGCTACACCAATTCATCTTCTACCGATTATTCCACACTAGATACAAGATAAGGATATAGTCATGCAAGAACCACCACATAAGGAATTACCACAACCACATCAACGATTGGAACTAGAAAAAATCCAAGCGACAGAAGAATATAATGTCCCACCATTCGACTTGGGGCAACATTTAAAGAATACAATTATACCGATCAATATATTATAACTCCTCCAAGTCGCACTAATTATTAGATACTAGCTTTCACACCTTATATAGTGTAGACGTAAGCTTAAAAGTAATACTATAAAAGCTATTATTTCACACCTTATAATACTATTTTGTAACGATAAAGAGAATAGAAAAAGACAAATAGTAGGCAGAACGAACCATATTATTACCTTTAATAATATTGCGAAACCTGAGGGTCAAATGGCGACTACTTTAGGATATATTACCGCCTATATTGAAGGAGTGTAATACGATTCTATCCTAATAGATAGCAGATCGAGTATCAACTTAATCAACGAGGCTTTCTTAATAAGATATAAAATTCCACGATTGCAACTACAAAAACCAATAAAGGTTAAGATGGCAAACGATAATGAATATACTATTACCACTTACGTATATATACAGGTGGTGGCAGGCGGCATTCTAGCATTAGTTCGCTTCTATATTATGCCAGCTTAAGAAGAATAGGATATTTTATTAGGAAAGGTTTAGCTATAAAGAATAAGTGCAATAGAATATTATAGAGAAGATAAACTCATACTTAAAAGCACTAGAGGAGTCTTATAGATTCTGCCGATATACCTATATCTAGACCTATTCTAATAAATTAAAGTTCGATATTTAGCTTCTCTTAAATAGGCCTCGTCCGATAATAAGGTTGAATTTATTAAGGATAACCGAAGAATTCTAAAAGAAGTAGAAAAGACTCTGCAAAATATAAATAAGGAAGCTTATAAACTGGCAACAGTCGCTATAGATATATATACTACTTTATTGAAAAAATAATTACTGCGGATGATAATACCAGCGATCATTCGCGGATTTTTGCTTTATAGTATCAACAAAAGCTAGCTATAGAAGAACTTAAAACAGTCTTAGGTATAAAAGGGATTAATAGAAAGAATGGAGGAACTAATAATTCGAAAGCCCTAGTATTGTGGAAACCATCATTAATAAACTTATTGCTTTGCTACTTAGCGTCTCTTAAACTAATTCCTAGTAATTAGAAACTCATATAGAGTCAACTTGACCGATAGAGTATAGGGAGATGCTCCTATATTAGGAAGGATATTATTCCTATAATAATTATAGAAAGAGAAAATAAACGTTTAGAATTCAAGTAGGCGATTAAACAAAAAGAGGAAAATGACCTAAGGAGATAGGAGGATTAAGAATTAGATTTATTTGAAATTTTTCGTATATCTACTGGTAACGATCGATGGTATTTAGAATGGGAGGATAAGACACACCTTTCTAATACAAAACCGATAACGCATTTACCTAGTTCAAAGATATCTAACTTCTTAAAGCTGCATAGAAGCGAGATGGAGTATATAACGCCGATAGATAAAGCTAGACAACTAACCTCACCAATTTATATAGGAAAACCACTTTTAAAGGGGTACCCCTTTCGATTTCGAAATTTATATATAAATCAACTATTGACAACTATACCGGATGAAACGGTCCATTTATAGTTTAAATAGTCCGGCATTTCGTTAGGGAATAGGGCGGGGTCAACAACTCAACAAATACTTATTAAACGGCTGTGCTATACATACAAAGACTGTTTTATTGATAAACTAGAGGATATTCGCACTACAGACTTAATACAACACCATATCCCTCTCATACTAGATGCCAAACTAAAGAAAGTAAAATAGTTTCGCTATACGATAGCTTATCGATAATTCTCTAAAAAGGTTTTCCTAGCAATAGAGAAAGCAGCAGTAATATTGCAATTCTCAAGGTCACTATAAAAGCAAAGCCTTACTAGCTAGCTAGATGGCACAAGACTGTCTGCGACCTGTGAACTAATCTTAGTATAAATACTAGATTTTTCACTAAGTCCTAAGACTATACAAGTGCTATAAAGCAGGGCAAGTGTAAAGGCAAGGCAAATATAAGATAACCAGAAACGCAGGGAAGGTGGAAGTTAAGAGGCATATAGTGCATTAACAGACTCGATTGTGCTGCCCTTCTACTATCTAGAAAGAAGGGGAAAAGCTATCCTATATATACACGAAGGAGGGGTGGGCCCAGGCATCCAAGGTAGCCAGTAAGAAAGCTCCCCATAATGCTTGCTATGCCACATATATAATACGTCAGCAGCCCCACTATATCCAGCCTTTCCAACCACCCTAACCACCGCACTAGTAATTAGCCACCACGCTAGTGACTAACCACCACGCTAGTGACTACCCACCACACTAGTGGACTAGCCACCACACTAGTAGGCCCACCACGCTAATTTAGCAATGCCACACCTTTTTTAATAAGGCCTACCTTACTTGATATACAGTAAATAATCCACTGAAAATCCTAAGGTAAAAGGCAAAGGCCTAAGGTTGGTAAGACTACCGTAAGTCCAAGAGGCGGTATAATGGTCAGAAGGTTAGTAGGCCAGTAGGGCATTAGGCCAGCAGCCTAGTAGGCTACTATAGGATTTTAACACCCCCTCTGATTAGCTACTGTAGTATCAAGCTAATCGTATAAAGGATAGGGAAAGAAAATGCAATAAAGGTCCTAAGGAAAAACATAGGAAAAACCTTAGTAAGTTAGTATAAGTTAGCAGGCCCTAAGACCTAGTAACTCGCGGAACCTAGTAAATTTAGGGCCCGGCAGTGGCTTTGTAAGACCGTCAGCAGGCATACTATTAGTAGGTAAGTAGGTAATTTTAACCAAGCCCAGCTGTGCTTGCTCCCTAATATACCGGAATTTTAATAGTGTATGCTTAGTGCGAGCATGCTGGTTAGGGTCATTAGAATTCGAAATAGAGCCCTGATTATCGCAGTATAACGGTATAGGGCGTAAAATATCGATTTCCAGCTCCTTACAAAGGTTAGAAAGCCACTGTACCTCACGGATAGTCTCAAGTAATGCATCAGATTCAGCTTCTAAAGTAGATAATACTACTAAAGAGGCTCGCTTGGAACGCCAGCTAATAGGACCACTATTAATAGTAGTTAAGAAGCCTCCAGTAGATTTAGAGGTTTCTTTATAGCCAGCAAAATCGCTATCAGAATAAGCGGTTATAATAGGCTGTTGATTGCTTTTAGTAAAGCAAATAGCTAGGTTCTCAGTGCCTTTAAGGTAGCTAAAGCTGCCTTTCGCAGCATTTAAATGCACATTAGTTGCCTTAGACATAAACCGAGAAAGGTATTGGGTAGGAAATGCTAGGTCGGGCCTAGTCATCATCATAAGCCACATTATAGTGCCAGTAAGGCTCTGATAAAGGCTCTGATCAGTAGGGCTAAGGTCTTTTCCACTAGATTCATTTAGAATCCCTAGTTGAAGTGGAATTAGCTGAGGTTTAGTATCCTGTAGACCGAATTTAGCTAGGACCTCTGCTATAAATTGGGCTTGGTGTAGCCATAATAGACCTTCCTTCCTATTTCGTATAATCTGTACGCTTAGGAAGAAGGAAGCCGGACCGCGGTCTTCTATAGCATAGACCTTATGGAATTTCCTTTTTAGCTGGTTAATATAAGTTATATTTGGACCAACTAATAGGCAATCGTCAATATAGGTGACGATAAAAGTGCTGGTTTGCTTATTATAAAAGACGGCAGCATCAGAAGCTAAAGGTAAAAAACCTTCACTAGAAATCAGGTCTTTTAGCCGGTGTTGCCATTTGCGGGGTGCTTGTTTTAGCCCGTATAGGGCCTTCTTTAGCAAGATAGCTTGCTTAATAGAAGGGTTAAATCCAGCTTCTTTAAGCAAAGTTAGTAGCCGTTGGCGCTGTATATTAGACCAAAGCTTGTTATCAGTTAGTAAACTTTCCGTAAATTCAAGGAATCCATCAGGAATATCCATATAAATAGTCTCAGAAAGTTCGCTATTTAGAAAGGCGCCTATAAAGTCTTCTGACTTAGGAAGGTAATCCACGGTGGCATTAGTATTAGTAATATCATCCGGGGTAGCATTAGTAATGCTAGTAAAATTAGTAGGGTCCGGCATGCTTTCTAGGTCATCCGGTATAGCATTAGTGCTAGTAATGCTAGTAAGGTTAGCAGAGTTAGTAGGGTCAGGAATGCTTTCTAGGTCATCCAGTAAAATAGCAGGTTCTTTACTGCTAAATACCCCCTCTGAACCTGTATTTTGCCCTTTGTGAAAGTCTCCTTCTAGGCCACTAGAAATAGGGCCTATACCTTCATTTTGATGGATAAAGGTAATAAAGGTTGTTTTAGTAACAACCTTCTTCTTTAGAAGGTAGACAAGGTAGGTATTAGCATAGGTCTTTTTAAGTAGCTGAATACCTATATGCCCTAGCCGTACATGCCAAATGCCGGCTAATTGTAATAGCTTCTGATATTCTGTATCAGCAGCTATAAGGGCAGGAGTAGGGCTAGTAGCCACTACAGGATTTTCGCTAGTCGTAATAGCGGGATTTTCGCTAGTCGTAATAGCGGGATTTTCGCTAGTCGTAATAGCGGGAGAGTTAGTAGTAGGGCTGGTAGCCTCTACAGGGTCTTCGCTAGTTGTGGTAGCGGGCTGGTTAGTAGTAGGGCTAGTAGCCTCTACAGGTTCCTTACTAGTCGCAGTAGTAGGAACGGGGGTAATAGTAGTATCCTCAGGATTACTATAATCAGCAGGGTTAGTAGGGCTAGGGACCTCTACTGATATACTATTAGTAATAGTATAATGGCTGCAAGGTTGATGCAGTAGTGATGTGTCTATTCCTTTCTGTAGAAGGAAAAAGCCGTATTTTTCAAAATTAAAAATGCCGATGCATTTACGGCTTGCTGACCAAAGCTGATTTCTAATTAGTACCCCTTTAGCGGCATAGTGCTTTACACCGCTAATAATGTTAATATCCAAGGTAGGAATATATAGTGCATTCTTGAGCTCTATAATACCCCATTTGGTGGGATTAACGCCCTGTAGCACAGTAAATCGTGCTGTGCCCCAACCAGTAGGGGAAATAGGGCTACCACCAGTAGTAATTACCGGCTTATCATCCTTCTCAAAATAGTGAAAAGTGGTGAAATACTTCTTATCATTTACAATATGATAAGTAGAGCCTATATCGTAAAGGAGGGCATCCTTAGGGGTCCTACCGCCTGATTTAGCACTATAGCTTATATCAGTGGATATAGTGGTAGAAGAAGAGGAATAGGATATATTAGTATCCTGGGTATTATAATTGCCTATAATAAAGGACTCAATATTTTGCTGTTTGCTGCTATTATTATAGTCCTGTTCCTTCTTCTTTTGCTGCTTCTTTTTCCTATTATTAGTAGAATTATTCTTGCTATTATTAGTAGAAGCGGCATTAATAGTAGTAGGGCTAGTAGCCTCTACAGGGTCCTTGCTAGTCGTAATAGCAGAAGGTTGGATAGTAGGGCTAGTAGCCTCTACAGGGTCCTTGCTAGTCGTAATAGCAGAAGGTTGGATAGTAGGGCTAATAGCCTCTACAGGGTCTTTACTGTTCATATTAGTAGGACCGGAGATAGTAGGGCTAGTAGCCTCTACTAGTTCCTTGCTAATTGTAATAGTAGGAACGTTACTATTTTGCCTACTAACTAAGCCTTGTATAAGGGTAGTTAGGGTATTCATCTGGGACTTTATATAGTCCATATCTAGCTGTAGTCGTGCAGTAAGATGAGCTTTAGAGTTGGAATCCAAAGTGGCCTTATAAGTGGAAGGCCTAGACTGTGCCATTATAGTGGTTAAAAGTCGTTAAAAATGGTGCCAATAGCTGTAGGAACAGATGAATAACCAGCTAAATAGCTGGCAAAATAGTCGAGTAACTAGCTGGACAGCTAGTAAATATAGTGGCTAGTAGCCTACTATAAAAGGTAACCGCAGAATATAGCGGTAGGTCTCAGTATAAAAGCACAAATGCCGTAGGCGTTGTGCAAGTCCAGAATATAGCGTTAGTATTTAAGGTGCTTATGTGGTGCCGTAATATAAAGGTGCCGTAAGTGCCGTAGGTGCCGTAGGTGCCGTAGGTGCCGTAGGTGACGTAGGTGCTATAGGTGCCGTAATATAAAAGGTGCCGTAAGTGCCGTACCAAAAGTGCTATAAGTGGAAGAGTATAACAGGTGCCGTATAGTGCAGTAGGTGTCGTGCACTAGGTGCAAAGGTGTTATACAGTGGTATAGTGTGGTAGATATCACACTATAAAATCCGTAGGTGCCGTAGGTTACTCCGAAAATAACGTAAGGTTACGCTAAAAGTGCCGTAAGGTTACGCCGTAAGTTGCCGTAGGGGTACGCCGTTGATTGCCGCAGGGTAATGCCGTAGGTAACAAAGGGTAAGCCAAAGGTGATAAGGGTAAGCCAAGGATACCAAAGGATAGCTATATTAGTAGTACTAATAAGCAAGAGAGACCAAGGGGTGAACACAAAAGAGGTAGGGTAAAAACAAAGAAGTAAAAACCCGGGCTCATAACCTATTGCAATTCTCAAGGTCACTATAAAAGCAGAGCCTTACTAGCTAGCTAGATGGCACAAGACTATCTGCGACCTGTGAACTAATCTTAGTATAAATACTAGATTTTTCACCAAGTCCTAAGACTATACAAGTGCTATAAAGCAAGGCAAGTGTAAAGGCAAGGCAAATATAAGATAACCAGAAAACGCAGGGAAGGTAAGAAGTTAAGAGGCATATAGTGCATTAACAGACTCGATTGTGCTGCCCTTCTACTATCTAGAAAGAAGGGGAAAAGCTATCCTATATATACACGAAGGAGGGGTGGGCCCAGGCATCCAAGGTAGCCAGTAAGAAAGCTCCCCATAATGCTTGCTATGCCACATATATAATACGTCAGCAGCCCCACTATATCCAGCCTTTCCAACCACCCTAACCACCGCACTAGTAATTAGCCACCACGCTAGTGACTAACCACCACGCTAGTGACTACCCACCACACTAGTGGACTAGCCACCACACTAGTAGGCCCACCACGCTAATTTAGCAATGCCACACCTTTTTTAATAAGGCCTACCTTACTTGATATACAGTAAATAATCCACTGAAAATCCTAAGGTAAAAGGCAAAGGCCTAAGGTTGGTAAGACTACCGTAAGTCCAAGAGGCGGTATAATGGTCAGAAGGTTAGTAGGCCAGTAGGGCATTAGGCCAGCAGCCTAGTAGGCTACTATAGGATTTTAACAAGTAATATATCGAGATATTTCTAAATAGATAGCGCTAACGCTTTTTATTAATAAGCCAGGACAAAAGAAAGTCTTACCATCCGAAAAGGTTTTTCGTATAGTTTATAACTTCCGAGATATAAATAATAATTCAATCAAACCCGCTTATCCATATCACAATATAAAGGCAGACATAGATTCGGTTTACTGCAGAAAGTCAACAATTTTCTCACAAGCAGACGCTTTAAATGGATTCTAGGCTATAGAAGTATACCCACCAAATAAATACAAAACGGCATTTTCCTGCCCTAATGGCATATATATTTACAATAATATACCATAGGGCTTAACGGGGTCACCTGCGATATATACCCGATTTAGAGATACAGTATTTAGACACCTTTTCTTCTAGGATAGAATAGAATCGGAATTAATTCTAGGCTATATAGAGGACATCTAAATATCATTCTCTATCTATATAGATAACCACTATATCGCATTAGAGACTTAGGAAGACCACTTCAATTTCTTATAGAAGAGATATTTTCTAAGAGTGGCCTAGGCACCGATCGGCTTAAGCGGGAAAAAGATTACTTTCTTCGCATCGGAGGTAAATTATATTAGGTTTTCCGTTAAAGATAGCAGAATATAACTAGCAAAAAAATATAGGGAAAGATTTATTCGAATGGCAGAATACTTTAATAAAAATCTACTAAAGACCTAAGATGAGGTTCTAACCCTTATATATTTAACTCTATTTTTATGCAAATTTATTCCGGGAAAATCGGATCTAGTTCGAATAGTTAAATTAGCATTCTTTCATACTAATCATAAGACAATAAAAATAGGCAGATAATTTATATAAGAAGAGGAAATACTTCGAGATCAACCAGTCTAGACAATTAAAGTAAGTTTAGCACTCTTAGCTATCTATCGTAGCATTTAGGTAAATACTACTTTTAGTGCCCGGCTAGGAACCTAATTCCACCTCGCAATAGATGCCTCAGATACTAGCACAAGGGGTATTCTATTTCAGTTAGAAGATACTAAACCTAGAACACCAATAAATAATTCGAATTAGATAAAGGTCAGAATTATTATATAGCTATCACATAAGTTAAGAAACGCTAAGAAACGTTACACTATACTAGAAAAAGAGATATTAGCCATTATAGTAGGACTGAAAGAAGTCAAATAGCTAATAGAAGGATCCCTATACCCAATCAAGGTCTATACAGACCACAAGGGGATCATAAATTCTATAGCAAACTTAGGAGAAACTCACGGGAAAATTGCAAGATGGATTAACTTATTGCAAGAATCCAATATCGAATATATTCATCGGCCGAATACAATAAAAATCATAAAAATTGTAGATAGAATATCCAGATTGCCGGATACATTAAGATCGGAACCTATAGAATTAAAACGGAGAATAGGAATAGAAGTTAAATTAAGACTAACGAAACTAATAGCAAACGTTATAATAGAATCCGAATTAATACTACCGGAAGGAGGAATATTAGATTAAAAGGCTATTAAAGAATTATCTATTGAACTTCGCCTATAGTTTAAATTAGCTTAGTATAGAGAAATACTTACAGCAATAATATACGGTCACAACACTATTACCCCGGATAAAAGAAGACTTATATAAAGACATTCGCTAAAGTACCGACTTATCGATCGAAGGTTATACTAGCTAGAAACAGATAAATCCTTAGCTAAATATATTTTAGAAGGTAGGGTATCAACCAAACTACAAGCCTTCTATAATGCAAAGGGATACTTCAGTCCAGCAATTGTATTATAGGCTATTCGAGGGAAATTCTATTGGCCTTCAAAAACCAAAGACGTTAAGATATATTGTCGGTTATGCTTAGTATATCAACAAATAGGACCCAAGATCGCAAGAGCTAATCCAAAATCTATTATAGTTTTAGAACCGTAGGAGATAGTCGTAATAGACTATTTAGGCCCCATTACACCAAAAACGAGAGAGAGAGAAACATATATTCTGGTAGTAGTAGACTATACTACCAGATTTCTTTTAACGCAGACTTATATTAAGGCAACAGGAATCGCAGTAATAGAAGCTTAGGGAAAACACTAGGGATCAATATTCGGATAGCTAAAAAGGATCTATTATAATAACGGATCCCATTTCAAAAATCAACTTTTTTAAGCCACAGGAGAAAAGCATAGAATATAAGTAACTTTCGGACCAATCTTACACCCGGCTTCTATAAGACTAGCCGAAAGAAATATACGACTTATAAAGAACCAACTAATAAAGTAGGCTATAAAAAGGAATAGAATATCATTAGAATTGTGGAACTAAGCTATCCCTTCCATTACAGTAATGCTAAACAATCGACATATAACTACAGTTAGAACATCTCCAGCTATATTGATATTCGGTTTCGAACCATTTTCCCAGCATAATAGCATAACTAAGTGGGATTAGGATAAGGCTGATAAGCTAGAAACAACCAACAATAAGTTAATTCGAGATATAAATTTATTAATAATCGACCGAAGAGAGGAGAGACGGGAAAAAATACAAGACTAAAGAGTATCCTTTCTATCCAATAAAGTCAATAAAGTTCCACATAACTTCAAAGTTAGCGATAGAGTTTAGGAGAAAATAAATAAGGAAAGCAAGCAGAAGGGAAAATTTCACAAAACTTAGGGAAACCTATCGAGAGTCGTTGAAGTTCTATTATCGGTTACTTATATAATAGAGCCAATTTAGGGAGGAACGAAGAGAAAGATATATATAGACGATTTAAAAGGCATTATCGACCGGCCGGAACGTTTATAACCTCTACGACTGAATATATAAGATCTAGCAGAATAGTCGGATAAAAAAGAGGCTAAGAATCTAAAAGAATGATATAGAAAATTAAAAGTTATAGCTAAGGACAGCTGCAATAGCTTTCCTTACTTTATCTTCACCTTCATAAGATAGGGCAGATAATACCTATATATCACATATCTGCCCTTTCTTCCCTTTCTTTCCTTTTCTCCCTTTTATATTTCCTTAATACGATTTTCGGTCCTAGTAGTAGTAGTTTCTTTTTTTATTTTTCTCTCCTAGCATTAGTAGTTCTTCCTTTTATATTTCTTCACTACGAAATTTAGACCTTATAATAGCAGCACAATATACCTTTGCTTTTTGCAATAACAATACAGTATTTTTTTTTACCTCAAAGATGAATCTAGAAATATTCGAGGGCAGTACTATATTCACTAAAACGGGAAAGGTTCCTTCTTCGAATAAAGACCATATCAAATAAACAGGAGAAAAAGCTATAACCAACAATACTACTATGCCTAATAATACCGCCATCAAAGGTGTGTAGGAAAATATAGAGGAAGTGAGAAATCACTCCCCTAGAAGGCCATATACCGAATTTGCGCATCATTTTCAAGAATAACTTAAACATCTCCCCCTGCCATTAAGAAAAATCGAAGTACAGCAAGTATTTAATATAATATCATTCGCTCCATCGTTAAAAATCCCTATAAAGAATAAATTAATTACAGGGATAAAGTCACCAAATAAAGTATATGACCCAGACACAATAATTCGGTCTGCTATTGCAAAGATTTTATAGAAGGAAGATATCCTTATTTGATGCAACAAATAGGACAAAGCGAATGCCATCGAATGTTATGCAAAAGTATTAGAAAAGATCCACTACTATAAAGTAGACTTGTTTGATTTGCCGCGAGAACCGAAGGAGACTACAATAGTGCAGACAAAGAAAAGAAAAACGAATAAAACAATAGAAGAAGGCGCAAACACTACGAAAAGAATAAAACACACGAACAATAAGGAAGATAACATAATTAGAGCAGCTATTATTATTGCAAAGGTAATAAAAACAGGGCTCGAAAAGATCGCTAACGTATTGAGGGAATGAATTTGCTATCGACAATAGTTTTTTTTATTTTTTTTACTTATATTTACTAGAAGGAATATTATTCTTTTGTGTTGGTAGTGTTATAGGCAATACTATAAAGAAAAGGGGGGATCCTATTGAAGGGATAAATAGTAGGGGTTTAAGATTAGATTAGCTCGAAAAAAATCAACCCTCCTACACAACACATTTTTGGCCCCATGGTCAGTGGAAAGAATTCAGGTCTTGAATTCCGAATCCAAAGACAGCAAGCAGGTTTCAACCCATCAAAAAGTCAATCTTTCGGATTCCGTAATCGGTACAGTGGCAGCGAGTAACTATTTTTTAGCATTACGGTTTTATTCCCGGCTGATGCCCGCGGATGGCGGCTGTCGAAGCCTAGTGGTATGTAGTACATCTTAACAGGCAGGCTACTGGTCGTCCGACGACAAAGGAAGTCCAATTGTCACTTGCGCTGACACACAACTGATGGTTACAACGTCTACTGCTTCCCCCCCATGTCTAAACTATCATGTACAGTTTCACCTTGATGCCAAACTCTGCTTTAAACCTGCACCAGATTCTATTCCTCCCCGGCGAACTCGGCACGACCTTGTTTGGAGTTGAGGTAGTGGTTGCTGCGATGACGTGTTAGAGCTATACCATGGTAAATGACTTGCAGCTGAAATTCCATACCGCTCGGTCGCCCAATCCATCAGGTAGTATGCGGCAATCATAGGAGGAACCCAGTAGAAGATTTGGCCCTTGGTGCGGCGGAAAGTATTGAAGATGGCGTCGTGAACGATACCTGCCAGAGGGTTCTGTCGGTTGGCAGAGACACCATAGTGAATGATGCCCTTTTGCTTGGCGCCGCCTGTCATCGAACCAGTCAGTCAGCACGCCAGCCAAGCACCATAAAAGCGACGGGTTTGCCTCCGAAAAAGTTCGCGCCGTAGATACGCATTTTGTCGCGTGCCGAGTTTATACGAGGTATACGAGGGAGTGCCTCTATTCTTCAACGGGCAGTCAAGAGAGGCCGGGGCTAAGCGTTTCGAATTCGGCTCATCATGCGGACGGCTGCCGCCGCCTTTAATTCCTCGGAATTCAAGAGTTGGTCGTCCCGGCAGATATTCGTCCCTCCTCGCTTCGCCCGGCTCGCTGCGATGGACTCACAGAAGGGAAATAGCTGTCACTTACCGAAGGATCCCCAGTCGCCAATCCAGCTGTGATGACGGTTAGTTCGCATTTCATTCATCTCAGACCTGTATTGCGCGGCAATTTGCGAGAACCCAAGGGACGATGATGGCTGTTTCGTCGCGGGAAAACGCCGCACGCACGCTACAAAACGGATTGTGACGCGGGGGACGGGGGGCAGACATACTGGCCAATTTTCCAGTTGGGGGCACCGCTGCCGCTCAAAGGCTGTGTCGGTCTCATCTTGGCTGACTGTGGGGGGAAATGCGTACGCGTGACGACGTTTGATTCCTTTCGCTATGGAGCCGTCGCAGGAGCAAAAGGTGAAATTGTCGGGAACGAACCCGTCCGAGACTTCGAACACTCACTGGCAACGCCAGGCCCCATCGCCTGAGCCGCCTTTCCAAATCGGGCTTAGCGCCCAGCTGCCTCCCGAGAATCACCCTGGGCTGTCGTTTCTCCATCTCGCCATCCATAAGGTGAGCTTTTGTTGGTGGATGCTCGGAGAGTCGGAGCTGCACAGAGGATTTCATGCTCTCATCGCACCCACCACTCCCTCCTCTAGCCAAAACTACTTTTCCATCCCCCCCCCTTCCCCCCAGCCCCGACGCGCGCATCATGGCTGCCGCAGCGAAAGCACTCAACCTCATGTACCGCCTGGCCGTGCCGGTCAGTGCCGGCGCATTCCTTGCCAGCCAGTCCCTCTTTGATGTTAAAGGTGGCACCAGAGCAGTCATCTTCGACAGGTTGTCAGGTGTGAAGGAGGATGTGATCAACGAGGGCACCCACTTCCTGATTCCATGGCTGCAGAAAAGCATCATCTTCGATGTGCGAACCAAGCCGAGGAATATTGCTACCACGACAGGCAGCAAGGATTTGCAAATGGTCAGCTTGACGTTGCGTGTGTTGCATCGGCCAAACGTCAGGGCTCTGCCAAAGATTTACCAGGTGAGAATGGGACCGGGCGACTCCACCTGCGGCCACTACTGATCCGCAAGCTTCTCTCCGGACTGGGGGGTTTGGTTTGCTGTCTGCTAACGGTGTGTCTGCACGTAGAACCTTGGCGTCGACTACGACGAGCGTGTTCTCCCTTCTATCGGTAACGAAGTCCTCAAGGCCATCGTCGCTCAGTTCGACGCCGCAGAGCTCATCACCCAGCGAGAGGCGGTCTCGCAGAAGATCCGAAGCGAGCTCACCCGACGCGCTTCCGAGTTCAACATTGCTCTCGAGGACGTCTCCATTACACACATGACCTTTGGCCGCGAGTTCACCAAGGCTGTCGAGCAGAAGCAAATTGCCCAGCAGGATGCAGAGCGAGCTCGCTTCATTGTCGAAAAGGCCGAGCAGGAGAGACAGGCAAACGTCATCCGAGCAGAGGGCGAAGCCGAGAGTGCCGAGACCATTAGCAAAGCCATTTCCAAGGCAGGCGATGGCTTGATTCAGATCCGAAAGATTGAGGCCAGCAGGGAGATTGCTTCTACGCTTTCATCTAATCCGAACGTGGCTTACCTGCCAAGCGGAAACTCGGGCAATGGAGCCCAGTACTTGTTATCTGTAGGACGTGTTTAGGTGCACCGTGTATGAATAAGGAAGGTTTGGTGAAGTACACACTACAAAGAATCTCCGCTTTGTTGCTGCGAGATGTCACCCAAGAGCGACTATGTTGTTCTTACATATGTAAAATGAACAAAATGATCTTCATCAATGGGCACAAAACCCTTTTGTGTTATCCCGTATTTCTCCTGACATGTACGTAGTTTTTCTGGTTTTTCCCATCTGACTGATGCTTATGCTTCAATAAAATCCGTCGTTAAGGAGCCATCTGGCTTTCCTGGCGGCCAAAATTCTCCGTCCACTAGCCTCCATCCGGCCCTCTGCATATCTTTCCACTCATTCATGACTCTATATCGGACCAACTCGCCTGCTGCCCTCGCGTCTTCTGCAGAGTCGTGGCCCGAAACCTTTGGGCCCGTCTCCTGCTGAATCGTCTTGTGCAGATGTACATCCATAAGCATTTTCAGGCTGTTGCGGTAGGGCAACCCTCTCTTATGCGGGTAGAGCAAAGCCGTATCGATAAGTGTGGGATGAACAACCCGCACGGCATTCAGGTCGTTTTCCAACCCATGTCCAATCAATGGCGTGGTTGGTGAAAGCAGGGAAAACAGGAGATCGCGAGCAACCTCGGGGGATGATACCTTTTTGAACTGCTTCTTGCTGCCGTTACCCGTGGCAGAAGCCGAGTCGGATACTGAGGGCGTCCACGCCTCTGCGTAGGCCAAGTCGTCGGGCCATACGCCAGAGTATCGCGAGTTGAGGTCGAGAATCTCTCCAATGGGCTGGACGAGAACGTCGACCAGCTCCTTGCCTGATGGCCAATCCGTCGCAGTAAGTCGAATCAGTTCCAGACCATGAACTGTGTAGCCCATCTCGCAGTCGAAAGCAACTGCATTACCCTTGGGTCCGTTTCTGATCGTCGGGGTCGCTGCGTAGTTCATGACGGCGGCTAATCGTTTAGGGTCGCTGACCTTGAATACGTGATGGTCGTGGGCGAAGCAACCGGCTGAGTCGCCGACTTCCTGCCCGCAGCATTGGTAACGTTTCGGAATTCTGGAAAAGTCGCCCGGAGCCTTCTCGGGCACATATGCCTTGCCCCAGTGAAAGTTGCATTTGCCACCCGAGGTCAGAGCCCCATCTTCTTCTCGTCGGCCTGGAAAGACCTGGAAGCGCTGTTGGCACCGGTCGCACTTTTCCCAGCCCTTGGCGGCCTCCAAGCCTTTCAACGCCTCTGCGACTGCCTCTTCTGAAGGCACTGATGGCACGTAGCCATGATCGGAGAGTCCCTCTACGTCTGTTATGAGTCGGTGCAATAGTTTGACTTCTTGGGCGCTGGCGAGCCCAGTGTTGACTTCTTTGGGCTTTCTTCCGCCATTGGCTTGTTGCTCGGACTGGAGGGTTTCCTGTCGTCGCTCTTCCTTCCACTGGGGTACTTTCATCCTCTTATACTGCATGACTTTGTTCTTCATGACGTTGGCATACACGGCTGGCTTCTCGAGAGCGGCAGCCTGCTCATCGTCCAACGCCTTGAAGATGAGGTCTTGATCAGACATGACCAGAGCAAGCTCGTCTGGGGTTCCGTCGCTCCTCAGTTCGCGATTGAGTCTGACGAATTCGGAATGTAGCATTTTCAACAGTTTCAGGCGAGTCTCGTGACTTGCGGGAGAGCTTTTGAGAAGTCGAGGGTTGAGAGACTCTGGCTTTCTCTTCTTGGGCAAGTCATTGCCCGGCTTAGAGATGGGTTTTGTATCGTTTGGATGCGAAGGGGTTGAGTGTTTTGCAGTCGCAGGCTTGCGAGGTTCCGCAGATGCATGCCTTGTTGACGTGCTAGCTGGAGCTGCAGTCCGCTTCAGCGGCGGTGGTGACACGGCTCGAGTGGCCGTTTGAGGCACGACTTTCGAACCGCCCTCTCCGGCTTCATGGCGGGTAGGGCTTGTAGCCGTGACATTCTGCTGAGGGTTCGAGGACTTGCCGCGCTCGTCTATCTTGATGCGTTTCCGGGATCCCTCGTGCGAGGGTGATGAGGATTGATGGCTAGCGGATTTCTGGTTCTGCGAGTGTTGCGGAGCTGCAGCCGCAGCGGCCTTTTCCTCGCCGTGGCCAAAGATGCATTGGAAAGCGGTGCAAGATCTACCCGCAGGACATGGAATGTGTTTGAGAGAAAGACTCATTCTGGGAATAAGACTGGAGTATCAGCAAACATAGTGGTCACGAGCAAGGTGACTGTCCGGCGAGATTTTAGACTTTGAATCTAGAGTTAACCGCCGGCTTGATTTACGCGGGAGGAAGTCGTATGGAAGCAAGCAATGAAGTTGGCCGCGTCGCAGCGAAAGCTCCTCAGCAACACAGCACAAGGTAAAGTGTATAGGAAGTTAGGGTGTTGCAATTTTCGATATCTGTTGATGCATCGCGCATCGTCGTCGCCGCGGCATCGATGACAAAGCAGTTGCAGTCACCAGTGGTAGTGCAGCCTGCATGTGGTGGCTTGGCTTCTCCAGTTGGGCTTGCCCGCGCACAGTGTGGCGAGTACGGGCCACAGGCTTAGGTACTTTGCACTTTGTAGGTTGCACGGAAACGAACAGAGTGTAAGTACCACTATACAAGATTGAAGTGGGATAAATCCCTCTCGTCTGGCAACATTGATCAGACTGTACCTAATGCGTTTTCCCCCCCTTTTTTTTCAAGTTTCCTGGTATCAAGTCGGCTACATACATCATGACATATCTCGTTCGACATATTATACATCTCCAAAGGGGTGGTGTACACTAGTGTATGTATTTTCATTGTGCACTGTACGCGCCTCTGCATACCTCCTGTCCCTTCGAAACAAGATAAAAGAAAAATCCTGCCCTGACCGAGAGTTTGGCCTAAAAAGACACCCCGGAATGAATCGCTTCGTGTTTCTATTCCACGTCTCCCATTTGTGGCCAAAGGACTCTTTCAGCATGGTCTGCTCTTCCGAGACTTCAGCTTAAAAGACACCCGGAATGAATCGCTTCGTGTTTCTGTTCCACGTCTCCCATTTGTGACCGAAAGACTCTTTCAGCATGGTCTCCTCTTCCGAGACTCGCAAAGCAGCTCCCAATGCAATGACTGCGAACCCGGCAACGTACCCGACAAAGCCCCATCCGTCGAGCGAGCGACGCACGCGCCGCGGGAGCCAGTAGACCACCGAGCCGTCCCAACGCACGAATAGCAGCAAATAGGGAATCATTATCAGGAGAAATCCCGTGTAGCTAGGGTGCTGGATGTAGTGATAGATGCCGCTTGTATTGAGCTCATTTGGCTGAGCCAAACCAAAGGTGAAGCGGCTGCCCAAGGCTCCAAAAGCAGAGAGTCGCAAGGGGGTCCCTACACAGAGCATGAGGAACAGGCTGAACGAGGTGAAGCCGGTCCATTTGAACAGACGATGATTCACGCCGTCGTCGGGTGCACGGCCCGCGCCTTTGGTATGAAGCATGAGGGCCACGGCGGCATGATGAAGTGCAATGCCAAGGACGAGCAGCCGGACGACCATGATGGGTCCAGGTTGTATGAGGAGGCGGATGCTATCTTGGCCCCAGGCTTGATGCGCAGCTGGATTCACATTGGGAGGGGTGAGGCTGAGCGACGCAAAGTACCCTGAAAGGATGACGACGAGCGCAAACGATGCGGCCGAGAGCGAACCCATTGTGATATCAGGGTCAAGTGGGTGACGAGTCCATAGCCTATAGCCCAACAGAGGTTTTGGGTTGGGGCGGGTCACCTGAGTCTTTAAAAGCTCAAAACAAAACCAGATGGAATTGAAAACGCCTCGGCCAAGATCGTGCGGTCCGTCGTCCTTGTCGCTATTTCTTCCTTTTACCTCGGTAGTTTTACTAGTTGTTTCTGTCGCTGATCGTTCGTACCCGGCATTGCAGCCTCTTGTAAAGGACTAGCCCTAGGGCGGCTGCGAATAGGCGTTTCATGAATATGTTAAACAGACCAAAGAGAGGTCCTACGAAGAGGACGGATATCACAGTTGCGCCTAGCCTCCGCATGCATGACTTACGTAATGCTTCGTAGGCTAGGCACAAGACGCAGACCAAAGTCCTAGCCACCTTGTGGCGCGAGCATAGCTCGAGTCCGTGCGCACCCATTCGGCAATATACAGTATCCGAAGAGACACTGCCGCACTGTCGCAGAGACCTCGCCACGAATCCTATCTTGTGATGGATGGCTGCGTGCCTGCATTCCCGTCGGAGTTGCATGGGTCAATGATCCACCCCGCTTGGCGGTCAGTTGATCTGACCACTCGGTTCAGCCCAGTGCCAGCTTGGGGGCCAAGCCGACGACGCACCACAGCGACCGCGCAACCCCAAGCCTCTTACGCGTAACGGTTACGAACAAGGCTCCTTCAGATGCTGTCCTCGAGCAAGTCTGCCTTGCATGGTGTCCTGGTCGTCGATCTGGGCTCCCTTTAGACCAGCCCTACGGGTTCTGCCGGCATCCCCGTCGTCCGCGTCTTCCATCACGGCGTACATCAGGCGGCGTATCGCGCGCCCCCCCCCTCTTCAAGGGCTTCCTCCTCTCACCATGACCCTGCCTGTATATCCTCAGTACGAGGGTGGCACTCCCTCTGCCACTCACTTGTGCGTACTCGTTCATGGGGTGAGCCGAGCATTGGGCATTCTTTCTTCATTACTGACCCTGTTGCCGCCATTTTACTCAAAACACCCCTTCCAACCTGCCCTGTTCCCAGACCTGTTTATCTTACTCGAGTCTATATAATTGACTTCTTCTTTGGTAGCTATGGGGCAATCCGGATCACATGAGAAACGTCGCCAAGAGCTTGCGCGACCGCCACCCTTCCAGTGAGCTGCGTCTGCTGTTCGCGAAGCGCAATATTGGCAGTTTCACCTACGATGGCATTGAGCGCGGCGGCGAGCGCATCTGCTCCGAAATTGAAGAGGAGCTGCGCGCAGTGGAGGAGAGCGGTGGCAAAATCACCAAGATTAGCATCATTGGATATTCCCTCGGCGGCCTGGTCTGTCGCTACGCCGTAGGCTTGCTTTACGCAAAGGGGATACTGGACAAACTCGAATGCATGGTAGGGAAGCCCCCGTCCCGACCTCGATCGTCATATACATGCAGGCCTTTGCAGAGGACGCGTCTAACTAAAGCTTGGACTTTCCTCCCCCACAGAACTTCACAACTTTTGCGTCTCCGCATCTTGGGGTGCGTACGCCTCTCAAAGGCTGGCACAACCATGTCTGGAACGTCATGGGTGCCAGGACCTTGTCAATGTCCGGTAGGCAGCTGTTCACGATTGATTCGTTCCGCGACACAGGGCGGCCCCTTCTCTCGGTGCTCGCTGAACCAAACTCCATCTTCATGCACGGCCTTGGCAAGTTCAAAAGACGGAGCTTGTATGCCAACATTGTCAATGATAAAAGTGCTGTTTATTACACCACCGGCATCGCAAAGACAGACCCGTACCGAAATCTGGGCGCGATCAAAGTCAACTTTCTCAAAGGATACGAGGGCGTTCTTCTGGATCCGCAAAATCCCATCCGCCCGCCACCTAAGCTAGGAGAAGCTACCTCGTGCTCTTCAGCCACAGAGTCCATCATGAGGTGGGTCAAGAACATACCGTTCATGATTACCGTCACGGTATTCCTACCCATTGGCGTGCTTGCCTATCTCTGCAACGCCGTCATTCAGAACATTCGCAGCTCGCAACGGATCAAACTATACGAGAGAGGCTTGGCTGGTGTCAGCATCGACGGGTACAGAGTTCCTGTGCTCATTGCGGAAATTCGCGAAGAGGTTGAGAATACATATGAGGCGTTGAACAGTTTGCAAAGCCAAGAGTTTCTCTCATCCGAGGACGAGGACGAGGACGAGGACGAGGACGATGGAAAGAGCGCCGAGGACAGGAAATTGCTGCAGCGCGAGAGACGAATGTCGGTTCCAACGGAGCCAACTCTGGCGCTGACGCCTCAGCAGTTCGAAATGATTCGTTCTCTAGACACTCTCAACTGGCGGAAATACCCCGTGTGGATTCAACAGCATCGGCATAGCCACGCGGCTATTATTGTGCGACTGGAAAAGAAGTCCTTTGACGAGGGGTGGGTGGTATTGAAGCATTTTGCAGAAGACGAATTCTTGATTTAGACGCAGGAGAGGGACCTGGAAAAAGAGAAGAAAAGAACGAATAGAGGATCTAATGCAGCGGAGGTCGAGTACGAAATATGACGCGGCCTCCTCGAAGTTTCCCCTTTTCCTGTACAATGAGGGGAGAGAAAAGATAAAAAAAAAAAAAAAGGGGGGGGGGGGGGGGGGGGTGCAAAAACCACCAGCATTACTTACTCCGTGCCTTACTTACTTGGTGCCCCCGAGGTAGGTTCAAAATCACGCAAAGCGGCCGACTACTTACTTGTGCATTAGTGCCTGCATTTCATAATCAGACCATAGCAATGTAGATACTCTAACCTTGGGTCTGTTCCAAGTTCAAAGCGCCAACTAATGCTGGCTACTATTACCGGGCGTACGTTTTGCTCGCACAGAGAAGGCGCAGGTGTCGCCTTTTATACGCGCATAGTATAATAGCTTGGAAGCTATTGGCATATGTTGTCTTCAGTTGAAGGAATTGATGGCTCCCAAAAACCGCGGATACCGCAGCTGCGAGGCGGCTAAACGCGCTATTAGTAACGATCGTCACACAAGTTTCCGGCTTCCGCCTCGTTGCTTGTCAGAAAAGACCCAACGCTGGCAATCCCACACGGGTTATTCTTCGATGCTGCTACAACGACCCGGCGCTGTAGTATATGGTGATGACGAGATTTCCCCAAGGGTTCGTCATTGGCATGCAGAGCCTGGTATCGGGTGTTTTCACACGCCCGCCCCCGGCTGATGGTTTTCCAGCAGACAGCAGCAGGGGAAGCGCAAGCCAGGCCCTAGGTTGATCATGGACTGGCAGCGACTTGAGATGCGGTCAAGGGAGATGACAATGGAGACGTTGCAAACAGACAGGACGAGGTTGGGACCAGACGTCAACTGGTCTCTTGGGTCGTATCAAGACTGCCCCACGTGGGGCTCGACTCCCACGACGGTCGACCCCAGGAACCACCGTCGTGGAGTGGCTGGTGTTGGGTTGGGTTGCTTCATGTCGGCTTCTATTTTTGTCGGACTGTCGGATTGTCGGATTGGCAGTGCAGAAGCCTTTCTCGGCTTAGGGTCTGTCAGCGGACACGGAGTGGAGTCACGGAGTGACGTCGTCTTCCCCCGGGCGGGCAGCTAACCTAACGCTAACAGCCCCCGCCCCCAGCCTCGTCCCCGGCGGCCCCATCCGTCGACGTCATGAAGCCCACATGGCCCTGCGTCTCGGGCGCCACGACTTGACGCCAAAAAAAGACAAAACCTCGTGTCGGCGGATATCCATCCACCACGTGTTGCTCCGTATGCGAAGCGATGGGGACTGCGTCTTTTTTTTCTCTGCGGCCCCAGCGGTCAAGGTCAAGCCTGGAAAATGCCCGGGTTCCAACTTGCAACCAGACCTCACTTGTGTTGCACAGCAGAACCCCCCCATTGACGACGAATTTCTATTGGGCCGCCCCACCTGCCCTCCCCCCTGTCTCTTCTTCACGGACCAGTGGACTCTGGAGAAACCCCCGTCCGTACGGACGAGTTCACGTCAGGCGGAAACCCCGACACGACTCCAGAGCTGCTGCAACATATCCAGCAACAACCTTGGCACATGTAACGACACAACAAGCGCTACTAGGTGCATACGTCAGTGGTGCCAGGCGGGCCCCGGAACAACGTGCGAAAAGAGACAGGCCCATGACTCAGATACGAAAGCCTCGTCGTAAAGAAATGGCCCGACGATCCGGGGCTCCCCAAGGCGACGACGCCCGCGATTTGTCCCTCGCAAGCCTCTTGTTTCCCGCCAAGCCGTGAATGCTGTCAATTCTGCCTGCTCGTACTCCGTGCGGCTGTGCATGAGGTACAGTGGGGTTCCAATAATGCACGAACAAAATCGCATAGCGCGTAATCTTCGCGCCTCAACCAATTTTACCCTTTACATTACAACGCCCATAATGTACCACAACAATGCCCGGAAATCGTATCTTTGGTACGGAAATATCCGGAAATCGTCAAAGGAATCATAAATTCTCGCCAGTACAAAAAGCTGCTATTGTGGCCGAATTATCGCAAGGTAAAACCCACCGCGCGGTAGCTGCCGCATTTAACACATCGCCATCAACCACGCATAGGATATTTAAACGCTGGAAAGAAGATGCAACCTTAGAAAATAAGCCTCGTTCTGGCCGGCCACCAAAGCTTACAGAGGCCGAAAAACGCTATATTGTTCTTCTTGTCAAAAGGAACCGCAGCATTACATATAGTGCCCTAATTGGCGCTATGGGTGGCCGAATAAGCCGCTCAACTATCCGACGGTGCCTTCGAGGCTATTAGCAACGCAAATGGAAGTCTATAAAAAGAATACCACTATCAAAAGAAACAGCAAAAAAGAGGCTTTATTTTGCACGTTATTGGCTGCAGAAAGTCGAAGAATTGATGGAGGTAAGTATGATTAAAAATGGCCCCTTCAAATAGCTATTTACTGATATAGCAGCCTCTATAGATAATTTTTTCTGATGAGACCTCTATTGCAAATCAAGGCAATAAAACACCACAATGGATATTCCGCGACCCTTATGAGCGATTTAACAAGGATCTTGTTAACCTTACCTGCTATGTAAAGGCCCCATTATCGATCATGGCCTGGGGGGCTATTTATCGCACCGGCCGGAGCCCTATTATCATTATGGATCGCGATGAATAGTCTGCTCGAAATGGATATACAGCGCGAAGCTATCAAAAGGCTCTATCAGAAGGTCTCTTACCTATATACGACGGTATGAGGCTATTCCAGCAAGATAACGCGAGAATTCATACTTGCGCTGCAACATCTCAATGGCTACGGCGACATACAATTATAGCGATTGAATGGCCTCCGCATTCGCCTGATTTAAACCCTATTGAGCATATATGGAAGGCTTTAAAGCAGGAATTGGTAACTGCTAACCCTCATCTATTAATTCTAAAGAATAATGAGGCGCATAGGGCTGAATTAATAGAATGTATTAAAAAAGCATAGGCAGCAGTGCCACAGCCCTTAATTACGAGGCTGATTGAGTCTATGCCACAGCGCTTACATGCTGTAATTCGCGCACGTGGTTGGTATACTAAATATTGATCGCGAAAAGCAGGGCTATTTGCCACATCTTGTTTTATTAGAATTAATGCATTACTACCTAAGTTGTGGCTATTTGAATTCTTACGCGATAATGTGGTGATGGCGTTGATGTGGGGTTGTTGCGACACTTTTGCGTATATACTGTACAAACACAAATCGCATACCTCCCAACACTTGATAAAAAAACAAAAACAAAAACATCTTCCACATCTACTATACACTTGCAAACATGCGCTTCTCCAACGCCATTTGCGCCGCCGTCATGGCCACCGCTACTTCAGCCGTCCGAGGTAATGCGAATCCCCCAAACATCAGGTCCTCTCATCTGTCCAGGCGACATCGAGCTCTAACGCTTCACTAGTCAGCTGGGATGGCGGTTATAACGAGGCCGGTCGATCAATGGGCGTAGTCTCCTGCTCTGATGGCAGCCACGGCCTGATGAACAGGTATCCCACACAGGGCAACCTGCCCAACTACCCCTTCATCGGTGGCACCGATGCTATTGGCGGCTGGGGATCGGGCCAGTGCGGAACCTGCTGGCAGCTGGAGTATCAAGGCCACAAGATCAAGATTTTGGCCATTGATCACGCTGCGTCTGGGTTCAACATCAATCCAGTTGCCATGGATGCTCTTACAAACGGACGAGCATACGAGCTCGGCCGTGTGGATGCCACTGTCACCCAGCTGAGCGCTAGGGATTGTGGACTGTAAACAGGGCCCGGGTTTGATGGATGCGACATGACATGGAATGACTACCTCTCTTTTTAAGCATAGTAGAATAATACTCTCCCTTTTTAATCGCGATAGAAAAATATGACAATTAATCGTACCACACAAAAGAGCGGCCACCTCGTCGGTTTTGACCACCCCCCAGGTCACCCTCCCCGTGTAAGCAGCAGACACCCTAATGTCGCTCTGCGGCGCCCCGAGCTCGTTTGTCTCTTTTTTTTTTTTTTTTTTTTTTACTTTTTTCTTTTCGCGTTGGCTTCTTCCGCTGCTTCAGTTATATTTGACGGTAGACTTTCGTCGGCGGAGAGCATATCGGCCAGTGTCAGTGACCTCAGCAACTACAGCCAAGTCTGCGGCAGCCTGTCCGGTTGAGGCCAACGCATCGAGTTTGAGAGGATCTCGCAGCGAGGGTACCAAGAACAATATGCAATCCAAAGTCTTAATGTGGCTCGCGAATTGCTCGTAGTCCAAACCCGGATTAAGACCCTCGAGCGGGACCTGAAGGGCACGAGGCCGCACGTAGGCCATTTCGACCTTGCCCTCCTGGATCAACGACGCCGTACGCTTCAGAAACTCGTCAAACAGGCGGCGCTGGCCCGCGAACACGTAGCACAGCTCGTCCTCGTTGTAGCCCATAAAGTTGTACAGCCAGTCGCGGGATACTCTTTCGATGTTGATGTCGTTGTGGCACTTGCAGACCCCCATATTGCTGTAGTAAACACGAATGTCGGACGAATGCACAATCTCCAACGTCGGCGGCTCGTATGAGTCGTACGCGATCAAGGCACCCCTTGCGTACGAGTCGTAGTATTCGTCCACGTCCTCGCCGTGGAGACGCTCAAAGGCGTCGCGGAGCGCCGCCGCCGTAGGGCTCCATATCTTCTTTATACCGTAACACATTTCAGCCAGCTTCATGGTAAAAAGGTCGTGGCGCGATGGCAAGGAGTGATGAAAGATGATGAGATTTGACGATTGACGAATGCCAAAGATTGAGAATGATGTGCAAGAACGCGTTGCGTGTTCAAGGAGACTTGTTTTCAATGTTGGCCCGCCCGAAATGAAGAGAAACTAAAGCTTCATGTCTTTTTCGCTTCTAGGTTCTATTTGAGCCCTCCTTGGGTAGGTAGGCCTGTACAAGCTTCACTGGCTCCTGGTGGTCAGGGTCTGGTCAAACGGAGCAAGAGCCTGCAGCTGCTGCAGGGCTGTCGAGCACTGCTCAAGCACTGCTGGCGTCTCGGAAATCCCAGCCAGACCAGACATTAGCGTCAATTGTAATCGTTGATGGCTGGGGGAAGAATTTTTGGTTAGCATCATGCATCATGTCTGGTGGGCTTCGCACCTTCCATGAGCCAGACTTGTTGACTCCAGCGTGGCTGTCTGCCCCGAAACATGAAAGTTGTCGTGTGCAGAGCTTTTTTTCTTTTCTTTTTTTTTTGCCCGATAACCAAACCAAATAACCGTGATTCGTCTTCTCAAAACGGGTCAAGACAATGCTTGTGACTAAAAGGGTGATTCTGCTGATGCTTTGTGATTTTTGCTGGATTTTTGCTGGATTTTTGCGCTCCGGTGATGGAATTGGCAAAGCATTGACCTTTACGTTGTCGAGTGCCCCGTCACCAATCCAGTAACTGGAAGAAGGAACTCTTTTCCCTGGGATTTTTCTTTCCTTCTTTTTTTCTTCTTCTTTTTCTACTTCCCGCCCCTTTGGATGCACGACGTCAACCACCACCACCAACTTATCCCCTCCTGGAACCTCCTGGGAGCGAACATGCTTTTTTTTTTTTTTTGGACAAAGACACGATGCCAGACGTACCGAGAAAGCGAGAAAAGGGCGAATTCATCGCTGCCCGTTCGGATGCATACCTAGTCTGTAAGTCGTTGGATCCAATGGACACTGACGACATGGACTTTTAGCAAACAGCTAATTCAAGGTTTGGCCCCAAGGTACGGCAACCACACGACTTGCTTGTGAGCATTCCACCTTTCCGTGGACAAGTGAGATGCAAGATGCGTCACAAAAGTTGCTTGATTCAGCTGGATCTGCCTCTGAGGAAGCCGACGGTCTATGGCTCAGGCCCAACTTCTAGGACATCCTGCCCTGGGCAGCTCGAAGCGGCAGCTTTGCTCTCATGCTCTCAAGAATAGAAGATGTTCTTCCGAGAAAACAGAGACATTGGAAAATCCAATGGCGGATGCGCCAGACAAACGCCAGACAAACGCCAGACAAATGAACTCTTGACTGGTACCCACTCTTACGACGACGTTTAGGTTGGCGGCTGCGTGTGGAGAGAAAATCTGCGGCTATGGTGGCACGCGAATCCCCGCCGGATGCTATGGACTTGGCCGGGGTCAGCAGTCGGGGTCAGCAGTCAGCGGCCAGCAGTCAGCATGGGATGGGCGGGCTACGCCGAGCGCAAACAGACTGGTCAATGGCATTATGGCAATACATACATACAGACGGCCTGGGCTGGAGTCATTAAAATCGCCGCCGTTCGGCTAACCGCTACTGCTCCGTCTTGCTTTTCTTGCGAGACTCAGCTCACAACTCGCAACCGCTCGCGATGCTAAATCTGCACAACGGTCGATTGTCTGTCTCGATTATTAAACTTGCGCCAACAACATGGCAGACAGACGTCTTGACGATGATACTGATATGCCCTCTGCGATGGCGATGCTGGCTCATGCTGGCTGCAACCCCTTCGCCAAGCGCTCCCCGTCAGCGTCAGCGCCACCCCTTGTCGCAACTACATACATACATATTGTTGATTTCCGGCTGAAACGGATTCTGGGGAGAAAGGGGGGTATCGTCACTGTGGTGCTATGCAGTTATGCACAGGCTAGTGCAAATGCTAGACGAGGGATTGATTTTATGCTGTTCAATTATCTGACTCGTGGGCCAAGCATGCCATTGGCCCCCTCACCGCCGATTGCAAGCGTCTCACCGGAACATCCGAAAGTCGAAACAGACGGGTTACATCGCTCGTCACTCGACATGGACCAACGAACTGCCGCCCGTTATACCTATACCTAGAGAGGCGCTCCTCCGGATGTCCGACGATCCAAGGGGTCTAATAGTCTGATCCGGCATGAATCCGCACGGCAGAGCCTTTCAATCCGGTTGGATGCAAAAGCTTAGGCATGCGGATCGGGGAACGTGCTCATCGTCTCCGACGGCTTCCCGTCGCCGATTCACGTCTTGATCTTCATAAACACGCGACGGAGCCGCAAGACTGTCGGCCGTTCAATCTTTTTTCGCAATCGTCGTGAGCAAAGCTCTCCATGAGTTTGGCCGTTTATCTCTCTTTCTTCCCGCCAATCAGAAGCCTACCGGTTATGGGGTTTGCTGGGAGGAGTCAGGTCAACGTTTGCAAAACGTCAAGCCCGAGCCTCCTCAAAAGCTCAAGCACGCAGATTGTTACATCACCCGAACTGCATCTACCAGCTGTCTTTCGCTTTTCCCAGCCACTTCCATACCTGCATCTGCCTTGGACAAACCAGACTTCACCATTATGGCGGGGCTCAAAGGAACCTTGGCAAAGTACAATGTGGCCAACAAACTGTACAAACAATCGCTACTCCAAAGTGTGTGCTTGGTCTCGGGAATATCCATGTTCTTCTTTGGTTACGACCAAGGACTGATGGGCGGTATCAACGCGGCACGAAACTATGCCGAGCTGATGGGTTTTGGCCATTGGGATGAGGCGCAGCAAATGGTAGTCGTTGACAAGCCTTTGCTTCAGGGGGGCCTCGTGAGTGGTCCGTTCGATTGTCTCTCCTTCCGCCCCGAACTAAGCAAGATGTTATGGATCAGGTTGCGGTGTATTATTTGCCCGGAACCTTGATGGGCTGTCTGCTTGGCGGTTGGCTTGGTGACAAATATGGCCGCATCACCACTATCGGGCTGGCGTGTGTGTGGTGTGTGTTTGCAGCCGCCTTGCAATCCGCGGCCCAGAATCTAAGCTGGATGTTTTGTGGTGAGCATCCCCCCACCCTTCCCTTTCTGTTTTCCCCCTTTTCTTTTTTGCTGGTGGGATTTCCACACTAAACGGTCCGCCATAGCTCGAGTGTTGAACGGCCTTGGAACGGGTGCTTTAACTGCCGTCACCCCAGTTTGGGCCACGGAAACAGCTGCTCACACGTCCCGTGGCCAGTTTATCGCCGTGGAATTCACTCTCAACATTTTCGGTGTTGTTGTCGCGTACTGGCTCGAATTGTACGTATGATTTCGCTGCTGGCCCCGAAACTTCGTGTCGTCTTGAAATCAAAAACTGACGCGCGGTAGTGGCACCTCCAAGTACAAGGACCTCAACTCATCGTTCATCTGGAGGTTTCCCATCGCCTTCCAAATTCTGCCTCTTGTCGCTCTATTCATTCTTATCTGGCTCATGCCCGAATCGCCACGTTGGCTCGTCAAGGTGGGCCGCGAGGATGAAGCTCGATACCTTCTCCAGCGTCTCAGAGGCCGCGAGGGCGAAGAAGGCGAACAAGCTGAAGCAGAGCTGCAAGAAATCATCAGCAGCTGCAACCTGGAAGACAAGACTGGCAATCAGCAGAGCTACCTACGTATGTTTTTCGGTATTGGATCGGGAAAGTTGCACACGGGTCGTCGAGTTCAGCTCGTCATTTGGCTCCAAATCTTGCAAGAGTGGATCGGTATCGCAGGCATCGTCATTTACGGCCCCCAGCTCTTCGCAATCGCAGGAATAAGTGCCCCGGATAGACTCTGGGTCAGCGGAGTCAACAACATCACATACATGGTATGGCTAGGTCTACCGCAGCGAATCGTGAGGTTTCCATTCAGGTCTCAGCTAACGCGCTCACCAACTCGAGTTTGCCACCTTGATCTGCGTCTTCACCGTGGACAGAATCGGCCGCCGATGGACCTTGTACTGGGGCTCGGTTGGACAAGGCATCTGCATGTTTGCAGCTGGCGGTCTCGCACGGGCAACGATGAATGCCAGTGATGGTGCGAACCGAGCACAAATCGGCGGCTTGGCCACCTTCTTCGTCTTCCTCTTCACGGCCATTTTTGGGGCGACATGGCTGACAGTCCCGTGGCTGTATCCCGCCGAGATCTTTCCTCTGCATGTCCGTGCCAAGGGAAATGCCTGGGGCGTCGTCGGCTGGTCCATCGGAAATGGCTGGTGTGTAAGTCGACTCTCCGACGTGGCATGCGAGCAAAAAGGCTGACCCTGAGAGGGCGGGGAAAACAAAAAAAAAAACTGACAAAACTGACGAGACGTAGGTTCTTCTTCTTCCCACAATTTTCAAACGCCTCAACGAAAAAGCCCTCTACATATTTGGCGGGGTCAACATCCTGACAATATTGATCGTTTGGGCCTTGTACCCCGAGTCGAACCAGCGCACGCTCGAGGAAATGAACCTTGTCTTTGCCAGCGAGAGCATCTGGACGTGGGAGGCCGAAAAGAATTTTGCTCGGCTCAGAGAGGAGAATGCCCAGCTCGGGCGATGCGCCAATACTGGCCGCGGCACTGTTGACTCTGACAAGAGAGTTGCTGCGGTCCAGAAAGACTTGGTCTTGTGCTGAATGGGGTGATGATGGGTATGCTGGACCCAAGAGTGGAGAGGTAGATTGATTACTACGCCTGCTGAACACCAGTCGAGCGTGACTCATGCCGCAGCGGGAGGCAGTCGACTCTGGCGATTTACGGGATTTGGATGTGTCAGTTGGGCATGTTCAATCACGGCATTGCGCGGCATGAGGACGAAGAATGAGAGATGATCATCTCCAACGACACGGATACACACAAGAGGCGTGACCATGACGGGGGCACGACGAGGGCTGAGACGCGTTCCAGGTTTCAGTACAAACCAGAAAGGGTCAATGTATGCATCCAAGTGCCTTTCTTTTCTAGTCGCGAATAGCCAACCATTGCTGGTTCACCGGGCTTATGCAACCACCGCAGCTCTTTCATCCTTTTCACGTTGCATTCACTTAATTATTCCCCGAAAATCATCGCGCTGGGCTGCGCCTCTACAACTCCGTGAACCCACCCAGGCCCGTCCATATAATTTGCAATTTGCAATGCTTGTATATAAAAGGAATTCGAACAAAGAAACCCGCCCCAGTGATGGGGGGGAATGTGCCAGGTGGGGAAATTATCCAGTATGCCAAGTGTGATGCGCATCTACGGTTTTCTTTTTTTTTTTTTTTTTTTTTGCTTTTGGGTCCTCTTTCGCGACGTTCATCTAATCATGGTCCAAGTCGGAGTCGGCCTCGTCATCCGTCAAGTCTACCGCCAGCTTGTGCGCCTCGTGTTCCATCATCTCTCTGTACGTGCTCCAGCTCAAGGCCACAAAGGCCACGATGATCATGGACCCGCCGAAAATGGCAGCCCAGCTCAAGGGCTGCCCTGTCAGGGTCCAGTCGGCGATGGCGACGATGAAGATGGTCAGCAGGGCGGCGACGGACGACAGGACGGGCGAGGTGAGGGAGATGAGGACCAGGAAGCATCCGCTGAAGACGGCGTTGGACAGGACGGCAAGCAGGATGAGCCAGCACGTCGAGGCCGCGGGGATCTCGAAGCGCTCAATGTTGAGCCAGTGCAGGATGGGGAGGGGCATCCACAGCACCGTCAGGGTGAAGAAGCCGATGCAGGAGCCAAAGACGTTGGCCATGATGGTGCCGCGGACGGCGGAGGCGCCCTCTGGCGGGCAGGCGTAGCGTTTGTAGAGGACCTCGTACAGGCCGTACAGGACGGACCCAGCGCCTATGATGAGGTTGCCTGCGAGCCGGGGCGCGGCGCCGCCAGGGTCGTCGTGGGAGTCCGAAGCCGAGGCGGATGCCCCGTCGGAGCTCCCGGTGTCGCCGTACGCCACGACCAGCACGCCCATGACGGCGACCAGGACCGAGAGGGACTTGTCCATGCGGAGCGGCTCCTTGAGGATGGGGACCGAAAAGACGTAGGCGAAAAAGGCGCTGCAGTTGTAAATGGCAGTCAGGTCGGACGGCGTCGTCAGGCTGACGGCAACGTACCAGCTCAGGCCGGCAACCGTCAGGGCCGAGGTGATGTAGGCAGTCATCCGGGCGAGATACGCGACGGGCCTGCCACGCCTCGCCACGCTCGGAAGGGTCACGTTGGTGGTCTGCAGCTGGATCATGGTGACGGTCGAGAGCACCACCTGCAGGTGCTTGCGCCAGAACTGGGGCCACGGCTGGTCGCGTTTCTGCAGCCGCAGGACGAGGAGGGCGCCCGGCCAGAGGATGACCCACGACGAGTGGGTGACGAACATCATGCAGTAGGCTTTGCCCCAGCCAAGGTCGCGCTGGATGTAGGCCGAGAGCTCGGTCTGGACGCAGAAGGCGACGAGGGAGACGGACAGGAAGAAGGCGGCAAGGGTGTACTTTTTGCGGGCCGACGCCTTGGCGGCTTCCAATGCGACGGCGGGGTTGCGAGAATGCAGCAGGGAGGAGCGGCTGAAGGCGGCCGGGTGCTGGGCGGTCATGGGGGGATGGAAACAGCCCGCTTCCAGCTCGGCGTCGGGGGTGGTGAGTCGCGAGGTCGGCGGCGACGGGCCAAGGCGGGAGCGGGAGCGGGAGGCCGAGGAGCGCTTCGCATCCATCTTGTCGCAGGTGCCGTTGCCCGTCTCCAGACCAGGCTTGAAAAGCAACGGTGTTCCGGAACGGCCTCCACGATAAAAAGTCGGCCGACGGTCATTGTCCATTGTGGAGGGGAAGACGAAGAAGGGGGGGGGCCAACAAAACAACAACAACAACAATTATTTATATAAAAAAAAAAAAAAAAAAAAAGAGGGCGACCACGGTGAGGGTTTGGCGAAACGTTCCTCGGGGTATCCAGGGGTGCCGAGGCTATTCGCCCGTGAGAATCGACGGCTCCGGCTCCTGTCGCCGCAGCATGTGGGGGATGATGATGATTCAGGTGCTGACGTGGAGTGGACACGTTATTCGGAGAGTTCTCGTCGGGGGGATCGAATAGGGCCGCCGAGCGCTGTCGGGTTTCGTTTCCGGCGGAAACGAAAGCTGAGCAAGCCAAGCACAGACGTGGGCAATTTGAATCTGGCCCGTCTGCGATTGCGGTTTTGCGCGCGAGAGCTCGTCAGGACCCGCAAAGGAGTGTTGCGACGGACCGTATGTATTTGATTGAGACTGGGAACTCGGGTCGACCGAGCAAAGCCTTTTGTGGTGGGCCAATGACCCCCGGGCAGAGGCCCGAACTGTCTGGGTGATGGCAACGCGGGGGGGGTGCCTCGTGCCGCGCGAAGATGGGATTGCTCTGGTCGGGTCGGGGCCGAGAATCGAGCAAGCGTTTGATGCCAAGTTTTGAGTTTTTGTCGGAGGCTTCAAATGTCATGGGACGTGACGAGCCTGCATAAAGTCATGCATGTCGCAACGGAAACAAAGTATGCACATGCGCCCCACTGCGCAGCGCGTTGTGAGAGGCTGCAGCCTGCTCCACCGCACGTGATTGCGTGCACAAACACGGCACACAAACACGGCACGCCAAAAGCGGCAACGTACCTTACAACGCATGGGTGTTCCTAGACTTGTTGGAACCCCGCTGTGGTTACGTAATGACAGGAGAGCGTGGATTCTTTCGGGAGGCTTCTTTCAAACCTCCTTTTTTTTTTTTGTTGGTAGAGGCACGGGGGAGGGAGAGAGACGGGGTTGGCAACGCTATTAAGTCGCCTTTCGCCTTGCAACCATCTAATGCGCTGCGGCATGGCAATAATGGGGATATACGTAAAAGTAGAGGCCTCCTAGATAAGGTAGGTAGGGTAGGTAGGTACCTAGGCAATTCCTCTGACCAATTCAATCAATGCCGTCTTCATCTCTCGGTATGCCGAGCTCCTCCCAACGCCGCCGGACTTCTGCTATTGCTCCGCTTGGGTCTTTCTCCGTCGGGTTTCGAAATTGCCATTCGAGGCACACATCCAACGCTTTCCCCGTCCACCTCCCTGGCTGCGCGCCGATTGCCTTTGCCAGGGACCGCCCGTCCAGCAGCCTCTTCAGAAAAGGTGCATCATATAAATCCATCCCCACGATCTGGTCCAGAAAGCGCTGCCATCCACGAATGAAGGCATCACGTGCTGGCGCGATAGTTAGCTCATGTCAGCGTTCAGGGATGCCGTTTCCAAAATGAGACGAACCTCTGTCACCTGCTCCTGGCCAGATGCTCATCGTTTCCATGGCTTCTACCAGAAGCGCGTTCAGGACCTGCAGAGTCCAGAAACCTCCGTGCGAGTCCCATTTCCGAATAGCCATGCCCAGAACGTGCCTGGAACCAGTCATCGCCTCCTTGCCACATGCCATCCGCTTCAGTTCCATGATTTCCTTTCGGTGCATGTGACTAGCTGTTATGGTGTCCGTCAGCTTGTTTGGCGCCTTGAGTCCCTCTCGAGCTGCCATTGACGCTGGAGGCAGCGCTGATTTTCGATTGCCGCTGGGCGGAGATGCCATGACCATCCACGGGCTCAAGGCCGCCAGGTTCCAAGCCACATATCCCGAGTCGTCCGAGGGAATCAAGAGCCGGCCAATAGAGCCTGGGCAGTCAGTGGTTTGCAAGTCACGGAGACAGCTGTACGCGACATGCCATCGAGATAAATCTGGCCGCACCGTGCATTCAGCAGTTGGATCCGTAAAGACTGAATGGTACAGGCCCAGATCGTCGATGAGTTTTAATGCAAGGAAAGGGTGGTCTCCTTGACGCCCGTCAGTTATCAGCATAGTTGGCCAGTCGGTGGCAAATAGCAAAATTCCTGTTCCCCCTTTTTTTTTTTTGCCATCTCAGTCATCGCTGTTTCATACCTTTCAGCATCTTTTCCAGCTCGGTCCCGACTCGTTCACGGCTTATTTTGACACGGAGGGCTGCCAAAACCTGCTCGTCTGCCATTACGCTGCTGGTGTCTGCGTCGATGGAGAAGTTCAGACGGCTGGCGAAACGAACAAGACGGAGGACACGAAGAGGGTCATCCTTGAAGGTTTGCAACGGGTTGAGCGGCGTCCGCAACACTTTGGCTTTCAGATCCTGCAAGCCACCGGTGAAATCCTCAATCTGGTTTGTGTGCAGATTGAAGAATAGGGCATTGACGGTGGCATCTCGTCGGAGTGCATCCTCTTCAGGAGTGCCGAATTCTACGATTGGATTCCGACTGTCTTCAGCGTACCTCTCCTTGCGGAGATTGACGAGGTCTAGATCGAGACCAAACATGCGCAACATGGCTGTCTCGAGATGCTTAGACTTGTCTGGATTCCGAGACACATTGTGTAGGTTCCCAACGTCGTCTGGCTTGATGGAATGTGCACCGATCGCTTCCTGCGTACTGCAATACGCATGCATGTGCTGGGCAAAATCCACTCCCGTCATCGAGTTTATGGCGACATCTATGTCATTTGTCTCCATGCCGAGAACCTTATCGCGAACCCAGCCGCCTGCCCATCGAATGACGACGGGTTCGTCGGTCGACCTGGACTTGTTGATGTACGACGACGTGTCTAGTAGGAGACGCTGAAGCTGCTCTTCTCCTCGGTTGAGTTTGATAGCGGGAGCCATTTGGACGAATGCTTGGTCTGCGACATGCGTGCTGAATTTTCTCTTCGTCATTGCGAGCACCAAGCCCGATTTGCGCAGCAAATTGAAGACCATAAGGTGGGTGAGCATCAGGGAATGTTGTTTCGTCGGGCATGGGCACCAGACAACACGACCCACAAGTTGAGTTCAGCCGAACCTTTTGGATACCCCAGGGCCCAGGCCAGATGCAAAATGCTTCGCTGTGGACTTCAGTAGTGTTTATAGGAGTAGTTTCTCACCAACGTTTGATGGCAAATGTTCCTCATAATCATAATGACTTTTATAGCTACTTATTAAACTAAACTCTTTCATTTGTAAGTATCAACATTATAAAATTGTAATGAAACTACTTAAATAAGTATTACATAATATTTTTTTTTTTTAAAAAAAGATTAATTGCTGATAATACATACTGTATAAAAGCGGCTATTCTTCGTAATGAATGATTTATTTAACAAGGCATCAAATGTAAGCGGGCCCCATTAGCCGTCAACAGGGCACTGGGGTTTATAGCGTTGTAGGAGTCACATGCTTCTATAAGGTTGCGTCTGGTGCGTGCTGCATTGTAGCATCAACATGTCCCCGCCTGTCAATTCCAGGCTTACGTACTCCGTACTGCAGTGCGTACTGTGCTTGGGTCACGGCCTTGCATTGCTACGCTATTCCGGCCGTCGACGACCCGTACATGCGCTCCCCCTCGTTCTTGGCCAAAATCTCCATGCTCCGTCGTTGCAATGCCGACAGAAAATCATCATGAGCTCGATTCCCCGCTCGAGAATCGTCTTTCGAGACTGATGCTCACCAATCAGGCCGAGCAAACGGTCCCCGGCCGACAGTCTTCTGAAAACACCGTCTGGCCAACCGCAAAGACGTCAAATGTGCCACACGATGCGGTTGGCATGGTTCCATGGGAACACGTGTCGGAAGCAGCGACGCGACAGCAGTCGCGACCGGAATCTCAAGTTGCAAGTAGAATGGGTAGACGACGCCCCAACCAGGCGCAGCGACGACAAATGACGTCTGAGCTGTCGTTGGCCATGGCCTCGCCATGGACTGGCCAGCATCCAACCTCCTTGCAGCCCGACTCACCGCCTGGCGCATCCGTCGCACATGCAGTCCCTACAGGACGTGATAGCCTCGGCCACGCTGGGTACAGGGACCACCGGTCGACAAGATCGCGGGGCGAATCGTCGACCTGGGATCATACACCATGGGCCGACTCTCAGCTGTCGCCGCCGCCGCAGAGGCCGACCAATCGCCGAGGTGGATGTGTTCGACGATCCGGATGGCAGCGGGCGCCCGAGCCGTTGCACCTGGTGAACTGCAGCGCAAACCCCCAGCCTGTCAATCGTCCTCCGTTCCATGACACTGCCAACATTCCTGGACAAGCTGCTTTGCTTGATCGACTCTGCTACGACGTGGTAAGCGAATTTGAGATACGGCGAGAGGAGCTTGCCGAAAAGGAAGCTTTCAGAGTCAAGATCGAGGGCATATGTCGTCAGGTCATACTGCATCACGAGACCCATGCCAGCGCCAATGCCCAGAACTTTCCAGTTGCTTCCGTGCAGTTGAAATGTTTTGGCAGCCTGTCGTCTGGCTTCGCCACGACAGCATCGGATATGGACCTTGGGCTGTTTTCACCCTTGTCAGCAGTACAACCCGACTCACCAGATTCCCCAATCCCTCGACTAATCGAGAAGGCCTTCCTGGATGCCGGATATGGCGCCCGCCTCCTCAGCCGCACACGAGTCCCTATAATCAAACTTTGCGAGAGACCCTCGGACAAGCTACGGGACGCATTGCTCATAGAAAGGTCGAAATGGGACAATGGTATCGAGTCGAAATCGGACGACAGACTGGCCGAACCAAGCCAAAACCCGGAGGATCAGCCCGAGCCAGGCGACGACACGACTTTGGCTGGAGAAGGGACTGGGCCGCCGTTCGAGCTTGCCGCAAGGGCTGACCAAGGAGAGAGCCGACCGTTTCACCTGAAGCAACACTCGCAAAGCTCCCTGCTGGCCTATTTCGGTCTCGCCACGAGGGTTTTGAAGAGAGCCGGCGGCCGCGACGTACATTTCGCTAATTGTCGCGGTTTCACACCTCACGACTGGAGCATCCTCAATAGTGTCTGCCAGGCCTTCGTGCAGGGATTGGACGATTCTGTGCTGCGGCAGCGACTGGATTCCTACCCATCCCTGTCTTTCGGGGCTCCCCAAACAACTTGGTGTAGCCGATCTCTCGCAGGAGTCTATATCCAAGTGGAAGGTGAGAGGATTGCCCTAAACTTGGAGCGTTGGCTGGACGGACACGACGCCCTTGACCCGGATAAGAAGGCCCGGCAAGCCATCGCAGCCTGGAGAAAACTGCAAGCAAGCTACAGATTTGGCATTGACCCTCTGTCCGACAACAAGATCCTTCAAGCTGCTCTGGCTGAGCTAAAACGCGTGCCGGCGGTCCAACTCATGCAGCTGAAGCAAGATGCGCTTGAAAGCCCCTCTCAATATCACGCCAGGGTGTTGAGGATCCTGCATGAACTAGGAAGACCCGGCGCGGACCAGTCTGATGCGGTCATGCGTAAAATCGTCTCTCAGTACATCTCAGGGATCCAAAACGATGAGGTTCGCGATGAAGTTGCCGCAGCAAGGGCTGACTCTTGGAACAAGTTTGATCTGCTGGAGCTGGCGCAGAAGCACAAGTGCCTCAGTCTCGCTCGCGAACTTGAGAGGGCAGTGGAGAATAATCTGTATAACGAGCAGTTTCTCAGCGATATTCAGGATTATGTCTTGCTACTAAGGTCACACTCAGATGGAAAGCTTAATGGCCGCTACATTCCGGTCACACAAGACTCCCTCCCGCTGCTTTCCAGAATGAAGCTGCTGCCCGACCCACGCAAGTTAACCATGAAAACGCGCGACAGGTATCAAGATTCGTTGGAATTTCCTCCTGGTGGCGTCGGGGTTCAATGTGACATCAACTTCTCGGCCCATCTCGCCCTCGAGAACACGTCACTCCTTCGCTGCTACTCTCTCACAGATCCGCGGGTTCGACCAATGGTGCTATTCGTGAAGAAATGGGCAAAAGTCCGGGGCATAAATTCCGGATATCGCGGCACGTTGAGCAGCTATGGGTACGTACTGATGGTGCTACACTATCTGGTCAACGTCGCAACACCATTCGTGTGCCCCAATCTCCAACAGCTAGCTCCCACGCCGGGATATCAGACTCGCTCCGGTACCCAAGGAATGCCGACGTGTCGTGGATACAATGTCCAGTTCTGGCGAAACGAGCAGGAGATCCTTCGTCTTGCGGCAAGTAATCAACTAAATCATAACACCGAGACAATAGGCTGTCTCCTTCGTGGGTTTTTTGAATACTTTGCTCACAGTGGATTCCTGAGCCGCGGATTTGGCAAGGGATTCGACTGGGGACGAGACGTCCTCAGTCTCCGCACTCATGGTGGGCTTTTGACCAAGCGGGAAAAAGGCTGGACTGGTGCCAAAACTGTTATAGAAGGTTCAGATGCCCGTACTTATCATCCATCGCGGGGCGAGAAGCCATTCCAGCTCAAGGAAGTGAGACACAGGTATCTGTTCGCCATTGAGGACCCCTTTGAGCTGGATCATAACGTTGCCCGAACGGTAATTCACCATGGCATTGTATCAATACGAGACGAGTTTCGGCGTGTGTGGCGGCTCATTCAACTAAGCAACGGTAGAGGCTGGACTGAAGACATTCTGGCTGATGCTGCTGAAGACAATGACGACTCCCAGTCCTTTGTCAGCTTGATCGAGGAGTTGCATGGGCCGCAGGAACAATGGGCACGAGGATAACCACGTTGCGAGCCCTGGAATTCTATGGCAGAGCCGGTATCACCCCGCATCATCGATCCAATTTCTATCACGGACTTTGGAATGCCAGAGTTGAGGTGAACGGTGCGGAGACTTGCGGAACGTGTCATTTTCATCCCCAAGCGGCCCCGAATTTCCGGCAGCACATAAGATGGACTGCTTTGCATAGACCCATTCTAATGGACGACCGCTGGAAACGTTTGGGCGAGAGAGCCCTTGATCGCTTGTCGTGTTGCGTCCGGTCATTTGACTGGTATTGACTGAGACACGTCTGCTGTCGAGCTCAAGCTTTTTCGGGGCCATGGTTTGCGTCCGGAAGCTTCGCGCAGATGCTGTCGATGAGATTATTCATGCCCATGTCCTGAAGTTTTTGGGCAATCTGCACCATTTCAGCGGTCTGAGGGTATCGCTCTAATGGCGTGATTCTGGACAACAAAGCACGCGTCTTTTCCAAAGGAAATGCCTGGTCCATCTGGGAGTCACCGACGACAAGCAGAACCTGCTGCAGTATTCTCAACGAATACAGCGCCCCGTGCAATTGTGCTGTGCCATGAACGACCATCCACGAAGCGCCTTCGTTCGGCTGCACCGACTCCTGGCTTCTCAGAAAACGATGGAGCTGCTCCGCGGTAGACGCTGTGTCCTGTCTTTGAGATTCCACCTTATCCAATAGAATGGCCAGGCCGATCCAAAACAAATCGCAGAGGTCACTGGAGAGAGTCTCTAGCTCTGCTGCGCATAGCAAAACTTGGTGCATATATTGCTCCGCAACTTTCTGCTGCATGAGCTCCACCCTCCTGCCGGTGCAATTGAGATTCTGTACTCGTCGATATTCCTGAACGCTTGAGACCATGATTTCGTTGTCGGTGCAATAACTCAGAAGCGAATACGCCAGCTGCCGTATGGCGGTGCTCTGATCCCATGCACTTTTGGACGTGGGACGCTCCAGCAGGGGAGGCAAAAACATCCTGACAGGCAAGCCAGCAGCTCCCTTGCGAAGTTTAAGATGAAAATCCAAGATGATCTCCGAGATTCTCGGATCCAGCCCTCTTGTTGCGCCCATTTCAAACCCGGCCCACGTCTGCCGAAACGATAATGGCTCTGTCGAAGCATACTCTTTTTGAAAGGCGAGGAAACGGCTCGTGCACTGTGTAGTTTGAGCAGATGTTTTGACCAGTTGTGCTAGATTAGCGCGCGGGGAACATTTCTGCTCATATGCAAGGCGGACTGCCAATTCTGGATACCTCAGGCCAAGTTGCTCAAACAATTGTCGAGGGCTGAAACATACGAATTCCAACTTGGACTGGGCATCTTGCTGTAAGTCTCTGAAGAACATTACTCGGCCATGCCCAAGGTCGTGTACCAGCAGGTCGGAGTCTGACGTCAGGATGATCCCCCCGTGATGAGAAACATCCGAGGCGCAAAAGTGGTCAGCCTCGCCGGGGACAAGATGTGTTACGGCACGGTAGCGATCAGATTCTCTCAGGGCATCAAGCACCGCGGGTACCAGAAAACTAGGATCGATTGTGGGGTATGCGTTCCTTGCGTGGGCCTTGAACAAGTCGATATCTGCCTGAGCTTGGTGCATTTGCAGCAAGAACGTCGGACACCTCTGAGGAAACAACTCGTACAACCTGCAAAGACGGCTTGTATTCGTCATCATTCTATCGACTCGGATTTCCAACTTGGACGGTGGGAGGTAGCCATCAAAAAATATGCTTCTCCTATCCAAGTTTGTTAAAAAAAAAATCATCGAAGCCCCATGGCTGCCTGCGTCATCTTTCTCCTGTTGACGGTCAAAGAAATCTGGCTTACGGACTTACACGTGGATGTTGGAGAGTGAGAGTCGTTCCAGCCAGGACACGGCAATTTGGCCGAGGAGTCTGTATGAGGGATGTGCGACACCATTGGCTCTACAGATGGAGAGTATATGGTAGGCCAGTGCCGGTCCGTCAATAACCACCGTCTCATTCTCGAGGACGGCAGAACTGGCCAATGGTCGGAGAGTGTTGTAAAGACGAGGGACTCCCATTATTGAGTGACCGGGGTAGACGAGGCGGCCCAGGCTCTACGCATCATCATTCAAGAGTCAACTGTAGCACGAGATCATGTAGTGGTTGGCTGTACCAGAAGATAATGTAAATGACGATGATTGGCTGGAATTAGGGTAAGGCTGCGAGGAGAATCATAAGTTCAGGGTGCAGTCTATCCGTTGAGGACGAGCACGTTATTCTACGGATCTGGATTCAAGAACGGAGAAGTAAACCATCATCAATGGCCGCCTCTTGCAGGCGGGCACATGCAATCCTGCCAAAGGCGGTGAGGCACCGGGCTGGGGTATTGGTGACAGGCAAGTCGTCAGGGAAAGCGGAGCTTTGCCTGGTGATTTGCCAAGAAAAGGAATCCGCGCGCATTTTGTTGCATTTTTTTATTTTGCCTTTTTTTTTCTGCGTGAGCCATTAGAGTTTATTGTCCAGACTCATAACAAAGCCGCCAAGCCGCCGTGTATGCGCGTAATCCATCTCATGTTCCTCGCTTAATCATCTTCCGGCCGCCCAGGGCCATCCTCGAAGTCATCTCGTTTGCCACGCCCCGTTTCCTGCGCTGCACCACAGCGTCGCTCAAGCACGCTGAATCATGGCCTCGCGGCTGGAACCCCGTGCCGATCCGTTTGGTCTTGACTCTCACAAACGTCTCAATATGCTCAGCATAACATCTGGCTTGGAGAGGAAGATCGTAAAACAACTTTGCATCAGTCGTTGGCTTCTGCTATCCTGGCATTTCGTGGTAGACGACCTTGGCTCGGTCTAGGACGTCGAGATCCGCGGGCTGCTGGTCCAGTTCCTCGCCGTTGACTTTGTAGGTAATAGCAATGTTGATCGTTTTCAAAACGTATCTAGGACGTCAAGCTTTGTAAGATTCAAAGCCGAGTAGGGTTTAATCGAAGGCACTGTACTTGACAACGACCAAGGTCAAGCCATCCGCATCTGCGCCTTTGGCGAGTCGACGTCCCCCATTCTCGGCCGAGCTCCTGGGGTTTGGTCCCAATCTCTCCAGTGTCTTCCGTCTTGAAAGCTCTGTGCCCCGACGCGAGTGGTGTGCGCCTTTACCACTCCAATCGTCTGTGTGATGTTCTTCGGGTTCAAGGCGAGTCCGCCTACGATACCAGCCAGCGTCGTATTCGACGGCGTCACGTATGGGTCCGATGCGTAGTTAATGTCCAGCATCAGTCAGTGCATTCGCTCCTTCAGCCACGACGTTCACGTTGCCCTCTTGGGCTGACGGATAAACGAGACACCGTCCACGGCGTACTTGGCCAACTTTAGCCAGTACTCGTTAAATCGAGCAAGCTCCTCCTCGACATCGTACTCGAACAGGTCTCCGTTGTAGCGCTTTCGACAGCCAGCGGCTAACCGCCGGAGCCTAGACTTTAATAACTTGCGGTTGAAACCCTCGGCAAATCTGATGCCACTTCGCGCGACTTTCGAGCTAGAAGCGGGCTCAATCCCCCTACGTGCTGTTCCCTGGCTTTTTCTTCTCCGAGCTCCCTCTCCTCTAGCCCATCAACTGCCACGGGCATTTGCAACTCGATGTGCACTCGGTCGGAAACGAGAATTCGATCGTGGACCGAGGGAAGACGCTTTTCCCTGAGCTCCTGTAGCTTCTTGAAGAAGCTTGGTACGTGGAAGACAACCCCGGAGCCGATGAAAGTTGATGCATTTTGCGGTTCATAAGGCCAGAGGGGAAGCAAGTGGAAGCTGTACGACTTTCCATTGGCGACTGTGCTGTGGCCGGCGTTCCGGCCGCCAACCGGGCGTCTAGAATGACGGTTATTGTCATGTTGCGGTAGTCCTGGCTTGAAAGCGCGTCATTGTCGTCGCGTTATTAGTTTACATGTATGCTGCAAAAGGAAGCAAGAAAATTGCAAGTCCCCGTGTGAGCGATCTTTTACTTAATAAAGAAAATGAATGGGACTGTAAAAAATATGTATTATCCCGACCTTATACCCAAGGCACTCTTTATAGAGCTCCTCCGCTTTCCCTGTGCCTTGGACATCGAAGAATTCACCGGCACCCTAGTACTATTCTATACTCCCTACTTTATTATAGAGCCTGGTACGCGTGTCTCACCTCTATAGGTAGACACTTTTGGCAAAGTCGAGAGAGAATATCCCCTTTCTCTCCCTTTTCCTTGTGCTTTCCCAACAGGTCCTGCTGACGGTTGTTCGCAGTCGCCGCAAGGCCAGTCCTTGGCAGTATAACAATAAACTTCATGCTAGAAAATGCCGGTTTCTAAACCCTAGAATGCAATGCCGCGTGCGCCATATGATGATACTCCCATTCGTCTTCCCTCCTCACTCGCCTCGCGGGGAATCTTACTTTCCTTTCCATAACAACCACGCTGTATGATAAAAGTGGAGGACATGATCCGGTCGTGCCGTTCCGAGGTAATACCAAATCTATGGATGCGCATGCGAAAAGCCTCCCGAAGCTAGCCGCTTCAGGGGGCTAGATTGTCCGAGTCATGTCCAAATCTGAAATGTGGTCTCGGTGTGTTGCGGCTTGCTCATCTTTGTTCTATACCATGAAGGATTCGCCGCAGCCGCATTGCTCCTCTTGACAAAATCCCCGAGTTAGCCTCGTTTCTCCGTTGGTGCACATGGATCGGACGAGACAGCACGTACTTATGTTGGGGTTCTTGAAGACAAATCGTTGATTCAGCTTGTCTTCAACCCAGTCCATCTCGCTCCCGATAATGCTGAACAGCGCTTTGCTGTCAATCAGCACCTTGACTCCATCCTGTTCCACCATCTCGTCAAAATTGCCGGGCTTTTCGACATATTCCAAGTGGTACGCCAGGCCGCTGCAACCGCGATTTCGGACGCCAACCTTTATCAGCTTGGGATCGGGCTGGTCCAGCATCATTCGCAGCTGCTCCACGGCTGCCGGCGTGAGTTTCATGGCAGCCTTGCGAGCTCGCAACTTGGGCCTCGGCCGAGCTGCTCTGGGCTTCTGGGTTGCAGTGTCGCTTGTCGACGTGCTTGACGCCTTGTCTTCGGTTGCTGGCTCCACGAGTGGGGTCGGGTCGAGTTTGGGCGGCGGTCGCGTCTCATGGACTTTTGGTAGAGCTTCTGGTGGCGATATCGGAGTCTCTCGAATGCCGCCATGACGGATGTTCTGGTTGATGGCGGTAGGTAGGGAGTATGAATGATAACGCGAGGCGAAGAATCGAGGAACCGGGAGCTGCCAGATGGGGTGGCAACTCAGTCGCGGCGGGACGCGAGTCACCAGGGCATATACATTCATTTTCATATCATCCAGGGCGGGTTCGTTCGTTCGATGATGCCGATTGTTTTTAGATGGGGGGAAACCAGCGCAGCTGGTGCGGTTGTTGCGAATGATGGAATCGTGGAAACAATTGCTCGAGTCGGCTGACAAAGCTGATGGCGTCAAAAGGTTCTTTGGCAACCTGGAAGGGCATCATTGGTAATGCCGCCTCTGACCGATCCAATCAGAGCTTGCACATTACTAACCGCTGGTGTTCGCTACCCTGGACCCGTCTTTTCGGCGTCGCGAGTCGCGACTGTTGCCACTTCATCAGAAAGAACGCGGGATCCTGGAATGGCCTCAAACGTATTGCACCAAGTGATTTTGAAGACGTTACTGCGGAGCACTCAACCATAAATAAGACCCCAAAGGGTTGATATGCCAGATTTACCCTCCCGACCGATCTGGCGTTGTTGATCATGCATTTACCTCTTCACCCTCCATATCCCGCCAAGCCAGTTAGTTTGAGGCACAGGGGAAGGAAAAGACTCGTCCAGTGACACCCAGTCTACCCTACTCAAGCGATTCTCCAATGCAGTGGAAATCATATCCTTCATAATACCCTGCGGGCCTATTCCTAAAGAAGCCTTTGCCAAGCAATTTAGAGGGAGTCAGTCGGAGGCGTCAGGACTCAGGAGCGAGAGGGCAGACAAGTTTACACGAGTGTCCGTGCATACATCCGACGCGGGATTTTTGCCCTTGGGTGGAAATGGGAATTACAACATGGTTTGCACGGGCATCCTCTGGCCTCATATCCTCCTAGTCTCCTTCACAGCACCGGCCCAAAACCGATCGATCCCACGCAACGCGGCGAACAGGGTCATGATGCGATCAAAGGCCTCCGAATTCTGCGAAGCTAACAAGGCTGGCTGGCTGGCTGTCTTGACCTCTTCCCGCGCGCCTCATTAGTCACACCGTGATGGAGCAACGCAAAATTTGCATCAGTCGGATATTTCCCTACTAGTCTACCCCCAGGCGGAACAAAACCATCATGATATTTCGGCCGTCACATATAATCAAGCCAGTTCAGACAGATGCGGGGGCACAACCCTTACTCTACCCATTGTGGGTCGTTGACAGCCAGTCCCGCCTGGCTATCGAGGTTAGGGGGTCTAGGCTCAAGGGAACAAGACGGCGGGATTTCAAAGTTGGCTTGACATGACCAACTCCGTGACAAACCATGAGGATGGATATAGCGGTCTAACCGCACGTCAAGTGACGACTCTGATGTGGCTGCCTCCACTTGACCAAGGCTGCGCTGCGCGTTGTCTATTCATTGACTACGGTCGCATTTTTGCATTGCGAGCGGCCTGCCATCGACTGCGACCCATATGCGAATCGTTATTGCCGTCAACGTGCAGAAACATTGCATTAGATCGCGCGCTTTCGTCCCGCGGCTACGGCTTGTGGTGCCGAAACCCGAGAAACGTGTCTGATCAAAATGCGCCGGTATGCTTGCTTGTCAACCACTCAACGGGACGGGCTCCGGACGATGGTGCATCCCGCAGGACTCGCTAGCTCACTATTGCATGAAACTCCGTGATCCCGTCAGTCTCCCGGGCCAGTCGCAGGACCGGACCTCGCATTAGGCTAGCGCTGTCTCGGAATCTTCCAAGGTTTCCACAACTTCAGGCATCATGCCCCTAGTGCCCACTGCCGACATTGGTGCTCATCTCAAGTCTTTCGTCTAGGTAGTTACGAAATTGCAACGGAATTACTGGCCTATAGCCCCTGGCCTTGACGCACGGCCCTTGCGACCTGAACGGGGGGTCGCGAGCTCCTGGTCTGTGACCCTGTGGGTAAGGATTCGATTAGCTGATGACGCTGATGACTGGACGATTACATACTACATGTATGTAGTCCGCCTACGCCATGGCGTGACCCGGCGTTGAGAAGGCCGGCAACTTCAACAAGGCTCTGGCGATTTCCAGCTCCCGGGTAGGATGCCCTTTGAGTCCGCTCTATCGACGAGATTATTGTCAGTTCAATGCATAATGAGACAGCCTAAAATTTGCCCCTTTCTTTTTATGCACCAACCCATCTGTGGAACTAGTTCTTGGAGTTTCAGCAAAAATTTAGGATGCATCATCCATCCATGTTCTTGGAGCCTTCTGTAGCTTATATATATTTTCACCACTTCCTTGCGAATGTCTGGACTCATGGCACGACATTGACCTTTTTCTTCACCCAGGCGCACAAGGTTTGCAAAGCAAGTTCTGCAGGACGTGAGGATCCAAGCTTGAATGCCTATAGCCGCTGGGGGAGTCCTGAGAGTGCCGGGAAATCTAACCAAAATCGTCGAGGGTGAAACGCGGAGCAGTAGTTATCAGCTGTAATTAGGCCCTTCTGGCGGATGTACCATGGCCTAGAAAGCTTGAAACCTTGCGTTGCTTGGCATTCGACAACTCGGGCACAAAGACTGAGCTTCTGGTGTTCCCGATTCCTGAGTGGTAGATAGAGCGTGGTTACTGCGTGGGGGAACATCAGCACAAGCAACGCAAATCAGATGACGGACGGGTTGGTTGCACCACCGCGCCTCCGTCAATGAAACCTACCAGTTTCACGATGGCCATATGCTAGAAAAGAAACATCAACGCCGCATGGTCATTACAATGCTCATTATAACCTTTGTCGTCTCCTCTTTCTCTCTGGATCGGCTGAGACCTGCAAGTCCGATTCTGCGAGCCATGCCATCCAGAATGTGAGAGGAGATGGGGTGTGCCAACAAATCATGACTCGATTGAGGAAGAAGAACATGCCGTATTTTGGGCATACATGCTGTAACCGCGGTCGTTTCTGAGATCAGGCCTTGGTCTGGAAACCGTCCATGGCGAGTCGAAATCGTCCATGGCATATCTGAAGTACACACACAGCGTTTCCCACCGCATCGGTTCCCTTCAGCGTACGTGCGTACACTGGCCGTCAACAGCAACGGAATTTCGTCCAATTGGCCATAGACGCACTGGTTGAGATTGATTGGGCCACGTGAATGCGTAAACGTTCAAGGAGCTCTGTGGTACGCACAACGGTCCAGTTCTGTCGTATTGAGCTGCGCCAAGGCACTGGATTCCTGGACGTTGCCAGACTGCTTAAGACGCCAGGCGCTAACGAAGCAATTGGCGGGAGGCGGGAGGGAGGGCGGAAGGCGGAAGGCGGAAGGCGCTGGCGAGTCAAACCTGCCTTTTGCAGCTGCAGCGGCAAACAACCCCGCTGTGAGGCCAACCAACCACCGACAGCGACGGCGACGTCCTGCTCCTTCCTTGCTCCTTGCTCCTTGCTCCTTGCTCCTTGCTCCTTGCTCCTTGCTCCTTGCTCCTTGCTCCTTGCTCCTTGCTCCTTGCTCCTTGCTCCTTGCTCCTTGCTCCCTTCTTCAAAGTGTAGATATACGGAGGAGGTATGCGATGGCTAGGTACCTATTCAAGCCTGGTCGCAGAACTACCTAAGGTACCTACCTAGGTACCTACTTTTGAAGCTACCCCTACCCGTAACTCCTCACCGCATCTCCTACCTTGGTAGCTGATGGGTTAGGTAATCAACAGCTTGGCTGAATGAATGCATGCCGTGACAACTGATGGGCGTTTAGGAGCAAGTGCAACCTTGACGGCCAACGTCTGCCAGCCATAAACACGATTCATCCAACGTCAGCTGCCTGAACCACCAGTCTTTATGTACTCCGGAATCTGGCCCGTCCGCGCGGCCTGACTGCGCAAGTTCAACGCGGATCGCTTGCGTTATTACTGTTATTACTGCATGCCCTCTTGCCACACCAACTCTCAGGTCAGCGGACGGGGGTGACGGCGCGATGTGACGGCACATGTGACAAATGAGATGAGGGTGATGAGTCTGATGACAAACCCGGCGAACCCTGCCATTTGGGCACAGGGCCAGCGTTTGCCCATATGTATGGCGGCCTTGTCACTGCATGTGCTCCGCATGAGTCTGGGGTAATCATCTGGATTCTGCCATTTTGGTCACATTGGATTGTTGCTCAACAGCTGAAAGAAAGGTTGCATTTCGAAAACATTTGAACGCCTGGGAGAGGTACAATCGGCGTGGCAAAAGGATAGGTACCTACTCCGTACCTCCTAAGCTTTGGGCAGATAGCCTCAGGTTGGGTGGTCGTCTCTCTCTTTCTCCCTCTCTCTCTCTTTTTTATTTATTTATTTATTTTTTATTTTATTTTTTTTTGGCTACCTTACCTACCTCAGGTAGGTATTCAACGAAAAACGCATTGACAGGTTCCCCACATTGAATTCGCCTAATCGCACTACGTGCCCGTAGTGTTGATTTCGTCCCATCATGCATGACCTCCAATAAACCATGCCTCGACGAGGTTCTTCAAGGTAGAGGCTCTGAACCCCCCCTGAATGAATTTACCACCTCCACCAGCTTCCAAACTGAGAGATGTGTAATTTTTCGTTTACTGAAGCGCAAAACGAGCCAATATGTCATCAGGTAGGGAGTAGATAGCCTTGATGGATAGCAGGAGCCTGTTTAGCGCCAGTCCGCCCTCGAAGCATGCATCATTTTAGACCTGCCACGTTGCGAAACCGACTGCATAAGTACTCGAGTATGATGACATAAAGCTTGGATGGGCTACTATTTCCTCGGGCAAAGCTAAGAGCCGCTTACTAGAGGTTAGGGAGTTGTCAGTTATCGCAGTGTAGATGCCAAGCCCAATAGAGCCGCGCTTGGTGTGGCCTGGCGCGACCCAGCCATTTTGTGGTGCTACAGTTTTGTTTCTACGGCGGACTTACGGAGTACTAGTTTTGTCTCGGAGCCAAAAGCAGAGGGAGCTATTGGCGGAAGCATTCAAAGCCTTTGCCCCGTTGGCGAATGCAGCACCAGCTTCCCAGGAGGGAGCTAGACTAGATACCTATGCCTAATTTGCAATTCGCGGCTTCACTTTTTTTTTTTTTTTTTTTTTTTTTTTTCCCTCTTCATCTTTTCAAAACGAACAGAAAACTCGCATCACACATGTACACCTAGTTGGAGCCTGGAGCCCGGAGCCTGGAGCCTGTACATAGTTTGCAATGACGTCTCTTGCAATATGCGCGGCTATCCACTCCGCATCCGTGCTGATGCGATATAGAAAGAAAAATCGCGCCAGCCAAAGCCGTAGTTCCTGCACGGAGTTCTCCGGAAGATAGCTTGACTTGAATACCTACCTACCTACCTAGGCATCAAAACGAACCCTGCTATACGAAATACGTAACATGTGCCGGAGAGGGAGGCTTCTATTTATGAAAGTCTGGAGTACTCCGTAAAACCCACGCAAACAACACTGAAGCGCTCTGGGTCCGTGCGAGTTTGGCTCGCGCTAGGACAGGGCATCGAGCATATCGCCTGGCCTGGCAGGGACATGCACTTATGCACGGGCCCGGTCGATGAGAACGTGGCTCCGGCCGCGCATATCCGGGTCCTTGCTGCTTCTCGGCAACTAAAGCAACTAAAACAGCAATGGTGTGAAAAGGTCGTCCCTCGAGGGCAAACCTCTGTGCGTCTCGGGCAAATGCTGGCTTTGGAAGCGTCTAGTACAGTTTGGTGACCACGTAAAAGCTCACGCGGGGCTGAGTAAGCAAACCGCCCATTGCCTCGGGCGGTTTCCTTGAGACAAGCATCAATGTCTGATCTCCGGCCAAGCCAGGATTAATTAGACTTGTGCACAATAGCATGAGGATGACCGCATTTTGACATGCTTCTCAGGGCCCTTTTTTTTTTTTTGGTTGCCAATGAATATGTGTTTTTAACCCATTTTCAGAGGAATATGGTTAATCGGGTCTTACTACCCAAGGTAGGTACCTAGGTATTCACGGATAAGCTACACAGCACAAGGGATGGTGATGCAGCTTCTTAGACGTGGACGGTCGGGCTGCCCTGACTTTCGTCACATCTCGCCCGCAAAATGGTACTCCACGATGCATGGCACTAGCGGAGCAGAAAAGAGGAGGGCAAGAAACACTCTGATTCGGAGCGACTCAAAACGAACATGCAGAGAGTTGGTTATGTAATCCGTATGCCCGTTCGCACCGTACGCAATGCGACGCAGTTCTGTGCAGTGCAGTGCAGTGCGCTGCAATGCAATGCAATGCGACGCGGTGCATGGACAACCACCGGGTGGACTGACGGAGGAACAATAGATAAGCTTGTGTTCGCCAACGAGAAAACCGGATACCTGTTGGGGAACAAGGCACAAGCTGCAAGGCACAGGAGATGGGTAGCAACGAGGAACAACGGGGGCAGCAGAATAAGAAAGATTGATGCCTTGGGCACAGCCATCCTTTTGGTTTTGGCGCGCGACTTGTCGACGAGCATCAAAGGCGAAAGGTTGACATTGGACCTGATCACAGGGTGATGGGGTGCGGGGTTTTTTTTATTTGTCTATTTGACTATTTGTCTATTTGTTTATTTGTTTTTTTTTTTTTTCTGCTGGAGCAGGTAGAAAACGTCATGTAGGGCACGAGCAAGAATCATGACGCAACACCCGGGGCAATACATACTCGTTAAATGTATGCACTGGTTTATGCACAAACTGTGGACATTTGAAATAATGGAGAGGAAATAATAGTCATAATAATGCGAATTGCACTTATTCCCTGCTCATCGAAAAACCTGTCGCAACACCGATCAATCCCGGAAACCCGGCTGTATTGTTCCTTCCCTACATGTATCCGGCCAACTTGATCGACTTTCCTTGATGGAGCGACATCAGGCGGTGACGACACGATTGCACAACGAACATCACCCGCCTAGAGGAGAAGAAAGAGACATGCGAAAAAGAGGGAGAACGAGAACAAGCAGAAAAGGAAGCGAGCGGGGCAAGCAAGCAAGCAAGCAAGCAAACGCTTCTGTTCCGCGGCAGAGGTCAAGTCATCAGTCAATCAGTCGAGCATCTTTAAACACACACACACACACACACACACACACACATACACAGGGTCCCACGGAGCTTGGCAGACGTTACCCCGAAACGGTGCCCATACAAAGCCGTTCCTGGGCATGCCACACACGGAGAGCAAGAGCGTCTGAACTGCGAGGCTGCAGACGGTCAAGACAATGGGCACAGCAAGAAGCCGAACACATGGCTGGCTGCGGTGCGACGCACAGGCCGTCGGCCCGAGGTGAAACTTGCCCAACGGCTGTCCTTGTTGGGCGGCGTTGTCGTTGGCAGCTAATTAACCGTGGGCCGAAAAATGCCAAGTTGGCCACGGCGTTGACAGGCTGGAGGCAAGTGAAGCACTGGACGTCGAGACATCGAAATGAAACCAACCTCTCCCCGACCATGCGGTTGGAGGCTGCCCTGCCCGTAGGCTGGGGCTGTCTAGGGCTAGTATTGGGCGCGGGACGGTCTGGAGGTTATCTTTTGGCCATTTACTTTCCGTCTTTGCCCTTTCTTTCTTTCTTTCTTTCTTTTTTTTTTCGCCCTGATAAATGCCCTCTATTGACAGAGCGTGACACTGAATGCGCTCAACGACGTCGATGCTGTCCCTTGATTTGTCTTGATTTGAAAAGAGTGGACGTCTTGTCCGGCACCTTTTACGATTCTCAAAGGGAGGCATCAGCAGTCCTCTTACTAGCCTTTTCCTCTTGTAGGTCACGCCAGCCATTCGCAAGGAGCAGGATTAAGGGTTGCTTTCTGGACATGTCAACTGTCAACTAGGTCAACTAGGTCAACTAGGGATGGCGAGGCTCATGCTCCGCAGTCCGTTCCCGTCCATATAGTCTTTAATGCATTCCCCAGCTCTTTTCCCTGGGATCAGCGGCCAAGCATATGATATGCTTGCTTGCTTGCTTGAACAGGGTTGGTCCTATGCCGCTGCAAGATTTCATACCATAGTTTAGACTAGATAAATCTCGAGTGAATTGGTGTAATGGGACCCAAAGTTCGGATCCCGCCAAGGGTTGAAGTTCACAGGTATGTACATACATACATACCCATGCCCACTCCGTATGCCGTCGTCTACGGAGTACATTGCCGTGCCCTCCTGACCAGGACCCTCGGCTGAGATATTGTATGTATTACGGAAATCGTTGGCGCACCGGGCGCACCACCCCAAACTGCGAGTGGATCCGTTGAATGAACTGCTTGCTATGTACATTACGCAGTGCGCACAAGCTGTCCTGAAGCCCCCAGAAAACCCATTTTCATCAGGACCCGCCCAATCTTGCTGGGCGGGCAGGGATCGTAACCTCGTCCTGCTGGGTGCCTACCCTTCTTTGGTGGCTCTGGATCCTGTTGCCTGAGACTTGTTGAAAATCTGTTTCCTTTGCTGGGGGTTCAGCGTGCGCGTATCAAAAACAAAAATGCACCTTTAGAGTATATGCCTCGAAATAGAAGATTTGTACAGGTCCCGATATATAAACTGGTTGTTATATTGGTGCCTAGGGACGATTCTGCTAATGAAAATGAGGTACCTCAGGTACCTGGTGCTTTATTGACCCGGCCTTGTGCAATTCAATATATTCTTGACGCGGGACGAGGGGAAGGGCTCACCAACGAACAGGTAGGAACCTGCTAGCGCCAGTAAAATGGCATGATGAATGCTATTTGGATAGGTTGTCCCTGTACCGCGCGAATCGGGTCCAGGAGGCGACTGGTTTCCCTTGGCTCGGCGTTGCTGCTACGGCCGTGCCTGTTCGCAGCAAAACAACAAGAGGACAAGTCCGCGATGAGCGAGAAGCTGTGGGTTTGTGTGCGTGTGAAACTGTGAAACGGTTGCCCAGCAAAGCCCAAAAAAAAAAAAAAAAAAAAAAAAAAAAAAAAAAAAAAAGCACCCCGTCTGATGGAAGGGGTAAGGAGGACGTCATATCCTGCGTGGCTGCGTCCGCCAGGTGGATCGGCTCCTTTCATCCGTCTCCTTTCCTACTACTCCTTTCCTACCCCTAGTCAAGTCCATCATCGCCACCCTGGACGCCACCCTGGACGCCACCCTGGACGCCACCCTGGACGCCACCCTGGACGCCACCCTGGACGCCACCCCTGGACGTCTTGAGCAACCGTCTTGAGCAAGGGGAAGTGGGGGCATGGGGTTGGGGGGTGGGTGTCGGCACCCAGGCAGGGAAAGGAAGCAAGATGCTAAAACCCAAGACCCTGGGACAAGGGAAAAGAAAGAAAGATGCAACTTCCCTGAAAAAGGGAATGGAAAATCAACAAGCTGCTGACGGGCTGCACCGGACCTACAGGCTACAGCCACGCTACTGCAACGCCTGCGAGCCAAGCCTAGGTTGGTTAGCGCCAGGCCCCACATCCTCCCATCGGCACTCTGCCGGCGCCGTCTCCACTGGCTATCCAGGCCAGCCCGTGCCATTGTGGGCAGCTGTGGGTCCATACTTGCCTGAAAATGTGCTTTGTGTGAGAGGTAAGTGCCACAATCTCAAATAAACCAAGCCAATGGGGGAAGCAGCTGGGAAGGCAGCTGGGAGGCAAGCTCCCCCTGCCTCGTCAAGGTGTACCAGGGCTCACTTCTAGGGAGAGGCGGAATAAACACGATAATCGAACCCCCAGACCATCGGCCTGGACTTCCGTCACTGGTCCTTCGTCTGGCTTCGAGCTTTACCACAAAGGCGTGTCTCTCGCTGTCGAGTTCTACACAACATTGCCGTCCTCGTCTCGCTCGCTCTCATACACTCCCCTCCCTCTGTCTCTGTCTCTGTCTCTGTCTCTGTCTCTGTCTCTGTCTCTGTCTCTGTCTGTCTCTGTCTCTGTCTCTCTCTCTCTCTCTCTCTCTCTCTCTCTCTCTGGATTTGCAGCCTCTTTTGCCTGGCTGCATCACCATCACCATCATCATCGCCACCAACAGTCCTTCTTCTACTTCCCTGTGGGAAGGACAGATTGAGAATCCAGATCGAAAGCACGCTGACCAAACATCGAGCGCTGCTCTGATTATTCCCGGTACCTCTTTCAACGGTGGTGGTGCGGCCGCGCCACTCCCATCGTCTTATCTAACTCTAGAGTCTACGCTGCTTCCCTCCCTTGCAAGCCAGCTGGTAAATTCCGCCTGGACCCTCGAGAAAAAGGCCGAGCGCGCGCCATGGTCTGCTTTTGCTCTTGGCCCTCGCCCCTGCTCTGAGCTTCTTGCCCTGTTACTGCCTGCTTGACATCAATATCTGGTTCACCTCATCTACTTCCCTACTTCGTCGAGTCGGACCTCCAGGAAACTGTTGTTCCTTTCCTCCTTCCATCGTGGTTTTGCAAACAGCTGCAGTGTCGAGTTGGTTTTGCAACCCCTCATCCAGTCAGCAGCACCCGTACTAGGTCATCTCGCTATAACAACACCAACCACAGACAAACAACAGATTCGACACCGCAGTTCTCGGATATCTGGATCCCTCACATCAACGTCTATCCATCCGTATATCATCTGGTGAATCGTACAACCGCCATTGCACAGTCAATGCCATCAATCCAGGCCGTGTCACTCGAATAAAATTTGCAAAAGGTTAAATTTGAGCAAGACCACGACACACTCGGTGCATCTTTTGGTGCCTACGCCTTTTCCGCCCACATAGTTTCCACACGTGAATTCGGGCTTTCTGCATGAAGATTTTGGCCTGCTGACTGATTTTCTAAATTTTCGACTGTCAAGCCCACAGGTTCCCTCAAGCAAGGTCAACAGCAGCGCTCGCAGAAGACATAACGACCAAAACGTTTGCCGAATTTCAACACGTCTGTCCCGATTCGATTTAGAGCCGGGCTCCGCCTGATCAGCTCTCCTGTCTTATGAGCTTGAATTTGGCAGCAACATTCGAGTTTAATGGATGTCTTGTGTGGCTTGGAGATACGCTAAAGTAACCCGTCTGTCACCTCAATCAACAGCGTTGAAGTCGGCATTGGTCTCGAAACTGGTTACTCTTGACAGTTCGATCTCCTGGAGCGTGAAGCTCTCAGATCGCGATAGTCGCTGTGTTTGCACGCAATGCTGAGCATTCATTCCTCGGAAGCCGGCCTCTGCGCTGCACATGAGTCAAAACCCTTCTACAAACCAAGTACACTCTCCAATGGACCATGTGATACCATGTATCAGACCAAACTCTACGGACATCACTCTCAAATGACCCCTCCCACAACTCCAAATGGTTCCCAGGAGGACCTAGTTCGGGAACAGGTATCACCCATTTTCCACACCTTTTTGAGGGCCTTCTATCCTTTTCATCCAAGTTATGCCATGTCTGATTCCAGTATAACGCTGGCCTTGGATGAGGGGGATGTGGTTCTAGTACATTCCGTTCATACCAATGGTTGGGCAGACGGCACTCTGTTGACGTCTGGTGCTCGGGGATGGCTGCCAACCAACTACTGCGAGGCTTACGAGCCAGACGACCTGCGAAGCCTGCTGACAGCACTGCTCAATTTTTGGGATCTCCTCCGAAGTACATCGGTGAACGACAGCGAAATGTTCAGAAACCAGGATTTCATGAAGGGCATCATTGCAGGTGTTCGCTTTTTGCTGGTACGCTCTAGCTTGTCACAAGTCCATCTCTTGACCATGATTTTATCTGTCAAAAACATTGTTGTGTGTGTGGTTTGCGTTGGCCTGACTCTCCCAAATAGGAACGAACCGGATGCCTCAATCGCGAGGCAAGTATTGTGTTGCGAAGCGAGGGCCTACGTAAGGCTCGCAAGTCACTACTCTCCGAACTGTCTCTGCTGGTCAAAACGGGCAAGAAGTTGCAGGAAAGCCAAAGTGGCTCTCTATATCCTCCCGAAGACGTCAATGATATCATTGATGACATGATATTACGCGCCTTCAAGATTGTAACGAAAGGAGTTCGGTTTCTCGATGCGATGGAGGAAGAACGACTGGTCAGAGCTCCTGCTTCTGTAACTATAATGACCACGGTTGCCGAGGAATCATCTATTCCTCCCACCCCTCCTGCGGACCGGACGGTATTCAAGGGCCACGGGATCGATAATGCCAGCCAGGTTGGGTCACAGACTCGTGCGACCGACGATCTTGATGATGCTCATGCAACATGCAATACATCTTCCAAATCTAGTGAGGGTTCCCGCGAGCCGCAGGGCAAGTGGGGCAAGCGAGGGTCATCGCTGAACGCGCCGTCAAACTTGAACACACTTGGCCAGCACAGATATTCCCAAGGGAGCAGTCAAAATCACAGACTTTCGTCTGGAATGGCGCACAGGGTATCACTTGCAGGACCCTCTCCTTGCTCAAGACCGCATTATCTCGTATCTGAGCGACTTAACCGAAGCCACGACAGATTCCTATCCCATCTCGGATCGTTCATTGGCAGACTTCATTTACAATCACATTCAAGACCAGAATTGGCATTAGCCATCAAGCAGTCAGCTGCTTCTGGAGGTGAATTGCTTGCCGTCATGGACAGTGTCTGCATCTTTAATAGCTCCAGCATCGCAGCCTTGAGCAAAGTGAGGACTTCTATGTTTGAACGTATTCAAGCCCTCGTCCTGTCTGCTCGAGACACATTGGCTCATGCGGCTACAGAAGGCGCTGATTTAATTATGCCTCAGGATAATGGTGTTTTGCTGATGGCTGCCACAGGATGTGTTCGGGCTGCAGGTGAGTGTGTGGCCAAGACGAAGGCTGCGATTGAGCGAATCGGAGACTTCGAGTCCGAGCTTGATGGCTTCACGCTGGACATTGACTTGAGCATACTCGACGTCGCGCACGAGAGAGCCAGGAGCTTTTCTGCCTCGGAACGATCAGATGTAACAGACAATGCTGTTGAGCCTTTCCCACTTTTTGAGTCCTCTGTGGCAGCGACTACAAGACGACCTACTGGAGCGGTTGAGAAGCCACTTCCTTGTGTGCCAAGTGTTAGTATTCCATCTGAGAGCAGCATGCAGCAACACGAGAGCCCTGCAGCTTCCCCACGGCCTTCATCCATGCATGAGGACAATGCCTCAAGCACCGCATCTTCGGTCTCTCTGATGCGGCCCACTTTACCGTGTCCGCCTGAACTCTCAACTGCCCTGGACACTTGCGACTGCGCAGAGGATGTGCATGACATCTCTATGATCGACCAGGATCAGCACGCATCTCGGTATGACAGCCTTGTAGCTTCAAGTGCTGGAAGCAGCGGCACCTACCTTAGCAGAGATTCGGAGACAAGCGTGGTCTCCCAAACCTCTAGTCGCGCCACGACTCCTGATCATTCCCCAGGTCCTCGCAAACACCATTCTTTTTCTGATCTCAGCACTACGGAAAGCTTTTCGCAGGCTGACGAGCATGAAGATGTAGAGAAGAGGCTTCTGGTGAAAACCTTTGCTCATGAACTCATGTTTAACAAAGAGGGACAAGTCACGGGCGGCTCGCTTTCAGCCCTAGTCGAGCGTCTCACAACGCACGAATCTACCCCGGATGCTACCTTCGTTTCCACCTTTTATCTCACTTTCCGACTATTCTGCAACCCTGTGAAACTCACAGAAGCCCTGATTGAACGATTCGACTACGTTGGCGACTCTTCCCACATGGCTGCCCCTGTAAGGCTAAGAGTGTACAACGCCTTCAAGGGCTGGCTCGAATCTCACTGGCGAGATCAGACCGATCGAGAAGCCTTGAGGCTCATTATTCCGTTTGCCGAGCACAAGCTCACATTTGTTCTGCCTTCTGCCGGACAGAGATTGTTGGAGCTTGCCAGGAGGGTCTCTGGAGAAGGCTCCTTGGTGCCTAGGCTTGTGTCATCAATGGGTAAAACGAACACAGCCTTGGCTCAGTATATACCTGCAGACACCCCTCTCCCTCCACCTGCAATCAACAAGAACCAGCAACACTTGTTAACCTCGTTCAAAAATGGAGGCAACGGTCCAACTATTCTCGACCTTGAGCCCTTGGAGCTAGCTCGTCAGCTGACCATCAAGCAAATGGGCATATTTTGCTCTATTCTGCCTGAAGAGCTGCTTTCCTCGCAATGGATGAAGAAGGGAGGTGCTGAAGCCCCCAACGTCAAGGCCATGTCGGCTTTGTCAACAGACATCTCGAATTTTGTGGCCGAAACTATTCTCCACCATCCAGAGATCAAGAAGCGCGCTGCTGTCATCAAACAGTGGGTAAAAGTGGCTTGTCAATGCCTGGAACTTCACAATTACGACGCATTAATGGCCATCATTTGTAGCCTCAACAGCAGCACCATCAGCCGCCTACGCAAAACCTGGGAAGCCGTTTCTGCCAGGCGAAAGGAGATGCTGCGTCACCTTCAGGAAATTGTGGAACCAGCTCAAAATAACAAGGTTTTGCGAACTCGACTGCACGACCATGTGCCGCCCTGCCTTCCTTTTCTCGGCATGTATCTGACTGATCTGACCTTTGTCGACATTGGAAACCCAGCTACAAAGCAAATGTCAATGGGAACAGATTCCGATGGAAACGGACATGGCGCACTGACCGTCGTCAATTTCGACAAACACATACGCACGGCCAAGATTATCGGTGACCTGCAACGCTTTCAGATTCCGTATCGACTCACAGAAGTCCGTGATATGCAGGACTGGATCTCGGCACAGATCAGGCGCGTCCGGGACGGTGATCAAGGCAATGTCCTTTTGAACTACTACCGAAGAAGTCTCTTGCTTGAACCACGAGAAAGTGATTCTCGTCGAGAAGTCGAGACACCAACCCAAGTTTCTTCCAACATTGTGGCATCTCGAGGCGATCTCTTTGGTTGGATGACACGGGATCGCGGCCAGACAGCAACCCCGGCGCAAATATGAGCAGCGCAGAACTGGTACATCGAGTTTAGGAGTCGCATCAATACACCTCAGCATGCGCCTACGGTAGTCTCCTTTCTTCTCCTCCAGAATAACACTTGAGCCCTCGACATGAGTCGCGCGCATATCCTTGCGCATATCCTTTTATCATCATCATCATCCTTGTTTCTTCTATACATCTGTTGCTAGAATTTTCCTGTCTTTGATACCCTTGCTTTAATATCATGACACATCCATATCCGGCGGTGTACCTTTGCATTCATATGATGGCTTTCACTGGAGCTGTCTAGTCTACAGCTGCAGATGAGTTTTCTTATCGGGTCTTGTTTGACCGAGTACAATGGCGTTGTGTATGGAAGGACAAAAAAGTTGTTTGCGTATGTGGACATGACCATGTCAATAGCACGCTGGCGCTTTATGAACCCGAGGGACAACGTACGTGACTTGGTCGTCATGCAGAATCCTCCCGTCAAGTTCTAGCCACGTATCATGGCTGACAACGAAGTGATGTTGTATTTTTTTTTTTTTTTTGCCGTCTTTTGTTTTCCTTTTGTGTTTTTTTTTTCTCGCGAGGCTTTTTCGGCGGGCTTGGTTCAAAATATATCTCGGGCCAGGAAAGAAAAGTCTTTTGATTCTTACTTTTTTTGCCTTTTTTTTTATGCCGGGGATCAGCACTAGCTAGCGGCGTCAAAGGATTGAATGTTGGGAAAAGGGTTGGTTTATAATTTGTTTTTATTTCTTTCTTTTGAATGAACCGGGATACTTTTCTGCAACGCCGCGGGAAAGTGGCATACTGTGAGCGGGAAGGTTGGTTTGCAATACAAAAGCGGCCACCATCATGTGTTGAGGACCTACTCGTTTATTTTATTTATGTATGTGGTCTGTTTTCTTTTTGCTTAGCAGCGTATATCATGGTTTGATTGAGATGCCAAAGCTGCGGTCAAAAGAAATTTTTGAAATCGCATGTCGATGGGTTTTCTGGCATGACGGGAGATGATTTGCTTCCAGATGAACTTGTGATCAAGAGAGATGCAGGCTTCAGTACGGAGTACCTTATTACACAGGTTCCTTGGGTCGACTGGTACAGTACAGTACCTCTTAATACTAGTCCGTACAGTGCAAGAAATTGCCCCACAGCACGGTCCTTATTCGCACGCGTTCCCAACCCGCACCCGTGTTGGGTTCGAGTTTCTTGAACAAGCTCGCGGCTACAAAGCCAGAAGAAACAACAACTTATGACTTGCCCGCGAGCTGACGGTCGATGCTCCAAACGCTGGCTTTTCCATGGACGCATCGCCGCTCACCCGCCAACCTCCACCAGAGGTATTTACGCCCAAGATCGTCCAACTATATTCCTCCCTTTTCAAGGTTTGACACTTGTCGCATTTCCTGATCCTTGACATGCGTCGGACACACTAACTCTTTCCCCAAGGTATGGATGCAGTGCGCGCTCCGACCCTGGTCCCGTGGCTGACCCTTCACTGCCTCCTAGGACGATGACGATGATGGTGGAGAGAAGTCGGACGGTTTCTGGAAAGAGTTCTTCCTGTTGCGGCCAGATCTGGAGAGCTTGCGGAACTTGTTGAATGATCTATCCCCGGCCGCGACACTGTTCTCTGAAGGTCGAACGAGGGAGCTCTTTGGTGCAGCAATTGCGACCGTGAAGACAGGGCAAGGCTCTGCTCCTTCGCATGCATTGGATGTACAATGGAACCCCCCCCCCCCCCCCCTTTCTCACCTCAATCAGTCTCCGTTCATCTCAAAACTGATATTGCCTAGACTCTGACCACTTATCTCTCCTGTCTGCTGTCCAAGAGATACCCGCACCCCAGCTCCGACATCATTTCCGTTCTAGCCGGGCTCGATCATATTGACAGCGTGTTCGCCGATTTCATCAGCACCTTGGACTCAATAGTTCGAAATGGAGAAAGCTGTGGGTACGGCCCAGTAGTGCATCCAAGGTAATCCGGCTGACAAGGTTCCTCAGTAATCATACGGCACAAGGCTGTCAAGGTGCTGCTCGCGGCTACCGCCGGCGCATATCAGACCACTCTTCTGACATACATGATTCAAAGGGACCTGTTCCCAGCTGTAATGAAGGCAGGTCTACAGAACCCGTGAAAGACAGACGGCGCGAAGCTTTTTTGCTGACGTCAATAATCATCCGACAGTTTATACAAGATTCAGAAAAGCCTGGTCCAGTGCTAGAGCCTTTTATCCTTTTAGGACTACTTGCCAACTACAACAAGTTCGAGTCTCAAAATCCGTATCAGCTCCGATTCAACGATTTCGTTAACGAATCAACGATTCAAAAAATCGTGCAGTGTGTTGGTTACACTTGTCAAGCGCTGCGGCTAGACTACATCGACGTCCAAGACGACCTCCCGGAAGGCTGGACATGGAGCAACACTCTGAATCTTATCGGTCTTGGTCTGATAGTCCGTGGCCCGAAGCCTGACAAGAAACCACTCCATGATGTGGCGACAGCGAAGCAGTTATTTTCCGAGCTGTGAGTCTCACAATCTTTGCACGCCACGGCCGCGCCCGAGAGCCCAACTGGCTGACTGACAGACGCATCAGTCCTGCTGCCAGTGCGGCAGTCTTGCTGGCCGCGTATGACTTTGCGCATGCCAACAAGCTGTTTTGCTTCAATTTGGTGTCAATGCCCGGTGAAGCTGGAAGCGAGCGCCCAATTGCAAGCTATCTATCTCTCACATCCTACATGCTTCAACATGCTTATCTGTCGCATCGAGCATCCTGCTACGCGCATTTGAACCTCATGGTCCTTCGCTTGCTTGTCGAGGACCCAGCAACTTGTAGAAGAATTTGCAGCGATGAAGTGAAAGCTCCTGTGCGACTCTGCAGGCACCGGCAACCATTCCTGCCTTTAGTCAAGGAAGATCGGGTGCTCGCCGCCAGCGTTCTTGACTGCATGATTGATGGAATCAACCATAACCTTAGGCGACGATTGGACGTCAGCCTTTACACGCTCTGCCTGGGTATACTGTTGCGAACCATCTCCTTCCTGTCCCGTTCGAGAACTCGTCTTGCCTATCATTGGTCGGAATTTTTCCGATCGTTGCTCTCCCTTGTTCGTTTCCTAACAACGTACACCTCTGACCTGAAACATCTCACCCACATCAGCACGCTACTTGATCATGTCGTCAATCTGGTCGCGCTTTCACTGTCCGCGGGAGAGGCATTTCTGCCGACACCGGCCGCTTATGATGATCTGTTTTACAAGGTAGTCGAATCCGGGGAAGTTCTTTCCAAATTCAAAAAGAGCTATGGCCTAGGAAACAGGAAAAGCAATTCCATCGACACCCTCATCAGCGTCAGCACTCATTACGAGCAAATGCTGACCGAGGGAGGCGACTCGGCGAAGAAGAAACCAAGGAACCTGACTACCCTTCAAGTGACAGAGGTTATAAAACAGGGATACGAAACGTTGAGCATCCAGGCGAAGGAGGGCTTGGATAAGTGGGACAAGTTTAGAGAGGCAGACGAGAGAAGTCTACTGAAGCAGATGGCAAGAGTCTCGGTCGTCGATGCGAGAGTGACGGTCGACAAGGACGTTTGATGATTTCAATAATCATCTTGAACGGATAGCATAGACTGGCATTCTGACAGACGCTGTCTGAGGGCTGGTGTGACGATCTGGAGCCTAATTTCAAGACGAACAGAAAGATCGGCGCCCCGACTGCTCGCATGTCATCTTGGAACACCATTACATGCTGGAGCAGATAAATGGCGCCTGGCTGTTGCATCATGCTGATTTCGCAAGAAGCTAAGGTGCTTCCGTGCCCTGATTAGTATAGCGTTTTGATGTCTCATTGTCGGACGCAACGAGGTTCAAATGCCTTCTAATTTAGTTGATACCTAGGCCTGCAGGTTGCCTTTATTTCCCTCCATTTCCTCCATTTCCTCCATTCCCTCGCTTTTGTTTCGTTTTTGTTTTCGTTTTCGTTTTCTTTTCTTAATTGGGAATATCAACGCATCAACGTACTTGTCGGCATCCCTTGCCTTCTACAGGCCTAGCCGAAACTCACGCCAACGGCATGACTTTGTCATGAGGCTTCTTGGCATGCTCCATTATTTATACATTTACTCCAAAGTCCAGATTCCGCAATTCCTCGCCAAGGATTTTACCTCGTCCTACTAGAATTCAAAGCAGCAGGTAGATCCTACATACTACGAAGCATACGGAATCTTTACGACATGCTACCTATGTGCGGTAACGTTCAGAATTCTTGCGATCCCATACTTGCCTTGGGCGGGTTCTGCTGATGATCCCCCAGGCATCTTTAACTCGAGCTAGGAATTGGGCCCCATCTACTCCAAACAACCCACCAACCACGGCTGGATGGTTTGTCTGTTGGTACGGAGCAGTGCCACGTTTTTTTCAGGTGCAGCGAGCGCCGCTGGTATAAGGATGAAAGGCAGCACAAAATATGGTGACGCCTCTTGGAGTTGACGCTGATGTCATCTAAAACTCGGTCGGGGCTGCCGGCGTGCGTCGATGCCAACCAAAGGAAGGGCGTAGGAGCAGCCTGGTTTGATTGCAGCCTGGAAGGGCGCAATTGACAGCTGCACAGTGCAAAACCTCAACTCGGCTGGCGTGCAAATGCAACCGTCAAGCGCTTGAGAAGCCACAGTGCTGGAAGACATTTGCACACGGCCGACGCAACCTTCCTGCTGCGAGTCTTCGAGCGGCATTTTCTGTCTGCTCCGACATGACAAAACATGGTAAGCATGGTAATCGTGGTAAAACGATGCAATGGTCTGTATACCCCGTGCGTTTAGCATAATCATTCTTGGGTGCTGAATTCAATCAGGTATCATTTGTGAGGAGGTATCTAACAGCTAACAATGTGCAGCAACAACTACAAGAACTCCGTCGTCAGAATATCTTGCTCTCCCACTCTGGGAAATCAAGGCTACCTATCCTTCCATGAAGTGCTGAAAAAAAAAGGTTCCAGATTCCTTGGGCTGCCATGTGCGCGGGAGCATTATTCAAACAATCAAAAACACAATCGTACAACAGACTGCCATGCCATGGTCATGGCCACTTCTAAAAAGTGTGGTGCAGGATGCGTCTCCATGCGGGCCATGACGCGACCTTGGCTCGGTAGGCATTAATCTCTTCCCAGTCCATCTCACGTCGACCAGTGTCAACATCCATCTGCTCAGTTCGAAGCCACCCAGTTCGCTTCCACAGATATCCGATGATCCAGAAGAATATGACGACGGGGAACGCCAAGTACGACTTGAAAAAGCCCTCGACAGTACCCAATCCGGATTTGCCAGGAGGAGCAGCAATAGCAGTGTAAAACTAGCCCCAACAGGTCAGCAATCGGATTTCAAGCGATTCTCATCAACAAACACAAAATAACGGGGCAACGGGTCTTTTTTTCTCTTCTTACCTGGGCTATCAGGACAAGGATACAGAGGGCGAGACCGAGCCAAGAGCCATAAACTCCTCCAATAGCCTTGAATGGGATTTCGTCGAGTGAGTGACCGTGGTACTTCCAAGCCTTGCGGAAACGGATATGGGCCAAGCAAATAGAGCCCCAGGTGAAGAGAGCAGCTAGTCCAGATAAAGCCAAGAGCCAGTCGAAGACAACAGGGCCTCGGGAGTCGAGGCTCAGGAATCCAAGAAATCCGCAAAGAAGAAGAGCAGCAACGGACGCTAGAGGACGACCAGACTTATCAATATAGGTAAACAGCTTCGGAGCATAGCCTTGCTGAGCCAAAGCAGTCAAAGTCCTGGAGCCGCCATATACACCAGATACTCCTATAGAAAGCACAGAGACCAGGATTACCACATTCATAAAGTGGTCAAATCCTTTTAAACCGGCGTATTTACCGACCAAGACAAAGGGCGAAGCCTTAACATCAGTAAAGGCGGCGTTCGAGAGTAGTGCAGGGTCGTTGGAGTTGATCAGCAGACCAACAAAGAAGAGACCAAGGATATAGAAAACTGTGATGCGCCAAAAGACCTGCTTGATAGCACTGGGCAGAGATTTGACGGGGTTCTTCGACTCTGCGGCGGCGAGGCCAACCAGCTCAGTTCCAGAGAAAGAGAAGGCTGCAGTAACAAAGACGGCACAGAAACCCTTGAAGCCATTCTTGAAAGCACCAGGATCATACCAGTATCGGGCCCCCCAGTACTCGTTATATCGGCCACTCTTGGGGCCTCCACCGAGGACCAAGACGAAAGCGATGATCATAAAAACAACCGTCGCGGTCAGCTTGAAAACCGACGAGACGAATTCCTCTTCGGCATATCCTAGAGCGCCAAATAGATTGATGATGATGATAGCGGCGAGAAAAACGGCAACCCAAACACCAACCGAGATTTGCTCATTCCAGTATTGAATAGTCAGGCCACATACCGTCAACTCAAGCGGTAAGACGACTGCCCATTGGAAGACGTAATTCCAGCCCATGGCGAATCCCCAAGAAGGATCAATGAAGCGAGATGAATAGGTATAGAAGCCACCGGAGACGGGAAACATGACAGCAAGTTCACCAAGAGCATAGACTGACAGGCACAGAACAGAACCCGTTAGCTGGCCGAGAAAAAAGACATGAAATGTTATACCGCAGCATGCCAAAAGAATAGCCCGGCAAAGCAGGGAGGAGTTTACTTACCGACGTTAAACATCATGACACCGATGATAAGAAAATCGACAAAAAGAGTTCCGGGGCCCTGCAAATCGGGTTTAGTGCTAATCCCGCAAAAAACCATCAAGCATACGTATTGGATGAGGGAACCTCCGCCAAGCTCGGCTGTTTAGGAATAATTTTGCCACTTACACCTTTGGCCAAAGCACCACCTGAACCGACAAAGAAGCCAGCACCAATGGAACCACCAATAGCAATCATGTTGAGATGCCTGGCGCTCATGGGGCGTTCGAGTTCAACTTGGCCGCGACCATAATGCGCTTTTTTGAAAGACTCGGCGTTCAAACCGGTTCGGGTCATGAAGTTGGAATGGCGAGGGAGGCCTTCATCACGACCGGTAATGACATGGGACGTGCCCTCCAGAGCCGTTGGGTGGCCCTTCTCCATGACGCTCGCGTCAATAGCTTCGTCTTTGGACGACATGGCGCCGATAGTATTTGGCGAGCAAAGATACTCCTCACCAACTGAGGCGAGAGTAACAAACGGACGCGGAACAGCAGCCAACGCCCAACGGTAAGGGCAATTGACGAAAACCAAGAATGGGCAGGAAGGAATGGAATGTGAGAGATGGGAAGATGGAGAGCTCGTCAGGTTTGGAGGGGATCAACCTTTCTTTAAAGAGAATGAGACAAATGTACAGCTTTTCTGGAAGCAATGGCAACCTGGGGTCGAGGGTCGAGGGTCACGGCTTAGAGATGGAGAGTTAGCAGAACGCCTCATTCACAGGGGGTGTCTTTACAGTCGATGAAGAAGACACGCCAAGGCCACGACACTAGATCTGGGCCCCGGGGGCTGGGCAACTCGGGGAAGAACCTAACAGGGGTGTATCAAGGGGGAAAAGGCTGCAACCAGATGCGTTCGAACAGGACTACTAAGCCACATGGTTGACAAACATGTCCAGCTTCAGTTCTGGCCTGGCAATCAGACAGAGAAGTGTTGGCGATGCGACACCAAGAAACCGGAAGCGACTATCACCGTACGGACAAACTATTTAAAAACTGATACCACGACAGGAGACAGACAGGACAAGGCCTATGAAGACAAACGGAAGGACGGAAACCATGTCTTTCAACACCGCGGGTGAGACCAAGGGCCGCTTCTCGAATACCTTGAATGCAGGGTTTATGGGGTAGTGGTCCTGCGTCCGAGGGAAGAGAGGTCTCACCTGCAACGTGGGCGGAGAGAGTATGGAACGTTTGCACTTATCGCAAGAGATTCCGGACCGAGCAATGGACGAACACGGAGACATTCTGAAGGAGGACCCACCTACTACTGATAGTGAAGGGGCGAGAGGTTGGTACTAACTTGGAGGTTTGGAAGAGCTTGTTTCCCCCCCCCTCCCTCTCTCCAAAAAAAAAAAAAAAAAAAAAAAAAAAAAGAGGTTGGGTTTGGTTTCCTTGTTCAGTTCTCTTCAAGTTGATCATTGCAAAATAACATACAATCGAATGTCGCCTTGTCAATCTCTTTCTAACTCGAGGCTGTTGCAGGAGAAAAAAAAGAGACGCTGATGGGGGCGGTGGCGATTGACCCGCAGCGCAATCACGGCCGAACGACTTGTGCGGGCGCCATAACCAATCGGTGCCGTAAGCGTCCAAAAATGAGGACTGATACCAGCGCGGGTTTTACCCTGACGAGTAAGTTCGAGACAGCTCCACGCGAGACAGCTCCACGGGGAGGATGTGTGTCCAAGGACGGGGTGGGCGGCCACGGTCTGGGGGGGGCTTGTTTGGTAACGGCCGATGCCCACTTTTGGCCATTGAAACAACTTACTTGGTCAATTCCGATGTCATACGGATCACACGGGTGTCAGGCCAAGGATCGACCAACTAATATTCGTATTGATTGCAGACTGGCTAAAGGGAGCTTTCGAGGAGAAGAGGAAGAAGAAGAACAAGTAGAAGAGGAGGAGGCAAACCGTTCAGAGGCAGCAGGCAGCAGGCAGCAGGCAGCAAGACCATGACAAGCCCAGGAATCAGGTTGAAGGGAGCCAAGGCTCATCTCAGGGGGAAGAGCACCAAAACCGTCATGTAACTCGACTATGGATTAAAGTTTCTGAACTTCCTTCCACATCAGTCCCGCCTTTCTCGGATACGGGCACGTCGGACGCAGCTTGATGCAGGATACCGTTGCCAACCTGGGAAGAAGGGGTCTTGTGGAGTTGAAACAGTCGAGCTGAGTTGTTGCCCGCATCCGAACTGGCCAGTAGTCAGTTGTTAATAGGTTGATGGCTGATTCGCACTAGGTTCACCTGTTAGTCAGGCAAGGAAAAGGGGGGGGGGGGGGGGGGGGGTTAGGCTGGACCTGCTAGGTGGAGGAGCCCTGCAGGTCTTGCAAGTCCGCCCATCCGAGGATCTACTACAGGTATGTACATTTGAGCACCCAGCTACCAGTTAGCCATTGGGGCAGCCGCCATTAGCATTACGCCCGTCAGTATAGGCTTTGGCTTTGGACGACAACTCGGCGGAGCAGGCAGGCCGTCGCGGCTTAGTCTGGTGATTGCTGATGGGCTGATCAAGGCCCACTAGGCATTGCTGAGGTATCTGGCCCGTTGGAAGCTTGTCATGGTGGCCAAGCGCCGCTGCCCACTTCCAGTGCCGCGCTGAAGGATCTCCAGTCCCAGGTTCCCACAGCAAGCTGTCAGCCCCAGCAAAGATTGGCTGCTTGGGTCGAGCAGGCAGGCTGCATGATGTTGGGTTCGTGTGGATGGCCGGTTTGGACGAGGCGCAAGCCAGTCCGTCGGTTCCTATCTGCGCGACCAGATGCTACATAGCAAGGCCGAACACTGACCCGCCCCCAAAAAATAAAATATCGATCTCTGCGGCGCGCTCCATGTCATGCTTGAAACGACGGATTGGTCGATGAGTATAAACCACGGCCCACAGTCACACGGATGATGGTGCCATCACGTTGCTGGGGAAAAGAGCTTATCTTCTGGTTCTTGACCCACCGTCACGACTGAGACGTCTAACCTATTCGCCTCATCGGAGCGCTAGTGTATTAGTAGGCCGGGAGGCAAGGTCAACACGGGCCAAGCCCCTCATCCGGAGGCTGGCAAATTGTCCCTGGGCTTGCTGTGGCGTGTAGCTTGCTGACCGCTGGCCGCTGCGATCACCTCGCCAAGCAGGAGCCTAGGGGGGGGGGGGGGCCTCTGCTCGATCCAATTCATCAAAAGATCCCAAACTCGATGCTGAAGTTTCGAACCAGCCATGCAGGCTAACGAGCTACTTGCCTTGCTAGGCAGGTGTTTAAAACATAAGCAAGCAAGCATGACGCGGCATCAAAAGTTAGAGCTTGGGGCTTGGCAGCAACAACACAACAAAACACGTCAAAACACAACACCCCTGCCCTGAAGACGAGGCAACGAAGGCTGCAGGGGCGGCATTTGGACGCTGGGAACATGGAAGTTCGCCATCACATGAAGACGCCAAGCCAAGCCAAGCCTTGAAAAGCAACACCATCGATGCTTCATGTTTGAGGGAGCGCTTGAGTCCGAATCCCAACATGGCGCCTTTTTCTTTTCTTTTTCTTTTCCTTTTTTTTTCCTTTTACGTCTTACAAGACGGGCGGGTCAAACGGGAGAAGGCCGACAAGGCGCAAGTCGCTTGCATCCTGCCGCAGCCTGCCCCCGTCCCGGATGCGCCATACGTCGCAACCTTTGACGCATCTACTAGTGTTCGCCCTCGTTGGTGCTGTCAGCAAGGGTCATGAACAGAACAGTCAGTCAGTCATGGCACAAGTCCACGCAAAGAGCGGGCTGATTGCTGCATCAGGACTCACTCGGGACACTACATAAGTCATGGCAGACTTGCAAGTCCTCAAACCTGGCTAGCTCTTGCGCCACGCAGGCAGGCGCCTCGAAAACAAAGTCTCCCTTATCGAACTAACCTGCCTACGCGCGCCCACCCTGATCCCGGTGATGGTGTGTTCCCGCTCTCATTAATCGGAAGGCGCCTCAAAATAGTCACAAAATAGAGGTCTGTGAGACTGGCCCTGTCTTATCAGAGCTGACTCGATAAGCTTTTGTTTGCTATTTGCTGAATCTGTCCGGAATCTCCGGTTGACGAACAGCCTCCGGGGAATCCGGCAAAGGTTTGCAAGGTACCAGCAGGATTATCTAACATTGAGGCGGATAATTAGCCGGTGCCAGGAAACCAGGGGTTCGTTCTGCTTCTCCTCAGACAGTCTTATTCGGGGATAAAGACAGGCCTCTGAAATGTCAGGGATGTCTCGGGCAGCAACGGCAATCTCGGACATGGACGACATGATGGCAAATGACAAACCCTGGCTACCGGAAGGGAGCGCGCTGCGCTGCCTGGGATACGCAACATGACATGACGTACTAGATCAATATATTTGATTGATACGGATAGCGATAATGATTTGACGATTTTCCCCCGATTTTCCAGCTTCCTGCTTGGTGGGTCAATTTTGAGGCATTTCTGGACAAACGCAACGCAGCCTTGTCCGGGGTGCTTGGCGCTTTGGCTCCTTGCCGCGGACAGCCACGGGAAAGAAAGATGGAGGGAGAGGAAAAGGAAGAAGAAATATGTGGTTTCCAGAACTTTGCCCGGCGTCTCGCAGCGAATCAGGCACGCAGAATGCACGCAGAATGCACCCGAGTGACTGAAGACGAGGGCAGACGCTTGGCTTGTTGGCTGCGCCATCCCGGCAACAAAGAAGGACCACTGCGGAAGTACTGGATCCGCCGTCCGTGAGGCAACCATGTCAGCCCTGGGCATTGGCCGGTCCAGTTCAATCAACACACCTCATCCTGCATTGGTTGCAGCAAGTCACTGATGGTGACGGACTGCCGGTTTCCAGGCCAGCTTTTGCTTCTTTGTTGCCGCTCTGCTCTGAGGCCAATACGTTTGCCATGACTCGAGCAACGGCTCCATCCATCCATATTTTTTTTCATCAGCAGCAAAAGCACTGCACTTCAGCTACCACGTATGCCGTCGCCGCGTGTGTACCCGTACCGTTGGATGGACCGTGGCAGCACTTGCAGTTGGCATCGTGAATCGGAAAACTCGCGGGGCATCCGAGGCAGCAGCCCCAGGATGAATCCCCGCGAGTGGCGGCGGATGCCCAAAGCTCCTGAGCTCGACGACATTTACATATCGAGGGCTTCTAGAACAACAACAGACAACCAATGACAAGCAATGGCAAAACTTGACACCCCCTGCCCCTCAACCACGCTGCACCACCGCCCGCCGCACCACCGCCGCACCGCCGCACCGCCCCCTTCCCCCTCCCCCCTTTTTCCGAAAATAGTCGTTGGGAAACAAGCAGCCGGGGCCACTCACTTGTTTCTTTCCTGCTCTCGGCTTCCCCGCGTGGGGGAACCAGTGGCGGAACGGGGTGCGCAAATCACGAAGCCGACCGCACCTCTCTCTGGGTAGAAATGGGAAAGAAGGAGGGCAGCAGGCTGGCGGTAGGCTGGCGGTAGGCTGGCAGTAGGCTGGCAGTAGGGTGAGCGGGTGGCAAACTTTGCTCGGCTTGCGGAAACCATGTCCTCGGCACTCGGCGGATTTGACAGAAACGGCGGACACACATTGTGACTTCTCACATTCTACTCTGCAGTGTGCGCCATGATGTTGATCGCTAGACGGGTACGCTGGATGCTGCCCAGATACTCCGTACTGGGACACTGGACAGTAAGTTTCCCCTGCTTCCTTGCCCTTCCCCGCAGAAATCCCCAAGACAATTTGCGACTTGGCCGCTCAGGCCTCAAACTGCGCTGCCGGATAACAGACCAAGACCCCGTTTCTCACGAGTCCCAGCCACCGTGATGCGAACAGTTTCGATTGCCACCCCCCTTCTCTCCGTACGGAGTAGCGCAGTCAAAGAGTCAAGGCAGAGGTCACGCGCCCCCCTCCCCCCCCCTCCCCCCCGCAAATTCAAATCCCTCCTCCATACGGGACCACATCGACAAATCAGCTCGACAACGGCCAAAATGATCGGAAACGCTGGCGGGGGCTTTGCTAGAGTCAGTTCTTTTCCCACTTGGTCCAATGTTGCCTGCCATGCGGGGAAGTGGGGACGACCGGGGCGTGCATCGCTTTCTTTGTGCGACACGACACGTACGAGGTTTCGTGTCCTACTCTGGCGTATGTATGTCATACAATGTGCGGAGTACGGAAAGTGCCCAACATTGCGGGGTCGGCCCAAGCAGCACCATGGCACGATTCGTCAGCGGGGATTCACGTTGCAGTTCGACGTGCCGACAGATGAAGACGGGACAGGTGGTGTCTCGGCTGGCGGGATCTTGTGTGTTTCCGCGTGTTGAAGGCAAGGGGATGACAATCATGATGACGGGCAGTAGCTGTGTTTTAAGAGAGCAAAGCCCAGTTAAACATGCCCCAGGGGGGGGGGGAGGGGTTGACTACAATCGCAAGGATGCAAAGCCCATGTCCGTGCCGCGCTCACACGACAGCAGAAGCAGAAGCAGCAGCAGCGGCGGCGGCAGCAGCCTCGTTCGACAGCCGTGAGCTGCGTCCCAAAGGAGTGGTTTCCCACCGTCGGAAACGTCGACCGAGTTGAACAACGGGAACAGGGCTACGGGTCGATCAGCGGCCAGGTCAGGCTATCCTGTTCGGCTTGGCGCTGCGCAACATTGGCGGGCATCGTGCCCACGCTGGTAGAAGGCGCCGTCGGCAACTCGCACTTGCCCCGGATTTCTTCCCTCGGCGGCTGCTGGTATGCATGCGACACCAATGGGCCCCCAAGGCTTCTTTTTTGACCGCCCAACCGGCATGTACAAGCTCCCAGTATAGGGCAATCGTTGTGGTCGAAGAGGGTCTCGGAGGATGGTGTGGCATGGAGTTTCGGGGGGCATGGAATTCGGGGGGGGAGAAGTCCCAGTCGTCATTGATCGTGGCGTGGCCACGGCCAGCTTTTGGTGCAATAGGCGGCGTGGGCAAAAGGCAACAATGCCCATGGATGTTCAGCAGATGACCCAGGGCGTCCCATGTTGTTGACAGGGAAGAGGAAACAAAACAAACCGCTCAGGCGGGATGGCCCTGTGCCGATGCCAAATCAACAAGGCCCGCTGACAACCGGACGCGTCATGTCTACACCGTGAAACCAGTGACCGTCACTCTTCAAGATTGGTGACAGCCCCGGCCCGTTCAGCAACCAAAGGCGATCGAGATTCCAAGGAGTACCATATCTCTGCTCAGCTACGCAGTGGTAGACACGCCCTGCTATGATGTTATGTACATGAACTACTCGTTCACCTGGAGGCCGGAAAACGAAGACTCCCGCTGCTCCTAGGACATCAGACATCAGACGTGATGGGAAAAAAAAAAGAATAAAAAAAGACATTATGCCAACGCCAACTTTTGACTGCCTTTGGCCCGCGCGAACAACGTGTATCTTGGTATCATGATAACAGGACTTGGACCCATGGAACGGCGTATTGAAACCCCTGACGCGATACCCACCTGGCAGCAGGTACAGCTGGTCTTCATTTCTGGAATCCGACAATGATACACTAGCATGCGCACCTCGAATCCGTCAAGTTGGAGAATAGCCGGTGCCAGGATGTCTGCCAACTTTTTCATGTCTGGACAAGTTGTCAAAACTTGAGCCCACCCAGGCGTCTGGGGAGAAGAAAAGATCTGACAATCAGCACATTGGTCGTCGAGTCGTGGTTTTCGTCCTGTGTTTTTTGGTGCCCATTGCCATCCTTGGCACAGCTGATTCTGGCCACAATTGAGGGAAGATTTGGCCAGCCCCCACCCTCATCCCCCCTCCCCCCCCTAATTCGTTTTTTTTTTGCTCCATTATTTTCCATCCTCTCTAACCGAGGAGCGCGGCACCTCCAGACTCGACAGCTTCAATCTCCTCGAGTTCAATTGGGGCGCGGCGAAATCTGGCCGGCAGCTCAGAGACGTCGAAAAAGACTCCGGCTGGAGGCTGGATAGAGCCAAGTTGAGATCCGGAAGAGCCACCGATGCCCCCTTCGACGGCACGAATAGTCTTCTGGAGGGGGCCGTGCTGCTGGGCATGGTCACGATAGGAAGAGAAGGACGAATGTCGAGAGGCAGACGAGCCGTTTCCACCTGTTGCAAAGGACTCGGGCAACTGTCCCGTGGGGGAGGCGGGGTGAGGCTTGGGAGAGTGGTCGAGGGATGCTGCAAGAAAAAAAAAAGAAAAAGAAAAAAAAGAGAGAGAGAGACAGAAAGACGGGTCAGCGTGGTGAGCTCGAGCAGCCGGCGGCACCGCGGTGGTGGTTCACTAACAAGGAATGGATCGCTGGCCGATGAACTTGATCAGAGGAGTGCGCTCGGCGTGGGCAGCAGCCTGGCGGAGAGCTCGAGTCGCAAGCATGGCTCCTGTACACGTCGTGGCAGAGCGGGAAGGACTTGGTCGGGTTCAGCTCGGGGAATTTCTTTGGTTTCCTGGGTTTCTTTGGCGGACGTGAGCGGACGTGAGCGGACTGCGACGGCCAGACTTTTTCTCCGCGGTTGGGGAATTGTAGAAGGAAGGGGCTATGAGAAGAAGGAGAAAACAAGGAAGAGAAGAAGAGAAGAAGAGAAGAGGAGGAAGAATAAAAGGCGATCTGGTAGCTTTAGAAAAGGACCAGGATAAGAGCGGGGGAGCGGAGAGGAAAGAGAAACTGGAGAAGAAGGGCGGTTAAGTGTAAAGATTATCGGGTGATAATCTTTCGATAGCGATGCGGGTCAGTCGGTATGTACAGTACCTAATGCACGGGCGCACGGAGCACGGGAGTACGGAGCAAGTCGAGTTCTGGTGTGCTGCTGGGGGAGGGGAAGCTTGGCGACTGCAGGCGCCACACGGCCTAGAGTGGTTCAGCCAGGTCAGTACATGCATGTATGCACATGGGAAGCCTTCAAGGCCGCCGCGCCCAACCCCCGAGGCCGCTTTTTTTTTTACAGCCTTCTTATATGTAACCTTTTTATTTTATTTTATTTTGCGCACTTGGCGTCGGGTTTACTCCAGCAACTTGTAGATCCGTGGACCCGTGCAGGCGGGGGGCCATTTACAGGGAGATGCTGGGGACGTTGGTGCCTGGTGCCTGGTACCTGGTACCTGGTACGGACGTAGCTGGTTACCCTGAGACTTGACGTTTTGTTGGGGGAGTTGGGCGGCTGTCGGGGGGGAATGTGGCAAAAATAAAAAAAAAAAAAAAGATAAAGGGATAAACAGGGGGAAAATCACACTCGACGACTTTTACGTTTAAAGTGAGAATCAGATCAGATCACGCAAAGATCAGCTGCTGCTCCGTGAGACTGCTCTGCCCACCACCAACTTTCTACCCACCTTGGGAGGTAGGTACAGTACTCCGTACCCAGTACCTACCTTACCTTAGGTACCTAGGTACCTACCTTAAGAGCCCAACTTGTCCGCCCCACGTGCGTCGGACCTGGCTTGTCCCCCGGGCAAAGTCGGAACCACCAAAGTCGAGTGAGGCGAGAAGATCGGGCCTGGTCGATCCATTAATCCATTGCTTGCTTCTTGCACGTGCCTGGGCCAGGGGAGGCTATAGCTAAAAGCAACGTCCCGAATCCGAGGCAAGCGGGGTGACGATGACCTCTTCCCGCCGGTGAGTGTGCGACGGGGGGTGGTATGGGGGGCAGAATGCATCAGCCGGATGTTCACATGATGACGTGCTGTGGGTGACGAACGCTCATTTCTCATTTCTCGACCAAGTAGCATCGACATGGGGTAATGCTCTCTTGTTTGCGAGCTTTTTAAAAAAGTCACATGTGCGCGCTAGTGATGACTCTCCCGCTCTTCGCGTTTTGCGATACTCCTCCTCCTTCAGATTCATCACCAGAAAAACCCATCGTCGCTGCGCCCCCACGCAGGCAGGCCGGCAAATCAGCTTGCCCTAGTGCCATGCCACAGCGGCCCAGCTTCTTGGTCAAGAGTCTGGCATTGAGTCGACTCGATAAACTTTGCCCTCTGCTCTCCTGCGCCAACCATCTCCTCGCCCACAAGTCAGTCCTGCCCCCGTTGGTTGATGCCATGCATGGGAAATCAAAATTACGCTTCGGCCTCCCAACGTGTGGGCCAAACCTTCCATCGTTCCTGCAGCCTCCAATGCGCTCAATGCCCGGAAACCCCCCAAATGTCTGATCCCGGTCCTCGTCTCTACTAAATAAAATGGATTCAACCTTCCAAGGGGCCTGTCTGGGGGGAGTTCAGTAATCCGCGTCATATCCGTGCTTCCAACATCAGAGAAAAACCCCGAAGCCGATCCGACAACACGCAACTCCAGACAGTAACAAAACCGCCCCCCCCCCCCCCCCCCCCCCGCCGACCACCAATGATTCTGCCCGGATTCAGAGCCGCAGTCGTGCTCACAGCCCTGCTGAGCACCATGCCAGGCTGTGCGGCAAGCAAAGAGACCGCCGTTGAAGCAGCCGAGGCTGGAATCTACGCCAACGCCTCCGCCACCCCCGACATCAACTCGCAGTGCCAGCTGATACAACGGGAAACCGATCGTCTCTTCGGAAAGCCGCTGACCAGGGACGAGTACTACGAGCGCAACTGGCTGTGGCTGCGGTGCCGCACATCAATCAACCCGACGTTTGACGCTGGCGGAAGCTGGGTGGGGGAATGGGGAGTCTCGGTATACGAAGGCCTCCAGAACAGAGGCTGCGGGTTCCTCAACTGGCACTTCAAGTACGTCAATCAGCGAGATTGGGGAGACGTCATGTTCGGCTTCGACTCCAACGATGAATGCGAGGCCAAGGGCCTCAAGGGCGTTTCCACCAAACTCTTGGACATGGCAAGGGAGACGGCCCGCAAACTCGATCGTGAGTTTCATGTCTGGAATTGCGAGCATCTGGATGGAATATACGCCGTGGGCACAGAGGGGCTCGAGAAAGCGCCTGGCACAAGCAAGGGGTGAAAGCAACAAGACGTCAAACCTGTCAAACCTGTCACACGGCCGCCGGAGCCACTTTATTTCTCCCGAAGAACAGCACAACGTTCGGGGAAAGGAAGGGAGGGGGGGGGTGGCTTGGAGTGTGAAAGCCGGGTGTTGATAATTCATTAAGCTCAAGTTATAGTCTAGGGAGAAAGAGTTTGAGGAATAAAGACGACAGCTTCATTCATTCCGGCACAGTCAGTTTGCCACAGGGAACCAGATTCCTTCCAACATGCAACAACATGCACAGGAAGTGAGCATACGGTGGGTCGTTGCGGATGCAGTGCGACAAGCCCGTTAGTAAAGACGGTTGAGTTTCCTTCTTGTTCGTCATCATCCTTCGGGATACAAATCGACGCTGCACACCACATCGGCGCGCCCCATCTGCACCCCGTCTGCATGCCGTATCCATTGTCCGCATCCATTGTCCGCACTTCTTCGCAGTCCGTTAGGTTGTGAAATGTCCATGTATACTTGGTGTCCAGTTGAACCTCTGGCCATCTCCATCTCCTCTTCAAACTAACCCTCCATCGCTTTCTTCACAATATCTAGGCACTCTGAGGGGTCCTCAAACACATGCCAAGCGCGGCGCGGGATGTCCTTGAAAGCTTTCTCGAATCTTTCCGGCTTGTTTTTCTCGTCGATTCCATATTCGGCAACTTTCGTGGCCTTTCGGATCAAAATAAGCTGGATCCAACCTGGCACTGCCCGGTACCTGGTCGACAGCCCGTTAGCAAGCTAGCTTCAACCGCCTTTGGAACTCGGGGCATGTCCTTGAGACGTACATGTAACCGTAGGCTTCTGGATCGGATTGTGTCGAATCTCCAATCACAATCATCTTTTTCCTCGGCAGCCAAGTATGAATCTTCTTCATCCGATCTACCTTGTACTCTTCTGTCCCATATGTCAAGGCTGAAAGCAGTCCAGCCACGGTTTTCCAGCTCGAATCACGAAGGATCAAAGTCCCAGACGGGTAGTGCTGCTTGCGGAACTCTTTCAGAAAAGGATAAAGGTTATAAGGCGAGGCAGAGAGGTAAAACCAGGCCGTGTCTTCAGGAAGAGCGGATCTGATGCCAGCGTAGAGTTCAGGCATTCCTTCAATAGGACGAGGTGGATTAATGAAAGTTTCGCAAAGTATCCCCACCGGATCACTCGTCATGGTGACCTTGATGGTATCGTCAATATCTGCACGGCATCAGCGACTGCAGGGCATCTTCTTGATCCTGTGATTTGGTGGGGAGAGAAGGAAACCAAATAATCCTTACCAGATATAATGCCCCAGCCATCATCTCCAGCGTAGTATGTCTGCATACTGGCAATGCTGCCCTGGCCACCTCCGATCTCTGCGGACATCTTGACGAGCGAACCTCCACTGCTGTCTGAGACCTTGAAAACGTTTGAAGATATTCCGTTGACGTTGGACGGGCCCAATTTCAGTTGCTTCGACTGGTGAGTTGCCGCTATGGTTCTGGCTGGTCGGACATTCCACAAAAAAGGTAGAAGCCTCTCCTCAACCGTCTTACGTTCAGCTGCATCATCTGCTAATCCAACGGCACGGACTACTCCAGTCACCATGTCCATGAGCTTCTGTTTATCTTCACGCTCAAAAACAGCTGCTACAAACTCGGCCTGCCATGCTTGGCTCTGAGAAGATCGGTAGGCAGTGTTGTCGAGGAGCCAAACGACGTCATCCTCGGTGACCGGTTTGGAAAATGGACGGAAAATGTTGAGCCGATCTAGCCAGCCAGTGAACCCGGACTTGTCTTGAGCCAAAGGGATCGAGGAACTTTTGGCCAAGGTGAGGCCTGATTCGATGTCGTCAAATCCCTTTTCTTTTCTCGTTCGCAGCTGCATGGCGCTGGCGAGTTCCGAGGGCTTGAATTCGTTGCTGTTGCCTGCCATGTTGGTGATTTTTTTCGAGCTCGAAAACGAGCCGGTAGTCTGTTCATATACGCTGCGTCCAAAGTCATATGCTCTCAGGCGTCAGGCTGCCTTGTTGTCCCTTGCTATCCAGTGCTTGCCGTCAGCAGTGTCGTCGTGTGAAGGGATCCGAGTCCCGTGTAGGTGCCTTGACGTTGGCTCGAGGGCAGCAGGATATCTTAGCTGCAGAAGCTGGGCCTCAAAGGGGACTAGGGTGGTTGATAGTCCTCGTGACCTCCAATCAAAGGCATGACTCTATCATGATGGTCGTAGAAGCTGGGGCGGCGCGATCAGCTGCGAGCCATGCTGCCACACTTTGGACATTCCGCGCAGGTGCTGCCCGTCATCATTTGAACATGAGTTTCCCCGGGGTCGTCTTGCTCTCAAAGTCTATCATTTTTGCGCAGCAAGTTGCCCCCAACCCTGACCGTCCGACCGTGACCTCCTGGGCGTGCCTGCCTGGCGTGCAGAGTATTCGCCACCTAGGCACTCATCCAGTTGGCAGGCAGGTGGGTTAATGAGACGCACCTGCCTAGCCGCGCCAAGCGCTTACTTTTCATCCCTTCCTTTCCTTTCCTTTCCTTTCCTTTCATTTCTTTTGTTTTCTTTTGTTTTCTTTCTCTTCCTTTCTCTTTCTCTCTTTTCTTCTTTGGCCATGTTTGATTGCTGGTAAACCTTGCTCCCCGATTGAAGCAGCTCAATACCACTTGCTGGGAAACAAAAGTCACAGGGCCATTCAAGCAACCAGGAATAATGTACGCGTCAGATGTCAATATGCAGCTAGAAACCGAGCGGGCACAGGCCGGTTTGCCGCGCCGACGTCGTTAAAACAGGGGGGTTTAGTGGCTCGGCCCCACCTGGTTTGGGGAAAAAACTACATACGCGCCACATTGACATCAGCTCGGTTCACAGCCATGTCGTCAAAACCCCATCACCTTCTCCGTACGATAGTTTTGTGATTCCGTATTTGCCACAACAAGTCCGGCTTGCTCCCCATCAGCTGTCGAGCTCGGACGGTCTCAGACATCAAGGGCACTTCGTAAGACGCCCAGTCATGCTTCTTTGCCTGGAGACAACTACCTCGAAACGAACCGTCTGGAATGACGTTGCTTTCGCATCAAATGTACAGCCCATTACACCCGCAATATTAGCTGTTTGAGTCATCGGTTTACTTGATCCAAGGATAATCATTGTCGAATATGCTCTCGCATCTACGCTTTCACCGGCGGGGCGCGTCAAATCCAACATCTCCTCTACCAGATCAGCAACAGTCTTTCCCGCCTCTTAACAATAACGAGTCTTCCCAGACTGTAGATTCGTCCTCGCCACTGGACGACAGCTCCAATTCTGCCAGCTCTTTTCATGCGCCAACGCTCCAACCGATCACGAGACTGACCTCTGCGGAGTCAAGTCTACAATACAAAAAGCCAAGCGATTTCGGGTTGCCGTCCGAAAGTCGACCACAACAGACGAAACGCTCGTCTTATAATGGAGATATGGGGTTTATCGGCGGAGCCGCCCTGAAAAACTATCGTAGAGATGTGGCGACCTGGCAAACGATGACTGGTGCACACAATTTCGACCCAGCGGGCACCATCTTCGCTGATGATGGGAACCGACTTCAAGGCTCTGGCGACCTGGAGGCAATTCCAGATGCCCCCAGTACTGATCGAGTCCGGAAAATGACGCCTTTCAGTACACCGACCGATTGGCAGACAACGAGTTCGTCAAGTCTGGGTCGAAGATCAGCGGGAACCAGATCGTCCCAAGAAGCACCAATGACGCAGACAAATGCTGCCACCGCTACAACGGCCGAAAGCCAAAAGGGGAAAAAAGGTCTTCCATTCTTAAAGAACCCGATGTCGACTCTGTTAATGAGAAGAAGGAATAATCAAATTGCACCAGCCCTACACCCGATACCACTGAAAACTAGCGAGGAAGAGCTATCTTACGATCCCCGCATTAGAGGTACTCGAGTCCATGACTTTAGCGCGCCAAGAAAACCAAGAAACATACTTGCAACACGACCCATAATCTTCTCTCAACCTGCTTCCGAGGCATACTTTCAAAAAGAACGGGTCCAAAATGCTGATAAGACCTTGTTTCGGGGAGAAGATCCACCAAGATCTCGAAATAATGATCCGCAGTCACTGGAATTACTCTCAACCAATCAATCGTCAAGCGAACCCCAACATACCACACGATGCAGCTTAGATAAGAGGAAGGACCATGTCGATGAACTGGAGCGCACAACCGATACGAAAGTTGTTGCTTCGTCACCTCCAAGACCGGATACGACGCAAAGTACACCTCCAGGGTCAGGTAGCACGCCTTTGAGTGTCGTATCCAAGCCCAGAGAAACCAGCCCTAGAATATCTCCATCGATACGAACAAGTCGCTCGAGAAACGGATCATGTTCAGAGACATTCATATCTGCGATTCCAAAGCACATGAAGAGTACTTCCTCTAGATTTAGCTTTGATATGGTGGGAGCGGCAAAGCAGGAGAAGCTGTTGGAAGAACGCCATAGGCAGCGAGAGCTCGAGCGTAAAAGTCCTGCTAGTAACGGTCTCGAAGACTCTAGGTTCGCTGATTTTGATGAAGATGCCCTTGATTATGATGCCATGATGGAAGACGATGGTCTTGAGGAACAGATTCCAGGAGTCAACGTAGATTTTGAACTAGAAAACCCAGAGCCAGGGGCAGGCGGTCTAGAATGTGAATTGGATCCGGACAATGACCAGGAGCATTTTGCAGGCTTTTTCTTTCAGCGTTCTCTTACACCATCATCACTCGTAAGTCCGAACAGCACTGGAATGATGGCCACGCCGAGGGATGCTGATGGCAAAGTTGTCGGGTTTTCACCGTCAAAGGATACTCCGGGAATGCCTGTCCCGCCTGAAGCAGTCAATCAATCCCTGCAACTGACATCCGAGGATAGGGTGTCAGGCTCGAGTATCGATTACACCCCTCAGCCGGCTGCAGATGCCCGTTCGCAACTGGAAAAGGAAGACGACTTTTATTATGACGATGGCCTGGTCGGGTTGGAAAGCGAGCTGTCTGAGGATGTCGCAAAATCATCAGATAAAAATAATCAACCCTTTGATGAATCCATATTTGACGAGGACGATACAGACCCATTTGGACGGCCCGTTCCTGGAGCTTTTAAACGAGCACAGTCATTACGGCTGACTATACAACATGGCTCGATGAACCGAGAGTCAGACGTAACATCTCATCTATCCACGCACTCTGCCATTTCGCTCTCGACCGCTCACACTTCCCTCGGCACCGACGCCCAGGTAGAAGGCGAGACGCTGGATAGTCGTGCCGAGAGACTGGAGAAAGAATGTCATGCTCATAATGCTGATCCTTTCGAGACCGGGGAAGAGTCCGTGGCTGCTTACCAGGCAGCTCTAGCTGCTGCTGCTCACAGGGCAGCAGCTACTGGCAGGTTTCATAGGAGCTCTTCACCGCCTCCGGTTCCTTGCCAGGCTGAAGATGCTTCCGCTTCGGACTATCGGGACGATGAATACGCAAACGACAGTCACGGCGACTTTGATGATGACGCCGATTTTGACGACGATGCCATTATTGCCGAGGCAAATGCTAGCGCCTTGGCCAATGACTCGGACGGGTGGTACGGTCAAGAATTTGGCTTCTATTCGGCACCTCCAGGTTTCCATTCACTTTCTCATGCGTCGGGATCGTCCAGTACTCTCAATGAGTATAAATATGCAAACGGTGGCTTCTTTGGCCCGGAAGGAAAGGGGGGAGTAGATCGAAGTGCGAGCGGGAGGATGATATCCCGAGAACCGAATTTGACGCCCATCACCGAGAGATCTGAGTATTCCAATCGCAACTCTTTAATGAGCTTAGGGTATCCGCCTTTAAGCACATCGACTCCCGTTGCACAGAACCCAGGACTTGCCCAGCTTGCTATGATGGCCGATTGCGGTGACGATCAGATGACGCTTTCGGCACTTTTGCGGCTGCGATCTAGAGCTTGGGGGGGCTCTCAGGTTAGCCTCGCCTCTAGTCGAGAAGGATCTCCACGGTCCGAGCGAGGCGATAATCCCGGTGTTTGTTGGCCCTCCCATTCCTCGCACGGGGCTGCCATTCAGGCAAAACACGGGCTTGGAAGGAAGTCGTCGGTATATTCGGCGGTGGGGTATGATGACGATTGCAACTCTGATGAGGCGAGTGCTTCAGGAAGCCCAACGATGATCATGTCCACCAACGCAGGATTGGATTCGTGGCAGATTTTGTCGACAGCCGAGGAAGATGCTGCAGATAGCTTGTCAAGGGATGACGTACCGAGCCGCTCTTTGTCCGGCAATAGCCCAATTACGAAAGCGAACTCTTTGCCTTCCACTTGGGGCAGTGATTGTTGCGAGACGACACGGGCAAACGATGGACAATCGTCCAACCCTTCACAACTACCATCCGTCAAGGGACATCGTCACAGGAACTCGGCAGATAGTGTGTCGTATACAAAGGAAGAGGATGGTGGTGAAGCGCGTTGGGTCATTGAGCGGCGGCGTAAGGGCGAGTCTGGCGGAGCGGACGTCTTGGAGCGTGAAGTAGTCGAAGGGAGGAAAATCTGAACAAACACATGTGTGAGCACGGTCTTGTCGAACTAATCATGACTTTGACGTGGCTGCGGAGAAGCAAGGAACAGCACATGGGGAAGGACCTTTATCTCACTTGAAACATGGACGCTGCAATGCTTGGTTTGTATCTTGGGTATGATTGCAGATTTTTGGCGTCTTGGGGTTGAAAAGAAGTCTGACAGTTTTGGGGGTTCAATGGCCGCAGTGGTGAAGACGGGATTTGGGGCACATAAGACGTGAGGGTATATAAATGTTCCCGTTGGATATCATTACATGCATGGGGTGTTTGGGGCGAATGATGGGCTCATACATAGCTCGGCTGAGCCTTTACGAGCAACGTTTTGGAGCTGATTGGAAGCTTTCCTGTCATGTACCGGTACTAGCAAACTCTTTTACCTGCAAGCTAGACCAAACGCCGAATTGATAAACGGGAGTTGGCCAGAGATAATTGCCAAGCCAGCTTTCGAAACGCAGGGGAAAAGCTTGGGGTGGTCCAGGACGTCCAGAACCTCCAGGACCAGAAAGCAGCACTGGTTGACATCAATTGCATATTGCATACTGCACTGCACACTGCACGGTGCACGCGGGTATCGGGGCAGCGCTAGCGCTAGGCTTCCCCACAGTTTGATCGACTGGGCTTCCAGGGGGGTTTGCCACTGATCTAATTCGTCGGGTGCTGAGATCTGCGACATCTGCGACATCCGCGACATCTGTCTTGGGTGGGGTCGCGTAGCTAAATTTACCGACTCTTTTAAATTAGTGGCTAATATTACGGGACTTGCCTGGCTTCCTCAAAATGGAAGGCTCACCCTGGCCCGTCTGACACGCCCTCCTTCCAAAACATAGGCCTATCATGATGCTTACATGACCGCACGAGGAAGTAATCCCCCTCTGGTGCCCATTTCCAAATATCAATTGCTCTCCGCAGCTTATCCCTCCACCTTTGCACAACGCCTTTCCGCAGTTGCCTGACGTGAAACCTGACATTCAGTACGGGCCTTTACGCCAACCCAAGTCCGCTTCAGTTGCTGTCGTTCGTTCGATACCCCTCGATTGGGGGGTTTTTTTTTCTTGGTTATATTTATATACCTACCTACCTAGTTGGCTCGGGCAGCTTACCAGGCTTTAAAAACTGCATCAAGTCGCCTCTCTCTGCGATTCCTTCTTTGCCGTCTTGCTGTTGTGGTTGTGTCAATTGGCAATCGCCCGTAATCTCTGTTTCCCAATTCATTAGCGACATCTTGCGCTGCCGCCCGTCGACAGGTTCTCGAAACCCGACTCACTCTCAAGGTATATTTATGGTTGTCCAGTGGAGGTACTTTGCGGCGGACCCGTTCAAAGCACACCAGACCCCCCTACTCGAGGCGGGCCGCTGAATCCAGGAACAGATCGGATTTAACAAGCTCAAACTTGAAAAAAACCATATACAGGCCGGGCAATTTTTTCCAGCCTATAAGTCTAGCCTACAGCATAACTAAGTTTACCCTCCTTATTGACTCGCGGCACCTGCCAATGTCTCTTGCCATGGATGGTGCAACCCCGGAGAGGTCTCCTCGCGGACCTTCCAGCCCGGAGCGGAAAGTTGAAGCCCCAAGCGTGGAATCCCTTCTTGTACCTGGTGTCGGCAATACCAGCCGGTCCTCGTTGGCTGCTGCGGGTGAGGATATACTTGCTCTCCAAGATCTTGACCCAGCCCTGAATAGGAAGATGCACTTGGTGAATAATGTAAGTGGCCGTGAGGAAGGTCGGAATAACCTTTAGTTGGAACCGTGAACTTTCCAAGCGGGTTTTACCCCTCATCCCTTTTTTGGGCTGACAGAAGAAATAAAGGCCATTGATGAGATTGGCTGGACTCCATACCATCTCAAGCTGTTCTTTCTCAACGGTTTTGGGTGAGTGGCAAACCTTTCAGCTCCATTGACAGGGCTTGTCCCTATGCCTCTTATGCAGCAGGCAGCGGTCGTCGAAACAGCGAATTACTAAAATACTCCCTCACACAAGATATGCGGTAGACTCCTTGATCCTTCTCTTCCAGTCAATTGTCGCAGGGCCGGCCTACAGGGAGTTTCATAATACCGGGTACGAAAACGCGCTTACCATTGCTGTTTATTGTGGCATGCTTTTTGGTGCCCTTTTTTGGGGCTTCAGCGCCGATGTCATCGGTAGAAAGTATGCTTTCAACATCTCATTGTTCATGTGCTCGGTATGCTGCATCTTGGCAGGTGCCATGCCTAGCTGGCCCAGCCTCGCGCTTTTCATTGCGCTTCTTGGTTTCGGTGGGGGAGGTAACCTCATTATGGATACGACCGTCTTCCTGGAATACCTTCCAAGCAACAAACAGTGGCTCTTGACTTTCCTTGCCTGTTGGTGGGGCTTTGGCCAGGCCATCACGGGCTTCATCGGTTGGGCGTTTTTGGTTCCGGAAAAGTGGAATTGCGCCGACGTCAATACATGCTCCAGAGACAACAACTGGGGGTGGCGTTATTGCCTCTTTACCGGCGGAGCCCTGGTTTTAGCCATGTCCATCCTGCGGCTCACCGTCGTCCGTCTTCGCGAAACACCAAAGTACCTCCTTGGGATGGGTGAGGACGAGATGGTTGTCGAGACTTTCCAATTCTTGGCCCACAAGTACAACCGCCCATGCTCTTTGAACCTGGAGAAGCTCCAAGCATGTGGGACAATCCAGGCTGCCCGAAACTCGACCGGCTTCTCGCTGAAGGGATCAGCACGTAACTTCAGCGGGCTCTTTTCCACAAGAAAGGTTGCCATGTCAACGCTTATGATTTGGCTCTCTTGGACACTTATCGGTCTCGCCTATCCTCTTTTCTATGTGTTTCTGCCGTACGTGCTGCCAACCCCCCTTCCCAAAAGAAAAAAAAAAGAAATTCAGTTTCGAGGTTTATTCGCCCTTCAGCGGGGAATTTTTCTCGCCTTGTTGTGGCTATTGAGATCTGATCATGTTGTAGGACGTATCTGGAAAAGCACGGCTTGAACTACAAACAAACGCCATTCGAGAAATGGCGCAACTATGCCGTTACCAACGTTTGTGGTATTCCGGGCCCAATCATCGCCGGATTCCTCTGCAACACCAAACTTCTTGGCAGGAAATACACCATGAGCATCGGTGCTCTGATGACTACGGCGTTTTTCTTCGGATATCCCGCCGTGTCAACGCGGGGACAAGATTTGGCCTTTACTTGCCTCATTGCTTGCGTCCTCAACATTTACTACGGCACTCTGTACGCGTACACTCCAGAAGTGCTGCCTAGCGCCCATAGAGGGACCGGAAACGGAGTGGCAGTCGCTTGCAATCGCATCATGGGCATCATCTCTGCGGTGGTGGCAACCGAAGCGAATACCGCTACATCTGCGCCGCTCTATGTTTGCGCCACCATGTTCATCGTCGCGGCAATTGTTTCCGCCTTGTTTCCATTTGAGCCGTATGGTAGAAGAAGCTCCTGAGCCGAGTCCCGAGTCCCGAGTCCCGAGTCCCGAGTCCCCAAGTCCCCAAGTCTGATGTCGTTGAGTGAAAGGGCGGCACAGGGCAGGAAAGACCAGACACCATGTGCGTGAGTATTTTGTTGATAGAAAAAAAAGTGCCCAGTGTGAACTGAGACAGGAATGGATTTGATACAGGGTAGTCCGTATAATGTGGTGAGACAGGAAGCAGCAACCAACTAAGCACCAGGTTCTATCTATTTCCCGAAGCCGAGGATACGGCGTAATGTCGGTACCAGTTGCCAGGTACCTACTGTACCTACCTCCTAGGTAGGTACTCCGTACATAGTGCGCTGCACTGTAGCCCGCAGCGCAAGCGTAGTACAAGCGCCCTGTCAATCCGACTTGATGGGCTGCTTTGGCGCAACATGCAAATCAATGAGCAAACCCGACTTGCTGTCACACTATAATAGTCTCATCAGAAAACCGCTCCGTCTGCTCACTCCAGTCATGATAATCAATCGCTTCTTTCACCTCTAGCCAGCAAGCACTTGAGGGGCCTCGATTTGATGTACTACGTAGCGTATCGCATATTGCGGCTGTCAGTACGGAGTAAGCTTCTTCCTTTTCCATCGTGCAAAGTGCACAGTGCAGCAGCTTAATCCCCAACTAAAACCGAGGTTTCTTGCCAGCAGATTGCATCCACCAGCTTTATCGTCAGAGGCATCATCACCATGCCAACTCGCTCCAGCCTGACAAAGCTCACACTATGTCGGCAATGCGGCCGTAGCATCTGTCCCGTTTCAAACACAAGATTCTTCCACCCTTCCCGCGCATCGCAAATTTCCGCGCAAACCTCAAAGGACCAGGAGAGTCGGCAAGATGGGAAGCGGGGGGAAACAGAGGGGGATGCTGACAGCGAGGATGCCGAACGGGGTGCTATGACTCGTCGATTAGAGGAGGCTACGGAAGAGGCTCTTCTGGCCGGAGGCGCATCGGGCAGGCGGGCCTTGGAGGATGCAGGGTTTTCAGAAGCACTCAAGGAGAAGCTTTTGAAAAAGATGGCCGACGCCAATTCTGGCGCAACCAAGCATGCGGGACATGGCATGCAAGATGGACCGGCCTCGGCAGCGGCGCGCGCGGGAGGGCAACTCACCCACTTGCCGAGCGGAAGCCCTTGGACAGGTACCGAGACTACTGCGGATGCTGTTTTCAGAATGCTGAACGATGCCAAAAAGCCGCTGAAAGCCAGCGACCGTGGCGGGTTCCAAATCCTCCCGGTGGTGGCGGCCGCCGCGGATGCGCGGATGCGGCGAAGCGTGCCCCAAAGTCCCGGCCAGAGAGCCGCGAGTGCGCGAGACAAGGCGAACGCGTACGTCGGGTCGGACCTGAAGACGGTGAGAGGGTTGAGCGACGAAGAAAGGAAACAAGTCAGGGCCGAGCTGCGAGAGCGCTTCGAACCGGCAGCCAGGGCTGTGCCGGCTTCTCTCTCAGGACTGGCAGCGCTGGCCAACCAGCGGATCGAGGACGCCATTGCCCGAGGCCAGTTCAGAGACTTGCCTCGCGGGAAGGAGACGCAGCGAGACGCGAGGGCAGGCAACCCCTTCATCGACACGACAGAGTATCTGATGAACAAGATGATTCAGCGCCAAGAGATTGTGCCTCCCTGGATAGAGAAGCAGCAGGAGCTGACCAAGGCCGCGCGGGTGTTCCGAGAACGGCTGCGCAACGATTGGAAGCGCCACGCCTCCAGGACGATTGCGTCCCGAGGTGGCTCGCTGCAGGAACAAATGAAGCGAGCCGAGGAGTTTGCCGCGGCCGAGGCGGCGCACAACGCACGACGAAGCAAACATGGCGAGCAAATCGAGGTTGCCGCCGAAGCGGAAACCGCGGAAATGCAACAACCACAACAGCCTGTCCCATCGCCGTTCCGCGATGCGGACTGGGAGAGGGCGGAACAGGCATACATGAAGCTATCCGTCCAACACCTGAACAGCCTGACGAGGAGCTACAACCTAACGGCGCCAGAGCTGGCGAAGAAGCCGTACTTTTCCCTCGAACGGGAGCTGAGCTCTTGCTATGCGGACGTTGCGCCGCTGGTGGCAAATGAGATCAAGGCCAGGGCCGTCAGACGCTGCGACGTCGGCCCAGGCGGCTCCGGAACGACGACGTCGACGGGCCCTACCATGATGGAGAAATTATCTGGCAAGGATAGGGTAAGGATCCATCTGGAAGCGGAGGAAAAGGCGTACGGCTTGAAGGAGTGGTGGCGCGACTTTTGGAAACGCAAGTGACGTGGGGAAGTCGCTGTGCTTTTGCGGGTGCAGACATACATACATACTGTGCCAGTGCGCGCGTGGCGGCGGAAATGGAAATCGTACAAAGACGGGTTGGTTGCAACAGGGACATGACTAGCGCCGTGACCTGTCTTGGAAGTCGGCGGCGGTCCGGGGGGACCAAGCCACTGCCGCCTGATGTCGAAGTCGAAGTCGAAGTCGCCGGATGGGCTTGCTTCGCCGGTGAGGACCCAAAACGGCAGCGCCACAAGGGGGGTTGGGTTGGTACGGAGGAGATGTCGAGACGTCGAGGAGATGGGGCGCACGCGAGCGCCGTCACAGCACGACGAGCCGCACAAGTGCTCGGAACGCGGCAGAATGCAGAACGGCTCTAGCAGCCAATATGACCATGACCCTCGACGGCCTACGGATTAGCAAATGAACAATTCTGCGGAGGAAGTCGCACGACCCCAGGCCCAGGGCATATGGCGGATGCAACCCTGGCGTGACCAGGAAGCTTTGTCACCCCCAGACGTTCATATACCCGACGGATGCAGGGTGACCCGACGCCAACGTTGCCCCGGACCACGTCCATGCCGGTCGCCTGACGCAGCTGATTGCGCTATTGGAAGCAGATTTTCTAAGCGACCAATGCTGGACGGGTGGATGGCAACTTTGACTTGCACTGACGGGGAATTTTTATATTTTTTTCTTATTTTTCTTATTTTTCTTCTTTTTCTTTCCCCCAATTTTCAATTCACGGAAATCTTCCTTGGTGGGGCCGGTTGACGGGGCTGAGGCACCAGAACCTGCTTCCCCGCACGCGCTAGGCCGGGGCGGAACATAGCACGCGGTGGCTGGGTGGGGAATGTTACCGACCCTAGGAGATCCCTACCTAATCCGTGCTAGCGGCCGAATTTTCTGCAGCGGCAGGTCGCGACTTCCCCGGCCATGTCCTCGATTAAAGAACTTTGAACCTCACTGTTCGTCAACCTAGACTCGCTCACTTGGTGTGCTCCCCGGATGCTTGGTCTTGGTGCACGCGGTCGCGCATATGGGCCCCTGGCAGTCTCCAAACCTGGATAACGTCAATCTATAAAAAGGATTTCCCTGGGCGGCTGTCGCTGCCACCTCGCTCACTTCGCACCTTCTTACCCCAGAGTCCAGCAGACCGCTACGGCCGCACTGTAGGCCCTCTCTCCTGTTTTGCTACACCGCGCCGCCTCTGCTCTGCATTGGAATAACCTTCCGTTGCCCACTCCAGGGTTGCCTTGTTCCAACGTCGCAATCGCTCGACCGTAGACATTGTCGCGCATGTGGTGGCTCGTCAACCCTCTGCCTTACGGTCCCGCTTTCCCCCTTGGCTCTCAGCATGATGGCGTTGAACAAGGAGACAGGCGAGCTTGGCCACGACGTTGAGCACGTCAATCTCGATCCGGCAGATGGTCCTGGTCCTGGTCCTGGCCACGGTCACGGTCACGGTCACGGTCACGGTCTGTCCGACCCCGCCAAGACGCATCTTGACATCATCGAAAGTGCAAGAGCTGCTGCTGCTAAAGAGCAGGCCATGACCCTCTGGCAAGGGCTGAAACTGTACCCAAAGGCTGTCGGCTGGAGTCTGCTCATTTCCACGTGCATTGCCATGGAGGGATACGACATCAGTCTCGTCAACAATTTCTGTAAGCGCCGCGGCTTTGCTTCTAAATTCCTACCGTCGTTCCGCGAGTTGCGCGAGTTCCGGGGCCCAGGCTGAATCGCTGACCTCTTTTTGTCCGTCCGTAGACGCATTTCCTCAGTTCACTCGCAAATATGGCGAGTTTCAACCCAAGACTGGCACGTACGAGGTCACCGCGCCGTGGCAAGCAGGGCTCAGCAACGTAGGTCGCTTCGCCTTCCTCACCTCCAAGGCCTGTTTCCACAGCGTCTCTCGCAAGTTGCGCCAAGCCTCGGTCGAAAGTCCAGAACCAAACGTCATATCGGAAAGACCCTTGTTGCTGATTGTTCACGATTCCAGGGCGCCATTGTCGGCGAAATCGTTGGCCTCTTCATCAACGGCATTGTCTCGGAGCGCTTCGGGTACAGGTACACCGTCATGGCCTGCTTGGTCATGATCACGGCCTTCACCGCCATCTTCTTCACAGCACCCAATGTCCAGACTCTCCTGGCGGCAGAGATACTGTGCGGTGTCCCCTGGGGCATCTTCCAGACCCTGGCCGTCACGTACGCATCCGAGGTTTGCCCCGTCGCTCTTCGCGGCTACCTGACCACCTACGTCAATTTCTGCTGGGGCCTGGGCCAAGAAATCGGCATTGGCGTCATCCGATCCATGTTGAACCGTGACGATGAGTGGGCGTACCGTATCCCCTATGCCTTGCAGTGGATGTGGCCCCTGCCCCTCTTCATCGGCATCTTCCTCGCCCCCGAGTCGCCATGGTGGCTGGTGCGAAAGGGAAAGACGCAAGAGGCGAAGAAGGCTCTCCTGCGCCTCACCAGCCTTGACCGCGAGACGGATTTCGACGCCGACGAAACCATCGCCATGATGGTCCACACCACGGCGTTGGAGGAGAAGATGACGGCGGGGGCCTCGTATTGGGACTGCTTCAAAGGCGTGGACCTGCGGAGGACCGAGATCGTGTGCATGACGTGGGCCATTCAGAACCTGAGCGGCAACTCCTTCTCCAACTACTCGACGTACTTTCTGAAGCAGGCGGGCCTATCAGACAGGGACGCTTACTCGTTTGCCCTCGGCCAGTACGCCATCAACATGGTGGGTGTGTTTGGGGCATGGGGCTTGATGACCATGGGCATCGGACGCAGATCGCTCTACCTCTACGGCCTGTGCGGGCTTTGCTGCATGCTCTTCATTCTCGGCTTCCTGGGGCTCGTGCCGGAGGAGCACCGGACAGCGGCGTCTACGGCTACGGGCAGCATCATGATAGTGTGGGCGCTGTTCTACCAGTTGACGGTGGGAACAGTGTGCTACTCGCTCGTGAGCGAGCTGTCGTCACGACGGCTTCAGATCAAAACAGTTGTGTTGGGGAGAAATCTTTAGTAAGTCTTGGCATTCCCCCACCCCTTTCTTCCTTTTTTTATTTTTTTTTATTTTATTTTTTCAATTCTTTCTATAAACACCCCCGTGTTGGCGATGCATCAGCTCTTCTCTACCTGCTCTATTCTGACCAGCGCTTAGTAATATCGTCGGCATTGTTACCAGTGTGTTGACACCCTACATGCTGAACCCAGGAGAATGGAATTGGAGCAACTACACAGGCTTTTTCTGGGTAAGTCTTCAGCTAGAGTGCTGTTTTGGTTTGGGTTCGGCAACACTTTGACTTGTGCGACGATTGACTCGGGATATTTGAATAGGGAGGCATTTGCTTCTGCTGCATCATCTATACGTACTTTCGTATTCCGGAACCGCGAGGCCGGACCTTTGCTGAACTGGACGTCTTGTTCGAGCGCAAGATTTCTGCCCGGAAGTTTGCCAGTACAGAGGTGGATGTGTTCCACGAGGTTGTGGAGGACACGGTAATGGATCAGTATGAGACAATCATGGACCCGAAATCCGAAAAAGGACCCGGGCAAGCATGATTTTGTGTCTTCTTGCAGTATGTGGCATGATGAGCTGTTGTCAAAAATCGCCCACGGAATGGTGCACCAGTCACGGCTCACGGCTCACGGCTCACGGCTCACGACACGTTTGGTTTGCCAGTCGAGAGCAATGTGGGACGCATGTTGGATGTTGAAATGCCATTTTTCGAGTCTTGTTCCTGTTCCTTTTTTGTCTTTTTTTATTTCCTGCATTAGCACTCGGCTTTGAATGTTCCAAGACAATAGAGTAGGATAAAGTCGGCAAGTGAAGGGGGCCAGGAATGAGGTGCACAGTACCAGATAGCCAGCAGTGTCCACGCCCGCGGTGTCTTACGCCCGTGAATAGCTTCCTCTGGCCTATCGGGAGCATGAGCGGGAGTATCACGGCTAGGATCGCCGGAAGGGTTGGAAGACGGTGGTGGTGGTGGTGGTGGTGATGCCCTCATTTCTACTGTACCCTCCCCAGCAACTACCGTAGCATAATGACGCAACGCAGCGACCTGAGGTCGATGGCGTTGCTTGCAATCGATGTTTCAATCATCATAGCACGCTTGATTATTATCTTGTTTCCCTCCGGGGGTCCTGCCGGGGGCGTCTATATGCCGTATGCCGTATGCCGTATGCCGTATGCCGTATGCCGTATGCCGTATGCCGTATGCCGTATGCCGTATGCCGTATGCCGTATGCCGTATGCCGTATGCCGTATGCCGTATGCCGTATGCCGTATGCCGTATGCCGTATGCCGTATGCCATATGCAATATGCCATATGCCAAATGCAAGGCCAGTCCCTCTTCGACGGACTGACCAATCAGCGCCACCATAGGAGACTACGTACCTGGGGTGCCTGTCTCGCATGCAGCATGTATTGTAACAAGTGCCAAGGTGGAACGTGGAGGTCCCTGGCCAACCAACCACGCCGACGCCGACGGCACTTCTACATGGCCATGGATGGCATGGGCACGTGCCTGCACGAGGTCCGCTGTCTTTCCCTGCCATTTCCCACCACCAGCCAGCGACTTTCTTCTCCATCGCCAAGTCATCTTGCTCCATCCTCTCAGCTCCTTTCAGACAACCCCCCCCCCCCCTCCCCCCCCCCCATCGCCCGCCACCATGATGCTGTCGACTCTCCGAATCGCCACCCGACACGCCTCCCGTCGGCCGGCGTCTTCCAGCCTTGCCGCCGCCGTTCGCGCCGCTTCGACGTGGTCAGCTGTTCCCCAAGGGCCTCCCGTAAGAAAACCAACACAGACAAGAAACACTTATGCTGTCCACCTGAAATCGCATCCGTCGAGCTGCGATGCCAGACCGGCTGGCTCACTTGTACCCTCGATTGTGTCGGACAATCCTCATCACTTTATCACGCGTGTGCTAACCCTAACCCGTCCGTCCTTTTTCGTAGGATGTAAGTTGAGACCACGAGGTGTTGCCTGGAACCGCACCGACTAACCCCAGCCGCGCCGCCTGGCTGTTTTGCTGCTGCTGCTGCTATGCTGTGTAGGCCATTCTAGGTATGGTCCTCGCCCTCGCTTTCTCTTGGCCGCTTCTCTTGCCTCTTCTTCTTGTTTTTCTTCTTCTTTTGCCTTCCCTTCTGTGCCTCTGATTTAGTCCCTCATCTCTGACCTCTTCCGTCGCCCTGGTACAGGAATCACCGAGGCCTTCAAGGCCGACAAGTCCGACAAGAAAATCAACCTAGGTACGTCATTGGCGACTTGCATCGCCTCGCCCTCGCGGTTCCCTCGCCGCTTTCCACCTTTGCCACCATCCCCAGTCGCCATTGGACAGCACAGGTTCTCATATTGCTCCTCTAGGTGTTGGAGCGTATCGCGACGATCAGGGCAAGCCTTACGTTCTGCCTTCTGTCCGAGCGGCCGAGAAAAAGGTCATTGAGGACAAGCTGAACAAGGAGTATGCCGGCATTACTGGTGTTGCAGAGTTCCCGGCCCTGGCAGCCAAACTTGCCTACGGCGCCAACTCGCCCGTTCTCGACCGCGTCGCCGTTACTCAGTCTATTTCTGGCACTGGTGCCTTGCGCCTCGGGGCTGCTTTCCTGCAGCGCTTCTTGCCCGGCGAAAAGAAGATGTACATCCCGACTCCCTCGTGGGCCAACCACAAGGCCGTCTTCAGCGATTCTGGCCTCCAAGTTCAACAGTACCGTTACTATAACAAGGACACCATTGGCCTCGACTTTGAGGGCATGGTTGCTGACATCAAGAATGCTCCCAAGGGCAGCGTTTTCCTCTTCCATGCCTGCGCCCATAACCCCACTGGCGTCGACCCGACTGCCGAGCAGTGGAAGCAAATCTCGTCCATCGTCAAGGATCAGGGCCATTTTGCCTTTTTCGACATGGCGTACCAGGGCTTTGCCAGTGGTGACACTGACAAGGATGCCTTTGCCGTCCGCTACTTTGTTGAGCAGGGTCACCAGGTTGCCTTGTGTCAGTCCTTTGCCAAGAACATGGTATGACAATGACAAACTGGAAACCTTTTGTTTCGTTACTCTTTCCTTTTTTTTTTTTTTTTGTCTTTACCTACCCCAACTTGCACCCCATCACAATCCTGGCCCTTCTCTCTGTCTCATTTTTGCACATGATTGTGCTAATGCAGGGGGGCTCGAAACCCTCTCTAGGGCCTCTATGGTGAACGCGTCGGAGCCTTTTCTCTCGTTTGCGCCGATGCTGCAGAGAAGAAGCGTGTCGACTCTCAGCTCAAGATTCTCATCCGTCCCTTGTACTCGAATCCTCCCATCCACGGTGCCCGCATCGCTACCGAGATTCTGAGCAGCCCCAAGCTGTACAAGCAGTGGCTTGGTGAAGTCAAAGATATGGCCGACCGAATCATCACCATGCGGGCTCTGCTCAAGGAAAACCTCGAGAAGCTCGGCTCCAAACACGACTGGTCTCACATCACCAGCCAGATCGGCATGTTTGCGTACACTGGCCTTGGTGCCAATGAGATGGAGAAGCTCGCCAAGGAATTTTCTGTATACGCCACCAAGGACGGGCGCATCTCCGTTGCTGGAATCACCACCGGCAACGTTGGCCGACTGGCCGAGGCTATTTACAAGGTCAAAGGCTAGGCCCGTCGGTTCTTGTCCTGACCGATGGTGCAGTGCAGCGTTGCTCAAACGCGGTCAAATGCAATCAAATGCGTCCAAGGTCTTAAAGGGGGTTTGGGAAAGCAAAACAATCCTGACGGGCTTGTTCACTCGACCGTCGCAAAGCTGTACGACGAGCGAGGATGCTTCGCAAAAAGGGCCAAGTATGGTCAGCTTTCTCAGAGGGTGGGTGGGTGGTATGGTCATTGTTGGTCATTCATCGTTCTGCGTCTTGAAATGCGGACTTGGGGGTCGGCTGCGAGCCTGGAAGCATGAAGAAGAAAAAAGAAATGTACTTGTAGTTGTCATAAATCACGGCGGCAAGCTTTGGGGAAATAAAGGGAGAAGACTGGTTACTCGTGTCTGTTGACGTTGCTTTTTTGTTTTTCATCATCATCATCGTCGTCGTCGTCGTCGTCGTCGTCGTCTTGTTCGTTTTCTTTTTCATTCGTGCTTTTTCTTCTTCTGTTTTACAAAGAAAAAAGAAAGAAAGAAAAACCAAGGGGAAAAAACAGGGTCTCATCAAGCAGCTGCATTCATCGTCCGCACTACATGGCCCGGCAGTCATGCTAACGTGTTCTACCACGCAGCCGGTCCAAGTCGTTGTTCACGTCCTCCATCTGCCGCTCCATCTCGCGACACGTCCGCGCCAGCGCCCTCATCGTCTTCTCCTTGTCGCGGGCGTTGTCCGCCCCGACGCCGTACTCGGCGAGCTCCGCCTTGAGGCCACGAACTCTTTCAGCGGCGCGGACATGGGCATCTTTCAGGTGAGACGAGTAGTTGGCCAGGGCGGCGAGCGTGTCGGGGGTGTAGACGTCCCTGGCGGCGCTGCTGGCGGCGGTCGCGGCGTCACGCGCCGTCTGCCGCGCGGCGAGGGACACGTCCAGCGCGCGCAGCTCCAGGTTCCTGGCGGCCACGACGTGCTTGAACTCGAGGCGCTGGATGAGGAGCGCCAGCGACTGGGTGTACAGGCGGAGCAGATCGGCCAGCAGGGCCAGGGCGTCGAGGCGGGCGTCCACGAGGGCGGCCCGGGCACCGGCAAGGCTCTGGCGCAGGGCAGCGTGGTCTCCCGGCAGCGAGGGGATGCAGCGATGGAGGAAGGACGGGTTCCGCGACGGGTGGGCGACGCGCGCGACGCACAGGGCCGAGGCGTGCAGCTGCGCCGAGGCGAGGCTGCCGAGCTGGGGCAGGAGGGACGGGAGGTCGCAGAAGGGGGGGCTGGACAGGAGCAGGGCGGCGGCATCCGGGCCCAGCGCGGCGGCGGCGGCGGCGGCGGAGTCATGCTCGTCGTCGTCGTCGCCGACGAGGGACGGCAGCAGGAGGAGGAGACGGGCGAGCGCGCCGGAGCTGCCGCCGCTGCTGCCGCCGCTGCTGGTGGTGGTTGCCGGCGAGGCGGGACGGGAGGCGGCAAGGGCGCGCTCCAGCAGATGCAGCTTGGCGGTTTGGAGCCGCGCGTCTGCCAGGTCCGCCTAGGGCGACGATGAAACCGCCGTTGGGGGAGATCTCGTTAGGGGAGGGGGGGTTCGGGAGCACGGAAGCCATTTCTTTCCTTCTTTCTTTCTTTCTCTCTCTCTCTCTCTCTCTCTCTCTCTCTCTCTCTCTCTTTCTTTCTTTCCTTCTTTCCTTCTTTTTTATTTTTTTTATTTCTAATGTTTCCCGGACAAGACCGCGCGCGGCCGACGTACCTGGTGTGCATGCGCAGGCCGACGACGCGGCTTGGTCGACCCGTCCGGGTTCAGGAGGTCGTTTCGGAGAGCGGCGTGCAGCTTGGCGAACTGGGGGTTGTCGCGCAGCACGTCCCGGTCCACGGGGGGCAGCATCGTCTGCCAGTGCTTTGCGTGTCGCGTTGCTTGGCCTGGCCCCTGATAAGTTGGTCGTGTCGTGTCGTGTCGTGTCTGTCGGGTTCAAGGTTGGTTTGGGCTTGGCTGGAGTTTGTCAAGGGGGCAGGCGGAGGCAGGCGGTTCGTCCAACGCGAACCAGCCGCCAAGTCACGTGGCTGCCATCCTGGCCGGACGGAAACATTTGCCCAGCCGGCCAGGCCAAACTTCGACGGCTTCGCGGGTCAGAACGTCTGAATAGCCAGCCCGTCGTCAAGTTTTCGGGACGGTTGAGCCATCAAGAAGCCCCAATGTCTCGCTCGTAAGAATTGCAATTACACAGGAGCGCTTAGACCTCTTGCCGCTTTTGCCGGGAAAGCACCCCCGCCCGCACCATCGCCATCGCCATCATCGTCACCACCACCATCACCATCACCATCGCCATCACCATCACCATCAGCCATGGTGGCCGCCACGCCCCTTCATCAGCTCCGGCGCGTCCGAGTCCCCCGACTTCTTTCCGCGTGCTCCCAGGCCTTCTCGGCGCTCTCCCCTCCCTCGGCGCCCCCCTCCCTCGTCGTCCGCTCCCCTGAATGCGCGTCCAGGCCGCGCCCTCTAGCCCGCTCCGCCGCTCCAGCGCCCCCCCCTTCCCCCAGATGCTTCTCGACGTCGCCGCCCAGGCACACCAAGACCATCAAGCCGCACCGCCTTCCCGCCAACCTGATCCCCCCGTACCCGTACGGCCAGCGCCGCGTCTACAAGCAGTCCAACCGCGGGCTCTACGGCTCCGCCCGGATCCGCTTCGGCAACACCGTCGCCGAGAAGCACCGCAACAAGTCCCGTCGCGTCTGGCGCCCCAACGTCCACGTCAAGACCTTCTTCTCGCCTGCGCTCGGGGCCCGCGTCAAGACCCGCCTCACCCTGCGCGTGCTCAAGACCATCCGCCGCGAGGGCGGCATCGAAAACTACCTCCTCAAGAGCAAGCCCGCCCGCGTCAAGGAGCTCGGCCCGGGGGGCTGGAACCTGCGCTGGATCCTCATGCAGACGCGGCTGGTCCAGGAGCGCTTCAACCGGGAGAGGATTGCGCTCGGCCTGGAGCCAAACGAGATCGAGGACAGGGACGACGTCATCCAGTTTGCGCTCGACTATGCCACCCCGGGGCCCTTGAGTGTGCGCAGCCTGGCCACGTTGGACGACATGCGAGCCTCTGTGGCTGACGCCTTTGTCCTGGGAGAGGAAACCTTGGCCGACGTGGAAGGCGTGCAGGAGCTGTCAGACGAGGCTGAGGAGCGACTGTTGCGGGACATGGGAGACGCTGATGAGCATCATCAACATCATCATCATCATCACCATCGTCATGTGCTTGACTCGCAGCCACGACCGGAAGCTTAGAAGAAGAAATCATGGCACAGCGCATTGCGGTTTGAAGCCACTTTGTGTGGTTTAGTTTATGGCCTTGACGCCCAAAAAACGAAAGAGACAATTTCTCCTTCTATACTACCAACCCTACTTGTTAGAAACATGGATGCTCTTGTATCTTGACATGTAAAAGAAAAGAAAAGAAAAGAAAAGAAAAGAAAAGAAAAACAACGCCAAGTCGTTGTCGAGTCATGTCCAACAATAAATTCCCCTGCATCAAAAGCGCAAGTCCCAGCCGATTTGAGGTCCCAGCCGGGGAAGCTCTTCGGCCACGCTTTGCACGTCCTTGTCGCCGCGGCCGCTCAGGCAAATGACAAGGTCTTGGTCCTTCTTCATCGTCTTGGCCAGCTCAATCGCCCCGTAGATGCCATGCGCAGATTCGAGAGCCGGAATGATGCCCTCCAACTGGCTGATGAGCCTGAAGGCTTGGAAAGCCTGTGCATCCGTGGCAGCAACAAACTCGGCCCTATCGGTATCCTTCCAAGAGCTGAGCTCGGGCCCGACTCCTGGGTAGTCGAGACCTGCCGACACGGAGTGGGTTTCCGAGATCTGGCCATTCTTGTCTTGCAACACATAGGTTCGCACTCCGTGCAGCACCCCTTTGGAGCCTCCCGTCAAGGTGGCACTGTGTCGACCAGTCTCAACGCCGTCCCCGCCCGCCTCGACGCCGAGCAGCTTCACAGACAAGTCGTTTGCAAAGGGGTGGAACATGCCGACAGCATTGCTACCTCCTCCCACGCACGCGACGACTGCGTCGGGCAGTTTGCCTCGCTTCTCCACCATCTGCTTCTTGGTCTCCTGACCAATGACGGACTGGAACGTCCTGACAATGGTTGGAAATGGGTGAGGTCCAATGGCTGAGCCAATAATGTAATGTGTCGTGTCGAGCTCAACGACCCAAGCTCGGAGCGCTTCGTTTACCGCATCGCGAAGCGTTTTGCTGCCAGCCTCGACGGCCACAACCTTGGCACCCAGTAATCTCATGCGAAACACATTGAGGGCCTGACGACGAACATCTTCCTGTAAGAAGGGGGGGAAATCAGCCACGTGTCCGAGAATCTAAAAAGACCCAAAAAAAAAAAAAAAAAAACCGCAAGTCGCTACTCACAGCGCCCATGTACACAGTGCACTCCATGCCGAATTTGGCGCAAACAGTTGCCGTCGCGACGCCGTGTTGACCAGCCCCAGTCTCGGCAATGATTTTCGTCTTTCCCAGACGCTTGGCTAGAAGTAACTGTCCCAGGGCATTGTTGATCTTGTGGCTACCTGTGTGGTTGAGATCCTCCCTCTTCAGCCAAATATTTGCGCCACCGGCGTGCTCAGTCAGTCTCTCCGCCAAATGCAGGCGTGAGGGTCGGCCCATGTAATCGTAGTAGGATCGATACTCTTCCCAGAAAGCAGGGTCATCCTTTATTTTGTTGAAGCCCTCTTCGAGCTGGGAGAGGCAGTCCATCAAACTCTCGGGGACATACTGGCCTCCAAACTCGCCAAACCTTTCCGGTATCTTGCCGTGCAGGGCGGCAAGTTGCGCGACCAGAGCACTGTCTTTCTCGGACGTTATGCGATCCTCCGTCACGACGGCACTGACGGTTACTTGGTCCCCATCGGGTCCCTTTGCGCCACTGATTGCTTCGACAATTCCAACCTCCCTGGTCGCATTCTCCTGGGGTAAAGCGTCCCGGCCACAGAGATGGGCGCAGAAGTTCTCAACCTCACTGGGGCCCTGGCCGTCGGCAGACTTTTGCAATGTCGTAATGATTTGGCTACCGACGACAACACCGTCGGCGATGTTGGCCACGCTGAGAAATTGTTCACGAGTGCTAACACCAAAGCCGACCGCAGCGGGCTTGTCGCCACTGTATTTTTTGACTCGCTCGAGAAGGTTGGGGAGATTGGCATTCAGTGATCCTGACGCACCAGTGACACCTTGCCTGGAGACGACGTATATGAAGGAATCCGCCAATTGACACAGAATCTTCATCCGGGTGTCCGATGTCGCTGGCGCGATGAGGGGAACGTAGGAGAGGCTGCGGAGTAGATTCAATCAGCGTGTTTTCGTTTAGCGAGCGGCTGGACATGTACATGAGGCAGCTGAGCAGGTGATGTGCATCCGGCAAAATACCAAACTTACTCTCCCTTGGTGCAAAGCTTTCTGAAGGAGACGGCTTCTTCGGGCGGCAGGTCCACGATGATGAAGCCGTTGACACCGGCAGCTCGACAGTCTTGGAGTAACTGCTCCTCTCCGTAGCGCAACAAGGGGTTGTAGTAGCCCATGAGAAGCACCGGAGCTCGCAATCCCTTGTCCCTTGCCGATTTGACCATGGCCAGTGTGGTTTCGATGGTGACGCCATGTCGGAGAGCGAGCTGGGCGCATGATATTAGCCACAGCATCCAAGGCCAAAGGACGTGGGGAGCATGCAATGCATACAGTATTGGCTGTCTGGATAGTCGGGCCGTCCGCAATAGGATCGGTGAATGGTACACCGAGCTCAATAATGTCTGGGGGTGGGAGAGCGAAGATGTTACCACTGGCTCGGATCAAGTTTGGGACAGAGGACGGGGCGCAAGCGGCACGTACCTGAGCCGCCTTTTTCCATCGAGAGGAGGATATCGGTCGTGTCATGAGGGGAAGGGAAACCAGCCGTGACATACGTCACAAGCGCCGCCTGATGGAATCAAGCATGCATTAGCATTGACCTTTCACGACAATTGCGCGGGGCAAGCAAGCATGGTGGTTATGGGGGAGGCACCAACTTTACCCTGCGCTTTGCAGCGCTGAAAAGTCTGCTTGATAGCATTCATGGTGCGATTCTCAATCTACCGACGTGCAAAGAGTGCCTGGCAGGATATGGTGTCGAGCGGCAATGAGTGAAAGCAATCGGAAAAGAGAAGGGAACCAGAAAAAAAACAGGAGAAAAAAAAAAAAAAGAAAAAATCACGAGGCAGCGCGATGCGCGGTTTTGGGCCTCTTAATCTCTACTAATCGACTCGAGCAGCCAAGGCAAGGTGGATCAGGATGACTTGTTGATGCAAGTTTCCGACATGCCGCTGATCGATCTGCAGGCTGCACAGCCGCATTGCATCCGCCACCCCGGACTTGCCTAATTGAGAAGGGCACTAGTGCCTTCTGGTCTGGTATAACACCGATCGGCTGCAGCTGCTGCAGCTGCTGCAGGTGTCCGGTCAGACGATTACTAAGTTCTGACCGTTTAAAGCAATTCACTTTTTTTTTCTCAACTTTTTCTTATTAATTCTCGAATAGAAAGCTTGAGGTCAAGGGGCAAGGTAAGAAAGGGGCTAGCGCTCGGTAAAATAGAAGATAAGGTAGTGCTAGGGGTAGAAGACTCGGGCACATCAGCAGTAGATGGATGGGTGAGAATTACGGAGTACATGACTTGGTCTAATTCCTCTCACTCGGAAGCATTTTTCAGTATGCTTGTCGTAGCTGTACTGCGGTGTGTTATGGTAATTCAGGGGTCTTAGCGCCACTATAGGCTGGTATTTCCACTAAAAGGAACATCGCTTACCTTCGTACATATTTAGGAGTCAGGAATCCGGATACGGCAAATAGTAGTGGAATCGTATCTCACTCGTAGATACATATCCTATTTCGGCGTGTGGTGCGAGCTTGAAGCAGCATACTATTGACGATTGGGCTTTTCCGCTACGAGCAAGGTAGCCCTAGGAACTCTGTACAGAGCATCTGGTATGTAGGAATTGCCCACCCGCCCTCAAACAGTTATTCTTACGCCAAGTGCCTGAGTCTGCAAGTTGCCAATTTGAATTCTGCTTAATGATGAGAGCTACGACGTTTTCTCATATTTGCATTGCTGGATCGCTCTCTCTCCCCAAGTCTACCGGGCAAAATGAAAAATATAATAAAATAAAATAAAAAAGGGTCAACGACTTCAAATATGTTACGTCCAAGGACCACCATCACCCGAATGTCGAACCCTCACTGCATGTATCGGATCTTCAAGCAGCACCCTGTGGCCAGCCCATTAGCGTATGTACTTCTTGCCAGCTCCTTGGAAGCGCGTCCGTTTACCTTGGCAAATTATGTGCAACATGCTTTGCTCCCACATTGCGTTGCAACCCTCGCAAGACTTGACGTCGCTACGAGGGTCGCGACATGGCCCTGACAAATTCCTAGGGTTGACGAGATTGCAGGCGTTTCAGACTTGCTGCAGAAGCTGCATCACCAGCTCCCTGTCCTTCTTTGGATCTTTGTGGCAGATCCCTTCTGAGCGCGGCATTCCGCCTTGTTATTCGCCATTTCTGGTGCAGGTGCTTCTGAACCTATCGCCCACGGCGTGCGCACAGCTTGGAAGACCACCAGGTCCACTGCTTGGGATCACATTTCCACGCAGAGCCTCGCACTCATGATTGACAAAATCATTTTGCTCAGGTCGGAGCTCTACCAGACGGTGGCGTCACCTTTTCCCCATAATGACCAAAAGCTTCAGTGGGCAACGACCCCTGTCCGGTTTGGGGGTTCAAGGGAGGCCGATCATCTCCAGTATATCGGAGCGGAGCATCCGTCTGGCTGTGATCGGGCATTGCCATACCGACAAGAGTTCGACTGAGTCCTATTAGCACAACAATCACATAGACGAGCAGTATCCCCGTAGAGATGAGCGCTTCTTGCACCAAATTCCTCCGGAGCCAGTTCGTAACTCGATCGACAGCCCCGGTGACCTCATCGGTGGTGACGGATGATGGCGATGCTAAAAAGGTGCTGAGACCGGAATCGCCCGAGATACTCTTTTGTGCTCCGATGCTGAATGTATCGTTACTGAACAAGGGAAATTCCACATGCGCGTGATCGTGAACCCATGTCAGTCCCTTCTGCACACTTTCGATTTTGATGCCAATCACACAGTGCAGAACCGCCTTGATGGGATCGAGGAGGATGGTACCGTTGAAAACTGTCTCGAGGCCCGTTTGCATGGCATCGACAAAGGTGTTGATGGTACTGTTCACTGCACCAGTCGCATTCGCGACGTATTCGAGAACATCTTTGTTTACGTCGTCATTCAAGCCCTTGATGACACCGTTGGCATCAGCTGCCCACTTGTCTGAGATGTGTTCAAGTTTTGCAACAACCTCGCCCGCGAAGTCGCCCACTTCGTTTGCCAGCGCTGGAACTTCTTTCTGGACCGCCTTTAGTATAACAAACTGACAGAAACAGGAAAAGAAGCCTGCCATGGCGAGAGACAAGACGAATATCGCCGGAGCAGAGGTGGCATAAGCAACACACCACCTCATCAGAATCTGTCGCCTCCCCGTCAGCTTTGAGGCGACTTTGATTCCAGAGGTGGCCGTAAGCGGTCGAGAAGCAATGTAGATGACGTCCATCGGATCGTATTGATTCTTTTCAATTAGCTTGGCGTGTTTTTCTTGTCTTCGCCATCTCCGAATTTCCATCCATGCCATTGGAGCTATGGCAGCAATGGCCAGCAATGACAGGATGACAATGAAGGCAACCCGCGCCTTGTGAATCAGCTCAAAAATCTTGTCGAAAAAACTGCTCAGCTTGTCATTGTCGGAGCAGAAGGTGAGTTGCTGCTTCTGCGCCAGAGGGAAGACGTTTCTATCAAACTTGAAGCTACTGTAGCTCTGGCTAAGCGCTTCTCGAACGATGTTGAAGGGCATAGAAATGGCTTGCTTGGTGAGGTTTTGCACTTGCTCAAAGTTTGGCAGATCCTTGTTCAGTTTCTGCACGTCCTTGACAAAGTCGCTCGAGTTCAGCTCGAAGCCTTTCAGTTCGTTGATGGGTTGTGTAAAGTCCACCTTTGGGATTTTCGGCACAAACTTTCCAAAAACAGAGTCCTGGATGCCTTTTGTAATGTCATTGACAGCCTTCTCCAGCCCCCCCGCTATGTCTTTGATCTCTGATGTGGCCTTGTCGGTGATTTTGTTGAAAGCTGCCGTGGCATCCTTGGTGACGGAGGCGACGGCATCCAGGGTGCCGTGGACCAAGGCTGTTATGAGACAGACATATGTTGCGGTGAGAAAATTGATGTAGAATATGATTATCCCTTCCACCCCTTGCATGATTAGATCCAACACCACGACCATGGCGTGAACGGCTTTCTCGATGCCCGAGGCGGCGATATCGTTGACGCCGGCGGAGAGGTAGTGAGGCATTGAGGCCATAGCGCTACCTATATCTTCCACTTTGGAGCAGGCGGATAGTGCTCGTAGCTTTGCATCTCCCACGTTGTCGTTCAACTGCGCCAGGAGCAGTATAAGGCGGACAAGAACCAGGAGGAGCAGAACAGTCCATCTGTTTATCCATATTTGTGACAAGCGGGATCTCAACCCCAGGTAAGGAGTTTCAGATGCAGAAGAGGCGGGTCGAGAGTAGTTGGCCGGCTTTAAGTTTCTCGAAACTTCAACGGAGCCTGAGTGCAGTGAGCTTGGTAAATCTGGGTAGGACGTCGGAGGTATTCGTTTTCGTGAGGACATGTTGAATTTTTCAGCTTTCGCCAACTCTTCTCGGGATCCGAAGTAGAGCTTAGGATGTGAGTAGAGGGAATGCCCGTCGAGTTGGGAGGTAAAAATGAAGTATGACCAAGATTCAAGATGGCGTCACGGCTCTCTTCACTATCCAGTCTAAGGGTTCGAACAAGAGAAAAGAAGGAAGAAAGTGTCCGAGATAGAACCTGAAGCGGAAAAAAAAAAGAGAAATATTAACTTCAAAGCGCTCCAAGGAACGGAATGGCGTTGGGCGCAGAAGAATACGAAAGGATCATGTGCTCTTCATGATGCTCTTCATGGTGCTTGCAGGAGAAAGCAGTCAAAATGCTGGACAGTCTTTATTTTTATGAAAAAGGAAAGGAGAAAAAGGTCTAACGCGACTGCGGTAGAAGATGGGTATACGTTTGCCAGAAAGAAGATTAGAAGATTCACAGCCGGGCTCACCTTCTTCTCACTCTGAACAACAATAAGCACTGCAGACACGGGCTGGGATCTCGTCTTCTTTGTAAGAGCCGGCGCTTGCAGTGCAGTGGGGCTGAACTGACATTAAGCGCCCGCTGTACGGATGAGGAAGAAGTGCGATCCAGTCAAACGGCAACAATGCAGCAAGGGCCGGGCACGTTTCAGACAAAGCGTCTATGTCGGACTCTAGAGCATGAGCCAGCGCCGACTTCGAGATACAACTCCAGCATCCCACCGAGAAACAGAGTGGAGGGAGCACCAGCCGCAGGGACGGGTGAAGAAGTAAGCTTGCTCCCGCTGTTGTCTGTCTTTGCAACAATGTGCCAGGTCGTGAGTCTCTGGAAGAGGTGGCTGTCGCAGCTTCACTTGTTTCCGTGAAGCGCACAATACATCGATTAGTGCATGCCGTGTGATGGGGAAGAGACGCTGCAAGCTACTCACGGCCTCGCATTGACCTCAAGCGTGGCATCAAAGGCGACGGACAAGGAATTTATCGTCTCGGCGATGTTCAGAGATGCCCGGCCTTTTTCTTCGAAACTTGTCACTCGATGCCAGAAGAGTCATAGGAAAAGCCAGCTGCTTCTGCCGTCCTTGTGCTTTGAAAACTATGGCAACAGATGCGGTGTGACGCCATGCCAACCTCGGATGGAAGCCCAGCAGTTTGATTTCTCTCTCGTTCGCCCCGGCACCTTGTCACCGGGTGAATTCCGCGTTTGTACCATTATCGACTGGTCAAGGGTCCTCAACCCCGGGCCTTAACATCACAGATCCATCCGCGGCGTGGTGATTGGGAGCATCTTTCGGCTCGGCATTCAGGCGTAGCCACCACCATTGACCAGAGAGGCCAGGTAAGCCCCACAGAGGGCCAGCCAACTGAAGGGTCTCGCAGGAAGGAAAAGGGCGACAAAGAAAGCGAGGCCAATAGCATCTGCCTGCTGATCACGAAGCATTCCAACCAGAACCAGAATGGCGGTTCATGTTTGTGTAAATTTGGCCACGCACGAGAGAGGCACAGGCACAGGCACAGAGGTTAGGCAGCAGGCAGGGGCTATCGAGGATGCCGCAAACAAAGACCAATCAGAAGCCACCAACAAGCACCTGAAGGTTTCATTACGCGCCCTAGGCTCCACCAACCTCCACCAACCAACCACCAGGCGGAGGCAGTCACAAGCAACCAGCAAGCGGCACCGCAGCGAATGGAGACTGATTATCATATTCCGCATGCTGATCCACAATGACGTCACATCGTACTCCCAGCGTCCAAAGGCCCCAAATCCCCTTGTTTCTTATAGTACTTGATGACTTCTCGTATCACTCCACATACGGAATGGTCAACAATCGGGCTCCAAGAAGTTGTTTGCGACTCAAGCCATGTATCGTCATGCCATGCCATGCCAGCCTTTGAGAAGCAAACCGGTCGCAGAATGAAAACATGGCATTTGGCCGACAAACCAACAGTCTGGACACTGCCCTCTTAGATCATGACTTATATAGCGTTATGCAAGTTCAAGTCCGGGTAACAAACACTATCTTGTGCAGAATCGCCATCTGAAACCTCAAACATCTCGATCCAACAACCTACGCGTGCCGCCGCTGAGTCTCGTGACAGTGTTCCGCTCATTCTCAATCATCCGACAGACAGCCCACAATAGTCACCGAGAGAGGTCTATAACTATCTCTGCTCTGTGTGTCTTACAGAGCTGACAGTTGGATGACCGTCACCAGGGAACCAGCTTGGCGCGCTTTGGTATTTTACTCCGTTAGTAAGAGGCAGGGAAGTAGGTCAGTGTAGTGACCTTGTTAAGTAGGTGCCTACGTAGGTAGGATACCTATTCCCGGGCCAGCTCGATCTCTGCGTGGCTAGTCTGGCAGGTTGAAAGGTTGCCCGTCATGACCTTGGATACCCAATTAGCATGAAAGAGGTAATCGTTATGAGCCTGCCACTATGTAAAAGGTAGTCGGTTGCGACCGACCGTGCTGAAAACCTGCCCGCACCCTAACCATTGTTCAATGCGAAATGAGCGCCGGGATTTTGGGGCCTTCCAGCCCGTTCTTTTTAACTCGTGGTCATGGTACCTTTTTATTTCTTCGAGGCAACCGGACAACAAACAGATGGCGGAATTGCTCAGCAAATGATTGGCCTTGCCTCGACGTAAGCCATGAAACTCGTGTGTTTCGATCCTACCGGCCAGGAGAAAGCTTGAAATCTTGGCGACTCTAAACTGGGTCCCCGTTCTTGTCCGAGCTTGATTTTGGGAAGGGGCGTGGAATGACCAAGCGCTTGGCCAAGCTGCCGCTGAACTTTTGCTCTCTGTGTGACCGCAGTACTGGAGACAAGCTTCATCTTCATTCCCCTGACAGGCGAAAGAAAAGGGGTCATTCTACCAGCAGACAGACCGTTTCAACAAGCAGGGTGAAGGCTGACATGAAATTGTATTACAGCAAATAATCAATCCTATTCTGATTCTGCAACCCGATTCCTCATGACGGTGCCCGAGGACTCAAGTCGCTGTACAACATGCTCGTGTGGAAGCAACATACCAAACACTGGAAAACCCAAACAAAGTCCGTCAGCCGACCATTAAATGATTCATTCTTACGTAAACGAATTGCCTCAATCATCCCGACAGAGATCAGGGCGCGAATTAGCCCTCTTGGAAAAAACCAAACGTGTTCTCGCCGGAGTATGTAATGTAAAGAAATCTAGAATCCGAGCATTAGCACATAGCCGACGAAACAAGATGGCCAACAAAAGGACAGAAGACGCCTCTTTGTTTGAGGACCAGTCGTACCCATCTTCATCTTTGTGTTCTTCGTAGATGCTGCTCATAAGGGCCGCAGTCGGTGGCAAAACCTCGTCGACGAATATGAAGATGGCCTTCTCTGGAGACAACTTAATTCTCTTCCGGATGACATAGACGAACTGGCCGACAGTCAAATCTGACGGCACCAGATACTTCTTTTTGTCGATGGTAGCAATGTCGCTCTTTTCGACCTTTTCGCAAATAACCTATGATGCGGGAAAATGTGCCTCAGTTTGGCGTTCTGAAAGAGCGACAAGAAACGCGCAACCATCATCTGTGACAAAGGGACAAAGGGAATCAAGGGCATGGAGCGGGTGCTGATGCGCGTTGAATTCGAATTCGCTGCCGCAGGAAAAATCTCTTGCTTACTGGAATGCGATCGGTATATTTCTGCCGAATACGCTCGGCTTCAGCCTTGCGCTTCTCGAAGGGATGCTCGTCCTTGAATTTGCTTCGCATGACTACCAAAAGACTAGAAGCAGACTTTGGATGGTGCTCGTCAGGTAAAGTAGCCGTGGTTAATAGTCTCAGTCGACAGGAATCAGTATGTTGTCAGTAGATATGTATAGCAGAAGTTGTGATGAAGAAGACAAGGTGTCGGTGGTGCGTGATGCCGGGTCGTAGAGCAGTAAGGTAGGCAAGGCAGGTGATGGATGACGAGGCAAACCAACACTGGCAGGAGGGGCTTGGAGATGACCAAGCAAATGAGAGGCGGGAGGCGGTGGCAGGCAGTGACAAGCACGAGGACTCCGGGTGGGGCAGAAGTGGACACAGGTTCAACAGCGTGCTGACAATGGGGTACCTCAGGAAGTATCGGGACCCGAGTTTTTCCCACGACTCTACGGAGTACTCGTGGTGGCTGGCAGCTGACTCTGAGCTAGTCGCATGATTTATTTGGCTCTTTTTTTCCTTTTTTATTTTCCGTCCTTGTACTCTCTTTCTGTTTCTTTGTCTGTTTCCTCTCTTCTTTTTATCTTCCCTTTTTTTTGGCCTCTCTTGTTCTTGTTCACCGGCCAGCCTGAGGTACCTCCTATCTACTTCCTAGGAACCTGCTAAAGCAACCTTTATGTCCTTTCGAAGGGAGTAAACACCAAGTCTCTTTTTCCAGAGACTGTCCAGGAGAACTGAATATACATGACAGAAACTATTTACTTTGCGTCGTTGAAGCAAACGATACAAAATCTTTCTCTTATTCCATCGTCGTGAGGACCGTCTGTTAATGTTGTCCGTGTTCCGGAACCCCAGCATTTGGGTTAAAAGAGGTCAATACCTGCTGAACCTGCACCAGCCCCGCTTCCCATTACCGGCACGATGGAGCAGCCAATCACGTTTTGCGGACTACGAACAGCTTAGCTCGTTTGCTCCGTACTGTACCTCCAAGTTATTAGGACCCGGTTGTTCAAGTCGTATCAGGGCGTTCGATTGCTCGCCAACTTGTCGCAAGGATCTCCGTCCGCTCTGCCCGTAACCCGAGGCGAACGCGATATGTAGTCAGCGATAAGTAAGTGGTGGGTTCATAATCGCAAACCTTGGAAGAGCCCTCAGCCAACGTGCTCCCAGTCACACCGAGTCACTGACCACAAGTTCCTCGCAAGTCATCGAACCGCACTCTTTGCAATGTCGTCAATCAGTCGCCATGCGAAACAGTCCGTTTTCGCATCCCGCCCACGCTTGTGGGCATGTTGGAAACAAAAGTCCAGGAGAAATTCCCTGCTCGGCCGAAGAGCAATGTCCAATTCCAACGTCGTCGCTTCGCCCTGTCCAACGTCCAAACCGTTGTGGGCTGCCATATTGGCGCTTAGCATTGGCGCCTCATTGGCGATCCAACTGGTAAGATGCCAGCCAGCTGCTACATCAGTAGCCATCCTTTAGACGACTAACATTTGCCGGCGTGGACAGAACGCAGCCAACACCGTCAACCTGGATGCTGCCACACTCGCGGAGAAGGACGCGCAGAAGAAGCGTGAAGCAGCCATCAACGAGGATTCCCCCATGCGGCTCCAGATGGAAAAGTTCATCAAGGATCAGCAAAAGAGCATTGTCAAGGAGCTTGAAAAGGTGGACGGCAAGAAATTCCGCAAGGATGAATGGGAACGCAAGAATGGGGGCGGGGGCATAACGTGTGTGCTTCAGGACGGCAATGTGTTCGAGAAGGCAGGTGTCAACATCAGCGTGGTGTATGGGACGCTCCCTAAGCCCGCCATCCAGAAAATGCGTGCAAACCACAAGAGGCTGGACCCGAGCGTGGAATCCCTCGACTTCTTTGCGGCTGGCCTCAGCATGGTGTTGCACCCGAAAAACCCAATGGCCCCAACGGTGCACCTCAATTACCGATACTTCGAGACGGCCAACCCGGACGGCTCCTCCCAGGCCTGGTGGTTTGGCGGCGGAAGCGATCTCACGCCGTCGTACCTGTTTGACGAGGATGCCATTCACTTCCACAAGACACTGAAGCAAGCCTGCGACTCGCATGACAAGACGTACTATCCTCGTTTCAAGAAATGGTGCGACGAGTATTTCTACAACAAGCACCGAGGCGAATGCCGCGGCGTCGGTGGCATCTTCTTTGACGACCTGGACGAGACCGAGCGCGACCAGGAAAACACCTTTGCCTTCATACAGGACTGTCTCAAGTCTTTTATCCCTTCCTACCTCCCCATCCTGGAGAAGCGCAAGGACATGCCCTTTACGGAGCAAGAAAAGGACTGGCAGCAACTCAGACGAGGCAAATACGTCGAGTTCAACCTGGTGCACGATCGAGGTACTGCCTTTGGACTCAACACGCCGGGATCTCGTGTGGAAAGCATTCTTGTCAGCTTACCCCTGACGGCAACTTGGAAGTACATGCATGAACCGGAGCCCAAAAGCAGGGAGGAACGGCTGGTAGACGTACTGAGAGACCCCAAAGACTGGGTATGAATCGAGGACAGACTAGCCTGTCTTGCTGATGTGTGGCTCGGTATGGTTTGGTGATCAAGTGTACAAAAGTATCCTAAAAGCATCTGTGTTGAAGGCAGCGCTTTCCCTTTGCTACTGACGAAACCGCGAAAATCGAGCGGCAGACACGTAGAGGGATTTGAAAGGCCGACAAGTCTCTGACGAAACGTCCGTACAGTGCAGTGAATCCCGAGCTACAGTGTAGCTGAGACACTCGGGATACCTGATGCTCATCCAAATCCTTTGTCCTTTCCCCATGCCTTGGGCAAGAGAAATACAGCGATTCCAAATCTCTTCTTCTTCTTCGTCTTCCATCCTCTACCTTGTTTCTAGTCCTTATGAAAGCGATGGGTTGATTTCGTGTCGGGCCATTTTATTAGCAACGCTGCTGCCCCGCAGTTTTGCTGATTCAGATTTCCCACTTGAGCCGAATCACGGCGTTTACTCGTCGACTTCGGAAATTCACTCAAGATGCAGCACCCCATCGCCGCGTATGCCACGCCAGCATGGCTCGTTATTCCCTCCCGGACCACGGCGAAATGGTCTTGTCCCTAATTAGAGCGATCTCCCAGTCGAGTCAACAGCCCTCCCCGTCACGCATTGGCGAGTCATCACCCCAGCCGCAGCGCGACGAGGCTCGAGACCCGTCTCGAGAGCTGATCCTCACACTGCATGTGCTATTCCCAAACCTCGTCTTGCCGGCCCTGGACCTGCTGGACAGGCAACTTGTCGAGAAGATACAAGTCGCGAGTGGCGAAAACAGCTCGGCGAATCTGGACCAGCCTCCGCGTCGTGCGGATAGTCGTGCGCGCGTCGAGCAGCCGCATCGCCGGGTCGCGCCTCGACCTTCGGTTTACTGTGTCCGGTCGTTGCCGCTCACTGCTTCATCCCGCGCGGCGACGTGCGGCCCTCGGGACAGGAGAGAGGGCTCGAGATCGCACACCGTGCACCTAGGCGTCTGGAACTGTTCATGCGCCGCCTTCGCTCTTGACAAGTATTCCGGGCCGACTTCGAATCATCGGGTTTGTCATGTGACAGCAGAGTTGCCTTTGATGGTTGCGCACGCCTCCTTGGATGAAGCCTCTGGAAGTCGAGCTGGCTTTCCTATGTGTAAACACCTTCTAGCCAGCTTGCTGGTAGATGATGGTGCCGAGTGGGGGGCGCTCAAGTGCGTCGAAAGAGCTGTTTCCAAGTGTGAAATGGCAGCTCTGATGTCCACTGTGTAAAGTGTAGCCCCAAGTTGAATACACCGGGGCTGGTGTCAAGCAAAGGCGCGCGAGGAAGGGAGCAGTGATGCTCGACTTGAAAGCGTTGGGGAAGGGGGGGGGGGTCACAGGCCATTCACAGTCGGACAGGAGGGTTCAGTTTTCTCTTCATCGGTTGAGAGAAAATGACCAGATTATATGAAGCATCCAGACGCAATCCTCCGGGCCCTCCCCGAAAAAAAAAAGAATAAAATAAGAACAACTCAAGAGGTCGGAGTGACCTGTCTTAGTCTACGTATTGTTCCCCTCCAACGGCTATTTCTTCTTGTCCTTGACTTCTTTAGCTTTATCGCTGCTGCTCTGCTTCTCGCCGTCTGCAGCCGTCCCATTTTCCTTGCTCTCACCTAGACCTCCATTCTCATCCTTTTTAGCTTCCTTGTCCTCCTGTTGCTGTCTATTTTGAATCTTGTTCTCTATCAGGTCGTGGAACGCTGTTATGGCGCGTATCAAACTGCTGAGATAGATTGCCATGAGCTGGTCATTCGTTTTTATGCTCATTGCATAAGACAGCTCTCCACCGACGGATTTCCCATCGCTCTCGGGACTGGACAGGTTCGGCAAGAGATTGAAGACGTCCTGTAGGTTGCCCAGAATGGCATGGTTGACGGGCAGTTTCCCATCCAAGACCTTCTGCAAATAGGCTCCAATGTCTCGCAACCGTAAATGAAGGCCCTGAAGCGACTGGAGTTGGTTTGTAACCCGTGTAGATAGAGTGCCCACTGCCACGTCTCGTATGTCCCGTAGTAAGTGTTCGACACCTATCTCCTCAGCTTCTTCCGCTTCAATGATGGACGGTGTGTGGACAAAGGTCCTCGAGGTTGTGGTGCCGTCCTAAGCGGTTCGTTAGTGGTCTCAGTGGCTCGTTAGGTAGAGACGCGAACCACTCACGTCCTTGATTTCCTCCACGGCAAAGTACGCATCGGTGGGCACCCCTGATTTCTTGGGCTGGACATCAATGATTACGAGAAGCGGGTTCGAGGTGTAGCGCTTGAAAAGCTCGTTGATCTCGAGGTCCGATGCTCGTAGCTTGGGACCCGAGTGATACCACCCTATCAGCTTTTCTCGAGCGTTGACCTTTTTGAACATGTCGTTCATTGACTCGACATAGTTGTGGTCTAGGAACCAGACTGAAGGGTCCTTTTCATCTTCCTCAAAAGGCACTGATTGACGATTAATGAGTGCTGGGCTAAGAGCGAGGGAAGTCATGGCACGACATGCGTAGCATTGTTGCTTACCTGCAAAGCTGTTGGATACCCTCACATTTTTGCCATCATTCTGACCTAGAAGAACGCCAACTACCCTTCTCTTCGTTCTATTTTGGACTGTACGGTTGTAGTGGTCGACAGCGGACAGCAACACCAGAGGTGCTACAGATACGTTCCGAGTGACGAGAGAAAGCGTTTCCGCGGTCGTAGTAGGCATCCTGTGGCAACTGATATTCTACAAAAGTCAATCCCTATCACAAACTCGTTGATCTTTCTGCTCCTTTTTTTTTCTTTTGTTTTTGGTCAGGTTTTATGGCTGGACGGGAGGCTTGGTGGTATCAGTCAACAGCCTCTGCTCTGGAACACGCGTGCCTGCAGCTGCCTGGCAGAGGATGCTTGCGAACAATGAAGGCGGCTCCAATAACGACCGTTGGCGTTCCAGAGTAGCTCTTACACGGACAAGTATATCAGAGGACGGGATACGTGGTTTTGCCGAAAAGGTAGGAAGGTATGCAGCGAGAAGAGTGCCAATGGAGATGCTGAATCACGAAGGGCATATGGACCAGCTCACCATGCTAAACGGCATTTCGCTAGGGCGGTGACCCCAGCAGCTCAAAACTGTACCTACTGACAACCCATTGAAGTCACGGAGTAACTACGGAGTTGCCAGCCAGTAAGCCTTCTGACCTGGGCACGGGTTGAGTCACGTGGATTAAATCACCTGCCTTCGTCGCGGCAACAGTTGTTGTTTGACCTCGTACATGCGGACAATAACGCCAAAGCATTTTATGAAGCTGTCGACCTGATTTGCTGATCATCCATGGCTGCAAGCGAGCATTCCCTGAACGTTCGCTCCTGTAGCTCTTGTCTTGCTGTGCCTTGGTCGTGAACAGAGTCTGGGTTCGGGCTGCGGCGAGTTGACGATTGCACAAGTGAGAAACTGCATCGCTAGTCTTGACAGGTTTATATTCTCCTAATCGTCTGGTCTGGTGCAATCTCTGCTGAATAGAAGACCAGAGTCTCTCGTCTCGCCGCCAATACCTTTCGCCCAATTGCCTGGGTACTAGGTTTGGCAACCCCAGTAAGCACCCCAGTAAGCACCACTACAAAATGGTGCGTGTACAGCGGAGTAGGTAATAGGTACCATGCACCAGTGTGAGTGCACATGCTCGTTTCCTCGCACCTCGGCATCGGGCCAGGTATAGAGTACGACGCCGCCCGTAATAAGTAACGGATAACTTCAATGTTCCCTGCCACCACCTTTGACTCCGGGTACCTACCTCAAGGTTATAGGCGTTATAGACCAATCATAGCAGGCCGCGCCTGGTTCGAACCGAAGCTTGCTCCAACTTGGAAGGGGACCGTCGGCAAGAATCAATCGTGCCCCGGCCAAACCTTGACATTTCCAGATTCTCGTTCCCTTTTATTTGTTCTCGCTGCCACCGGTGTCCGCCCACCTTAGCTTTTGCAGCCCATTGCGCAGCTCAATTCGCCAGTCGCTCCGGGTTTGAGTTGCTGCGAAAGCTCGCTTCTCCCCCCCCCCCCCCCCCCCCCCAAATCGCCGTCATGGGTTTCGTTGAGGATGAGCTTCGGCAGCTCAAAGAGGTCATCGGCAACCTCGACTCTCGTATCAAGCAGCTCGAGAAGCGCGCCACAGGCTCTACTCCGTCAACGAAAGAAATCCGCATGATCATCATGGGACCTCCTGGAGCTGGTACGAACGAGACCTGACCATCACGCTCGCCCTCGTAACGCATAATAACCTCCACTGCAGGCAAGGGAACGCAGGCACCAAATATCAAGGAGCGGTTTTCTTGTTGCCATCTGGTATGTCGTGGCCATTCGTCGAGACCACATTGAACCCATTGAACCCCCCCAACGAAACTTGTGAAAATCTCAGCCTCCAGCGGTACTAACTTGTTTGCTGCGAAACTGCAGGCTACCGGCGACATGTTGCGTTCGCAGGTTGCGAAAAAGACTCCGCTCGGGCGGGAGGCGAAGAAGATCATGGACCAAGGTGGCCTTGTCAGCGACGATATTGTTATCGGAATGATCAAGGAGGAGCTGGAAAATAACAAGGAATGCCAAGGAGGGTACGACTCCATGCCTCAGATACCCGTCCGTTTGCCATATTTTGCTAACGGAGTGCTGCTGATCAAGTTTCATCCTTGATGGCTTCCCTCGAACCGTTCCGCAGGCCGAGGGCCTCGATGCCATGCTTCAAGAACGAAACCAAAAGCTGCAACATGCTGTTGAATTACAAATTGATGACTCGCTTCTCGTCGCTCGCATCACCGGCCGTCTTATCCACCCTGCATCGGGCCGGTCGTATCACAGCACCTTTAACCCTCCCAAGGAGCCTATGAAAGATGACGTGACGGGCGAACCTCTTGTTCAGCGAAGCGATGATAACGCCGATGCACTGAAGAAGCGTCTGGTTACGTATCATAAGCAAACGACGCCCGTTGTTGGCTACTACCAAAGAACTGGCATTTGGAAAGGCGTTGATGCCAGCCAACCCCCTGGACAGGTTTGGACAAACATGTTGGAAATTCTCGAAGGAAACAAGAGTCACAGCTCTAGCTTGCTGAATCGAGTTACTGGCAAGAATTAAGCGTATTCTGTCGGATGCGATGAAGCTCGCCATAAGCCCTGATGGTTACGTCTGCCTCCAAGCTCGTACCCAAATAGGCACGCTATGTAGTTTTATGGTCTAGGCTATGTCTGCATGTATCAAACACCCAAAAATTATCAGTAGGATTCAAACGTTATTCAAGGCCCCGTTTCCCGTTGAGGTTGTGCTTTCTGGTAGGCACTTTCCCTTTTTTTTTCTTCTTTTTTTCCGATAAAAAAGGGACAATTAAAAAAAAAGAGGGGGGGGAGGAGGTAGAGGACGGCCTCGTCAAAGTACTTGGCCGATTGCGATGGGCTAGATGCGCAGGGAAGGGGTGCCGACTAGTAAAGATTTGAAGTGATACCAGTCTATAGGGGTACAACGGGCAGTTTGATCGATGCCTTTCAAGGATGGCAACCTTGTTCAAAACCTCGATCTGCCCCTCAACTGCAACCCACTAGATTGACGATGGGGAGCAGCCTGTCAAGGAGATGCTGCATTTGAAACCACAACGGGAAGCAAGCAGCTGGCAAAACTGCGCGCGTCTCGGAGGGATGCCGCGAGGCAGATGGCGAACACAAAAGCCAGCCTTTGGGTGACTCAACAGGCCAGGTTGGTTTGTTTGTTTAGAAAGCTCAACCCATGAGATTTCATCTTCGCGGAGTCGCTGGAGGAACCTTGGTCAGTAGAGGTAGAGCAAGTCGCGTTGGCGCAACTGACCATTGACCATCTGCCTCTGCTTGTTCAACCAGCTTCGAGGGGCATCCTGCGGCCGCTGAAGAACAACATGGTTGCTTTGCAATCGAGTAGTCATGTCGTACCAAGCCGTTGCCATCAGAGCGTTTTCCCTCTGAAGATTTTTGATGATTTGGTTCATGGCCATCTTGAGAGCACCAGAAAGTTAGCATGGCTACGTGGAGACTATTTGATAGCGTATTCATGGCCATGCGGTTTGCGACCAGACTTTACTTACCCTCTGAGCATTGGAATTTTCGGCGCCTTGAGCGGCTTTGAGGCGCCCTTGCAGATCGACTTTTTCTTGCTCCGACTGCTCGAGTTGCTGTTGGTGAGTAGCGTTAGAACAGAAGCCGAGACAGAGCGTCAAACAAACTTTAGAACGAGGTGTATGGTCAAGTGGTACAGGAAACACAATCTCGATCAGCTTCCTGCCCTGTGTATCTGAAAACAGAGCTTGAAATGTAGCAGATCAGCTCCCAGCAGGATCATGGGCAGTCTTGTCACAGCAATACCCACTTGAGGTTCTTCCAAATAAAAAAAAAAGAAAAAGAAAAAGAAAAAAAAGACAAAGGAGCCAGGACACCATCGCTAGAAAGACGAATGGGTCTTTGGAGCAGCGCAAGGTTCCCAGAACGCGCAACAGTATGCTGTCCAACTGACACTTCGCAGCACCGACGACAGACCCCGTTTGGCAACAAATGACACTGTGTAACTTACCTGTTTACGCTCCTTCAGCCGTGTGCGCAGTTTCTCAATCTTGTCACTGGCCCGCTTCATAGCTTCAGACATGTCTGCATCTCCAGCGCCATTTGTGGTTGTGTCTTGCAGCTCCTTCATCTCTTCTAGCTCTTTTCTGAACCGGTCTTTGGCAAGAAGGGCATCGATAAGCTGAGACTTTTGCGCATCTCGCTCACTTATGACAAAGCTATAGTCTTCTCTCAATCTGTCCAGCTCCGATTTCAGCGACTCGGAAATCAACTTGTCTGTGCTCTTTAGCTCGTCGATGGCCTCGATACCGCCCTTCTCCGCAGCTGACAGTTTGGCATTTGCCGATGCCAAATCCCTGCTCGAATCCGCAGCTTGGGACTGCCAGTCATTGGCCCTTTTTGTCGCTTCTGCTAGTTCTTCTTGTGCCTGGACGAGCTTATTCCGCAGGTTGATGAATGATTGAGACCTGCCAAATCAAGCAAAATAATTAGAGGCATTCACACTACTAATTGAAGCGGTATTTCGGCCGTGTGCTCACCCTTCGTCGGTAGATTCTGTCATGAGAGCAGAAATTTGCTCCCGAGTTATCGTGTACTTTTCGAATATGTCATTAAAATTCTGCTGAAGGCGATCCCGCTGGCGTCGTTGCTCTTCGAGATCTCGTCGTAATGAGGCAGCGTCCCCAGTTGACCCGAGCGTTCGTCGTAAAAGCTCATTCTCAGCCTTGAGACGTGACAGTTCCAGTGGGATATTGGTTTGTCGGTCTTCATCAGAAGCATTGTTTAACTCATCCTCCAGGCTAAAGCTTGCGGATGTCGGGTCACTCCTTCCGCTCTGTGCGGCCGCAGCTGGCCCTTGCTGCATCTGCTCCTGCAAGTCCTGAATAAAGCGTTCGTCGTGTGTTCTTTGAGCTTTTAGCCTGGTCAACTCCTCCTCTAGCGCAGCTACATCTTTGATGAGCTGGTTTTTCTGATTTCGCTCATCCCACAAGTGCTGTTCCGATTGTGTAATCATTTTTGTTAGCTCATCTTCAGCCTTTTTGGTCCTATCGTGCCTATCCTTGTCGTTTACAAAGGACCGCAGCTGCTCTTGCAACTCAGCCTTTTCGTATTGAAGATTTTGTACTTCCTTGGCCAAATGTTGCTGAGACTCGAGCTTTTGCTTGTATCTCTCCGCAGTGTTTGCCTTCTTCTCTAGTTCTTCTGCTTTGTGTTTCCATTCTGCTACTTGATCTCGAAGTTCGTCTGCTTGAATGCTTTTTTGGCTCAGTCGTTGCACCTCGCTATCCAAGTAAGCCTTCACCCGGTCATGATTCCGTATAGTCTCTTCGTTTTTCGCTATGATCTCCATCTGTTCATGGACTTGATTCTCAAGAAGTTTGATAGCCTCGGCGCTGTTGGCACCATCGTGTGTCGCTTTGCGCAGAACCTCGAGCTCGCGATCGTTCTTTTCCTTCTCGTATCTCAGTTCCTCGTGACTCTGCTGCAAGTACTCCAAGCGAGTGATGTAATCCGATAGATTTTTCTTGGTGCTTTCCAGCTGTTGTCGGAGAGCTGCATTTTGCTCCTCCACCAGCAGATCCATGTCTCGTGCTTCCATGACAGCATCGATAGCCTCGTCAAGACCGTCGTCATCCTTGTAGTTGGCAATGTCCTGCTGCATAGAGCGAATGATTTGCATGATCTCGGCTTGGTTCTCGCGATCGAGTCCGTGTTGTATCCGGGGAACATATTTTCCATTGTCGGGGCCCATCGCAGCAGCAGATACCATGACAGCAAGCAACTACCGCAGGAGAAGTATCAATAAACGAACTCTTGATACAGTCGGAATCGTTTCCAAGTTTACCTACTTGACTGATGCCCTGAGGACCGGGGTTTTCTGCAACAGCATGGTAGTCGAATTTCTTGGCTTGACAGCTGAGTTCCGGAACTTGTCGACGAATAAACCTGAAAAGACCTTTATAGACCGTTTGAAAATTACGCTTATTCGTCAAGTACTTCGAGGTGCCTTGGGCAGATTCTAGATGCGACGGCTCAAATTCGCTATCCAATTCGTGAAGTATTTGAGCAAGGAAGATGCCATTCACCAGTTCGTCAAGCGACTCGACAGATTGGTGTATGTCGAAAACGCGGTTTGCCTGAAGCAGTCAATACAACCCAGGTAGTGGATATGGGACAGAGTAGATCGGCCAGGGCGACTGGGAGGTTATGCATACAGCTTTCAATAGAGCGGCCTGCGCTCTGGGACTGTAGGTCGGCATGGTCTTGGGTACAGAAGGAGAGGCCATCACGGACCAGGGGGTTGTCGAAAGCCCTGACCAAGCTACAGCGACAATGGCTAGACGTGGTGTCGGCAGTTTTAGGTTGTGCTCGAGGACAACATGATGGCGAGAGACGTCGGAAGGTTATGAGGACGGATAATCGACTTGCAGGTGCCCATGGACAAAAAGGACGAGTTGTTTGGGTACATAGGGGTGCAAAAGCAATTCCGCAAGGCACGGTGAAGGAACTCGGGGTAGCAGTCGCAGCAGCCTGGCTATAGCCGCATCTGCCGGCTTCATGCAGGGGTTCCCGGGCTAGCTGGGGAGAATCCAGCGCCCCACCTTCCTGGATGGGTGATGTCAATCAACTGGTAATCTTGGATCGCGGTGCAGTCAGTGAGTGCAGCGCAGTCAGTCACTGGAGTGGTAGCGTCGCGTCACTCCAGAGCACATGACGTCCGTCTTGTTGATGTTGACTTCACTTTGAAGAACGATCTGGCATCAGATGAAGGCGTTGAAGTCCAATGTCTGCAATCAAGAAGGAGCTACTTTGTGCCATTATCCCTTGGATGCATCCGCCGATAGCGTTCCTCCCCAGCCAGGCGCTTTCAAACTTCCGACCTTGAAATGCCACCGCGACAAGCCCTCCGGTGCCCTGGAGTCAGAGTGGCCTATACCAAGACCTGGCAGGGACGTTCGACACACTGCCCACGTGGCTAACAGGGCTAGGCATGATGCCGTACATCGATCAATTATGAGAGCTGTTCAAAAAGCCAAAAGCATTGATCTTGTCAGGGGCATTTCAGAGAAAGATCCCCACGCCCTTGCCGTCGTGTCGCGAAATGCGAAATAATACAAACATGAGATACAAGGTTGCCGTGCTTAACACCATGTTTTGAGCCTCGCCCAAGGTTTCCTGTAGGCAGCCTTGTAGCCGCGACTTTACTGAGTAGTAACCACCTGATCTATATCAACCTTCATTGAATGCTGAGTGCCCCAAGCTTGAACAGTCTCCAGAGCCTTCTCCGGCGCAATGACCGCAAACCCTCTGCATCTGAGTGAGTAGCTGAGGAAGCAAAGCTAGGTCTGTTGACTCACTTTATGAGAGTATAATGATGAGTAATCTTCCCGCCTGCTGCGACAATAGATGACTTTGCCTCCGCCAAGATGGAATCGGGAACTGTGTCGTCGAAGTAGATAATAGCCGACTTCTTCTGATCAACAGCGATGGTGGGAGGCAGGGTCCCTAAGACAAGAGCGAGATATGGAAGTAGTCTCATTATCCTAAAGGTGAGATTAACGCCGGGAATTAAGGCAGTATGGTCGACGTGAAGCACAAATAGAGTCGTCTTTGAAGACTAAAAACTAACTCGACTCGACTTGGGATTTATTGAGCAGATGAACTTCGCATGAGCAAGGTGTAGCAAGGTGGGGGCAGGGAACAACCTTGTCGTCGACGTCGACGGAACGAGCGACGTAACTGTACGGCAGTCGCGTCAACATTAATCCGCTAACTCTGACAGGTCCTTGATCCACCCCACTTTTCGCAATGCGCCCTGCCTGATTGCTGATAGCCTTGGTATCAGTACAATTCTCCTTTCCAATCATTTTGGCTCCTAAGAGGAGCCACGTTTTATTGGATGCTCTGAAACATTTCTTATTTGCCAAGCTCGACCACACTCGTTCTGCGATCCCAAACTCCTTGTCAATCAACCCCTTGCCTCCATACGCTTTGGCAAGTGCATAGCCGACCCATTTCACACCTGCGCCATATAGACTTGTTGGCACAGATTACTATCACGTATTTGTCGTTGAAAGTCTTATGTCGGCCTGTGTGTCTGTACGATGATGCCCCGGCATCACGAAAGCGGCTTCTCCAACGGATATCCGCGAGGCAATACGTTTGATATCTCCCCACACAGGTAATAGCGGGTGCTCCCTTGTTAAAGGCAGACTGATCCCTAATAGCTCGCTCGAAACAGGTTTCAACCTCGATCCTCAATACCTGGAAACCGTCGACGAAGAAAACTACTGTTTAGACTTGGCCTTGCGGTCCTTCTTCTGATCGCTGTTGGCTTCTGGATCTCCTCATCCAATCCAGTTCCCTCAGTGGTTTCCCTGGGGCTCTTTTCTGCGACTGGAAACCTCGAACTCGAAACCGTGCGGTACTACGATTTGAGTAATGTCCAGGGCACTGCCCGTGGCTGGGAGCGTGAAGAGCGTATCCTGATATGCGTTCCCCTTCGTGACGCGGAGCCACACCTTGCCATGTTCTTCTCCCACCTGCGGAATTTCACGTACCCGCATAATCTGATCGACCTCGCCTTCCTAGTTTCTGACTCCAAGGACAGAACATTGGAGGTTCTGGCTGAGAATTTGGGACGGATACAAGCGGACCCTGATCCCAAGCAGCCCTATGGCGAGGTGTCGATCATTGAAAAAGACTTTGGGCAGAAAGTTAACCAAGATGTAGAAAGCCGGCATGGCTTTGCGGCGCAAGCCAGTCGACGGAAATTGATGGCCCAAGCTCGAAATTGGCTCCTCAGCGCAGCGTTACGGCCATATCATTCCTGGGTATACTGGCGAGACGTCGATGTGGAGACTGCACCGTTCACCATCCTTGAAGACCTTATGCGACACAATAAAGACGTCATTGTTCCGAGTGAGTATGAACCTATTCATGCCACGCATACTCTGCGCACCTTGCCAAATCTGGCCACTGAACTTCTTTCCCTCTGCTAGATGTTTGGCGACCACTTCCCGACTGGCTCGGCGGTGAGCAGCCCTATGATCTTAACTCTTGGCAAGAGTCGGAGACTGCCCTAGCGCTTGCCGATACACTGGACGAAGATGCCGTAATCGTGGAGGGCTACGCCGAATATGCTACATGGCGACCTCATTTAGCCTATCTTCGCGATCCATACGGCGACCCCGACATGGAGATGGAGATTGATGGAGTAGGAGGCGTCAGCATTCTCGCAAAAGCCAAAGTCTTCCGCTCTGGCGTTCACTTTCCTGCGTTCAGCTTTCAAAAGCACGCTGAAACAGAAGGATTTGGAAAAGTTCGTCATCCCCGCAGACAATTTTTCCCCTCTTTTTTCTTCCCCTCTCTCCAGACTGCTTATGCTAAAGTAATTGCAGATGGCGAAAAAAATGCAGTTTTCGGTGTTTGGTTTGCCAAACTATGTTCTTTGGCATCTGTACGAACCCAGTGTTGACGATATCCGCCATATGGAGGTATGTTTAGTTCAATGCAGTTGTTTAGTTATCAAGTCTGACGGTTTTGTCAGGAAATGGAACAAGAACGCATCGCACGTGAGAAGGAGGAACAGGAGAAAAAGGCCAAGGAACAGGAGAAGAAAAACAAAGAACAAAAGGTGAAGGAGGAGTTCGGTGACAAGAGTGGTCAGTGGGAAAAAGACAAGCAACAATTACTGGAGCAAGAGAAGCGACAACGGGAGTCCTCCACTTGACAGCTAGGCCCGCCACATCAAGCAGGGCCTTGAAATGTATAACAAAATGGGGACGCTGTGACTGTTGGTGTAGCACTATCTTGTTTAAGAAGGGGGGGAGGAAGATGTCGAGTCGTGTTTTCACGTCTAACCCTGCCAGGGTATGCATCCTATAGCAACCAGCTCTAATTAGCCGTCCGCCCATATCGCTCAGGCATTGCAAGACGTGACATTCTGATTCCTCAAGACTACATTCTGAAAAATACTTGGGCATAATAACATCGACTCAGAAAACCTCTTTGCATACCCAGTTGCAGGGCTGGGAAAAAAGCTGGGTCAATATTTCGTCAGCCAGGAATTGCCGAACAAGGTCAGTCGGTGCGCCGAGGCTGCGAATCCATCATGGGGGCAGGCCAATGGCGATGTGGGGCTCGTCGATGTTGGCAGGCCCTGTGATGGATGGTCCATGTTCCAAGCTGCAAGCAAGGACACGATTATACAGTAGCTACCAAATCACACAGGACCGACATAGGAGTGGCTGTCGCCGTCTTTTCAGTGTCACAAGGCTCGCATCCCGCAACTGGAAGCGTTGAGCCCTTGCTTTGGAGAATTGGCCGCATGCCTCGTTGCCACTTGATACTCGGAGCAATCAGGTACGTCTGCGCGAGAAAGATACCTCCTCTCCTGTGCCGGCGAGGTCCCAGCGTGCCGTGCTCGTGCTGACTTGACCAAGAACTGCATCGTACCATGAGCAACAATGCTCAGGCATTCACCGCCATGGAGTCGCAGCTTAGTCCCGAACCGACGATACGTCTGCGGCCGTCTTTGGATGCTCCCAGAATGCATTACCGCAGCCGGCCGGTTTCCGTCGCCGTTGACCCCATATCGTTGGTCATCTCCGAATGCATATCAATAACTTCCGCAATTCAAAAGTACGCGAGGTCTCCCCACTCTTCAGTGTCTGCCATACTCGGCGGAAACCCAAACGCTATACGACTCGGCCCGGCTGGAATAGCAACGAAGACACTGCACAAACCGTGGAGTGCGGACGCGGCGGCTGTTGACGGTCCGCAAGAGGCAGCAATGGCGGCGAGTAATCGATGGGGCCTACGCGGAGAGAAGGGGAAGAGTATGCAAGATAACCCGATGATTGCGGCTTTTGGCAAATTACGACACGAAATCGCTACTATCAAAGGTGCGTCGCCCAGTCATGCATTTTGATGCCGTGGACTGTCACTGACCAAACCCCCCCCCCTTCGCAAAGATATTCGCAACTTTGACGCGCCGACTTTGCTAGCTCCATTCCTCCTCGTGATTCAGGCCAAGGGAACAGCAGCAGCGATTACTATACTCGCTCTTGGAGCACTTAGGAAGTTCCTAGCCTATGGATTCGTTTGTGCCGAATCGCCTCGATTTGCCCTCGCGATGCAATCCCTCTCTGCGGCAGTGACACATTGCCAGTTCGACATCAGCGACTCTTCCCAGGGTGAAGTTGTGCTTCTTATGATATTGAATCTCATGGAAGACATGATGTCTGGTCCAGGTGGGGATATTTTGAGCGATGAAAGTGTTTGCGACATGATGGGTCGCGGATTGGCAATATGCTCCCAACCAAGATTCTCGGCTGTCTTGCGGAGGACTGCAGAAGCGGCGATGGTGCGGATGTGCCAAATCATCTTCGAGGATGTCAAACACTTGGAACTTGACTCGTACAAGGACAACGATGATTTGGACCATCGAGTTCAAGACGACATGGCAGCCTTGAAGAACAACGAGACTACGGCTTTGGAACATGGTCAAACATCTCCAAACGCCGAGCGGGGAAGAATTCAAGAAGAGAATGAAACGCCTTCGTCTAGTCTGGATATCGACATTCAAAGTAGCGCTCATTCCAGCCTAAACGCAAAGGACGCTGCCGCTGACCGAACCGACGAAACAGAGTCTGTGGATCTCAAGCCTTTCTCGCTTCCCTCTGTTCGGGAGCTCTTCAGGGTCCTTGTCAACTTTCTCGATCCGAATGATCATCAGCATACTGACACGATGAGGGTCATGGCGATGCGCATCTTACATGTTGCTCTGGAAGTTTCGGGGCCCTTCATCTCCCGTCACCCAGCCCTCGCAACCATTGCGGAGGATCGTTTGTGTTGCTATCTCTTCCAGCTGGTAAGGTCCGATAACATGGCTGTACTGCAAGAGTCTTTGATTGTCACTGGCACGCTGTTAGCAACCTGTCGTGGTGTGCTAAAGCTTCAACAAGAGCTCTATCTGTCTTACTTGGTTGCGTGCTTGCATCCCACAGTCCAGATCCCGCGCGAACCAGGGATTGATCCTTCGCTGTACGTCGGAATTCCAGAAACCCCCAAAGTGGTGAAACCTCCGCCATCGCAGTCTGGTAGCGGTCGTGCCACACCGGTATCAGTCAAGGACAGGCAGAAGCTTGGCTTGGAAGGCGGTGCCCGCAAACCAGACGCCAGACAAGCCATGGTTGAAACAATAGGTGTTTTATCGCGGATGCCCACCTTTGTGGTTGAACTTTTTGTGAACTACGATTGTGATGTGGATAGGTCGGATATCTGCGAAGACATGATCGGTCTATTATCTCGGAACGCTCTGCCCGACTCAGCAACCTGGAGCACAACTAGTGTACCGCCGCTCTGCCTCGATGCTTTGCTTCGTTACGTGCAATTCCTAGCCGAGAGGATAGACGACGCACCAGTCTTTGAAAACTACCCAGACCCAGGCCATCTGCGGGAGCAACGGCGAAAGAAAAAGATCATTGTCAAAGGGACCAGCAAATTCAACGAAAAACCCAAACTCGGGCTTGGGTATCTGGAGGCTCAGGGTATCATATCTGATGCGAACGACCCAATCGAGGTGGCAAAGTTCCTCAAGGGAACTTCGAGAGCTTCCAAGACTGTGTTGGGAGACTTTCTCTCTAAAAGAGGAAATGAAGCCATTTTGAAAGCCTTCTTGGATCTCTTCGACTTTTCAGGAAAGCGTGTCGATGAGGCCCTGAGAACACTTCTTGAGACCTTTAGGTTACCTGGTGAAGCACCCCTCATCGCTTCTATCGTCGAATGCTTTTCCGAAAAGTATTGCGCAGACGACACACCAGATGATGTCGCCAACAAAGACGGAGTTTTCATACTAACTTATGCAATCATCATTTTGAATACCGATCAACATAACCCTAACCTCAAGTCCTCGAAAAGGATGTCCTTTGAAGATTTTTGCAGAAATCTTCGCGGTCAAAACGACGGCAAGGACTTCTCAATCGACTTTCTCCGTGCGATTTTCGACTCAATCAAGTCCAATGAAATTATATTGCCCGACGAACATAACAATAAACACGCTTTCGATTACGCATGGAGGGAACTTCTTCTGAAGACGGAGGCAGCGGGAGACCTCATCCTTTGCAATACCAACATCTACGACGCAGACATGTTCGCTGCCACGTGGAAACCTGTGGTTTCCACGCTATCGTATGTTTTCATGTCTGCTTCGGATGACGCAGTCTTTGCCAGGGTTGTGACGGGCTTCGACGAATGTGCTCGAGTTGCGGTCAAATATGAAAACTCCGAGGCCCTGGACCAGATTGTGTACTGTCTCAGTTACATGAGCACTCTGGCCTCGACCAATCTCTTCAGTACGTCTTTGAACACTGAAGTCCAGGTTGGGGACGGTAGCGTAATGGTTAGCGAGCTCGCCGTAAAGTTGGGAAGAGACTTCCGCGCGCAACTGGCCACCCTTGTCCTGTTTCGCGTAATCACGGGAAATGAAGCCCTTCTACGCCGGGGATGGAAACAGGCAAGTTGACTGGAATAGAGCAACCTTGTGTGCAAGCGTGTGCGTTCTGACTGACATTGAACAGGTGGTACGATTATGGATGAATTTGTTTGTCAATTGTCTCATACCATCATTCGCAGCCGCAAATGATTTTTCCTTGACTATACCGGGCATTCCGCTGCAAACGCCTTCCCAGATTATAGATCGAGCGGCTCGGACGAGTGAAACTGGCTTCTTCAGTGCATTTACCTCGTACATTTCGAGCTATGCCGCCGACGACCCCCCTGAACCGTCGGAAGAAGAGTTGGAGAGCACGTTGTGTACCGTCGATTGCATCAAGTCGTGCAATATGGACCAGGTGTTTCGAAATATCTTGTGAGTCGTGAGAAGTGCTGCTTCTGATGATCCAAATCCTGACCTGCACAGGAACCTTCCCCTGGATGCGTCTGCAGAGCTCGTAAAGACGCTCCTGGATCAAATTCCAGACGATGATCAGACATCCCTGATTACTGTCAACCAAGCTCCTCTACCAGCGCCTTCAGCAACCGCCGAACCGCAAGCACCTCGGCAACCCGCGTACGATCCTTCCGTGGCGTACATTCTGGAGTTTTGTTCTAGTATCTCAATGCGAGATGAAGAATCTGTCCAATGCATGGGAAAAGCCGTTTTCGACGCTGCCTTTGCCTTCCTTCGGGACCCTCTGAAGTGGCATCCTCTCACCGTATCGCGGGCCACGTTCCATAGCCTTTCGATACTGAAGCGCAGTTATGTTAGTCGCCGTATAAATACCATCCGACCCCAGCGTACTGATTCTCATCACAGGACCATGACTTCATCAAAGTCCATTCGTTACTTCACACGATTGCCAACTTACCATCACAGGTCCTTAGGAAAACGTCGAACGTTGTGTTGACCGGACTAGCCACGTGCACCAATGCACCCGGTGCGTTGAGAAGCGAAATGATGAAATCTCCGGATTTCTGGGCGCTTCTTCGCGCACTTGCAGGAGATGTGGACTCGGCGGCGTCAGTTTTTGGCATCTTGGAAAGTGGTGCCGTCGGTAATCCACCGGCCATTAACGCGGACAACTACGAAGCGGCAATCACTCTCTTGAATTTCTTCGCGTCCGCTCCCACTATTATCGAACCTGGCAGTCCTAGAGTGGACGCCAGTCACCGCGGCGCTGGGCGACAGACGACATCAAACCAACGGTAAGGCTTTTTTCTTGTTTCTCTTTTGCATCTCATTCAGTGTGTTTTTCCTGATTTCCTTCTTTTCTTTTCCTTTTCGAAATAATAAAATGAAAAGAAAATAAGGCCAAGGGATGTTGTTCGTGAGCTTTGCTAACATTCACTAAAGTGGTGATCAAGTCATTGCAAGAGGATGCAAAGCGATCAAGACATTACAGAGCATGACGGCCCGTGTGCCACAACTCATGCAGCAATCACGTCTCGGTAGTAGCGAAGGTGAGTCACTCGAGACTTATTTTCTCTTGGGCAGCGTTGCTCACAGTTTCTTTAGCCTGGTCAGCGTATTGGCTACCTATCTTCCAGGTGTTGACAGCACAATGCACCAACCCATGCAGAGATATCCGGCAGCTTGCGTTCTCTGCCATGCAACGATCGCTACTCTCCCCAGAACTGACCCATACAGAAGCCAAGGAATGGACGGCCATCTTCAGCAGGGTGCTTTTCCCCCTCATACACAGACTGCTAAAGCCAGAAGTCTTCTCAGCGGACCGTGATGGGATGGGAGAAATGAGAGTGCAGGTCGCCTCGCTTCTCTGCAAGGTATTCCTGCAGTACTTGGTTCTTCTTTCCGAATGGGATGGCATGCTTGATTTGTGGCTTGATATCATTGACATCATGGACCGACTCATGAATAGCGGCCAAGGCGACAGCTTGGTAAGTCGGTTTCCGACGTTGGTCACTGAACCTTGTCTTGTTTGCTGACACGCGCAAAGGAGGAGGCCGTGAGAGAAAATCTCAAGAACGTGGTGCTCTTCATGTCTAGCAGTGGCTTCCTTGTTCCTTCAGCGCAGAACCCGTCGAAGCAGTCACTATGGGATGAGACGTGGAGACGAGTTGACCGGTTCTTGCCGGAACTGCGCAGCGACCTCGCCTCGGAAGGGCTGGATCAACCTTTGCCCACGGAGACGCCAGCTGAAAACACGGAGGAAGGACAAGGACCTCATGATCCGGCCCAGGCGGCTGAGGCAGTGGTCGGGGAGAAGAAAACGGAGGCACCTGTGCTCGCTGAGAATTGATTTACTTTGATTTTGAGCAGCGGGAGGGACAAAAGAGTGTTCTCGGAGAAATGAATTTGTTCAATATAGACCAATGGCATGGTAGTGAAAGGGGTATCCCGTGCATCTGGAGGCAAACATGGAAAGGCCAGGAAGATAACATCTACCATCAAGGAGAGGAATCGCTGAAAAGGCCGGTTTGGCAGGCAGGGCTATATGGCCAGAGGAAAAGAAGACGTTGGTGAAGAGACGGCGAAATAGTCGAATGGGATAGATCCGAAGCCTTGGAGGTAAGACAAGTTCCTCGAATAAACCGCGCCCTCCCCCAGCGCCCCCTTGCCCCCCGGGCTGGGAACCCGTGCCTGGAACCTGTGCCTCTGGTTACTGCCCATGTGCATGAACCTTGCTGTCAGCCAGAGCATTTAGCATTTAGGTATACATGAGATGAGGGAAAGCAGGGAAAGCAGGGAAAACAAACCAGAGAGGGCGCAGTGTGGTGCCTGGGGAATTGCAGTGGGCCATGAGCATAATAAGTTCTTTCAATGTCATGTGTCTGTCATACAGCAGCAAATGACATCATTGACGTCTTGTCGGAACAGCAATTGAGCCGCTGCACCAACACGCATCACCCCCCTTGGGCTTTGGCCAAGTCTCTTCTGCATCGGCTCCATTCGTCTTTGCAGCTTGCACCAGACGGTAAACGATGACGCTGATGGCCATGATCAGGGGGGGCTGCGGCGCCCTACCGTCAAACCTGCTGCTAGCCGTAGCAGCTGGCTCAGCTGCTGCTCCAGCCGACGACAAGTTGGAGACGACAACGTGGGCAGCGGCATCGCAAGAAGGCACAGGCTTGAGATGGTACCCTCCGTCCAGGACGCAGGTTAATAACCTCACATCGGCCTTGAGAGCCAAGGGCGTCCATGGCTTCGTTTATAATTCATCCGCCGCCGAACAAGACGAGTCGGGGCATTACAACTGGTGCAACATGCCGCATGTTCGGCCTCGCGAGTACATCAGGGCACACCCAGACTTTGACCTGCAATATGTCGAAGTGGTATGTTTTTCTTCTTCTTCTTCTTCTTCTTCTTCTTCTTCTTCTTCTTTTCATCTCCTCCTTCTTAGCCCAGAGCCTCATACTGCTACTTGCATTGCAGATTCACCGTCACCACAAGCGAACACCTTATGCATCAAACGCCTTTCCAGTCGAGAGCCATCACTGGGACTGTGACGACGTGCACTTGCATCTCTACGGGCAGCCGTTGCAAGGAAACGCCGCGGCAGCACCAGTATTCCAACAAGGATATACTTCTACGACCAATCCTTTTGTCCCCTCTGGCTGGATTGGAAGCTGCAAGTTCCCTCAGATCACTGCTGGCGGGCTAGACGACTCTTGGCAACACGGCGCAGATCTCTATGCCGTCTATCACCATCTTTTGGGGTTTCTTCCAGCCCGAAACGCAGATTACAAGTCTGCTGTGACATACCGCGTCACCAATAATGAGATAACCAGCCAGGTGGCTGCCATGGTCATCAACGGGATGTGGTCGACAACTGATCCATTCCCCCTTCTTGTTCAGGTTAGCTTGCCGTCGCGTTTTTTGTTCTGCTTGCAGCCACACAGACACTTCCCCTCTCCCTACTTGCAGTTAGAGCTATGTAGTATGCTATTTTCCCCGCGGCTAACCATGGGCCGCGGGGGTTATTCGTACAGGCTCCGAGAGTGGATAGCTTGGAGCCGCAATACGCGTGCGAAGCAGCAGATTCATTGTTCGCGGCCATCAAATCGAGGAGCAACCCCGAGTGGGAACAGCATTTGGACTTGTCGGGTGGGCTGTTCCGCAAGCTTGATGATATCTCCAGCGTACCGTCAAACGATGAAGGGTTCCACGCCTCTTTCGACCGTTATTACGATAATCTCTCGGCAAGACAATGCCATGCCATATCCCTGCCATGCAAACTACCCCATGGTGGAAACAACACCATTTGCGTCTCACAGGAAGCCGCTAATGCCGTGTATCGAATGGGACATTGGGAGTACAGCCAGATATACCGTGACCATCCATCCTCACTTCCTGCGAGTGTCGCAGCCTTTGGTGTTTGGATCAGCGAGCTGACCAGTCATCTGCGAGACGTCATGAGCGGCAAATCCAGGACCATTTACTTTCACAACGTTGCCCACGACGGATCAGTTTCTCGTTTGCTCTCCATATTGCAAATTGACGAAATGACTTGGCCTGGGCTGGGAGCCGAGGTCGTGTTTGAACTTTACCAGCAGAAAGCGCCAATGCCAAACTCGGGGTCAGCGGATTCAAGAGACGCGCCGCCAGACTCAAATCTTGGCTGTCACGGCGCGACAGCCCCGGACGGCCCGCTGAAATCCCGAGCCTCCAGTCCTACAGGGTATTATATCCGCGTGCTTTATGGTGGCAAGGTCTTCAAGTCCTCGCAGCCAATTTTGGGCCGCCTTGATATGCTTCCCGTGGAAGTGTTATTGGACTATTTGGATGGACTAGTGGGGAAGGAAGCGAGCTTAATCAAGACCAAATGTCGGCGCTGATTATGATCAGATCACTGTAAGAAAGTGAGCAAAACAGCCAAAAACCAGTCAGCCGATTTGAGGCGAAAGACGGCGCGGATGGCAACAGTTGGAATGGAAGCCCGGGGTATCTAGACGGCACAGAAAAGAGGCGTTTCGATATCATGACTGCCGTCTCAAGTACGCAGTGCAATGCTGATGATGCTGATGATGAATTTTTTCTTTAAAAAAAAAATAAACGGCTCAATTCAGTTCAAAAACACATCTCTTCAAAACTATAATTCTAGGGATTTGAAGCAAGTTGCGGGAATAAAGGTGGGGCTGACCGCCCTCTTGTGAATGAAGTCTTGCCTCTTGCCTCTTGCCTGATTCCAACAAGTATTTGTCGCCCGCCGATCAAATGATCAAACCTCGTAACTCGTTTTTCTTCCAAAGCCGCTAGTGACAGACAGCTCAGCTCCCAAGCACCGAGCACTTCACATCTCAAGTGCCTGCCAGAATAGCTCTTATCATTGCCAACGCCACAAGAGTTGCAGGCCGCCGTGCCCAGCAAGTCGTGTGCTCACAAGAAAATGGTCAGCGTAAGCAATCATCTGTCTTCACACTCACCACCTCGATATGGATGCTGGAACCCCTTCTGAATCGTCATGAGCATCGTGATCAACAACGGAACGGAACTTAGCACAATGTACCTCGTGCCACGCAGGCTCGCACACCGGAGCAGCGCCAGCAAGAACTTGAAAAGATTCGCAAGTATCAAGAGCTGGAACAAAAGATGCGCCAAAAGGTAGCTTTACAACACGGGACAGTCACGGGACAGTCACGGGACAGTTCTGTTCTGCAAGCAATCCTGACAGTGCCTGTTGACCTGCACAGATGACCACGTCCAAGTACGACGACGAAACCTTCCGGCTAAGCTCAAAACTGCTCCGGCTCAACCCGGAATACTATACCATTTGGAATGTGCGAAGAATCTGCTTCGACTCTTCTGTGTTGCCCCAGGAGCCCTGCGGCGATGGTAGTCTCTATCCAAGGATTTCCCGTCAGACGCCCTGAAGCTGACAGTTTGGTAGGCAGCAACAAAGGTGAGCAGGAAAATGGCGAGTTGGAAACCGCAGCGCACGGCAAAAGTGCAAGGGTTGATGAGGACTTGTTTCGTTCCGAACTCGCCTTCACCATCCCCCTGCTCATGGAATTTCCCAAGTGCTACTGGATCTGGAAGTACCGCCTTTGGATCCTGCAGCGAGCCATTGAGAGGCTGCCGGTGACCGCAGCCCGGGCTATATGGGAGGACGAGCTGGGCTTGGTAGGCAAGATGCTTCACAAGGATCGCAGAAACTTCCATGCCTGGGGATATCGGCGCCATGTTGTTTCGGAGCTAGAGAGCACCAGCCTCGAGGGCAAGAGCATGGTGGAGGCGGAATTTCTCTACACCACCAGAATGATCCACATGGATCTTTCAAACTTTTCGGCCTGGCACAATCGTAGCCAGCTGATACCCCGTCTCCTTGACGAGAGAAACGCCGATACAGCTTCCAGGAGAGCGTTTCTGGACGAGGGCAAGTTCCCACCGCCTCCCCGTTTGATTTGCGTCGAAAATTATGTCATAAGCCCCCTACCGATGTCTAACCCATTCTTTTTGCAGAACTTGCAATGGTACATGATGCGCTCAACGTAGGCCCAGAAGACCAATCCCTGTGGTATTACCACCAGTCTCTTGTGCATTCCATCTCCGGAGCTACCCGTCATGGCCCAATCGTACGGGTCTTGTCGGTGGAAGAACGCCGGCAATACCTGCAGCGGGAGGTGGACTTCATGCAAGACCTCGTTGAGGACTATTCGGATGTGAAATGGATCTACCAAGCCCTGGTGCAATGCACGCTGGCTGTTGACCCGTTGCGGAACCATGAGCCGAAGGAGGCGGATAGGCAGCTTCTAGGCCAATGGTTGCAGCGGTTGAGGGAACTAGACACGCAGCGCAGGGGCCGATGGGATGAACTGCAACAGCATATCGGTATCGCCTCCCCATCGGTAGACTTTGGGAGATATCTTGCCGACTGACTGGTGAAGTGTTGACGACATTGGCGTGCAGCTGTCATTCAGTTCAGGTTGACGGTTCTATTTGGTTCTATTTCACGAGTCTCTGTCTCTGAATACAAAAAGTATGAAAGCTGCTTTTGTTTTCCATGCAGGTTTGAGGTTGTTCTTTGATGAATGGAAACTCGAATAAGCAAATACGGAAAACCTGATCTAAGCCTGACCAGTACAGATCACCAAATTTGAAAGCTTTGAAAGGTGCTGTGGCATGAATAAACGTCTAGACGTCTCCACTGAGTTGGATTGAAGACGGCGGATTTCTCAGGCTAGCTACCGCTACAGGGATATGATGGCAGGGGCAGAACTTTTATCTTCTTTCCCGGTCTTTCTTTCTTTCTTTCTAAAAAAAAAAAAAAAAGATAATGATGATAATACTAGTTTTAATTCACTCGACATAGGAGGCTTATATTCTGGGACTTTTTTTTTTTTTTTTTTTTTTTTTTTTTTTTTTTAGAAATACATGTGGTTTTTTTTTTCTATTTTGTTACCAATCTCTTGAATGAGCGACCGAGCGAGCGAGAGAGCACATGTCGGCTGCATACCCGCATTCCCTAGCTACGAAAGATGGTACGGCAATCACTCGTCTATTGCCATCGCAGACTCTGTAAAGGGTTCGAATTGCTGATTTTCCGCCAGTGTTAGATCCAGCTCAGGCCCCTCAAACACGGGAGGCGACAGTTGTAGGTTGTGGAGCGCCTTGTCCGGTGTTCTGCTCACGAGTCTGCCTCGACGAAGGTTTTCGGCAAAGAGAAAATAACCTTCTGCGGCTTCAACAAGGTAAGACTGGAGGCCCCTACTTTCCAGGCGGATGCCGACATTAGAAAGCTTGAAATGCTTCTCAATGAAGCGGGCCCACCCTCGAGCGGCGGCTTGAACATGCTCATCGGTACCTAGTTGTCTCCAGCCAATGCCGAGAAGAATCGTAAAAGCGTCAATTACCAACGAGTTGCCGCATGCCGTGCTGACAAGGTTGCCTTGCGAGTCTTTGCTTGCGCCGTCGTAGCAAGTGCCATGCAGAGACGCTTGCAGAGGTGCCTGGTCCGGACTGTGATCCAATCGCTGAGCTTTTCGGCTTCGACTTTCCATCTGGCTGGCGTTTTTCTCCTGAAACAGTCTTCGTCCTTGGTCGGTACTCTCTTCCACATAGGCACCTAACGGATAGCTGGAGGCATCGCTCACGAAGCCATTAGTAGGTTTGACCGACACCATACCATTGCCACCAGTCCCGTTATTCTGCCAAGAGTCGACATGCGGACGGCGTGAGTCGGGCTCCAGATTTGTTGATGCCTCATCGCGAGACCGTTTCCTTCCCCTAGACGTGGCTTGAATTTGAGGGCAACTAGCTGGTGTCGCGTTGAAATGCATGCCGGATGAATAGTGGCGCCCGAAAGTCCCAGCAGATAGCTGCGTTTGGTAAAGAGGCCGTGCTGGAATAACAACAACTGGAGACGAGATTTGGCGTGAATACATGGCCATGACGGCGTCTCTCTAAGCTAGACTGAACTGTTGATAAAAGATTAGTAGTTAACGATTGTCACAAACCGCACTGTCAGCTTCAGCTTCAGCTGATATAGATCGAAATCGAGCAAGTATGATGATGCGTCAAAAAAAAAAAAAGACTACACGATATCAGGCGATTGTCGAAAACGTCTGGCTGGGCTTTCGAGATTGTTAGGCCAGGACAAGGATGGGTTTAATTGAGATTATTCAGCGAGAGGCGCAGGAATTTCAAAAAAAAAAAAAAAAAAAAAAAAAAAAAAAAAAAAAAAAAGGCAAAAGAAAAGGAGTGGGATGAATCAAAAATTGGCGTTTTCGGCAATTGAGTAGTTGAATTGTCGTGGTAAGACGCGGCAGCTTGTCTCGTGGACTATGTACAACGTCCTGGTGTTGATCGGAGTGGATTGAGGGCGATGCAAGAGCAAAGGGTGCCAGTTGCTACGGGTTGCTACGGCAGTTGGAGTTATCCTACAAGGCACATTGCTGAGGAGCCAGTCTGACTAATCCGAAGGCACGGTAAATCCCATGAAAGTCTGAAGAGGACCAGGTACCTAGGTACCTGCGTATCTCTTACTGTGGGACTTTTGACCTTTTCTCTTGATTGGTCGATGCCTAGCAGGGCCCACAAAATCACCTCTGCCCCTACGGAGTTCCCCGTACTGTGACGTGACATCCAACTGGCCAATCCATCATCTCACATCTGAATCTGAACCTACTGTATATTCCCGTCAGCCCTCTGCTGCAAACACACCAGTCGACCCGATAAACCAAACCGCCGACATTCGCATAGCCACCAGACACTGGCGCATCCGCCCCAGCCACCCATCCCTGAAGCTAGACTCCTTCCCTGCCATGTCGAATCCCAGCCAGCTCTTCCTGCTATCAGACCACATCAAGCTATCCCTCCTGGAGCGCCAGCGCGCAACAGCCCTCGACCTCGACAACGGCACGCAAGACGGACACATCTCCCAGTCCCTGGACCAGTTCCGCACCGGACTGGCCTCTCTTGAGAAAGAGAAAGCCCGCCATGAGCAGCAAGGCAACACCGAGTACGTGCGACCCCTCCAGGGGCTTCCCCCCGCGCGCATGGACTGGGGTTCCGTCTGACCTTGACTTGTGTTTTTTTTTCTTTTTTTTGCTCTCTCCCAGGTCGGCAGCAGCTTTGGCAGATTTCCTTTCGAGCCTGCAGCAGCAGTACGACGATCTGGCCGCCGAGTTCAACGGCTTCTCCAGCGCGTCCACAAGACAGACCCTCACCGAGCCGAATTCGAGCGAGCTAGGGCACGACTTCTCCCACGCAGCCTCCAGGAGGCCCAAAACTGTCCGCTTCAGCGATACGCCGCTTCCGCTGCCTCAGGAAGAGCTGTTCGGGGCGTATCGCGATGATCCGTCCGTAGATTCCGCCGCACGTGACGACCCGACCGCAGACATGACGAACCAGCAACTTCACCAGTACCATAGTCAGATTCTGGAAGAGCAGGACGAGCAGCTCGATCGACTGGGGCGGTCCATTGGACGCCAAAGGGAAATCAGCATGCAGATTGGCGATGAACTCGATAGCCACGTCGCCATGCTGGATGAGATGGATGAGATTGTGGACCGCCATCAAAGCCGTCTGGAACGTGCCAAAGGCGTGCTGGTAAAAGTATCAAAGGGTGCTGCAGAGAACAAGCAGATGACTCTCATTGTTATTCTTATTATGATTTTGGTCCTCTTGATTGCCATCTTAAAGTAATTCTGGGGTTCAGACCCATCTTCTTCTTCTTCATTTTCTTCTTCTTTCTTTTTTTCTTTTTCTTTTTCATCTGTTTCGGTTCTCTTTTTCGGGGCACAATGGCTATATATATCGGCATGAGAAGGCGCTCGGTCTCGCATCCCATTCATCATTGCTCTCTTCGTTACTTCATCACTTCTGTTACCTCCTACCTTCTGTCTTGGGGCCTCGAACATGGTTCATCACTGAAGCCAGCTTTCCTAAATCCTCCAAATTCTTTGATAAGCGTCGTTTTTATACCACTCATTACAAGACATGATAGTATCAATCGACTTTGGCTTGGCGCATCGATAACCCTTCTTCAACTCTCGTGCCGTGCTGAAAATCTTAGCAATCAGTTTTACGGCCAGTGGATGAAATGAGTAGCTCATCTGATCACGTCTCCCTCCTTCATGATTCCTTGCAAATCTTCGAGAATGTCGCTGCCCCGAAACATACTAGGCTTGGTGACTGCCTTGCTTCCTTTTGACGACCAGACTTCAAAAAATTTGACTTTTTCGTCACTAGATGCCACTACTATACATTCATTCACAACCGTCGAACGTCTGTCGCTATTCCTTTGTTTCTTAAAGACGCGAGAATAAGGGACGGCATGAAGAGCGCGAAGCTCTGTTTCCCAAGGAATGACTGCAATCCGAGAACAATCAGGCCAACTGAACACGGCGATGCGATATGGATGCTCCGGATGAGCATACCCGAATGTGGCGGCTATTTCTCGTTTGGAGCTCGACCAAATCAGAGATGTTACCTGGGCTGCGACGGAGATGGTCGCCAGCGACGAGCCAGATGATGTGTGGAAAAAGTGAATCTGCTTGTCATTTGAGCCGCCACCGGTAGCCACAAGCCCTTTAAGCCATGGGCAAAACGCAATGGCCTTCACCGCGGCTTGATGTACCTACATCTGAAGCTCACAGCCGGTAGAAAGATTTCGGATGTTCCTTGGCGGGATAACCACCGACAGGAGCTGTGATGATGCGCGTATGCCAACTATATTTTCATCATTTTGTCTGTCATGCTGGGCCGGGAGGTGGCTCCGGACTCTAGGTGCTTGGTCAGGGAGATCTGTGTCTCCCAAATTGACGCCTTGGAACGCGTCCTGGCTCTCGGAATGCAAACCAACATCATGCGGAGCAAGTACCTCGCATACTTGGAAAAGAGCACATAGGTTATCATTCGCTCCCGAAGCAAACAACTCTCCGTCAGCAGACCATGCCAGACCACATATCTGTTGTCTGTGAACTGAGATTCTGGCGACCAAGGTTATCGAGCCTGGCCAGTGGTGTGCCAGGTCTCTCGACCATTCAACAACATAGTAATACAAAGTTCCACTCTCATCTCCAACAACTAGGTCCTCTGTGGGGACTAGTTCATCTGAGCTGAACGGGTTGCAAGATTGTCGCAAAACGGGGCAGGATCGCCAGCTTAGGCAAGAGACCGCATGGGGTTGCTGTATTTCGAAGCGTGGCGCCGCCTCCGCGAGCGACATGACAACGACTGAGCAATCTGATCGTCCAGCTGCAAAAACTCCCTTGTCGCCCTTTTCTGAAGAAAATGAGAGCGTCGTCAGCCAAACACCGTCGGACTGATGACCGTTTACAGAGCGAACACCTTCTTTGTCTGACCAAGTGTACACAACGTTGCCCAAACCCACCGCAAGAGTTTGGAAACTTTGGGAATAAGCAAGAGTAGAACAGTAGAAGTCATTTCGAAGATTTGGAGCATCCAGAACCCTTTCGCGCTCAATTAGAGACGTAAGTTGGGAAATCGTTCGTAAAACCAAACAAAATCGACAACTTACCTGAAAGGAGCTACTGGCAGTGAGCGCGAGCTGGAGGGGTGATTTCTGGCTTTTCAAAAATTTATGTCAAACTCATCACACCATTGAAATTACTCTCGTTCAACATACTGAAGACTTGGGGATACGAGTCTGCTCTCTCGTGACTCCAGGACTCATTGGCGCCAACATACGTGGTGTCCAAGTGAAACGTTGATAGTGAAAAGGTGGGTTGCAAAGGAGACGCCGAGCTGAAGTCTAGAATTCTCCGGAAGAAATTCAAATCGAGCGCAAGACCGACAGCAACGTGAAACAATTTTTCGAACCTTGCCTGTCTTGGTTGTTCGTAAACGGAACGAGCAGCATAGGTCATTCTGCTCCTCTCTCGATGGATGACCAGAGCGTAATAATTTCCGCCCGGATGCAACAGGCTTTGCGATGTAAGACGCGATACCGCAGCAGGTGGAGATTGCGTCGTAAATGCTGTCTGGGCCAAAAGGTCGACTTAAATGACACAGTTAGTTCCAGTCCAAGTATAACTTCTAACGATGTTCACACTCACGAAACCCTCGACGGGGCGGTAGAAATGGTGCAATTTGTGGTACATGACCAGACTGAGATAGTAATAATGACCGTCCGAGGCGCAGATTGCCCAAGCCATGTCTGATACGAAGACTCATCAGCTGATCGGGTGTAGCAAGCCTGCTTGACTCCAAGCCAGTTCGATATCGCTCTGAAGAAGGTGCAGAATAGTCCCTAATGGGCACGTAACGATCGATTCCCGGATATCTTCTCTCCCGTCGCCCGTCACCTCCGGGGCTCCCATTTCTTCTGGTGGTGGATTCTGTCGGGTGATGATGCAAAGACGCTCCTAACCGGATAGAGGGATGGCAAATTATGCGGCCAGGAGGGTTACAGTCGAATGGATCAAAAAATTGAGAGGTAGCTGTGAGCCTTTGTATGAGCTCTTGTCTTATTTGTCTTATTTGGATTTTATGCGCTATGATGTGATGGGGGGGGGGGGGGGTCTTACTTCTGCGGCGAGGAGATTGCATCGAACCAGCTGACGGTCTGTCTTGATCAAATGCAGAACGTGAATTTGCTGACCTCGGAATGCCGGTTGTGGATTCCAGGTTCTCAATCTGAAACCACGCAACATTCACAGAAGAGGTTCTGGTAGGCTGCAGGCTGCTGGTCTCGTCACGGACGACCAAAAGGTGACGAGAAGTTGCCATTTCCCTGAATCTGGCACGACGGCTAGGGTACGACGGCTATTTCTAAGAATAAAGCAAGGAATGGGTTCAATTTGTATTCTTCTAATTAGTGACAATGAGCTCCGGCTGGGAGCAACCAGCTGTTCATTAATAGTATAATAAAGGATAAGGCGACTGGCGATCGTTGTTGATAGCTAGGGAATCGCTTGTTACCGAGATCAAGACTGGCCGAAGTAGTGAGAACCTTACGAGCAAGTGGACAGGAGCGAATATTATAAACAAGGGACAGCGCAGCCGAGATGGGCATTTCCGAAAGAGAACAAGAGGAATTGTTTCTGCATTTTTTTTCTACGTCAGGCAACAGAGAAACATGCTAAGGGCTCAGGAGCTATGCAGCAAGACACATAAGTAGGATTTTTCACGAGGAGACAGTGAGTTATCCGACTTTCTGTAAGAACACATGGCCGTTACCGGCAGAGGTGGAGGGAAATGCTGCCCATGACTCCTGGCTTGGTTGTGCAAAGACAACAGAAAAGGAAGTTGCGACCTGCCTGTTCTGTGCGATCAAGAGGCGAGAATACGCCACCTACCCAGAGCACGTTGAGCAAGTTGAGAAGGGAGCCATTTACACTATAATGTACGATAAGTTAAACACACGAGCGCCGCGAGCAGAAGCCGGGGAAAAGGCATTTCTCGCCAACTGTTACGATTCTCTTTCGGAGCTTTGAATCATAGCATAGCAAGGGTTCAAGTTGAATTAGTGGGAACCTCTTCCCCATCCCTATTTCTGGCAGAGAACCAATGCGGCGTCTACTAAGGCTGCACGAAGATTGCACAACTATCCACAAGAGAAACAACAAGATGTACAAAGGATGCAACGAGTATCAAGCTTGTATGTGATTCTGCATACCGAAGAGCACAAATGCTGATACTCTCTCAATTTAGCAGAAAGTCTGCTGGCGAGGCCTGCAGGAGAAAAGGGGCTGAAAGAAAGCGAACGGGGAAAAACAGGCGATGCTGCGGAATACTGTTGTTGAATCTTGAATGGCAAGACGGTCTTGGCTGCAACCCAGGGAATAAGTAGTTTGCTGGCACAGAAACAGACAGACATGGGCGTCGCCGAGAGAAAAAAAAAACAAGGTAAAAGGGAGTATTAAAGCGAAAATTCGAAGACAAGAAAAGAAAAAAAAGGGAGAGCGCAAAAAGGGAAGGACTAATCTCCATCACGATGCTTGCCTTGGCGTTGACCTTGGCATAACCGTTTGCCCGGTGCTTGACATGCCTCGATTGGTAAATGGTTTCTATGCCATTCCTTTCCTGATATTGTCGTATCGAGACTCAGGATAACTCAGCCAATTCTGAGTAGAGTCCGGATTCCCAAGTGCTGCGAAGCTTGTGCCAATAAGCGAGTCGGACCCGGTGCGGTCTGCGGATGCCTCCCAGAACATGCTTCCTCCCAAGCCCTTGCTTTTGAGGTATTTGACTTTCTCCTTGACCGAGGCCGGGGTGTCGAATGAGATGAGCTCCTTGATAACGGCGTCATAGCTATAAGTGCCTTTGGCGACATCGTCATGCTTAACAGTGGCGCCAGGCTTCGGTAGCACTTTGTAATCCCAAACCCCATTCTCCCAGCTTCCGCTACCGATCCCCTGGAACGGCTTTCCCATCCCTTCTGTGTTGGAAAAGGAGCGGCCATAGATGGGCATGCCCAGCACAATCTTGTGAGGTGGAACGCCGCCGGCAATATATGTGTTGACGGCTTCGTCGGTAACGAAGGGGGTCGCATCGATATTCCCGGGGTTTTTATAAAGGTTAGCATCATGACCACTGTGGCTGCTCCATGAGCCAGCGTAATCGTAAGCCATCAGATTGACGTGATCCAAGACTTGACCAAGCTCTGCCAGATGGAGTATGCTATAGTGATCAGGACCGGCCGGGGCTGCAATGGACAGCTCGAAATGATAGCCCGGCGCCGACTTTGCTGCGTAGGCATCAAGTTCGTCTCGAACTGCTTGCAGAAGCAGTACCATGTTTTTGGCTTGAGTAGCATCCGCGGGATACTCCCAATCGACATCAATGCCATCGAACCCCCAGTCCTTCAAGAAGGTCACGGCAGACTTGGCAAATGTAGACCGAGTGTCAGCTGTGGAAGCAGCGGCAGGGAAGTTGGAAGACCACGTCCAGCCGCCAATAGACAAGATGACTTTCAGGTTGCGGTTAGCCTTCTTCAGCAAATACAACTGCTTGACACAGCCATATACGTTGTTTCCCACATCATTCCATGCTGAATCGCGCAATTAGTCTCGGATTCTTCGAAGGAAAAATGGAACAAGTAGGAAAGAATGAGTACAAGACGACAGAGGGCGGGAAAGGCACTCACAGTCTTTTGCGTAGTGCTTCTCCAAATCAGCATAAGTATCCCCAGAATAGCTATTCCCCGAGTCAGCGTGGATCATCATGAAACTTGGAGATTCGCACCCGCTCGTGTTCAACGTACATTGTGCCGTCGGCTCTGAGGTTCATGAATGCAAAAAGGACGTGGGAGATTTGGGAGACGGGCAAATCCGCAGGTTGATAGTCTCTTCCGTAGATACCCCTACAAACTTGTCAGGTTACCAAATTCCCATGCCTGTATCAAGACATTAACCAGGCACCAGTCAGGGAACGGGCAAGCCCAGGGCTAGAAGTTCCAGTCAGGGGCAGCAGAGAGTACCAGTTCGTAAAATAGACAGAGTTGGTGTAGCCACTGGCACGTCTAACACTGACATGACCAGGCACCGCAATGGGCTCGGCAGGGCTCGAGTCTTCTTGGGAGAGCAAAGGCGACATCTTCTTGGTAATTACGTTCCTTCTTCTTTTCTGCGTTGGACAAAGGTGGTCGGTTGTCAAAGTTAAGCGGCCAGCGGAGCGCAACCAGGAAGGAAAACATTAATGGAAAGAGCCGATTCTACCTCAGCATACAACTGACATAGCCCTGAGCACAGCAGGTGAAGACACGCCTGGCTTATATTGGACAATAGCGATTTCAAGCCGATCCCCAGAATGTAAGGTGAAGGCTAATCTATTCCCCAACAGGCATCACATGTAGATGGATGATCCAAGCCCCGCGCGGCTCGCAGGGAAGGTCACTCACGAGTCGCTATCTTCTCGGCAGCTCTGATCTTGTGATGCTGTGTGGTCCTGGGAGAGTTGTTGGAAATGAGAAATGAAATGGCATTACGCCACATTTGACCCGCCGAGTCAATTGACACACAGTCTGGAAACGCTGATGAGCTCGCCTAATTCGCGGTCGTGTCATTACAGCGTCGAAAGAGGTGGCAGACCCGCGCTTTGTTGTCGGAGGAGTTCTTCCTCTTCAAGCGGCGATTTGCGAGGCGAGATGTGGCTCCCCTTCCCGGATGACAAGGTCATGGGTGCTATTTCAGCAAAATCAGGAAAGAGCTCAAGTCGTTAGCGACCTGCTTCTGCAACGTTACCGACCCGGCATCTTACCTATCAAGATTCAACCAAGGCGCTCACCAAATAGCTCAAGGAGGGGGCTTTTCGGGTGCAGAGATAGTCAATAGTCAACTGAGCCTTTTCCAGATCCACTATTCTCGTGTTGGACCTCCATGCTACAGAATGTGTCATCGCTGGTGTTGATGGCTGGATCCCCTGGGCACCGCTGTCAGGATCGTCCTTGATCATGGATGATCATGGCATGGACGGCACTGATATAGATGGCGTCGATGCTACTGCTGGTCATGATGTCGACATATGCCCTGGGAAATACTAAGAGCACACTACCTCTGAATTCCAACAGATGGTTAAGTAAGGTCCTGTAAGGCAGTGAGGGATTATGTAATCACTACGGAGAATGTCTCTCTGCGTCTGCGAGTGGGTTGACAGACGACGTCAAGACATAGAATGCAGCACAGCATCGACGTACTTGCCACTTGAATCAGTCCATGCCGCGTCCCTTCCCCGCCGATAGTCAATTTTACGTCCAATTTAAGTTTACACGCGAGACGCCTTTGTCAAAGTCTATTCGGTGGGTGCTTTGCAAAACTAGTAGATGGTGCAGGTGCAAAGTTGGCAGGTGCAGGTTCGTAGATAGTTGTCGGAGGGAAATTGGCTGTCTGTAATGTGGATATCTGTCATGTCCGAGGTAGGATGTGCAGAGTTCCCCCTGGATTAGTAAGCCCTTAGGGGTACCCCCTATCCCACTATAAATAGCTAGGAACACAAGTCTCTTAGAGGGGACTTGGTTCCTTCAATCAAGCATTATCGCATTTTCCCTATGCATTCTGATATGGTAGCAATTGCGTAAATATCACAATAAAAACCTCATTTTTATCCCTTACCTTATGGCCTAGCCTTAAGATTAACTGTTATCTTTATTTTGCTGTAAAAGCTACTATTTTCCGGATCCTATTTGAGCAAGCTCTAGGTTCCCTATTGAATCTATTAAAAGCCTTATTGCTAGTATACTTGTATAGCCTTATCAATCAAAAAAGGAGGCTATTTAGGAGGAAAGTAGTAATATTTCCTTTAAAATTAACCAATCGATATCTTAACTACTATTTTCGTTAGATTAATTTATGCCCTAAATATCGTTATTAGCGAAAATGGGTACTATTACTAATGATAGCTCTAAACTAGCAGTCAAGCTGATATCCCGATATAATTGGGATATCTAATATGATTATATTTAAAAGTGTGCTTTGGAGGATAATATTTAGATATTTATTAATCCTAAGGGTTTAACGATACTAAATATACCTCTTCTGCCGGTATAAGAATTAGATAAACCTATTTATTCTACGCAGGCATTAGCATTAATACCTATATTAGCAGTAATAGCCGATTTATCAATAGAAGCTATAGATTGTGCCCCTTCTGTAAATACTAGAGCTATATCGGCAGCTAGGGCATTATCGGCAGTACTAACGGTAAGAATAAGAATAATCCGGCTATAGTAAGTCGAGAATATTAAAGAAAACCACTACTTTAAGCCGATATAACGCCCTAGGGGTATTAATACTATAGAATAGATAAAATAAGCTAATATTTAGTATAACTTTTAGAACGACTATTATACGATATTTAATCGGAATCTTTAAGTATATACAGTATAGTTTGAATTAATACTAAGCCCTAGCTATAAGATATTAGTAGCAGGCAATCGGAATATTTAAGGAAAAATTCAACGCTTAATAGAATATATACGACCGGTTCAGCTTATTATCTAGGAATACCTTAAAGAAAAATTTAAGTAGGCTATAAGATGTAACCTCGGAAGATATAATATAGAGGAATAGTTTAATGAAATCTCTATATTATATAAGCGATTAGTGCGAATAGACTTAATCTTTATTAATAGGAATACGCCTACTAAATAGCTAATAGAAGCTCTTTATTAAAAGTATTCTACCTTTAAGGAAAAAATCCTTAATCGAATAGTAAAAGCATAAGAATAGAATAAATATCTCGATTTTCTAACGACTATTAAATATATTTAGTAGAAATAGGAGCTAGAAGAGAAGGGGAAGGTTAGCAGTAGTTATATAGCATTTATAACTAATGATACTAAACCTTCATTATAAGCTGCTTCTAGCGATACTTTAGCTTTATCTTTAGTAGAGAAAAAGACCTATAAATACTATAGTAAGCCCTATATAGTAAAGGGGCCTTATTATAAGAATTATTAGATATTAACTCTATCGATAGCTCTAAACTATTTAAAAGATAGGATTAGTAAGAAAAGCTAGGAAGCTATATATAAAAAGATAAAAAAGGAATCTAAAGAGGTATAAAATGCATTTAAAGCCTTTTAAGATTGTTGAAATCAGCGCCTTTTTAGCTGTATTTTGGTACTGGTCTCGCCACCATACGACGTTTCTGCGTTGAGATATTGCGGTGGCTATATCAGGCGCTATGGTGGGGCACAGCGCCCCACAACGCCGATTACAGTAGGCCACAGCGCCGGTCACGGCACCGGCACAGCGCCCCACAGCCGGCCACAGCGGCCGGTCACAGCGGGCCACAGGGCCCACAACAGGCGGCGCATTTCTACGGGATTCCCAAATGGGCAAACCAGCACTTTCGGCCTTCTACATACAGTCACCCGCTACACCGGTCATTTACGGCAGACCGATATAGGGCTTCCGGCCCGTACGGCAGGCTGTTATAGGGCATCCGGCACACCGCTATAAGCCACTAGGCTTGGTTGGGTAGGCATTGGGTAGGATATTGGGCACGGTTGGGCAGACCGACTTTTCGTCGGGTTTTTCGCTATTTTTGCGGTTTTTCATTATTTTCAACCACTTTTTCAAGATGGTAGAAATATACCCAAAATTCCCTCTTTCTAGCTAGAATAACCACCAACAATTAGAATCAGATTTCCCTGACATCTTTGCTCTAGTCAACCCCGTGTGTGCGTTTTTAATCTTTAACCAGCTTGTTTTATTCTGCAACGCCTTATATGCCACTGTCGGTACTTAGTATACTTTCCAACAGTGTTCTGAGTCACCATTTTGCAACAGGTTATGAGCCCGGTGTCTTAAGGCTTCCAGCTTAAGACTTTTTACGCTAACTTAGGATTTTAATGCATTTGGCAGCTAACCTCCCAGAAATCTAACTAACGATATTACTAATCTGCAGTAAGGGACTAATCATCCCAGATTTAGGAACCCAGCTACCACACTAAGCTGTAAATACATCCTTTTCAGTAGGATTTTTCTAAGGATTTTCTAAGGTTATTCCTTAACGCAGCTTTCTTCTAGTTTTATCTAGATTTTCAGTCTTAATTTTCTTCGCATTTTTAAGATTTTCCGGCACCTTTTCTCTTCCTACAATAGCCAGTTAGAACGTTCCTACCAATAACCCAGGCTACCAAGTCCCTAATACGGCAGAGGTAGAAGAATCTAATAATAACCAGGAAATTGCCCAGCTCAGGGAAGACCAACAGGAAATAAGAAAAGAATTCAGTCATAAATTTAATCGAATGAACTTTAAAATCGATTTTTTGGCTGATAAGGTGGGCACCTTAGTAGACAGACTAATCAAGCCTGCTGCTAGCCCACTATCTTAGGATATAATGGATATAGATACCTTCTAAACCCCTATGGGCAAAGGAAATAACCTACCATTACTACCTAAAGCCCAGCAGCAACCCCTGCCGGTCCCATCTAGTATTAGCAGCCAAATCAGCGCTATAGCTATTAAGGAACTAGCCAAAACAGCCAACGGATTCTAGGAATCCCAAAAGCTAAAGGGGGCATTTAACTTCGACTAATAGAAACAGGCCCTTATAATTTAACTTAGGGCACTCAATATCGCCAAATTTATCGAAGATCCTTCTATTGCCAGCAAATTTAATGACTTAAAGCAAGCACTTTTACTATTACTTATCAAGAATAGTTGCACAGAAGGACTAGCTGCCGCTATCAACTAGTGCACTAACCTAGAGTCAGCCTTTACGTTACTCACCAAATAGTATTCTCACTTATCAGACGTATAGCGAACCCACCTATACCCTGCCTTCCATCAACTAAATTTTACAGGCTATAAGGGTACCTTAGAATCTTTTAATGCCTCCTTTAATAGCTACCTATCTAGGTTGCAAATTTTAGGCTCCTATATACAACCTTTCGACTAAATCAGCCAGTATTTACATGCTATAAAAGGGGTCTTTTTTTAGTGGGCAGAACGGTACCGTATAATAATGAGAATCGCCTACACTTAGGGAAATACATCAAATATTAACCTATAATTTTATATGGTTGATTTATTAGAAGAATAATACATTAAAGGGTCATCAGTAGTAAGGGCTACTACCTACCAACCCACCTCAGTGGGGCACCTTAGAGCTTACTAACGCCCTCTTCATACCAGCTTTTAATATTAATATCTTTAGCGGCGTTAAACACTATCTGAATCGTGGCAGTATTCAGGGCCAAAGCCTAGTTAACAGCAATAATAAGTGCATTAGGCTTCTTGATTTTAAGAAGTATAGCTTCTTTTTATAATAAAAAGGGGTAGATTCGCCGTTTTTACACTATACCAGCTAACCGGCTTCATATAGTATCTCGGTCGAATTACCTACCCTAGCTAACCTAGAAGAATACGAGGAATATCCCCTACTAGAGGATTTACCTACCCTACTAGCTGACCCACCAGCTAACTCGTAAGCTGACCGACCAGCTAGTCCTGGTTTTTCGGTAGTACCAACAGAGGCTGCTATTTCCAATACAGCTCAACCACTACAGAGGGCCCTAGTCGCCCTTAACCCTGCCCCAATACCAGCTACTAATACAGAATATTAAAAGCTGCTATTATTAGCCGGACTTTGGCATATCCGGCTTAGGCACATCGGAATCCAACTTTTAAAGAAAACCTGTGCATCAACCATAGGGTTACCTGATCTTAGTAAGATAAAGGATTCTGATTTTAACTGCATCGCCTATAAAAGGGCAAAGTCAGTTCGGCATTTTACATCAGGGGCTATACCAGACCTTATGCATTGTTTGGATATCATAGAGGGCGATATTTTCTAAATCAACCCTCTACCATACAATAAACGCCCTATCTGCCTCATCTTAGTTGACCGGAAATCACGCTTCCGTTAGGTATATTTACTACCTAATAAAGAGGGACCCACAGTATTCCCAGTATTATAGGGGTTCTTCCAAGGTCTTCGGAATTACTACGGCAAATCAGCTGTTGAATTCCACTATAATGGTAGCAAGGAAATCAACGACGTCATTATAGCCTAGCTAGCTCTCAAAGGCATAGATTTTTTAACCTCTTCCCCTTACATTCATAAGCAAAATGGGTTAGCAGAACGCTCTATACGGGTCATTATTAACCGACTTAGAGCTACTATACTTTAGTCTCGGTTACCTTCTTACCTTTGGTCTACAGTAATTCTTAGTATTACTACCTTGGTAAATCTAATAGCAGTCACTAACCGTTCCTTGTTACCTTTCGAGGAATTAAAGAAGGACTTTCCGGAAATTACGCACTACTACCTACCCGACCTTACTAGCTTTAGGGCTATTGGTGCGGCTGTAGAGGTGCTAATCCCTCCAGAAAAACGGGTTATTAGCCATAAGCTGGCCCCCCGGACCGAGTCAGGTAGGTTACTAGCTATACTAGGTAACGGCACCTACCTCGTCTATATCCCATATTGCCGGGTCGTCACTAAGACCTCTTTCATTACTTTTACCTACTAAAATGAAGGTATAGGCCCTATTTCAAGTGGCCTAAAGGGCACTTTTGATTTCTAACCGCCTTCTAATTTAGAGGGGGTAAATATCGACTAAATTGCTCTGGAAGAGCCTATTTAGAAGTCGCCTCGGCAAAATATGCCTATTTCAGGCGTAGCCGAAGGCACAGGCCTACCACAGGCCACGGGCCCACCACAACTAGTAGGCCTACCACAGCACTCTGCAATATTTCCCAGCAATTCGCCGTTTTTCGATTCCAAATCGCTTCAGCCTAACTCAGCTTTTTAGCTTAGGCAAGACGGTCCGCTTTCACTAGCTAAGGAAAATGCACCTTTTTCCCATACAAAAAGGCTGCAAATACTAAGAAATGCAGAAAGTTCTCATCACTAGGAATCTCAATCTCAGAGATTTTCCAAATCCGTCACAAAAGTGGGCATGACCCATATAAGTGAAAATTCTGACTTGCCCCACACAACAAATTTTCAATAGTCCGAATCTCAAAGCCCCACACACACTGATTTTCTACGACTTTCCGATACAATAGATTCTGCCTTTTCGCCCGGCTTCCTAGTAAATACAGCATTTCGCTATAGTAAAATGCTACCTATACTAGAATATCTGAAATTCGAGAGTCTAAATATCGCCTTAAATAAGAGACCGTAGGAGAAAATATTTCGAGTATCAGAAAAAGTGCCTATTCAGCCATACCAGGTTAGGGCTACTAGGGATAGAATTCGAGGAAGAATATAGCCATAGATACAAGATATACAAGATATCCTAGGTTATGGATACTATAGGTCACTTTTGGACCTATAGGCTGACCAATAGCCTGACCCACAGACTAACCAATAGTCTGACCAACAGTCTGACCTATAGACTGACCAATAGGGTGCTTTCCCACCCACCCAGCCGAAAAACGACTAGATTTTCGGATACCCAGGCAGCCCCCTAGAGGCTTCTACATAGGATTTCCCCCCTTCCTATGCTTTTTACGATATTTGCTATACAGCAAAGATTAAGGCTGCAAAACGGGCCCCAGAAGGTAGGCCTAATAGCTGGAAGGAAGTCTTATATAGCCTATATAAGGATAGCTGGGTAAAAGCCTTATTTTCGGAATTCGAGCAATTAATCGATTTAAATATCTTCCAATTTATTCCTAAGACTAGTGTTCCTATTAGTAGGAAAATATTGCGTAACCGGCCTATTTTTCGCGTTAAGAAAGATGCGAATAATAACCCGGTTAAATATAAGGCACTGTTACGGACTCGGGCTATGCCCGCGTCATGGATTGGCTAGGGCTCGGGCCGCGCCCGTGCCTAGTCTAGGATGGATTACATAAGGCAGACGCGCGGGCCTATGGGGGCAATGCTAGGGCTCCAGCCCGCGCCATATACGGATATAAGTAGGCCTCGGAGGGACTCCTATTCAGGCTCCTTCCTTTACTCTTTAGTTTATTCAATATATATATTTAATGCCTATTCGCAGTCGCCCTAGGGCCAGTCCTTCACAATTAAATAAACTCTCTCAATCCTTATTGTTATATCTCATACAACTGCCGATAATGGATATAGATCCCTCATAGAACACCACAGGCTCGGACGATATGCAACGCGCTCCCGCCCGCTAACAGGCCGTATAACTAGAGTCAATTATAAATGCTATAGAAGTACTTAATACGAGGTTCTAAAAATAGCTATCCTAAAGCCAAAAGAGTAAGCGCCAGATACACGCCTAGGCTGAGCAGACTAAGCGTTAGATACAGGCTCTTATCGACTAAATATAGCAATAACTATCGTTAGTACCCGTATTAACCCTAGACCGATCCTAGACCGATTCTATCCTAATCCTAAAGGAAACCTAACTAAAACGCAAGCTAATACCGGTCGGGGAACCTTTTAATAGCAAAAAGGCTATATTTACTATATAGAAAACCTTTATAGAATACAAATTAGAGATCGACTAGGACTTTATTAGTAACGATAAGACCTAATGGATATTTATTTACTAAAACCTCTTGGCTACGGTCTAATCCTAGGTTGCAGCCTTCTTCGAGAATAGTATAGCCCTTTATTACTATCCTATAGCCTTCTTTACTTACCTATAGCGACTCTTTAAGGATCTATATCGGGAGGAATGTATAATTATAGAGCTTAAGTATACCCTCCGCTAAATGCCGAAAGAACCTTTCTCTGCCTTTTTTATGCGTTTTAAGGAAAAATTAGCGTTAGTAGGGGGACTTAATTAGCCCGAGTCGGTAAAGCTAGAAATACTTTAATCTGCCCTTAACCTTTGCATATTGGAAAAGATTATCGGTCTTGGGGTCTCCCGTAAGGACTATAATGCGGCCGTTATATAGTATTGTAAAATCGCTATCGACCTAGAGATAAGCCTTACCGTAAGATATTATGTGGATCCCTCTTAGGATTATAACGATAACGCCCGGGATCTATAGGCATCCGCTCGGGATAAGGATAGTGATACGCTTATAACGGGTGTTAATAAGCTAGGATTAAAGGGTAAAAAGAAGTTATCTGCTAAGAGGGTAGTATAGGTTTCGAGAGCGGTCCTTAAGGAGTACTATTAGAATTCACTTTATCCCTAATGTAGGGATACTGGCTATAAAATGCCGGAATGTAAGCTAAAGCCGGCCCGGCCTCTACTAGAGATAACTATAGCTTCTATAGACCTAAAGGTTATAAAAGCCTTGCGAATCGCCGAGCTTAGAGATAGTAATAATAGCGATTTCTAGGGAAAAGACTAGCCCTTAAGCTAAGTCTCGCGAGAGGGCTTAAAAAACGCACCCAGCCCCCGGCTAAATTATAATAGGAATACTACATAAAGGAGATTAATAATATTAAAGACCGTATAGATAGATACCCCTTTTTAGTCCCGATATTATATAATAATTCTACTTTTATCGACACCCTAATTGATTCTAATTATAACTATTATGGTGCGATAAGCGAAAGAACTATCTAAAGGTTAGGACTCTAGCCTATCTGTCTGCTATCTCGTAGGAAACTTAGGACTGTAGTAGATATAAAGAGTCGATCGAGGGAGTAATAGACTACCCCTTTGATTACCTATACTATCTATATCGATATTAATATCGATAGATAGCTATTAGCCGTAATGCTATACGTTATCCTAGGCCTTACCCACGATATTATCCTAGGGTTGCCTTAGATAAAGTACTGTAATATCGAACTATAGGCGAAGCGGCACTAATTAAGAATTAGAGCCGCTAGCGGCCTCCTTATAAAGGAATCGACCACTTAATCCCCTAGGCCTGCCGCAATTAATATTCTTAGATCGGTCTTTCACAGTATACTATAATGCGCGGTATGCACCTAAGATAATTCGACCTCCTTCTTCCTTATAAGCCTATAGGAGCTTATATGCATCCTCTGTATTACGCTCCTACTATATTAGGATTTAGCTTCCCCTCCGGCTTAGCCGCAGACCCTACTACTAGAGCTCTAAGACTTTACCGACCTCTTTAATAAAGCAAAGGCCTCTAGCCTCCTACTATACTAGGGCATGCTTAATTACTATATTAAGCTTAAACCGACCCTAGATAAGGGGTCGCCCGACCTCCTATAGAGACCACTATATAATATACCGCAGGACTAGCTACTTAAGGTTCGGAGATAGGTAATAGACCTTATAGATAAAAGATAGATTTATACGAGCTCCTTATCGGTAGTAGCACTAGTCCTACTCGCGAGAAAGGCGAACAGTAGATAGCATTTTTATATAGATTACCAGGCCCTAAATAAGGTTATAGCATAAGACTAGTATCCCCTCCCCTTAATTAAGGAGACATTATACTCCCTATCTTAGGCAAAGTAGTTTATAAAGGTAGATATTTGCGCCGTATTCTATAAGATCTATATTGCTAAGGGCGATAAATACCTGATTGTATTCCGGACCCGCTTCGGCCTCTTTAAGTGGTTAGTAACCCCCTTTAGCCTAACTAGGGCCCCTGCGATATTCTAGCATTATATTAATAGGGCCTTAGGGGACTTATTAGGGGATTTCGCTACTACCTACCTAAATAATATTTTAGTCTATACCGGCGGCTTATAGAAGGAATATATAGACCGCGTTAGGGTTATCCTTAGACGCCTATAAGATACCAATCTAAATCTAGATCTAGATAAATATAACTTTGCAGTAAAGGAGGTATACTACCTCGGCTATATCGTAATAGTAGGAAAAGAGATCCGCTTAGACCCTAAAAAGATTAAGACGATTTAGGAGTAGGAAGCCCCTATAAAATTATAAGGCGTCTAAAGCTTCTTAAGTTTCGCAAACTTCTACCGCGATTTTATCCTAGACTTCTCCTACCTGGCTAAGCCCTTAGTTCGATTAATGCAGAAGGGTATTCCCTTTTAATAGCTTAAAGAGGAAGAAAAGGCTTTCTAAGCGCTTAAATAATACTTTATCTTATACCCGGTCTTCGCCTAATAGGACCCTAAAAAGGAAATAATCCTTAAGGCAAATAGCTCTAATATGGCTTTTAGTAGCTGCCTCTCTTAGATTAGGGAGGATAAAGTGCTCTACCCGGTCGCATACTACTCGATATAGCTTATAAAGGCTAAATAGAACTATACTATCCACAATAAGGAGCTATTTACCGTTATCGTATGCTTTAAGGCGTGGTCGGCTGAATTCTATTCTATTACTACCCTATTTATAATTCTTATAGACTATAAGAACCTTAAGTACTTTGCCCGACTAAAGGAGATATCGGAATACTAGGCGCAATAGGCCGAAATATTAGCCCTTTTTAACTTCCACCTTTAGTATTAGCCCGGCTTATAGGCCTAACGCCTCGATATACTCTCGCGATAGGAGCAAGAGGCAGATAGTATAGCACTAAGGTTTAACTAAGTCTTTTAACTACTATCTATCTCTGCTATAAAGGCGGATCCGATAGAGGTCTAGCTAGACCTAGTAGCAGATCGGCCGACTATAGACCTAAGTACAATAGAGGATATACTAATAGCGGCTCTATCGACTAGAGTCTCCCTGCCTAGTAGCTCTTAGGTCTTTACCGATGCATACCTATAGGCGCTTTAGGATTAGGCTATAGCTGAGGACGAACTATATTGGGCCTAATAGAAGGCTATAGTAAATAGAAAACGATGATTCCCTATAGAGGCGAAGACTAAAAAGTAGATCGCAGATTATACCCTAAATGCCTATAGAGTACTATTCTATTGGGGCCGGATTTAGCTCCTTTCGTTCGAACCGCTAATAACTATAGTAATCCAATGATACTATAACTCCCCTACCGTGGGGCACCTAGGGAAGAATATAACCTTCTAACTCCTCTGATGGGACTACTACTTTAATAGTATATCGTCTAAGGTGGCTTGGTTTATTTGGAATTGCTAATACCGTAAGGCGTATAAGAGCCATTAATTGCGATAGGGCCTACTCTAGCCCTTACTGATCCTAGATCGTTTTTAGTCTTAAATCTCTATTAACTTTATAACTGACCTTCTAACCTGTAATGCCTCCGACCTATATTACCTAATAGTTATTACCGACCGCCTATCTAAATACGTTTAGCTTAAGGCGATATACTCGATACGAACGGAAGATTATGCAAAATGGTTTCTTAACTACTAGTAGCGATACTATAGATTCCCCGCCTAGATTATTAGCAATAGAGGCTCGGACTAAATAGGCTAATTCTAGACCACAATATATAAGGCTATTAGGACCGAATAACTCCTCTCGACTACATACCACCTACAGACCGATAGTAGTATAAAGCGTATAAACCAAAAGATATAGGCTATCTTATATATTAAAATAGCATTCGACTAATATAACTAGCCCCGATATCTTACGACTTATTAATACGCTCTAAATAACCGCACTTCTTTAGTCACCGGATATAGTCCGAACCGCCTCCTAAATAGTTTTAACTCTCCTATTATAGCACCTCCCCCCAATATCATACCGAATTTAACTACCCTTAAGAGGCGAGCGGCGCGCTTCCTAGCTATAATATAAAAGGGGGGCGAACTCGCTTAGGCCGCTATCGCCTTTACTTAATAGCAGTAGTAGGACGTAACGAACCATTCCCGACGTCTAGCAGAATATTATTAAGTTAGGGATCGCATTTAGCTAAGCCTACGGAATATTAAAACCAACCGGCCCTATAAGAAGCTCGATTGGGTATCTGCGAAATATACTATTATGGCCGTCTTATCCCCGCTTAACGTCTAACTCGATATCCCTAATGGTATTCACCCGGTCTTTTATATTAATCTTATAGAATATGCCGCTATCGACCTGCTGCTAAGCCAAGTCCTTATAGATATTAGGCCCGGTCCCCTACTAGTCCTGCCAGAGGACTTTAATATCCCGCACGAGGAATTTAAGGTTAAGGAGATATTAGCCGCAAAAAACGCTCGGGGCTGGGGCGGAAAGCGTAATATTCTAGTAAAATAGAAGGGATACGATTTACTGTCTTAGGAGCCCCTTAAGAACTTCGAGGATACTATAGCGTAGGAGGCATTTGAGGATAAATAAGGGGATATTCGGATATATAATAGGCCCGGTCGAACCCTATTGCAACCCCAATACGGAAATAGATAAAATTTTTCCCAGAGAAGGGGGGTATATTACAGACTCGGGCTATGCCCGCGTTATAGATTAGCTAGGGCTCGGGCCGCGCCTATGCCTAATCCAGGATGGATTATATAAGGCAGACGCGCGGGCCTATAGGGGCAATGCTAGGGCTCCAGCCCGCGCCATATACGGATATAAGTAGGCCTCGGAGGGACTCCTATTCAGGCTCCTTCCTTTGCTCTTTAGTTTATTCAATATATATGTTTAACGCCTATTCGCAGTCGCCCTAAGGCCAGTCCTTCACAGGCACGATTAGTTATTAAAGGCTTTATATAGGTATCTAGGCAAGACTTTATAGAGACCTATGCCTCTACTTCGATCCCACCAATATAGAGGATTATCCTTGCTCTTACTGCTGCAAACAACTGGGAAATAGAGCAGATCGACTTTATTAGTGCCTTTCTAAATAGTGAACTGCTAGAGACGATTTATATGGAGATTCCAGCTGGTTTTCTAGAATTTGCAGAAAGCCTACTCTTACCTAATCCAGCCTTGTGGTCTGACCTGTAGCGTTAACGACTTCTAGCCTTACTTACTAAGGTTAGATATGACCCCTCTACATCATAAGTTATACTATTGAAGAAAGCCTTATATGGGCTAAAATAAGGCCCTTGCGAGTAGCAGTTACGGTTAAAAGACCTTCTAGTGCAAGAGGGTTTTAAGCCGTTACTTTCTGATGCTGCCGTCTTCTATAATAAAGGAACGCATACCTTTATTATGACCTATATGGATGACTGCTTGATTGTTAGTCCAGATCTTAGCTATATTGACCAGCTTAAGGCTAAATTCTATAAGGTATATGCTATAGAAGACCGAGGACCTGCCTCCTTCTTTCTAGGAGTGCAAATTATTAGGGATAGAGAAAAGGGCCTATTATGGCTGCACTAATCGCAATTTATTGCGGAAGTCCTTAAGAAATTCAACCTTAAGGATGCATAACCGCATCTAATCCCACTATAGCCCGGTATACTCGCTAAGTCTAAGGCTAATAATACGCTGCTAGATGCTAATAATCAACACTTATTCTAGCAGCTAGTAGGGATATCGATATGGTTGATAATGATGTTAAGACCTGACCTTGCCTTTCCAACGCAATACCTATCACGATATATGCAATAGGCTTCCACTATATAGCTTAATGCTGCTAAGGGCGCTTTTCGCTACTTAGCTGGTACGGCAAATACAGCCATTTGTTACCGTCACTAAGCCGCTAAAGCTACCGTAGTATTAGCTGCATTTTCTGATAGCGATTTTACTAGGTGCCGCCTGACTTCGAAGTCCACTGGTAGTTATTTTACTACCTTGAATGGTGGGCCTATTAGCTAGAGGTTAAAACGGTCTTCGATTGTAGTTTTATCAACGCTTAAAGCCGAGTCTGATGCAATACTTAAGGCGATTCGCGAAGTAGAGTGGATATCTAATTTGTTTAAAGAAATCCAGGTCGATATTTAATGCCCGATACTACTATACTGCGATAACCAAGGGTCTATTTCTAACGCAAATAACCAAAATCAGTATGCCCGCACTAAGCATACCTTGCTTAAATTCCGGTATATACGTGAGAAGGCCTACGGTAGCCTAGTAAAAATATCTTATTTACCCACGACAGATATGCCTGCAGATAGACTCACCAAACCACTTCCAAGCCCGAAATTCCCTATATTTCGGCAACTATTAGGGCTGCAATCCCTATAGCATCATCATCTTTTTTTTTCTGATTTTTTACAGGGTTTCTTTCTTTTATTCTAACGCTAGGATTAGCCATATTGCTAATCAGAGGGGGTGTTGAAATTAGCGCCTTTTTAGCTGTATTTTGGTACTGGTCTCGCCACCATACGACGTTTCTGCGTTAAGATATCGCGGTGGCTATACCAGGCGCTATAGTGGGGCACAGCGCCCCACAACGCCGATTACAGTGGGCCATAGCGCCGGTCACGGCACCGGCACAGCGCCCCACAGCCGGCCACAGCGGCCGGTCACAGCGGGCCACAGGGCCCACAACAGGCGGCGCATTTCTACGGGATTCCCAAATGGGCAAACCAGCACTTTCGGCCTTCTACATACAGTCACCCGCTACACCGGTCATTTACGGCAGACCGATATAGGGCTTCCGGCCCGTACGGCAGGCTGTTATAGGGCATCCGGCACACCGCTATAAGCCACTGGGCTTGGTTGGGTAGGCATTGGGTAGGATATTGGGCACGGTTGGGCAGACCGACTTTTCGTCGGGTTTTTCGCTATTTTTGCGGTTTTTCATTATTTTCAACCACTTTTTCAAGATGGTAGAAATATGCCCAAAATTCCCTCTTTCTAGCTAGAATAACCACCAACAATTAGAATCAGATTTCCCTGACATCTTTGCTCTGGTCAACCCCGTGTGTGCGTTTTTAATCTTTAACCAGCTTGTTTTATTCTGCAACGCCTTGTATGCCACTGTCGGTACTTAGTATACTTTCCAACAGTGTTCTGAGTCACCATTTTGCAACAAAGATAAATATAAGGGCAAAGGCAAAAGTAAAAGTAATAATAATAATAATAAAAAAGAAGATAGATTAATAGAGAAAGAAAAGGAAGATAAAGTATTTATAATATCTATCCTTTCTATAGGAATTCACCTAGATAATTTAGGTCTTTTAAAGTCTTATATTATACTCGATAGTAGCACTTTAACGCATATTTTTAATAATATAAAGTAGTTTACTAATATTAAGTATAATATCGATAAGCACCTCGTTCGTAATACTTATAATAGTATTTTAAAAGTCCTTAGTATTAGCTTTATTCGAATTATATTATAGGATAAAAGGGCTATTACTTTTACCGATATTCTATATAATCTAACGATTATAGCGAATCTTTTTGCTATAAAAAAGATAAGAAATAAAAGATTATTTTAGAATAATAAAGTCGATAAGATTTACCTATAGAAAAATAGTTAATAAGAAGTTATTTTTTAAGTTTCTTAGGTAGAAGAAAGGCCCTATATCCTCTACTAAAATAATAAAAACGATATACCTATAGATGAATTCATTATAAGGGCTTAAAATAAAGCCTTAAATATTAACGAAGCCTATTTAGCTTAAGGAGATAGCTACTAGCCTAAAACTTCGATGAAAACGCCTTATACTATCTAGCATATGCGTTTTAGGCACCTAGGTCAGGATTCAATAGATTATATCTTTAAGGATATATTATAAATACCTAAGGAAAAAGAAGCTTTAAATTATAAAGTTTATAGTAGTATAAAAATCGTAAAGTAGATATTATAATTATCTTATAAGCTTTTAATACCTTAGGAACCCTTTAAAGTAGTCTTTTTCGATTTATTTCTATAAGCTGCTGCTTTTAATAGTAATAAATATATAGTATTATTCACCTGCCGATTTATAGGAATAAAATGCATTTTTACGATACCTAGAAAGACTAACCTATTTAGATGCTAGCTAATCTTTAAGAATCGGGTTTTATACCTATATAATATAGCGATTGTAATAATCATCTCTAATAATAAAATAGTACTTTAGACTAGTAATAGTCGGGAAAAAGCTAAATAGAAAGGCATTATAATTCGAAATTCGAGCCCTAATTACTAATATTAGAATGGTTATACTAAACGTTTTAAGGAGGTATTAAAGATAAAGATAGCCCTTTTTAATATATAAGCAGGCTTTCCTAAGGAGTTATAGCTTATTATAGCTAAAGTAGTAGTATATTTGCTAAATTAAAGCCTTAGGAAGTCGGAAAGACCTTATAATAATTAGAAGTTACCTTTTTAAATACTTTAACTTTAGCTCCATAATAATAAGCCCGCCTAAAAATACCTACCGATAGATATTTATCTACAAATTCACTACCTCTATACCTATAGATATAAGGCTTTCGTAATAATTTGCGATAAGATATTATAGAAAGGTCTAAAGCTTAATCAAAGAGCTTACATTAGGTATTTAGTAGGCTATATCTCGACTACTTAGTACCTAATTTAGGTGCCTTTATTAAAAAGAAGCTGCTAATTCAATTCTAGCTATATTACATTTAATAAAACCATTTTTTATTAAAATAAATACCACTTACCGATTTCTAAATAATAGAAAGAGGCCCTAAATAGCCTTATCGGTAATATTAAAGAAATACCTATTATTAACGATTTTAAACTTATATCATCTAGGAATTTAATTAAAAATATCTTTACTAACGATCCTATTATTAAATAGGCACTAGAGGCATAAAATAAAGCTACTAATAATGCCCTTTAACTAATAGAAATTAATCTTAAGGTTATAGACTACCCTAAAAAAGCTATCGCTTAAGCGATATTACTATCCCTACTATTTTCGCTTAAGCCTAATAATAAACTCAAGCCGATTACTCCCTTTAATAATATATTCTTTATAAAGCTTAAAAGAAATACTTATAATATATTCGCAGCCTCTATTGCGAAGCCTTTAGCTATAATAGAGGCACTATATATTATAAATATGCCTAAAAAGCCAGCGATATAAAAGGAGCTTAGAAAGCACCCTAAGTATAAGGAATTTATTACTACCGCGAAAGAAGAATATTTAAAGGTTATAAACGGGGAGATTAAGTATATTATTTAACGAAATAATTTATCTATTAACCCTTAGATTAAGCTATTAGACCTAAAGTAGGTATTTACCTATAAATAAGACCAAGATAGGTATCTCACTGGTTATAAGGTATAACTATACGTTTATAGTAATTAATAACCCTATAATCTTCGTGATACCTAGGTAGTAGCGCTTATAGTATATATATTTCGGCTTCTTATAGCGTTAATATACTTTTTTAACCTAGAAATACACTAATATGACTTTATTATAGCCTTTCTTAATATACTACTTAACGAGACTATCTATTGCAAACAACCTAATATATTCCATAATAGTTTTATATTCATTAGGTTGTTATATGCCCTATACGGGCTTTAAAGGTCTCTACTATTATAGTTTAAAGAGTTATTACGATTCCTATTGCAATAAGGCTTTAAATAGGTCTATAAGGACCCTTATATCTTTATTAATAGCTTCCTTATTATATTCTTTTATATTAATAACCTAATCGTGCTTTATTATAAGTTATGGATGGAGGCATTCGAATCGTTCTATATAGTATTAATAGCGGCATTTAAGATCAAAGATCTTAGCAAGCTATAGTAATTCCTAGCAATTAAGGTTATTCGCAACCGCATAGCCGGAAAATTATAGCTCACACAAAAGGCTTACTTCAATAAGCTAGCGATAAAATATAACCTTACTATATTTAATAATGTTAAGGACCGCCTTCTAGAGCACCTACTATATACTGCAAAACTTAAGGCATTCGATAGGATAGCTAAACTATACGATACGAAGCAATACTAATTAATAGTAGGCTCGTTAGTATATCTGTTGATATAAACTCGGGGTACCCAGTTATACGTAGGGTCGCGCGCGTGGTATCAAGTACCGTGAGGTCACCGGTCAAAGGTATGATTACTTCTTTGATTATGACTGACTAACTAAGAGGAAAGAAAGGAAGCAAAAGAGTAATTACACGATGTGGCCTTTTTGTGCGTGCCGTAGTCACGTGCATCGGCGCGGTCGGGCCGGGCTGCCCGCATGCCCTACCGGGCTCAGGGGCATAGGGGCAAAAGTGGCCATATCGTACGCAACGGGTGTGCGCGGCACATCCGTCGCAATGTGCCCAATTGGGCACCTTACGACAGCGATTCCGACACTGGCAGCTTCTCTTTTTATAGAAGCAAACATCGGAATCGCTAGGATATAAGGCGCACACATAGAAAGAAAAATGCGGCGCGGTCTCGGCAGGTTGTGCCGCCGATAACGCTATCGCGCCGCGCGGCCGGCATTATACCGTACAGCCGGTATAAATATCGCAGCCAAAATAAAGGGGCAAAAAAAAAGGGGTAGTAGTAAACGTAGTAAAAGCATTAAATGCATACAACATTGAACATAGGAAAATCCACACACTTGCCACCCATAACATCACTAATACCTTCTAAACGCAGTTAGATATTAACCGGCCTCTTTACCTATCCTTCCATATATATAACAGCCCTATTTTGGTCGATAAAGGTCTTAAGGGCTTTATTTAGCATTCCCTTAGTTATCGCATCGGCGAGGTTATTATTCCTATTGATCTAGCGAATTTTGTAGATTTCCTGGCGCTCGTATGATTATCGTAGGGCTATAATATCTATTATGAGCCTCTTTTCCTTGGTAGTACCTAGCTTGATAAGGCATTCGTATAATGAAAACGAATCTGTATATACAACCGTGGGGATCTTTGGCAGTCCCAGCCTGTTGGTAATTATATTGAGGGTCGTGCCTATCGCATATGCAATATCGACCCCTTGCACCATACTATACAGCTCCGAAGCGAGTGTACTGCGCGTTATACGCTTACTTTTTGTAGAGCTGTAAGTGACGATATTACCGGTCAGTAGGAAGGCATTATCCGTGGGGTTATCCTCTTCGTTCCCTAGCATAATGATATAGCCAATCTGGGAGCTTAAATCTTTATTGTTGGCAAAGGATCCGTCAATAAATACAAAGAGTTTGGCTGTAGTAAGGGCCAGATTGATATACCGTAAGCTACGATCCTAGTTATTGTATTGCTATTAAAGGCGCTTATTCAACCTTGCGATATCGTTAGGGTTAGGTTGCTAGTATTGTGCTGCGATAGATAGGTCAAAAGACGCCTCGGGCTGGCAGACTATAGCTATATAAGCACCGCGAGCGCGTTGCTCGATATAATTATACTAGGCTATAGGCGTATTCTTATCGATGGTCGTAATCTTTATGCTTTGACCTTTCTGGTATAATATTATTATGTTGTTAGTCTGATTAACTGTGAGGATATATCTGTTGAATATTAAGGGTACGGTTGGTGATAGCCTCGTCTTGGGCTTGGCATTAAAGCCTGCCTTGGTAAGCTCTAATTCTTCCCGTTAGAAGAAGGCATTATTACTTAAGCCGAGGGTATCGTCAGTCTGTATACCTACGATACCGAAGCATATAGTATCGCTAGTACGGTTAGGAACGTTAGTATCGTCAGTGCGGTTAGGAATATTAGTATCGTTAGTGCGGTTAGGAACGTTAGTATCGTTAGTGCGGTTAGGAATATTAGTACGGTTATTGCCGGCAGATATTAGCAAATAGGGGTTATAGGTGGATGTGGTTATGCCTAACTTCTCGCGATGGTGCCGGAAGTATGTCGCCTACTAGTGGGTGCCTGCCTTAGTTATTCCGTATAGTGGCTTTACTACTTTTATGATCGTATTATCGGGGTATTGATGCGCTATCTGCTTAGGTAGCTTAGCGATAATCGATCTATTAAGGGTGGTAGATAACTGTATGTAAGCCTGTGTGATATTATGTATCTAGAGGAATAAGCCGTGAGAGTGTTGTAGTGATAGGGCTAATGATATAAGTAACTGTTGACTAGCCCGTTGGATTGTGGGGGACTGAGTTAATATTAATTGCTTTTTATTATTACTATAACTTTATATGATGAGTCGTGACTTCTTATATAGTGTATCCGTGCCTTTGCCTTTAATCTCTTGTACTATATGTGAGTTAAAGAGATGTTAGGCTCTATATTTACCGATATTAAAGGTAATAAATCGGAATATATCGCGGGCCTATAATACTTCTATCTCTATATGGTTAGACTATTCGAAGGGGGCTTTTAGGGTTATTATCTTCCCTTCCCGGCGTAATTGGCTAGTAAGCTGTAGGTCGGCTTGCTCTTTCGCGGTTAGGAAGGAGATGTTAATAACGGTATTAGAAGCTATAGCGTTGACGAGAGCTTCTTCTTGGTCTTTATTAATTATGACGTCGGATACCACCCTTGCTAGTGATAGATATATTACGGCTGTAGGTGTTATCGCGGCTGGAGGTGCGGCTGCAGCCGGGATCCTGACTTCTAGCCTGCTAGGGCGGGCCGGGCTTTCGTTATAGACGATATCTTCGGGATCGTCGGTAGTGGGATTACTATTAAGGTCGTAGTTATAAGGTTTGACGACCGTTAACCGGAACTTAACGGGGCTATATAGCATTTATACAATATAGGTCTCACTATCGAGGCTGATTAGCCGGTACGGCCTGTGCCAGCCACCTTTCTCTTGCTATACCTATACGTCGGATTATAGGGGTAGTCGGTAGATAGGCTATATATCGGGGCCATTCTATTAGTTGAGGGTATCGCGGACCTAATACCTTGCGAGATATTTCCTAGCTTCGTTAGTAGCCTTTCGTAATATTAAGGCGTATTGTGATATTAATAAGCTGGGGGGTGAATCATCTGTAAGTCGAAGATATACTCCAAAGACTAATAACGTAGGCACTAAACCATTAGGTCTAGCGGAATCGTTGATAGCCTTTATAGCAAGCTGTAATTTCTATTCCTTTGTTATTAGGTCGCCTATTTCGTTGTTAATAATGGTATAGGCTCGGCGTAATGGGGCGTAATATCTCTCGACTTTGCTAATGCTATTATGGGCTTCTATAGGAATTTCATCTATATTAATAGATAGAAGCCGGGCATTATGGCGGAATTCGGTAGAGGCGAAGTTAGGTCCGGTATTATAAATAATCTAATCCGGTGGGCTAAAGTAGGTATTAATCTAGTATTCCTTAAGGGTATTCTAAATATCTCGGGCCTTTTATCTTTGTGGATCAAGAAATCTGGCTGTCTAGAAGCTTATCGCGGTATTTATAATGTGTAATACCGGCCGATTATTAATATAAAGGATATCTACGATTATCTCATAGTTAAATTAGTAGTTATCCTTTAGAGTGAACTTAAATCGGTTAGGTGCCTTTGTGTTTATTTGGCATTAGTGGTATATGTGGGTGATGCTTTCGATGATACTACGGTCAATATCGTTATAGCCGGCTCTTTGCAGCACTTTTGTAAGCCTATTAATAGAAGGATGCCCGAAGCGATAATATAACTAATGGATTTATTATAATGATAGGTGGAAGGCTGCGGTATCTATGGCATTAAGAGTCTACTATAGATATCCCTATTTCCTAATAATTGGGACCTTAGTATCCCCTTGGATTAACAGGTTATCAATATTGTTAAGCTTTATGCCTATCCTATCTATATCCGTAATAGAATATAGGAAGGGGGTACTGCTGTTAAGAATATGGAAGGGGATATTGCCGAATATCATTAGGATATTTAATATGCCGGAGGATATAGCGGAGCCTGCGCCGAAGTTTACCGTATGCTTCTTGTCAGTTGTCTCGATAGTTAGGGTCTTCATCAATCGCATTAGGGCCTTTGTTTAACCTAGGCCTGCTATTGATAGGCCGGAAGCGCCGGTATCTGGTAGGATTCTGCGGAAGGTATGGTTACCGTACCGTTCTTCTTCTAGAAAGGCAGAATTATAGTCTAGTAGTAAGGGCATTCGGAAGGGGTTAATCTATAGGAAGGCATATTAGTATAATTCATCCTGTAGGGCTTGTAATATCTCGATAGATAACGTTGGTGATGGGTCTTCGCTAGGGGCTAGGAAATACTAAGTGGCTGTAATTTGCGGTGTGGCAGCCTTCTCTGTATCCTATTGTGTATCCCCTGCTATTATTACCTCGATATTACCGATAATATTATTAAGGTCAGCCTCTACTTCTTCTTTGAGGCCTTAGGGGTCAGGCTCTTTATATTCCTATAAGAAAATATGGAATTTTTTGTTATTAGGGGTAGTACGGTGGGATCGGTTCTTTATTTATCGGTCCTTTAATTCTTATTGCTCTTTAGCAGAATAGTTAGATAATTAATACCCTATTTTATTACAAATAAAGCATCTTCTTTAATGGGGCCTAGCTGGAAAGGCGCGATTCTATTGTTGCCATTAATACTGCTGCTGTGGCCCGAATTGGCGTTAGGGGCGGGATTGACTATATCTACGGTCTGTAAATAACGCCACATTATTATTAATATCGTCAGTATCGTGATATTATTGTTATTGAAGGAAATGATGCTATTAAGTTGTATAGATTGACTTATAGATAGAAAGGGATCGCCGTAGGTTAGCGGCAAGGCCTTCGAATATAGGGGCATAACGATATAAGGCCTGGCTATACTTAGGGGTATCCCTTATAGCGTTAAGGACTTATCGGTAAAGCTTTGTATCAGCTGTAAAGGGGGGAAAAAGACTACGATATAGGCGTTAAAGTTCTTCCAATAGGATATTAAGGCATTCTAGCTTTAACTTATCGGGATGTTTCGTAATAGTTGATTGGAGTATTATTCTATTCTAATGGTATAAATAAAATTACTCTATGCTTTTATTTTCGAAATGATTCTTGACTTTGCGGACTATATCGTTAAAAGTGAGGGTATTACGAATGCGTTTAATATTATCAAAGTAGTAAGTCTCAGCATCGCCGATTAATATGATTTGAAATGCTCTAGTGAATGTATTATCGGGTAATCCTAATAGGCGGCACTTGCTCTTAAAGGATATGACTTTTAGTATAATAAAGTTATCTATTTTGCTGCTATATCTATCCTCTATACGATAGCTGCGTAAGAGGTTAGATATCTTCTTCGATATATTATTAAACCCGTTTTGGGAATAATTTTTTTGGTTAAACCCGGCCTCTGCGTAGGCTTTTTAGGTATAATCTTAGGGGTATTCTAGAGGGTATTCCGGAACGGCTTATCGGTTGCCTTATGGTAGGCTAGCGGGGTTTCTTGCGGGGTTATCCTATAACCTAGGTCAGTCTGGGTTTACTAGTCCTCCCGTTAAGACGGTCCGTTCATCGGCCTAAGTAGGCTGATATTAGTGGGAAAGGCCAGGTGCTGTGCCTATTTTTGGCATTATCGGATGAGGCATTTGGGCCTACGGGCCGCGATACCGCGATTCGTAATATCTGGTATTAGGGGCGGCATTAGTAGTATTGGCTTGGAGGGTATTATTATTGGGGTCCTCTATTGAAGGAAGTATATCATCGGGGCCTATAACCCGAGCTCTATTGGGTATACTATGACCTCGAGGGGCATTAGAATAGCCGCCTCGGCTAGCCCGGCTAGGGGTATAACCTCTAGGGTGTAATATTTAATCAGTCGGGCTATAGTCTTCATCGATTGTTGCATATTGTTATTGATGATGCTAGGAGCTTTCCCCTATTTCGAATAGCGGCCTATTGTAAATAGGCGTCTTCCCTTTGGGTTATTAGGACCGGCCCCTTTCTTCTTTGGTAGGGGCAAAGGTAAGAGGCTTTTTCGATATAGAGGGGGGAATAATAGGTTATTATGACTGTGATCGTGCTACCCTTAGTGTTGTGAAGTCCCTTATTATTGAAGTTTGTGAGGATCTTCTTAAGGGCCTTACTGTAGTAGGTGCTCGTAATGAATTCCGTAAGCCTGTGCGTGAGCCTGTGATTTCTTAGTCAAAATTGCCGATAGGTACTAATGCTTCCCTATGAGGGTTGAGGTATGACTAGAATATCTTATAGCCTAGCTGACGGTCGATCTCTTCTTAAGGTTATTTAGGATTCTATTGTTGTTAAAGGCATTCCATTAAGGTAGGTATTATGATGGAGCCTAATGCTCCGATATATATACCGTGATCCCATAGGTATATGCGGAATTCGCGTAGGAATGGAGGATTAATGCGGTTAAATAGTTATTTATCCCATTCACTATAGTCTTCATGGAATAGTTCCTATAGGTCGTCGTTAATAATACAATCCTTCTTATAGGTATAGATTAAGAAGGCCAGGCGGTTGTGTAATGCCATAGTAGTGGTATTAGGGGTAATTGGCTCTATTGCAGTGGCTTAATTATTATCAAGTAAGGGGGTAAATTGCTATAACCTTTCGGGCAATGCTAGTTATAATGTTAATGATCGTGATCGTGCTATAGTGTTAAGAGGAGGGTTTAAAAGGGGGGGATATATTATAAGGAGTATAATATTTACTTTTGTAAAGAGTATAAGATTCATGCCTCATAAGGTTATTATAAGGAATATAAGAGGGCTTTTACCGGTAGGGGTAAAAGAGAGAAAAGAAGGGGTTAGTTAGTAAGATAACCGTTTAATAGAATAGGTTATTTGCCTCCTATAGTAAGCAGGTGACCGTTCAACAGAATAGGTCAACCGCCTCCTAGATACTAAGGGTATCTTTAAAGATTGTAATAGTTAGTATATTTTCTTCTTTTGTAATAGACGAAGGTAGAAGGGGTCTATATCATCCTTCCAATTAATCGGCAGTATAACCGTTCAATGGAATAGGTTATCTGCCTTCCTAATTAGTATGATTTATAACGGAAATCGTCTCTTCGAGAGTAATCTTACTAATCTATAATGCACCGTTCTTTGCGGGATATAATCCTGTGAGTAGTAGTTATCACCACTGATCAGTATTGATATAAACTCGGGGTACCTAGTTATATGTAGGGTCGCGCGCGTAGTATTAAGTACCGTAAGGTCACCGGTTAAAGGTATGATTACTTCTTTGATTATAACTGACTAACTAAGAGGAAAGAAAGGAAGCAAAAGAGTAATTACACGATATGGCCTTTTTATACGTGCCGTAGTCACGTGCATCGGCGCGGTCGGGCCGGGCTGCCCGCGTGCCCTACCGGGCTTAGAGGCATAGGGGCAAAAGTGGCCACATCGTGCGCAACGGGTGTGCGCGGCACATCCGTCGCAATGTGCCCAATTGGGCACCTTGCGACAGCGATTCCGACAATATCCAATTATAATTATAAGGCCTAAACTAGGCTATATTGGATCGTAGCTATTAAGATTCCTTTAAAATCTAGATTTAGACTATTTATAAGCCGCAAAAAAGGCACTCGACTATAGCTATATATAGAAGAATACCATAATAGAATTCCGGGCTAATATAGTAGAAATAGAAGTATTTTCTAATGCTTCCTATATTAACGATATCATAATACGATAAAGCAGTTAGGGCTATATAATTAAGCTCTTTAGCGGCCCGATTATATATAAATCGGGTTAATAGGATACTATTATAATATTATCAATAGAGGTAGAGCTTCTTGCGATATCTTATATAGTAAAAGAGGTTATCGCCTTTAAGAGATTATACGAGGAAGTTAGGCTCTAATTATATACCGATATCCTTATAATTTAATACGATAATATTTAGATTATTCCCCTATTAAAGGAGGAATTCTTTAAGCTTATAATACGGCTTCGTTATATAGATATTCATTATTATTGGCTATACTAAGAGGTTCAGAAAAGAACGATCGATATTATATAGGTTCTAATGGGCAATATAGTCGCTAATAGTTTTATAAAGCCTCTAATAGGCCAGAAATTTAAAATCTTCCGCCGGTAATTTAGGCTTATTATTTTAAAGGGATCCTATAACGCTGGACCGCAGTCTTACGATATTGACCTTAGTGGTAAGGCAGAGCCTTAGAAGGACTAAATGACGCCCTAAAAAATCAGATTGAAAGGGGCTTTTTAATAGCTGTACTTATTTCCTATGGAAAATTGGAATTTATAGTTTATTGCTGTTTTCGTACTTTATATATATGCTATTGGGCCTATTTACCCCTATATAGGTAGCCTATTTAATAATGGCACCGTCATTTTGCGCATATCGTTTTGAGTAGATTGATATTTCTACTTATTATCTTGCTTTGCACTGAATTTAGCTATATAGCAGGATATCCTTAAGAAAGCATATCCTGAGGGGGTGTGTTGGAGGGAAATTGGCTGTCTATAATGTGGATATCTGTTATATCTGAGGTAGGATGTGTAGAGTTCCCCCTAGATCAGTAAGCCCTTAGGGGTACCCCCTATCCCACTATAAATAGCTGGGAACACAAGTCTCTTAGAGGGGACTTGGTTCCTTCAATCAAGCATTATCGCATTTTCCCTGTGCATTCTGACAATAGTGCAGACTTGTGCAGCAGTCAGCAAGGAGACGACGTGCTTACTAGCAGGAAGTGGACTGTTGGCACCAGGCAGGCTACTAACAGGTACCTCTAACAGAGCAGCAACAGGTAGGTACCTAGGTACCTTCCTAGGTACCTACATACCACTAACCGGTTCTGCTCGTCCCCCGCACAGCTTGTCTGGTTATTAGGTAAGGCAGCTGCGGGATTCGGCACATTGTTCCGCCACCTGAAATTCGTTGGCAGTTGTTGGCAGTGGACTCCTGTGGACGGCTCTCCCCAGCTCAACCCATCGGAAGTTCCCCTTCTGTCTGCTTGGGATTCTGTCCTCTCTTGATCCAGGGACCAGATCAGGGCCCCTCTGGATCTGTGACCATGAATGGGGACTTGAGTCTCTCTCGAGCCCTCGGCGGATTACGAATCGCTAACCCTGACGACGCTGCCGACGCTGCGCTCAACAACCTTACTCCTGTCACTGACGAATCGGCCAGAGTTGACCCCAACTTCAATCCGACTCATCACCCCGACACCCACGGGGAACCTGCCTCGCTGGAAGGGGGCAATGGCTTGATAAACAAGCGACTTCATTCCGCCGATGCGGCAAACCCGGGCTTTACAGTTACAGTGCACCAGCAGCAGGTGCCTGCTCCGATCCCAGCGCGAGATGATTCTTTGGCCAACTACCAGCTCGTTCATCCGGGAGAACAGACCGAGCCGGCTCAGTACGAGTACGACGGCGGCATTCCGTTTTCGAAAGGCTCGGCAAGTGCGCCTGCTTGCTATGCTGCCCCCTCGGGGAGCGGTATCGCGTCCAGTGCAACAACAACAAGCTCGATGCCGCCACAGCTGTCCAGCGAGGACTGGAAAGATCGAGGAGCCGCCGTGGGGCTCCGTCGCGAAGTTGATCGATCAGGCCGTTTTGTCGTTCGGCAAATCAAGAAAGGCGTCCGTGATTTTTCGTTTGGCCGCGTTTTAGGCGAAGGCTCGTACAGCACGGTATATCTGGCCACCGACAGGCAGACCTTGAAGGAATACGCCATCAAAGTGCTCGAAAAGAGACACATCATCAAAGAAAAGAAGATCAAATACGTCAATATTGAAAAGAATACGCTTAATCGCCTCACAGAGCATCCGGGCATCGTTCGCCTCTACTACACGTTCCAAGACGAGACGTCGCTGTACTACGTGCTCGATCTCTGCAATGGTGGCGAGCTGCTCGGCGTCTTGAAAAAAACGGGCACGTTTGACCTGGAATGTGCCAGGTTCTACGGAGCTCAGATCCTCGATGCTATTGATTATATGCACTCTCGTGGTGTAATACACCGTGACCTCAAGCCGGAAAACGTGCTGTTGGACGACCAGATGCACGTCAAGATTACAGACTTTGGCACCGCCAAACTTTTACAAGACCCGCGCGAGCCTCAAAACCCCAACTCTCTGGGTCGAGGCGGCCACCCTCCTGGCCCGTTGCCGCGAGAAACTGACAATGACGGGCGCGCCGCTTCCTTTGTCGGCACCGCCGAGTATGTCAGCCCCGAGCTCCTGACTCACAAAATGGCCGGCAAGGCTAGCGACCTGTGGGCCTTTGGCTGCATAATGTACCAGCTGCTTGCTGGACGGCCACCCTTCAAGGCCGGCAGTGAGTATCTCACTTTTCAGAAGATTGTGGGTCTTGAATACGATTTCCCGCCCGGCTTTCCCCCGTCTGCCCGGGACCTTGTGGAAAGGTGTTTGGTGCTAGAGCCTGCGAGGAGGTTGACCATAGATCACATCAAAAACCATGAGTTCTTTGACGGGCAGCTGTTCGGAAAGGGCCTTTGGCGAGTAAAGGCACCTCGACTGAGACCATACATGCCCCCCCCACAGGAGCCCACCATCATACAACTAAACGGCGGCGTAGCCTCACCAGCTGGGCCCTCAAACAGCAAGTCCAACCTGCTCAGATCGATGGCTCAACCCCAGCGCAGCGGTTCAGCGTCTGGTAACCGGCCTGCCAGAATCATTACCGAACTCCCACCTCCTACGCAACTAGACATCGAATGGTCCCCGGTACTGAACAGAAGCAACGAGCGCATCTTAAAACTCGGGGATCTCATGGTTGTCTCGAGCCCTCTGGTGAACAACCTTAATAGGAAAGGATCCGACGAGGGACACAAGAAGCTGTCGCGTTTTTTTGGTGGCAGCACAACCAAGAAGAGGCAGCGGCTCGTCATGGTAACCTCAAGCGGGCGTATTGTGCTCGCTCCTGCCGGAGGAGAGGAGAAAAGGGCAAAACAGGAGATATCGCTGCTGTCGCCAGAGGCATCGTGGAGAACTCAGCGTGACGCGAAAGGACAACTTGTCTGGTGTGTCGATGCCGTAAGTGTTTTTTTTTTTCTCCTTTTTTTCTTCATGAGGCAGCTTCGCTAACTCTCTCTCCAGTGCGGCTATCGTTACACGTTTGAAGAGACCAAGTCGTCGCCAAACGCTGACGAGGGGAGACCCTCTGCAGAGGAATGGGTCGAATGCCTGGAATTGGCCAAGGACATGGCGCTATCTCAAACCACAAATGCGCATGGTGATGATGCGCCTTTTGGCGAGATTTCCTCGACAGTATCGAGCCCGGCAAGCACACTCGGCAGCAGGGCTCAGTATCCTCCCGATGGTTACGGTGCCAACGATCGAAGTGGACGGGGCCGTCACGAGGAAGCCACTTCGAAAAGAAACAGATTCAGCAAAAGACAGTCCCGGAACGGTCTCGGACCCGCATTTTAACGGGGCTGGCGAGATGCCCCAGGAAACGCCAGGTTGCCCTCCGTTCTGAAGCCTCCTTGGTTGTTAAAAGAAGGTGTTCCTTTCGAGTATTCACAACTAGTTTGACGGCATATTGTCTAGTAGACACAATTTGGCATCATCAGCGAGGCGTAACAACAGCAAAGGGTTTGTTTCATGTGCACTTATTCAAACGGTCTGATTTGGGGATTCTAATGAATAGAGGTGAGTCCCCTACAAGTAACGCCCCCCCCCCGATTTGGCAGACGCATATTGCTATGGGCCAAGATTGAAACTTGCTAGGTGTGTTGATAAGCAGACTTCACTCACTAGGCCCAGAAATGTACAACATTAGAGCATGCAACGGAATATTGCTGATTTCAACGGGGTAACAAGGCCCTTTGGCCTTCTTTTTTTTTCCCTTGTTTTTTTTTTTTTTTTTCGATACTCGTGCGAATCTGTTTCATACCAACGGCGTATAGAAACAATGCGCCATCATGTCATAACTAACGGGTGTGTTTCTTTGGTGCAATTGTCGTCTCGTGTTTGGCGCGACACTCTCTGGTTTGGGCTTCAAAACGCATACATACAATGACACCCCATGCGCTGTTCTACATTAATAAAGAGGTTGCAACATAAAGCAGCATAGAGAGTATAGCCAAAGTCTTGCTGGTCTATTTGGAAGGGGGCAAAATTTGCTGAGCGAAGGTAGGAGTGGGAAGAGGCTTATTCTCACAACATGGCCATGGCCTGGCCTCGGGAATTGTAATTTTAGGTTATTACTTTTTGCAAAACTTGGCGTTTGGTCAAGGACCTTTTTTTTTTTTTTTTTTTTTTTTTTCGCGCCAAGCCACGAGCCCTGTTTCAAAAACATCAATACGATCCGAGAGGATTCCACACCATCCTACTACGTACCGTGGTGCCGCTGCTTTGCTGTACCCTCTCTCAATACTCTCTCAATACGGTCAACAACAGCTCAGCCAGCTCCCCCCCCCCCCCCCCCCCGGCAATCTCTTAGGAGACGGATTCCCAACAGCTTGGTCAACAAGACCCACGGCAACAAGGGGTGTCTGAGTTCAGAAAAAAAAAGGGCACACGAGCCTAGGTTACGGTGTCTACCGTCCTGCTCTCGTCCCAGACATCCTTGCTCTCCCGCTCGACGGATCGAATAGCCACGGCCACCTGCTCCAACTTGGCGACGACGTCGGACACGCCGTCGTTGACGCGGCGGAAGTACCTGTCGTTTGCCTCGCGTCTCCTGGCGCCCAGCACGGCGTCGTGCTCGGGCTCGTCCGCCGAGCCGGCGGGCAGGTCGTCGGTCTCGTTGCGCGCCCAGGCCTGCGCGAGGCCGATCTGGGCAGACCGCAGCCGGCGGAGCTGCAGGTCGTGGTCGGGCCCGAAGACGTGGGTGCCGCCCGACGAGGCGGCCAGCTCGACGTCCTCCAGGATGGCCTGCATCTGCGCCCACAGGGCGTCGGTGCGGCTCAGCGCGCGGCCGTCGCGCTCGGGGGGGAGCGCATCCTGGCCGGGTGCGGGTGCGGGAGCGGGTGGTGCGGTGCTGGGCAGCGACACGTGCGATGCGCCCGGGGAAGGGGGCAGGAAGAGGACGGGAGGGGGGTCGCGCGGACGGTTCTTTGGCGTGGCCATGGAGGTGAGGTG